>NC_139555.1:61611743-62811743 GCF_965112155.1 Podarcis liolepis | reverse complement strand
TTGTCCCTTTTTGCACTCAGTTGTAGGGTTTTCTCTGGATTAACGTTTGTACTGATTTAGGACTAAAGAGTAGGCTTTCCCTTAGAATGAAACAAGGGGAAAACCGCTAGGATCCACGCTAGGAGGAACAGAGAAAAATGGCGCACAAGGCCTTATAAAGACTTTTGAAATGACCACCCTGTAGATCAAGACCACCCCCAGAAACATCATACATGCATCACAGAAAGGGTGTAACCTAAGACCACCCCTCAGATACATAATACCTACATCACAAAAAAGGCAGTCTAAAACAGAAATTTTGAATGTTGTTTTTCTCCTGTTGTTGTTTATCTCCTGTCTGGCATGTTACTTGATTGGATTGCCTGGGGAGCCTGGCCATTCTTTTGTAACGATAAATACTTAGTTCCTGGGCCATGTCACAGGCTCACACCCTATTCATATCTTAAATGTGCCCTTAAGACAGGGTTTGTGAGGAAAGAGACAATGGGAGGTTTCCCACTTTGACCTTGCAGAGAAAACATTTGCTTAATTTAGGAATCAAAATGGTTCCAGGTCGGTCTTCCTGTGCTGATCTATGTATGTGCTTGGTTGGTACGCTTATGAACATTACCATATATCTAAGACCTCAAAATTCCTATCACAGATGGGATGGAGTAGGGGGTGAGCTGCTTCTCTGGGGTGCATTTGTCCCCCTCTCAGACCAACAGTGCCTATGCCTCTCCCCCTGCTCCCATTTTTAGTCATCATATCAACTGTATGGTTTTATGAAATTATTTAGGCGTATTTCTTTTTTGTTGTCATTCAGTGACACCTGTAAATTCTATAATCTGAGAATTAGCAAAAACAAGTCACCTGTGGACAGGAGGAAATCTAATTAGCAAACAGGTCTGTCATTTGCCTGCGGGAACAAGTCAAACTGAAACCTACGTGAGTATTAATAGCTTGTTACCTTTTTTAGTACTCTGAGTACTTGTTTCTTCCTGATAAAAGAGAGATGTGAAACTCAAATGCTTACAGTTTGTTTTAGGCTACAATCCTTTACAATGGTACCTTGGTTTAAGAACAGCCCTATTTACGAACTATTCGGTTTATGAACTCCGCAAAACCGGAAGTAGTGTCCCGGTTTGTGAACTTTACCTCGGTCTAAGAACGGAAGTCGAACTGTGGAAGGACACCAGCGGCAGGAGGCCTCATTAGGGAAAGAGCACTTCAGTTTAAGAACAGCTTTGGATTAAGAATGGACTTCTGGAATGGGTTAAGTTCGTAAACCGAGGGACCACTGTATACAATTACCAGCAAAATAAGTGACATTGATCTTTTGGGGACTTACTCCTGAGTAGACAAGCAGAGCATTGCACTGTGAAGCACGTTGTGGTCAGATAGAGGATATATGGCAAATTCTGCCTCTTTTTTTCTTGGTTTCTATGAAATCAACCCAGGCACCAGTGCTTTTGCCCGTCCTTCTTGCAGAGCCTGTTATCTTGGGCCTGCCTGTTACCTTCCTGAGATAAAGTCTGCATCCTGCCTCACCAAAGGAAAAGCAACACCCACTCACCTCTCAGAAACTGACCACATCAGCACAAAGTCCTGGGAGCACATAAGTAGACGACCCTTTTCCTGTTAAGAGACTACATGTTTTAGCATAAGGCCTAATGCAGACAGGTGTGTTTTCATTTCTGTGAACTGGGATTGGCTTACAAATAAACAGAAAGACCAGGTGATCATGTTCCCTCCGCTGGACCCTTCCAAAAAGTTTCTCAAGTAAGAAAGGGCTCCTTGTTTCAAGCACCGACATGAGCCAAGCAGTTTAAAACAAAAAACAAAACAAAAAAACCCCTTCTTTTTTGTGCTTGGCTGCATCTACAGGGAGCAACAGACCTCAGGGAGAGTCAAGAACACTCCTTGCATTTGTCTGTATGCTAGAGGGTTTTTTTAGGTCTCTAACCAGGCAAAACATACCTCCGGTGTTTGGAGTGGTTATACCTCAAAGGGACGAAAGGAACCAGGAAAAGAGCAGTCTCTCGGGATCTTGAATGCTGCCAAGGCAGCAGAAATCGGTAGGTGGAATGGGTCCTTCCTGCAAAAGGGCAGGCATTATACAGAGAGAGACAGGGGCGCATGATGCTTAGAGGATATCCAGCTATGAAGTTGTGCACTTGGTGCCTAGGACTGCTATTGAACCCTGTTGCATTTTGTGCCATACTGTATTTCTAGACTTTTAATGTGAACATTCCTGTTTCGCAGTACAGGTACCAAGCATAACACAAGGTATCTGAGAGACTGCAGTGCTCATTTGGAGAACTCTTGGCAGAACCTTCCACCCCAGTCCTTGTTCCATCCCTCCTCCTATCCTCTGCCAAAGCTTTTCTCAAGTATTAAATACATTTTCTTTAACTTCACATATTCAGCAACTTTTACAAAAAACAACAACAGCAGCAGAAGCACACAACTCTTTCCAACTTTTATTTTCTTGCTTTTGTATTTGAGCATCTATTTCACAGTCTATTAAAAGTCACTTTGGCTATTTTGAGAGCTGACGGCAGATGCATGAGCTGCTTTGCACTTCTCATTTTTTTTCCTTTTAGCCTTTACTATAATGCCCAAATGGGAACTTTCAAAAGAAGGAGTGATGGGAAGCACCACATATATGCATATCTAAAGCCTACCATGCAAAAATTGATTTTGAATACTTTTAGTCATTGTTTTTTCTTTCTTTCAGGGGGTACTCAATGGTACTCAGTACCAGCACCTCTTGTTGTTGTTGTTAAAAAGTGTGGCACTTACTGTAACAACTTCATGGTGAAACAAAATAAAAAAAATCCTTCCAGTAGCACCTTAGAGATCAACTAAGTTTGTTTTTGGTATGAGCTTTTGTGTGCATGCACACTTCTTCAGATACATACACCTATTTTTCTAGAAAAAAAGGGCTGCAGTTTTAGTTTGTTTCACTGCACTTACAGCATGGACACACTGTTGAATTTGAAAAGGCGGCTACACTTCTCCCTGGCAGCAGTCAATGGAGAGGGAACGCCATTTAACTTCACGCTTCTGTCAAAGTACAAGGCCAGCTGGGCTCTAGAGCAACAGCACGTTGAGTTTGTCTTGTGACCCATGGGTAAGTTCCCAAAGCAGGAAAGTAGAAGGCAGTGAAGAGAATCATTTGAGCTGCAAACGGGCCTCCTATGAAGTTCAGTGAAGCCAAAGGGAGCCAACTCCTGGGCTTTGCTAGACTGAACCAGGGATAGGCGTCTGGCTCTCGCTTGGAAGGAGATCTTGTGGCCTCTTTCTTTGCTCAGCCAGGATGAGACAGGAGGTCATGCCAGCTCCCGACATACTTTCAGGAGTGAAAACGTTTACGTGTGCCTCGTGATTAATCATGTCAGGAATTAGGCTCAAAGAGTCCAAAGTCAATATGCCCTTGAAGCTTAAGTGTCAGGGTCATTGGGAAAGGGGAACGCTGCCAGGAGTTCGTGCTGCTTTAATGGCTTACATTTTTCCTTCCACCACACTTGCATCTCAATGGCCAACTGGGACCATGTATGTATTACCGGCTTAAAATGCAGCTAGGTTGTTCTTTCCCCTCCAATTTGGATCAAAGCTGGGGCATTGGGGCAGAACATATCAAAATGGAGTATTTCATAAAAGACAACATAATAGATAACAGGGTAGATATGGAGTGTGACTAATCTCATGTCTTTCCAAACAAACAGTGGGAATGCACGTGAAATCCCATAAGCCAGGATGTGTTCTTTGCACTAGCACTTTTTAGCAGCAACAGCTGGAGCGTGGAGAAAAGTCTCTTGCATAATCAGTCAGCATAATGAAATTGGATATGCGATATTTCTCAAAGATAATGCACTTCGGCTTGAGCAATGTTGCTCTGCATTGGAGACAGCAAGACACTACTGAGAAACTACTGGCCCTGACTGGTATGGAATATCACCTGGATCTAATTGTTCCCCCATCTCTGCATCAAACCACATCCTCAAGAGCCTGCTAGGAATCACTGCCCAAATTGGTCCAGGGCTTCAGCAAGAGCATGGACTTTCTCTGCGCCTTTCAGCATCCTGGTTAAAAAGCTGCTCTCGTACCACTTGAGAAACTGGATGCAGTTCAGATCCGTACTGGAAATGTGGGCTTGAATTCAAGAGAGAATGGAGCCCGTTGAAGCAATGTGGAAATCATCAGGCATGTGAAGAAGGGAGCTCAGCCAAACCCACAAGATTTCTCTCCAGCTTCTCATCTCTTCAAAGAAAAATACACTAGTCATTTAAGAGAAGACGGGTGGAAATAGAATACGAATTGCAAGTTTATGGAGGGGATGTCTGCAAGAAGGCTTTAATGGCTCTTCATATAAATCATGGTCCATATTGACAGTCCGCCATCTGCTCACACCGCCACCTGCTCACACCAGTGGCAAGTCCTCCCTGTCTTCTGCCCTACAACAGTTGCTGGATGCAGAGCCAGTGACAAACAGAGCCAATGAACTCTACTTTTGGCCCCATTCTCCTTCCTGCTGAATTCTACGACGGACAGCACTAACACTGAAGAGGAGGAAGCTGGCATGCAGTGCCAACCCCCTGGACTGGTTGTATGTAGGAAGGAAGGCAGTTAGGAGCTGGCCTGGGGGGCAGACTGGTTGGTGGGGAGTGCCTTATTCCCCCTAATGAACCTGCCTCCACTGGTCCAGGCGAGCGCTTCAATTGGAAAACAGCCTTTACCAAAGGTGTCATGGACTTTGAAGATGCTCAAACTCAGGACAAAAGGGAGAAGCGTGCTAAGAGGAAGACACACTTAGCAAACCCTCACCATGATCAACTACCACCCGGAAACCTATGTCCCCACGTGTGGATCCAGGACGTGGACGTGTGGATCCAGAATCGGCCTCCACAGTCACTTATGGGCTCACTGTTAAGACTGTGTTCATGGAAGACAATCTTACTCAGGTACAAGTGATCGCCAAAGAAGAAGACTGGTCCATGGAGATGATGCGGAGGAGAATCAGAGCCAATGCATGGGTGGCATATTCTACACAGAGGAAGGAACACCGCTGGTTTGCCACCCCAACCCACACGGTCTTGCCATGTTTACACTTCTCCTGGCATTTCCAGTTTAGTGGTAAAGCATTGGAATGAGAGTACAGGAGGCCCCTGTGTACCCTGCCTATGGCAGACTGAGGGCGAACAAACATCACCTTCATCATGAACAACTTGCCCACTAGCCTAAGGTTAGTAAAAATTCCTTCCAGGCAAGCAGCTGGCCACTTTCATCCAACCATTGCTGGCCTGAGGCATTTTGCTGCCTGGAGCACAGCCCACCAGGGCCAGCACTTAAAGAATTCTTGCTGCACTATTCAGACACCAGTTCCTGCCTTTGCCGAACCCCACCGTATAGTGCCCCTGAAGTAGGTTGTTTCATGCTGCTGCCTGGTAGGGCTGGCCTAAAAATTACTAAGGAAAGAGAGTCCACTGCCTTCTGAGTCTGTTCTGCTGTCGAACAGCTTGTAATGCGTCATGTACACTGATGGTTCAGTGCAGCTAATGAACAGTAATACTATGTGTACTTTCTTGAGGATCTGTGCTGGTATATGGGAACAAAACAGGGCATGGGAGGAGTACACATGCAAAGTGTTGAGAATAGAAGTTTGACTGTAGAATGTGAGAAATATCAAAGCAAACGAGTACTGTGGCTTTAGACAAAAGGCAATTTTGAAATGTCTATGTAATTTTTAGAGGCATGCTTATTGTTATCTGAAGCATATAGTTTTGTTTTTTTAAGTCCCTCAGCTGCAGGAAAACTTCAGAGGCAAGAATACTTATATAGCTCAGCTTGAAGTTCAAATGTTTTGGAGCAACACATTTATAAAAGGTTAGAAATGAATAGGAACAAGGTTTTAATTTGTTAGAACAAAGTCTGATTTTGAAGAAAGCTGTAGAACACTTCAAGCATGTAAGATGAATAAAGGAGCTCAGATATAATATAATTAATTAGAATAATTAGAAAAGGCAGTGAACAATTGGGAGAAAAGGGTACGCTTCACATAAAGACATAAAAGCAACCCACAATAACCTTCATCAACCTGGTACCCTCTTTTGTTTTGGACTATTGTTTGGATGGGGTTTGTTTGTAGTCTAACTTGAAGGGCACCAGGTTGCTAGAGACTGGTCTACACAGTGGGGACAAATCTTTCTTTCTCCCCTTGTTCAATTCTCAATGATTGTGAATGTTCAAGTATTGGTTCCTGTTGCTTTTGGCACTGACCTACAAGAGGAATGCAAACCTCCACAAGTCTTAAGAGTTTTTTGAAATAAGAAGGAAGCTGAACAATTCTCAGAATTACAAATTTTCAAGGTTGAACCCAAAGTGTTAAATGATGGCATTGATCTAAAATCACACTTTTTAACAGGGAGAGAACATAGCGATAGCACTGCAGTTTGTTCCCCAAATAGGGAAGCAGATAATGATGGCAAGAAAGTCATTAAATCATAACTTTGCAGTGTATGCCTTACATTGTTAGACTCAGTTTAATTTATTAGATTTGTCTATTGCTTTATACGAAAAGTCACAACATATGTACTTTATTGTCATGTCACACCCACACACCCACACCCAGTAACAATAATAAAAGCACACACTAAATGCCACATTAAATGTTGAGGTGATGAACACATCATACCAGAGGTAGTGCATTTTCTCTTAGATGGAGAGAATGGATATATAATTGCTTTCATTTGAAGGGAAGGCAGGAGGCTTACATGTCAGATTGTGGCTGAATGCAGAAATCTCTGGTTTGTGGACAGGGACGCGGACTTATAAAAAATATTGGGGGGGCCCGGGAAAGCTCATGAATAATAAATAAGCTCATGAATATGCAAATAAAGTGGTGCCGCCTCCTCGTGAGTGAATAGGGGAGAGCGTGCTGCGCCTATTAATCAGCTCCAAGGACCTTCTGCTAGGGAGGTAGGGAGGGAGGGAGGGGAGCCCTGGATCGCCCTCTGTTTCTGTCTTGCAAGAAACAAGGAAACAGGAGGAAACATTGTATCCACTGTTGCTACATTTTGTAGCGCGCTTCTTCCCCGCTCTCCTGGCGGATCGCGCGCTCCAGACACGGGGCTGCTGCTTCCTGACTTCGGATTGGCTGCCTCTCACCTTGGACGATGCCCATTGGTCAGCGATGGTTCTTTGAGAAATCCTGATGTTTCATTGAGGGGTTTCAGGACTCTATTGAAGGGTTTACAAGCCTTCAATAATCTCCGGCGCTCTGCTGGAGGGGCGCCGGAGATTATTGGGGGGGGGCGGAGCCCCCCCAAACAAATTTTTGAGGGGGCTCGGGCCCCCTCAAGCCCCATGGAGTCGGCGCCTATGTTTGTGGATATGTTGCTAAGCCAGAGGGATAAGCAATTCTGATAAAGGAGAAGCTGGTTTACTGAATCAGAAATTTAATAAGAGGTGGGCCTTGGAGGTATCTGGCTATTTAAAGGTAGCACAGAGGATCATATATATCTTTGAACCTAATAATAATAATGATCCTTCTGGCTTTCCAATGACTCTCCCCCTCTGCCCCTCTCAATCAGGATTTTTATTTTCTCAGAGCTCATACCCTATTAATCAGGACTGATTTAAGTATTGAAAATATTCCCAAGTCAAAGAGGACATCCTAGCTTGGTTGACAATAAATACAAAGTCAGGAGGAATACACCTGGCATAAACCTAAGAAGATAAATGGCTTCAGGTTATATTGTGTTTGAAGCATCATTCAGACTGGGAGTGCACTTTTCTATCTCCAAGTCACAAGAACTGCTTGCTTTGCTGTTTCTTTTTAAAGCCTATATCACCTGTTGAGTTTTCCTTGTCTGATACACCAAATGGTTTTGCTTTTAGATATGCACAATCAAGATATTATTAGCTGTTATCTATTTACATTATTTACATACTGCATTTTCAACAAGTAAATCTGTGCTCAAAGCGATTCACACAAAACTCGAAATCTAAATGCAGTAATACAGTGACAATACACAATAAGGTATCGAATATCACTGTAACATAACACTAAGGGCCTTCCCATTCCTCAACTTAATGCAGATTGTGAACCCCTCTTGCCTCCTTTAATTTCCCATTGCCCATGTGACATTCTCCTCCAACTACTGCTGCCCCACACTTTCTCCTCCTTATATCCAGAGATTCCCTATTTAATTAATTGATGTTATTCTCTTATTCAGGTTTTCAATGCGTAGGGAATCTCTGAATTTAGGAAGGAGAAAGTGAGGGACAGTAAAAGCTTGAAAACTTAAAAGATTAACATAAAAATCAGAAAAAAACCCATTACAAAAACAAACAGGATCTTCTGAACATTTGCTCTGCAATAGCAATTCAGAAGGTATTCCTCAATTATTGCATTCTCGTGGAAGGAAGGTGTCTGGCCTTTCCTACACTAAGTGAAGGAAAATAGTTTATGTTCTTACCAGTGCGGTGGAGGTGTTTATTCTGATGTAAGCATAGGAGTGGCAGGCACTGGGTTTTCCTGCCTTTTCTTTGTGTAGGGTCGGGATGTGCTGCCTGCACTGATCCTACAATTTGCCCTGCCAAGACACAGACTTGCCAGAAACCAGGCCCATTGAATCAGCTAATCGGAGATCTCCAAAATGCTGTATGCAGACCATGTTGCCTGTCATGGAAAGCTTCGAGAACTCAGAAGTTGGGAAACTTGACAAGGACTTCACTGTCCTTCTTGAACAAGAACAGATCGGAAACAGGAAACTCCTCACACCACCCAGTGCCATCAAGTGACTGAACCATACAATGAAACGATCCACACCATTTTACAAAACAATGTAGGTTTTGTACAATCTGGGGTCAACCAACCACAGTCAGTCTAGCGACAGAGCAGTGCCGATTTCCCTGTGGAATGAGGGGACGAGAATGGAAGCCCTCCACCTCCAACCATTTCAAAACCAGATGCTTTTCCTTGAGCTACATTAGTCGTGCTCAGGCATTAGCTCCCTGTACCCAAGCTTTTGAGCTAACCTGAGGTGGAATATTTTCATGGCTTTGGCAGTTGGCAAACTGCCTCTTGTTAACTCACACATAATTTACCACATTTTAAAGATTATTATTATTATTTTTAAAAAACCCAAAGCAAAATAATAACGGGGCCCGGGGCAAGAACGAAACCGACCCAAGGCCTCTGTGAATGTTATGCCACCAACCCGCACACTTTTGGACATTTGCATTTTACCTCATAAAACTATGTCTGCCAATGGGTTATGCGTATTAGCGGTGCATGTTTCTCAGCTGCCCTGATATACCGTAGGAGCTACACAGCATCATTCCCAGTCGGCGTTTTTATAAAATTAACCCTTCCTGTGAAAGCTAGCCCTTTGGCACTTCAATGCTGTCTTTCTCTCCGGACTCAATGGAGCATTATTAGCGGCAGGATTATTGAAAGCAGAACTCTTGGGCTTTACAATGAAAGCTCTGTGCGAGGCAAGATGTTGCACAAGCTGTTTGCACGGGCTGTTGGTTCCCTTCCCGTTTCCCCACCCACCCCACACCCTTTTAACCTCCCATCCCACCTAACGTGAAGTCAAAGCGAATATATGAAAGGGGTTTAATAAGTCCCATATCACCTTCCTTATAGCAAGACTTCTGACCTAACAGGCCAATGGGGTCCAGACCTAAATTGCAGAGGGCATTGATCTCCTAGCCTTAGATCTTTAAGGGCTTCCGTTCTCCCCTAGCCAGTATGTAGCCTCTCCTCACCCCCTCTGCTTTTATTGGGCTTTTGATTAAAGGGTCTGGGCAAGTCAGAAACACAAATAAAAAGTCAAAGAAACTCCTTTGAAATCACTCAAACCTAACCGATGACTCCAGAGCTCCATGGCTGTTAGGTTTGCTTTGGCTTAGCCATTATGGGTCTTGCAGATTATTTTCAAACTTTTTTTTCATCCAATCCTAGATTTTTCTCTTAGAACTGTTATTTGTGTGAGCTGTGATTTAGTATTGGTAGCACATCTCATTCTTTCATTATGAATTCCTTCCATAGTATTGGATTAAAAAAAATAACCAGAGAAGATGTACACATCTAGATAGCAGGAGTGCATGGATTTCAAGGAGCAAAGGCTATTTTTAAGAGTCTTCTGGTTCTGGGAGACTTCAACTCCATGCTGAGGTGACTGGGTCTGGAGTAGCTCAGGACTTCATGACTGCCATGACAACCATGGGACTGTCCCAACATGTCACTGGCCCAACACATGTGGCAGGCCACACTCTGGACCTTATTTTCTCCTTGTTGTTTTTTCATAAATTGATTTGTTGTGCTTGGATGACAGAACGCTTTGAACCACTTTAACTGTGCAAACCTGAAGTTCTGGAACACGGTCGAATCTGTCCCACAAAATACTGTAGTCGCAGTCTGGTCAGCACAGTTTACTATATCCAGTTTGGGAGTCAATCCTATGCATGTATAAGAACATGCTGTAATTTGCAAACTCTTTAGGAGAGCCCCAACCATCCTTTTTATGGTGCATTTATGATGATTTGTGCTCATGATGCTATTGGGGCAGTCATATACAATCCCACTTTCAATCATAATCATAATCATTATTGCGGTTTAACAATGAAGTTCCTACAAAAGTTTTTGGGTGGTCATGTTGCTTCATTTCCAATCAGTGCATATCCCATAACTTCATAACTTTTTATGCCATAAATGTACCAGTTTATTTTTATCCCTCTTTTCTTGTACTATACAGCCCCTACAGCCAGCAATAATGAGGTAGCATTGAGGAAGCATCGCAGAACTAGCCATTCCCTAAGTCAGTGTTTCCCAAACTTGGGTCTCCAGCTGCTTTTGGACTACGATTCCCATCATCCCTGACTGCTGCTAACCAGGGATGATGGGAGTTGTAGTCCAAAAACAGCTGGAGACCCAAGTTTGGGAAACTGGTGTTGACCAAACTCCAGTCTAGGAAACAAATCTCTGAACAGTCTTGAGCACCCCAGAAGTTCGTCTGAGCTTGGACTAACCTGCTTTCAGCAGTAAGGACCACTTTTGAAGACAATGGCATGATACAGTTTCTACTTTTTCACCAGCCAGTTGAAGGATATGAGTAAAAATATCCCATTATTACTCCCAGTTCTGAAGATGTTGCAGTGAAAGCTTGGAATGGAAGTGAAAGCTTGGAATGGAAGTGTTGTGGCTCTTCAGATGCCAGTTCTGTGGTAACTGGTAAAACAAAAGCTGACACTTCCATGGCAATTCTTGCAATGTGATACGTCAGAAATTACTGGATCTGTGAATTAGGTCAGAGCTTTCCTTCCCACTGGCTACACTGACTCATTCCTGTTAAGCCAAAGCCAAGGCCAGGAGAATCAACAAGCGCTCATGATCTTCCTTTTAGGCAGCCATCAACACCGACGAAGCATTCCATGCTGTCAAAAAGTGCCTCCATAGTGTCGCTAATTTTCAGGAGAGATTAAAGCTCATAATGGAAATCTAGGTTTGCGCAATTAATGTGGATTAAAGTGCTCCATTGCCCTGGCACACTTTCTTCATGCCATGCATCATTTTAATAACCTTCTATCATGTCAGCTCTGACTTGCTTTCTACCGAAGCTACAAAGTCCCAAATGCTGCAACCTTTCCTCATACAGAGGAGTTGCTCCATCCCCTTGATCGTTTTGGCTGCCCTTTTCTGAACCTGTTGCAGGGATATTGCATTTCCTTACCAATTGCACCTTAGTTGTCGCTGGAGCATTTTATTTAAGAATTTAAAAGCATTTCTGAACCGCTTAATAGTTTTAAAAACAGTGTATCCTATGTGCAACATAGAAACAATATCCATTAAAACCAAAGGTAAAGGTATAGGTACCCCTGACCGTTAGGTCCAGTCGTGGACAACTCTGGGGTTGCGGCACTCATCTCGTTCTATAGTCTGAGGGAGCCGGCGTTTGTCCGCGGACAGCTTCCGGGTCATGTGGCCAGCATGACTAAGCTACTTCTGGCGAACCAGAGCAGTGCACAGAAACGCCATTTACCTTCCTGTCAGGGCGGTACCTATTTATCTACTTGTACTTTGACATGCTTTTGAACTGCTAGGTTGGCAGGAGCTGGGACCGAGCAACGGGAGCTCACCCTGTCACGGGGATTTGACCTGCCGACCTTCTGATTGGCAAACCCTAGGTTCAGTGGTTTAGACCACAGCACCACCCGCATCATTAAAACCAAAAGACAACCCCAAATCAAGTATAGAACCACGTAAAAATATTTAAAATCACATCAAGCAAAGATTCAGGGGATTCATACACAAAACAGGGTCAAGGAAAGCTGGGCCAAAAGATATGTATTTACAAGACGCCTGAAACAAATGAGGAGGACCAACTGAAATCAATAGACTTAAATCCATTTACTGTAATGAGTAATCAGTATGACGAACATTTAATATTGCCAAATGTTAATTTGGCAGCAAAGCTAAATTCAGCTTTCCTTTCAGGAAAAATAACAGCTTTGGAGAGTGGGGAAGGTTTTTGTTTGGAAAAAGACACTGGGGGTGAAGGAATGTAAGCACCCTCTTTTCAGATCCATTGTGAGCTGCTAATAAAGACCAGACAAGCAGACCTTTGAAATCTATACCATTACATATATTATACATTCCCATGGTTTCCTCCTTCACAAACTACTGGCTTGGAGAGAGAAATATATATTTTAGACAAGGTAGTACATTAAGAGGAATGCGCCATATATCTCTGATCCCTGATTAAAAATGAATCATACATCCATAGTAAAATATATAAACTAGATAAATTAACAGAGGGAAATGAAGTAAAGACAATGGAAGTTTGTTTAAGAAAGAACACATATTTGCTGCATGCTATGCATTCAAACTATTTCCATCATGAAAAGGACATATTTTGGTCCTTGGTCCAGTCTATGTGAATGTTTACCTGCCATATTGGTATACTTTACTCATTGATATGTTGATTCCATTACATTCCCCGAGTCAGGCTTCCCCCTCTTGGTTTTTGAAGAGCAGTTCATTTTCACTACTCCTTTACCTTCAGAATTTATTCTCTCATACAGGTAGGCAGATGCCATGGTACTGAAAGAGGTGAGCAAAACAATGTGGTTTCCCCCACCTACGTACCCTTAGCATGGATAAGGGCTGCCCTGCAGGTAGCAATCTCCCCCTCGTACCTGCCCTACAGGCAACTTCACATATCACAGATGCTATTAGATATGTGACTTTATAGCCTGCAAACTATAGTAAGGTTTAAATGAGGGTGAGATGGGGTGAACCATCTACACCACCCTGAGATTTTAAAAATGCAGTAATTAAACATTATTTAAAATGTTGTTGCATGATAAAGGTTATCGCATCAGCTGAGATCCAGCCAGTGCATGATTTGGGACGGATCTAAAAACCCGGTACTGAATTCCTTTGAGGTGACATATCAAGATTATGTTGCTGTCAAAGCTGGCTTTGAATATTACCAGAGTACTTGTTGACTAGCAACAGCTGTCAGAGGAACAACACGGTGTCAGCATTAAACTACCCAGCAGCTCAACAAGAAGAGGCTAGGCTGTTTTACTGATTGTCAGAACGATTATGAGTAACACAAATGGACATGACCTTAAGGTGTTTCCCACACACCGTTGTTTCCTGACAATGTCTGGAGAAATCTGAGAAATGCTAACACCTACCACAATTATGTTGAAGCCTGTAACTGCAATTGGACATGCTCTCAACAACTGGAGCTCTCATTGACTCAATACACAACATGGCCAACCATTGAGGATCCTGGGATTTCAATGAGCAGCCACTCCTCTATGGCTCCTAAATCTTTTCTTTTCATCTAATTGCAGTAGTTAATACATTCATATCCTACGTTTCCTTCTAGAAGTTCGGAACAGTAAGCACAGTGCACACAGGACTGCCCTATTTCACAATCTCAGCTGGTAAATTGGTCTTAGAGACATTATGTTCAGACCTCTTGGGAGGATATCTCTCTTCTACCCTCAACCTCACATACACACAGTGTTTGTGTGTGTGTGTGTGTGTGTGTGTGTGTGTGTGTGTGTGTGAAGCCTCATACACAACACTGCTTGAGAATTCTAAGAAACAAAAAACGTGCTTTTTTAACCCTAGAGGTTAAATTTAGTGCCATTTTTAAAGGTTCAGTCCACCATATTGATTCATAATGGCATTCAATTGATGGCCATTAAATAAATGCTAAAATTGTACATGTTAGTAAAAATGCTAGTAAATTTTAAAGTGCTCAAAGCACTTTTTGTTAATCTCAGTAATGAATCCAGTCATATTGGCCAGAATTATTATCATTAGTGGTATCATATTACAGATGGACTGTGAGAGCTAGAAAGCCAGATAGTTGTAAAAGGATTTATTGGTAAGCAGTATGACGTTATGACTCAAGTGTACATCTTGGTTTTCACTGCATATGTTTAACAGTGCAGCTGATGAGAAAGGATGACAAAAAAAGCATAAGTAGCAACTGCTCCTTTCACTGGATTAATTTTCCATCTTTCCCCTCAATCTGTCGGGTATGAAAAACAAGAGCTGCATTTAGGCAGCACTTCATTCCATTTTGCTGACATTTCCTTACCTGATAATTTCCACATTTTATGTGATCTTTCACATGACATAAAAGCCACTTCGGAAAATCAAGTGGAATCTAGTAGAAGTCTAGCACTTATTTCCATGTTAACTCCTTCCGGGGGGGGGGGTGGAAATCTATTTGCAACCCCAATAATGCAAAAGGTCATTGGAGTTTTGCACTGTAATTTCCCCCACCATTTCCATGGCTCATGGAATAATGAATTATTATTATTTTTTAATGTTTAATAGGTTATTGTATTTTGGTGTTTTGTTGGAAGCCGTCCAGAGTGGCTGGGGAAACCCAGCCAGATGGGTGGGGTATAAATAATAAATGATTATGATTATGTGATGTGATAAAATTTGGAGTGCTATTCCAACATACAGCTACTTTTTGCCATTTTCCTGTGCATGTTTCCTTGGGGGAACAGAAGCATGCATGCACATAAAGGGTGCTGACACACTTAATGATGTATGCAGTTGGGTCACATCACACCCACTGGTGTGAATGGAATTTAGCACAACATGGCGGTATTTTGATCAAAAAGCTGCAGTTCCATAAAGCAACAGGCACTGTGGTACAAAGGGAACATTAGAAACTTGGACAGAAGTACTAGTATTGTAACCAGGAAAATGAATGCAACAATCCCCACATCTGAATGCACTCAGATTTGTTAATTCTCATATGTTTTGATCACTTTTGAATCTGGATCTCTTCAGAAAGGGATTCCCAGAACTATTTCATTCCACTGGTGCCCACTGTCTCTTTCCTGACTTCAGAACTTTTAGTGTTCAATAAAAAGCACACCAAAATCTTAAAAACCCAAGAAATTCCAAAATGAACTAGGCTCTGGGCAATGTTTCCGCTTATGTTCTCATAAATGTACCGTATTTTCTCTTTGTAATGGCTTTACTGGTTATTCTCATTGTCTCCAAATCCTTACACTGCTCAGAGGCCAAATTCTGCATTTTGCCAACTTCAGCATGAAATTACGAACGTAAGAGCAGCCTTGCTGGATCAGACCAAAGGCTTATCTAGTACAGCATGTCATTTCCCACAAAGTCCAACCGGATACTTTTGGGGAGCCCAGAAGCTGGACATGAGGGCAGCTTGTTCCCTAGTAGTCATCAGTTCTGGGTTATACCGGCATAACTGAGACCTCTCTTTAGGAGATAGTCTGGTGAAATTTTAACAAAACACATGAAAACTGCTTATGAGCGGTGAGAAATCAGTATACTAAATTTAGTATAACTCACAGGGTTGTTTGGGGTAAAAGTGAGGACCATGTACAGTATACTGTCCTGAACTGCTAAGGAGGGCAGGATAATAAGGAGTAAAAATGATATACTGAGATGTAGGGTGGGAAAATGCTTCATAAGGGAAATTTAGGGGCAAAAATATTTCATAAGGGGGAGACAGTGATATGATTCTATGACATGGGAGTCCTCCTAGGTTTATAGATAGAACATAGATTCTAGAAATAGAGGTTCCAGACAAGCTACCATTTCTCAGGCTCCACCTGTAATGTGATGTTGATAATTTGGGCCTACTTCTCGGAGTTGTCATAAAAATCACTGAAGTGAAATACTTCAAGCACTTTGAGAAAACACTGCATTAATACTAAGAATTTCCCCCTTTTCTTCAAGTATGTTGCTTTTCATGCTGGCACTTCTCAACACCCAATCATGTTTTTGGCCTAATAAATGGTTAACCGGTTGAGAAATGAATTCATGTGCCTTTTGCTGCTATGTTTGAGATCAACGATAACATTCTGTGTCATTGTCTGGACCAAATGAACTTTGTTTATATGAATCACCCTTCTGATTCATGTTGTGGATGCAATTGTACCATTTGCGTAATTGCTGTCGTGGAACTCCAACAGAGTCCTTTGGTCCCTTTATATGGTATCCTGCATCAAGAATGGCTCTGGCCATGTGGTGTGTTCAAAGCATAAAATACATTTGCTCCCTGGGCTCCTTTGGAAGGAAGGATATAAATGTACAGTACTATATAAATAATTTCTGAGACTATTTCACTGAAAGGTGGTTTACCATTGTTTAAAATAAATAATAAGTGGCCAGCTTGCTTCATCCCATTGCTAGATTGATTTACTGCCTGTGGTGTGCTGGAAAATCCTGCACTCCCATTGCCACCACCATTGCAAGTTGGTAATCATTTTGATTGCATGACATAGGTATCAGAGGGCTGTTTTGCTTTGTGTCCAGCTGTAATAAGCACTGAGCTAACAACACAACTAGGCAAACTATTGGTTGTGTGAAGCAGCCCCAAGGTGGCAACTGTTATATAACAGGGAGTGCTGCAATTTTTCTCCTCAAACGTGTTCTGAAAACTACCCAGTGCAGTACACAAAACAAAAACTGTATCTCTCCCATGTTGACACTTTTGAAACCCCATTTCTACAAATCCACCTCATTTGTATCCCCAGTGCGGTAGTACCAACAGATCCTAATTTGCATTTAATATATATTCCAAGCCCTCTTCTCAATAAGGTGGGGAATTTGTGTTTGACTCTGGATTACACCAATCTGGACTGCAGGTGGGAACTGCCATGACTATATATTCCTTCATATAACAAATTGCTTCAATAAAAATACACTGTTGCTGTCACTCAATTTCTCTAAGTGGTGAAAAGTTGTTTTTGCACAGCACTTGTCTAGATTTGGTTCCCTTTGGAAGGTCACTGGGGGCTTGCTTGTATTTTGCTATATTGGCAATGTATTTACAATATACAGGTTGAGCACTGATGGAGGCTCATGTTAAATATTCAGACAGAGAGCCAAAGTCCATTGCGTCCACACCAGATCTTTAGTGAGACAGCCAGTATCCCCAAATTGTGTCAATCACAAAGCTCACAACACAGTTATTTCCCAGTGTCCCAGCTTCTATCCTCAGACGAAAGAACAGGAAATCAGCACAGGATCTCTGCATTAGCTTAGGATACAGATTATAAGGTTCAAAAGATTCAGGTAGGTAGCTGTATTGGTCTGACGCAGTAGAAATATATATATATATAAATAAAAACATTTTTCCAGTAGCACCATAGAGACCAACTAAGTTTGTTCTCGGTATGAGCGTGCATGCACATGAAAGCGCATACTAAGAACAAACTTTGTTGGTCTCTAAGGTGCTACTGGACAATTATTTATTTTATTTTTTTGTATTTCTGAGGTTCAAAAGGTACACCAGCAGAAACTAGAATACATGGCTAGGCAAAGCAAAGATGTTGTCCCAGTACTTGACATGCTGCCCCCTGTTTTGCTTTTAAAGGAACAGGGCAGGAGCAGTCGTCTTCATGGCTCTCCTTCAAGGAGAGAAGACAGTGCTTGCAAATGAGCCCTTCTATAGGGAGAGTGGATCTGTTCATGCCAGTGCAGTTGCTGGTACATCCTTGGTGACAGGATTCTAGTCTAACCCACTGACTCTCCCTCTGCTTCTGATGCAGTCATTTAGCTCCTCAGCTACAGTGGGACCATCACACTCCAGAAGCAGAGTAAGGACTGGCTTGCGGCTACATCCACCCATGCCTCAAACTCCTCCTCCTCTGACAGATCCTTCCAAACTTGCCCCATCCCACTTGGCACCATGGGATCCATGACAACTGGGATCTTTCTGCCCACACTTGAGCTGCAGTTTCACAAGCAGCTGCCTAGATCACATCATGTTTAGTGGGCTGATGTGTGTGTGCCTGCCCCCTTCTCAAAAGGTCATTCCTATTTGAAATAGTTCTGTACCAAGAAATAATTGGATAATTAATCAGTTCCCATGGCAACACATTTACCTATCTTTGCCTGACAAAGGCCAGGCCAGACCTGCCCAGCAGATTCACCCGATTTTAAGCAGTCCTTTTCCTGTCTAAACCCCAAGCCTGCAGCAGTTCATACAATTAGATATCAGGGTGGATTCTAACCCGGCTTCTCCCCCAACAGGCTACTTTTCAATGAGGGAGAAGAACTGTGGATGAAGGAAAAGTGAATTTTTGTGAGCCCCCACTTGCTGTCTGAAATAGTCCTGCCTTGATACATTTTTAAACCTCTTTCAGCTTCCTTATGATCTCGTATCTCCAAACCGAGCCTCTCGCTTTCTCAGTTACCTCAAAATGGTAATAAGCCTTGAAAAGAAAATCTTACATTGTACTATAATGCATTTGGTGATGTTACTGCTGTCACTTCTTCAGATAACACATTTCAATGGGAAGCCACTTGGTAGTTTAATTCAAAAAATGAAATGTATAATAATATTGTTTGGGAGAAATTTCTTTGGGATTCTTCCCAGTCTCTGAAGTCACGACATCATCAGCCTACATCAAAGGAATCAAATGCCAATAACATACATGCTAAGAATTTCTTTTTCCAAGTCTAAAATTCTATGATTCCATGAAAAAAAATTGTGCCTCTGTAGCATCAAGGGACTAGGCATCATCCTGAGCCTAAATCACAGTAGTTCAAATACTTTTTTTTTTTTCAGTGATCTGGAAGTGAACTTGGGCTAAAAACCTCTTGGTTGACTTAAACATGAACTGGAAGTGAAACCCTAATTACAGTAAAAGCAGCAACCAACTCAGAATAAGTGGTTCAATTATCAGAAGCTCAGAAACCTTATCTAATCTCTCCACTAACAAACCAGGATGAATGCTCATTATAAGGAGGTTGGCTGGAAGCAGTACAAGTCTGGAACCCAGCTTTGGGTTTTTTCTCTCTCCTCTTTGGCCTTTTCTACCTCTCCCAGGCTCTGCCTCCTTTCCAGAAAGCTTTAAAAGAGCAGGCCTCTGGCCTGCAGTCCATCCCTCCATCTCCTCTCAGGTGGTTCCTGGTGCATTACCTGCACTGTTGAACAGGCACTGAGGAGTGCGAGACTCCCATGGTAAAGGGGGTGGCAGGTTCCTCAGGGAAATCTGACTCAGGGGGCTTGTGTGTCCCTGACTCAGGGGGCTCCTGGCTGACAGGCCAACTTTTGAGCCTAACCCATTTGCGCTCTTGATCTAACTAGTCTCTCCCCTTTTGTCTTGGGGTGGGGGAAAAGATCTGAGAGATGCAGGTGTGTACCTGAAATTAGCTAAAATCATGTTCCTGTTATGTAAGCCAGTTTGGAAGGAATACAGTGGTACCTTAGGTTACAGACGCTTCAGGTTACAGACTCCGCTAACCCAGAAATTGTACCTCGGGTTAAGAACTATGCTTCAGAATGAGAACAGAAATTGCGTGGCGGCAGTGGGAGGCCCCATCAGCTAAAGTGGTACCTCAGGTTAAGAACTGTTTCAGGTTAAGAACGGACCTCCAGAACGAATTAAGTTCTTAACCCGAGGTACCACTGTATGTGGAAAATGAGATTCTGGAAGTTGTGGTATTTGTACATATAGTAGCATGTTTTGAAAATACCGGTACATTTTTTTTCAAGCTTTGCATTCGTTTGATATGAGTGACAGGGCGATCCTCAGTTTGCCGTTAATCTGTCTGAAACGTATAAAAAATGGCTCATAGTGAATGAACTGGAACTGAGCCAAAGAGCAAAATACTGATGAACTGGAACCAGCAGAGACAAGTCATGTTAAATCCAGTCTGAAGGGAAATTCTTTACATGACCTAAGGATATACAAATGAGACAATTTAAAGAACTCCCGGGCTTTATAATAAACAGAAAAGATATAGCATCGTAGATTATATTTCCAAAAAAGGAAAAGGAAAACATTGAAAGGAGAAAGCCCAGATTTTCGAGGCATTTATGGAAATGCATTGCGAGGACTAGAGTTTCTTCCATTTAAAAAATGTGGCTTTAAGGATAGGTTGAAATGACAGAAGGTATACCACCAACTCAGTATGTTTTTACACACATTAGCGATTTCTTACAAAAGGCTCGTGTAGGTCACTTGATGGATTTGCATGTTTTCCTGGAGTTCTTCCTGCTGGGTTCAATAGGACTTAACTTTCTGGAAAGTGTTCGTGAAGCTCCAGTGTAAATGAGACACAGAGAAGTCAAGGAATATGGCCAGGGAGCCATAGTCAGCAAGTGAGAGGCTGAATCTGGGTGTCCCAGTTCTAGACTGGAGCCCTGAATGTGTGAGAGCACAAACTTAAGGGAAAATCTCAGTGCATTCAGCTGGACACACTCAGAAGCCTCATGCTCAGAAACCTTGTGTTATCTGGGTTCCTGATTATGGGAAGGCTTCTAAGCATGCTAAGCTGAATGTGTTGAGAATCTCCCTTCTGACCTAGAAAGAATGAGTCCAAGTGGTTTTTTTGCTTGCCCTGTGCCTTGCCCCACTCATTTCCCAGGGAAAACTCACACTTTGGTGTTAAACTGGAGCAAACTTTGATATCAACTGAATGAGATCAGTTTGCACCCATGAGAAATGGCCTAGACTGAAGAAACAATTGCCATGGTAAGGATGAGCACTTGCCAGCTAGTATCCACGGGGAGATGACAGAGGTCACTTCCAGATGGCCTGTTCATTGGGTATCAAATCCTGATCTGATTGAACAAAGTTTGAGGGCAGCTCAGACAGTACCCATTAACTATTTATTAACTATTCATTTGGATTTGTCTGTGGAGAGCTCATACAATGTTGCATTAAGTAATGGGTATTCAATACTCTCCAGTGTGTTTTCCCATCACTTTCCTTATTACAGAAGTCCAGTTTCATTTATTTATTGGAAGAGGGTTTGTTGCACAAGAACATTAAATTGATTGCACAACCTGAATTTAATTGCACATGATAGAATCAAGCTGCAAAATAGCAACAGCCCTGAACCCAAGTGCAGAAAGAGGGAAAAGTTATTTATCTGTCACACAGCTTTAAGAGTATTGAAACCATGTTTTGACATCTGACTCCCCACCATGACACATGCACACTAGAAAGCAATTAAGGACAAACTGGGTTGGGAGCAAAGATGTGTTGAGGTTATGGCTCTCAATGGGGACTTTTGTCCTGCAAAACTTTACAGGGATGAATGAATACCCCCTAGAAACAGATCATCTCTTAATCCTCTGGTGGCAGTGATTTCACTAACAGCATTCAATTTTAGTCAGAGCTCAGCAAGACTGGACCCCACAACCTGTTTCCAACACCGGAGCTCAAACAGAGTGCACTGGAACATGTGCGGAGTGCAGAGCCTTCAGAAAAAGGAAAAGAAGGTGCTTCCACATCTAGAAGGCTTTGAAGAATGGCTTCCAAGGCAAAAGGCATGATTTCCAAGAGGCTGGAGTCCTGACACCATCTCTTTTCAGATATAAAGTATCATTGTATGCATGTGTTTATGGACCATTCAGGTGCTCCACAGTAGCAGAGAGCCCTTTGCTGGCTTGCTAAGAGCAGATTTGCACAAGCCAAAGTCACTCCTGTCCAGCTGCAGAGCCGCAGGGGTTGCTCAATTATTTTGTTGTGATTTCCAATCTGCCCTGCAGTGAGGTTAGTAAAAAAGGTTACTCACCTCATCACACACTGAAAAGCAATCTGTCTGCCCGATGGAGCAAGCCCGGGCTTTCATGGGGATTTTTAAAAATGGGATTTCCCCTGGCGTGACATTCACATTAGCTCTAGTTCGGTGCCATCAGCATGATGTCTCATAATGGATGAGTCCTGCTACAGAGCGCTTAGGCTTACTAAGAGAACTACCCTGCTTGTTCTTCTGGACCTCTCAGTGGCTTTCATTAACCATGATATCTTTCTGGAGCAGCTCAAAGTGGTGGGGGTCACTGCAATTCAGTGGTTCCTCTCTTACCTCCAGGGCTGTTTCCAGTAAGTTGTTATGTGGGGAGCACTGTTAATCACCATGGGGTTTTTCCTGTGGTGTCCCACAGAGTTCCATTTTTCCCTCATGCTATTTCATTCTTATTTAGAATACAATTAAGATAGTGGCAAAACAAAATTTCTAGTGCAAGACATTTGCAGCCTTTTAAAATTTATTTATAAAAAAAGCAATGTATATGAAGGAATTGTCATCAGGAGTTTTGGAGTGAATTGCTCACCGATAAACGGAATCTGAATCAGAAGAGGCAGCTCAGGTGCTAGGCCAGTGTTAGGGGGGCAGTGATGGGCTGAATCCTGGAAGGAAAAAACAGAGGCGTTCTTATGTGTTCCATGTTCTTGAGGTGAAAATAAAGCCTGTTCTGGATGAGACTGCACTCTCCTAGAAGGAAAAGGTTTTTGGCTTGAGGATACTCCTGGATCCAGCATTGCCACATGAGGCCCACGTGGCTAGGGGTGCATATTTCCAGTTACGGCTGGTTCACCAACTACAGCCCCTATTGGGCAGAGATGACCCCATGGGCTGCACACCCCACCTCCCAGCTGCCCTATGAGGGCTAGCTGCTGCTGCTGCGCATGCACAGCCTCCCACGATTGCCCAAGACATTTTGGCACCTGAGGCAAGCCCCAAAATGGCGCCCTCCCCTCCCCACCAGGGAACAATGGGTGAGTGAACCAAGGGGTGGGGAAGATCAGGATCTGGTCCCCTGGGATCCTGCCGCCTGAGGCGGTTGCCTCACCTGGCTTGGACTGGCTCTGCTGATTTAGAAGGGTGCAAGATCAAGGTTCGAAGTCATGTGCTGATCAAGTGCTTGTAGGGAAGATTCCCTGCTTCAGACTATCCTGGCCAGTGGGAGTTTGGCCAGCGAATGCGGCCATATTTTCCCACTCGCACAATGGTAACTGGGTGACTTTTTGTTGTTTAGTTGTTTAGTCATGTCTGACTCTTCGTGACCCCATGGACCAGAGCACACAAGGCACTGCTGTCTTCCACTGCCACCCGCAGTTTGGTCAGACTCATGTTTGTAGCTTCGAGAACACTGTCCAACCATCTCGTCCTCTGTCATCCGCTTCTCCTTGTGTCCTCCATCTTTCCCAACATCAGGGTATTTTCCAGGGAGTCTTCTCTTCTCATGAGGTGGTCAAAGTATTGCAGCCTCAGCTTCACGATCTGTCCTTCCAGTGAGCACTCAGGGCTGATTTCCTTCAGAATGGATAGGTTTGATCTTCTTGCAGTCCATGGGACTCTCAAGAGTCTCCTCCAGCATCATAATTCAAAAGCACTGGGTGACTTAATGATACCTAAAAAGGACACCTGTCCAGCTCTCTAAGGCGAAAGGGGCAAGAGAAGAATAGGGTCAGGATGCGCTGTGAGTGACTCACAAGTGGCGTTCAGACAGACACACTGCATATGTTTAACAAACATGCAAGAAGCGAGTCATGGGCCTGCACAGGCCCCCACCATGGACTACGTGAGAAGGGGGCTCCGCGTGTATTATTGCTCCTCTGCAACCAGGAGATCCCGACTGGGCCACGTGGTTACATTTACAGCGTGGAATAGTGCGCTTGCCTTGGCGGGTGGGGAAGAAAAACGGGCGCGGACGGAGCCCCCTGTGAGGCGTCGCGCAAATGGTGCTTGCTCAGTTTACCGCTTGCAGACTCTGCAGAGAGACGCTGCTGAGACCGCCTGGAAAAGGAACCGCTCTTAGGACCCGGGAAGATCCTCCCGGATGACTCCTTCGAATCAATGAGAGCCCTGGGAGGAGCCGGCGCTTGAGGCTCCCCATAAACCGGCCAATATCCTGGTCAGATGTTTTACAACTTCTTGCATTCTTCAGAGTTTGCTCAGGACGGGCTTTCCTGCCTGGCTGCGCTCTCCACATTTTGGGTTTCCCCCGGGTTGGTTGGACAGTGGAGGGTGGAGGGCGCGGAAGAGGAGGACGGTGACAAAGATCTGCGTGGATTTTCGAGGCGGGGCAGTTTTAAGATTACTATTATTATTCATCTCAAGGGGGGCTAATGATGCGATTCTGCCCTCGCCAGGGATCTCCACCAGGGCAAAGCGCGGAGAGGCCACGGAAGCCCCCGCTCCGCAGGCCAGGAGGGGGCGCAGCGGCGACGGGGGGCTGAACTCCCGCGCCACCTTCGGCAGGAGTAGCACGTGGAAAGATCCTGTCTCTCCAAAGGGGCTCCGGGACGCTCAGCCCGCAAACAGGGGCGGGGGCGGGGGAAGAGAGAATAAATAACGGCAAAGCCCCAACTTTTGGGATTTCAAACCCCGAAGTCTTTTGAGGGCGACGTTCTCTCATACCTTGGCTGATATTAACAATTGATACGATCGCTCAGGAGGATCCCTTTTGTGGCTTCCCCTAGATCGGCTGGGAAATTGTGAATCAAATCATAAAAGTTGCTTCAGGAAGCAAAATAGTTTTTGGGGGGCGGAGAGAGGAGATCTCCTGCTGCCGAAGATGCCGGGGCTGCAATAGAAAGCGCTTCTTCCCGCTTTTAAATGCCTGCCGGCTCGGTCCAGCATGGCTGTGTATGCCCTCACCGGCTTCTCCCTCGTCAGCCTGCTGAGTTTCGGCTACCTCTCCTGGGACTGGATGAAGCCCGGCTTGGTGGGCGAAGTGCCCGAGGACCCGATGGGCAAGCCTCTCCCGGCGGCGGCGGCTGCTGCTGCTGCTTCTGCCGCTCTGGCCAGGCCGCCCCACCTTATCTTCATCCTGACGGACGACCAAGGCTTCCATGACGTGGGCTACCACGGCTCCGATATCCAGACCCCGACGCTGGACAGGCTGGCGGCCGAAGGGGTGAAGCTGGAGAACTATTACATCCAACCCATCTGCACCCCTTCCAGGAGCCAGCTCATCACGGGCAGGTAAGGGCTCTGGGGCAGAGGGGGAGGACAAGCAACCAGACCCCCCCAAAAAAACCCCCACACAGCTTCTTATTAGGATGGTGTGGTGTGTACCCCACCCCCCTCCATCCAATAATTTCATATACAACACCTGGCAAGTGTTAGGACACGGAATTCAAAAGGTAAGGTGAAGGTGCCCAGGGTTAGAATCATAGAATTCTAGAGTTGGAAGGGACCCCAGAATCATTGAGTCCAGCCCCCTGCAGTACAGGAATATGTAACTGTCCCATACAGGGATCGAACCTGCAACCTTGGCATTATCAGCACTACATAAAATAACAACTGGTATTATACCGGGGGCAAGATCTGCTGGCGGTAACTCGACAGCATTCTGTAAAATAAGAGAGAGGGACTTTAAAAGCCAAGTGAGCAACTAGATTTAAAATAACAAAAAACAGATTTCAGGCAATTAAAGTTTTGCTTTTGTTTCCTGGATGCTAAAGAAACTAGGACTTTATTTTTCTTTTTTCTTTTTTTGGAGTGGGGGCACAAACAATAACCCTAACTGGGTAAAATATATCACTTTATCAAAATAGTGAAATGCAGCGTGGTTGGTGTGTAGACAGTGTGACGATCACTGGGAGGGGATACTCATTCCAACCGTTCAGTGAAGGCGCAATTTCATTGGATGGCTTTAAACAAGTCATCACATCTCATTCGTAGTACGGGGATCGCGCTGACCTAAGAATTACAGTTAGGATGAATGATACATGTAGTTTGAAAAGCTTTTCTTCCATTAGGAGTACCATAGAAGGATGTAGTATGTAACAGGAGAAAGCACCAACCCTACCTCTAAGACAGAGTTAAGGCAGCTGCTTCAGAGACAGCTGTTTTGGGTTATCACAGAGGGGCAGCAGCAAATTGTTATTTATTTCTTTGTTTTATAATTGTTGTATTTTTCACTGCCAGGGAGGGATAGAGGCATTTGCAGGATTCTCTGCCTGTACAGTGGTACCTCAGGTTAAGTACTTAATTTGTTCCGGAGGTCCGTACTTAACCTGAAGCACCACTTTAGCTAATGGGGCCTCCTGCTGCTGCTGCGCCGCTGGAGCACAATTTCTGTTCTCATTCTGAAGCAAAGTTCTTAACCTGAAGCAATATTTCTGGGTTAGCGGAGTCTGTAACCTGAAGTGTATGTAACGCGAGGTACCACTGTAGTGTCAAAATAACTGGACCAGCCTTGCATCTTATACTCCTTGACGTGTGTGTGTGTGTGTGTGTGTGTGTGTGTGTGTGTGTGTGTTTGTAGTGGAGTCTTAGACAGCAAAATATCTTTAGTCAGCCCTTCCAAACAGTAGCTCTTTGGGTGGAGAAATCAGTGGCATTTGAAGACCATGCCCCACCTCTCTCTTTTAATTATGTCCTGGACAATTTATATGTTTCCATTTCCCTTAGCAGTAAGAGTGATTTATTTCCCCCCTTTCATTTTTATGAAGTACTTGGAGGCATGATCTGGCTCCTGTTATAAGAAAAGATACTGGGCTGAAAAGTACTGTAGATGTCAAGTGAAAAAAAGATTGCTTGCCTGCCAATACACAAGAAGGAGAAAGCTGTGTAGAACCCTAAAGAAAACTAATTTTTTAAAAAAGTTTCTATCAGGAATGTGCCCCTGGGGCCTTTGGTTGCACTCCTGAGCTTCTCTACATGGATATACAGTCCATTGAAATCCACAGATAAATGCAGGGACTGTTGTAAATTTTGGTTCATGAGAGGGGGAATGCAGGCTCTTTTCTGTACTGTGTCTGCAACATGAGGATAGAATTAGTGGTCAATTAATGGGCATAATAATTTACTGACTGGTTGACTTCAGTGCCCTTAGTAAGAGCCTCACAGTCTGCATTGCCCTGACGTCCATGGGTGGCACAGAAAGGGAAAGGTGGATCCTGACATCAAAACCCCAACAATATTGATGGGTGTGTGAATGACATTTTCCCTTCAGCATTCTTCTATTCAGTGGCACCTACCGTATTTTGTAGGGAAGAAGAAATCTAGCATTATGACAAAGTATATTGTACAAACAGAGATTGTTTGCTGAACAAAAAACTCCCTTGGCCAACTGGAACAGAGCATCTAGATAGAGAAGATTATAATCATCATCATTTGTTAGTTGCTTTGTTCATGAAAATGATTCAAAGCGACTTAAAAACACAATAGAAAAAAAATCCAACGGCAATAAACACAGTCAATAAAAAACTAAAATCAAAATGTAATATAGCAACTCAAATAAAAGACAAGCGTAGCAGATCCTGCTCCATGGGCATAGCCAAGAGGGGGGCAAGGGGGGCAGCTGCCCCCTCTAAATCAAGTAAATCAATAAAAAAGACTTAACTAGCTGAGGTTCTGCCCCCACCCCAACATAAATCCTGGCTACACCCATTTCCTGCGCCAGAAGAGACTATCTGAGGATTCTCCCAAACAAACACTCTTTACTCTACACTCCCTTGTATTGCCAGTGTCTCAAACCACCAAAATAAGTAATATTCTGAATAAAAATTATGTTCTAACAGTAATCATTCCTCAAATGATTATGAAACGATCTGCAGTGTGAAAATCAGGAAGCAAAGAAACCTCCCTGATCCCATTTAACCAAGCACTTTTCAGTCACGGAACAAAGACAGAAGGGACTGGTGTGACCTCTCCAGGCTATGCAGCCCAAACCAATGTAAGGGTAAGAAAGAGAGGCCAGAGCCAGCTGTGGTCACTCCTTCAGAAGGAGACAACATTTTGGACTGAGTAACAGGGTGAATAGAACAGACTCACTGTGAGTCACAATGATTTCATCCTGGGAAGACTTAACTCTACTTCCAAGGGATTGGACAGTCAGCAATGCCAGTTAAAAAGGGGAATCCTCTTTGTACCTGCCTGGAATAAATACAGGAAGAATACTTAAGAGCAGTTGGGTGAATAATTAGCATGTTGGCTGCAGTTTGAATTGCCTGCATGCCTAGGACAAGTTTGGAGGGCGTGTGAGGTCTCTCCCCCCTCCCCCCATGCAATCTGACTCCACATTAACCTGGGATCAAGTCCCATCGCATTCAGTGGGAATTACTTTGAAGTGCATAGGATTGCATTGCACAATAGTTTCTCCCTTTTGGCCGAGCCCATCTATCAAGGCTACCAGTGATAGTGGTGGGTGTGGTCAGATGATCGATAGCTGTGGCTCTTACCTTTGCACAAGAGACTACAATCCGGCCAAGCACAAGCCAGAGGCTTCCTCACCTCATCCCACATCTCTTCATTCAAGCAATCACAGTTCAAGGACATGTTCCAGCCAGGCAAAAACATTCAAGGAGGGTGCAGAGAGTTAGTGACTGGGGAGGCCATGCAGGTGAGGTTCAATTGCTGTAAACACAGTGGGTCACTGGCACTTACCCAAAGGGGAAAGACGAGGTGTGGGAAGCTTGGCACGGCGTGGCGCATGGGGCCAGATCTAGTCCGACTCCTGCTACCATGTACCGTTTCCCAGTTCATAATGTGTTACACCCCACCCCCACCAGCAACCTGTAGTGTTGGGAAAAGGGGAGAGCATTAAAGCCCCACCCACGCTGCCTCACTAGACACTACTGGGGCAGAGCAGGGCCTGGGAAAGGTTGGCCTGGAGGGAACAATGTGGCCTAGAAAGAGTCCTGAGGGCTCAACAGAGAGGCCTGAAGGAATGCATTTGGCACCTAGGACAGAGGTCCCCAACGCCTAGTCCAAAAGCTTGGTATTGGAGCAAAATCAGGCAAAGAGTACCGTGTCACCTTAACTACTGAATGATGCATAATGGACTGGAGACTATGCTTATGCATCTGATGAGATGGATTCCAGTCTATGAAAGTTCATGGTGTAATAAATCTATTGGTCTTTGAGGTGCCTCAAATCTGCATTTCTAGTCCTGGACAGCATGGTGAATAACATGGTGTGATAACAATGTGATTAGGGCTACAGTATCATCATCATCATCATCATTCAATGTAGCACCAAGCAAATTGCTCTGCCAGTGCAAACATTTCTGCCTTCTCCCTCACCTGTGTGCTCTTCTGGGGCTCTCCCACCCCCAACCCTGAGCTAAGGGAAGCTTGGCCCCACGACACTAGCAAAAGTCCTTGTTCGGGCTTCCACTGGCGGGACTACTTAGTTGAATCTGCCCCCAATATATTTAGGTGTGCCTCCAATTTGAGAATCCTGAATATGCAGCCATGGGACCTTCAATAAACACTCTCAAGTGCACCTAATGCCCTGCAAGGGCAGATTTCTCCCTCGGGTTCTCTGCAAATGCAGAACGAGTGAAGGACTGAACTGTAGCTATTAACAATTTCCCTTTCTGATGCTCTTTCCTCTCCTCCTAGGTACCAGATCCACACCGGCCTTCAGCACTCCATCATCCGTCCCCGGCAACCCAACTGCTTGCCCTTGAACCAGGTAACTCTTCCCCAGAAGCTGCAGGAAGCTGGCTATTCCACGCACATGGTGGGCAAGTGGCACTTGGGCTTCTACAGGAAAGAGTGCCTGCCCACTCGCCGGGGCTTTGACACTTTCCTTGGCTCGCTGACCGGGAATGTGGATTACTACACCTATGACAACTGTGACGGGCCGGGCGTTTGCGGCTACGACCTTCACGATGGCGAGAACGTGGCCTGGGAACAAAGTGGCAAATATTCCACTTTCCTCTATGCCCAGCGAGTCAACAAAATCCTGGCCGCCCACAACCCCAAGGAGCCCATCTTTATCTACGTAGCCTTCCAAGCTGTGCACACACCGCTGCAGTCCCCGAAGGAATACATCTACCGCTACCGCTCCATGGGCAATGTTGCGAGGCGTAAATACGCTGCCATGGTCACGTGCATGGACGAAGCGGTGAAGAACATCACCTGGGCACTCAAGAAGTACGGCTACTATGAAAACAGTGTGGTCGTGTTCTCCACTGACAACGGCGGGCAGACCTTCTCTGGGGGAAGCAACTGGCCTCTGCGAGGCCGCAAAGGGACTTACTGGGAAGGAGGAGTTCGTGGAATTGGCTTTGTGCACAGCCCGCTGATTAAACGCAAGCGGAGAACCAGCAGGGCCCTGATTCACATCACGGACTGGTACCCAACTTTGGTGACCTTGGCCGGGGGCAACTTGTCCGAGGCAGACAACTTGGACGGCTATAACGTGTGGCCAGCGATCAGCGAGGGCAAAGAGTCTCCCCGCACGGAAATCCTGCATAACATCGACCCTCTTTATAACCATGCTAAATATGGCTCTTTGGAGAGAGGCTTTGGCATATGGAATACGGCAGTGCAGGCCTCAGTGCGGGTAGGAGACTGGAAGCTTCTTACTGGAGACCCCGGTTACAGTGACTGGATCCCGCCACAGACTCTGACCAACTTCCCAGGGAGCTGGTGGAACCTGGAGCGCCTGACGGACGGCCTACGCAAATCTGTCTGGCTCTTCAACATCACCGCCGACCCGTACGAGCGCTACGATCTGTCAGACCAGCGGCCCGACGTGGTGAGGGCTCTCCTCATTAGACTCGTCCGCTACAACCAGACGGCCATTCCAGTCAGATACCCGGCAGAAAACCCTCGTGCCCACCCGGACTTCAACGGTGGCGCCTGGGGTCCTTGGGCGACGGAAGAGGAGGACGTGTGGGAGGGAGGACACGGAAAACTGAAAAATAAAAACCGGAAGAAGAAGTGCAAGATCTGCAAGCTGCGCTCCTTCTTCCGGAAGCTGAACACCAGGCTGATGTCCAACCGCATCTGAGGGAGTAGGGATGGTGCCAAACGCAGCCTCAAGGGGTGCAGTTCCAAACAGAATCCATGGGGCAGTTTAATCCCCCCCCCATACCTAGTGCGTGGAATGGGTTGGGATGCTAGTCCACTTCTTTTGCAGTGGAAGTAGGGCCCCTCTAGGTGGCCTTTTTATTGAGCATTCATGGTGGTATCTGGGGAGTTATATGCAATCCTGCTTTCAATACGGTTTGCACCTGCAACGGTTTCAGGGTGGATGGACTGCTTTGTTTCTAATTAGCGCATGTCCCGTAACTCCCTGCTGAAATCCTGCAACTTTTTATCCAAAAATATTCTGTTTTCTTTGTTTGTGTGGGTCTTGGTTTTCTTGCGCTAGAGTGCAAGAGTGTCCCTCTAGGTGGCAATAATGCGCTAACATTGGGGAAGCACTAATAAAGCGGAATGTTGCGTGAACAGTCCAGTATAAACCCACCACTGATGTACTATTATTGCATCAATGACATGTTACAGAAAGAAATCCCGGTCTGGAAGGGCCTTTAATAAAGTTTGACCTAACCCACCTCACCTCCTTTTTTCTTCCACTTTAGATACTGTCCACAACAATGAATATTTTTACTGGGAAACCCTCCAGGACTTGTAATCTCTAATCTTTGAGAGCCTGCTTAGCCTCAGCAGGTTCTGGAGACTGTCCCTTCCCTTCCTTATTTCAGAATGTTCCGAACCCATAGTTGTCAAGTGTCATCATGATTAATGAACGTGTGTGTATCATAGTTAGATACAGTAGTGCTATCCAGCAGTAGTCACGCTGAGCAAGGTCTTATCCACTACCCAAGGACCAAACCAATTGTACTCAAAATCACTGAAAGGTGTTTGAAAATGTCTGCAGCTGCTCTGTGGATGCATCATGAAATATCATAAATAATTTCAACTTATGTAACGCTTTTGCTCTGGGAAGGCGTCTGCAGGTTCTCCCCTCCCTCAAGGCTGCAGCCCCCGATCACTTCAGTGTATGTGGGCGGTGATACAGAAGACCTAGGACAGTTATTTTTATCAGAGAGAGAGAGAGAAAGCAGAGCTCAAACCTTGTGAACATTTTACCCGAAATATACATAATGCCTAACATCTCGTAGGCAGGGACATCAGTAAAGGGTGTGTGAGCACTGCAGGCATACGGTGCGCAGAAAAAATGTAAAATGACTGAGCAATATTTACATACTGATCCAACTACCTCATCGTTTATGGAGAGAGAGATGTTTCCACATATATTTATTTAGCCACCAAGTACAAGAGATTGAGAGGAAGCCAGCTCTTACGGAGCTCCTTTAACTGCCCGGGTTTTCTTTCTCTTGGGCACGCCACAGGATTTTCTTCCTCTTCCCGCATCCTTCAGTTCAAGGGCTTAAGAGCGTTGGCAAAAACTGCTTACATAAACCACTCGTGTTAAAAAAACTTAACATGAGCAAGATGTATAAATATAATTAGTTCAAAAATCATTAAACAAAGCCTGCTGCTGCTAAACTTTGGGAGCAGTTGCTTGAAGACAGTGCTTTTTTCCTTTGGTAAAAATAAAATAAAATGAGGTGCCGTTATATGTCTATTGATAAAAGTGCTTGGGGTGTCTGCACAAATTGGGTGCCGTGGGCAGCAAAAAAGAAAACCAAAAAGGGATGGTACTCTGTACCATCTCTGTCACAAAAATGCCCTGCTTAAAATACACCTTGCAGTGCACAATCAACTTGCGGTACTGCTACAAATGTAGTGATGCCTACTAGTATAGCCTGCTTTAAAAATATGGACTTGTTTGCACGTTAGCTGTGATAGCAGAATAAACTCCCCTATATGTGAAAGCAGACAGCAGACGCCGAAGGCAAATAGGAAATGATCATCATGTATTACTTGCAAGTAGGGTTGGAATGATCTGTCCATTTCTTTCCAATATTAAATTCAGTTCATACAATTTGCAGGGTTGTTGTTTTTTTTAAATCCTCACGAAAATTCTAGAGCATTTTAATATAAATTTCTTCTAATAAATACACTTTTGTTTGAAGTTTTGATTTATGTGCATATTTTGCAAGCAATTTCTCCTCATATTAGTCGTTTAGTCGTGTCTGACTCTTCGTGACCCCATGGACCAGAGCACGCCAGGCACTCCTGTCTTCCACTGCCTCCCGCAGTTTAGTCAGACTCATGTTTGTAGCTTCGAGAATACTGTCCAATCATCTCGTCCTCTGTCGTCCCCTTCTCCTTGTGCCCTCCATCTTTCCCAGCATCAGGGTCTTTTCCAGGGAGTCTTCTCTTCTCATGAGGTGGCCAAAGTATTGGAGCCTCAGCTTCACGATCTGTCCTTCCAGTGAGCACTCAGGGCTGATTCCTTCAGAATGGAGAGGTTTGATCTTCTTGCAGTCCACGGGACTCTCAAGAGTCTCCTCCAGCACCATAATTCAAAAGCATCAATTTTTCGGTGATCAGCCTTCTTTATGGTCCAGCTCTCACTTCCATACATCACTACTGGGAAAACCATGGCTTTTACTATACGGACCTTTGTTGGCAAGGTGATGTCTCTACTTTTTAAGATGTTGTCTAGATTTGCCATCGCCTTTCTCCCAAGGAGCAGGCGTCTTTTAATTTCGTGACTGCTGTCACCATCTGCAGTGATCATGGAGCCCAAGAAAGTAAAATCTCTTACTGCCTCCATTTCTTCCCCTTCTATTTGCCAGGAGGTGATGGGACCAGTGGCCATGATCTTCGTTTTTTTGATGTTGAGCTTCAGACCATATTTTGCGCTCTCCTCTTTCACCCTCATTAAAAGGTTATTTAATTCCTCCTCACTTTCTGCCATCAAGGTTGTGTCATCTGCATATCTGAGGTTGTTGATATTTCTTCCGGCGATCTCCTCATATAATTCTCCTCATATAATGCCTTTTGTATTTTATTTTTTCACCATTAATTTTAATGCACATTTCCCTATGATATATACATTTTTGTATACATGGATTGGCTGGAGAGCTGCACCACAAAATTAAGATAAGTGCAAATTTTGAAGGATGGCTATGCTTCAGTGCCCATATTTTTTCAGAAAGTGGGAATTGGATAGATTTGGCCTTGAATTTCTCCCCCGTCCCTGCTTGCAAGTTTCCAGCGGAAGTGCTCGATTGACCATTGTGGGAGACGGGCTCTACTAGATGGGCTGCTGGTTTGTTGCACAGGTACACAGGAAGCTGCCTGTTTCCAATAGCATTTGTCCAACTGATTTGGTACTGTCAACAGTGGCTGGCATTAGAGTCTCGGGGTTCAAGGCAGCAGCCTTTCTGAGCCCTGCCTGGAGACACCATGGTTGCTTGCTCCAACAAGACAATTCTTTTGATCTTAACATTTCAGAAGAAGCAACGCTGACCCATTCAAAGAAGGCATCAAAGCCTGCAAGCAGCTGAAAGGAATTCAATCACCACCGGAAAACAAAAATTAAACCATTCCCCTCTTTCACCTAAGAATCTGTTTGCATGTAAACCAGGGATTGCTAATCAGTTCAGGGACCTGATTGTTCACTTTTCTGCCCCCCTGAGACACACTTCCCCCGGATTCTGGCTTGGCTCAGAATGTAAACATGTATTCCTGTGTGTCATCCCAATGTAAATAATACCAGAATTGTTAATGTGGGATAACCAGCCCCATGTTATACATGAAGGGGTTAATACCATAGAGTAAGCTGTTTTGCCAGGCTTAGCTATGTTCCCTTCCGTTGCTCCACATGGCTCTCACAAGCCACTCTAGAGTTCCCATACCAATAATTTAGGAACTTTCACCACTTTGTAATGAAGCTAAGTTTTACTGCCTGCCTAACTTTCTGAAGCACATGAATATGACCTTTGAAGAGTTTGTAAGTAGACCTTTATTATCATCATCATCATCATCATCATCATCATCAAACGTCTTTTTCTTATGCTGGGGGAAGAGGGAAACTTTGGAAAGAAACTTTTTAAGGGGATGTTTTGAAAGGGCACATGCTTTAAACGTCTAGCGGCCTATATTTCCACACTTTGTGGCATATTTTGTGACTTTAAATCTCTGCTAGGCTCCTTTCACCAAACAGTACTTGCCCCCAACTTGGCTCTTGGTTTCCAGGAAAATTCTCCTTGATATTTATACTGGCAGTTAAGACATAGGACACCTGCTTTATACTTGCCTAGTTTGTTCATCATTTTAACCCGGGTGGGTGGGGGGACACTTCAGTCTTGAATGTGCCCCCCCCGACCTCTCTTTTTGGCCCTTTGGACTCTTCCTAGGGTTCTCCCTCTTCCCACTCCACACCTTTTATGCCCAGGCTACATGCTTCAATGGCCCTGCTCTGCACCCTCCTCAAGTGCCTTTGTCTGGCTGGACTGTGTCCTTGAACTGGGAAAATGCTTATATAGCTTGCTAGGACGGTGGAGGAAGGGGAGTGTATGTGTGGTAATAGCTGTATGTGGAAACCCCTGACTTTCAGTATACAGAGGTAAGAGCCATTCTCTCTTGCTCCACCCACTTCTGCTTCTGCCCTCATCCACCACAGGCCAGTAGTTCCTGCCCATGAGGAAATGTGGCTTTGGGCTGAAACAGGTCCCTCACCCCCACTTTAAACCACTCTTTATTGAACAAACCATTCTTAAAGCAAAGGACATTCAGCTGGTTGTTCTTACAGACATTCAGAGTAACTCTCGCCTGTTTCATCATCCTTGGCCCTCCTTCCTCCCTTCAGCTGTTCCTCCGCTCAACATTTCTTAAGTCTTCATGGCACCAAACTGATGGCATTGTCTCACCACATCACCATTTCCCTTGTCGCTGGTCAGCCGTGAGAGCGAGGGTGTGGGAATCTTCCTCCAAGAAGGAAACACCCACAGCCCTTTGGAGTTTGTGGTTTTTAAAAGCTATTCTCTTCCACTTCTCCGTTCTAAAGCCATGGTTTAGTTTTGCTTTTTCCTTTCCCCAACCAACAATTGGTTGTTACTGGGAATTCATGCTTTGAGTTTAGTAACCCTCACGTATGTTGGAGCCACCGCTTATCTGTCCCCTATTCCTCTACTACTAGTGTGTGTGTGTGTGTGTGTGTGTGTGTGTAGTTTAAACCATTTGTTGTAATGACTGCCAGGATTGGAGCCTTATTTTGCACCACCCTCCGTTATCAACACCTGCTGTTTTGTTTTGTTTTGTGCCTCACGATTGAAGCAGAAAGTTAATACCCCCCCCCCCCATCTTTCAAAACAGGACTTTGCACTCTGTGCTTTTGCTCCGCAACCCATATGGGCAACCCTTGGTGTTTATATTTCTTTCTCTGTGTTAAAATGCAAACATTTTCCAGCTGCACATGCCTGTCTGGTAACATCCCAGCCTCATCCCAGCTGTGCAACCCTGCAGTGCTGAGCATCCACATTTTGAACCCCACCCCACCCTAACCATAGAAATATAACATACGCAGTAAGTCTCTCCTTTTTTTGCCAGGACTTTACTTGAAAACTGCATGAGACAAATGTAGCTTCAAAAAATTAATCAGGAGCAGATGTTGCATGAGATATAAACGGGGGAGGAAATGTGTGTGTGTATTTGTCACATGCAGGTGTGCTGCGGAGTTAGCAGCGGCATCAGCTTTAGGAAAAGTGCTCTCTTAGAGGAGCTGGGCATTGAGAGCAGCTTTGCTTTACAGCCGCTCTCGCTTGTTGGGTGATGAAACAATCTAGACTTAAGCCATAGATAGAGAGGTGCCTATGTTCATACAAGACGCTAAGTCATGGTTAAGGGCAGCAAGCCAGCAACAAACCATGGCTTTTCACAAACAAACCATAGTTAAGGCACTAACCCATGCTGTATTGCCTTACAATTTATTTAAACAATGGCTTAATGTGATGTGTGAACCAGGTTACTGCACTGGTCTACCTAGCTCTACAGTGGATTTGAGGCTGCTGTCTTTCCTAGCACGATAGCTCAGGGACTGAATCTGTTACCTTCTCTATGGAGAGAACAAACTCCTTTTTTATATTTGTGGATTGTTATCTTGAGAAAACCCTTTAATCTTCGTAGCGTAAGAAAGTTGTCTTGCACCTGGCTAGCAATGCGGACCCCTCCTTCTGATGCTGCAGTTTCAAACACAGGCTTTTGATATTCACCTTGTCGTGTCACTGAAAACAATCATAGTATGAGAGATCGCCCTTCGAAGCCTGGTGCTGAATGTCCTATCCTGTTTTGAGGATTGCTATCGATCGGTTCCTTTTAACATAACAGGTGCAAGTATTACTTGACTGCAGCTTCCAGTAGAGGCATATTTAAGGGAGCACAACTGGTTGGCTGAGCCAAGAGGGTGCCGCAGCAGTGACTTAGAATAGAGCGTGCCAAATTTTGATGTGTCGCACAGGGCGCTGCTGAAATTTGAAAGCCCAAACTCCACCACTGCTTCCAGGGATAGGAAACCTATAATAATTGTGCTCAGGAGTCTCCTGAGCTCAGAACACCTCTTTGGTTAGTGAACTATGGAATGCAGGTGCTTTAAGTAATCCTGGCTGCATCGTTCTGGGACTTCCTGGACCACTGCAATGAGAACTTGCTTTCTCACTCAGCCTCACTTACAAGACAGTAGCATACGTCATCTGACAGACGTCACTGGAACTTTATGGGGCAAACCGACATTGGCTGGCATGGCCTCTCCATTCTGCTTCTTTTCACGTATGCCTTTTTGTGTGTCTGGAGACCACGTTCTGTGCCCGTATGTGCACCACAGACGGGGGTAGGCTTTAAAAGCAGTTTCCCATGTGAGCTGCATTTACATTTACACAATGCATTTTACATTTTCTCCCCACAGGTTGTACATGGTGTAGTGTGTGTAGGCGAAAGCCCTGCTGTGAAGTTTGAAAAATAGATATTTTTGTCACTGGGAAAATAAGCCCTTTTATGACTTGTCAGCTCTTGGATGAGTTGTGTGAGGGTCTTTTTCTTTCCTTTCCTTAAAAATAATAATAATGAAATAACATGGATTTAAAATCTGTCACTGAAAGCTGTGATAGTTGGCAGCATTTATACTCTGTGGCTTTAAGTTTGCCTCTGAGCATTTGAGCAAAGTGTGGATTCTTCTGAATAAATGCCCTTGGTAATCAATGATGCAGATTCAGAGGGGGCAGTGAACACAGTCCATCATTTACTAAGTGGCAACTTACCCTGTTCTGCAGTAAGCATGTTGTATACTGCTCATCTGAAAAGTCGTATAAATGATGTGGTGCTGACCCAACATATACACCTGATCAGCAGTGCCAGCCCACTTATGAGGCAAGGTTAGGCAACGGCCTCAGGTGGCAGGATTCATAGGGGCAGCAGATCCTGATAGAGTTCTTGATCCAGTCATATTGTTCCCAGTGTAGATCTTCACTCATGCCTTCTTCCCTAGTGGGAAAGGGGCGCCATTTTGTGGTTCACCTCAGGTGCCAAAATGTCTTGAGCTGGCCCTGCTGATCAGAAACTCAGGGCCTAGTTAATAATAATAATAATAATAATAATAATAATAATAATAATAATAATAATAATATTTATACCCTGCCCATCTGGCTGGCTTTCCCCAACCACTCTGGATGGCTTATGCATCCAACAAAGGTTTGAGTCTCTTTTTTGCTAAATCTCTGGGAACTTAGAAGTATATTTTAAAAGAGTTAATATTTACCAGGCAGCCCAGCCACACAGAGGAATCTTATGGTAGAATCTGGCCAATGAGCAGCATCTGATCATACATACATCATTTTATTTGTATGCCGCCTTTTCACAGTTCATACCATGCTCCAGGCGGCTTACAGCATGTGTAAAATACGTAACTACAAAAGTAGACATAAACAATAAAAAATTATTAAAAATGCAAAACCGAACTGAACAATTTCAACATAAATCACTACAAAATATAAAATAAAGATACAAAAAATCAACAGAAACAATCCCCCGCCAACAACCCCCTCCCAAAAAACAATACCTCAGCCCAAGAGCGTTCAGCAGTGCAGCTTTTGCAGCTGGAGATAGTCAGGGCACTGTCCTCCCAGGCCAGGTGGAAAAAAGCAGGGAGCAGGTCTTCCCAGACTCACAGCCAATATGGTCTTGGCAACATGATTTTGGCATGGAAACCTGAAAGTGGGATAATGGGTGTTACTGCAGCTGTCTCTCCTTGGCTAAGCCACTGTCTCTGATAGTCCTATTAAGGCCCATCTTGGACAAGCTGTTCTGACTATCACTGCTGTGAGCTTGGAAGGCTTTGAATACTCGGAGAGAGTCTGAAATTGCCTAAGGGAGCTGTCTCTGAAAGTGGCTGATTTCTTTCCTGCCTGGTGTCAATCAGTAAAGGGCAGAGCAAATGAGAAAAAACAATTAACTTCAAGGGAGCTTTGTGGAAATACAGGTTTTCAAAGTGAAATGGCTCCTTTTGAGTCTGCAGAGCCATCACCCAAGATGTACTGTAGCCGTATCCCTGCCTGTCCCTGTTGCCACCTCTGGAATATTCTGCACCAGCATCATCACTCTGCCTTCCAACAACTCTACACCTTCTTCATTTCTGTCTCAAATGTGCATTGTGTGAGCAATTCCAACCCCCCTCCTGAAATTAACACAAGACATTCTGATTGTTGTCTTGTCTTAAGATAATGGGTGATTGACTTCTTTTTTCTCTTTCCTCCACATTTTCGTTTGATCCTTTCTCATCCATCTTTCAAACGTTTGGTTTCCAAGCCTGCTCCATTCTTTCTGCTTCTCTGAGGAAGCTCTCCTTATACCAGAGGCTGACTGTGTGGCTAGAGAGGGAATATCACCCTCTTTCATGCCTGTTGGTGATGAATTATTTCCACAAGCTTCTAAGAAATCTAGATGCAGTGGAGCTGATAATATATAGGAAGGAGAGTAGGATACGAATGTCCTTCTGGCAGTTTCAGCACCAAAGAATCTGATCATTTGCTGCTAGAGCTGACAGGCAATTAATTCTGTGCTGTATTTTGAGGTGAACTTCAAATGCTATAAATTGGTATATGAGCAAAAGGAGAGCCCTGCTGGGTTAGTCCAAAGGCCTGTCTAGTCCAGCAACCTCTTCTCACAGTGGCTAACCAGAGGACATCAATACTCTCCCCACTTGGGACTCCCAGCAACTGGCATTCAGAGCACACTACTTCTGAGACATGGAAGATGCTGGCACAACAAAGGAATTAGTATGAAGCTTAGCTCTGTTCTAATACTTTTACCTGTCAAATATCGGATGCACTGAATGGTGTGAATGCAACTCCAATGTACACCGACAGTTGGGAGGAGCCTGCAGCTATTCTTGAAAAACACTGGGTACTATCTAGCAGCATAATTTCCCAAGGCAACTAGCCCTAACTGTTCCCCTACGAAAAATGTCACTGCACGTAGGAGGTGTGAAGGCAGGAAGCTGCAGGATGCAGTGCACAGGGAATTCACTCATTTTTTTCAAGTTAGTATAACACAATCAGTTATGTCAGTTACCCAAGGATGAGAGAGTTGAAGAGGAAGAAGCTTATCGCATGCTGGCTAGTACTTAAATTGAAACCACAAAGGATGGCACAACCTTTTACTCTGGATGAATTAATCCAGATTCACTACCCTTTCTGTCTCCATGCAAATGGCTGTTCTCATCCAGATTGTAACTGCTCCTCCTATGGACTGAAATGTATGTGTTGGTGAGGAAGGAAATCCACAATTTTAACTCCATATTTTGAGAGTGCAAAATAGGTTTCAAGGCAACCGACAGGTGTTAATTTATGTCTGGTATATGTGTGCCTTTAGATGCTCCTGCCATTTTATGCTCTCTGCATATACATCATCTCTTAACAGCTCAGCCGTACTTTCGCTCTGCTACCATGACAAACTCCTCCGTACTCCTATAACTTTGCCAGGAGTGAGGTGGGGGTGTATGCCAAAAGTGTATAAATAAAATGTACAGCAGAATGACACAGTATTCTTTAGTGACAGATTTATACATCCACTTAAAACACACTGGGGGGTGGTGCAGTTTGTCCTGATTCTGATCAAGTCTGAGCAATAGCAAGCATAAGCCTCAATCACATCACTTGAAGTTGGAAGAGCAGCCACTTAAGATCTGGGCGTTTATTCAGCGGGTCCTTCCTGGCTTGATCAGGTGCAGCAGGTATTCTGCACATTCTTCACATTTGACATTGCTGTACCGCCTTCTCTCTTCAAGAAACTGTCAGCTCATTCCTCATATACATCAGAGTGACATTTCCTATTTACAAATTCCATATCCCGGCCTCTCTTTAATGAGGGTTGCAGCGCCCCCTAGTGACATATGGGATAAAAGATGTCTCTTGTTGGGGTTTGCACAAGATTTGCAGTTGGCCTTCCAGCTGTGGCCATTTATCCATATGTGCAGCCCCACCCCCACCAAGCCTTCAAAACTCTTTCTCAAACTAAGTAGCTTTCAAAAACTGTTTAAACGTTTCTGTGCTCTTTTCCTTGAGAGGAACTTCCTAATCTTCCCTGCTCACCGCAGACCCACAAAGTCCCCCTTATCATTTCAGCACTAAGTGGGTTTCTTTTCTTGCTTTTGGGAAGGCTGGCAGCTCAGTGGCTGAGTGCATGCTTTGCAGGGAGATGTTCCCAAGTTCAATCCCTGGCATGCCCAGAGTGGGGTGGAAAAGGTACCAAGTCCTGTCTGAAAACCTGGGGAGCCAATGCCTTTCTGTGGCAGCTGGATGGACCAGTGCTCTGACCCAGTATAAAATGGCTTGCAGATAGTACAGGAACTCTGCATTCCTCTGCCCTGAAATGCTCATGCCAGCCAGGCTACTAATATTACAAACATTTCTGAAACTGACAGCAGCTCATTGTTAGAACATATTGCATCCCCCTCCCCCCCCCCATCTTTTGACAAAGGAGTACCAACCATGTTCTCCTTGGGAAAGAAAATGGTATCACAAATGGTTTTCCAGACTGGCTGGTGTCCTATTCTGAAATTTCAGGCCATAATCCAAATTTACTTACTCCAGAACAGCCCCATTTATTGGAACAGGATTAATATGGAATAAATAGAGTTGTGCCTTACAACCTCACTTACTCAGATTAATCAGGTACTGTGAAGGGGCAAAATACTGCAAAACACTGTCCTTAATGGACTCCCTCAGAAGGTGGTGCACTGCCTTTCACTGTAGGTTTTTAAACAGAGATTGTATGGCCATCTGTCAGGGATTCTTTTATCTGTGATTTCTGCATTGCAGGGGGTTGGACTAGATGACCGCTGGGTCCCTTCCAATTCTACAATTCCACAGTTCTCTCTGTTTTGAACATTTACACAAGGCATTGTTACAATAACACCTATTTCAATACAGCTGCAAATCAGACAGGCATATGAGCAGGTATGGTAGCACATTCATGTTATAAGAATTTTAAGGTCTTATATATATATAAAGTAAATGTTCATAAATGTACCAACCAAGCACATACATAAATGTATGGACCACATGTCTGAGACCCACAGAAAAAGTCCCGAAACCATTTGTCTCTTCCAAATTGACCTCAAATATTTCTCTGCAAGGTCGAAGGAAATGGGAAGCCTCCCCATTGTCTCTTTGCTCACAAATCCTGTCTCAAGGGCACAGTTAAGATATGAATAGGGTGAGCCTGTAATCTGGATTCAATAACTGAGTAGTTATCATAAGAAAAGAGTGGTCAGGATGCCCAGGTAATCCAACCAGGTAACCTGGCAGACAGGATAAAACAACACACTCAGATTTCTGTTGTAGTCTTCTCTGATGTACATATGATGTACTGGAAGGTGGTCTTGGGCTCCAGGGTGGGCAGCTCAAAAGTCTATATAAGGGCTTTCACACCTTTGTCCTGGGTCCTCCTCCTCTCTCCTGTGTGTGTGGGGAGCACCCTGTTGCAACAACTTTACGGTAATTAAGATCAGGTTTACTAGCTGTTTTGCTTCTCAATATTCTCTGGTTGGCCTCTGTTATTTTCTCCTACCGATGGAGAACCTACAAAGGACTCTATAAGGGCTCTTGAGTACCCCATAAAGGAAAGGGAGCAGTTTTTGTTTACAACATGCATAAGGCAAGATGAAAAATACTGAGGTCAGAGTGTGACCAAAATTAAAGTGCAATGCTGTACATGTCTATTCAGAGGCAAGTCCTGTTGACTTCAAAAGGTCTTACTCCTGGGCTGTTATCTTAAGCACTTTTACTGACTGATAACATATCCAGGTTAGTAAAAATTAAAATATGCACAAGTTTTTGTCCTAAACGTACTTATTTGGATTGACTTTTAAATAAACATTAATACTGGCCAAAACCCAACAAAGGGTTAAACCTGTTTAAGTCAAAGTCTCCACTGGACTTTTTGGCCTATGTATTTATATACTGTTATAAGTATATAATTTATAAATCTCTTTTCTACTTTAAAAATATCCCAGAGCAATAGACATATTATTAAATAATTCACAAAGTAATATCCTATGTTAGGAATAGTTAGGATTGGGCTGCAGATTTAAATCCAACCATGTTCCGTCATGTGGAGGATGCAGTGAAGGGACTGGGGAGTCCCAAAGGAGATAAAGGATCATCTCAGATAGGAGAGAGCCAGAAGCAAAGGAGTCCTGGGAAACAGTTTAAAAGGAAAAATAAGGGGAGTGAAGATGAATAATCTCTGACCAACCTATCCAGATAAACAAGGATTTATGCAATGTTAATTGCAAGTCTGCATACACAAGCTGCTTGACAAATGCATAATTCTGTCAGTGCAACCATGATTTAACATTTCAGTAAAATGGCCTGGGATTACGCTGCTTTGGAGTAACTATAAATTTCCCGTGAAAGAATACCAGACCTAAGAGACCAAAGGAAAACAAGTAGTTTAATGATCTGCACATGTGCAGGATTTCTGTTGAGACGCTCCGCAGGCTGGAGACACAGGACTGCATAAAGTCCTGCTGGCTCTCCGCTGAATAACTGCAGTGGTATCTAGAATACGCATATCGATAAAGGCATTGGCGCAGCTTACTCTCTTGTGCTTTTGTGGCTCTGAGTTTCGAAGAGTTCCAAACAAAATGAGAATGAGCTGGTTGGTGCACTTCTCTGAGGACATTCTTGGGTCAGTTTCCTTGCAGATACAGAGCATGTCAGTGAGAAGGGAAGGTGGCCTTTGGGGCATGCTTTGAGATATACAAGGGAAGATGGGAGAGCAGGCAAGCCCTCTCCAAAGAGTGCTGGTCTGTAAACTGGACTCAGCTGCAAACCGCTGACTCTTCAAACCTCTTTGCAGTCTCCTTTTTGCCTGTCGCCCACAAGTGTCAAACCTCTTTCTGATTTGCTGACCTCATTCCAAACTGAGGCCACACCCACACCTTACGTTTAAAGCACCTTTCTTCTCCCCAGGGATCCTGAGAACCGTAGTTTCCCCCTCACAGAGCTGCAGTTCCCAGGCCTTTTTTTTGCAGGGGTGGGGGAGGAAGCTATGTGCTTGAAGACTTATGAATGGTGGGAATGTTACCCGATTCTAACCAGCCGCCACCATTAAGTAGCTGTGGCCACCAGCAACCCAACGCCATCCAAGCTCATTTCTGGAAACCCCCTTGTGCCTATTAAAGGCACATCTTTAGCTGTTAGCTAGACTTGAAAGTCTTGAGAAAATGCCCTCACTTTGCACAGCCATAATATTATTGCTTGTCAGTGCCTTCCTTCAACAATGAAAGGAGCATTGGTAACCTCTACGTTAGATTACTGCAATGTGTTATACGTGGGGCTGCCTCTGAAGATGGTTCGGAAATTTCAGCCGGTGCAAAATTCAGCAGCCATGTTGCTCACTGGGGCAAGACTGTTTGAGCATATAACACCAATCCTGGACTGACTGTAAAGGTAAAGGGACCCCTGACCATTAGGTCCAGTCGTGGCAGACTCTGGGGTTGCAGCGCTCATCTCGCTTTATTGGCCGAGGGAGCCGGCGTACAGCTTCCGGGTCATATGGCCAGCATGACTAAGCCGCATCTGGTGAACCAGAGCAGCGCACGGAAACGCCGTTTACCTTCCCGCCGGAGCGGTACCTATTTATCTACTTGCACATGACGTGCTTTTGAACTGCTAGGTTGGCAGGAGCTGGGACTGAGCAACGGGAGCTCACCCCGTCGTGGGGATTCGAACCACCGACCTTCTGATTGGCAAGTCCTAGGCTCTGTGGTTTAACCCACAGCGCCACCCATGTACCAGCTGCCAATTAGTTTCTGGACCTAATTTAAAGTGCTGGTTTTGATCTATCCTATAAAGCCTTAAACAGCTCAGCACCACAATACCTCAAGAACTGCCTCTCCCCATATAAACCAATCCAGACTGTAAGTTCATCATTTGAGGCCCTTGAAGTGCCATGTTTTCTCTTTCTCTCTCACATAGACACATATATCCACAAAGGGGGACCAGAATACCCTTGTTTCCTTTCTGAATGTCTGCAATTTCAAGCTTAGACATACATTCCTTGGCACCCTGGAAGGACGTGTAGCAAATGAGATGGCTTCTGCAATGGCCATTTTGTATTTGGAAAGCAGCAAGCAATGCCATATGCTGTGCGCTGTTTAAAGCAAGACATTTAATTAAGATGCAGTAAATCACAAAGCAGGATGAATGGCTAGTGGAGGGGGAACCCTCAAAATTCCGGAGCACATGAACCAAAGACAGCAAGTCTTTAGGGCATAAGCTGTAACACCACAGGAGCTATTTCAAACGCCTCACTCAGCATGCAGGCGCTACCGAAGGCAGTGAAATCTGCCTCGAGCACAACTGGCAGAGCAGAGTGTGAGCAGCAAAACACCATGTGAGGTAATGGAAACCTGACTAGCCAGAAAGCAAAGGAAGCCCTCGTACATTGTGGGTGAGCTTTGCAAGGCACACGGAGGACCAGTGATTCTCAACACATAGATGGAGATCTGCTCTGCAGTGACAGACAGAAGAGAACAGAAGGTACAGTACAAGCTAGAACAAAGCTGGTAGCTAATAAAACAAAACAAAAAACCAGCAGGGCTGTAATGTGAAGGAAGGATCAGGCTTCTTATTAGCATAATGATCTTGTGTGCAGGCGGTGCAGGCTCCAACTAACTGTGAGAAGGGGGCATTAAATGGAAGAATATGACCTGGAGGTGAGGGTGGTCTTAATTTATTTATTTGCTTGATTTATTAAATTTCTATACCACCCTTCATCACAGGGCGGTTTACAATATAAAAACACAAAAATGCATATCATAGTGACGAACAAAAAGAATAACCCTACGACATGCAGTTTAAAAGGGTATAGGATGCTAATCAGCCCAAGGGCTGGTTGCAGAGGAATGTTTTGCCTGGCTCCAGCCGAACCTCCCTGAGGAAAGCATTCCACAAATGGGAGCCACCGCAGAAAGGCCTGTTCTCTTGTTGCCACCCTCCAAACCTCTCGTGGCACACGAAGAAGGGCCTCATATGTTTTGTTAAGAGGTGGCTTGGCAAGCACCTCTGGGAGACTGTTCCCTATCCACAGCACCAATACTAAAAATTCATTGTTTGTTTATATTCCAAGTAGAAGAAGCCCAGGCCAGATGTTAATATTCTGAGAAATACACAATGCACAATCCTCTCATCTTCCTCTCATACAAAGATACAGAATGGAATATTTCTCTGTTGAGTGGAGAGATGGGTTCTGAAGGCTGGCATAATTTCCACCAAGTCATCCGCTGCACTTTCAACCTCCCCAAAGAGTTTGGTTATCTATAGCTTCATCATTCTCATAGTGCTTCTCACTTTCAGCGCAGCAATGAGTAAGATCCAGATGGCGTAAGGATTTTGTAGGCAAACACAAAAAACCATTATGAATTCTCAGCAATGGTTCCATAAAGCCAGCTTTACAGGAAGTGAGAGAGAGTGATTTTTAGCCCTGTGAAGGCAGTTAGCGAGTGGGTTGTGTGTGTGTGTTTGCATGCGCATGTGTGAGAGAGAGAATTAGTGTCATGCCTGCTGTCCCTACTCCCAGCCTCCAAGTGGCAAGCTAAAAGTCTGAAGAAAGGCTATGCGTGTACAGCCATGTGTGCATTGCTCGTACCTGCGGTAGGTTGGAAGCAGGATGCTTCTAGATACTAGTTGCTGGAACCCATAGGAGTGGAGAGCGCTCCTGTGATTGGTTCTTGCTTGCTGGCTTCCCATAGGCACCGGGCAGGCCACTGTGAGAACAGGAGGCTGGACTAGATGGGCCATTGGCCTGATCCAGCAGCCTCTTCTTAGGTTCTTACAGCTGGTGACTGCCTCAGTAGGCCTAGCAAAGTTATCAAGTACAGTGGTACCTCAGTTTAAGAACAGTCCGGTTCAAGAAAGATTAGATTTACAAACTCTGCAAAACTGGAAGTAGTGTCTTGGTTTGAGAACTTTACCTTGGTCTAAGAACGGGATCCAAACAGTGGAAGGGCACCGGCAGCGGGAGGCCTCATTAGGGAAAGCGTGCCTCGGTTTAAGAATGGCTTTGGTTTAAGAACAGACTTTCAGAATGGATTAAGTTTGTAAACTGAGGTACCACTGTAACTGCCTTTCAGTAGGAAGTTGGCTGATTACTTTCTTTAATGTGTCTAGGAAAAGGCAGGAGAAGATGGGGAGCATTTTGGAAAACGGGCATGTTTCCCACACCCATGGTGCGAATTATGTAATCTGCGCCTGACAGGAATTTGGAATTTGAGGCAGACAGACAGAGAGCTGAGTTTAGGACACTGTAAACCAGCAGTGATTTGGGGTGCTGACTATCTCCCTAGAGACCTGATGTGGAAACAGTGGACTTGGGCTGGGTGCTGGAATATTTGAACCGTGCCCCTACTCACACTCAACCTGTGTACTTGGTTAGTACTTGCACCCCAGGAGCTTCTTTCCACCTGAAGAAGTGGGCTAAGTGTAATGCTTTTTTAACTCAATAGTCGCATGACTGGATTGTACACAGAAAATTCTGTGTGTTCTTTTTCTTTCGTTGAATACCTTGTATTCAAAATTTGGTCCTGAAAATCTCCTGCACTGGGGAGCTTAAATAAAGGCGTTTTTTCTTCTGTCTGGAGATGGTCACCTCCCAAGTGTGATGTCACATGCTGTTACTGAACCCCTTTCAGGTTAACTTAATCTGAATATATCTATGTATATTCCAGAATCTATCTGGACCATACCTTCTTGTCAGCACCTTCTGCAAATTAAAGCAAAACCAAAGAGCTTCAATCTCCTTTTAAAAAAAACACACACACAAAAACCCCACCATCTTCTGTATTCTAATCTCGCTCACATTTCACAGTGCTTCATTGGGCCTGCTGAGTGTGATTAATCAAATAATTCTCCCCATCATTACTTCTTCATTAGCCTAATTTTTCTCAATGGCTGAGGCTCTCTCATTTTCAGTCCCGTTTCCAAGAAATGCTTCTCCGTTCCCTCCCCAGCACTGCAGGAAGAGCCTCACTGCCTTGCGTTCTCATGACACATGTCATCACTCACTCAATCAGAAACAAGACATGCTGTCATTCGCTCACCTCAACCGGTCTCCCCATAGCCAGTTTTTGCAGGCAGTGTGCCGAATTGAAAATCCCACCCCCTCCCCCATACCAAGAAGCTGCTTACATAACTTAGTTTTACTCCTTTTACAATGAAAAACAGCCTTCAAAGCATCTTTCTAATTATGTGTTCATTTATGTTTCATGAAATCAGGCCTGGTTGTTAGAGGCTCCCGGGGTTGGTATTGCAAAAGCAAGAAACAACAAACATGGAGGCAATTGTGTAATCAGGTGGTTGGAGGATAATCACAGCTGCTCTTTTTTTTCCCTAAAGCAAACATAGGTCACTCAGCATCCTGTTTTTTTACTGGTTCAAAATGTGGAAACGTTAAAGAAGGGGAATCTGTGGTTCTCTGGATGTTGTCCGACTGCAACTCCCATCATCCCTGACCATTGTCTATGCTAGGGCTAATGGGAATTGGGAGTTCAACCACATCGTGAGGGGCCACGGATTCCCCACCCCAGCTGTAAAGAAATAATTCTCACTTTGGGCAATGCTCTAACCCCGCCTTTGAAAGTATCCTGAAACCAGATTAGCTCCAGGCAGACAGCACGGACTTGAACTGATGCAGTAGTCTTTTCCTTCCTCCCAGGGGCCCCTTGAGAATTGTGTGACTAGGGATCTCTAGAAAAGTTAATATGTCCATAGTCTATGTGCCCTTACAATACATAGCAAGTTCTTAAATTGCCAGCCTTGGTAACTCTAAAAGCAGAAAGGTCTCTGTGCATATGCCCTTACTACAAAAAAAGAAGCATTAGTATAGAGCAAATATTTAGCTGGCCTTGAAGAGAGAAGGAAGAGACTCCCTCTTGCAGATCAACGTGCAGGGGTGTGTGACCCAGTGTCCTGTTGTAATGTGTGCGCCTGTGTAAATGTGGGCATACCTCATTTTATAAGGGACAATCTCCTGGATTCAATTAGATTTCCATTGTGCTACCTCAATAGGTGCTCAGCCATCAGTCTCTTGCTGCTGGCAATGGCATACTTCTTTAGTTCAGATTTAGCGCTGATGGCATTAGACATAATGTGTCTCTGCAAGGGGCTGCAATTATCTGGCAAGGTATAAGCAGAAAAGTATAGACCGAGGCAAACTCTCTCCCAAGATGATTAAAATCACTTCCCTAGCCTTCATCCATCAGCTTGCCTGGCTCTGCCTTACAAGTTTCACACGGCAATTTGGTGGAAGGGGACAGCAGAGGAGCCTGGACTAGTTCTGGCAGGTGTCTGCAGACCAGAATTGCAGTGGTTTGCTTTCACTCCGCCAAGGTTTGGGTTTTTTTGTCTAATTGTGAAAGTGAAAATGTTGAAAAAGAGATTGAAGGCACGTGATCCTATCTGAAACAGCTTTAGCTATACATTCGCCATGGTTCGTTGGTGGTCTCCCGGTGGTCAGGGATGATGGGAATTGTAGTCTCAAAACATCTGGAGGGCCGGAGTTTGCCTATGCCTGCTGAAGAGCAACCCTGCAGTCTATATTGCAGGGTTCTCACGCACTACCCTACTTTAGTCCCTCTCCTTAGCAATGTGGGTATGGATCACCAACACGGCAGCCTCAGATGCAAAGGCTTCCATTGACAGCCCCAGGCAGGGGTCCCAGTCTCTGAGCTTTCATTTAAAAAGCAGAGTACAGCATGTCTCTAGCCCTCTTACAAAGAAAAGGTGGTTTGCAGAAGAAGAGCTGGCCAGAGTGGAGTGACAGCTCAACTGCCCCTGCTAGCTTGTGTTGAAAGGAATGGGGTCTGTCCTAGGAATTGAGTAACTTCACCCATTCTTCCTCTGCAGCCCTCCATTTTGGGGTCCTGTGTCGGCTATGTTGGTTGACGTGTCCAATGTGTTGCGGTTTCTGCAGCCCAAGCAGGAGTCTCTGCGTTGGTGGACCTCCCTCCCTCTAGCAGAGGCCAGTGGATGGGGATGTCTGCTACATAATCATTCCCTCCAGCTGGAAGGACCAGGGTTTAGGACTGCAGCCCTAACATCTTTATTTAGAAACACCTTTGGTCTTGCATGTGGTTGCTGGTCTATTTTTGTTATGTGGGGCGGTTGATGACTGATTTGTTGTCTTGTTTGTAGTTATAATCTGCTTTTACCCAATTAGGATATATGTGGTATTTTTACATTGTTGGCACTGCAGTCTTCATGAGAGCCATGTTTTTTGGCTATTTAGCAAGATCTCAATGTTATAAACAAATAAAAATAAACAAGTTGATGGCAAGAAGAGACACTGTTCTCCAGTCCAATGTGCCTGACTTTTTTTCAAGAAGTTCTTCTTGATTCATACATTTCTGGGTGGATCACAAGGCCTCTTGCATCCCTTTAAAAGGGTGGAGGGAGCAAGACTGTTCTTTTCCATCCCCTTGTGGTTTCACCAGTTTCCCTCCCTAGAAAGATTTCTGCTCCTGACTTATTGTTGTTAGCCGCCCTGAGCCCAGCTTTGGCTGGGGAGGGCGGGATATAAATAAAATTTATTATTATTATTATTATTAGTGGAGTATATGCCTCCCATTCATTTTTTACAAGTTGGATGTAAATTAGGGTGGCCACGTGTCTTATTTGACAGAGGACAGTCCTGTATTTGAAAGGCTATCAGAGTAGAGTCCTCTGTTTTCAAGGAACCCTCTGTTGTCCAATCCAAGTCCTTGGTAAAAAGAAAGAAAGAGTGGAGACCATCATTAGCAGCTGGACAGCAAACAGAGCCTTCCCAATATAGTGAGATGTATTTCTATTTAAATTATAGTAATTATTTTAATTCTGCATATAAATTAGCACATGCAAATTTTATGCAAACCTGTGCCATGGTGATGTGTTTTCTCTTCCTGGACAATGTGGAAGTTGTCTCCTTAGAGCACTTTCCTCCTGGAAGCAAAGCAATTAACTAGCCATTATATTTGTAAGGGTCTTCTACTGTTTCTAGAAGGGCTAGAGAGAGAGCAAAGCAGAAAGGGGAAAGTCACTGTCCAAAACAGTCATCTGTACAAACTCTTCCAGGAGGGGCCAAGACGTCCCCATCATGCCATGTTTGTGAGGCATCTGCCTTATCACTGTTGGTAGACAGAATGCTGGGCTCCTGGATCCACCGCTCTGACCTAACGCAGGAAGTCTGACATTCATAGATTCCTAGACGTTCTAAGACCTGTGTTTCCAAGCTGGGCCTCCTGCCATTTGCTGACAAATTGTTCTCAACACTATTCTATGCCATTTAAACAAACACCATTCGTTAGTCACTGCTGAGGTAACAATGTCAGGAACGCGGAGAAACAGAATCTGCTTTTGGCTTTAGATATATGCAGTTTTGATGCAGCCCGGCCCATCTCGCCCCCAGCTTCTCCTTTTGCAATTAAAAATAATAATTACCGTAGTTCTCCACTTTTCAGTCAAATGTTCTCCCGCCATGCTGGTGGACAGGAGCTTGATTCTTCGATGGAACATGTCATCTGACTGAAATCTGCTGGTGGATGGAGTTGAAGTGTATTGTGTGGAGGAATAAAAAGCAGGTGTTTTCACAAAGATGGCAAAAGTGCAATTAAATGGAAAGCCATTCAGGATTGCCTTCTCCCCCATCTTATTCTTTCTGACTATCCTTCTCCATCCACCTGAGCACCCCACCCCACTCTGGTCCACTCTCTCTACCTCCTTTTCTCCCTGCTGCAGAAAAGCACTGAGGCTTGGGACTTGATTTCAGCCTGGTTAGTTTTGCGCCTTTCCCCAGTTCTTTACCATACCTACAGAATGGGGTGCAAAACCTCTAAAATGGGGGTGGGGTGGGGTGGAGAGGAATCTCTGCAACAAGTCCACACTAGCAGTAGTTTGCTTCTTAGCATTACTGAGAATAATGCTGGCTGCTAACAAATTGTCCAGAACTGCTCCGGTCACTATGACACCTGCAGATGTTTGAGAATGGAATGTGAGCGGCATGCTTCCTTAGTGATGAAATCATTTTGGATCAGGCTGCAACTGCAATGGCCTGTCTGCCTTTCACCCTAGTTTTAGGTCTCTCTGTGTGTCTTCACTTAAAGAAATAACTTGGATCAAAATTTTGTGCCAAGGAAAGGTGAATTCTGTAAGTAGCATGAAACATGTCTATGTGCATCTATTTGCTAATTTTCCATGATTCATGCATGGGCCAGGATGGAAGTTTATAAAAGTATGTATGGTGTGGAGAAAAACATGATACTAGAACCCAGGATCATCCAATGAAATAGATTGGCAATAGATCCAGGACGGGCAAAAAGAAGTACTTCCTCACGCAATACATGCTTATTTTGTGGAATTTGCTGCTGTAAGGTCTATTAATGACCACTAGCTAGGTTACATGGTTTCAAAAGAGAATTGGGCAAATTCATGGAATCACAGAATTATGGCATTGGAAGGGGCCACAAGGGTCATCTAGTTCAGCGGCGTAGCGTGAGTTGTCAGAACCCGGGGCAACGCAAGTAATTTGCGCCCCCTAACCCCTAACCTGCGAGTTGCCGCTGGCGCTGCCGCCCAAACGACGCCGCTTGCCTGGAGGAGGAGGGGGGCAGAGAGGCGAGGAAAATGCAACGGCCCAGCAGCTGCAGCAGCAGCGGCGGAGGCGGGGCTGTGAGGAGGGGCTGCCTGGCACGTCCTCCGCGGCGAGCGCTGAGAGCCGCTGCCTACCGGGCGCCTTCAGCCCGGACGCGCGCACAGCTCGTCGGTTCCGCGAGACATGCGGCTCCGCTACAGCCTGCGCCCGAGGCTCTTCGGCGACTCCGGAGGCAGCGAGCGCGCCCCCCCCAGATGTTGCGCCCGGTGCGGCCGGCACCCCTGGCACCCCCCACGCTACGCCACTGAATTCTAGTTCAACCCCCTGCAATGCAGGAATCTTTTTGCGTGGGGTCAAACCCACAACCCTGAGATTAAGAGTCTCATGCTCTACCTGAGCTATCTGGTTGGAAGATAAGATTATTAATAGCTACCAGTGCAAGTTCAAAGGCAATATACTGCTGAGGCTGCAATCATGTACACACTTACCTAGGAATAAGTTCCATTGCATTCAGAGACAGATCCTTTTGACTACACATGTACAGGATTGCACCATTAATAGCAGTTGCAGGACAGCGACAACAGGAGAGGGTGATTACTTCCATTGCCTCTAGCAAGGGCACTCCTTCACACTAGGTATAATGTATCTGTTCGTCATAGTAATGTGGTGTTATTCAAGGAAAGCTGTCTAATAATAGAACCTCTACTGTTCCCTTTATGGGTTCAAAGATTATGCCAGACATTGCCCACACATTTTCAAGCTCAACTTGTGACATCATGAGGTCTAGAAAAATTCTTTCAATATTAAAGGTCAGAATGTTGATTTCTGCAGCCAGTACAATGCTTTCCATCATTTCCGGTACTTGTGAACACCACAAAGCTCTGAGTATAAATCTCTGAGTTTGTTGTCACTGTTTTACGAAAGAAATATTTCTTAATGTGCAAGCATCTGTTGAGTTAAGAGGCCTGGAACTCTTAGAAATCAGAACACAAACTGAAACTTTGATTGTTCAACGAAGAGGTTTATTTTTTAGTACAGTGCTTTGCTTGCTCATACCTATACAGACTGGTGTTCTTCCTTCCAGAATTCTCTGCAAGTCCTGGCATGGACAAGTCTATGCTGCTTAGATCAGAGCATTTTGGAATCCTGATCTGGATCAATGAATGGATCTAATGTAGGCAGTACAGCATCTGGAACATTTAATGCCTGTAGTCTCTGCTGGAGCATGGCTACCACTGAGCATGATGAATTCTTGTCTCTTTCAAAGCCTGCCAATAAGATAACTTGCTGGGAAATGGGGGCACTTTGATTTTAAAATACAACATTGTATAAGAATGAGAAGCCCAGTAGTAGAATTTAGTATCTGAAGGAAAAGGAAATAATTCCACATTGGTTGCTCTTTGGCTGTGTACACACCAATTTGTAGCACAGAAATGTCATTTTTCTTGCTATGCAATCATTCATGCTCATTCTCAACATGCTGCTTTCAGTATAGATTGACTGTACTGGAGATCCTGCTATGCAGACAGTTGAGTGTGGGTACTATGGAAAAAACCCTGTTTGAAAATTATCCCCTTGTAATCTTGGTATATGACCGCCAACCATATCATTGGGCAGGTGAGGATACACTCCCCATTGCTGAAGACTACCAATTATGCTGTGGGTTGTGATGCAGAAGCAATCTGCAATAAGCTTTTATTTTTGCAATGAAACCAGTTTGTCAAGAAGTGTTTTTTAGGAGGGAAAAACAAGCAACAGGTCTAGGTTTTGTGTGGACTAGTTGGGGGGGGGGGTGCTCAGTTTCCATGGACTCTAAAATAAAATGCCATGTGTGCACATCCTTTGATTACACACCTTCATGGATGGAAATGCTGAAAAATAATAATATGAAAACTAGAAATAAGCAAGCACTTGCCACACAACTCAGGATAGTTAATATAAAACAGTCCTCACAAGCATTACAAAGATGTGGAAAAGCCTAAACATATTTAATATGTTTGTTCCTGTGTGGGCGACCTTTTAATATGCGAAAAGGCTGGCTCATTGCATTCCCAACTGCTAGAGAGGGAGGATTTCGGGGTTATTGGCAGAAGATATGGCTCTCAAAATGTAGGCATACTTTTCCGGCATCCTTAACTCAGCCCACACTCCATAATCACATCCACACAAGGACTGATGTCTGCTAGGCAACCTGTCCTTCCATCAGGATGCTTTCCCTCATCAGCAGCTGCATATAACTAACTACTGTATCATGCTGTTCTTGTTTTCTCTCTCTCTTTCTCCTCCCCCACTCCTCAGGAAATGTTCCCCCCCTTTCTCTTTTCCTAAGTTCCAATGGCAGAAACAGAAAGTGCATGAAATCTGGGCCAGACACCCTACTGGGAATAAAGCTCTGTTGCTGCTTTCCAGAAGGTTTTGCAGATTCTGAATTAGTTTTAGCTGCTCCCCCTACAGGAATTGGAAAAATTCAGACTGCTTTATACTTTATTTATTCAAAAACCATGGTGTATCCCTTTAAAGGCACCCCATTCTAATGGTCCTAAGTAAGACTCACAGGTGCCTTCAGAAGCAGCCCCTTATATCTCCCCCAAAAGTAGCTGTGGCTGAAGGAAGCATAATGTTCCTTTAAACCTTGAAAGTATTGCAGTTGCCTGGGCAACGCAGCAATACCTGTCTTTCTGGAGAATAAGATGCAGTTGCCAGGGCAACAGCATCCTGTCTTTCCAGAGACCATCCTGTAATGTGGAAACTGCAGTTTCCATAGGAACCTTTTTGCCCCAGTTAATTCTCAGTTGCTTGACTTAATTTGCCTATATATATATATATATATATATATATGGTCTTCTCCTTCAAGTCATCTTCTGTTTTCTGGCTAAGGATGCAGTTTTCACAGTGACAGAGTCAGGGCGTTAGAGAGCTGCAAAGTAGCGGGCGAAGCAGGTGTTTGGGAAGCAGTTACCCAGGCAACAAAACCAGGGCGTTCCAGAGGTGGTTGCTATGGAGAACTGGATGCTGACGAAGGCTTGTGAGGCTGAGAAGACAAATTGCCCTCATCATTATCTCCAGGCTTGTCAATCATACATATTCGCTTATTTACCTCTGAGAAGGCGAGAGCGCTAGGAGTGAAGAGGAAAACGAGAAAGTGCGTGCTCAAGAGAGGAGAGGTGTTTGTGTAAAACTTCACGCCAGGGGAGGCAGTCACCATCCAGGATGGCAACCATCACCTGCACCCGGTTCACGGAAGAATACCAGCTCTTTGAAGAGCTGGGGAAGTAAGTTTAAGACAGATACAGTGTGTGTGTTTTGGGGGCAGGGATTGTACTGGAAATGAATGAGAGTACTGGACTGAGGAGTCGGAGGGGGGGATGGAGGCATCAGCCAGAATGGGAACAGATGGCATCCTGGGGGGAGCGGGGGGGGGGAGAAAAGGCAACGGAGTGAACAATAAAACAAACTCGCAGGAGAGCAGGGAAATGTAGGCTTTAAAGAGGGCAGGAGGGGGGCTTCCAGGAAAGGAGAGACAGTCTTGGAGCTGGCAAAACATTTTTTCAGTCTGCTGATAAAATAAGGGTTCCATATTCCTCCACTTTTGTAAAGCAATGAGATCAGTGTGGGACGTGTTAAAATCGCTTGCTAACATCGTTCGCGCTTGCTGTGTGTGTATACTGTACTTGTGTTGCTATCTGTAGTTCTGAGATGACCCAGCGGAAGAGGGCAAGGGCACTAGGATCCAGGTTAAAATAATTACGCCAAGTGCCACTTTCTTTTTGGGGAAGTTGATGTGCTTGATTTGCCTCGCAAAGCACAACTTTCCGGGGAAGTCGCTGTCTTCCCAGGGAACGAAGGACTGGTGATTTATAAAGCAGCCCTGGATTGCAGTTGTCCCATTGCTTATATTCCCTTAACCCTCTTTTCAGGTGAGACAGTTTTAGAGAGAACCCTGAAATCTGTGTGTAAAAACACTCACAGGTATGCAATAGAAACAGAATGAGAGAATGCCAGCTGGGTTTTTGAGACTGTAATGAACAGATATGACAGTGTATAGTTTTGCATATTAAACCACATCTTTGCATGCACAGCTAGGTTTGCACCTCTCTTTTGCAGTCAGCTTGCATATCTCTTGTTCCGAGTATGTTTGTGTGCATATGACCACATGTGTGAATTTATATATCTGTTTCACTTTGCATATGCACTTCACTTTAAAGAATGGGAGAATTCACTTTACATGATCAAGTATCTTAGATGCATATCAGGCAATGCATATATCTTTCATGTGTCAGTAGTGTGCCTTGTATATGTGTGTCTGTATATCTATAGATATGTAACTTGTTCATAAGAGCACATTTAGATGTTCAAGACTGGAAGGATATCTCCTATAAATGATCTTCGAATAGTGAGCATTTATGGATTTTTGTGTGTTTATGTGCTTTTTCTCCACACACGTTGACAATCCTAAGTGTCTGTATAAATAATCCTTTGTTGGAGACCCTCTTATTTGTGCTGGCATTTTTCTGTCTTTGCAACATATTGTGAATATGTGCCCCTGATTTGAATATGTAGGCGTGTCTATTTGCTGGCATTCGTGTTTCTCCAAGTCCACACAGTGGTACTTTGCATACGTATAAATGTTTGCATGCAAGTACCAGGAATTTTGGATGCATTTAGTTGCACTGGGGGATATCTTCACAGCAAACAAGATTCGAGAAGGGGTGGTAGAGGAAATTAGACTCATGTGTTAACACATGTGGTTTAGCACATGCAATTTAAAGCGGAGAACAGGACAAAGTGGGATAAATTCAGTAAGAGTCAACTCCACAGAAGTTGAACCCGTTTAAACTAGCAGGGTACATGTACCCCTCTGATGTGTGTGCACATATGCATTTGTGCAGGGAACATATTTAGATGTGGTTCACCAGACATTGCATTTATTTTCACAAACATTTGGGCTGTTGAATCATGCATAGGTGGCGGAATGATGAGTCAGTGGCCAGATCTCTGCAAAGCTTTATTTCAGTCCAGAAGATGAGTGCGATTCCTTCTTAATTGACACCTGGGAAAGACTCAAACCTGTTTCTTCGGGAAGCTTTCTAACATCACCCCAGCCCTCATGCAGGTGCTATTTTGAGGGGTGCTAATGGCTGTGAGTCTGTGAAGTGTTCACAAGAGCCACTGAATTGGATGGAGAGCTTATAAGGAGCAGCGTTTAGATGGTACCTGGCTCAGAAAGAGAGGGCACAGTGTTCCAACAGTGTGAGAATTCAGGTTAAAAATAAAGAAAGCTGGCTATCTTTGGTTACCTTACAACAGTTTGGTATGGTCAGCATCTATTACTGACTCCTCCCCCCCACCCTGGCTCGTTCCCTGTCACTTCATCCAGCACTTCACTCAAACATTCCTATGGTCAGAAGGGTGTGGCAGAACTTCCATTTTTCCTCTGTTACAGCTTAGGAGGAGATTGTTGGTGTCTCACAGTATCCCATGGAAGGCTGCATGTGCCTTTGGTTGTGAAATGTTATTGACTGTGACGCAGGAAGGAAAGGATAAGTGTTGCATGGAACATGTCTCTGTCTGGCGGATCTGCCCAAATCACACTTCACCCACTGTTTTTCATAGTCCTTTGAGCAGTGAGCCACGTTGTTAAAATGTTTTCTGGATATTGCATTACATGTTACTCAACACGGTTGCAAGATGGCCACTTCCTCAGGAAGAAAGCCAAAACAAGTGGGATTTGCTGGCGAGGTTTTGTTTAACTTGAGGCACGAGGTTATGCATATCTTCATCTTAAGATATTTCAGAGCGTACTCTTATGTGGGACACTGTCAGAGATTGTTTTTACTAGACATGAAGGGGCTTGTTTGGCGGGCACCTTCTTCCAAACACAAGCAAACCCCAAAGAATGTTATTTGCATCTTAAAAGCTTATCCATGCATTTACTGAGGCAACTCATGTCCTAGTCCTCAAACTGAACTACTCACAGAGGATCCACTGGTATGCAAATTATTTGTTTCAAGAGATTATTTTGAGTACTGGGCTACTATCAATAAATTTTGGCTACGTCGTCGTTAGCATTTTTAACATGCATTATGTTTTTGTGGAAATGCCTAATGTCACACCCTTCACATATTGAGTAAATGTGTAACAAAAATATAGCTCTTTTAGGGAACACGTCCCCCATCCCCCTGCTTATTATATTCTAGATTCACACAGCAAAGAAATAATGGGCTTGCAAATCCCACCAGGATAAAGATGGCAGCACCAAGGGAATAGACTTGGCATTTCTCATTCTCCCCACAGCGCTCCTAAAACATGGCTGTTTGAAAGATCTAACACACCACTGTCTATATGGAGTGTATGTTAGTTGGAAGATGTGGTGTGTGGAGGTTGCTGTTTGTGTTATATAAGACAAAGGCACTCCAGGATGAGAAAGCAAAGTACATTTTGGCAGACAGCAAGCAATGAAAAGGAACTTGTGAGTATGCTGCCCCTGGTGGAGACGGAGTGAAATACCTCCGATTACGTACCTTTCCAGGGTCCTGTGGGGAACAAAGTGACTTGAGAAAGGAAATATATTCAGCATATAAAATACTGTCGTTTGATATTTATGTTTGTCTTAAATTGGACTGAAAAATCATTCTTGGAACATCACTGTCTCCAAGTGGGATTCAATTGCATACTGGCAAATTCAGGTTCCACAGTGAGAGTTGATTGGGAGCTCTTGCACTGCAAAACCACTTCCCCAAAGGATCAGACCTTTTGTGTTAAGGAAAGTTCAGAATAACACTATGATGCAACATCATTTAACCTCCCCGTAAACAAATCAGGCTGAATGTGTAGTAAACAGGTTGTGTGGAAGCACCCTTGGTTAAAGTAATTTTTTTTGTCCAAAATCAAAGCAAAAGAAAAATCCCACCAATCCAACATAATATTATTATTATTAGTGGTAGTAGTAGTAGTAGTAGTTGGAACCAAGCAACCCTACTGTCTGGCCATGGAAAGAACAATTTTCAGAATTGATATCAAGTAAAGGTAGCCAAAGTGTAGAGCTTTCATTGGTAAGGAACATCCAAATTTGAATTCAGTCTTACTCATTGGAGAGGCTTCCAGTATATTGAGACACACAATGACTTCGTCAAATTCTGAGGGCAGCTTTTCCAGTGCCATATGAAACAGAACTGTTGGTAGAGAAACATTACGTTCTATCTACCATCTATCTATCTTTACCTGGCTGTGTTAAATGGTTTTAAAGTCATTTTAAGTTAACCAATCAGAACATTGTTCTAAATTAAGAGCTGATCAGTAATGGAGTGAACTTCCTAGGAAAACAGTAATTTGTATACAGTGGTGTTTTCAGTGAGAGATTAGAAAGGGACACTTTGAGCATATGATGTTCTGCCACAGAGCTTTTGGTCATAGTGAGCTGCAAGTCTTCAGAATGCTGAATCAGCACATCTGAATCATCACCCCCCCAAGGGGATTGTGCCATGTGTCCTCCTTGATCATTGCTGGTGCAAAGAGAGTAGTAAACACAGATAGCTCACAAACTAAAATGCGCCAGCAGCGCCCAGTTCTCCTACAGGTTGATACCTCTTCTTAAGATTTGTATCCCTTCCTCTTTGGTTATACCAGCAGTGGTGAAACTACCCTTCGGTCCCTTCAAGCTCTGTAGTTCCAGTTTGCAATAATATCAATATATGGTTAAGACCAGCATCATGCATCTTCTAGATGCTCATATGGTCCAGCTCCAAATGGTCCACATGCACTGTACGAAAGCACAGGATAATTAAAGAGCATGGAATTCCATATCATTAGCTCCCAGTTGTTGTCACCAGCAGAAATGCACACCTTTTATTCAGTAAATCAATATTAAAATTACTGTAAAAACCCAAGAGCACCCTTATGTTCAAGGGCCTCTTCAGCATCCTCTTTCCCACAGTAGCCAACCAGAGGACTATAGAAATCCCAAAAGCAGAACCTAAGAGCAATAGGGCTCCCCAGCTGTTCTTCCTCGGCAACCGGCACCTGGAGGTGGTATATGGCCATCATGACAACAATAGCCATTGATCCCCATTTCCTCCATGCATTTCTCTGATCCACTTTTAGAGCTATCTAAATCAGCGTCCATCAGCACATATTGTGCAAGTGAATTTTGTAGTTCAGCTATGAGCTGTGTGAAGAAGCAGCTCCTTTTGTCTGCCCTGAATCTCCCGACATTCAGATTCATTTGCATGACCTCAAGTTCTAGCATTATGAAAGGGAGTGGGGAATATCTCTATAATAATAACAATAATTTTTCTATATTGTACATACTTTATACACAACTATCACGTTCCTCCATTACTCTCCTGCCCTCCCCCCAATCTATAGAGCCCCCAAAGTTGTAACCCTTTCTCATGATCATTTTGCATGCCCTTTCCTATGTCTTTTCCAGCTCTACAATGCACTTTTGTGAGATGCTCGAAACAGTAGTACACGGTATTCCAAGGTGCAATCACACCATAGGTTTATTTAAAGGCATTGCAATCTTGATGTTTTTATTCGTTGATCCTTTTCCTAATGATCTCTAGCATGGAACTGTCCATTTATTCCTACTTTTTGCTTCTGGTTCTTTACCGAAGCCTAGGAGGGCCTCTCCTCCTGTCCCAGGACTGCTAAGCCTTCTCAGGAGCTTTTTGGAGAGGGACGTCGCCCAAAAGATTTTGAAAACCTAAGTGAACAATGTGCACTAGATCACCCCATTGGCACACTTGTTGGCGCTCTCGAAAAACTCTGAAAGGTTTTGGAACAGAACTTACCATTGTAATATTGAACATTTACTGAAGCCTCAGACAGGAACTGGAGAACATATAAAATATGAGCCTGGAGAAGCTCCTTATAATTTGGTTTTGTTCTCTCTCTCTCTCTCTTGCTCTCTCTCTCTCTCTCTCTCACACACACACACACACACACACACACACACAATCTAGTATCTTTTAGATTCTTTAAAACACAATATTCGGGGGCAAGTTACATTTTTATTTGTAATATCATTTTTTTATTTCTTAGCTTTTGAAAACTGCATGATAGAGTTTAATTTTTTTTTTTTACAAACTATGTCTTCAATGCAGTTTTTTTAAATTCAAATGATATGTTTCGGTAAATTACACTTGTGATGTGGGGGGGAAATGGTTGTAAGGTCTGACTTAATGTCATGTATGGAAAATGTAATGTCATCCATGACCTTTTTGTATCAAATATCCTCTATGTTAAGGGGGGGGGGAGAGACCATGATTTGCGCTGTTCAGCAAGGAGTTTTTCATTGCGTAAAGTGTTATACAACTGCTTGGTGTTTTACAGCAGGATTATTATTTTTTTACATCAATCTGAATCCCTATTTACAGAAATTCCCTTTGAAGGAATTATTCCTGTTACAATAATCCACTGGTGTGTTTGGCAGCATTATCTTTTCGATGGCCACTACTTTTTATTATACATCTTGACACTTAGCAGAGCCTTTGATTGCGCAAGGTCACAATGCTCCCATCCTTAGAACAAAACTAGAAGATAAGACTTTCTTTTTCCTTTGAGGCATGGGGAATGGTGATAATTAAAATGCAGGGAAGAGCTGACACCACACCAGGAATATCCTTCTCAATGCTAGCATTACTGAGTGGGTCTAGTTAAACTGGCCTCCCCCCACTCCGGGAATGTGAAGGCAGCATTTCCAGAATTCAGTTTTCTTGCATCACTCGAAAATTTGATAGTATGGTCAAAACCCCAGTAGTTCCCTGACCTGGTGATCTTTGAATGATTTGGGCAGGGAGTTGTAGTCCCAAACATTTCAGAGCGCAGCAGGTTGGAAGAGGCAGCTCTTATCATTAGTGAGGCAGGGAAAACTAGCTTCTCCTGGGGGAAAATGCCATTGATCGATCGCTCTGAATGCACGAGCTGATACCTGATGGAAGCAGATGTTTTCCACCCTAATGTTTGTCATGGAATTGTAAGAATACTCAGTCCCAAAGAGGGTTGGGGAGGGGCAAAGAAGATGGAGAAGGGGCATAGAAATGATGAGGGCAGGGCTGGGGGGAATCAGAGAGAGGCAAAGAAAAAGAGCAGAACGCCTCTGTCTGAGTTCTTTGAGTTCACCCCCCCCCCCATGAGCAGGCAAAAGAAGTGGCTGAGTGGAATTATCATGTGACAATATATAATCAGGCCCTTCATTCCCAGAGCTGCAGGGGGAAAGAAAGGATTTGCTGAACAAATAAGAAGGGGAGAAATTTCCCAACCCACACTTTTCTTTCTAGAAGGGAGATAAGCCCTGAAAATGGTTTGGAGGAGGAGTGGGAGGCAGGCAGGTGGCCTCACAGGCTCACAAGTGTGAAGAACTGTGGGGAAGGAAGCTCTTTTTGCCTCGGGGATGCTGCTGCCTGTGTGGCAGGGACCTGCATGCACTCAGAAATTAAAATTGAGGCAGAAGCTGCTCTCCTCCCACTGACAGTTGGCTACTTCCCCCCAAACCTCTTCTGATAAGTAAGTTTATTCATGAACATGGTGTGCCAAAACATCCTTTGCCACTTTTCAGACAAAGGGAGCTCAGTTATATTGTTTCCAGTAGCCAGAGTGCATGTTCTTTGCATTTATTTCCTGTTTGTCTTCGAAGGGGCTCAACATGGTGGACTTCTGTCCCCTGCCATTATAATATGTTTACAAGAGGCTGAGAGGCTGGGCAGACTGAGACATAGTGGCTGGCCCAAGCTCATCTAGTGAGCTTCATAGCTGAGTGGAAACCTGAATCTGGTCCCCAATAGACATAGGACTCATCTACACTCGTAACACTAAAAATGAGTTTTTAAAGGGTTATGATAACGACGTCAATAATGCATTATTAAAATGTGACACCAGAGAGCGCTGTAGAGTTCTCCCCATGAAATAAGTGGGTCGGCCTTGTAGAAAAGGAAGCAAATAAGAAATCAAGACGCCTTTTATGTTAGAATGATATCAACAACACCGTTCTAAGAAAGTTTAAAGACTGAGTATAGATCCAGCCCTAGTCTACCACTGGGCCACAGTGGTTCTTCAGTTATATACTGTGTGGCCTCCATCACCTTAGAAAGGCACACGTAACTGGTCGCCTTGGTTTGCTCAAGTTGTGCCATGATGATGGGAGGGTGCAGTTCTCAGGTATGGTTCTTCAACAAATGTCCTGCATGGCTTATTTATTTGTTTATTTGGTATTTTCATTGCCTTGTTCTTTTTTGTCTGGGGTAGCCAAGGTAGTTCCTCCCAGGTGTTGTTAGACTACAGCTCCCATCATCCTTCAGTACTGGCCGTACTGACTGGGGCTGATGGGGATCGGAGTCCAACAATGAGTTGGCTACCGCCGCTTTAGTAAAGCACCCCAGGAATATGGTGGAAGGGCAGTGTAAAAATATCACACAAATGTAAATATAAATATAAATTGCACTGTAGCAGAGGGAAATATATTGCACATCCTCAAAGCATGTAGGCATTCTGGTTAATGAATCTCCTGGAAACGTGTAACCCAGCTGAGAAGAGCCTCTCAGACCTCACTGGTACACTTACATCCTCACCTCCCCTGTTTCAGGAATGAGAAGATGGGGGTGCAGGCTGCATGGGCATTGCTGATCCAGAACAAAGAGGTACCAATACAAAAACAGCACTTTCCAAACACCTTAGAAACTTTTGCTTCACGAGCAGAGAACTTTTTGCAGCCACATTCCCTTTTGGACCATGTCCTGAAGGCCACATGCCAGGGGTGGGCAGGGCCAGAGGCAAAATTAGTCAGAACAGAAAAAGGAAGTAAAAATTATCTTTGTACAGAAGGCCGGCTGGTTTCATCACACACACCCTCTCTATTCTGAATCCAGGCAGGCAAAAGGCAGTTCAACGACACGTTCCAGTCAAGGAGGGTGCAAAGCAGTGTTGGTGCCCTGGAGAGGGTGTGTGACTCTGGGGAGAGTGTGGGAAAGAGTCCTGAGGACCAGATAGAGAGGCTTGGAGGGCCACAGGCCTGAGGTTTCCCACACCACATGAACCTGCTTCTTGGAAATTCAACCATGAGAGTCAAATCCTGACCTTGTATAAATAATATATTTCAAGCATTTTTTGCTTTCAGACGACGGGCTTATATTCATGACACCATCAACAGCAAGGCATTTATAGCATTGGCTGAATGTGTGTGTGTGTGTGTGTGTGTGTCTATTTTGCATAGTCGTAGAGAGCTGTTTTCCTGTAGAGACATGAGCCATAATCGTATGAGTGGATCAACACTGCTGATTATTACCAACGTTATCTTTCAATACTATGACTAAAGCTGCACTTGCCAAATTAAACCAAAGCTGCATGTAGTTCAACATTCAGTTTCCAGCAGTGGCAAATCAGATGCTACTGTGTGTGTGTGTGTGTGTGAGAGAGAGAGAGAGAGAGAGAGAGAGAGAGAGAGCGAGAGCGAGAGAGAGGTGGACATATTTTCCCTATTGGACTTACAGGGAAGAGGCACTTCCAAGATGCTCATTTACATCAGCTGTGAAAAGATGCTTTCTCTATATGCAATGGTGGCAACTGGTTCACATAGAATCATACTGAATCATATTGAGGAAGGAAAGTGTGGGTGTAATAGGAGTGAAGGGGATTTTATGGATAACTCTGGACCAGCCAAATTTGGTGCCAGCTGGGGATTTCCTCCCAATGCAAATAGCAGGTTCAGAATGGATTTTCCTCAGGGCTGCAGCTGGGGAGGAAATTGTTAAACTCCTCCTCTCCACTTATCATAGAATCATAGACTTGTAGTGATCCCAATCATTATCAGCCATCCTGGTGGATGTCATATGCATTTTTTAAAAGAACAAAACCAAAGTTGTATTTAACGGCAAATCTAGTTTGGTCTTTCATCTCTGCTCTCTTCTACAGACCTCCTTTGTACAATGTGCATGATCGTAGTGAAGGCTGAATGAAGGGATATATTTGTGTGGGGGGGGGGCTCATGTGAGCACTACTTGCTGTCGAACTTTATGCGTGTCTGAATGCCAGCAGGGATGCATCACCCACTCAACCACCTACATGCAAACTGAAATATGGACACAGTGAATCCCAGCCACGGTACACAGAACTCTACGCAATATGCTCTTGCACACATGTCCTTCTGGTTCCTTCCTGAACATGTGCGTACACAACCTTTGAAAGAGAAGAGAACGACAGTTCCAATCTTACTATATAATAAAAATGTAAGAGTGTCGCCACATGGCTCCCCTTGAAGGATTTGTAATGCTACATCAAAATCCTGGGTTTGCGTGAAGTCAGGGTGTGGCAGAGGAGCATAAGAGAAGGCAGATTGCCCAGCCGTAGTGGCCATGGCATGGGAGCTAGAAGGGAAGGTCACTGAGAATGGGAAGTGGCGGGAGAGGTCTGAATGGATATGGAATTTTAGGTTTTTTTTTGTTTTTTTTTTAAGTTTTAACAAGAAGAAATCGCAGAAATGGATGCAACACAGAAACTAACATCAAGAAGCTAACGTAATACTGTAGACTCTTTCCCAGTTCCTTTCGTGCTGTACTGAAACCTTGTTTTAAATTGCTCAAACCTCTGACAAAGTTTAAAGCTGCCATTTTCCTCTCAATGTCATTCCGCTCTTTCTCCATTCTTCATACTCAAATATCTTCCTCCTCCTTTGTTCAGCTGCCTTACATGAGAGAGATAAAGCAGGCAGAGCCCTCAAATACCGTATTCTACAGCACTTTCACACAGTGTATATCATTCCTTGTACTACATGTTGTCTTCAGCATGAAGTTCCAGATTCAATGTAGAACAGATCTTTTATTAACAAGCAAACACCCGTAATATGTGCAACATCGATCAACTGAACCAAATTTTTGTTTATTTATTTATTGCATTTACATACCACATTTGTCTTCCACGGATCTAAAGGTGATGTACATGGTTCTCCTCCTCCCCATTTCATCCTTGCAACAACCCTGTGTGGTAGGTTAGCTTAAGAGGTGGTGACTGGCTCAAGGTCCCCCAGTGAGCTTCATGGCTGAGTGCGGATTCAAACACTGCTCTCCCAGGTCCTAGTCCATTGGCTTGATGGTGAAGTGTAAAGCAGGGCTGTGGAACAGAAGACTAATTAGTTGTCTTTCGGAACTAATTGGGGAGAAGGAGTGGGGGAAGGGGACCCTCCAGGCAATACAGAAGGCCTTCGTGGATATATGTGTGCCTACAGGTACCACACGGAGAATGCCTGGGCCACAGGTTCCTTCGTTGGTGCCCCTTGAGAACATTGATGTCTCAAGCATTTGCTCCTGAGCAACTTGTGAAGTTGTGAGGTGGTCCTGCATGCAGTACAAAAAGGGCAAGCTGAATATTGCTCACAAGAAGTCCAGTGTGTGTGTGTGTGTGTGTGTGTGTGTGTGTGTGCTGCAAGTGTAACATGCACTGAATGCTTAGTGATAATGAGAGCAGTTAAGCCAGAGAGAAGGGGGAATGCAAAAAACAAACAAACTACAGTTTCCATGAAGCTTGCCTATTGCTTTCATTATATCTGACCTGTTCATGGGGGTGTGTCTCAATTTTAATAGAACAAGGTTACACAGTTGTACTGCACATCATGGTCTTGTCTAATCCATACGAGACACTGGTTCCCCTGAAATACACATAATACTCAGAGAATGCTTCCTAAGCCAGCCACTTCCTCCTCCCTCACATACACCCATGCACGTTCCTTTGTTAACAGGCACCTGCAGTGCTCAGATTGCTATGTGCTCACTTCATCCAAACATCTACCTTTCACCTGCCACCTCTGATTTCAAGCTACTTGAGTAAGGAGCAGCTTTCAGTGTGACTCCCCACCTAAACAAATTGGATAATGGTAGGCATAGGTGTGACTACGTGACAGATCTAAAGGGTATGGGAGTTTCCCCATCAGCAATTTTCAATAATCTTCAAATATACAGTTACATATGCTTCAGGTTACAGACGCTTCAGGTTACAGACTCTGCTAACCCAGAAATAGTACCTTGGGTTAAGAACTTTGCTTCAGGATGAGAACAGAAATCGTGCTCCGGCGGCGTGGCAGCAGAAGGAGGCCCCATTAGCTAAAGTGGTGCTTCAGGTTAAGAACAGTTTCAGGTTAAGAACGGACCTCCGGAACGAATTAAGTACTTAACCCGAGGTACCACTGTAGTAGTATTCACACTCTTAACAGTTTGTATTATTGACAGATTTACAGCATACATTTAGAGTACACCCAATGCACATATCAAGCACATGACTCCCCCTAAAGATTCATGGGAACTGTAGTTTGTTAAGGATGTTGGAAATTGTAGCTCTGTCTATGAACTATAGTTCTTTGGGGGAAGCCATGTGCTTTAAATGTGCATCAGATCATAGAATCACAGAGGGAGGGACCTCCAGGGTCATCTAGTCCAACTCCCTGCAATGCAGGAATCCCACCCACAGCTGTCCCTGGGTGGGGTTGAACCACTAATGTACTTTAAACGCATGGTGCAGACCCATGTTTTAAAATATACCAGAAACCTGGAAAGGATCCATAGCTTAGAGGCAGGGCAGGGTTTGCAGGCTTGAGCATGGATGCGTTGCTGAGCTTGGTGGGAGGAAATGGTGAGGAGCACGCAGTGTCAGGGCCTGGGAGATCACACAGTGTGAGTGAGCTAGAGACCTTCGGGTGACCTGTTTATTCAGAATCCATCCTGATTTGCTTGCATAAATCATACATGGTGGTTAGACTACAGATGAAGTTCGATGTGGGGAATATTGTCTTGGCTTTCCTGGTTATAATGCTAGTGCTTCTGTCACATTTTCTAACATTCCTTCCAGACTGCAGTACCTGTTGTGTTATGGAACGGTGTCTTTTTGAGCAAAATTCAGCATGTCGTGCTGAATTTCATTCACACCTGTGGGGGTGGAGTCTGCAGTGGCTGCAGACATATATATATATAATGGATTGTTTTTGCTTAACGGGTTTTCCATGGTAAGGGGAAATCCAGATCATTTATATATAGAGAGAGGGGGGAGGGGGAGGGGGGCTGGCATTTTGATGACAATGATGTCATGTGGTTGAGCAACAGCGAGTCCACAATAAACTCCCGCCTGGAGGCATCCTGTATAGCAGAGGTGAAGACTATTCTTTTCCACCAGAGCTTCTTTCTTAGTGATAATTTGCATTGCCATAGCAACTAGTCTCCAGCTATCTAGGGGACTCTCTGCAAGTTTGAGAAACCTGTGGCAGATGGGCTGTTGGGGGCTCCCCTCCCACCCCACCCCCAGTTCTGTAAATGCAGCTTTATTTGCTTTCTTTTGTTGAAATCCTATCTGCATTGTTTGTTAACAGTGTTCTAGATATCTGGGCCAAATACCCTATTGGGAGATGGGGGAGGTGGGGGGTAGAATAGCTCTAGAGCTCTGTGAACTTCCCCAGTAAAGTGGGGCGGGTGGGGGGAAACTTGTGCCATGATGATAACATCATTTTGCATCATTGCATCCCCAGTTGTAAACATTCTGAGCGAGAGAAGAGGGAGGGGAGACTTGGAACTGCTATATTCAGGTCAGGCTGGCTGGGGCTGATGGGATGGGAATTGTAGTCCAAAATATCTGGAGGGCACCAGGATATGGAGGGCAGTAGTTCTGGGTCGGTCACTGTGTATATAACACATGGAAGATACCAAGAGAAAGAGTGTGTATACTTGTGAGAAGCTCAAAGCTTTGCAGCCGCTGTAGTTTGTTAAGGGTCGCTTGGAATTGCAACTCGGTGAGAGGTTAACTGCAGGACCCAGAGTTCGTTGAGGGAAATAATGTGCTTCCCATGTGCTTTAAGGCTATCATGTGTATACAGCCACAATGAGCTTTAGAACCGAGAGGGAATTTGAATCCGAATTTCACATGGCCAAGCCTAGCGCTGCGTTACACTGGAGCAAAGCAGTTATGACAAGAACATGGAGGCAGGCAACTTGCAGTCTCATGCACAGCTTATTATACTTGCAAAGGCTCTGCGGGTATTAAAAGATTGCCATCTTTCCTTCCGCCCACTTGCCCTCCTACCCTAGCCAGGTACTGGAGCCCGTTGTGGAGAAATTGTCAGGGAATTGTTCTCACATCCCCCTCTCCTGCTGCTGGGAAAGCAGATGCGATTAAGACAAAAGCGCAGGGAAGGGAAACATAAAAGTAAAATCTTCAGGACCAAGAATGGATTGGTGGGCCCCTCTGTGGAGAAGAAATGCAACATTTATTTCCCTTCGTCCAAATTAAGCCCTTGGCCCTCTGGGTGAATGAGATATTAATAGTCCACTTCATACACAGGCAAAGAATAATTCTCAGGCTCCTACAGCAAAGACAGCCGGCAAGTATTCAGTCCCAGTCCCCTCTGTATAGTTAGTACAGCTACCTTAATTCTTCCAGAAGGGTCTCCTTTTTCCAAACCCCGCTCACTGCCAGGCCTGACTGCCATGTGACCCAGAACGATGGTTTCCAGCAGGGGCCCTTTGTGTGTGGGTTTGCTTTGCTACGTGAATTTCAATGAACATTTTGCTTCTGTTCCTCACACCCCGCCGCTTTCCTATTTGACTAAAGATTCATATTCATGCCCAAATTGCCCTCATCCTTCCACCCCACCGGGAAAATCAGTTACTCTCCATTCTCCTCAGAGGCTCTGGAGCCCACTTTCCTGTGTTTATTCTTTTCCTTCTCTATATATGTTTTGCTGTGGGGAGAGATTGCTCTTGATATTTGTAATTCCTATGCCCACCCCCTCCAGGCGGAATAGATTTGGCAGAAATAGCACTAGATACAAAGGAGCATGATTATTTCCCGACTAAATGGAAACTGGGTGCAGGGTGGGGGGAGAAGGGTGCCTCTGATATGTGGGCCTATTAGGGAGACAAGACGCACAGACATCACACTTGGGGTATTTCAGATAGGGGACCCATGATTTATACCTACTGCGTACGATGTCTAAAAAAGCGACTTACTCCTTCTCCCATTTTAGTTATTTCTGTCTCCAGCCCCCAGAGTGAAGAATGAGACCTCTGCATCATAAAGGCCCCACTTGAGAGACCCCCACATGAAACGCAGCGAGGTCATTCCTGCACACTGCACTGCATTTCAAGCCACATTTGCACATAGCTGGCAGGGATGTGTCCCCCAGATGCCCCCCAACCTTTTAAGTTCCCCTACCCCTCCAGCTCTGCTGTTCATTAAGCTGTCGCCTGCGCTCATCTGGGCCAGTGCAGCAACTGTTAGGGTAATTTCACATTACCGCTTACTCCACATTCACTTTTTTAATTGGATTGAACCTGGTTTGAGGGGGGGGGGGACACATCAGACAACAGTGTTTGTCAACAAACTACAGGTTCAATACAGATTGTGTGGATGTGGCTTCAAAAATCAGCCATGGGAGCGCAATGGAAGTGTAGTAAGTGGCACTGTGAACACCCCCCAACTTCCACCTTCCATTGCCCCCTGGATGCAGATCCCTAGACATTGTGAATGGCAAGTAGGATACTCTTGTGGTACCATCACTGCTTAATCTAAGCCAGGGATCACCAAGGCTCATTCTGTGACACCATTATCAGTTGCTGGACCCATGAGTGGTTTTTGTTTTTGTTTATTCTGCAAAGGGTGCATTTTCACAGCACTAACATCTAGCCACCTCACTTAGGGAGAAGGGCTTGCAAGGCAGCGGTTGTGGCCCTCAGGCAGGTTTTAGTCCCAGCACTGCTTACTTTATGCCCTTGGCTGGGATGAGCCATGCCTCAGTTTCCCTCAGTCAAGCATAAAGTACAGTATAGCTTCAGTTCTGAGCTCCTTGAGATTCATCAGGAATCTGGTTTGCAGGCCCAGGTGCAGTGGAGCTGCAGGCAGTGGGGCCAAGGAAAGGTGTAGAGGCAATAAGCACAGGACAACCAAAATGGGATTTAGACAGGCCACAACTTTATTGATTACAGGTGTCAGCAGTTTTTGGCCTAGGCATTGGGTGTGTATCTTGACTTAACCAGCCTGACTGCTGGTTGTTTTTTGGCAAGGTTAACTAAAGTTAAGTAGCACCCTATAACATGCATCAAATCAGGGTGACCCCTCCAAGATCACTATTTGGGGGTGCTGTGGCCCATCAGCCCCTGTCTGGCCATCCAGACAGAAGCATCTCCCCAGAATCACCTTAAGGGGATATGCTGATCCCTTGGGGGGGACACCCCCCCATCCAATTAAACTAAGGATCCAACGCAATGTCATATCTGCCACCTGAGTGGCTAGGGCCTGAAACAAGTTGTTTATTATAAGTGGTGAAAGGCATAATAAAAAACAAGAAGGTCTAAGTATCTAATTAGGCACAAAGTCTTCTTTCCCTTAAGAGCATTCTCACACCTGTCCCTGTGGGTCTCTCCCATACCATTTGTGCACATGTGAATATTGTTAATGCAAAGTATAAAGAGGAACAGAGTGAAGGTTAGCCTGAATTTACACACAGGTCACTGTAGGGTTTTCCAGGAGTGATATTTGTGTGGGAAATGCAAGCGCCAGTTTAAACCTCACATCCGGAAACACCTTACCATTCAATTTTAGCACAACAGAGCCAAGAAATGACAAGATTCCCGCTGCAAATCTTATTTCCCAGGCAATGAATATAAGCGTACCTTCACAGCATGTCTCATTTCCTCCTTTGCCTCTACTAAGTATTAGCAAGAGATAGTTAACTCTACTCGGTAAGGTGATTCTTCTATTTCTGCAGAGGAGGCTCAGATTAACAGAAGCCAAGCTGTTTTAGAAACTAGCAGGCCACTTCTCCCTGTAGGTAGATGGCACTGGTCAGGTCAAGGTTGAAAAAGTCAAAGCTTTGCTTTCTGGTTGAAAAGTAGCTGCCCATGAAGAGGAGAAAAGGACACGCATCTTCAGTCTTCTTCACCTCTGCTTTAATGAAGTCTTGGCATCTACAAATCCACCAGGATATGAACTGCATGCCTGGTGTGGAAGCATCCTGTAGGAAGCATGTTTCATAATACAGTTTCACTTGTGGGAAGCCTGGTGGCATCACAAATCATCATCTTCTTAGCAGAGCTCAAAGGGCTCTGCCTTTAACCCGCTCTTGCTTCTCTATGGAACATTCCTTCTCCAGCCACTGTGGATGTACTAGCCTAATAAACGAAAACGACCAGTCCCATAAAAGACTGTGGTGCACTGAAGTTGTCACAACAATTAGGATCCCAAAGGGATGCAAAAAGTAAAGCAAGTTTTGTATACCTGTGGTTAGGGTTATGGTGTGGGGTACAAGTTTTATTTCCAAAGCTTGAACTTGCATGTGCTTTAAGCCAAAAGGCAGTACAAACCCCCAATATCCACAAATTTGGGAATTACAGAAATATGCCACCCCCACTCCCCGAGTCCCCTAGACAAGCCTTCCTTGCACACCTTAAACTAGATATCTGTCCCCAGGTACAGAGGAGGATGTTGCCTCATCCCCAGTGCTGAAGTAGGATTCAGCTGTCAGCCCAATTGGATTCCATACATGGAGTGGAGGACACCACCATCTTTGCCTCTGACAGAAAAATATATCAGCCAGGCCTGCTTGACTGACAGGCACAAAACAAATTATATGAAATAAGCAAGACTATTCAAATTTTCTTAACCTGGCACAATTTATATAGACTGCAGAATGCAAGTTTCTATTTCTTTAACATGAGAATATTTTAGCCCTTGTAGCTGCTGTCACTATAATCTTTGCCCCCAGGTCATGTTTTAAAATTTCAGCAACATCAGATTCAAGTTGGGTCTTTTGCACAAAAACTGCATTGGTGTCAATCTTTCCTTCATTAAAATGCATTATTATTGGCAGGCACCGACTGCCATTTGTACCAAGAGACATTTGATAAGACAGAAGGTGCTTAATGCTTTCCACCAGTGGAAAAAGTCACTATTCAGGGGGAGGGGGGAGAAGACAGTGTGAAAAATTGGAAGGCGAAACATGCCAAATGCTTGAATGAAGGAGACAAATTGTCACTTTTTATAACAGGGATTTTTTCCCCCTTTATTACATCCACATTGCTGATTTTTCTTTCAAATGCCATTTGAATGGGAAAGTTTCCCTAAGTGGATCTAATACACATTGAACCTCTCTGTTAGGAAAATCCCCAACTCTCACCTCACCCCAGTGTTTCTACTCAAGCTAGTTAGCAATTTCCACTTCAGCCTTAAGAGTATTGAGCCAGAATGTGAGGAACCCAAAATCAAATCCCCCACACAGCCATGAAGTTGAATGGGTGGCCTTGAGCAAGCCATTCATTTTCACCCTAAACTACCCTACAGGATTGCTGTAGGAATCTGCTTGAGATAGCTCAGTTGGTAGACCATGAGACTCTTAATTTCATGGTTGTGGGTTTGAACCCCACCTTGGGCAAAAGAGGGTTGCAGAGGGCTGGACTAGATTACCCCTGTGGTCCCTTCAGACTCTACAATTCTATGATTCTATGAAGGTCATGAAACTAATGTGATACATATGTAAAACAGCCAGTTCTTCCCACCCCCCCCCCGTCACACTCAGAATGTGTCAAAGAGTGCTGGGGTGCCTTGAATGATGGTTGTGGTGCTGCAGGCAACCTTGGCATCTGTCCCTCTTCTCTTCCCTTCCCTCCCTCCTCTGATGCCCTCTCACATCTCTGCCTCCCAAAGGCTTGCACAGCTGTTGGTTGCAGTAGCCCTGGCTACAAGCTCCCAGGGCGAATGGTGCTTCTGGGGCTAGCCAGGGGGTGCTTCTCAGGCCCCAGTGGGGTAGTGGGAGGAGGCACCTCTCTTTGGGGCGGGGTGGGGTGCAGCTCAGAGACCAGGGGCAGCAGCTGCAGCAAGGAGAGGGGAGAAAAGAGGAGGCTTCCCCACAAGGGAAGGTGTGCAAAAAGGGGTGAGGGGCCGCCAGCTCTGCAGACAAGGGGTGACCTAACTGGGCTCCTGAGCCCCACAGGGGTGCGACAGAAAGAATGTAGTTGGTCAAGGGAGCCATGTAGGCATGTGGGGTACATGACTTTATTCAGCAAACATCTCATGTATTGGGGGTTTCTCCCTCTCTTCTCTTCTTCTCTCCAACAGAGGTGCTTTCTCAATTGTCAGGAGGTGTGTGAAGGTGTTGTCAGGACAAGAATATGCTGCCAAGATCATAAACACCAAGAAGCTCTCAGCTCGTGGTAGGTGCTGCCTGATCTTACTACATGTTGGAAAGGGATTCCTCAGACCTGTGTGCTGCAGTGAACGGCACTTATAGTAGCCTATATCTTTTTACATGCTTTGGGAACTGATGTGGTGACAATTGCTACAAGCACATGTTTAAAGGAACAAGTCTAGGCACACATTTTCATACATGCTAGAACCATTACTTTTACCCATTCATCCATCCGTTTAGTGTAGGATCAGCTGGCACCTAGGGAGGTAATCCCCCCCCCCGCCCAGCTGTAGAACTAGAGTGGCCACATGCAAAACCCTGCATGTGACTGAAAGCCATACTTAACATCAACATTGCTGCTCCATCTCCAACAACCCCTTTGCACCCTTCTTTCAATCCCTTAGGCCCAGCCCACAGGACAGCATTTAGAGCAAAAAACCCACCTTTGGATATTGTACGTTCCCACCTCCTTGAAACTGACACACAGTGAACAGGAGAAATGGAATGAGAATAGGACAGAGGGAATGGCCTTCTTGAACTGCTAGAGAGAGATATATGGTTACTATCCCTTACAATCCCTGATCTAACATTTGAACTGCAAAGAATGCTACGTGGCTAGTTTTCCAGCCTTCCCACAACTAGGTGGTTGCTTTTCCCATTCTATGGATGGAGAACTGAGGCTCAGATAGTTTCTTGTTTTGAGGCTAGGTATAAACTCATAGCTTTGGCTTGTGCACAGTAACTAGTGGCCACACAGCCCCTTTAAGGCTTTTGAGGTTTGGGATTTTGTGCTGTCAACACAAGAGACAGCTAAGAAAGAGCAGCCAGCACCCAGTTCCCAAAGAGATTCTTTATTCAGGTATAACAATCAGTTCAGGGTTTCTGAATTACAGGACCTTTGCAAAACTATTGATTCTATTACTGTGGCGAAACAACTCTAAAATTTTATAATAGATAGCCCTTCTTGCTTCTTGTAGCTAAAATCCAACTTTTATTGGTTTCTCCAATTACTTTTAAACTAGGTAAAATCAAGAGTGTTTTCGCATATCACTTTTGAGCCTCTGTCTCGCTATTGTTGCTAAGTGGCAGAGAGAGCAGAGGGACAACATTTGCAATGCAAATAGGCATTCTGGTGAATATAGGTTTTACATTCATAATCATAAAGCCTGCTTTAAGAGCTGCTTTAGGTTTTGTGTATGAAAACACTCACAAGAAGCAAGTCATCTTTCCTCCAGGCATTTTTGAAGAGCACATTGTCTTAGAAAACAGCAAACATACAGACAAGCCGCATCAGAGTAGCATTACATGGTGAAATCACCACTTGGATGGGTGTCAGTAAGCAGAGGCTTTGGAGAATGTCAAGCATCTCAGTTATGGCCTTGGTGATGGTTAATGTCCTGAGCTTCCTGCCTTCCAGTAGAAAAGCCATGCTCAAGGGCCAGTCAGAGCTCCTGTCTTCAAACCCACCCTTTGAACGGTCAAGCCCTAAATGCTTGCTGGTGGCTCACCCTCATGCCCTTCCTAATTCAATCCCCAGGACAGGACTCATAAATTTGCATAGCATGATGTTTTCCCTCATGCTTCCTAATGGGACTTGAAGGAAGTAGCCACCACAGCTTCTGTATCTGTCAATCATACTTTGCATGCAGGAGGTCCGAGGTTCAAACTCATGTTGAGAAAGACCCCTGCATGAGGATCACTGCCAGTCAGAGTAATAGAATAATATTGATCAATAGGCTGATTCAGCAGCCACGCACAAAATATTATGTCTCTGCACCTGCGCATAGCCCCTTTGTTTCTCCTTTTGTCCAAGTGGGCAAAGAACCCAGGAAGTCACATTCAACCATAGTTTCCCATTACATCTGAATTAGAATTATGGTTAACGGCTTCCAAACAAACCAAGATCTGGAAACCAGCTTCATATTCTGGCTTGTTTGGATGCTGTTAACCATAGTTTTCTGGTTCAGATCTGACTGGAAGCTAGGGTTAAATGTGGCTTGTTTGCTCATTCAGATAAAAGGAGCCTCAAAGCAGTTTGACATGGATGCATGAAGCTCATTAATATACAGGCAACAAGCATTTTGCACAGGGGTTGCATTCCTGAAACCGCCCCCCCCCACATTGGCATGTAAGCCTGCCCCCAACCCTGTGACACCCCCTTTTCTGTCTATTTCTGGGTTGCAGCGATGCAATCTTTGAATGTATGCAAACCGGGAGTTGCGTGTATACGTTTTTGCCCTTGCCTTTGACACCTGAGATGTTTTTAATATAGGAATTTTAAATTTTTATAACCACCCACAGGACCTCCTAGTGAAGGGTAGGTAATAAATATAAAAATAACAACAAAGCTCATTAAGGCTTTGTCCAAACAAGGCCCAGTGTAAGGAAGCTTCATAAGCCTCTCCATTTACCTCTCTGTGCTGCCCTGGAGAAGTGGGATGGGCTGTCCGTCCTGCAGGCTCCTTGCGCTCCCCATGCAGAGAGAGGGAATCTGGAAGGACTTATTTAGTCAGTTAATTAATATGTATTCCCCCAAACATGCCTGCTGTCAAGGGGATTCAAAATACCACCTTCCTTTTAAACCTATTAAAGTGGTGTGGCATTGACTCTAGAAAAGTCACAGTCAATCAGTATTAACCTCATATTTTAAAAAGGTCATAACAGATTAATTAATGCGGTGGTTATAAACCTCTGCACAGGCAAGTGTTCAGCAGCAATGGAGCAGATTTCCCTCAGTCTTTAGGGGGAAGAAAAGCAGGGCGAGAGATATTGCTAAACATCCTTCTGCAAGAGATTCCTCGGCCAAAGATGCAGTGCCCTGGGCTTAAGCTGTGTCACAGAGCGTAGTCCGGGGACAGCAGCCAGCCAATTAGGTGACAGAGGAGCCAAAGAGAGGGAACCAGATTGTGTGCAATGAACTGCAAAAGGCAACTGAGGAAGTCAGAGGAAGCTGGGTGACAAACCGTCTGAGGCCGGGTCTCTGGGGTTTCTGTGACAGAGATCACCAGAGGGTGTGGAGGGCAGGCAGGTCAGCTGTAAGAGTTGCAGAGTTTGCTTCAGAGGGCAGAGACAACCTGGGGGCCCTGTACCTGTGAGAGAAGCATAATTTGAGACTCTGAGTTAACAGTGGTGCAAACAATGCCTTGTATGCTTAGTGCAAGTTGAAGAAAGCATGCTCGTCGTAGTTTTTACCTACAATAGGTTACTCTGAAGGATAACTGGGAAAAGGAAATGCCATTTGCACCCAGGTGGTGGGGCTCATAGTTCAGTGGTTAGAGGACACGCTCTGTGCTCAGAAAGCCCCGTGTTTGGTTTCCTGCATCTCCGGTGGGAAGGATCTCATGTTGCAGGACTGGGAAAGACGGCTTATTGAGGCTGTTGGAGCCACTGCTTGTCAGAGAATATGCTGGGCAAGATGGACCAATACCCCAAATAAGTCCATATGGAGTTAGATCCCCAAATTTTAATTTTGGCACTCTGATTTGCAGAAGACTGTATTCTAACTGAACACCCACTCTGACAGTACTCTATTTCAAGGAGCCATCTGTTTGTAAGGTGTACAGACAAGTCCAGTCTAAAGATAAGGAGCCATAAGAAGGGGAAGCAGCAGGGGCCTGAAAGTTGTTCATCAACAGTTGGCAGCTGGACAGTAGTTTTAGCAGACACACAGGTCACCTGGTCAGTCTTCCCAACTGGATGTATTGTATTTCTATTTGAACTGTAGCACCTATTTCTAAATTTGTATATTATATAATAAAAATGTAAGAGTGCTGTCATGCTGCAGTTTGCTTAGCCACAGAAAGGTGGCACTGTGAATCACAGTATGATGAAAGGCGGTGGATGGGCAGCTGAGATGAGTCATGGAGGGACAGCCAGAACAGGCTGCAGCAGCTCCCGCCCCCCGCCCCAATCCACAGGCTCCTTCGCCTGCCACTCCTGGGGCCCCTGCCTCCAGGATCCACACCTGTAGGCTAACTGGCACCGCTGCTGGCCAGCTTCGTCCTCCTCAGCCCACTTGGGGCTCTGCTGCTTCTGCCACCACCGTTAAGGATGACAAGTTGGGCTGTCAGGAGCAGCAGTGCAGGAAGGAGGAAGGTGGCCAGTGGCCAGCCCCTCTGGTAATCTGCTGCCGCCGCCACCGCCACCACTGTATCTGGTGGTATATTACGTGAAAAATGTGTATATATTAGCACATGCAAATTTCATGCAAATCTGTCTCTTCTGTTTTGGTGATGCATTTCCTCTTTTTTAGTGATAGGTAAGTGGCCACCCTAGCTAGACCAGACGGACTGGCTCCTATTGGAAATATTAGATGCTCTTGTAACAAGTTGAGGAGTTGCCGCCCTCTACTATTTCAGGTCTGTGCCTGTTCCAACAGTTCTCCAATTCATTGAGGGTGCATGATATAACTGAGACTTCTAATGCACTGAGACCTTTGGGCATGTGCTGGAGGCCAAGGGTGGCCAGGGACGTCCTTAGCCATGTCTTAGGTGTCTTTGTACATATGCTGATTATAGAACCCATTCCAAATCATCTAATCTAAACGGGAGTTCAGGTAGACAGAAATGGTCTCATTCTAAAATATGCCAGAACTACTCATATGATAGTGTACTGCACCTACCTTTGGCTGTTTAGCATTGAGTTAATGTTGAGGAATCGTTTTCATTTGGTAACCACAGTTATTGCTTGTTTACTTGCAAAACTGCTGTAGACTATAGAGCTTTCTCTTGTATCTCCAGTCAATGAACTAATGAGAGGCAAGCCAGGGGATAATAAGCCTATCACAGGTGTCTGCTCCTGCTTAAGGTGATTTTGTGAAGTGTTCCTTATAATAACTATACATGTCAGGAGCAGAATGTATGCATAGGCAAAAAGAGGAATATTACTTCATTGAATAGTGCTAATATCATTGCTTGATCAAAGGTTTAAAAAGCCGTATGTTATAGATTTTATTTTATTTTTCTTCTGTTGAAGCTTGTTTTACATCAATGGATAGTAAGGAAAATGGAAACCCTAATAAACTCTCCCTTTGTTCTGCCTTTCCTTTTAATTTGCATTTACTACTCTCTCTAGCTCTCTTCAGGGGGAAAAATGAGTGGGCTTGACAAAGTGATAATTACCGAAGGAACATTATCAGTCTGTGTTATGAAGCAAGGTTAGCAAGCCTACAGTGGCCTTTTTTGATCTTAAAACCCCATCAACCTGTACCAACAAAGCCATGACAGTCTGTTACACAGAGCTTCCTCTCACATAGTTTTTGACATAACTATGTGAATTTGTGTTCTCAACATCAAAATATGCCATCTTTGATCAGGAACCATGCAAATGTGTGGAACTATTTCTCACCAATGTGGGGAAAGCTCCAGGCGTTCAGTGGAAACACTCTGCATTTGGACTTCACCATTGTTGGTTCCAGCTGTTATTTCTAAGAATTTACTTTGCGTATGACTTTCATTCCTCCCCAAATCATGCATTTTTCTGGATTTTCTGGATTGAGTTTCAGAAGCACAGAGTACATGCATTTGGTTACAGGACTAGTTGGCGACATAGGCCAATATGAAGAGATGAATGGGGGGGAAATTAACAACAACAAAAAAAAACCAGGATGATGGAGTGATATCATTTCTAACTAATCTCATACCTGTTTTCTTGGGATGGTTGTATATTTTACATTTCTAACATAAAAAATCTCTCTTTCTCAACAAACTGAGTGGAGATGAAAGGCACAGTAATATTAGAAAGGAATCTCCGAATTCAATGGCTTGGGCATTCAGGCCAATAGGTTGCTCAGTCTATCCAGGATTGACACTTGACAAACACATATCAAAAGCAGGATAGAGAAATAAACATCCAATGGTTTATATTGCTGGGTTTTCCCTTTTATCCTTTTGAATGGGTTTGAGCAGAGAGACTGTGGGCGTGTCATTTTTATTGTGCATTTATGATTATTTATGCTCATGATGGTATTGGGGCATTTATACGAGATCTCACTTTCAACACTGTTTGCATTTGCAAAAGTTTCAGGGCAGACATAATGCTTCATTTCCAACCAGTGCATGTCTCATAACTTCCTGCTAAAATCCTGTAATTTTTCATCCCAGAAATGTTTCAGGGTTGTTGTTTTTTGAGGTGTGTGTCCCGCTTTTGTTGTGTGATAGCGGCGTGAGAGTGCTTCTCTTAGATGACAAAACTGAGGAAGCATTGCAACAACCAATAAAGCAGAATTATGTGTGGTTGGTCCAGTATATTTCCCCCACTAGTGTATTATTATTGCATTCCTATTATGTTGCAGAATCCACCCTGTCCCACTTCAAAAGCTCATGCTTCTGAAAAGGCAAATGAAAGATTTTGCATAAAGCATTTGTGGTTATATACACAGTTTCCATGCAAAGCATTCAAGGCTGATGGGTTCCCAGTACAATGGGCCTATCTTGTCTTGGTAGCATACAAGGGCAGGACAAAGCCAATGGAGGTATGGGTCACGAAGCCCCCCCCCCCCACCTCCAAATGGAATCCAATGCTATTTCTGTTTAAAATCAAGTATAGCATTCCAGTGGTTTCCACTTCACACATATCACTCTACCTGGATCAGAAAAATTAACAGAAAACTCTATAACGTTAATTTGATTGTTTTCAGGGAATAGCACAAGTATGTATTTGTCAGCACTGAATTCCGTGACTCTCCACTTGCTCAGCTACCAAAACAGCTGTTTCACTCCTCAATCCACTCACTATTCAACAGTCTTGTGACTTTTATTCCTTTTGTGCTATGAATCAGGAAGCTGCCCATTCAGCTGTTTCTTGGTGGCCTTAGCAAGGCATTCTCTCTAAGCTTGAGTGTACCCTACCTACTATATGGGGATAATAACACTCCTTCACCTTACGTTGTTGTCGTGAAGGTTACAACATGATAATGCACGTGGTGCTCTTTCAACACTTGGAAGTGCTTTACAAATGCCGCATATTACGATACTTGTTATTAGCATTTGGCGAAACTTTTCTTCTTCTTTTGGAATGTTTAGAGAGGACTGTAGGCTTGATTCCTTTTGCACTGTATGCATGCAATACATATAAATTACAGTGGTACCTTGGTTGTCGAACTCTTTGGTACTTGTACGTTTTGGCTCCCGAACACCGCAAACCCAGAAGTGAATGTCCTGGTTTGCAAACGTTCTTTGAAACCTGAACGTCCGACACTGCTTCCGCGGCTTCTGATTCAGTGCAGGAAGCTCCTGCAGCCAATTGGAAGTCGCGCCTTGGTTTTTGAACGTTTTCAGAAGTCGAACGGACTTCTGGAACAGATTCCTTTCGAGAACCAAGGTACGACTGTACATTTAAACACATCCCACCCAAAGAATCCTGGGTATTGTGGTCTGTTAAGAGTGCTGGGAATCTGGCCAGGTCCAATACATTTTGGCACTTGAGGTGAACCACAAAATGGCATTCCCCTTCCCTCCAGAGAAAAAAGATGAGTGAAGATCTACATCAGGAACAAGGGGGAAATAAAGATCTGCATCGGGATCTCAACTGCTACATAGTCTCTGCTGTGCCTTATTCTCAAAAGAAAGCACAAACCCTGGGTAAGCGCCTGGAGCCCCTGGAATCTTGCACTGCTGGTGGAGACTGGGGTGGCGTGTATCACTGCTGTTATGCCCTATACTCCCTATAGTGCTATATAAATTACAGCATAGCAGTCCGTAAGTTGGCTTTTTCATTGCCATTCCCAGGAGTTTAGATTCATGATTTCCACCTCTGCATACTTGAGAGCCGCAGGCTTAAGCTGCTAGTCATTTCTCTTGGGAGTTATCCCAGCAGCACTCCATCAATACCCATTTCTTGTGGCAGCTTAGTTTGATGTTTTCTGTCAATATCAGGCAGGCTGCGTGTCAGAAAGGAAATGCCTCTAAATGCAACTTTGGGGGAGTTTGAGAGTCAGAGGACAAAAGCCTTCCAGCTATGGAAGATTTATTGGTTGGAGCTCTAAGCTGGGAGGAACTGCATTGTGTTTCATAACTGGATGGCATTCAATGTAGAGCATATGAAACTGAATTGAGCTTTATATAATGCATTTCATACCCGAGGTGCCAATACACTTTATAAGGCAGTGAGTAGGAGCAGTAAGTGTGCAAGCAAACAAGAGGAGCCTGTATGCGCGCAGCTGTCACTCAAATGCAGCTTTTAAACTCTCCTCCTTGCAAATGGAAGGACTGGCCCAAGGCACCGTCAATTATTTTCCTCCCAATAATTTTCACAAGTTCCTCAACTCCCACCTGAACAATCAGAGAAACATACTGGGGGGTTTTCTGACATCCTATTTACTGTATATGGTTGCCAGCCAATCATGATAGAAATCTGACATTTATATAATGCTGCAATATTTATGTTTCAGCCTAGTGTGATGGAACTTATGCTTCAAAATATCTGTGGCATGTTCCTCTGCAGAGATTTTGTCCCATTTCCCACTTCTGGTTTCCTCTGTGGCAATGCATGGGTAGATAATTTGCCAAAACATCTAGCTGCCTGTACTTCCTGTAGTCCTGGTGCAACAGATCTTTCTGATGTACCTGGAAACATTCTCAGGGCTGCCTAGAAATTTCATCATCACCAAGATACTACTAGATTAAAGCAACGACAGAAGGGTCACCACTAGGGTTGCCATATGTAAGTGTCATGATGCAAGTTTAGATTTTGGCGAATTTCCTTTAAAATATCTCAAAAACTTCCAGCAACTTCTATGTCCAGATGTTCACTTTTTGAAATATGGTGGCCTTAGTTACCACACATAAATGAATATCAATGGAACGTGACATGGGCATAAGGGCATGCCCATGACTCTGAAAGTAAAATTAGATTTAGCATCGTTACCAAAGAAATACATTACACTGGGTTGGGGGAAGTCAAGCAAATAGCTGGGAGATGGCTACCACCACTCCAAATTAAACTAATGATTTTAATTGTCTTGTGCTGCTTTGATTAAAACAGTGAAATGCAATGCAGTTTACACCAGGCCCACTGGTATGACATACAACAAAATGAAAGCACATAAATCCTTTCTATACATGTTTTAAAAGGAGAAAGTAGGGAGATGCGGAAAGATGGGGAAGGGCAGTGGCTTAGTGGGATGGCTTTGCATGCAGAATATCCCATGTTCAATCCCTGGCATCTGCAGGTAGGGCTGAGAGAGAGACTCCTGCCTGAAACCCTGGAGAGAGGCTGCTAGTAGTCAGTGAAGACAACACTGAGCTAAATGGACCAATGATCGGATTCCGTAGAAGGCACCTTCCTATAATCCTGTGATACATCTGAAAAGGAACCAATGGTAGGTCATCAAAGTGCCCTAGGAATAAAAAGAGCTTCAGAAAGGAAGGAGTAGGAGTTCCTCCATCACAGCAACAGGCTGTCCTCTCAGTAAATACAACGTAATAGCTAGGTGCCCAAACTGGAGCTTGACAGGCGCCATCACTGAAACCTTTCCTAGACTCCCTTTCATTCTGCCCCCCTTGTCAGAGTGCTCTAAGCAGACCAGCAACTGAGTCTAGCTGCCATTTTTAATTTCCCACAATGCCCCTGCCATAGTGTTGCTCTGGGGAACTGTGGGGAATTTAAATGGTGTCCTTCAGATGGCTGACATTGCTTGAAGCACTGATTCTGGCAACCATCATTGCCATGAAATCTGCCAGGGCCTCCCTTAAGAGAAGGGGACCTACTGGAGGGTCCTTTGCCCAGGCCCCACTCAAACTCGGAGCAGGCCTAGATGAACACCATGCCAATCTTTTTGGTCAACTGTTACATATCACTTTACGAGATTATCAGATGACTCATTTACATCTCACGGCTGCCCCATGGAAGCCATTTTTAATTTTAAATTTCTTCACTACAGAGGATGCCGCTCCACAGTGAAACACTGGTGTGCAGCTGGATTTCAGATCTATTGGGGCCAGGGAGCTATTTGTAGTGGCATGGGGAAAATCCCTGATCTATGTGGCAAGGTAGCTCACGACTCATTACATGATAGCGACTCCCTTGTGGATGGCCAATGCGAGGGCACCTCCACAGGTGAGCTGCAGCATGCATAGCAGACCTCAGCTGCCAAAAAGTGACCAGGCTTCTCTCTGTCGAAAGAAGCATCTTGAGTTCTGCCCATTGCACATGAAGAGACAGCGTTAATGGGGAAGGAATGGCTGGTGCCTGTGTGCTGCTGCTTCTTTTGGGATTCATTTTGACTTTGTTTTCTGAAAATTCAAAGTGGGGGCGTTCCCTTCAGCAGAGCTGCTAGTACTTAATTAGTGTGAATAAGAAGCCTGGAAATGGGCAAAGCTTTCCCTTTGTTTCTTCATGACACTATTATTCATCTCTCCAAAAGGTAAAAAAGAATGAAATAAAGGAGCTACTTTCAGGACCCCAAAATAGAACAGTACTTTGCAGGCTTCCCACACACAGCCCTGCCAGTGTAACACAATCCCCAGAAACCACAGCATTGCAGATCTTCCAGCCTTGGTTCATTGCAGTCTGCTGGAGAGACCGACCTGGTCCTCCCACCTCCCAAGTCGCTTCAACCGGTGGGGTGATGTGGACAAGTATGCTAGACTGCAACCAAAGAGACCTGTGTTCAAATCCATGAACTTCACTGAGTGACCTTGGTCCAGTTGCTCACTTAAACCAACTGCCACACAGGATTATGTTGAGAATGAAGTGAGAAAAATGCAGGCATGATGGAGCACTGGAAGAGGGAGAAGCCTCTGCTGGCAATTAGTTTAGATTTCTGGAAAGGTTGAGGGCGTGGCAGAAGAAGAGGAGAAAGAGTGTATGTGGGTGGTGGAGGGGTGGCAGAGAGGGGGAGAGATGAGGTTGGTGTATTCACTGCTGTCATGGGGCTATGTGGTCATTGACATAAAAATCAGACCATTGATCTATCTGACTCAGTATTGTCTACACTGGCTGGCGGCAGCTCTGCAGGGTTTCAGAGTGGGAACGTTCCCTGCTGTACCTGGAGATGCCGGGGATTGAATTGGGACCTTCTGCATGCAAAACAGATGATATAACCCTTCCCCATAGAGGACAGGTTTCTGCTGCATGATGTATCACATTCATCATATCCAGCCACAAGGTGTACTAGACTCATAAGAGATTCACTTGTCCGGGTTGTTCTGGTGACCTGGAAGGCTGAAGGAGCCATTTAGACCTGGGCATTGCACATCCTGCAGATACATTCGCTCCCGACATATTTCACAGGTTTATTAGTAGTAGTATTGGCTGATAAAATATTGTGTGTAGACTCTGGCATATCGAGTCCTTTTCATTTCTAACTCAACTTCTCCCAGAATGTTATGGCGCAGGACTTAGATAACTTGCTGCTACTGAGAGCAGATGGTGTGATTCTTCTGAAGGGTGCACCCTCCTGGACTGAGTGCTTCGATGCTCCATGTGAATGCAAGTTGGCAGCAGGCAAGGGAAGGAAACACAGCAGTCTCCAGATCTTTCAGGAAGCACAGATTGAGTTACATTATTTCTTTCCTCTCCACCTTAATCCATCCCCCCCGTTATTTTTAAAATCTCTCCCCCCCCTTTCCCTTTTCTCAGACTCACAGGAGTACATCCTTATAGCAAGAAACATCTACAGTCCTCTGTGCATTTACTCAAGAGCAAATTCTGCTGTGCTCAACGGGACTTAGCCCCAAGCCAGTTTGTTTCAGATTGCTGCCTTAGGTGCAATTCAGATGAAACAGGCAACCATGGTTTCTCACTATGTGAACAAGGCATGGTGAGCCTTGACTTCCTGTTCAACTCCTGTTTCATGCACTGGATTAGAAAATTGCTGCAGGAAATTATATTCGCAGAAAACAAATATTTCCCCAGTTATCGGTGATGTCCAAACTCAAGGAACTGTAGTTTAAAATATAATTACAGTGGTACCTCGGGTTACATACGCTTCAGGTTACAGACTAAGCTAACCCAGAAATATTACCTCGGTTTAAGAACTTTGCTTCAGGATTAGTGAGAATTGCCAGGATCTAACTGGGCTGGGATTGAACTAAGTTGTTGCATGCATGGAACAGAGTTGGCTCAGGCAACTGGACTTTCCCCCTCCATCTCCTCGTCTCATGCACCTCCTAAATATACTCTTTGGGTTTTGGGGGGCACCGACCCAGAACAGGTTTCGGTTTCGGATACAGACTTGCTTTCACTACTCATAGTTTACAAACTACAGTTTCCTATTTCAATGAACTATGATTAGTTTAAAACTTGTAAGTGGATGTTCCCAATCTCCTTCTCTGTGTGAGGGAGGGAGGTGGTGGGAAATAAGAACCTGAAGTTTGCTGTGGTTCATTTGCATAGCAGAAAAATACACTGCTAAGCACTGTCTGAATAAAGGCTTAAGTGTACTTTGCAAATGACCTTGGATAAATAGCTATTGACGCATGGCAATCCTTTTAAAGTCGGCAGGACAATATTCCTGGATAGCCTGCTCCAAGGCCGCAACTACGCTATTGCTGTGCCTCTGCATGCTACCTGGGAAACTAGGTAAGGGGACAGCATCATTAGAGGCACTTTGGCTGTCAGGGAGAGAGTGGGATGCAGGCCAGGTTCACCAGCTGCCGCTTCCCTCTCATTAGGGTCCAGCAGTCAGCCAGGTAAATTGCAAGCTTCAAAGGTAGCTGATTACAGTGTAAGAAAAAGTCCTGCTAGTTCATGCCAATGGCTCATCTAGTCCAGCATCCTGTTCTCACAGTGGCCAACCAGGTGCCTATGGGAAGCCTGAAAGCAAGAAATCCTTGCTTTTTACTTGCCCCATTAACAGCACAATTAGACTGCAAAGCACCCTCTCCCTCGCTGCAATCTGACAGGTAGTGGAATGGACTCTACCTTATAATGCATAGCGTGTGCTGTCTTAAGCATAGCCTGGCACACCTATTTCACCCACAGAACCTTGCATAAGGCAGGGTACAAAAATAAGAATATTCTGCTCACTGATCCTGTACAGTACCCTGCTGTTCTTCAGAGCAATCCTCTTTCAACTGGTCAGGACATTTGCATATATGAATGCATGAAAATTTGTGCTGAATCAGACCAGAAGACTCATCTGGTACACTGTTCTGCTTCCCACCATGGCTAACCAAATGCTTATGGAAAGTCCATAAAAGCAGAACGTGAATGCGATGGTGTTCTCCCATTCATGTTCCTCAGTGACTGGTGTTCAAAGGCATGCTGCTTCTGATCCTGGAATTAGTATATCATGACGAGCAGCCATTGGTCATCTTATCACCCACAAGTTTTTCTAAGCTCATGTTGAAGCCACCTAAATTGGTGGCTAGCACCATGTCTTGTGGCAGTGCATTCTAGCTATGTGCAGCTATGTGCTGAGGATCATTTAATCCAGGGGTCTGCAACCCGCGGCTCCAGAGCCGCATGTGGCTCTTTTACACCTTTGCCGCGGCTCCGAGGGGAGGAGGCGCATTGTGTGCCCACTGTGGCGGGCGCTGTACTGGCTGTGACGTCGCATGGGGGCGGTGCGTGCATTAGTCACGCACCGTCCCGACTTCACCTTCCCACCCGCTGTCAGATCGGAGGGCAGCGGCGCGCATGCTTTAAATGTCGCAATGGTTTTGCGGCTCCCAGTTTTTTTTCCTTCGGAAACGGGTCCAAGTGGTTCTTTTTGTCTTAAAGGTTTCAGACCCCTGATTAATCCAACCCCCTGCAGTGCAGGAATATGCAGCTGTTTCATATGGGGGAGCAAACCTACAACCTTAGTATATCAGCACCACTATCTAACTAACTGAGCTATCTAGCTGATTGATGTCAAGAAGTACAGTACTTCCTTTTCTCCTGATTCTCCCTCCATTCAGCTTCATTGAATGAGCCTGGATTTCAGCATTAGGAAAGAGGGCGGGGGGAAAGGTGCTCTGTCCACTGTCTCCATAATATACATAATTTTATACCCCAACACATCTTTTTCTCGATGCCTTGGATTGTGATTATAAAAGATGCATCACATGAATTAATGTAGGGTATTATTTTTCCTTTTCTTCCCTTTTATCCATTCTACTTCTCCCCCCCACACACACATTTATATCTGTATATTCAATGTCGTTTGCATTTTGTCTTTATTTTAAAAATTAATAAAGTTTCTTTTTCTTAAAGTTTCTTCCTAAACTGAAAAGCCCCAAAATGTTGCAACCATTCTGGGAGTTGCTGCAGCTCCTTGATCATTTTGGCTGCTCTTTTTTGCACCTTTCTGAGCAGCTCTAGAATATTATTTTTGAGGTGCTGGACCTTCAACAGGCATCCTGGTGAATAGGTTGCTGCATAGACAGAGATGTGCTGAGAGGAAGGCCGAAAGCGAGTGGTTAGGTGTGTTGCTTTAGATAAGTAAAGTAGTGGGAGAGAGGTGGAAAATGCAGGATTTGCCTTTCTTTCAGGTCAAAAGGGTGTTTTGAGTAAAGGAACAAAGGAGGCTTTTCAATTAGCCGACTAGTTTAAAAACTAAACTCCCCCACATATTTCCATTATTCATTTGCCATCAAACGCGGAGACCATTGTTTCAAGCGACATGTGCAGTACCCAGAAATCAGTAGCTTTACATATTCATAAGCAGAAGGTTCCCTGCTGCCCTGCCATGCTTCACAGTGACACCAGCTTTTGTTTGAATAAAGAGGGATTCCCCCTGCCTCTTCCCGCCTCCCACCCCCAGTGCAGATCCTGCCAAAGGACATGGTGACATGCTGTACTTAGAAACTCCCTTTCCCATTTCCTTCTGCAGTTTGTGTTTGGATTGGTTGTTTTTTTTAATGTACAGATTTTAATCTGTTTTTTAAAAAATTCTTAACGCGTCCAGGGACTGGTAGCAAGAGGGAATTATCATCCATAGGTACTTGTGAATATGCATATGTGAAAAGTTCTTGAGACCTTTCAATGCCTGTGGTTGTGCTGGATGTAGGCATGCGTGTATGAGCTACCCCTATGTAGAAACTCTAAATTAAGGCATTACTGGGAAGCATCAGATATTAGCTTTTGGACTAGGGCAGCATGGAAGAGAAATGGTCTAAATTCTTCCAGCCCCAGTCCTACTGCAGATAAACACAAACATATTTTGCAGTGAATGTGGCCATGTCTTGCAATGATTTCAGATGTTTGGGCTGGGATTTGGTGAGTCTCCTGAGAAAGGGGGTTCATTGTTTACTTTGTTTTTATTTCTTTTCTGCCTAATCTGAAGGGTTTAGGGTTAATCACAACCTGTCATCGCTGGCAAATCCTACTCACAGTCCCTGTCAAGTAGCTGGTCTCAGTTGATGTTAGAGACTGACATTGGATGTAGGAAAGACTGTAGTATATGTGTGTGTGTGTCTTAGGGCCAATTAATACAGTATCTTGGCAACAGGGTTCGAAATTAGCAGGGCGCCAGGCAAATTTTGCACCTAAAGATTATCCATTTGTGAGTACTTCAAAAAGTCTGGGTGCCATTTTTTGTGCCTGGCTGACACTCAAGCATTACTGAAATGTATGTGCTTTGAAACCTTGACATAGATGTTAAGGATAAACAGTATGTTAAGGAGTTTAACAATAAAGAGTAGAGTGTTTTGGAAACTGAAGTAAGGTATAAATATTTTTTATTATAAACATCAAATTAAACACGTATCTACAATTTCTGATAAAAATGTGATACTAACAATATGTCTCTTAGGTGAATTGCTTATCAAAATAATAAATAAAAAGTGTTGCCGACACTCCGCCCCCCCCCCCCAATGATGACTAGACATTCTGTTTTGGCGCCCAGAACCCAGGTCCCAGGAGCCATTTGGCTCCTAGCTTTTCTACCCCAGTTTCTAACCCTGCTTGGCAACATGGTTGCTGCCATGAGGCCACTTCCACTTCGCACTCATCAGCATCAGATGAGTAGCCTCAGCTTGGATCACACTGGGTGCTTTCCACATCAACACCTCCTCAAGAAGTACTTGATCTGTGCTTACCTATATGATCAAAGCATACATCATGGATGCAGTGTGTGAGCCAGGTGTGGGAGAACTGTAGAAATTCTGTTGCCTAATCAAGCGATGTATGAACTGGATTGAATGATTCTGCTCAAATTGTTGATGTGCATTTTTTATTGCATAGATATGTGTGAGCACAACTTTGTGGCACAGTGTGTCATTGCAGAAACGCTGGGAGGAGTATTTATACACAAGTGCAAGTGTGTTTACTGCCAGCACTGTGCCAGGTGTTTATCTGAGCAGGTGGATGTGGGCAGGTACCTGTAAGGAAGGGTGTTTCAGCTCGCCATATGCTGTACGTAGACCCTAAAGGAAAATAAGCCATTTTATAACTCTTAAGGTGGCAATTCAAGTAGGGAATAAGAATATATTAAATACCACTATACAAAGAAGCTCTGGCCTCATTTAGAATCTGGTTATAGTCAAAATAGAGAAACTTAAATGGGAACAATTGCAAAGAAGAGTGATTGAATAATTGCTAGGTTGCCGAACCCTGTATGTGGAATTGCAAAAAGAGAAGAGAACAGAAGAGATCAGAAAAGTGGTGCCTTGTCTATGTTGTAAAAAAAAAAGGGGGGGGGAGGCATTACTATAGCACACAACAGATAGGGGAGGAGGTATCTATCTTAAAGCCATGATTCCCCAAAGATGCAGGAAGCACTTTGAGATGTGTGTGTGGGGGGGATCAATCTGGTTCTTATTTCCCAGTGCAGTATGTAGGCTTAACACAGCTATTCTTCCAAATTTTGCAGTGCCGTTCCCCAACCAAAAAATGCCTACAAAAATGTGTTTTATCAGGGGAAAGTGAATATATTAGTGAAGATAACACAAAAATGTTGAAAGTTACTTGCAAAACTGTGTGTATTATGAGAAATCAACAACAAAAAATGCTGACAAATTCTCATGGGGATGTAACACTTTTTAAAAAATCAAAAACTGATGCAGAAATGTATTTTAAGACTGGAGAAATGGGAAACTGAGAGAAACTGAAATAGATAAATAGATGGATTCCCTAGAAGTACTCCCCCCGCCCAGAGGCATGAACAGTAGGTATGTGAGGAGTTCCCTGGATGCTCCTGCACAAAAGCATGGCTGTGGACTTTACAAACAATATTCCCTAGAAGCTTACCCTCCACATCTCTTTTACTTAAGACAGGCTTTGTACATGCATCATTCTAGAATGAAGAGCGACCGAGCACTTGGTTTTCCTACCTAGCTGTGTTGCACTTTTTTTTTTGGCCTTGAAAATTGCTTCTTGACAAGCTGGATTCATTCCAAAAATAAAAGCTCATAGAGGATTGATTTTGTATTTGCCCATCTGAAAACAGATGCAGGCGGTCCCAGCAATGGTGTGTGTGTGTGTATCCACACCTGCCCAGTGACATTGTGGGTAGACATATATCAAGATCACAAGAGTTTCAAACACATGCCAAGTAAGCACACCCACCTGTCTGGATGGCAGGATCTACGCAATAAATCTAGACTGAAAGCAGCATGTTAAGGATGAGCATGAATGATTCCAGACTAATACAAAGCACATTTTTGTGCTGCGTATGGGTACCTTTCTTTCCTGAGGATGAGGAAGGAAGAATTCTTCTGATGCTACAGCCACTGACAGGACTCTGCACTGGAAATTGTGGGGGGAAATCGAACAGCTTTCTCTTCCTTTTCTTTCGGGATATTTAACACAACTAAGTTTGCCAGTGCCTGGTTGTTGCTGTGGTTTAACTGTAGGTGCAACTCCAGCTGAATAGGAATAGGTATAAATGAAGCTGCCCTGAAACCTGTACCAATGCCTGGAGAGGATGCCAGACTCAGTAGACATGAATGCTAAGGAATGCAAAGGAAAGTTCCTCCACCAGATCTCTTTCCTTGCGACTTCTCTGCATGTGAGTTCTTAGCACAGATGCATGGTAGTGGGTTGTGTGCTAAAACTTGCTCCACAAGTAGATAGATGCTACAGAAAACCTGGTCACGTGGATTTCTGTATCCTGGCAACCATGTTGGAAATAGTTTTCAGTATCCACCCAACAGCTTTTCTATATATTTTAGGGCTGTTTCACACAGAGGTAAACCAAGGTTGCTACTGAGAGCATGCTTTCAGGGTCATATTTTATCCAGGCAACCTTTCTCATAATGTTGACCAGACGCTGCATACATATTCTGAATCAAAATAAGAAAATGAAAATGTCTCAGATGTTGGTTTTACTGAAAGCTTCAAATCTAGTCATTTAAAACCATCCCATTTTAATTTCAGAGACATTTGTATCATGCTTTATACCTATGTGTTGTAAACTGCTTGTGTGTGCAGCAGTGAAGAGGAGGGCCAAAATTAATAATCACAACAACAACATTAGGAGGTAGAAGCAGTCATACGAAGGTCCTTGATCAGTATGCTTGTGTGGCATTGTGTTTGTAGGCATTGCTTACAATACCTAGAAATGTAATGTATGGAGTTGGCCCTGAAAAGGTAAGCAAATCAAACCCATAAAAACATATTATTATCACCAAATATAATCCATTCTGCATCAGTCTGGTGTGGATTCTGGGGCCCAATGTGATGGCCAGACCTATTCTAGTTGGACCACTAAGGCTGCATCTATATCCACTTATGTGGGAATACGCCCCATTGAACAGGGTGGGACTTACTTTTGTGTATGTGAGGATTGTGCTGAACAGCTGCTAGTCTGTACATGCCTACTGAGAAGTAAGCCCCATTGAGTCCCATTACTCCTAGGGAAGTGTGCGTAGGATTGTAGCTTTAGTCTCCAGAGTTATTGTACCTCCTCCTTTCTTAAATTCGTGTTCCATTTTACTTTGTTGTTGTTTAGTCATATAGTCGTGTCCGACTCTTTGTGACCCCATGGACCAGAGCACACCAGGCACTCCTGTCTTCCACTGCCTCCCGCAGTTTGGTCAAACCATTTTACTGAGTGTCTCCTAATTTCCCTTTGTACCTTTTCAGTTTTAAGAAGAGCTGGATCTGTTCTGGCCGTCTCCTCCACACTAACTGCTGCTCCTTCTTTTCTCTCATTTCATAGTGACAGATTGCAATAGCACAAACAGAAGGAGAGGTTGCTTTGAGGAAGAAGGAGACATTCATTTAGCATTTCAGTCCATATGACAGGAGATGGGTAAAAGCAAGGGAAAGGTTTATAACTGTCTGGTTCTGGCTCTTTCCAGCTCCCTTATATGGGGCTGATGATCTCAAAGTATTCTGCAGACAGTGATGTAGAGACCCCATATACTTCTCTCCCACATGTACCTTGGGAGGTACATGCGGACTGGGGTGGTATTCAACTAAATAATTGTACTCATGGAAGGACTGCTGCTAGTGCAATGGGACTTTTCCTCCTCTGGTGTGGGTCCATGTTTCTGAGACAGGTTGTCACAAATAAATAGATTTTTTGCAATAAAAGAAAAAATAAAACAAATAAATTCATATTTGTTAAGCACTGGCTTGTCTCAGATTGTTTCTGATGTTCCCAAGAGACAATGATGTCTACTTAGGACGGTATTGGTGCTTAAGGTTAGAAACAGGACACATAGTGTTATTTATGTATGCAATTATTTATTACATTTTTAAACCACCCTTCATGCGAAGATCAAAGAGAGGTTTACAGTATAAAAACACAAAAATGCATACCATAATAACCAACAATAACAACACCACCCAAAAAAGTTCATTGTGTTCTGCACGCTCTACTTCCCCAAACAGTGAGTAGTTCCAGAGGCAGAGTTGGCTTCCTTTGGAGGAGAAAGCTGTGAACAATTACTGTGGTTATGTTACATTTTGTTTATTTCACTACCACACAAGTATAGCAAAAATGCAAGTTAGCAGCATGTGCACTCCCACCAGCAGATCTCTTACCTCACCTCAGGTCCTCAGACAGAGGCATCCAAGATGCTCTCATCTTTTCAGCTAGACTTATCTTCATCCACTCACACTTTATCCAGAGAGAGGGTTCACTTCTCAAAGTTCTGGTAGCAAACACTCAAGAGAGATAATCCCATTAGTTCCCATTGAGATAAAGCCTGCGCCCCACTTACCAGTGCAAACCCCCTAGTGACAGACCTGTTCACAGGAGCCCTAAAGTGAGCCCAGAGAACTCGGAACTTACTCAGTACTTAGTTGGTCTTTAAGGTGCTATTGGAAGGATTTTTTTTATTTTGACTATGGCAGACCAACACGGCTACCTATCTACTACTTACTCAGTATGTCAGAGAAAAGGTATGTCTGGTTCAGTAGTGGGGGGACTTCTCTTTGCTGAGTGCTGCCTTCACTTGGCTGTAATCTGTCAGGGGATGCATGCCAGAACCCAAAGTGTGTGACATTTACAGGACTGCAGTTTTGCAGAGCCATCTTTCCCTCCATCTATCTGACCACCTTGGGTACCTTCTCTCCTTCAATTAACACATGTTAACACGGGAGCTCCTGGTTCCCTGCCAGTGGCTCTAGTCCAACAGAGTATAGACCTCCAACAGCAGGTGAAAAATGAAGAAGCAGAGTTCTTGATTCCCTGCATGTGTTAGGACACTCTTTTAGCAGCCTAAGGTTTAAGGGCAGTCTAAGCAGAAGGGTGGACATTCTTCTGCCTTTCATGAATGCCATTGCCCCCTCTTGAGTAAGAAATAAGAATAAGAATCACCATTTTATTATTTATACCCCACCCATCTGGTTGGATTGCCCTTCGAGCCAGACATCTGCCACACATGAATCAACTGTTTGGAGTTGAAACTAGGCCTGTGTTTCAAGAGATATCCTGTAGAGCCTCCTGGCTATTTCCTCCCCCCCCCCCCACTGCCCCACCTTCCAGCTTGCGATTGTATAGAAGGGTTACATTTCTCACATCGCTTTCAGATTAAGGGAAGGAAGGAAATACCTCTGTATAAAAGGGCAGAGTGGAAGGATAAAATTCCCTGCCTCTTTGTTCCCTGGCTGTGAAGGTAAAATGAAATGCTTAGCGATCACTTCTTTGCAAAACAGGAGAGTGAGATCTCACCTGCCAGTCACAGTTAAAAGAACAGGTGCACCTCCCCCCCCCCCCCAGCTATCTACAATGGCAGTAACACCCTGCTGTTTGCAGCTTTTGTACTTAAGGCAGGGAGCTTGCTGTGCTTTGTCCACCAGCAAATTTTATTGGCCTGTGACTGCTTCAGGCAGGATGCTGGGGACCACTGATTCCTTGGAAGATGGTTTCCAACTAGGAGAATGACCAGGCTTATTAACTATGAACCCCAACAAACCAGGCTGGAGTGACCCTCTGGAAGCTCTGCAAAATACGTAGTTATAGCACCCTCGGTGTGAGGCAGGAGGGTTTGTTCAGGGGGAGAGTCAGGGTCAAAGCGGAGGAGTGAGCTGCAGTCTGCGGAATCACTCCTACTTGCATGGACTCTGGGATTTTATCCCCATCATGCGTAGCATAAACAAAATTCATTTTTTTCTGGTTTTATTAAATGGAAGCATTTGCTTTTGGTTTTAGTTAATGGCGGCTTCCCGTATTGTCCAAACCAGAAGGTTGAAATTTGAGACAAATTACCGGTAGTTTCCAGACAAGCCAATTTCTAACCATGGATTATTAGGCTGGCTTGTTGAAACTAATCATGGTTTGTATTAAACCATGATGTGTGCTTACACAAAATGGGGTGCTATTGTTAAATAAGACAAAGAGAAAAGGCCTAAAAATCCTCCTCCTCACCATGCTGGAGGAAGGCAAAGGAAGGAGGACTTCCCAAAGAGCTGTGCTCATTCATATTACACCGAACCCTGGTTTGGTGTGCTATCTAAATGATGCCATCTGTCAACCCACCCAAACACTCTTTGTCCGAAATTCTCAGACATTCTGATACAGAAGATGGATCTACTACTGCTACTACTATTACTCTTATTTAAACATATCGACAATCTTGCTGATGTTGATAAGTGAGTGACAATTTCCAAACCTTCTGGAAGAACTACAGATTTCACATAACAGTACAGTACTACTACAGGACCCAATGCAAATTCATGCCATGTCATGTGTTTGATATCATAGCCCCTCTTGGGCTTTTTTAAAAGCATGAATAGAAGCAATATTACCATGTACAACCAAACACACACTACGTCCTTTCTGAAAAGGAAAAAGGCTCCTCTTGCTGCTTTGCACCGCTCCTTGCCATATCTGAGTATCCCCACACATTCCGTTCACACAGTGATAATTATTTCCTGTTGGCTCTCCTCAGAAACTGAAGGAGGATACTTTCTTCTTTCACAATAGAACAAGTGGAGTTTGCAGCAAACCCACACAGGATGGCAACTGGAGTTAAATACTGTACAGCAAACAGCCATCCAACTTGTTGGAAATGACATGGCAACAGCAGAACAAAACATATTGTTCTGCCGTGCCGCTTGGTCAGGGGGCTCAAAGAAACATCCCTCTCTAGAAATAAAAAGCATTTTAAAGGATTCAAAGCAATTCACACATTTATTATTGGCGTGGGAAATGGTTGGCCCATAAACGGTTGCTGAACCACAGGTCCCATCATCCATAGCTATTTGTCATGCCTGCTGAGACTGATGGGAGTTATAGTTTAGCCAAAATTGGTGGGCCAAAGGTTTCCCATATCTCCTTTACGACAGCCCTGGGTAGTACCTCACATTGTTATTTGCACATTGTAGGTGGGGTAGCTGAGAGAGTTATTAGGTGCCTAAAGCCACCTAACAACTGCATGTAAACCTGAGCCAAATCCACAATGTTGGGTTTACCCCAAGATAAGCCTATTCAGACATTATATGCCTGAACAGGAAATATGAACACAACCAGTTCCTGGCATTTCCAGGTAGGACTAGCAACTGCCATGCTTTCAGACCAGGCCTTGGGCAGAGTTTAAGCTGAATACAACCACACCAAACATTTAAAGCACTTGACTTCCTCCCAAAAGCACATTTTCAGGCTGGGCACCGTGTGAGATCTCACGCTGAAAAAAGTGTGGCACGTTTCATGTGACTCACCTGAGAGCTCATCCCAGAAGGTGTGTGTCCCAGTTTTGGCTCCAGAAAAGCTGGACGGTATGCAGCCATGGCAGGAGCCTCCCCTATTAGTGTAGACAGTTGTGAGCTGGACCAACTGGTGCTTCCACTCAGTATAAGTCTGCTTCCTATTTTTCCTTCGTTCCTTGAGAAGGATATGGTTGGCGCATGCCAATAACTCTGACGCAATTGGAAATACATGGACAGACGTCACAGGGAAGAAAGCTTTATCTCGTGCTGTTCAACCATTCTTTGCGACGTTTTGTCAGCCAAAAGAGGAACATTTGTTCCTACGCTAGGTGAGAGGTGTACTCCTCAGGACACTGTGAGTGGTATAAGCAAGCTGATTCCCTCCTTGACAGCTGACAGAACCCACTTGAGAATTTTAGGAACCTACACTTAATTTGTATTTATGTACCACTTAGGGATTATTATTATTATTTTTAAAGTACTACAAATGTTCATCGAATGCGACCTTGTATTTAAGCACTCACTGCTGGCAACAAGGAATTGCATGGAGGGTCGGCAGAGGATGAGTGGAGAGCCCAGCCTCCCCTCTGTGCCCTGCATAAAAAACAAGTGGGTTGCCAAAGGAGGGGAAAGCCCCCCTTCTCCACACTCAATGTAGAAATTGCAGTGGGTACAGGAGCCCTTCTGTGTTCCTTTGACAGCACTAAGCAGGCTAGTAGGAATTTCTGCGGGTTTGAATGGACTTATTTACAAGGTTGACCTAGTGCTACATGCATGGGTCCTTTCAGTCTCAGGGATGGCATTTCATCACGGGGCAACCTTCCAAGGGCTTCGTGCCAGTGGTGGGCGGGACCAGAGGCAAAAATGGGTGGAGCAACAGGTGGCGCTCTTTTGCCTTGAAACACTAAAAGCCAGATGTTTCTACATACACTCACCCACTACCCAGCACTCACATCTTTTATCCTCCATCAAGGCAAACAAGATGAATTATCCCAGTTTAAGATTAGGCATTCCAGCCAGGAAAACGCATTTGAGGAGAATGCAGAGCAGGGCCCTTGGTAGCCAGGAGAGCTGCGTGGGGAGGGCATGGTGTTCAGTCCTTGGGCTGTTGTACACTGATCAAATAAAATTTTGAGCTGTGCATCAGCAAGATCATTAGATGTGTGTGGGAGGAGGGAATCCAAGGTAGATATCATTTGACCTGTCAAATTGGTACGGTTGCATCTTCGGTACAAATTCAGTACTGAATCAGTACCATTAAGTATGCAGAAATAGACACTGCGCCTCCTCAACCAGTTTATCATAGAATTAAAGGTTTATTACCCCTCTAGATTGAGGCTGCAATCCTACGCACACAGCATAGTCATATGCATGTTTACTCAACTCATGGTACCTCCTCTGACAGAAGTATGCAGAGAATGGTGGTGACACCTCAACTGCTTACCCGTATTTTTCGCTCTATAAGACGCACCAGACCACAAGGCGCACCTAGTTTTTGGAGGAGGAAGACAAGAAAAAAAATATTCTGAATCTCAGAAGCCAGAACAGCAAGAGGGATCGCTGCGCAGTGAAAGCAGCAATCCCTCTTGCTGTTCTGGCTTCTGGGATAGCTGTGCAGCCTGCATTCGCTCCATAAGACGCACACACATTTCCCCTTACTTTTTAGGAGGGGAAAAGTGAGTCTTATAGAGGAAAAAATATGGTAAATCCCATTGAAGTCAATGAAGTCAAGATTATTTCCCTTTGCAAGGAACAAGGAGCTCTTGCTGGAAATGGGAAGCCTGCGTGGAGCTCCCTCTGCAATGTCTAGTCCAGTTAACCCGACATTTTGACATCGTTACAGTGTGCGTTTCCTCGCTCTTGTTCCACATAATTGGCTGCTGTTGATGGAATTGCAGCCAGAACTATAGCACAGAGAACAAGACTGCCTTATAATGGCTTAGACCATTGATGGCTCTGCAGTCTTTGCCAGCTAGTGGCACCAATGGTATGGACATATTGAAAACTTAAGAGTCGGTGTGGTTTTTCCAGAAAGCAGATTAGAAGAAGAGGTGTAGTGTGCCCATGAGAAGAAGAAAACTGTTCTTGTTGGTTCATTTTTGTTGGTTTGCCTCCTTTGTTTCTTGCGCACACACACACACACACACACACACACACTCACTGCAAGCATCAGAGACAAAGCAATGGGAGGGAATTGTAAGCGGGGACAACAATTAATTCAATGAGGAGGAGGTGATTTAGGTGGGAAAGATTAAGAGCTGTGTCTATGTCTGCATAGCTTAGCAAGAAAATGCCGCAATGATGAGTCTCTAGATGTAAACGCCAAGGATTGAAAAGGATTATTCAAAGCTTTACATGGCAGGTGCATGAGTAGAAATGCAGTGGAGCCGAATTAGGGAAAATGTTAGCTTTGTATTAGGAAGAGCTGCCTGTCAGACTCAGTGACATTAGCCTGCGGAATCCTTCTTGCATTCAAAGTACCAGAAGCTACAGCATCCAGGAATCCCTCTGTGGCCAGGGAGGCCAGTGCAAAAGGTCTGCTTCATTCTCAATAGCCGCTAAATGGAATGGCTGAGCTGTGCTGTGTTCCAATAATGATGATGAAACACTTGCTTCAGTTGTTGGTGCCTGGTGCAATAAAACACTTTCATAAATGCTAGCAAGGGGAGCACTCTGCTCCCAGGAAATTCATTCTATGTACTAAGAAACCAATAAAATGTAGAGCGATGGGCACAAAGCACTACACTGTAAAATGGAGAGAAACAAATACACGATTCTATATTCCAATGTTCTAGAAAACAACCATTGCTAGTTCAGCTAACAAGGCTCAAGAGTGTTGAAGATATCTGAGAATCTGTGCGCAACTCTTTTAACACTTTTTTTGTTGAGAATGCAAGGTTCACGCTGGTGCTGAGATCCCATGGCTGATATATAATCTTTAATCAAATTAGGAGTATCATTGCCAGTGCCAGGGAGAGGATCGAAGTCAATTCTGTGTGAAGAACCACATTTTATATCCTGCTGTTTTTCATTTTCACAACGCCTTCCTACTTACGCAGCTGCAGAGGGTGAGCCTTGTCGGTAAAAGCCACAGCTTTGTGGTAGGGCTCATGATCTGCATCCATAAAAGTTCAAGGTTCAAGCTTCAGTGCCTCCAATTAAAGGATGTCTATCATCCAAACTTGTTCAGTTCTGCTCTTTCCCCCTTATGCAGGGAATGTCCTCCAGAACAACTGTAATACCTCTCTTCTCTCTTGATTCAGAACAAGCCTTTGGCTCAGTCCCTTAGACCTCATCCCCCATTGAAACTTAGGGCCCACCCACACTCCCATTTGCCCCGTGATTTCAAGTGATTTCAAGTCATAGGTCCAAGAGGCTGTTGTTGTCCTGCCGCTTTCTCTGGGAAAACCTGCTGTTTACTACAGAACCAGGACAACCATCAATTAGGTTTTCTGCAGTAGAAAGCACCTTTGTATATTCATAAATGGAAACTGTTCCTGAAGAAGGTAGAAGCACAGGTGCCTTGTAGGGAGGGCCCTAGACAAATCTGGGACTGCCACAAAGCTCAAGAAGCAAATTCTGTGGAACATCAAGTTCCCGCCAGAAAGGTGATTGCTCACAATCCTTTTTACTACTGATGTGAGGCCAATATATTTTTGCTCCAGAGCTGTGTTGCAAGGGTGAGCATAGGCAAAACAGTGAAGTTCTACGACGTCCTGTTCTTTCAGATGTGGTTGTGTAAGCACAGTGATTCCTGCATACTCATGAGTGTGGCGGTTTTGTGGATTTATTTACAGTGGTACCTCGAGTTACAAACTCCTCAGGTTCCAAACACTTCAGGTTACAAACTCCGCTAACCTGAAAGAGTTACCTCAAGTTGAGAACTTTGCCCCAGGATGAGAACGGAAATCGTGTGCCGGCGGCGCAGCGGCAGCAAGAGGCCCCATTAGCGAAAGCACGCCTCTAGTTAAGAACAGTTTCAGGTTAAGAACGGACCTCCAGAACGAATTAAGTTTGTAACTAGAGGTACCACTGTATAAGATTTCTTACCCACCCTTCACTCATAAGGCCCCAGGGCAGGTTTTAACAATACCATATGATTAGACCCTACCAAGTGTCCCTGTTTTCCAGGGACAGTCCTGGATTTACAGAAGATGCCCCAATTTCTGGTTTGATCCCAGGATGCCCTGCTTTTCCTTAGGAATGTCCCTAGTTTCATTGTAGAAATGTTGGGATTTATTGAGTTATGTGACCCCCAAGGCAAGGAGATAAGTAACTACACAGCTATTAGAAGCAGTGTTAGAAATGGAGATATGAAAGCTAGGAGCTAAATGGCACCTTAAACCTAGGATATGGGCACGGCAATGGAATGTCTAGGTGCACTTTTTAAATAACAAGAATACAAAGCTGAAAATGAATGAACTGCAGCTCAAATCTTATGCTCGTTTTTCACGTGGTCTAGTCTTTTCCCTGCCCACCCCTCTAATATTCTTAAGAGGGTCCCTTCTGCAGTCTTCAGAGAGTGGCTGGAATTGGGGAGGCAGAAAAAGGTCCTCCTTTCCTTCCACTCTGTGGACAAGCCCTGGATTCTCCCTCCACCCCCTTACCTTCATATAAATATATCTTTTTGGCACCACAATTAACACATATTAAAGGCCTATACAACTGATGGCAGAGACATGCACCTTGAGTGTCCAGTTCACAAACTTAAGACTTAAGGGTTGTTCAGTGATCCCACTCCAAAGTTTGTTTTGATTTTAAGCATCACTGTGAGAGTCTGAGGTAGATAACACTTTAACATGTGCTGCTTAAACCATCATAACTAACTGACTAGTATATTTCAAATTCAAAGCACATCATACATTAAAAGAACATTTAACAAGGCATCTAACACCTAAACAAAATATGTTGGGTTGAAAATAAAATAAAATAAAGTTTACAGGTCCCCAATCCAGGCACATTTTACTTGGGAGGAAGGCCCATTGAACTTGGTTGGGATTTACTTCCTAGTAACAGTGGCAATTTTAATCTGAAATCTTAGGTGCAGTACTGCGCCCAGAGCTCAGAAACTGCTTGCATTTATGAAATTCCCTGTAGCAAAATGCGCCTAGAACAATGGGAGTTTTGAATGCTGATTACAAGACATCTGAAGGCAGCCCTGTATAGGGAAGTTTTTTAATGTTTAATTTCTAGTATGTTTTTATATACGTTGAAAGCAGGCCAGAGTAGCTGGGGCAACCCAGTCAGATGGGTGGGGTGTAAATAATAAAATGAGGGTGATGATGGAATGGAACATCCCTATTTTCACCAGAGAAATGTTGGAGGGTATGTATTATTTAAAACAAAGGAAGTAATTCCAAACAAAAGCAGCACAGTGTAGGTTAAACAAAAACAGAAGAGGTCCATCCTACAAAAATATATGAATTGTCAGAGGCCAGAGGCCTGTGTGTGTGTTCAGAGTACAGGGGAATGTATACAACAGGTACGCTAGATGCCCCTCTGTGGGGAGGGAATCTGACAATTCAGAGGCTGCCACGAGGCAAAAGAACACCAAGGAAGAATTAAGCTTGCTTTTCTTATTGCCATATGCCCTGTTGGGATAGGCAGGCTAAAAGAAAACAGCAGTGAAAGATCAGTGCTGTGCTCGCACATACATAGCCATTCATGGTCTGCTGGAGCTTGTTAAGCTTTTGATGTTTGGCACCTCTGGCGGAGTGTGAGACTGTTGTCCCCAAGCTCCGAGGCACATTTGCAACACAATGGGGAACAGGCAGCAGAAAGTTCACACTGCTGGATTCCTCATATCTTACTTCAACACAAACCTAATTGTGTGTGTTTATCTCAAGAAAGAGGCTGAGAGAAAGGGAACAAGTGGTGCTTTGTACTAGGAAGGTGAGCAAGGAAAATGGGAGGTGGGGACATAAAGAGGCACATGGCTGCTACATCAGAACAAAACCGAGCTAGACATTTAGGCTGCTTGTTTGTAGGACGCTATATTCAACCAGCAGTCCGTGAGCTTGCTAGGGAAGAACTCACATTTGTAAAATCAGTCTTTGCCAAGAGACCCTTATTTTTAAATTTAAATGCCAAAAGAAAAGGTTTCCCCACTCCCACTATCTTCAAATGAAGTTGTGCAGTGGATATTTCCACTCACTCACCCACCTTTGTTAGAAATCTTGTTGCTATTGATGAGAGCCCTGCTTGCTATAATGCAAAATAACTCCAGATTTTTGTGTGGCTTGATCCTAAGTGAGTCGAAAATAGCCAGTGCTAGGTTGACTTGTGTTTTAAAGACATGCCTTTGAGGTTGTTTACCTTTGAGGTTGTGATTTCTGCTTTGTAGGAGGTTGGACTAGGTGACTCTGTGAGTCCCCTCCAGCTGTACAATTCTGTGAGGTGCCAGGGGTTACATCTACCTGCAGAATCAGAGGATAATTTGTTTTTTTTATGACTATCAATTCTCATTGTCCTGACTGCTTACTTGCATTTTTTTGTGTGTTGCAGATAAACATATATTACAAAAGGTGTAATCTCATTGAAAGGAAGTAAGCACTATGACACTGTCCCTGGAACTTCTTGTCCCTTGGGGAAGTGGCACAAGCAGAAGCGTATTATAAATTAGCATTAATTTTTAAAAGTGGAACGTAACACAGGAGATTGTCAGCTCTAGCTTAGTTTCAAGGTACTTGTGGATATTGCCAGGAAATCATTCCTACATCATTTTTTCCTAGAGTTCAAGGAAGTAATTTTATTTTCATACAGAATAATCATTTCCAAGTCGGTCATAGAAGGGCTTTTGGGTGAATAGCCACTAAGTGGATGGGTGGGTGATTTAGATGTCTTAAGGATGTTAAAGGCTGACAATTCTGACAGAGGCTGGAAAAGTTTGCCTCAACAATTCTATAGGTACGTGCCCCTTAGCTGAATATTTAGATAACTTTTGTTAAATCATCCCAAGTTCTTATTGCTGCCTGGATTTGCATGCTATAAATGCCAGAGGAATAATATGGAGAGCTAATGACTAGCCTACAATCAGCTGAGGATAGCATGCATGCTGCTCTTTCAGACACATTGATTTGTTGGCATCTTTCCCTACAGATCATCAGAAGCTGGAACGAGAGGCTCGGATCTGCCGTCTCCTGAAGCATCCTAATATAGGTAGGGAAGAATCCTCACCTCTCTTTGGGATAGTGAGTCCATTCATCTGCTGGGAATGTGTCAACTCCAGTGTTTGTCCCATGAAAGTTGAGGGTCACCTGTATTTTACCTTTTCAATCTGATGTGGTACAGTCCTGAAAGAGGATGACTAGGCCTGTGGGCAAGGCTTACTCTAGGTTTGAGGGGTCTCTGAGCAAAGTGTCATTTGGCAGGCCCTCCCTCTGTAAACAGACATGCCTGTCTCTAGTACCAGCTCAGTGCAGCTGGGTCGAGAACCCCGTTTGATGTCCCACAAAACCCCATATCAATGGCAGGTCTGGGAATTGCGGTAAAGTAAAAGAGTGACTAGATGCGGTTTGGAGTGGCCAAGATTTTTGGTCTTGGGGATGTGGTAGGCATCAGCAGTAGGCCCTATGAAGGTGCCCAATGATACCTGCCTGTATGCCCACGGATGCTAGCCCTGACTGTATGAACTGTTTTCCTGTTTATGGGAATTTCTTTCAAACATCAGTTCAGAGGGGCGAGGCTGCCAACTTGAATAAAATATTGCAGTGGCCCAGGTATGCCCTGCCCCACATAATCAGTCATGTGATGCAGTCCATGCACACCATTTGAATGGCAATGACCATCATCTTTGGCAGGGGCTCCAGCCCCCTCAAATATTTTATTGTGGGGCAGAAGCCCCAGAGGGGTGTAGCCAACTAAGTTCTAATCAGAGTAGACCACTGAAATTAACGAACCTAAGTTTGTCATTTCTATTGATTTCAAGGGGTCTGCTCTGATCAGCATTGGATACAATCCAGATTTCCCCACTTAGTGTTATGCTTGTGGTGACCTAAGTATGACATTGGCAGCAAGTACTTCATGTTATGCCGTGTTCTTTAACCTTGGGTCCCCGTAGGTTGTTGGATTACGAATGATGGGAGTTGCCAAAGACATCAATGGGGGGGGGGGGGGGGAAATCAACAAAACCATTAAAAGAAGAAGAAAAAGAATAATAAGAATGCTGATTTTAAACTCTTCTCCCCCTCCCATAACTTGATGATTGCTAAAGCACTGCAGTAGTACACCAAAGAAGTCCACAGACACAGGGGACATAGAAAAAAATGTGTCATATTGAAAATTAGGAGGAGAAAAGAAACAAACATATGTTGGACTTGTGGGATCAATGTTGCTTGCTACGAACAATGCCTAAGATACTGTATTCAATAGCTGCGCATCCCGTGTATACAGCCATGTTCTACATAGCAGACCCAATAGTAATAAAGCACTACCTGGAGGTGGGGGGGGGAATTGTATTTCTTAATGACAAGATATTCTGGTTTAAGCTCTGAATAAATATAGAATCTCAGAAGGTGTGGGTTGTATTTAGTGTAGCGCTAAGGAGATTGTTCCACCAGTGCAAGGATTCCTGCTTGTGCAACGAAAAGTTCTTTCCCTCTGCTTCCCCTAAATATGTTCTAACCCTCTGGAGCAGATCTGGGGAGGCAAATGCATGGGGGGGAGGAGAAGGGAAGAAATTCTGTTGTGCAAGCAGAAATCCTTATGCTCATGAAATACTGTAGCTGAATACCTTCCTGTATCTTTAAAAGAATCTGGTTTCGTTGCCATTAATTAATAAAAACTGCATATTTATTAAGCAACCCTCTGCCCTCAGAAAACCTCAAAGAGCTGGATTATGATGCTGCTAAAAGCAAGAAAAACCAGCCAATGACTTTAATTAGCATTGGATCAAATCAAATAGCTGGGCAAAAAAAGAGGGTAAAAAGGTACAAAGTAATAATAATCTGCACAGGTAGGTAGCCGTGTTGGTCTGCCGTAGTCGAAACAAACAAACAAACTAAATCATTTCAGTAGCACCTTAGAGACCAACTAAGTTTGTTATTGGTATGAGCTTTCGTGTGCATGCACACTTCTTCAGATACACACACACATGCACACGGAAGCTCATACCAATAACAAACTTAGTTGGTCTCTAAGGTGCTACTGAAATGATTTTTTTTAAAATAAAGTTTGGAATAATACCTAAATGGGGCTAATATTGATTTCAGTTTTGTTTTCTATGACTGTTTCTGTGTTGGTTGAGTTTCATTTTCTTCTATGCATGATTTTTTTAAAAGTTGTGTTTTTATAATAAATTTCAAATATGTTAATAAATAAACAGACAACTCTCAGAAACATTAAGTTCAGATTCCTAACACGTAGGGGCTAGCTTCTCCTTTAACCAACCAATCTCACTCACAGAACAGAATAGTGATGAAGGTGGGTAGTAGTAGTTATTCTCGATGCATTGATCCATAGCACTGAGAAGTAATTGGATGAATATGTGTCATATGAAAGAAGCAGGCTAGAGGAGAGGGTGGGAGAATTAGCCTCAGAAAGCTAAAGCCATGATGCTGATTTGCTCTGTCATGTTCCTGTGCTCCTAGATCTGGAGTTGTTCATGACTTGACATTAGCTACCTACCTAATGGGAGCATTCGGGCCTGGCTAACAGACCTTTCCATTATAAGATGGCTATTAGTCAAAGCAGCAGAATCAGTTGCAGAGAACCTGCCGTGCTTTTGTACACTGCATAAAAGCTAAACACACTTAGCAGCAAGCTTTGGTGCTGTAGGATGATAATGCACACATAGACCAGAATTAACTTATAAGATGGATATTAGCAAAATGAAGATTTGGGGTGAAGGAATGGGACCTCTTTATCATGCCGATTTACCTGGCTCTTTCACATAATGATGATGATGATGATGTTGGTCTGTCCTTGAAAGCATGGCTTGCTCCCAGTCAGTTAGGATCTGGGGATGAAAGCAAGTGAGGCACAAGCTAAGTCTCACCTTTAAATATTTTTCAATGGCTGCTGAATTTTAGAAGCAAACTGCAGTTTGTTCTACGTGCAACTGCTTGTGAATAATTCCCAATGAGACTGTCTCCCGAGACATATGCCTTGGACTGCATAGTAGTCCGATTCTTCAACCCTGGACTACATCCTAACATCCAATGAGAAGAAAAAAGAATGTTGGTTGTAGTCCACAAATGGAGGCATGCATATTCACTTCCAGTTGCTACTAAAATCATCCGCTTTAAAAAATGCTTTCTCCTCCGGGTGCCTGACATAATAAGGGAAGCTTTTTGGGTTACTTACTTTTTTTATAGTAGGAAATGCTTCAGGTTCACCTCCCACTATGTTTCAGTAATACTGTCCTTTATTAGGAGCTCAAATTCTCCTTGCTTGTTTCCCATAATCTGTGTATTAGTACGTATAACTAAAACGAGCCATTCCCTCCAATTTATTTTCAGGATCACCTTGCCCCATATTTCCCACTCAATCATTTTGATTTGTGCGACTGGCTCCTCTTGTGCCTTTAACAGCTGCTTGATAAGCAACAAGCTTTCGAAGTTTTCATGGCAAGGAAGCACTAGCACTTGCTAATGTCTACAGATCAAGGGCATAGAACCAGGGCTAGTTTTAAAAAGTTGGCAACCCCATGTACTGTGTGCATCAAGGCTATCCATCTTTACTTTTCAGATCACTGACAAACTGACTTCTTACAACTTTAGGCCGCCCAAGAACAAAAAAAGTCCTCTGGGTGGCTTACAATAATAGTTGAAACTGCCAGATCTACAAATAAGCTGATAAAAACCACAGAATATTAACACAGCCTCAAAGCACAGTACTTGGTTTATGAACCACAGTCGTTTGCAGGATCCATCCTTTATCCAGAAGCTTGAGTGCAGAATATGTTTTGGTGGAATGTGCTGAACATCCTTGGCTGGTCCTCTTGCCCTCTTTCTGTCTGTAACAGTAGTCTGTTGCCACTGCTCTGATTTCCATCTCACCCTTCCTTCTCTCTCTCTCTCTACACACACACACACACACACACACACATGCTCACACACATGCCCCCTGCTTTATAAATGTTTCAGATCATAAAGAGCCTGTCAGGTTCAATCTGTCTTGGGCAAATGCCTGCACAGCAGCGTCAGGTCTCTTTTACATCAGGCAGAACCACAGACTGAGCTGGACCAAGCTGTTACTATGACAACAGAGGCCTTTCCTCTTTCCCCCTCCCTTTCTTTTCCTTGCCCCAACTGAAGGGATGCTTCTCTAGAGCTAAAAAATAAAAATCCACATAAGAAGAAGACAATGGAGTTTGGGATGCATGTGGGGTAAGAATCAGGTGCTGGAACGACAAAGGAAATGATTCTTTTCTCTTTTACTCCCAATTTTCTTTTCTTTTTGAATATATTATTATTATTATTATTATTATTATTATTATTATTATTATTATAATGTTACCCACTAACAAGACCAATGCTGTTTAAATTGAATGTAGACGCCAGCGTGGAAAAACTCATTCTAATGGAAAAGAAATGTAATTTGTCTATTTCTTCAGTGCATATGTCACCACATGCTTATAAAAAGCCTCAGGCTAGCTAGCAGCAATTAAAAACAACCATTAAAAAATCTCAGCAATACAATAAAATTAGTTAAAAATAAACAGCATTGACAATAATGCCGTGGCTCCATCTGGCACCGAGTTCAGATCTCTGCCAGGCTATTTTGGTTTGTTCAATACACATTGTGCTACCAGGTGGTTTGTTTTTTAAGGTCATCTCCTATTTTACCAGCAATACCGCTGTTCATTTGCCCAGCAACTCAGTATACAGAAATGTATACATTTCTGAGCGGAAGGCTGTTAAAACAGAGATGTAGAGATAGGAAGAAAAGTGGAAACCCTATTCACGAAATAGATCTTATCACACAATTAAAATATGCAAACTTCTAAAAGAACAACATATCAATATCTGATCTTTTATCCTGTGGTCAGGTGGTAAGTATTTTTGCCAAAAGTTTTAGAACTCAAATCATTACATGCATAACACAATTTATTTGTGTGTGTGTGTGTAAATCACAAGCAACCTTAAGGTGTTCCCCAAACAATGGTGGAATGGGTCACCCTAATGCAAGGGTAGGGGATCTGTAGCCCTCCACATGTTGCTGGACTACAACTCCCATCATCCCTGCCTGTTGGCCATGGTGGCTGGAGCTATTGTAAGTCCAACAATATCTAGAGGGCCATAGGTTTCCCTACCCCTCCAAATGCATTGGTTTCAGCATCTGATGCTGTTTGTCTTTGATCACCTTGCCTCTGTCTCCCAAACTACCCAATGTCTTTGTGTGTGGTTTACATGGGTGTCATGGAAGCAATGCACACAGAAGAATCATATCCATACATCCAGCATATGATGCCAGTTGCACTCCAATGTGCTGTATACACCATCAGCTGCAACATATGTGATATAGGAACCAAGGATAGACCAAGATCTGTCAATTTCAGTTCTCCCAGATTTTCATTTCTCCAATCTCACATTCAGTTCTCTACATTTCTTCAATTTGTGATTTTTATAATAAAAAATCCCCATTAGAATACTTTCTCTTAACAAAAAACATTTTTATGCAAGTGTTTTCCCCTAATATGAGGCATTTTTAACGTTATTTTCACCAATATATTAATTTTAATGCATGTTTCCCTTCCTCAATAGCATGCATATTGTTGGGTAAACATTGACTGGAGAACGACACTGCAACATTTGGAGAAGTGCAAATTTCAGAGAATGGCTGTGTTTCAGCTCCCGTATTGTTTCGGAAGGTGTGAATTAAGTAGCTTTCCCTTTAAATGCAAACTGAATCAAAACTCCCCCCCAGCCCTACCAAACAACCCTAAGGTAGGAGATGACTGGGCTGGAGAAAAAGTGTTGGTACTTTCCCTTCTTTTCCTCAACTCCAAAATGTACTCCATCTGTGTGAATCGCTGCACACAGCTTGTAATCGAGCTTGCAATAAATTGTGGAGTGCTGCAGCCATGGCTTTCCTATTTTCTCAAAGGGATGGAATAGTTAACATTGCTGACATCTGAATTCACATCTCTGGCATTTGAGTTAATCCCACACTGAAGAGGAACAGGCAGTTTATGCCTCTGAAGACAATTGAGAGTGACACTCTGCAGACTCATTCAGTTGCTTTACATAGCTCTTATTGTGTGCATTTTCTCTGCAGCCATAAAACCTTCACACGCACCTGCACACCCTTTTACAAATGAAAACTAAGATTAATTGGAGTGAGTGTTCAGTATCATTAGATATCAGATTGCCCTTTTGTAGGTCATTCCTCTTCATTTTTATTCATAGTAGACCCATAGAATTTAATGGACGTGGTAAAGATGGACCCATTCATTTCAGCGGGCCTGCTTTGAATACCACAGTTTTTCATTTTTGTGTCTGTTTTCTTGCACGCAGCATTAGCTTTCCCTTTTGTCAGGGTGCTCAGATGCAAAGGAGAGTGACAGGACTCCTGTGTCGTCCTCTACACTTTTAATATTTTATAACAAAAAAATTCCTTCCAGTAGCACCTTAAAGACCTGAACAAAGACATTGGATTCTTATCTCATTATACATGACTAAGCCATTTTTCACCTTCTCACCCCTTGCCTTTTCCTGTAAGACCTATTGCAGTCGTTAAGAGTCGTCAACAGGCTCATCTCAGCTATCTGCCAATCACCCATTCCCACCACCCTTCTGAGTAATACCCCTCCCCACCTTCTCACTATATAGAAGGATCTGGCAACTTCTGTTTCAGTGTATCTGAAGAAGTGTGCATGCACACGAAAGCTCATACCAAGAACTAACTTAGTTGGTCTTTAAGGTGCTACTGGAAGGAATTTTTTTGTTTTGACTATGGCAGACCAACACGGCTACCTATCTGTTAATATTTTATGTTAGAAGAGGGATGCTGCTTGTTCTGCAGGGTTGGAAGAAAGCTACTTCTTCTGCATTTCCCGTTTTTATGCAAATGTCACAGGCTGCATATACATTTAGAACACTATTAAAGCACACCCACACACACACCTGGGAGTTATAGTTGTTAAGGGTGCTGGGAATTGTAGCTCTGTAATGGGTAAACTAAGGGACGCGGGTGGCGCTGTCGGTTAAACCACAGAGCCTAGGACTTGCCGATCAGAAGGTTGGCGGTTTGAATGCCCATGACGGAGTGAGCTCCCATTGCTCGGTCCCTGCTCCTGCCAACCCAGCAGTTTGAAAGCATGTCAAAGTGCAAGTAGATAAATAGGTACCACGCCGGCAGGAAGGTAAATGGCGCTTCCGTGCACTGCTCTGGTTCACCAGAAGCGGTTTAGTCATGCTGGCCACATGACCCGGAAGCTGTACCAATAAAGCCTCGGCCAATAAAGCAAGATGAGCGCTGCAACCCCAGAGTCGGTCACGACTGGACCTAATGGTCAGGGGTCCCTTTGCCTTTACTTTAATGGGTAAACTACAGTTCTTAGCATTCTTGGTGTGTGTGTGTGTGCGTGTGCGCACACTTTAAATGTATGGTGTATATCATTAACTCTAATCATTTCACTGGGCCATCTGATACCCTATTAGGGTTGCCAGCTTTTCAACGAGCTGAGCCGCTGTAATGCTGCTTTTGAACACCTGCTTGATTTTCAGAAATTAACAGATATATATATATATGTACACACACACACACACACACACACACACACACACACACACACACCATGGAAATAAGGGCTGCAACCTACATTTCATTTCCATATTGAAAAAGCTTCACTTGCTGATTTTCAAAGCTGCTGTTAAAGGCACAAGAACAGGCTGTGCCATGGTTCCCTGTGTCATCTGGCAACTCTGCCCCCTGCTCCTTTTTTGCCCTTCTCCCTGGAGACACAGATGTGAGTTGCATAGAGTGGCAGTGCTTCTCTGTGGGAACAGACAGGATTGTGTTAACAGAGCAAGATAACTGAACAAGACCAATCTGGTAGCTATTTATACCCAGAAAGCCATTCTCTCCTCTCCTCCCCTCACACCCCCACTGTTCACTGCTGCCTGGAAACTCAGGAGTACAGTTCCCAATGAAAGCAGCACAAACAGGGTAATTATCTACTGATGATCTAAAATGAACCAAAATGCTGCAGGCTGGAATTAAAGAGGAGAATTGATGCTGCCAGGAGGAGCAGAGTGATATCTGTGGTGGCACAGAGCCATGTGCAAAGGGCTGGACCCCTGGCTTCTGGGGCTGGGTTGACCCTAGTTTACGAGACGCGTCCTCTGTGTTGAATCTTCACTTTATTGAAAATTGTGAGGAAGGCAATCACTTTGACTCCACCCTGTCTAAAACATAACAAAAAGAGGGGTACTCTATGAAGGGATTTGTCCCTTTCAAACTACATAAATAAGTAAACATAAAATGATAATAGCAAAATAGATTAATGTTATCAGTTTGCTGTCTTATGCTTGTGTAATGTTCATGCATCCTGGTCAGTGCAGTAGGGTGTCAAAATAGGCTCCTAACTGTGGTCCAACATTCCTTGCATCCTGCAAAGCTTACCCCAGTAGCCTATGTGTTTTCACAATTCCCTGCTACAGGAATGCTGGAGAGCTTCCTTGCCCAAGGCTGTAAGTTGGTAAGCAGCAGTCTTGGGTGGAAGGGAGGACTAGGTCCTAGCCCAGGCTTCCTCAACCTCGGCCCTCCAGATCTTTTTGAGACTACAATTCCCATCATCCCTGACCACTGGTCTTGCTAGCTAGGGATCATGGGAGTTGTAGGCCAAAAAACATCTGGAGGTCCAAGGTTGAGGAAGCCTGTCCTAGCCTGTTTCATCTAGGTCTGTAACTAGCTTTACCATGGTGGCTTATTCCCTCCCTGCAGCTGAATTCCTTCACTCAACACATAATAAGCTAATCTTCCTTACAGTGTTGCTGAGGGGAGAGGGAAAAAATGTAGTCTTGGTTCAGATGCTGGATTCTGAATGCTCAGAGAGGCATTTTGTATTGCATCACCTGCACCTATAGTTAAGCTTAGCTTTGGATTTATGGTTGAATATCTACTGTAGTCATTGATGAATGGGTCCCCTAGCATCCCTCCCCCCCCCCCTTTAAAGCGGCTCTGCTTTAATCCAGGTGGTCAGTTCTAGAGTCAAAAGGCATCGCTCTAAAGTGGTCTCCTTTATGCTTCGGTGGTGTTGCGTGTTAAGGAGTCGTTCTGTTCTGCTCTGCCTCTAATTATAACAGTGAAGGTCTGGTGTGCCTTTTCCAATCCATCTATTCAAACCTTTTCATGCTCATTGAATAATTCAGTTGCTCGCTATTCATAAAAGAGGCATGCCTTTTATGCAACTGCATTTATGTTGTGACTTCTAGAAAGATGGAGAGCTGAAAGCAGGCGAGCAATTTGGACCCTTCCTGATGGAATGAGTGGGAGGTTCTGGCTGAGCAGAGCAAGAAGCAGAGAGTCCTTGTTTTTCTTCCCCAGAACGACTCTTTATTGACTGGAACAGCTCTTCAAGGAGTCTCATGATCCCAGGGCCTGTTGGTGGACGAGTCTGAATAATCTCTTGACAGAGGCTTTGCAGTATTAAATCCCCATAAGTCTGCACTTTCTGAAACAAAGCCTCCATGGCCCATGCAATCATTCAGCTGCCTGTCCTGGACTACAGCATTTCCAGGGAGGGCTGGGAAGGTCTCCTGCCTGAAACACAGCAAAGCCACTTCCTGTGTGATAGCTGGGTAGACCAATTGTCTGACTCCGTACAAGGCAGCTTCCTATGCATGCAGCCCAACCTGGAGATTTCAGGGATCAAACATGGAACCTTCTGCATGTGAATGTTCTGCCAAGAGTAGAGGTTCTTTTAGGGTTCAGACAAGGCAAAGAACACACAGGTTGTTCCTTGAGAAACAGATTTTATCTACAGGCAGGATGAGAAAACAAAACAAGGAACAAAGAGCAAAGCAAAAGGCAGGCAGGTCCATTCTGTTGCTGGGAACCCCCTCAGAACAACCATGGTTGGACTCACTGGCATGTAATCAGTGGACCAGGGGGACTAGGCGAGTGCCCTAAATGTCCCCCTGGTGCCTCCCTCCCAAAGCCCAGGAAGCTTCTGCCCAGCTCAGGGAAGGAGGTGTGATGCTCTGATGGGTCCAAGAGCCCTCCCAACACCTTCCCCAAACCCACCCAGCTTTGGGAAGGAAGCAGGAGGGCCCCAGCATCATGTCAGAGAACTGGCTCCTCCTTCCCAAAGCCTGGGAAGCTTTTGCCTGGCTTAGGGAGGGAGGCGCAATGCTCATGCTTGCAACACCGCCCCCCATTGTCCTCACAAGCTGGAGCCTCTATGAAAAATTTCGCCACAAGCCACTGGTACCTTGTAAGCTGGCCTTTGGCTTTGCCTTCTGAGATCTATTGGAGGACACTGTGCCATTGCCTGATGTTTTATGGTGCTCAACTGGTTCATTGTTTTTGTAAGCTGGCTTAGGAGACATTTTAATTAAAGGATCCAACCCTCCCTCACTTTATCCCAGCGGTGCTCTATCCCAGCTATCACTTTTCTCCTAGCCCAACTCAAATACTGGAGAGAGAAATCAGACAGAGAGATTAGAGAGGATACAATTAAGAGAAAAACTAAGATGGTAGACTTCACCAGGTGAACCAAAGGAGATCTTAGGTGGCAATTAAGTAACAGTGTGAGAGTTGCTTGCTCCTTCCATGGACACATATATAGGAACATTCATGTCTTTGGATGGAGGGCTGAATTTTAATAAGTGCAATCAGGAGAGAGGTTATCATCAGAGTGAGCAGGTAAGGCATTATCAAGAGACAGATAAATTTAGGGGAAGAAGTTCTGCAGGGCTGAATGGGTGGAATAGATAGCCTAGAATTAGAGAGAGGTCAGGAGTCAAAGCCACCTGGTGGAACAAAGTCTGGTTTCGACAAAGGATGCCACTTAAGGTTGTAAAGTGGGTGGGAATAATTAATGGTGGTGGCTCTGCCCATGTAGTCCTCATTTACAAGCACATAACTGCTGCACGTGTGAATAGAGCCTTCCCAGGTAAATTTTGTCCCTAAACTCTCCTGCACAGCACACTCTTAAAACCAGCAACTGACTAGTAAATTAATCAAAGCCATGATAGCTCTTCTGCAACTTCCTTACCTGAAAAACTATACATGTATAATAGCAGGCATCTCTGTGTCACGGTGGTGAGCTCCTGTTGTTCGGTCCCAGCTCCTGCCCACCTAGCAGTTCAAAGTGCAAGTAGATAAATAGGTACCACTCCGGTGGGAAGGTAAACGGCGTTTCCGTGCGCTGCTCTGGTTCGCCAGAAGCGGCTTAGTCATGCTGGCCACATGACCCGGAAGCTGTCTGCGGACAAACGCTGGCTCCCTCGGCCTATAGAGCAAGATGAGTGCGCAACCCCAGAGTTGTCTGCGACTGGACCTAATGGTCAGGTGTACCTTTACCATGTCTTGTATACAGATATGTGTATGCTGTCTCAGCTCATCCTGATGTGCTTAGAACACCCAACTTGCTCATTTTTTTTGGGGGGGGGCGGAATCCTTCTCTTCCTTTAGTGTTCAATTAACCAATCTGATTTAACCAACATCACTTGAATGGAATAGCTGGCATTAATTTATTGAGGTGTGAAATCCAATTATGGAACCATTTGGTCCTTCAAGAGAGCATAACAAACTGAATCTATGTAGAGACAGCTTCTGGTGCCCTTCTCTCTCTCTGTCAACCCCCCCCCCACTGTTTCTTTTCTAATTCTTGTGGCAAATTGGGATGGAGGAGGAGGAAGGACTTTGACATTGCCTGGTGAGTAAGCAGCTGCTTGTAGGGTACATTGCTGTTAGCATGAAGGAACAGCTCAGCCTCTTTGCTTGGGACCCGAAAAGACCCTTATCCCAGGCCAAGCACTCGCAGAGCATACTTCATTTCACGGATATAATTCCACAGCCCTTGAGCCAAAAGTAAGGAAGTAACTAGGGCCAGTTCAATACATTTTGCCGTGTGAGGCACAGCACAAGATGATGCCACCCCCTTCCACATACAGAAGTCAACTGGACTGGCACAGCATGGTCCACCGCAACTGAAAGCAGCAGGCCACCAAAGGGGGCACCAGACATGCACAGAGCATAAACTATGGAATTTGCTCCCACAAGAGGTAGTGATGACCACCAATTTGGGAGGCTTTAAAAAGAGGATTAGACAAACACATGGTGGGTAAAGCTACCAATAGCCACTAGTCAACAATGCCTATGTTCTATGACCACTGCCAGAGGCAGTATGCCTCTAAGTACTGTTTGGGGAGTGTTGTTCTGCTTTCAGTGGTTTACCACAATGTGAGAACAGAGTTTTGGACTGGGTAGGCCTTTAGGCAGGTCCAATAGGGCCCTTCTTCTTATCTAGATAAAGGTAGGTAGTCATTTTGGTCTGCCGTAGGCGAAACAAAATAAAAAAATTCCTCCCAGTAGCACCTTAAGAGACTAAGTAAGTTTGTCATTGGTATGAGCTTTCGTGTGCATGGCATGCACACTTCTTCAGATACACTGAAACAGAAGTCACCAGACCCTTATATATAGTGAGAGGGTGGGGAGGGGTATTACTCAGAAGGGTGGTGGGAATGGGTGATTGGCTGATAGGTATGGTTAACCTGTTGACCTGTTAACGACTGCAATTGGTCTTACAGGAAAAAGCAAGGGGTGAGATGGCTAAAAATAGCTTTATCATGTATAATGAGATAAGAATCCAACGTCTCTATTCAGACCAGGTCTCTCCATGGTTTTAAGTTTGGTAATCAGTTGTAATTCAGCAACTTCTCTTTCCAGTCTGTTTCTGAAATTCTTTTGTAATATGACAGTTACTTTGAGATCTTGTATAGAATATCCTGGGAGATTGAAGTGTTCTCCTACTGGTTTCTCTGTCTTGTGATTCCTAGTGTCTTCTTACCTGTTCTTCTGTACCTCTTCAGTGTTCCCTGCCATTCATCATTCACTGCCAGAAGCAACTGCCTCACTGTGCCCCAGAATTAAGTGTATACTGGTGCTGGCAGGACAATTCTAAACCCATTAGCTCAGCTGTACTGATCAAGACTTACCTTTCAGTGGAGGTATACAGAGGAAGACTATGACTGAAGACCAAAGTAGACAGAAGGGACATGAGGCATGGTTCTCATTGTTTGGCCTCATATAGGTTTGTTTGTTTTGTTTAGAAAACAGCAACAACAAATGATTGGTATGGTGGGGAAACATTATGATTACATCAATTTATTAACATTTCTATTAAAATACCAACAAAAAAGAGGAAGTAATAACTCTTAGCACAAATGAGGGAAATTGGGTAAGCACATATCTCTGAAAGTTAGCAGCAAAATGCAGAAGCCAAAGATGAAAAATAAAACAAATAGATAGGAGTAATGGCCATGCCTCAAATCTTCAAATATACAGAGGTGGAAAGAAAGAAAGAAAGATTCATTCAAGCATAGCAAAACCCATCATTCTCTGAAATAATGATGTGATAATTTTGAATAAAAATGCCATAATAAATCTCACAGCAAGTTCAGTGCAAATCAAAACTAGATGGCAACATTTTAACAAAGGTTGTGATGTATTTATGATAACTTTGAAAAATAAATTTCATGTCAAACTTGCAAGGGGACAAAGATGAAGTGTTGCAAGGGGAAGCATAAAGTATTACAAGAAAGACTCCTTGCCAGAGCAACAAGAGGGCAGATTTTTATTCTTCTCTCATCTCTGCCCTGCCTACCTGTCTTTCAGGTACTGGGACTTTGTTTCTTCTTTGTCCTGCATTCTGCTCATATGTCATTGTTCCTCACCATGTAATCTATTAAGAACACAAGACATAAGGACAAAATAAGAGCCATGCTGGATCAGGCCAGTGGCCCGACTAGTCCAGCATCCTGTTCTCACCAGGTACCTATAGGAAGTCCACATGCAGGACTTGAGTGCAATGGCACTCGCCTAGGGTGCCAACTTGAATAACGTATTTGGGGTTCCAGTACGCCCTGCCTCGCATAATCACTCACAATACGTGGCACATGCACACCATTTAAATGGCGCTTTCATCAACTTTGGAGCTCCCAGCCCCCTCAAATATTTTATAGGAGGGGCAAAGGGACCTTGGTCACTAGGAGTTGGCTCCTGTGGCACTTGCCCCACTTCTGATTCCCAGAAACTTGTATTTGGGGCATTTATAGATCATTTTATTTTATTTTATTTTATTATAAATTTTTTATTGGTTTTACAAATTTTTTATAAACACAAACAAACAAAAGAAAACACACACAAACAAACATGTATAATTTCGTATCCTTTTTTTCCTTAAACCTTACTTCGCCGACTTCCCCTTTCTGCATTCCAATTTCCAAAGTTATTTTAGCAAATCCTAACACTTGTTTTTATCAAATTTTTCCCTTATTCTTTTCTTTTACTTAGTCTTTTACAGCTGTAACCCCCATTTTCCCCTAAAACCTCAACATTTTAACATTCATTAATTTTGCAATGTTTCTTAAGATAAATTTTAAATTTCTTCCAATCTTCTTCCGCCGTCTCTTTCCCCTGGTCACGGATTCTGCCGGTCATTTCAGCCAGTCCTATATAGTCCATCACCTTCATCTGCCATTCTTCCAGAGTGGGTAGATCTTGAGTCTTCCAATACTTTGCGATTTATAGATCATTTTAGACTGGCACTTCACATGTATTATTTCAGTATTCCTTAAAACAATCCCCTATATTGTAAATGGAATAATTTTGCGGTGAGAAGATGACTTGTGGAGTTTTTAATTTTATTTTTAAAGAACATTTTTTCATTAGGCAACATCAGCATCCTCTTTATCCTGGCGTTTTTTGGAGTTATGTTCTAGTGGGTAATATTAAATGTTTAAAGAAATATGGGAAGTAGAGAGGTTACCTCCTTCAAAATCAAGAATGACATTCATGCCTCTAAATTATGTGGATCCCTTCCTCTGACTGTTCATAATAACCATTTCTGTTATTATATGAAACAACTCATATTCTTCTTGTTAAGGATTCTTTGGGTGTCTTCCCAGGCTTCTTGCAGCTGATTGTTAGATTGTTCTTACATTTGGAAATGTACCTTAGCACAAAATAATTTTCTGATGATAGCAGGAATCAGATAACTGGATATTTTCCAAAGGTTATGCAGAAGTTGTGATTAAAATTTCAGTAGCTGAAATTGCTCTGCTTAGATTTTTCATAAATACATATAAACCCATTTCCCCCCTCTTTCATTTCTCCCTCCATTTTTTTGCCCACCATTGGGAATATGCATTTACACACACACACTTTTCAGAAATATCTCATCATTCTAGAACATACTGAGATTAGATTAAATAGTAATATTTAAATATGCATGGGTCAAGGGATATTTTGATAATGTGCATTTATCTAAATGGCATTGTGACATCCCAAACGATTGACTAATCACATTTTGAGCAGCAAAACCAGGCTGCAGTAGTGCAAACTCTGTACTGCAGAGGATAATAACCATTTCTGTCAAGTTTACATCTGTGGAAATCGACTGTAATAATTCTTGTCAATTTTTCTTCTAAGGGCTATTTTTTTTCATCACAGTATTTTCCCTGATGAGAAAAAGCAAACCTGGTGAAATTGTCTCTTCTATGCAACCCTTAAAGGTGCAGCAGTATTCCTTTCAAGCCTTCAGAAAAAAATATAATTGTTAAATTTAAGCACAGGCCCAAAATTGTGAAAAATATAGAATGGATTCCCTGGAAGTTGTATGTGTGAAGTCTCACACAGAGAACATCAAGGCTCTTCCAGCATGTTTCTCATTCCATTCCCGGTCTTTTGCCTCCAGTTGTGGATGATGGAGGAGGAGTGTTCCCTCAGCTATGGAAGCTAGCCTTGGAGGATGCCAGGATAATTTGATATCTGGCACACAGTAAGGAGGGAAAAGGTCAGAGGGAATGCCATCACCAAGCCAAGCTGCTAGAGAAACCCTGCCTTGCCTGCCAGAGTACTGTCTTAGCAAGACTGCCTTTGAAGCTGTGTTTATCAAGCCAAGCAAATGGCAGCAATCTTTGGGATATGGGGATGGAGAAGATATTAGGCATTGAGAGGAGGGGGAAGGGAGATATAGAGAGGTTGCTGTCACCTGGGCTGGGGCATCTACTGGCTGTTATTAGCTGCTGGGTTCTAACTGTACAACCCTGCATAGTGGGAAGAGCCACCTTGGTCAACCGTATGATTTGTTTTTTTCCCTTTGAAGAATTTCAGCTTTCACCCTAATCCTAAAATGGAAATCTGTCGGATGTTAGTGTTTTAGGCTGCATAGAATTTCAGCCCAGTTCCCAAAAGAATATAAACTTGGAATTCCCAAGCTAGGCCTGACTCATTCTAACAATGGCTGGCCCAAAGCCTCAGGGAAGTTTATAGTCGGAGTGAGATGCCATCATCCATTCCCTGCTGTGAGTCTGCACGATCTAGCAGCTAGAGATAAATGATGTGGATTTTTTGTGGGGTGGTGGTGGTAAGATCACAAAGCTCTTGTTGAAATATCATACACATAAGGCATTGGCAAGATTTTTTCTAAAAAATGCATCTAATTTACATGGAAAGGGTAAATCAGAATTAAAGGGAGAAAACAACACAGACTGGCATTTTGATGACAATGATTTCATATGAATGTAGTAAAAAAAAAATCCAACCTTGTATGCATGAGATGCACCGATCCCACAATAAACATCTGTTGTTTCCCTGAACATGGATGAGATATGGGGAATGGTGGATTCAAACTGCAGCAGAGTCCCTGGCAAAGCTGCCCGATATTTCATTGAGTGTCGAACTATCCAGTTAGCCATCAGTGAGCTGAATGGAGAAACAAATGTACTTGGCTCCACTGTGTAAGGCTGACAAGTAATCCAGGCACATTATAAACAAACAAACGAGCACTTTAGCACATCCTCAGCTGAAAAGCAAATCCATTCAACCCACACCTGCGCACACACACAATAGGTCCCATGAATTGGCCCGTAGTCTGCCTTCTTTCCATTGAAACCCACTGTTTCTTTTCTCCCTCTTCCGTGTTATATCGAAACCATTGTTTCTGTTACTTGATGGTGCAGTCATAAAGACCTTCGGCAGAAAAACGGCAGTGTTTGCCAAGGTCAGTAAAGTCGACTTCAGTGATCAGAAAATACTCCCTGGATGCATGTATGTTGCAGAAGGTTTACCTCCTTTTCAACATTTTGAAGCATTGAATATGTGGCAAGATGGGGAAGGTTCCCAGGACAAGTTCTGAAGGTACATGAGGCCGCCACTTTGATAAAGCTAAGTGGGCCTGGGTCTGGTAAGTGCTTCGATCAGTGGCCCTCTGGGAACCACATGGATCTCACCTTGGGTTCAGTGATGGAGGAATGGCTATCAATGTCAGAAAATAAATACATACATGAATATAGGTGAGGTGATGTGTGGTTCCACTTCATACACTTGCAGCCTGCATTGCACTGGGGAAGTATTTCAGCTCAATGGACCAAGGTGAAAGACCAGTAGATTTACCTCTGAATATAATAAGTTTATTCTGGCTGGTAACCTGTTCCATTTTTGTCTCTGCAGTGAGGCTTCATGACAGCATATCAGAGGAGGCACACCACTACCTGATATTTGACCTGTAAGTAATGGCGGGACATGAATAAATCTTCATATGCATGTTAAGTACTCTGTGAATCATTACGGGAGCATTACCTCTCAGGACACACACACAGTTTGAGAGCTACTCAGTCCAAAGTGGACTTAGATCATAGAGTTTCTCCACCCACCTACTGAAAAGTGAACGTGGTGTGATGGAGCCATTTTTCCACATGCCTCATGCACACATTTTCTGTCTCTCTACCATCACGAGGCAAACAGATACTTTGGAATGAGTCAAAACCCTGCAAAACCCATTTGACAAGAGACAAATAAATTGGTATGTAGTGCATCACAGACAATGGCTCTGCCAAACAACCTTCAACTTCCTTAAAAGCTGTCTCCAGGTTAAGTTGGTGCCCTATCACAGTTGGATATCAGTGTTGGGTAGCTTGTGTCCAACCCTTTTAGAAAGCAGAGCAGCTAAGTGGCTTGGATTTCGCAAAGCGTTTTGCAGCATCCAGCTTTAAGAGAATTAGCACTGCTCTTTATGCAGATCAGCCCTTCAAGCTTCTTAGAGCAACAATTAGCATATTGAATGTGAAGTCCCTGGAGGACCAGCTGCTCTTGCACTGTTCTCCAAATCCTTTAAGAGATCCTGCTTGGCGCTGCAGTTTTTCTTTGTTACTCCTTTGAGACAGAGGGGTCTGGCATCCAAGACGGCGCTGATACATCTCCCGTTCCAACCTGTTCCTTCTCAGGCGGCTCTTAATTTCTCCTTCCTATCCAGCAAGCAAAATCACAGTAGGAATGCTCCATGAGAAATTCTAGACTGGTGAGGAAGTAGTGAGGTTGGCAAGGTCACTTGAGAGGGGGTTGCTGTTCTGCATGCTTAGCATATGGCCCACACGAGGCAAGATATTAAGATGACAAAGGGGAAATGGTGATAGCCCATTTCATCATTTCCTCCAGAATTACAGTCCTACAGTTTGCAGAATGAGGCGAAAAAATCTGATAGGATGAATATCACTGCTAGCTGTGGTAGAATAATAGCATTATAGAACTGCATAGAACTGCAAGAGACCCTGAAGGTCATCCTAACCCAACCCTCTGCAATGCAGAAATCTCAACTCTAGCATCCATGGCAGGTGTCCGTCCAGTCTCTGCTTTAAAATCCCCAAGGAAAGAGAATCCACCATTTTCCCACAGCTCTTACCATCAGAAATTTCTTCCTCCAACCTTCTGCATGCGAAGTGTGTGCTCAGAACGGTTTTCACTAATAAAATACATTTTGTATGTCATTGCTACTAATACAGGCATTCATATGGGTTCTTTACCCCAGTATATGCTTTTAAAAAATAATGTATACATTACTTGGCTACAGAACTTCATTGCAAAATTCAGAGAAGTGTGCATTTCAAAGGATGGTTGTTTTATGTTTTGTGTGTTACTTGGGAAAGTGCGGATTTAGCACACTCGCCCCTTTAAATGTGAACTGCCTTGACTTTCGCCTCCATCCCTTGCAGCAGGAGGATGTCTGGAGCTGGGACTGATTCCTCTTTAATTTCTTCACAGGGTGACAGGCGGAGAACTGTTTGAGGACATTGTTGCTAGAGAATACTATAGTGAAGCAGATGCCAGGTGGGTATGGGGGAAAGAATAAGTGCCTAGGAAAAACTGTACAACACTTCGTCTCTGAGGCTGGCAGGCAACAAGGCTGAGAACCTGCTGCTTATCTCTATCTCTGTCACCGATTAGTTTTGCCTTCAATCTTTTTGTATTGCTACCCTATGCTTCTTGCCATGTAAGCAGGCAGTGTCCAACAACAATACAAAATACAGTGCATATTCAGTGTGTGTGTGTACATATATGCAATATAGATACAGTAAAATTAAAATCCAAAGACAGCCAGTAGTCCAAATAAAAGTAAGATTCATGATGACAGACATCAAGGGCCAGCATAGACCAAGGTAAATGAAAAAGTACTGGTGTGTGCCTTGTTTTGGGGTGGAAGTGGAGCCACTGCAGCTGCTCATACACAATATAGGCACCATCTGTGATACAGTGTGACTCTAGGTGAGTGACTGGGAACCGATGGCTCTCGGACTGCATCTGGCCCATGAAACCTCCTTAACCGGCCCTTCTTGGGCCTGCTACTTCCTTCTTGATATGGGCAGCTGCGGTGGGAGCAGCTACAAAAACAGACACTGCAACTGCAGTGCCCACTTCCGCCTTCCCTTTTCACCCTGATCTCAGACAAATCTGCCCCCTTCTCAGCACTGGCAGCCACTGTCTTTCCCTGGTCCTTTCCCACTGCTTGGGAAATACAGTGGAAAGTGTAAAATGGCTCTTACTTTGATGCAATGCCATTTAACCTCTGCACAAATGTATCAGGACAAATGCTCATCAAATAACCAGCATTGTATGATTGCTCTGCAAATAAATCAGGCTGCATGCTCAACAAGCAGGTTGCCCTGAAATGCCCTTAATTGAAATTTTGCCAGCTTTTAATTTGGATAGTGACTCTTGGGCTGGGGTGGAGGGTGATTCATTGGCTTTGTGGGACAATGAATTAAACTAGTAAGATGACGATTGCCATGCAAAGGTGCTTACTTGAAGATAGGTCACACCAACTTCAACTGGACTTTCTTCTGAGTAAGTAAGCATAGACTTGCAACCTTAACACCACACACACACTAACAATCACCTGGCATATTAGACTATCAGCTTGGTGTGCTTCTTAGCAAACAGCTTTTATTAAGCTTCCTGTATGCCCAGAACATTATAAACGATTGCTTTATTAGCATCTGCCAAAAACGTAAACAGAGCCATTTCATTTTGCAGACAGCTGTTCTGGCACCTGGGCCTTCATTTTCTGTTTTCCACATGCCTGCAACATGATGTGTGTGTCTCATCAAGCTGTCGTAGTGAGACCCACCAACATGAGAAAAGTGATCATGAACTTGCCACCCCATCTACTGCCATAATTTCTGTGAGAAACCGATCCAGTGGTTTTTGCTCATTAGCTTCTGCAACACTGCATGCTCATAAAGCAACCAGCTTTGCTCTTTTTCCCTCTCACGGAAGAACCCGAATGCCTCCAATAATGCCCTTCTGTAATAGAGTTTCAATGGCAATCAGATTACAATGGTTATTTCATTTCCCGTCCTGTTGGTAAGCCTGGCTCTGCAGAGAAAGGCACTGAGCCATTCTTCATGGCTGCTAGCAGGAAAGGGGAATGGGAAAATAGGAAATGGCAAAAAGATAGCAGAGCAGACAGGACTCTGCTGGGAAACCTTGCCTCAAGCCATCTCCTGACCCCTTCCAAGGTAATGTGACTGTGTTTCCTCTCTCTAGTCACTGCATTCAACAGATCCTGGAAGCTGTCTTACATTGCCACCAGATGGGTGTAGTGCACCGGGATTTAAAGGTAAAATATTTATAAACTGTAAGACTAAAAGTGTATCCCTTCTGCAGCCAACTCCTACACCCAACATACATACCCTGGTTGATTTACTTTGATAGAAAGTAGATGATAGCATAGCTTTGATAGAAATAGAATTGTTAAGTGGTTGAAGTCTGTAGATTTCATAGGTCCTAGTTTTCACAGACGTACAGTAGTAAACTGTTGGAGCTGTACGAACTTCTGATTGCAAATCCCCGTCCATAGAAAACTAGCATATCAGGGAGAAAGCTTGATTAAAATCCTTCTTGCTGATACCTAGCTTTCTGCAAGGAGGGACTTTTTTTTGTACTATGAAGGAACATTCAATCATGTGAGCCCTCCCCTCAGCCTGAAATGATACAGGTGGCCACCTCCAGTTTTAAATCTGCCTTCCTAATTAAGCCAGCTGTAAAATGTAAGTGTATCCAAGAATACTTCAAGCTATGGGTGCTCTAAGCCAAAGGTAGGGTTGGAAAGATCTGTCGGTTTTTGTTTTCTCCGTTTCTCATTTTCTCAATCTTAAATTCAGTTCCCCACATTTCTGCAGTAGCTCATGAACCAAATGAGTACCACGTGGCATGGTCAGAATCTGGCCAAAAGATGCTAGCTGAGGCATATCGCCATCCTAGTATTCCACCTCCTACTCCAAATAAGATGTTTTCTCATTTGGGCATAAGCAGCAGTCAGAGGATTCACAGTCTGTTTTGTGTCTCACTGGAAAAAAACACACAAACTGCAAGTAGCTTGTACCTGGGACTCAATAAGAAACCAAGGGGCGTTTTTTTGCTGTTTGCCTTGGGATTACTGAGCCAGCCAGCTGCTTCCTTGCTGGCGACTGCAATTGTAAGCATGCAACTTGATCATAATTCTCTATAGTGGATGCACTAATAACATGGTTGCTGATTGTGATCTGGGAGTCAGGCAGCCGAGCAGAGAAGAAAACCTGATCTATGTTTCTTCAATCAATGCTGTTGGCAATCCTAGGTCCTGAGGTGCAGCTGACAGCCCTCTTAGTATGCTGTTGTCTGCCAAAACAGCCAGCCGTATGAGCTACCTCTTCACTAATTAGCGAGTTGTTCTATCTGTGGGCTGGCTTATTATGGGATGGGAGCTCACCATGCATGCAAAATTTTCACAGCATGCATGCCATGTTGTTGGCATCAAATCCCACCCACAGTTTAATCCTTTCCAGGGAAAATCCAGTACGTTTTTAAAAACCCATTTGTGACAAGTGAATGTTGGGCCATTCTAGGGGATGCGGGGCCCAGGAAAAATCACACCCTTTAGCTCTCCCCATTGCCTTCATCTCCCTTTTGCCTCTGCCACCACCTCCCTCCCTCCCTTGCTCTAGGAAGGGAGGAGGTGGAGAATCTTCCCAGCTGGGTGGAAGGTAGCTGGGCTGGCCAGGCAGCAAGCATGCTGACTGTGACTGCCACCATCAAGTACAGGGCATCCAACATGCAGTACCTGGGGCAGTTGCCCTTAGAGGCAGCCCTTCCTGAATGTCCTGTTTCCAAATCCTTGTCCCCACCTGCAGTCACCACCATAAGCGATTCCTTTGCCTGTTGCTTTAAGAAACACACGCTTCATTTCTGTTATTTCGCTCCTTTTTCTCCCTCCTCCAGAATACACGTCACCCTCTATATTTCTCCCACCTACTGAAGTGCTGCTAAACTCCCTGCTCACACTCATTACCAAGAAAAATGGCCCACGCAGCCATGTGACAGGGCTCCCGCTAAGTGGCCAGGAGAGAACAGAAGCTGGTACAGAAGATGAACCTTGCTGGGTTAGACCAAAGGCTCAACATCCTGTTTCCCACAGTACTAAGCCCATAAATAGGACACAGGCCCCTCCTCTGGTTGTCCCCCACCAATTAGAGTTCAGACAGATACTATTGCTTCTGATTCTGGAAGCAGCATATATAGTGAGCATAACTAGTAGCCATTGGTGACGATAGGCTTCTAGGGGGATTTTTTTGCCCCATGTTGCATCACTTTATACTCACTTGGCACTGCAGTTGCCACTCGGTCACCCATTCAGTTGGTTTGGAGAGCTCTGAGCATTCCAGTTTCGTTTTCATTCACACTGAAGCACCCTGGGCTTGATGTTTAGTGCTTGAATGTACAGGAAGCAGTCTCGAGGGAAATAAATAATGTTGTATAACACATCTTCCCATGGTGAGGGGAGCAGGGTACATAAAGGTAAAGGAACCACAACTCTGGGATTGCGGTGCTCATCTCGCTTTACTGGCCGAGGGAGCCGATGTACAGCTTCCGGGTCATGTGGCCAACATGACTAAGCCGCTTCTGGCAAACCAGAGCAGCACACGGAAACGCCGTTTACCTTCCGATTGGAGCGGTACCTATTTATCTCCTTGCACTTTGATGTTCTTTCGAACTGCTAGGTTGGCAGGAGCTGGGACCAAGCAATGGGAGCTCATCCTGTCACAGGGATCCGAACTGCTGACCTTCTGATCGGCAAGCCCAAGAGGCTCAGTGGTTTAGATCACAGCGTCACTTGCGCTGTGTATCCCACACCTTCCCGTGGTGAGGGGAGTGGGGTACATAAGTATCCGCAATGCTGAGCATGGGGCAGAGAGAGGAGGGCTGCACCATAGACATACTTTTTGACCAGCATGGTTATAATTGAAAATGTGCAGGTGGTGCTTTTTAAAGACTCAGAAATTAGAAGAGGGCTAAGCAGATTTGACGGGTACTTCAGAGTTGTGCTTCTGTATGTTTATCCTCTAACCGATTCCTCCCATAGCCGGAGAACCTCCTGCTGGCATCCAAACTGAAGGGAGCTGCTGTAAAACTGGCTGACTTTGGGCTTGCCATTGAAGTGGAAGGGGAGCAGCAGGCTTGGTTTGGTGAGTGGGGGAAAGTTGGGTGTCATGGGTGTAACACTTCTGTGGATCTAGTTACGCTCATGTAACAAGGGACTCAATTGCTGTGAATATTTTAAGGATCTTCGGACCTTAAGCCCAGTACGTTGTACATATCTGTTGTATAAGCTTTAGAAACCATAAACATGGTGATTATTCTGCTCAGAGTAGGTGTATGACAGTGGTTAGTACCTCAGGGGAAAACTCCCAAATAACCACCAACCAAAACATATTCTCCTTTTTTTGAATATTTTAGAACTATCACTACACAGAGAGGTGGGGGGGGGGTCACAGATGCTAGGAGTTGTAGTACAACAACGTCTGCAGGACCACAAGTTAGCCACACTTGCCTTAAGCATGTCTGTGTTATTTTTCTTCTATGGGTCACTCTGGTTTGGATCACATTAAAGGTATACCTGATATGTGTTGCTTTCCATTAAAGATCTGGAAAGCTATATAATTGCACTATCCTGTAAATCTGCTAGATGAGATTTGATAATCTCTGTTGTAGGTAGTCATGTACAATATGTAGAACAGAGAGGGGTTCAAAGTAGCACAGCTGCCCGTTCATATATCATCCTATTTGTCAATAAAAATATAATGCATGGACCACATTCACACAATGAGATAATAGAATCTTAGAGTTGGAAGGGACCCAAGGATCCAACCCCCTGAAATGCAGGAATCTCAGCTAAAGCACCCATGACAGGTGGCCACCCAACCTCTGCTTAAAAACCTCCAATGAAGTATATAAATGAGCTTCCTACATCTGCACATTTGTTCTTCTCTTCACACAAATGGGCAAACAAGCCATGAAGCCATAGTTAACTACTGCTTCCCTGTGACCTGGTTCACATGTGATTTTAAGCCAAAGTTTATTAAACTATGTCTTAGTATTATGTGGGAACCTTGCCCAGTGCCTTAGCCTTGGTTTGTTTACTACCAACAAAGCATGATCTGAAGCCATGATTTGTCATTGACTTACAAAACTTTAACTATGGCTTGGCATTGTGTGTAAACCCAACACCTTTCCTTAACCATGGTTTGCTTACCTGCCCCACCCAGGGCACTCACCAAAATACAAAGGCACAGGGTGAGAGCTAGAGAGAGAAGCAAGTCATGTTTGATTTGTCTGTGGGACAACTTGTGCTTAACTTGTAGTTTTTTTAAAACAAAGCACAGTTTAAATAAATCATGGCTTTACATTCTGTGCCAATATGGCATTAGAACCATAAAGCTGTGATTAATGGTTCCCATGAAAGCCAACTTGATCTGGTAGCCACCTTTAAACCTTGGCTTCATATACTGGCTTGCTTAGAAGACATTTGTGTTGTAAAGGGAAGCTATGGTTAACTGCAGCTTCCCGGCTTCTTTCCTTGTACAGCAGGAGTGAAGGGGCTGCGTGGAAGTGGATGAGGCTCTTTCATATCTCAGCTTATTAAGCTTCAGTTTGATAATCAAAATATAGAACAGGATTGCTGCACTTCTAAATGGGATAATGCACCATAATTAATGCAGTGTAAATACATATTAGATAGGAACATGATAACCTGCAGCAGTGTTACAAATGTCTGAGGGGGACTCCTGTGGGATCCACTACACACTCCATCTTCCCGGAACACCTGCTCCCAGAAAGGAGCAAAAATGTTTTGCCAGAAAGCAACAGGCACCAGCCTATCTGTGCCTGAGTATGGGTGTAATCATGAAGTTCACTTGGACCAGGAAGCCTTCATTAACTGCAACTGAAGAATCCAGGCATATCAATTACAATACAATTTTATTACTAATTAGGCATGGGAGCACATTTGATGTGGTTGATGCATTTGATTATAATCTTGGCCAATCATAACTAAGAATTTAAGAACTGCTAGGCTAGGAGAAAGAAGGGTCTGAGAAGTATGGTGATGTGGCATTCAAAATCCCAGCTTTTTTCTGGCTTGGGTTAAGGAATTCCTTGCCATGTGTGTGAGGCCAGAAGAACCTTGTGGGGAAGAACAAACACCAATTGTGTTTTCCATGAATTGACGTTTGTTTCGATTCAGCGGTAAACAAAAGACCCATGTTTCCATATATCTGGTCCCTTTGGAACTCCTATATGACCGACAGGCAGGCTTGGTAAAAAAAAACACTGAGAAACGTTCTAGCCACCTTAGTTCCATAAATAAGCTTTTGGAAACTAAAGGCTGAGAAAGCAAACCCCCCAAACGGCAATCTGTCATGCTTTGTAAGAGGCTGAGTAAATGTATTACTGAAAGTAACGGAACACACCAACCATTTGTGGTTTGCTGCCTTTTGTGTAAAAGGTGTGAGGATTTTGTGTAGCTGTAATATACAAAGCATTTTTAGATCCAATTGCTCCAATATAGTCTTCAGTTCTAAAAATGCCACCCACCCTGGTTTTGACTACGTAGAGTCCCCTGACTTAACTGAGTTACGATGGCCAATATGTTTAGCCAAACTATATTAGTTCTTCTCCCCTGAGCTTTCTTTTACTGAGCTAGTGGCATATCTTCAATTTGTTTAGCCATTTAATTGCATTTTCTAAAAAGTCTACTTGGGTACTAGATGTGGTTTAATGAACTCACGATAACTTGCAGCTATAAATGTAACTTACTAAGGTCATCATAACTTACATTGCTATTGTATCTTTGAGCTGTAGACATAGGCTGTTAAGGGAATCCATTTATAATTTCTCAAACCACAAATACATTTTGGCAGATGCAATTTGTTAGGGGAGGGGGCATAACTCAGTAGCACAGCACAAACCTTTGCATGCAGAAAGTCCCAAAAGGATCTCAGCAACAAGGCTAGAAGAGATCTTTCTGTTAGCTCAGAAAATGCTGTCCTAGATGGGGTAGCAGCCTATTTTCTGAGGGGCAAACTAGGACTGCATAGACACTCAGGAAAAACAAACATGTCCATTTTGATTTCTCATTTTACAGTGTTAAATTCAATGCTCCACTTTTCTACATCAGTTTACAATTATTATTATTTTTTAATCCTCACAAACATTCCTCAGCCTTTTAGTATGGCTTCTATTATACACATTTTTATATGGGGCAGGCTTAACTTAGTGCAGTGAGTGGTTCGGCTCCTTAGCAAGCAACCTAACATTCTGCCTTGAAGGCAAGATCTCTCCCATCTGTTCACACCTCCCTTGGTACCTCCAGGAGCTAGGTGAGGGAGGGAGTGTCTCTGCCCCCTCTGGAGAGGCAGGGGTCTATCCAACATAGTGAAAGGCATTGCGGAGGTGTCAGAGATAGCTGTGAAGCTGGCCATTGAGTTCTTATGGGGCTGGTTTGGGGGCTCCTCCCCTTTGGACTATTTTCTAAAGATTATTATTATAATTATTATTTATTGAATTCATATACCGCCCTATACCCGGGGGTCTCAGGGCGGTTCACAGAATAAAATCAAGATATAAAACCACAAAATACCTAATGAAAATAAAAACAGCAACCTAATACCCCCCCCCCAAAGAAAGCACATTTTAAAAGGGCCTAGGATGTAAATCGGATCAACCAAATGCCTGGTTAAAGAGGAACGTTTTTGCCTGGTGCCTAAAGGTGTATAATGAAGGCGCCAGCCAAACCTCCCTGGGGAGAGCATTCCACAGACAGGAAGTCACTGCAGAAAAGGCCCATTCTTGTGTTGCTACCCTCCTGACACCTCGAGGAGGAGGCACACAAAGAAGGGCCTCAGAAGATGATCTCAGGGTCCAGGTAGGTTCATATGGAAAGAGGTGGTCCTTGAGGTATTGCAGTCCTGAGCTGTTTAAGGCTTTACAGGTCAAAACCAGCACTTTGAATTGGGCCCGGAAACCAATATCAGGTTACCACAAGACTACCTACACTTTTCTCTTGTTGATGGGCAGTGAGGTTGTGGCACTAGCTCTACAAGCACAGGAAGACCTGAATCAGAGATATTAGGAGTGATTTTCAGCAAAGGTGCTCCAGGATAGCATGTATCTAGTGCAGAACAAACATCAGGTTTGGTGGGAATATTAGAGAGCAATTCTCTTTTCCCATTCGACTGATAGCTGCCTTGTGCTTTTCGCTGCAGACTCCGCTGGACCCCATGATGTGTAACTAGTTGCATATTGTAACTCTTTGCCTTTCTAGGTTTTGCAGGTACTCCAGGCTACCTTTCACCCGAGGTGCTCCGAAAGGACCCCTATGGCAAAGCTGTGGACTTGTGGGCATGTGGTAAGTCAGGTTACGTTTCGAAAGTGGCTAAACAGGCAAAATAAAAGTTTGAGGAATAAGATGGCAGCCGCTGTGATTCTCTCACCATCTTTCGTACTGTGTGCAGTCCCTGGCTTGTTCACAGGGCTTGGTTACCTCTGAGATATGTCAGTGCTGCTGTGTGAACTAGTATCAGTGGACTGATAAACTCTACAGAATTCTAGTAGCACATCATGAAAGAAGATGTGAGCATTCATTGTCATCCTCTGCCATGGATCAAATGGAAAGCCAGAATTCTTCACCCCCATGTGAGCCAGTGTGGTGCAATGGCTAGAGTGCTGTGTGACCTTAGAGCAGTCACAATCTCTCCTCACAGCCTAGCTCACAGGATTGTTGTGATGATAAAATAAGGGAAGCTTTTCAAAGGGAAATATTTTATGCTCTGTATTTGAATGCAGTTGTAAAAGCACTGGCATGGCTCCCTCCCCACTTCAGCGCTCCCTCTGATGGGTTGTTGTCCTTAAAGCTCTTAGTAAAAATAGCAAAGTTGTTCTGGTCAATATGAGAAACTCATGTATGAATCTGTGACTCCACAATCATGTGTACTAGAGGAAACCATATAAATGTTTTGTAAGCGATGGGCTGAAAATTTTACAACCAAAACCCTACTCCTATGACCTGTGGGAGGAATGGCTAGCTAGCTGAATGAGCTTCTAGCAGCCAGGAAGCATTATGCTACAAAGTTTATGGATTTATGGGTTTAGCATTCACCAGAGAGTAACTTCCACAAGAGCAATTTGGAGATTAAAAATTGTGTTTCTGGATGCTTGTTAACTTGGAGAGTCCATTATATTCCCCCCTCACCATAGCATCAAGGAGTCTCTCACTCAATAATCTATTTATCCTCATCATTCTTTTGGGACTCAGGGAAGAGCTCTTATCCATATGAGAATGAGAAAAGGAAACATAGGAAGCCTAAATCACTTGTGTAACCCAAACAAGCAGTTACAGTAGAGCAGAAAGCGAGCGCAGGTGGCCTGAATTAAACTTTATGAATGGGTGCTATTTCAGATGGAATGTGTTCCTTTCTGGCAAAACACCTGGCTTCCTATGGCATGTGTTGTTTTTTTAAAAAAAAATTGATGTGAATAATGAACAACAAAGATCTTCTGAATGGTAGGAACTGAAACTGTGTCCTGGTGCAATGACTTAACATGCAGTCATCCCCTCAGCAGGGCCACTTCTGAAGAATAAGTCTTAAGTGGAGTCTCAGGCAGTTTCTATGAGTCTCAACAGTAATATGTTGCTCATCACACAAGTTCAGTGATTTTTTTTTTTTTAATCAGATGGTGCTCTCAAAAAAGGACAAGCCTTCTCATGAGGCCAGATTGTATGTGTATGTTGCCTATTTGGCATGTTGATGCATCAGTGACTCACTTAATTAAACGTTTTACCTTCAGCCTCATTTTCACAGCACACACATGGAAGGAACAGTTTTTCCTGTGTTGGGTTGCAGAATGTTGTAGGAAACAGATGAGGAACATACACCTGATGTTACATTTTCATTCCAAAAGAATCTTTGAGCAGGGTCTGATGTGTCTGAATGTTGCATTACTGCTGCTAGCATGCATAACGGTGCCAATCCTTGCAAAAGTTTGCCAAGGCATTCCCAGACCAGATGTTCAAAGTTCAATTCCTATATACAAAAAACCTATTAGAGTGGAAGAACATTTCCTGGGCAGCATATATGCCGTACAGAAAGAGAGGGGGAGTTGTGATGTGTGTTGTTGATAAAGAAATTTCTTCAAAATAATAAACCTCAGACAGTGTTTTGGTGTCTGAGATCAGACATAGGGACCTGATAGTGTGTAAGAGAACAGGTAGAAATGGTAGGTGAGAAATAGGATTTCTTCTTTGTCCCACCCAAGTTCAGCTGTATGAACTGATATGGAGGAAAGACTGGGCTTAAACAAGCCCACAGAGCAGACTGCAGTGTTGCAGTTCCTGGATGTTGTTACTTAGCTAGAATGGATGCTGTTCTGGATACTTGACAAGATACTTTTTACTAACTGGATTCACGGTATCTGACAATTAAGTGGCAAGTGATTTCTTTGTTTGGGACAGAGGGTGCTTCCCTCAGATAACAACTGGACAAGAAACGGCTTCCTCAAAGCATAGGATTTTTTGCAGTAAGGAAAGTGACAGGGAAACACTGAAAAATGTGTGTTAACACTTGCTCTAACCTACCCACAACTTAATGAGTGAATGCTAATTACATAGCCAATTGCTCAGTGAGCTGGTCATTTGTTAGTGCCCCCTGACAGGCAGGTTCTGATGCTAACTGACGACTCAGCCTGAACTATAAAAATGCTCCTACTTATCATTGACAATTTAGACAAGAAGGAGCCTTTTCACATCCTCTTCAGTTTTGAGTCTCACAGACAGTGTAGGCCTGCTGCTCCAGGCTTCTGAGTCACTGAACTAACCCCTTTTCCCACCTGTGTGTGGCTGGAGCTTACATAACGATGCCTGTCCCTGTCTCACACAGGAGTTATTCTGTATATTCTGCTGGTTGGCTATCCTCCTTTCTGGGATGAGGATCAACATCGACTATACCAGCAGATCAAAGCTGGAGCCTATGATGTAAGTGATCCCACCCCCAAATCCCTTCATTGTTTTCTCTTCCTGTCTTACATGCCATCATTTCTTTGAAGAGTTCTCAACTCCCGCTTTTTGTACACACAGAGAGACAGAGCACCAGGTCTGAAAGCTTATTTGAGAACCAGTGTGGTGAAGTGGTTAGTAGGTTGGGCTCTGAGACCTGGACTCAAATCCCTATTCACCTGTGATGCTCCCTGAGTGAACTTGGGCCAGTCTCAGTCTCTTGGCCTAACCTGCCTCACAGGGTTGTTGTGAGGGGAAAAATATAGTGAGCTAAGTGGGGATATTTGTCTTTTTTTAAAGGAAGTAATTTGTAGCTATTTATTTCATGGGTTTGTATGTGACCCTTTAAGCAATTGGTTTAAAACAGTATAAGAAAGAAAGAAACCAGAAAAAGCCAATTAAAGCACAGCCCCCCCCCCTAATAAATAAAAGCAGAGGTTTAAATGGTTAAAACTCAAAGCTTAAAAAGCTTGGGAGGATAAAAAGGCAATTTCCTGTTGTTGAAAAGATCATAGAATCATAGAGTTGGAATAGACCACAAGGGCCATCGAGTCCAACCCCCTGCCAAGCAGGTGAGAGTCTCTGGGGAAAGGATTTCCATAACGAAGTGACAATTAAAATATTCCTTTCTTTGGTTGCAACTTCCCTCACTTCAGGAACACCCTTGCTGTGCAGGCAAGCTTATGTAGGAACAGGTTTTCTTCAGGTACCCAAGGCATGCAGGGCTTTTGATAGTGTTGTGAGTTTTATAGGGGGAGTAGGCTGTATACCAAGCCCTTTCTAATACCTGCCCCCCTCCTAATTCTTGGAATAGTCAGGCTAGCTTCCAGATGAGGCAATCGCCTGGGTGGTGGACCATTAAGGGAACAAAGAAAGTGGATCTGGGCCAGATGGCAAATGGGGCGACCTAGAATGAACATGCAAATTGCAGCCACGCACCTGGCTCTCCTCCAGCTTTACCCACCAAGTGGATGAACGTAGGAAATAAAAGTTTACAAAGTTCAGTTGTGAAAATCCACACCGAAAAAATACTGGTCAAGGTCCTGATAGTTTCTAGCTGCCAACCTCTTCCACCCCACTCTGTGACAGTTCAAGGGCAAGGCCTTATGGCTTCCCCTCAGTACACACCAAGGCCAAATGGGCCATGCAACAGGGCTGCTCCGTGGATGTTTTTATTTTTTCTGTGTGTGTTAACAAACTGGCAGACCTGCAGCTGGATGGCAATTCAGCAGAGAACAGGGTTTGGCAGAGCATTTTCAGCACCTGGCCCCCACCCAGTGGTCATTCTGTGCTATGTTTACTGCCTTGTATTGACTGTGATTAGCAAGAAATGCACCCAGCCTTAATGTTGGCCTTGTGAAACGGGTTTTTTTGTTTTGTTTTAAGAAAAGCTGCTGGGTGGAAATCAGCGGTAAAAATATTAACAAACTCTGACAGTGTCCTGTGCATGTCAGAGACCATTTCCTACAAAAATGGATGCTTTTATCCCTTCCCTATCTCAAATCCGCATTATTGTATCGTGTGAAAAAGAGAGTGTGCAAATAGGCCAAACTGCATGATGCAAAAAAGGAGGGGGAGCTCCTGATCATATTGTTATGAGTAGTGCTGTCCCTTTGCTCTTACAGTTTCCTTCTCCCGAGTGGGATACTGTCACTCCTGAAGCAAAAGATCTCATCAATAAAATGTTGACGATCAACCCATCCAAACGTATCACAGCAGCTGAAGCTCTGAAGCACCCATGGATATCAGTAAGTGCAACTGCCCAGATCCTGAGGATTGTCTGGATGAAAAGCAGTTTTTTTTGAGGGTCTCAGTGGGACAAAATATATTTCAGTTATGTAGCACACGCACAGCAGAGTAATCATTTGTTCACATGTTGATTAATAAGCATTGTATCACGTGAGGTACATGCCATAGGTATATGCTTATTATGGGCAACTAGTTATGTGGCTCCAAAAAAACACTGAACCATTTGCTGATGGCACTTATTAAGTGTCTGTGTTCATGCAGTCCACTTATAGCAATCAAGACGGGCTCCCAGGAAAAAAAAAAACAGCTTCAGAGGAGCGCAAAGCACATAATTTTTAAAATCACTTTTCCTGTTTTCCACCAGACCTAGTCATTCTAATCTATAGAAATAACAGTTTGAGATGCACTTTTACTATTTCCACAGCCCGTATTGTAACTCAGCTGTGCTCTTGGAATAAAACTGTTACAGAGGACTTTGACAAGTTTATTTTTAATTTAAAAAAAAACCTCTAGCTCTCATCCACTCAGAATCAGGGAGCCTATATAGGCTGATTTCCCCAAACCCCACTGCTTATCATTAAAGCAATATCCTCAGTTTCCTGGAACATTTTTTACTTGTGTACTTCTGTCTAGCAAGTGTTGCTGCCACAATTACATAGATTGGTAAACTATGGGTTTCCTTCCCAAGGGGCTGGAACATTTATATTCAGGTCTTTGCTTTGAATGTCCGTTGTGCTCGAAAAGGACAATAGTCTGAGCCACCAGTGCATAAGAGAATCAGACTGAGGAGGCCACCATCAACCTAATGAACCATCTCCAGAATCTCTGGTGTAGCAAAAGAAGGAACAAATGAATAAGCAGGAAAACTAGTTTGCACAAACCATTAAAGTTTTATTTTCTACTGCTTGGAGAATTCAAACCTATGCCTAATATATGAGTGCACATTCAAGAGACACAGAGATGGTGCAGAGTTCAGACTTGTATGTGTAGCCATGGAATAACCATCCTGCACAAAGGTGCAAGAAGCTGAGAGTTATCTAGGCTAACCCACTGCGCAAAGGCTGGAGCCTCCAAATGCAGGCTCCCCAAAAGATTTTACTGATCTTACCTGGTTACAGTGGGCAGGGAACAAGTTCTGATTAGGACACATGGGCTCATGCAAACCAAGGAATATCACAAGTAAAAGAAGCCAGGTTGCTTTTTTTTTTTTTTAAAGGCAGGGTGTGTGTGTTTTGGGGGGGGGATAAACCTCTCTATTTTCTATTCCCTTCCATTTCTGAGCAACTTTCTTTTTGCCTTACAGCACCGTTCCACCGTGGCATCTTGCATGCACAGGCAGGAGACTGTGGACTGCTTGAAGAAGTTCAATGCCAGAAGGAAGCTAAAGGTAATCCATGCCTCTTCTCTGACTTGTGGGTGGTCTTCTAGGAAATGGGTGTACATCACCAGACTCTTTTCCATTTCATCTGCCTTCCTGTGTTCATAAAGGTTTCCAAAGAATTGACTTTCCAAGAAAGCTGTGAGGCTTCCAAGAAATTGGCTTTCAGAATGGCCACCTTTGTGCTGAGAAAGGAAAGGCCTTCCTAGATGTCTTAATTAAGTCTTCGGGTTGTATGCACTGAATGACAAAGGATAAAGTAGAGCAGTGGCTCCCCACTGCCCCCATTGATTGTTGTTGTATAACTAGATGCTAGTGGCTGCAGAAGGGACAACCCATTTCAGGCTCACTCGAGCCTGCAGTGCCTACAGTGTCACCATTTCTTGGCATGTCAAGGACTGCTCTTTGATAAAGTCCACTAAAATAATTCCTGAAAAGTGAACACTGATTAGACTAAACCCCTTTTTTTAAAGGATTCTAGGACAAACTGAAGTTGCTTCCTAGGAATCACTGAATCTGAATTCCTTAAGGGCACTTCCATTGATTTCCATGGAACGTCCTTCAAGACAATGAAATTGGGATCAGTGTCCAAATTCACCATTTTCAAATCACTGTCCGCCAGTCCTATTCCCAGGGGGAAGGTTCAGTATCGGCTAAGAAGTTTATTGCCACCAGTGCTATCATCAGCACCTTCCTCCGAGGCCTTGTTGGATATCTCCACATGCTGTTATTCTTCCTTTGAATACTGTGCAAGTTTCCAGCCTCAGGGCTGGAGGCTAATAAGATTACTGAGCAAGGAAACAGATAATGATTTGTGTTTACTTTTCCTCCAGTAATCTGTTACTGCTTCAATTATGTTAATGTAATCCTATTATACATGTCTTCTTACTAGCTCATGAAATTGATTGGGAAATTGAGAAATGCTCTGTGTGTCCGCACCTACCCACAAAAATGAGGAGAGAGACCAAGAGTATCAAAGAGGCATAGCCCAGTTGACCTTTTTCACTTGGAAAGTTGTATTTGGATGGATGTTTTGAGTCCTCTGCAACCAGTGGGAGTAAATGCTAAGTTCCATCATGCAGGGTGTATCTGACATGGCACTTTCTAATCCCCTAGTGGTACACTTGTTCCACTGGTGAAATGTTTTCCAACTGCAGAACGTTGTTGTGGAAGAGAAGGCATTAGCAGGTTGCTTGTAACTTTGTTGCACAGGTTGAACAATCCGCTGCACAAGAAGTTTTCGCTAGCTTAGCTGTTGCACAGGATTTAACTGTTGCGCAACATTAAAACTCACCTGCACTTTAGTACAACAAGAGCTCTTGTGCTAGTGGACAGAGAATGTCCGGGTACAGCTCGGCATCTTTATCCAGCGCCAATATGTGTGTCTACGTCCTGTTTTTCTTTGACAAAGTAGAAACAGTTTTATGCACAGTAGTGCCCCTTCCTTTTGTGAGATGTTTTCTTTTCCAGTAAGAAAACAGGCAGTCGCAACTGAGAGATAGTCGGTGTTAAATGCTTGGCAAAGGAGAGCAGGGATCTATAACCAGTTCTTTTATTAACTTGCAGAGAATGGCTCTGAAGATGTTACTTCAGTACTGTACCATAGTCTTCCCATCTATAAAATGGATGTGAGGAGACCAATCTGCTCTTTGACATCTATGGGACAATATGCTATGTGAGAACAGATATGTGTAGTAATAGTAGTAGAAATAGTGGTAGCTGTGGTAGATTTTATTATCAGGTGCTAAAATTGAATTGCTTTTTTAAAACAAACAAACCATGCCACATACGGTATATAGATCTGTCTCTCAATGCCCAGTATTTTTTAATTTCACAATATATCAAGTCTGGGAGTACCATGTAGCATTCTGGGGCTTGGGCACAGCTCTGAACAATATGAAAGCAGGTTATTCTCAGGCAGGGCAGGGGGCTTCTATCACTGATGTGTCTAGTAGAGTCTAGGTGCTACTGCAGCTTCTATGGGGAGATGAGATATGGGGAGTTCCCCTTGAGACGCAATGGGAATTCCTCATCAGTGACTGCTAGAAACTTGTCAGTTGTCCTGGTCTCATCAGAGCATGGAGGTTGCTTGTTCATCTGAGGATGAAATCCCATTAACACTGCAAGAAAGGATACTGAGTCTCTATAAGGTGGCTATAATAAACCCCTGCTGCCATCATTGAGAAACTTGCAGAGTAGTTAAAAATCCCTGAGCCACTATCCAGTGACTTGTTTTCTGCAAACAGTTAGCTATATCTATTAATACCACCTCCGAACTATATTCATCATACCCCTGGAACCATGCCAAAGAGCCATCCCTCTTGGAGCCCCAGCCAGCTCCATTTTCCACTAGATGCCTTTAAGAGGAAGGAGACTAGGGTTGGGGGAAGGGATGGGTCTGATTCTGAACCCAGTGATGTTTCTTGCTTCCCCGTTTTCTTTTTGTCTTTTGTGTATTTCAGGGTGCAATCCTCACTACAATGCTAGCAACCCGGAATTTTTCTGGTAGGTAACCCAACTCTCTCCAGGACAGTATTGACTTGCTGCCTCTTCATATGTTGGATGCTAGTCATATGTGCTTAATATGACTGGCCAGTGTGACAGGCTCCCAAAACCCTGGCTCTCATTGGAAAAGACTGGGCACAGGGCATCTTCATGCATGGCCCTAAAGCAGGGGTGGGGAACCTCCGATCCTGAAGGACTCCAGTTTCCATCAGCCCCCAAACAGCATGGCCAATGCTCAGGGATGATGGGAGTTGTGGTCCAACAGCAACTGCATCATCAGAGGTTTTCCACCCCTGCTATGATAGCATTTTGGAATTCTTCTGCCATTTCTACCTGCAGCTAAACATTAATGCAGGAAAGAAAGAAAAGCGGAGAAGCATTTTAAATTTACATTCTGACCCTTGTTGGTTTGGCATTAATGAAGGTCAATTTGTATGTCCCAGACTTGCTCAATGCATAAATCCATTTGCTGGATTTTACTCAGTAGACAAGGCTGCCTATTGGTTGTCTTGAAATTCTAGCATTTCTGCAGCTTCCCTGCAGGTTGCTACTTTCAGCACTGTACAAGCAGATACAATTTGGAAAGCAAGATGCTGGGACTGCAGTGGAATCCTATAATGATGTTTTGACTTATGCTTAAAAATCCAGGGTTGTTGAATTTTGATTTACTAATGAAGATCACATGCTTTGGAGATAGCTTGCATTTTAATATGATGTTTGGGTCTTCCTGGTTGTGGTGCAGTCAGGGGAATAGGGCATTGCAAAGTCTGGATGTGGTTGAACTGATACTGTACTCTCATTTTTCATACTGACACACTGCTAATACTCAGGGGGTTTATTACTAGGTAAATCACAGGCAGCCAACCTGCAGCTTGTCAATCACATGCGCCCTCACTGCTTGTGCCAGCCATGCCAACTGGCATGCAGCACCTGACCACTTACCCACACCACCACATGAGTCCCTGGGGGGCAGTAGGCAGGGTTTCTCATCCCTGGTATAAACCAGCACAACTTAAGGTCCCCCCCCCAATACACCAAAACCTTTTGGATATTTGGGTTGGTCTGTTTGCACCATGTTCCTATTCTATAACATTCCCCAGATTTCACCATCCTATTGGTTTTACATTTTAGGAAAAGAAGCTTGACAAATGGACTTGATAAATGCACCAGCAGCCTGCCTCTAAGTTTGGGCTCCAGCCCTGTTATCGGTTATGCTTGGGAAAGTGGCACAGAATCTGTGTGTTCCTGTGCATTGCTTCTCAGAAGTAAACTGTGTTTAATGGTGCTTACTCACTTAGAAGAAAGCATCCATAGATTTGCAGCATAAATCAAGTGCCTTGGTAAAATAATTTAGTTTGCTCGTGGCAGGGAGTACTGATGTATAAACGATCATTTTAAAATTCCCTAAATATTCACGACATGCATTGTCGCTGTCTGCTATGTCAGGAACTTCGTCCAAGATTTGTTTCTGTGCACAGCCTCCTTTCATTTCACTGGGCATCTAGCTCAGCAAGGCTTTCCTTGTCGTGGCAGCCTGGAAAGAAAGCACTCAATGTCTCAGACCTATTCTTGGAGTATGACTCAAACGTTTGGTGTCCAGACATAGCTCACATATTACTTATTTCAGGAACTTGTGGCCCTCAGATGTTGCTGGACCTCCGACCATTGGCCACATTGGCTGCAGCTGATGAAACCTGGGGTCCAACAAGATCTGGAAAATCACAGGCTTCCCACCCCAGACCTATTTCCAAAGGTCTCCAAGCAGCACAGTTTGAACATGGAAAGAATGCATGTTAGAGATGCTACAGAGTTGACAAGGATTTACTATATGGCTTAATAAGATTCATGCATTCTTCCACTCCACGGGTGGGAGGTATTGAGGTGTGTTTACTACTTAAAAGTGAGCACTTTGTAATTTTGAAAGAGAAAGAAAACTACTTCTTATGCATAGGACCTCCCACTCTACACACACACACACACACACACCTCTCCACTAAGCTTCCCCTCTTTCCTTCCCTCCCCTGGTTCCACGCTGTGATAACTACTCAAAGTGAAAAGCTCACAGTTTGGAGGTAATTATACACAACCAGGACTACAATTGATCGCAGTTAGGTGCACTTAAGCTGCAATCCTATACACAGATATCTGGGGAGGTGAGGAGTAAGTCCTATTGAGACACGTACGGTTGTGCAGTACTGCACAACTTACTTCTTTCAAGAGGCTTAAGTGTGCCCGACTCTGTGCTGGATTGTGGCTTAGTTGTCTACGGCAGAAAGCTGATGTCAGTCCTTAACTCAGGCACTGACTTGTGGCTTTTCTCACGTCACATTCGTATATAGTTATTAATCGTTTACCCAAAGATCACAAAGAAGTGACAAAGCACAACTAATCATTCCTAAAACGCTTTGTGACACATTGCTGGGAAGGCTGCCGTCAGTGGATCAGTGCAGCTGCCAATCCTCTTCCCTTCACACAACGGAAGATTCACAGCATCACCTTGATTTGGCAGGATTTTACATTTGCTTTAAATTATGGATGACCCAAAAAAGGCGGGGGCAAGATTTAATCTTGTACTCTGGAGAGGCAGCTATTGTGTGGATGTGCAGCTCCACCCGAAATATACCGTATGGGGAGAGGGGGGATATTAGGGGAGAAGGATTACAAAATTGTGATTGCCTCTTTGGAACACAGGAACTAGATAGGTTGAAGGTTCCTTCCCAGCACACAGGAATTGCTTACAAGTGTCCTCAAAAGGCCAGTGTTCAGGAAAAGCCTCTTCTAAGTTGTTTTTTTTTAATTTTAATTTAAGGTAGGCAGAATTTGAAGAGGCTTTTCCAAGAAGCACTTTATGAGGAACTTCCAAGGATGACTTCCATCTGCTGACATTTTTATTGAAACATGGCAAAAACTAGCTCCTTGGAAAATGTAGGGGGACAATTGTTTGTGATTACATTTAGTATGTGGCCAAATTATTAGAAGTAGTGTGGCATGTGGCCCCAGAAACTTGTTCAAAAGGGAAATGTGGCCCTCCAGCTGAAAAAGGTTCCTCATTCCTGCTTCATGTAGGAAATAATGTGCCATCTGTATGTACACAATCACAGCTGATAATAAACAAATATTTGGTTTTCCAACATGGAGTACATGCAGTGTGAAACCACAATTGGTTGTGACTTCCTACAGCATGCACATGTAGTGAAGTACACCTGTGTAATATACACATGTGACAAACTATGCACAGGGCTGCATATTATAAGCTGGAACACTTAGCCACAATGAGCACTTGGACGAAGGGGAAAGGGCTGGATAGAATTTAAATAAATAAATGCTAAACTGTAGGGAAAGATAACATAAGATGCTTAGCTAATGCAGGCTGGTTGCTTATTGAATGGAGTAAACAAGGTCAAATGGGGACATAATTAAATCACTGAAGAAAAATCTAGGAAATTAGGGTTGATTGTCTACCATGACACTCTTAGGAAGTTTGTCTTTAAAAAAATGAAAAAATGTGGAGGTGGAGGAGAGCTAATCAGCTGAGACTGCTCTAAAAGTGATAAGGGTTCACCACTGAAATTCAAATCAGGGAATTCAAAACTTGATCCTTTATTTAGTTTTCTGTCCTCCATGTTCAGATGTGTGTTCCCCCCGCCCAAAACCAGAGTAGTGATTGCTACTGATGGTAGGGTTACCCGGGTCATCTTTTGCTCAGAAGCTGCAGTCAGGCCAAGCGTGCTTATGCCATGCTTCATATCTCTGTGTTTTATGCATTCAGAATCTATTTGAAGGCAACAGAGGGAAGAGGGCGGGATTATGAGTGGGCTGCAGTCCCAGGAGACGAGGCTGGCTCTGGGATAGTCATGGGGGAGGGAGGCATGGGGGAAGATGTCTGCTTTTCATCATTGTCAAAATGTGGGCTGCAGCTGTCAGGATGTCATAATTGTAGCACATGACCCCACCAGCATGGGGATCTAAAATTAGCGAAAGAGGCAGAGTGTGAGAAAGGCAGGCAGGCAGGCAATTGCACGCTGATCTTATCATAGTTGAGCCATTAGCGTTCATATCTGAGACCGCGAAACAGGGCAGGCAAGCCCAGGAGGTGAGGGTGATGGCACAGGGCAGGACTGAATCCCTGTAAGCCATGTTGAAGGATCCTTGAGCCCTCTCAGGAAGGAAACAAGTGTCAGAGAATGCTCTGTCAGCTCCCTTCTATCTCCGTCGCTGGCCATTCTGCTGGTTCCTTCAAAGATTTGGGAGTCCGAGAGTACAAGTGGCTGTGGCTTTTCACGGGGAAGGATCCCAGTAATCCAGCTGGTGAGCTGCATAGTTTTCTGAAAGAGACTTCCTCCAGAACTCTGGATCATTGCAAAGCAAGTTCGCTACCAGCAGAGGAAGCGGTGGAATTGAATCTGTGATCTTTGGTTCCTGCGTTCTGCTGCTCTCACACAACTCCCCCCATGTTGCTGGTTCTCAGTGTGCTGACCCTGATACCGTGCCTGTTCCTCTTGACGTGGTACTTTTTCTCCACAGGAGGGAAAAGTGGTGGCAACAAGAAGAACGATGGCGTCAAGGTAAGTCCTGGGCTCATAGAGCCACCAGCTTGCCTGTACTCAAGAAGGCAGGAATGTTTGGGCTGGTGGACTGTGTGGTCATGGGTCCCTGCGTGGCCCAGGCCCTTAGTGTTAAGGATCTCTTGCATCATCCTCTTCTCATCATGAAATACATTTCCACATTCTGAAAGCGAAAAAGGAAAAACAAATACCTTTACCTAAGCAAAGTTTGCTGCTTAGAGTAATGGATGCCTTGACTCATGTTCAATTTGCTTGGCTAACTCATATCCTCATAATCTCTTCCCATTCCTGCTTTCTTTTCATAAAGAGGAGAAAAAAAGCTTGTGCCTTTCTCCTGCCGTCTTACTGTTACTATGCTACGGTCATTTCGGGGAAATAGAGCCAATCCAAATGTTTGGAGTCCATGGTGAAACAGCCCCACAAGAGGACAGCAACTCACAAGTCCAACTGATTCAGAAATCTGGAGGTTGATGCTCCTGTGGTCCTTGTGTGGGAGTGAATTATGCCACAGTGTGCCTCAGAAATCAGGCAGGCCTTCTTCCTGGCTTGTTATCTCTGTGTGAAGGAATATCGTGACACGGAAGCACTTCCAAACAAATCAACACCTGAGTGAATTTAGAGGTGTTATGGATCGGCCAAGAGAGCTTTATCACATCCCCCTGCCCAACAATTTGAATTGGCTCTAGGGCATTTCTTAATCCTGTAAAGGGGGCTGTGACAGGTAAGACAAACTGAAAGACACTTAATATGGAAGAGAGGGAGATGGGATGGGGAGTGGGAGCAAGGATGACTCTTTCTTTGATTGGCTCCTGTGGACATCAGTTTAGACTGAGCCTCTGAGCAGTGGCTTTTCTTTTCAGATAGGTCATTGCTGTTTTATTTGAGTCTGAGTCTCCCACGGTGGCCTGATGAACTATCTTCTGGTCAACTGAAAACCTGGGAGGAATGAGAAAATATAGATGTTTCTGTCATCAACCCAAAAGGAGGGGAGAAAGGGGTTAAAACTGAAAACAGAACTAGGGACACAAGAAATCCTCCCCAACACACACACACAAACACACTCGCCTTCTCCAGGCTTTTGATTCTACATTGATCCCTTTGGGTTTGCAGCACTCATATCATGCCTTGAAACCTGGTTCATTGATTTGGCAGAGATGCAGATTAATGGATGAACAGGTTTGCTCATTCCAGTGACATCATCCATTCCAGCTCTGAAATATTTGTGAAGTTTGAATGCTAGCGTTTGAAAGAATGGCTTTGTGCTGATATTATAATGATTTTCTTTTCTGGAAACCAAACTGGAGTATTCTGGACAGCTGCCTGGCATCTCTTTCCACGGTGCCAAATTGAGACTTGGTGGCTATCTGAGGATGTGGCAAAGGTTTCTTCAAAGAATGAAGAAGATTCTGACAACAGTATTCCTTGGCCAAGAGATACACTTACGCTTGCCCATCTGCCTATTTCCTATGCTAACAGCCACTCCTGGCACTGTCATCTCACTCCCATTTCCTTTCAGAAATACCCCAAATGGACAGACCTCAATTCCAGCAGTGGAATCCCACTTGGCTTAATTGTCAAATGGCTTGGCTGCAGATTCTCCTCCCCCCTCACCTTGTTTGGTTTTGATATCCCCCTCTGTAGAAGGAGATGGCTGTTGGCACCACAAATTGTGGGGTCTAGTTCACGATCTCATGGTTAGCTTGCCTTTCTGATGAAACTCTCTGGTTTAACCAGTTCGTGTTAACAGAAAGAACCTACCTACTGTGTTTGAAGTAACATGGTAATGGCAACACCCCCCCCCCATTGCAGAAAGGATATTACCCCCTACTTTGGCTACACCTATTAGTGAAAAAGTAGATATTTATGTGCCACTTCTGCAAACATGCTATCCATGGAGAGTAGAAAGGACAACGGACCCCTTTCACAAATAGTTTATTGAGAGAAGAGGCTTTGCCCCTCTTGTAACCAGTGGATACTCAACAAGTTCACTGCCCTGTGTCACATCCTGTTACATTGTTAATTAATGCAATCACTGCCCCATGTCACATCCTGTTACATCCTAAATTAATAAAGTCACTGCCCTGTGTTGCATCCTTTTATTGTATGTACGTCCTACTTTAATAAGGTCACCACTTTTGTGTTGCGTCATGTTGCGTCAATTGCTTCTACAGTTACCGTCCAGTAAGGTTTCCTAGACAGTTCTTGGTTCTTGGTATGTTCTCAGTGGAGCCACCATGCATCTGAGCCTAGCTACCTCCATCATATATAGCTTAAGTACCAAATCTAAGAGTTGTAGTAGAGTCTGTTCTCTGTCTTTTGGTTGGCTTTGGAGAAGAAGCTGTAGAGGGCTAGCTGAGGATATCATATGATGAAATAAAGCAGTCAGAATCGCCAAGTGCCAATGGGCTCATTCTACTGTAGCTCATAGAACGCATTTCATCTCACCAGATATATGCAGTTTTGATACCTTTTTAAATAAATAATAGTGAAGAAGATTAGGATGGAGGCTTCTACACTATGCCTATGGTGAGCCTGTTTAGATGCCGCATTTTCTGGATTTCATCTAGATCCATTTTCCAAGTTTCATCTACAGGACAGAAAGAAGTAGTGTGGAGAAGGCAAGAAGAAGCCAAGAATGGATTTGTGGGATAGCAAATAGAGAACTTATTCAAGACTCTTTTGAGTGATAATTAGGAATCTGACATGATGTGCCTCTCTTTTGATGTACATTAAAGCGCTGTGTTGAGAGAAGCTCATCAAGAATCAAAAGACAAAAGTCTTAAATCTTGAATTATTTGCAGGATTTCTTCTGTGAGCTGTTCAGTACTACTTTGAGGCATAGAAGGAGCTTCTTAGGTCATGTCTGCAATGCAAATAAACTCACTTCCACCATTTGGCATTGTGTTGATTTACCACCTTTGGTACAATGCTGGGATTATATGAACCAGACTTTCCACTCCTAAAAACTGCAGTCATAGTCCATGTAAACATTGCAGTTTGCCTGTGGTTTCAGTCATTCTCTCAAGGTTTTATCACACTTTTAAAAGAAATCCCTGGTGAAAGCTATGTGATAGCACATTCCTGCACGCTGTTCTGTTTCTTCTCACCCAGATACTTGTTGCTGCACTTGAACAAATCTAGAAAAAGGGCGTCACTTGGCTCAAAGTTTGACCATCATCTACTTCATTTGTATTTTTCATGCCCTAGCAAGCCTCTCCTAGCTCTGATATCGGTATTCACATCCCACCTAAACAACCCCCACTCTGATTTGGTGCAATGTACAGCATTATAACTGGGCTACTCCAAACAAACACTGATATTATCTCATAACCATTGCAAATGGCAAGATGCTTGCATCTTAGTGTGGATAGTGAAGACTTTTAAGTGCTTTACTGGTACCTGAATTATCATGCCAAAATGATGTGCAGACATGACCTTAGAAGAGTGATCACTGAAGACAGGATGAGAAGCAACAAATTTCGATCACAGTGAGAATGCAGATTTAGATTAGTGAATAACAAGACTGTTCAGCAGTAGTGTAACTGTCTATGAAGGCTTTCAGAGATGCTATAGATGTAAAATGCCCATCCTCATTCGGTGCAGTAGAGGATCATTTGGATTTCTTCTGGCTTTATTCTTTTAGGATTCAAAGTGAACAATACCAGTATTTAATGTCTCCAGCTTTTTGCTGCCACAAGTAGAATGATGCAAAGTCACAGTGGCAAGGAGGGTTGGAAAAGTATAGCATTTCATTTGCGGAGGGCTGTATTCAGATATTGTTGTGTCCACAAGTTAAGTTGGTGTGGCAGTTTTAGCTTGTTGACTAGTATTTACAGATCTCAAAACATGATTCCTCTTCAGCTTGGAAATCTTTTGTTGGATTGGATTAGAAAATGGCAGGAGAGATGTTAAGGTGGAGCCCTGCCCTGGGTCAGGATATTAAGGTTCATAGGGATGCAGACATCTGTGGGTCCAAACATAGAATAGTGGACAAGGCTGATGGATTTGTTAATTGTGCTGGAAAGTTAGATTGGCATGGTTTGCATTGTGAGAGTTTTGACTACTCTTTGGCATTAAGCATCAGATTTATTCACAAACTCTTCACCTTTCTAGTAGGATCGCAAAAAGGTGTCCTAGGACCCACTGTGTCCCATGTTCTGCTCTCTTCCTTCTTTCTCACTCTGTGTCTCTTCTTGTCCTATCTCTTCTCCTTGTTTTTCCAGAAAAGAAAGTCCAGTTCCAGCGTTCAGTTAATGGTGAGTGTCCTTTGTCTTCCTCAATGCTGATAATGTTGGGCCTCTCAACATGTTCCAGCCCTCCCTGTTTTGGGGAATCACTCTGAGGTGTGGAGAGCAGGGCTGAAAGTAATTCCTTCAGAGCAGCATCCTCCCCTATGGGGATCCTTCTAAACAGGAACGGCTGGAGCAGAAGGATAGTTGAAGCCCAAGAGCACTGAGAACCTAATTCCATTTTCTAGCGAAAGGTTCTCCATGGAACTTCTCCTCTAGCAGATCTGCAAGCTGCACCAGTCCAAGCAGCCGTGAAGGAAAGGCCATCTTATATGGCTTTGCTGGAACTGTTCGGTCACAGGAGACCAAATGGCTGGCACGGCCTTGGTCAATCTGCTGTTTAATATTGTTTGCAATATGTCTCTGGTGGGATGAACTGGTGGTTGCAGTCCAGCTACCAGAGTTGTCTTGATGAGAAGCAAATGGTTCCCTTTCTCTGTGTTAATCTGTGTACCAGTTGGCTGTTTATGGAAAGAGGTGTGTGTCAGCCTTTGGCGGTCCATGTGGTTCTTGGCAGCCCTCTCTGTTTGAGTGTACATTTCTTTCTTTACTATGCGGTCAATGTGGTCTCTTTCACTCCTGCACAATCTCCCTCACTCTCTCATCCTAGCTCCCTCTCTTTGTTAATTTGTACATTCCTCTCCCAACTGTAGTCAACATGGTGTCTTTCACTCCTTACACAGCCCTTCTTGCCCCATGCTAGCTGTAGGAGATGTCAAGCCTCTCACTCCTGATAGTAGTGCAGTGGAATACTAGTGAATTCACTCCTGCAAGATTCTTCACAATCAGACCTCCGGCTCAGTTGTGGTTTCAAAGTCAAGACAAGTATTACAGTCACAAAGCAAAATCTGTGGTTACTGACAAGTGCTTTTATCTGATGCTTACCTGGTTTTTGTCCCTTTGCAGTGTTTGATCCTGTTGAGGTAGAACCTGGGTGATGGGTTACCGGTCAGGATTTTTCTGGGGGGGGAAGCCATTTGGGTGCATCTTATTTTGCTTTTGTCCTCTCCGTTCTTTCTCCAGGAATCTTCAGAGAGCACAAACACCACCATTGAGGATGAAGACACCAAAGGTATAGTATAAGACTGTGGCGGAAGAGGTAAAAGGAAGCCCATTTTAGTCAATGACTTCCAGTAAGCATGAGTTGTGAGATTATGGACCCCTAGGCAATTCTTGCTGTCAGCCTATATAGGTAGAGCTGTTCAAATACTAAAATGAAATTTGAAGCTTAGAGTTTTATTTTTCATCCATTTTTCAATGAATGAAAACTTCATCCTTACTCTATAGCCCACTGACCAGGATTGGTCAGTAAAACTGTTCAGCTGTCACAAAACTATTCTGTTGTGAATTTGCAACCTAAAACTTATTTTGTGAAGTAAAAGAAAAATCAACTGTATGCAGAAATTTACTGTGATGAGTCTAAAAGACTCAAATTTCATTATAAGTGGTCCTGTATCAATTTATGTGCAATGCGCAAAATTCTCCTACAGAATAATACCGCTGTTGTGACTACCATTTGTGAATTAGCAAGGCAATTAGACCTCATTTGTACATACCACTGCACCACACCTACTCAGGGACATAGCGTTGGACGGGGGCGCTGCCAGGGCGATGACCCTGGGCACATTTTTCTGGGGAGCACTGCACATTTGGCTCTTCACACCTCCTGCCAGCCCTGCACCACATGGCGAGGCTGGGATCAGATCTGAATGATTTGCCGGGTGAATCATTCAGATCAGATTCCAGCCTCGCGAAGTGGCATAGGGCTAGCAGGGCAGCATGCGAAGGACTCAACAGTCATGCACCTTTCAATCCCAGCCTCGCCTTTGCCATTGTCTTTGGCCATTTGCTATGCATGCAGGGGCTAATGGGAGTTGAAGTTCAGCAATATCTAGAGACTCAAGTTTGCAAAAGGCTGCCTTAGATACTTAAATCCCTTGCTCTCCCTCGGTTCAGCTTGCAGTGTGTTGTGATTTTTCTAACAACTTGGCAAACACTGACTTTTTCATTCCTCTTCTCCACCGAGTCTCTATGGAAGTAGTTTCACTGTCACCATTTTAAACCAGTCTTTGGGAAGAACCTTAGTGAGGCCTCTTTCTTACTGCCTGACAAGGCCACAGTGTTCCCATAATAGCTTGGGAAATCAGTGTTAATTTGTAAAGTCTCCCCAAATGAAGGGAACTCATCTGCTGTGGAGATGGACTTTGGCCTGACATTAAAGTTAATTGAAAATTTGTCTCTCTGGGAATAACTCCCGCAGGAAAGGCAGGCGTGTGTGTGTGTGGCAAATTAATATGAAATGATAGAAACACTGCTGATGAGGAAAGCCTTCCCTGCGCATTTTATCATTAACCACTTTGTCTCTTTAGTATAGGGAATTAGATCTACCCACAGGACACCCATATTTTAGCCTTATTAATAAGCACATTGGAATGCTTTGGCACAGTCTTTTGGAAGATCCAGTTCCCTGAATGTGTTGCTGGATTTCTAAGAGATTTCAGCCCTCTTGCAGATCCAACAAAAAGCAGAGGTAAGGAAGGAGGACAGAAAAGAATCATCCTAAAATTTGTATTGTCTTCAAGGCTTCTTTAAAGTGAAAAGGAGGGTAATGGTGAGATGTTTGTTTTTTAAAGAAGTTTGTTGTTCCAAACTTTAAAGCATCTATCTTTTGAAGGGCAGTGAAAGAAACCTGAGGAACTTGACTTGGCACATTTTCTCATTCCTTGGGGGGGGGGGGGAGGCACAAAGAGGCTGTTCATATTTTGTTGCTGCAAGCAACCCACACAGATTCTGACACAGGGATCCAGGTAAACCTCACAGTCACTACTTCAAGCCTGCCTTTCAGGAATAATAATCCCATATAATCCGGGCACACAGCCTCCCATGACAAGTCATTTGTTCACAAGGGTGTAGGGGCTAAAAGCACATGAGATACAGGTACCTTTAACGAGTCCCAGCACCATTTTTTAAAAGAAAAGGTTTGTGAGGAAGGCTTTTTTTGTGCGAGGAAGGCTTTGGGCAGAGAAGCCAGTGGCTTGGGATACTGTGTGCTTAATTCTTTCCCTATCTGGCATTTCTCAGCTCATGAAGCTGCCATCCCCACAACAGCTTCCCTATGCAGAGATCAAAATTACATATTTACCAATGTTTTGAACCTTCGGAAATTTAAAGGAAGGAAATAGTTGCCTCCTCACATATCTTGAAGCCCGAAGAAGGGAGCACCTTGTAACATGTCATTCATTTACTCATTTTATGCTTGATATCAATTAATACTAATCCTGCAATTAATCCTAATACTACTACTAATAATAACAAAACAACAACAACAACCAGTAGTTTCTAAAGAAATCCTGCTGTTTGGCGTGTTTTCCCTCACAACAGCTTCCATCTGATTTGAAAACATAAGCCACAATCACCGTTAAGTTGAGGTGTGTACATTTGAGACCACCATTGCACATGCTCAGATGACAACTTAACGCAGAGGAGTTTGGCAGGGAAACCAAACAGGTAACACACATCAGGTGAAGGCATCCCGGCCCCCTTTCTGGGGTGTGTTGTGTGCAACTGCAACTTGAAACACAGCAGGCCAGTAGAAGGGGACAACCTCGCTGTGCTTTAGGCCACTAAGAGTCTCAGGCCTCTGAATACAACTGGTCCCACTTGGCACCTGTGTGGGTCTCCTGACTGGTGTGTCCAGAGCCATCTCTCCAGTGAAGATGCTGCTACGGGTGTGGGAACCTCCCACAAACTGGCGAGCCGTGCTTGCATATGTGATTGTCGCACCCCCTGGCCATAGTCTAAGACTGTGCTCTCCACTGTGCAAAAAGTTGCACATGCAAAAGGAGATACCACCACGGCTATTCTAACAGTGTTGCTCAGAGTGCCAGGAAAGCAGCCTGCCCTGCCAAGGTTTGTTTTTAAATGAAGTGGCAGTCACTCACTCATGGCCAAAAGTGAAAACAAGCTGCTCTTTTGGCCAAGAAAGGTGCCGTTTTGTAACAACGCTCTCCTCCGCCTCTTCTTAGTCCTTAGTCTGCACTGATGCCTTTTGTTCTCATTCTACCCCCTCTTACTATCCTTCCCCCGCTGCCAGGGTCTCTTTGCTGCTCCATTTGTTTCCTCTGCCAGTTCCTCTCCCTACCGGGGTGTAATGTAGCTGAGCAACAAAAGCTTGCCTCCCTAAACCTGGTGTAATTGCTTGTCTGTGCTTCAGCCACTGTGTTGAAAGAGCTGTGCAGGCTGGCAGGAAAGCACCAGCCATGTCTGTAAATGCCTCTGAAGGCTGCTTGTGTGTCACCTGCCAAGCACCACCACAGCTGAGGTGTTTATGGTAAGGCTTGCCCTGTAGTTGATTCTTCCGAGGCTGGGAACTAATCTGCCACCTCCAGCCTGCATAGCTAAATGGACAGGCGTTGTGGTCCAGCGACATCAGGAGGGCTGCATGGACCTCACCCCTGCTCTAGGCAATCACTAAATACTGAGCTGGCCTTTCCCTCAGCCCTTCCACTGAGAGGTAGAAACAACCAAAGATTTCTAAATCTTCCTCATTCTGGAGGAGTATCTTTTCCCAGCCGTTTTTATAATCTCTCCATCTAGTAAGTCTTTCTTTAAATCCCCCCCCCCTTCTGCCAGACTATCCAGGGCTGTCTGTACGTTAAAATAAATCAATAAATAAATCTGTATGCAAGCAATTCAGTTTTCTAGTTTTGGTAGTTCTGAGAAGGGCAGAAGCAAAGAAGCCCTGTCCTCAACCTCTGATCTTCTTGGCCGCCTGCTGAGGTTTTCCAAGGCATTGCCCCAAAGATTTTCAAATACATCTTCACAGCAATAAGGACTAGAAACTTGAGGTGCTTTTTAAAATGAAAGCAGGCATTTTTAGAAAGTCGAGTTCTACGTGCACTACCACTTTCTGCGGTTCACAGCACTGTGACATCCATACAGCTCTAACAATGCCCTTTCTCACTGTCTTATTTACATTCAATATTTTCTCTCCCTTCTCCCCCCCCCCCAACCCAACAGTACGAAAACAGGAAATCATTAAGGTGACGGAGCAGCTGATTGAAGCAATAAGCAATGGGGACTTTGAGTCCTACACGTGAGTGTGCCCAGTGGGTGTTTTGAACTTTAACAAGAGAGCGAAGTATATTCCTGAGCTGGCTCAGTATGGAGGAAGAGGGTTAGCAGGAAATCCTTCAAATGGCCTTAACTTTGAAAAAACAGTTTTGAAATGTCAGGTTGTTCTGAAGGCAAGCAAATTAGTGGTTTTCTTTTATGGGTTTTCAAAGCACAGCTAGAAATGGACTTCAAGAACTTGTGTTTTCCGTTTCTTCTGTTCATACTGAGCCACTCTGTCATTATTATCTCCCATCAAAATTAAAATGGATGGATTCATTTTGCAGTCTGGCCAAGGATAAATCACAGCTATTACTGCTGAGTGAGCAAGCAAAGGCCCTGGATTCCTGGTTAAGAGAACAAAGAAGCATGGGTTTATTGATGAAGAGTAGAGGCTGCTGAGTTTGTTTTTCTCCTGTCTACAAGAAGGGCCTGTTTGAAAACAAACGTGCAAACAAAACCCCTTTCTAACTTTATGAATCAACCAGTTAGCACGGTAATATTATGGGAAGGAGCACAGGTCAGTGCGGGAGCTTCTGCATTTTGTGCAGAAAGTTCCATGCTCAATCCCTAGCCTTCCCAGGTAGAGCTGAGAGAGAAACCAATAGGCTGACTCAGTATAAGGCAGCTTCCCATGTTCCTAAATGAATCTTACTTTACGCTCATCTCAGCATAACTTCAAAATAGTTAGCACTAACTCATTAAAGCTTAACAAGATAATGAGGAACCCAAAGTTAACCTCCGTAATTTATAATAGTATTTCCATTGTGGGTAATGGGTTAATTGAATGCCTTTCACCTATTTATTTATTTTTACATATACTATTTGAAACCTCATCAGTTTGAAACCCATCTGTTTACTAAGGCAGGATGCCAGCACACTGGAACTGATGCATGTTCTGCTAACTTCAATAAGGCTGGATATATTTTATTGATTTGTTTTGAATCTGCCCAAGGATGGCTCCATAAAGTCCCCCATGCAGTTGGCAGCGTGGCATAAAACAACAATTAATACAAACAATATGAAGCAATTAGATTACAGATATAGACAACAAATCAAGAACGAATCAGTGGCAAGGAAGAGTCGACAGAGAACCTTCCCTAGTAGATTTATGAAACATAAAAATCTCTGCCAGGTCATACAGTCAACAAAGTGACCCTCCCAAAATCCCACTGGAACAAAATGATTTTTTTGTCTTTTAACTAACTTTCTAAAAATAAAAAATGAGCTGATGTGGTGAGTCTTCAGGAAAACAGTGTTCCATAATGAAGGCGCTACTTACTGTTGTTTTCCCTCTAGCCTCTGACAAAGATGAAAGTTAAAGCAGAGACCTGTCAGATGATTTTGATGTATTGGCGGGTGGTCTCATACAGGAGCAGGGAGTGTTCTCTAATATGAAACACACCATAACCATTCAGAGCTATTAACACCAGCCTTGCAGATTGTGCTTGGAAAGACATTGGGAGCCAGCACTGCTCTGAGTTTATTCACACTTACCTGGGCCTAGAAAGAGCCCACCTGCCAACACATCAAAATCAGAGCAAATGTCAATTCAGATTTTTCATGGATTGCCATTTACTCCGATTGAGCTTTAAAGAGCGGGTTTTTGCGGGGAAAGCTCTGGGGCAAATAAAGGGCACTCAGGACATGAAGCCTGTCCATCCTGCAGGAGGATTTTACAGATGCTTCCTTTAACCTGCCACCAAAATGACAATTTCTTCAATCCATTAGGAAATTATTGCAGCCCCTCACTCTTCAAAACTGAGAAGAACATGTCCTTTAAGGTCACAAGCCAAGAAGCAGAGAAGCTATTGAAGTGTGTCACTGAGCACAGTGGTATGCTTAAGAGCTAAGAGAAAGAAATTAAAATATATTATGAGAAATAAATTATGTATTTGTATTGCATAGACAGGTTAACTTCATTGGTGTTAAATCCATAGGAATGAAGACATGTGACTAGACAATGAGGTTATTTCACTTCCTTTTCTCTCTCCACCCTGACCCTGGTCCTTTCATGGGCTCTTCCAGGAAAATGTGTGACCCTGGGATGACAGCTTTTGAACCAGAAGCTCTAGGGAACCTGGTGGAAGGGCTGGATTTCCATAGATTCTACTTTGAAAACCGTAAGCACCCTCTGCCTTGCCAAAAGGCCCTTTGACTCTCTTATCAGAATGGAAATATTTGCAATATTGGGTCACTTCATCAGCCTTCTAGCCCAGGGACCAGCCTCTTAACTACAGCCAGTTTGTTTTAAAATAAAGTATGCTAAGAGATTTGAAGGTATATAGATGGAATCTTCTATCCTGTTACCTGCCAAGATTCTGCTTGTCAGAGTAGAAATTTCATCCTTTGAACATTTTGGTTCATAGCAATAGATAGGCCTAACATCCCTTAAATTTGTCTTATCTCTTTTTGAGCTTTCTGAAAAGATAAGGACAACTTGGCTGAACTAGCACATGCATTTAAGGGCAGGACAGTATATCAGAGATACAGCACAAACTCAGATTTAATTGCTGACACCTCCTGTTAAAAAGCATATCTGTATCAAGGCTAAGAAAGAGCTCTGGCTGAGGCCCTGGAAAGTCATTCCCAGTCTGAATAGACCATGTTGGGCTGGATGGACCAGTAGTATGTGTCAGCTTTGTAAGTTCATAGGTATGCATTTGAAGGTTTACTTCTGAGTAGACTTGGTTAGGCTTGTGCTCTTAATCTCTCACTCATTTCCAAAGTTTCAAACCAAATCATAAATGGTTGAATGTAGAGTGGATGAGCAGGATTCACCTAATGAACCCTGTTAGCACCAGCCCTATTTGAGGGTTTCTGCTTGCACAGTGCCCCATCCCCAAAGGCTGGGGTGGGGGTCAGGAGAACCCCCCAGAACAACACAGCAGGGGAGGGGGGATTGTTCCACCTGGCAAGCTACAGTACTTTTGCTGACAATGTTGAAATCCCAAACAATGTTTTTAGTTTTTAGATTGTGGACTGGTCAGTGAATGCAATTTAATGAATTTTTAAGAGAATAATCTCCCTATGATTGGGACATAAACTGAAACAAGCCTAGAAATATTGTGCATATGCCTTCTTTTTCCTTGTTGCTGCAATGGTTTTATAAAGATTAGAGAAAGATGTCCGTCCTAGTTATGGGGAGACGCAGGCAGCATTGATCTCACTGGCTTTCCTCTCAACCCCCAGTGTGGTCTAGAAACAGCAAGCCGGTGCACACTACCATCCTGAACCCTCACATTCACTTAATGGGAGATGAATCTGCCTGCATTGCCTACATCCGCATCACGCAGTACGTCGATACCAGTGGGATCCCTCGCACTGCACAGTCGGAGGAGACCCGAATCTGGCACCGCCGGGATGGCAAATGGCAAATTGTTCACTTCCACAGATCTGGAGCACCTTCTGTCTTACCACAGTAAGTCAGCCCCAGGCCTTGGTGATCCCTCTCAAAGCCACTCTTGTCATACCATTGAAAACTGAATATTCTGTTTCCACAGTGCAAACAGGAGTAGATAAGTGTAAATTAAAGGTGAGAGTATAAGCAAGGCAGTAGAAGGAAAAGAACAGCAGCGAAGGCCCAATGTAACACACATATGCATGGCTTAACAATATTTGTAGCTAGGTCAAAACCTTCCTGAAAGAACTTTTATCTATGTCAGTGGTCCCCCACCTTGTTGGGCCTGGGGGCGCTTTTGTAAATCTGTTGTGGGCAGATTAAAGAAAAACTGACAGTGCTCAGGACCCCCCCCCCCGGTCTCTCAAAATCAAACACCTACACCACCACTCCCAACAAATAAAACAGATTTTTTAAATAAAAAAAATATGCAAACCCCCCCCAACGCAGGTACCTCCCCCGAAGACAACAAAAAGCCCCAAACCACAATTTTAAAACAGAACTTAAAATTGGAGGGGGCCTTGACAGATGCCTGAGAGTGCTGTAGTGCCCACAGGCACCACATTGGGAACCCCAGACGGGGATTATTCATTTGCCTTTATGCAAGGATGCATTCATGGCATTAAATTACAAGAGATTTGAAGGCAATTCATGCATATTTAGTTTAACCTCCCACCAGTTACAGTCACACATTATTGTTTGATGATTTGCTAAGATCCACATGCATGCTACCAGAATGGAGAATACCCCGCCCCCCATGTGGTAGGCTCAGAATGGTATTTTATTGGTGGCAATGACATGCATGGAATAGAAGTGTCTAATGACTGGTTCTTGGAGTTAGAGCAAGTTTAACATTCTCTCTCTCTCTCGCTCTCTCTCTCAGGCCCAGTTCACAGGTCACTTTTTCACATGGTAATTTCACCATGTCAAATTATTTATGAACATGATGTTTGAATCTGGTCACATGACAGGAGATATTTATTATGCCAGAGCAAGCCAAATTAATTGCAAAATACCAACCCAACCCGGTTTATATTGGTTTAGAAGTTTCAACTTTTAGTGATGTCATTCAGAATTGGGGCTCTCACGTTCTTCTCCCCATCCCCATTCATTTTCTTACTGTGATGTTATGACTGTCATAGGTGTTTTCTCAGTAAAGAAAGATGCATCCTCGTATTTCATGTTAACTAATGCACTGCCAGTTTAAATCATCAAAAGAAATGAAAATAACTTTATTATCCATAAGGTAGAGTTGAAAGTGAAGAGGGAAAAACTGTGTTATTTTATCACTCTCTAAACTTCTTGATAACAAGGTGCGAAGGTGCAGAAATGAAGTTAAGGGTATACACTGTTTGTTTTTTAATAGGCGGGAACATTCAAACACACAAGCCCCCACCTGCACTCTGGAATGATACAGTCCAGCATCAGATACTTCACGTGTGTCTGATCATCTGTTTCTGATGTGAGTGCAAGAAGATTCCATATGGGCATCCCTGATAGCAGAGAAGAGTATCTTTTGTCCAGGTTTGATGAGACTCCACGGCTAGCCCTTAGTGGCCAGCGTGATAGTGGTTACTCATTCTGTTGAAAGCTACTACTGAAGTTAGAGTCATTCATTCATTGCTTTTATGAATTGCCTCTCTGCTTAAATAAAAAAGTGTTCAAGGTGGTGTACAAGAACACACCCCACTGGGGATTAAACAAATTTATTTGCAGTTAGGGATGGAGGAAAAATGCCATGCAAACCTGTGTAATTCCCACTTGTGAAATTCAGAAAATGTTCAGAAAATGTGAACAAAAATATGTCTGTTAGGGGAAAGTGTGCATAAAATACATATATATTAGTGAAAGCAACATGCTAAAATGCATTGCATTAGATAATTTACTTGCAAAAATGTGTATATTAGGAGAAATGTGCACTAAAATGCAAGCAAATTTTAATGAGGACTTTTTAAAAAGAAAAATCACAGACTGATACAAATGTGGTGAACTTAAATTAAGGTTGGGGACAGAGAAAAAGTGAAACTGACAGAATCATCTACCCTATTTGTGGTAGCTGCTTTTCCTGTTTGCCTCCACACTGTTTTCTGAGGAATTGCCATCCGTCCCTCATTTAGGTACCATAGAGAATCCAGATGAAATTTTTGACAGATGGTTGCATTCTGGTGTTTTCTGTGTCACCTTGCCATATCCCCCATCCCATATCTAATTTGTGGCAATTTTCCCAGTTGAACCGGGGGGGGGGGGGGGACAACCCACTAGCTTGTTCAGCATGGTTATGCAAAGAGCTATTGATTCAACTGGCTTTCACTTCTGCCCATGTGCAGCCACTGTTAGACTTTTAGGGTTTAAAAATATTTTTGACACTTTCTTATTGCACTGCTGCATGTAGAGCAATAGAGGCATGCACAAATTTGGGGTGGGGAACCACAACAACATTGTGATGCTCCTTACAGTTTCAAGCCAGAGAGGGCTAGGGAGACTTCTCACTATTTTACAAGCCTTTCTGGGGCTCAGTGCAAGCAAGGGGATTCCATCCCATCATTTTCTGGTTTCTCTCAGCTGTAGAGCTTGGAATTCTAATGAAAAGGCCTTGCTGCACTTGCACTTCAGCATAACAAGGAAGGACCATTTTTTAGAAGCACCTAAAATGGTATGTCAGGCAATGCAGGCCTAATCCTTCCTCTGTCCCCTGCTTGTCAGAGATGCCTTGTGTCATTTCCCTGGCATGTGGGAATTTAAGAAAAAAAGTTAACTGGTGCGTTCATAAAGGGGTGGAGGAACCCTTTCCCCAATATTTTAAAACAAAATTAATCCCCCTCCCCCATTTTTTTCAATAGCTGCCATGCCCTGTTCCTCCTTCATCATGTGTATAGGCATTGCAGGATGCTAATGGGGAAGATCTGTGCTACACGGAACCGCTATTTTAATTCCCCATCCAGCTCGCAGTGCAAGAGTGATGTCTCAGCAGCACTAAAGAGGCGTACTGCTTCTTATGCTTCTCTGAGGCTAATTGACAATCTAGGTGTATGCTCCTGCCTGTTCTTTTCATTTGGGTTCCCTGAATGCTCTGTTCTCCGCTTGAGAGATGGTGGCACTTAGTAGTTTGAGGTGCAAGCAGCTACCAGGATGGTGCAGCCCTCACCCAGCTCTTCTCTTATTCTCCTGCTGCTGCTGCTGCTGCTGCTCTCTTTTCAGGGCAAGGCTGTTCAAAAGTAGTCTAGTGGTGAAAGTTGCAGAAAGAAGGTGGGCCCCCTCAACATGAGTCACATCCACCCAACACAATGAAAGCACTCCTGTACCACTTTAGCAGGCATGTCTTCCCCCAAAGGGTCCTGGTCACTGTAGCTCTGTGAGGGGTCTCCTACCCAACTCTCAACACCCTTAATGAATGACAGTTCCCAGGATTCTCTGGGGCGAAGCCATGACATCAAAGAATGCTTTCAGTGTACAGTGTGGGTGTGACCGAATGTTTTACATTCTCCTGGACATCTCTTGTCCACTTGTGCTCTTCACTCCTTCACCCCTGCCCCGCCACAAAGCTTGAGAGGTGGATGCCAGCTGGAGGACAAGGCTTCACAAATAGAAAAGAGTAATTATTTGGGGTGGGGGTGGCTGGGGTTGGGGGGAGAACCAGATGGGAAGGTCACCATTTTGGTGGAGTAAAAAGCCGTTTCCTTTTGTGTTTTTCAGCTGAAGCATCAGCCCCTCAGGCCAGGTTTCTCACTGCCTCACTACAAAGGGAAGATCCCTGCTATCCTTTACCTAGGGAACTTGGCTGCTGCTGCTGACTCTCCTCCTTGGTTCTTGCTGGAATTCCTTTCACACACAGAGCTCCTCACCAAAATAAACCAAGAATTTAATAGACTTTTTCTCCTTCTGTTTCACACGCTCTGCGTTTTGCCACTTTGTGCCATTGTAGTAGAACAGGGCAAGACACCCTATTGCATGAAAAAGCTTTTCTGTGGTTAACAGGAGAAACCCAATGTGGGGGGTAGCCTTCAGCCACTACTGCCCACAGATCTCATGGAACCACCCTGGTTCAGTACTTAAAATTAACTGTGTTCCTAACAAGGACATGGTTTATTTTGGTCTCTTTGCTGTTTTCCACTAAGTCTTAAGGGGCCTGAGAGAAAGGGGAGCATGTTCCAGTGCAGAATCAGAAGCCACCTCCTTGCAATGGCAGATTGATGCCCATCCACACAATGCAAAGTTCTTGCTCGATTATGATCTCAGCCAAAATCAAAAATACTTTTATACTGCCCTGCGTTACCTAAATTCCAGATCGATAAGCATACATGCAACGCAAGATTCTTGCTTGATCATGACCTCAATCATTTTATTTATTTTTAAATATTTCTATGCCACCATTCATTATTTAAATCCGGAGCAGTTCACACTGCACCGCTGTCACTCATCTACATCTACAGCTTCTGTTCTGTGTGAAGTTAAAACCTTACAAATATCAGCCTATATTCATTAAAGCCTAGTAAAATTCTGCTGGGATGAATATGGTTTTATGGCGCATAAAATGCAGAATCCATTTCTCTTCCCAGAGAACGTAACTTTTTGTGTGCCTGGACCAATTGAGGTTCATGACAATTCCTTTCTCTTTTCAGAACGTGCATGAAATGAAACTGTTAACACTATATTGGCATTATAATGTGTCTAAGAGCACATAAATAAATGAAATGATAGGTTGGAAATTCAGCATGGCAGCAGGGTATTTTTCACCTTATTTGTAATGCAGTGATATAGTTGAGGCAGTTTCTGCCACTATCCAGCACACCATAGGAACTTCCTTTATTCAGCTTAGTAAGGATCTCCTAGATGTTTCATTGTGCTTAGAATTCAGTTTTCTTTGAACTGGCCTTTTGCTCCTTTCTGGCAGGATTTTGAGTCATGTTTTTCCCCCTCTGTCCCTTCAAGACTTAGAGTCACCATTAAGAGGAAGAGGGGAGGCTGAACCTTTTTAGTCCCACAATTTCCCACATACACACTTCAGGCAATTTGACAGCATTGAAGATGTGGGCACTATGGAAACAGAACTGCCCCTTCAATTTGACATAAAAATAGAGGCCAACACTTTCCAGCAAAGACAGCGAATGCAAGCTTTACTAATGACACTTTGAGGCGTTTTGATTATGCTTTCAACAAACAAAATGAAACCTTTCGCTATCTCTTGTACTTTGAGCGCATGCCTTTTTATATGAAAAACAAACAAACAAAACCCTTCCGTGCTATTTCGTAAATGGATTTTGAGTATTTGCTAAAATGGATCTTTATGTAATACCTAGAAATATCAATTGTTTGGGTTTGTGGCTGATTTTTAATGAAGTTGGGATGGGGTGGGTGGGGCTTAATATGTTATTGTTTACATTTGGAGTTGACTTTGTGGCAAATTGTTCTTGAAAGTGCAAAAGGGCACAATAAGCTGGACATGTGGGCAGGATTTCTGATGTGGGCTTCTGGCACATCTCAGAGTGCTTTACGCCATAATAGGACTCCTTGTGGTCGTGTACTCTCTATATGCCATGAGAAAGGTTTGGCAATCAGAATCACACATCTTAATGAAAGGAACCCAATGGAGAGACTGAAGAAACTTCCAAACTGGGGTCAAACGACAGCATCTGCTTTTAAAAACACTGGCGTCATCTTCAAGGAATGCAGGAATGGGTTCTTCACAAGCCAGAATGTCCCTGACCCCATTGTTGTTTTGATGGCATATGGAGGGGCTGAAAGATCTTCTATTTTTGGCATCACCTTCTTGCCTTCTAGTACAGGTATGGGAAGTGTGATGGTTGTTAATTTTTTGGCAGTCTTTCCGTTTCTTGTTATCTTTTATTTTTTTGAAACTTTAACAGTCTTTACTCTTTGATGTGAGATTAACTACCGTGCACTTCTACTACCAAGGGAACTTATAAATGGCACTTTCTTCATTTGCATGACATTTAACTTTATAGACAGCTACGTGTACTTCAAAGCAAACAAACATGCTTGTTTGGGGACAGTAACAACAACAACAACAGCAACAACAACAGTGGGGGAAACTCTCTGTGTAAATTTTGAATGGTGTGATTTTGCCTTTTCCGTGGTTTGAAGTGCTTAGCTTTCCATCTTGTAAGGCAGGGCAGACATCTGTCAATATAAAGCCAAGTTTTGCAAAGTGCAAGAATAACTTCCCATTGGAGATGAGGGGGGAAAGTGACTAAGGGGGAAGGAGGGCCGTTTGACAGGATCTGATTTGCCTAAACAGGAGTTTGCTTTTTACTCAGAAGGGGCTGTCAGTGTACCATTTTCCAATTTCTAACAGAAAAAGTATAACGTGATTGAATCATTGGAGTTTTTTTGATGCTCAACTGAATACAAAAAATTATACTGAGGTGAGAAGGGCTTTCATATCAGGGGGGCTTGCCATAAAAATATAGACCTGAGGACCTGTTTGCATTTCCCCACTCAAATTACTTGGATTTCAGTCAATTTGTTTCATTTTTGTTTCATTATCCTCACCTACTAGTGGCATTTAAAACATACATGGCAGCTCATCTTTACATATCTATAACTACAGGCCTAATTTTTCAGCTGCCAGTGTTCACATGTCTTGATCTTACATTGGACTTCAATGAAGTTCTCTCCTTTTGAGTTGAGCAGCACTGAAATTTCCTGACCACTGAACTATTTTTGACCCATTTCTCTGTGAAAACCTCTGCTCAGGTGATGAATCTGATAAACCTTGATAGCCTGGCTTGTCTGGGCTGTACCCATTGCACCGGGCTTTTGCTTCCAGTGTATTATGATGAGTACTTCAGGAATGAGGAGGCCCTTCCTTCCTGTTTCCCAAGCACACATTCTGTCAAGCATTAGCTGCTTTGACTGTGTTTCTTTGGGCAACATTAATACTATCTCCTGCATTGAATTTATATTTCGTAATTTCTGGCATCCTTTCCAAACATAAACCTCAACATTTCAAAGAGAAGGGGAGTCTGTCCTAGCAGAGCCTGACTTCTCTCAAGTCTTCCAGTAAAGAGGGGAACCTGACAGGTGACAAGGCATCCAATCCATCCCATTACAATTTTGCCCAAAACATCTGATTAAGCACCTGCACTTTAAGGAGGGGCCTCCTACCATGAAGTTATTTTCAAGGCCCTCTCATGTATTCTTCGCCCTGATTAGCACTGGCATTTCTGAAACCCTGTTTTGACCATGAAAGCAATTGTACCCAGATTTTGATCCATTGTCTGTACCTCCCCAAACCCCACCTTTACTCTTCCGTATCAGTGGCATAATACCTAGAGAGAAACCAGTTCACCTTTCCTGGCTTCCACAATAAAGGACGCTTGCATTTTCTCTGCCATCATGGAGGCCCACTGGCCTATGAATCCTAATCACTTCTGGAGCACATAGCCTGGGGACTTCTTCCAAGTGCAATTCTGGTTCCATAGGCTACAGATGTCAGTAAGGCAGTACATGTTCCACAGAAATGCATGTAGCAAACTCACAAGCAGCATCAAGGGGCTGGGATTTTGAAGGCATGGTAAAGGGAAAGGAATGCTTTACGTCTTTCTGCCCCAAAGCCACCCCACCTCCCCGTCCTCCCCACAATAGGGTTGAAGTGCTTTAGGAGGGTAAACGCTCCTGGAATTCCCACAAAGGTGAAACAGTTTTGTGTGTCGTGTTGGTGGGTGGAACCCAACAAAACACCTGGCAGGGCATGGGTTAAGCATTCCATTCCTCCTCTTAGTACAACACTCAAAACTGTAGACTCCTGAAGCTGCTTTTCATTATAAACATTAGCAGAGCTTCACTGTGTGCATTTGTGTGTAATGTAACACAGAATCAGAGAACCAGAGAGTTGGAAGGGACCTCGAGGGTCACCTATTCCAACCCCCTGCAAGACAATGTGTAGTTTGCCCCTCAGTTTTAGGCTGTGAGGCAGATTTCAGATGGTGAAAGGTACAAATATAACTGGAATTTCCTCTCTAGTATGTGGTAGGCTGTTAGCAGCATCTGTTTGAGCACAAAACAAGATCATGGCTCCATATGAGCTTTATGAAGTCCAGCAAGAAGGGATGCTGTTGGAAAATGTGCTTTGACTATTAATCACCATCACTGTCATTATCAGCCAAGTCAAATGTTCAGTGGCAGCCTAGTGATATGATCCAGGAGGAAACACCAGTTAAAAATCCTAAAGTTGTGCCTGGACAGGCCTATTTTGTCATGGTTTGTCCTGGGGAGGAAGTGTTGCAAATGGCTCACACTTTTATCTTACAATCTGTCCAAATAATGTGACACCGGGTTTTGCTGGTACCCGTGCTAACCTTTCCCACCACAATGCCCTTTGCTAATGTTTATTCAAACATCTTGTTCTTTCCCTGATCCAGAGCATTGTCCTGGACCTCCTCTTTCATTAGCGTAGCCCTGCCTTTTTAACCACAACTGCAAGCTTTCATGCATTTCAACCCATTCCCCATAGAAACCTCACAAACACCTCCTGCTACCCTTTGTGGAAGTGGAATAGAGGGGCTTTCCCACAGCACAACCTCAGCTTCTACACAACCCCACAAAAATATTTCAATTCCTCAACACCTTTGGCATCCCACATCAAAGTTATTGGTGCATGAAGGGCTGCACATCTATATAGCTATATTTGTGCTTATTTTATAAAATAAAAATATCCCTCGTCTACGGTCTTGAACAGAAAGAAACCATGGATGTATAGGAAAGCAGTGAAGAGCAATAAAAGGCACAATAACCAGGAAGGAGAGGGACAAACTAACCTGACTTGGACATTACTCCTCATAACAATCTAGAACCAGGATTAAGGTGTGCTGCATTTATTGGCATTTTCTACAGCTGCACAGGAGTAATCTCCATATTTCGTTACTTTCAAGATGAATCGGGATGTACCTGTATCAGGGACAGTTTATGCCTATTGAATTGGGCAAGGTGGGGGGAAACTGGGCTACCTCATCTAGCATTCTACCACTGATGTGAAAACAACTGCAAAGTTAGCCTGCTCCTTGCTGAAGTCTAGTCATCTTACCTACTTCACAACTGATCCCAGAAATTAATTTCCAGCTAGAGATGAAGTTAGCAGTAGGGAAGGACCACGGCTTAGTAGCAGAGCATCTGCTTTGCCTGCAGGAGTTCTCAGGTTTGATTTCCAGGTAGGGCTTGGAATGGTTCCTGCCTGGAACCCTGGAGAGCAGCTGGCAGTCAGTATAAGTGAAGTTAGATGGAGCAAGGATCTGACTCAGTAAGAGGCAGCTTCCTAGGTTCCTATGTGTGACAGAATGATTCCTAGGAAACCCTTTCCACTGTACATTACAGCTGCCAATGTGCTGGTGGAACGAAAAAATAAATATATTCAAATATACTCCAGATAGATGAGCAAAGCCTTATATGTTCAGACTTTGCTTCCTACCTAACTGAGAATACCAGTTGTCTTTTCTCCTTCAGTTATGCCACATGTTCTCCTTTTTGTTAAGATGGCTTCCCTTCCTCCTCCTTAGTTCTTGCATGGCTGCAAATCAGCCACTTTTTGTCCTGCTCCCTGCCCCTTTTTGGTAAGGGAAAATCCGCGAGAAGGCAAAGTTTGGTATTTTTGGGTTTTTTTCTACTGTTGCACAATTTTTTGGCTTTTGTAACATTTGGGGGGAGAAGCTGGAAAAGTGGTTTGAGAAGAAAGTATAAATGTATATAAGAAGATATATATAAAGATATAAATATATATGCATATAAATATATGAAATCTCTATGGAAATATTTATTTCACATGAATGCAAAAAAAAAAAAAATCACAAAAAAGAAGGGAAGGGGAAAAAAGCAGCTTTGTAATGTAATCAAACAAAACAGTCAGGGAGCGCCCCTCTCATGTTTGTTAACTTGATGTGACTGGAATATTCCAAAATCCTTCAGTATCTTTTGTAAGTGAATCAGACCTGTAAAGCGGTGTGACTGTGTTGGATTCATTGTTCCAGTTTTTTGAAGCTGTGGCTGTGAACAAAATGATCACTGCTAAAATTTTATGCTATATTTTTGGGGTGGGGGAGATGGGGATTGTCAGTTTTATTCTTGGTGTTTCAAGTGCAATAAAATAGCTACAAACTCTTGAGTATGGAAAATGCTGATTGTCACTAAATGACTCCGACTCTATTTTACTTTCTATTTCATTGTGATGCTTCTGTCTTTAAGGGGTATCATATCTGGAATACAACACTCAGGGACAGAGCAGAAAGGAGGACTGAAAGTTCTCTTCCTCTTTGGTGACTTAGGGCCTGTCTTCTACTCCTCAGGTGCTTTTTCCTGGTTGGGATGTTTCCTTCAATTGTGATTATGCTTCTTGATATACTTGGATGGAAAGAGGGGTGGTGGTTTAGAAACCTCTGGAGGTTTATTGTAAGGAGGTCCCTTGGAGGCTTATGACTTTAAAATATACACAAGTTGGGTGTCCACTAAAATTCTGACCCTTGTTTTCTTTTCACACAGAGATCTAGCTTGCCCTCTCTCACTTCTGAGGGAATAATAAAAATAACAGCAATACTACACCACCTCTGCTGCTGCCGCTGCTGCTACGACTACTGTCTTACATCTTCCCCTTTCTCACACAGAGCACGGGGTGTCTAACAAAATCTAAAAGCCACAACATTAAAACAAAAATCTAAAATGCAATATTCATCAGCACTATTTGATCAAGGCTGACCTGCTGGCCATGTCTTTCTTCATTCCACACTGAAATCCCTACTCACAGGAATCTGATAGGGATCCTTTAAGAAAAGGGAGCAATGGAGGCTGGTCCAGTAGTGTGAATGGGGCCCTACCTGACTTCTTACTTACATTCATTCCAAGGGGTGACACTGCCTCATCAGCCTCTTCCTTAGCCTCAGTGTTGTCCCTTGCAGATCTGAGAAAGGAGGATGGAGACAAAATTAGAATGGCCTATCCTTGGCTCTGCCTCCTGTGGGTCTCCCTGCCTTCTGCGGTACCAGTCTCAATGGGCAATAGCCACCACAGCCCGTAAGCAGCAACCTATGGAGGGGAACAGGTTTCCCATCCCTGTGCCAGCATAATCAATACCATAGCCTTTAGAAATGCTGAAAACTGAGCAAGGCTCTAGCGGCTAACTGTGTAGGAAGTATAGAAGGGTTGCCACACCATCTGCTGGTAATTGCAGGCATGCCTGCATTCTTCTTAGTGTTTCCTTTCATATTCTCTTGGGCCCATCCAGACATCTTGTTTACTGTGCATTCATTCATTGGTGTTGGCGCAGTTATACTCAAAACCGTTTTCTATCATCTTTGCCCCTACAACCATTTCAAGACAAACATCTTGCTTTGTTTCCTGTCACTGTGTGTCCTGTAGTTTCCTGGAAAAATACTGTAACATTTATACCACAAATGTTTGAGGGCTTTTTGTATTCATTGTGCCATAATGCAAGAGTGTCTCTCCAAAGGGCAATACAGTGGACGCTCGGGTTGCGAACGTGATCCGTGTGGGATGCACATTTGCAACCCCCAGCATCCGCAACCCGCAGTGGCGCGTCTGCGCACGCGCGGGTTGCAATTCGGCGCTTCTGCGCATGCATGACTGCCGAAACCCGGAAGCAACCCGTTCTGGTACTTCTGGGTTTCGGCGGTCCGTAACCCAAAAAAACGCAACCTGAAGCGTCTGTAACCCGAGGTATGACTGTAATGCAGTGTTGTTCACATTGCAGAGCAACTAGCAAAGTGAAATGATGTGAGGATGGTTCAATAAAAAATTGCTGCTGATGTTGTGTCAGTGACAGGTTGCAGGGTACACCTGCCAAAAACACCAGCCTGGAAGGGCCCTTGAGATTTATACAAAATTTTCATTATGATAGTAAATGATCAGTTGTTTATATAACAGGTCCGCCCCCCCCCCCCAGTAGTGACAAACAAAAATAGTTTTAAAATACAGTCGTACATTGGATCCCAAACGCCTTGGTACTTGGACGTTTTGGCTCCTGGACACTGCAAACCTGGAAGTGAGTGTTCCATTTTTCGAACATTCTTTGGAACCCGAATGTCTGACGGGGCTTCTGCTGCTTCTGATTGGCTGCAGGAGCTTCTGGCATCCAATCAGAATAAGCTACGCTTTGGTTTCTGAATGTTTTGGAAGTTGAACGGACTTCCAGAACGGATTCCGTTCGACTTCCAAGGTACGACTGTATGTCATTTTTAACTACTTTTCATAAAGTAGTTATAATTACCATTCAATTGCATGAAAGGTAGTTTAACCACCGCTCATGATGACTGCTGAATCTGTTCCCCCCTGACCTGTTGGGCAGAGTTCACATCATCCATCAGATATGTGAGCATAGCAGTGCATGTACAGCCCACTGTTACAAGCATGAATCTCTGGATAAGGACCTAGTTAAGCCTTCAGAAACATGTACTGCCTAAATGTCCAAAAGGCATTTTGTAAGGTGAACAGGAAGGTCTTAGAAGCAGTCAGGTGGAAATATATTTAACAGAAAACCTCCATTAATTGGATGATGTTACTGCATAATTGTCAAGGAACAAGATTGTAACATGGATGAAATAATTTCATGAGTGGTTTTTGTTTTTAGAGCGGTTTTAGATAAGGATACCCCTATCTTTATATAGTTCCTATATCCTCTTCCCATATCTACTGCAGTTCACTATGCTTATAGAACTCCTTGTTAAAATATTATGCAGCTATGGAATATATGGAATATTTAGAAATCAGGATTAAAATTAGCCTCTATATTATTTACATCAATAAATTCTATCACTAGGAGGTGCTAAATGACAATGATGTTTTTATTCGGATATCTGGTTAGAAATTAAATCTAGATGAAATTAAATGAATATTGTGTAAATCAAGGCTCTCTGAGTCATACAAGAATGAGGAAAAGCAACCCAACTGCATCTAAGAATATATGTGCCTGAAAAACTAAAATAAAATAGGAGAGTTACTTAATTTCTAAGTAACTCCCAGACTAAAACCAAGACGGCTGAGAAGAAGCAGCTTTGTGAAGGAAAGAGTGAAGAAGAGACTTTTCAACCTGTCCTTGCTCACCTTCACTTTTAAAGGATTTAAGTTTGACCTGTAGCAGGTTAAGTGTGCAACACTATCTCTGCCCACAAGATGTCAGCAGCTCACTGTGAGGAGCAGTTGTAGTAATAGGAACTCTGGGTGGACCATGAGGCACAGCACAGGTTTCTTGGGATTATTTTGTTTTGTATGGTGGAGTTCCCCCTCCTAAAATTCCTGTCTGTGGAAAGCTAGCATCAAAGGAGAAAGGCCATAATCATGTAGGGAGATGGGGGTAGGTTTTTTTTAATGAGATGGGCAATTACACTCGAGGATTCAAAGAGTGTAAATAAAATTTAATACATTAACTGTTCCTACACCGTGTGTGTATATGGGAGAGTTTTAAACTGTGTATATGAACCCTAATATTGCGTTGGGTGAGTGACTGTATCTTGGGAGAGAGCATATTTGCCTGAATGGAAAGAGTCCTTTCTGCACATAATAGAACACATTGAATAGAAAGGGATATTTTGGCCCCCAGCTTCCCCAGCCCTGCAGCCTTAACTGTATGTATACAGCCTGTTGCTGCATTTCAAATAAATACATTTGGGATTGGATTGCTAATTTTTTTAATAGAACATCTAAAAAAGTGAAGGAATTCTCCTCACGTGCATTTTTGTGTTCACCAAGTTTCTTTATTCAGCATGAAGACATGGGCTCCTCTGGCCAATGCTGTGTCCCTTCTCAGGAAACTCCAACTCTCCCCTTCCGGTGCTCTTTTTGCTCTGACCCCTCCAAAATGTCTTCTTCAGATTCCCCAAACAGACAAGGAACATGACAAGAAAGTTCATTGAAAGCCTCTCTAAAGGCCCAGCTGGGAGCTGTGAATGCTGATGGACATGACAGGGCTGCCTGGGGGGGCGGGTGGGGGGGATGCAAGCTTGAATGTTAAATGTGAGGAAAACTTGAGGAGGTATTTACACGCCCACTTCAATAATTTTATTTTCTTAGAACTGGAAGCAGACAGAAAAGAGTCTGGGAAAATTCCCCATACTCAGGCTTTTGTATTGTTCATAGTGCTAAGAGGGAATGAGAGGAGGGAGAGAATCTCACTCTGCCTTGCTAAATACATAATAAATGAGAGAGTACTTTTGAGGTCACTGTGAAGAGAGTTAACTTGCTTTCATCTACTTTGGGAACCCCGTGCATTCCTTGAATCCCTTCCCTAGTCTACATGATTGTAGAGAGATCCTGTATGTATGTAATTTCTCGCTGGCCTGCAAACAAAATATCTTGCCCTATCTTAATAAACAGGCAGCCCTAAAGGCCAAGAGGAAGATTTTACTGGAGAGCCAATCAGAGTACAAGCAAGCACTTCCCTGCACTCTCTTCCTCTGTGTGAGAGACAGGAAGGCCTAAATGGCAGCCTGCAGCTCAGCAGCCTGTGTCTCAGGTGAGGTGTGTGCAAAAAAAACAGAATACTGGCTAATCACTCCCCCCCCCCTTCACAAGAAGTTGAATTACAGAAGGATTTGACAAAATCTGACAAAAGAGGCAGCCAATCAAAATGGACTCAGTTATTATCAAGGCATGAGGCTTGATGTGAGGATTTTTAAAATAAAAAAATCCGATAATTGAAAGCGGTGGCCTGGGGATGTGCATATTGCCCATAAACTGTGGTGATACAGCGGAAGCAAGAAGTTCTCAAAGAACAAAACTGCTCCAAACTGGAGTAACAGAGAAGATCACTCTGAAATGTAAGTGCCAAATTTCTTTTAGTCACATTTAATGTTAAAATACATTTATTATAGTCTTTGTTTTGTTTATGTGATATGTATTTTTATGAAGATTTTAAAGTGCCATTTTATATAGTTAAAAACACTGTTTGGAATTTGTTCCCCGCCAGTGAAAATTCCTTTAATAAGGCATTGCCCAAAGCCCACCAACTAATTTCTTTCTTTGCCACTTTCATTTTGCTGCAATCAAAACCTGCTTTTAGTTTTCAGTCTTCTTCCCTTCCACCTTCCCACAAATACACTCTTTGCTCACTTTGGTACTGTGACCCCAGTGTACATCATATGCAGTTTCCCCCCCACATTTCCCCACTATTACTACAAATCCTAATAGTGCCTTCATTCCAGCTCTCTGGAGACAAAACCCATTAACACCTTGCCATGGCCAGTCAGCAGCTTATGAATACTTATACAAAGGATATTATGTGAGCTTCACAATTTATGATGCCCCACGAAGTCTCTAAGGCTGCAGTCTAGATGAGCCTTTGGCATGATCCAGTAGGGCAGGTGTGGGGGGAAGATTTGGCCCTCCAGATGATGTTGAACCACAACTTCCAGCCCCAAAAAGCATGGCCAGTGGGTGGCGATATTGGGAGTTACATTTCAGCGACATCTGTAGAGTCAAAGATTCCCCACACCTACAGTAGGGCATTACTTAAGACCTCCAGTTTGAAAATGTGCTCAAGAGCTCAAAAAGGTTGGCATCCCTGAATAGTGGAACATGTATATAAAGGTAAAGGAACCCTGACAGTTAAGTCCAGTCGTGAGCAACTCTGGGGTTGCAGCGCTCATCTCGTTTTACTGGCCGAGGGAGCCAGCATGACTAAGCTGCTTCTGGCGAAACCAGAGCAGCGCACAGAAACACCATTTACCTTCCCGCCAGAACAGTACCTATTTATCTACTTGCACTTTGACGTGCTTTCAAACTGCCAGGCTGGCAGGAGCTGGGACCAAGTAATGGGAGCTCAACCCGTTGCTGGGATTCAAACCACCGACCTTCTGATCAGCAAGCCCTAGGCTCAGTGGTTTAGACCACAGCGCCACCCACGTCCCGTGGAACATGTATAGGAAAGTATATTGCACATCAGATTTCTTGGGTACTCACTGTAATCTTAGTAATCTTCATGAGCTGTTAGAGGGTTCTAGTATCAATGGTAGCAGAATGCCTACATGCAACTGAAACTAGAATGGAAATTTGAATTTCTGAGGCTGGCTTCCCACTGAGGAATATAGATAAGGAAATCAGTTTGACTATACAAGCAAAGCTATTTTGCTGATTTTTAAACAACCCCACCATGGCTTTACCTCCTTCAAAATGAAGTAGCTATTCCCTATAAACTATATATTATAAATGAACACAATTATTATAATCTAGCAAAATACTGTAATTCAAACAAACATGTACATCATTCTGCTGTAAACACTACAGTAAAATCCATCCTAACCAAAACAGTGCTGAGGCCCATTGCTGACAGAAATAATAAATTGCTTCTTTTTAATTTACAGCAATAGTTCCCAGAAGAGTTTTCTTTGTTTGGTTGCTAGCTAGTCAGTCCCTTAAAAACATTGTCAAGAAACCTACGTTGCTTCCCTGCATTCTAATAGTGACCTTACATTTCTTTTTGCCTTATTAATGAATGGCACTGGTAAATGCAAGATTTGGTGGGATGGATGAATCAACTGAGCAGCATAGAATCCAATAAATTAGTAATACTAAAAGATTAATTTAAAAACTCCAGCATTAAGAGACCTCATTAAAGAAAAAAAGTAGTCTGAAATAAATGGTTTTTTTACATGCAGTTGTGGAGAAAGTTCTATAACTTGGGGGCCACAACAGAAAAGGCCCTGCATCTTGTACCTGTCTTCTGTACTTAATCTGTGTTTCCCACAAGCCTTCTGGGCTCCATGCAGGTTGAGGAGGATTGGACTGGTTATGACATTTGTACCACATATTGCTTAATCTGAGTTATATTTACATATAGATATATTTGTGCAACATTCCTGTTTTCTGCTTGTGACATACAGCAAGCTTGGTTGAATAGGTTAAGTTCTGGTACTATGAACCTTCTGTGTTGATAGTCCTGGCACTAGGCTGGAGCTGGAGTCTTAGAAGACCTTTGGTCACACATGTTTTAGTTATTCATAGACAAAGGTGGCCATACTTTCTGCGGCAGGGTGGTCAATGTGACCTCTTTTACCCAACCTGGGTGTGCTGGACTGACTGTACAATCTGCACAGACCTGAACATGAAGGAAGTCCCATTAACTTACATATGTACATTGGATGTGATGCTCTGTTCTCTCTTCTTGCCTTTTTGCCAAATGACTTTCCCCATGTAAATGATGACTCTTTGCGTTTGTACTAGCCCTCTGTGTAGCCCTCCTTCCCGTTGAAGAGGGTTGCTCTACTGCTCTACTGCTGTGTGTATCTGTTGATGACGTGGGGTTCCCCACCCTCCATGGAACAATTACCCTAGTCACAGTCAGGTAACAGCAACCATAAACAGAGCACGGGAGTGTGCACTGTTGCTTCTCCACCCTCTCTCCGCAGCATAGCAGTGACATAAGATGTTTGGATGAATTTATTTGACATAGGCGCCAAGCTCTGTAAATGTTTTATGAACATCTTTTCTAGGAGCAAGAGGAAGTGTTAGATCAAGTCAGGACAGCTTGGATTTATTCCCATGAGAATTCAGCTTCTGAGGAAAACTCCCTTACTGTACTAAGGCAACAGATTTTTCACCTCAGTCTTAACTCACCTTCCCCTACCCCATGCTCATCCTCATCCCCAAATTGCCATTTGATGAGGAAGAACTCCCGTCCCTCAGAATAGGGATTTTTTCAAAACACCTGTCCGGAAGGCTTGTCACACTGCTTTGTGATTTGGTTCTGCATGTGAACCAACTCTTGCGGGACGGGGACACACACACACTAGGGTCTGGTCCATACATCTGACATTCTGTTTACTCTGGCTCCAGTGCACTCCCACTACTGGTATTTGAAGGGCATTAGTTACAGTCCATATATCTCCTGAATTTCCCTCAAAAATACTGCTATTTGATGCATTTCCCCATAAACCAGCTTCCATCTGATTTGAAACATAAGCCACAGTCACTTCACCATTAAGCTGAAGGGCGTACATTTGAGTCAACCATTGTACATGTGCAGATGACTGCTTCGTGCATCGGAGTTCTGGGAGTTGCAGTGGCGAGGGACGCTAATAGGAAATGAAGACATCCCACCTCTGTCTGGTGTGTACAGCAACATGCAAGTGTGTGACTTCAAGGGCAGGGAGGGACGACAACCTTGCTGCGTTTTAAGCCAATAATGTGTACATAGCCTTAGCCATGTGCCTTTGCATGGGACCAGTGGAATCTGCAGGAAAATATAATTGAGGATGGGGTGTGGGGAGCAACATGTAATCTGGGAGAGGTGGAGTTTTGTCCCACAAGTTAGATTTCTAAAAGATCAGTAACGGTACATTTCATATTCACACTGCCACCCTGAACACGTTTTCTTTGAAATAAGTCCTATTTATTTGATGGAGTTAACCATGAAGTAAGCATGCCTACCATTACAGCCTGTTTATGATCCTGTTATCATTTGCATGTGAAAAGTGCCTTTGCATTAAGGAACCACAGGGGTCCAGCAACGGAGGCTGGTGGTCCCTGACCTTCCGCCTCCTGGCCCAGCCTATTTATAAGAGCAGTCTCACACAACACTTGTTTGTGTTGCGTAAGAAGGAAACAGCACGTGGGACTCTTCACATCTTAGGTCACAATGGTGACCTGAAATGAATTAGTGATGTGAGAACAATTTGCCCATTGTTAGTAAAATGTAGGACTTCCCTTTCTTGCACTGAGGTTGGGGATGTTCATGAAAAGAAAACTTTGATATGGTGGCATGGCGTGGCATAGCATTTTCCAGGATACATCTGTAATTCTCACTGTACTGTCACATTATGTGCATGATGCACAAGGATGGATTGGTTCATGTGGTGAAAGACAAGGGAGACCCAAACTGAACACATGGGGATGGTCAGACATTTCTATGCCCGTGGCTTCATTTCCCCCTCATTGAAAACTGAAAAGGCAGCTTACGCAAACCTGTCTCCATGCCATCATTTTTCCTGTGCACAACAGAACTGAGGAATGCAACAGTTTGAGCAGCTCCTTGGTCCACACCGCTTTGCAGGCTTCCCTTATCCATCTGGCTACCCACTGTGCAAACAGGATGCTGAACTAGATGGGCCTTTGGCCTGATCCAGCGGAGCTCTTCTTACGTTCTTACATTCCTACTGCACTATGGCCTCACTGGACTGTGTTGTAAAAGGGCAGGATTCAGCAGTTTGCCTGTGATCTTTTTCAGAGCCAACCAGTAACTTACCTGTTAATTAGTTATCTTGGCACAAACCAATAGTTTTCCTATTTCCTGTTCCATCTGAATTCAGTATGTTCCTGGGTTCCCCAACTCTCACCCAATCAAAGGCAATCTGGGCAATTAAACCAGCCTCTCCTTGGGTAAACGGTGTCAAGGTTAGAGCAAGTCATTCATTGTCGTAATAAATCTTTATTGCAACCCCTTCTTCCCATCCCCCATCATAAACTAAACTTTCCATAAACGCTAGGTTTATAGTAGGTCTTCTTCTAATGATTAACTTGGAGCTTAGCAGCTTGCAAAGCTCTGCAGAAGGCACTGGTAGTGCAAGAACTCTGAAGGGCATCTGCAGTCTCTTCTTCTTAGCATGAAGTTGACTTTTAAGCTGCAGAAACAATTGACTGATTCCAGCGTTAAGAGTGTTGGAACGGAGAAAGCAAAGAAACTTGCTCAATTCCTTTCTAGTTAAATAAGGTTATAACAATGTAGTTTCCCCACCTGAAGTTCTGAAATGGAATGGAAAGTATTGTTATGTGGACGGTGTGGTCTTATTGTCAAAAGAGGTTTAACCCCATCTTCTGAGTGGATTGACTCCTTTTCCTAAAAAGGCACATCCACGGATAGTCAGCCCAGCAACCTGTTCTCATAGTGGTCAACCAGGCGCCGATAACAAGTGGTGATCTTTCCACTTGTGCTCCTCAGCATCTGGTATTCAGAGACATGCCGCCTCTAATACTGGAGGTAGGTCATAGCCATCATGGCTAGTGGTCACTGGTAGTCTTATCCATGTATTGGTCTAATCACCTTTTAGAGCTGTCCAGGTTGAATGAATGAATGAGTGAATGGGAGAGGAGGCATCATGCAGGTATGCTGGGAGGTCCTTCCAAACATCAGGGGCAACAAGAGAGAGGGAAATCATTTCAAGAAGGAAGGATGGTGGTGGAACTGGAAGAGTGATGATTCCACGCTGAAATGCTTTCCATTGAGAACATTAAAGAAAGTTGTATAAAGGCAGCAATTGGTTTAGATCAAGAGATGCCAAAACAAAATTAGGCCCATGGGTACCTCTGCAAACTGTGGTCATTACACCCACCTCACAACCAAGCACACAGTGCAGCCTATTCTGTTGTAGTGTTGCATTGAGTCAAACTTCAGCATAGGGATAAGAAAGGACAGGCCTCTTTGGGCACATGGGTTCCATGTTGGTGACCCATGATTTAGACTGCCTGTTTGATTCATGTTGTTCTGTAAAGCATAGTGCAGAGCAAACAGTAATTTTCATTTCATTACATTTAAAAATCACAATATATAACATTAAAAATAAAAATAATTCAATAGCCCCCCCCCCAAGGAGCCACCTTTTAAAGGGTATAGGAGAGATATTTCAGACCTTTTCTTAAATTAAAGCTTGTCCTGTGGTTTAAGAGGCTAGTTTCCTATGCCAAGATACACTAGAATGAGAATCTGAAAATAAAATGTCATTAAGTCCTGGGAATTCTTACATAGGACTCCCCGCCCCACTCCGGGTTTCTATTTTTAGCCTGCTACACTGTAAATTGATCCAGTCAGTTATGATATGGACTTGAAACTAGTTTTGGATGATACACTGATATATCGCCCAGCCATAGTTAAGAGCAGAGTACAGTAATACATACAGTACTGTGGATGTTGCCTCATCCACTATGGCTTCCACCAAGAGGTAAAATTTGAACTGTCTGGAAACTTCACCTTAGAATGAGCATTCAAGAAGAAGTTCAGTGTCCCACTATCTGCTTGCTTAGCAAGCGCTGATGTGAAGTGACTAGCATTTGAATTGATGGACAGATCTTGCAAGGCATAGTTTCTATTTATTATATTTACACAAACCTTTCCCCTCAAGGCCCTTAAATTTCTCTCCCCCTACCCCGCTCCCCCACTGCCTTGAAAACACACAGCAAACCAAGACTCTGTGAGTTTCATGGGTGAAGGAGGATTCGAACCTTGATATTCTGCCCAGTTCTACTCCAGTCTAGAGCTGCAGGGTCTTTTTTAATCTGAGGGACAACATTCCCTCATGCAGAACGTTCTTGCCAATGGGGTCAGAATGACCAGGAGCAATGAGTGATGTCCCTGGAGTATTTTTTACATACGGTATATCTCCTTCTGATATGAGCAGTACACCTCCGGGAGAATAGTTCCAGGGTGCTGCAACAGCTTTTTTCCCATTTGCAACTGTAAGCTATCTATAAAACATTGTTATTGGCTGGCATATTGTAAATGAAACAAATAGTGCCATGTGATATGCGCTGAGAAAGCAGGGGCTCCAAAGGAAGTCCCTTTACTTGGCTTTAGTGTTATTTACATCCAGGATTGGTCTTCTAAATCTTAATCTGGTATTTAATGTTTTCCTTTCCTTCTCTCATTCTTTTTTTTGCTGGGAAGCAAGGAAAGCAACAGGGTGTGGGAATCTGCCGACATTATGAACTTGCAGCTGCAGTCCATTATGCACTGCCAGTGTTGCTCTCCTGTAGAGCTGATGACAAATGGAATTGCTGCCCCAGGGGAAGCCTTGACATTTTGAAAAGCATTTCCGTTGCGGAGCTGGAAAGTAACTCTGTGTGTGTGTGTGTGTGTGTGTGTGTGTGTGTGTGTGTGTGTGTGTGTGTAAAATCTTTTTGTAAACACTTTGAGGTGTTATTACAATCAAGTGGAATATAAATGTGAAATAAATAAGAATAGCACACATTCTCTTTTTTACACACACACACACACACACACACACACACACACACACACGTTGTTGATGCCAAGGAGAAAACATTGAATATATATGGAAAACTTCCTTTTTTATTGCTGTCATTCAAAATGTTTGCACCTTGGCATTAAAAACATGACCCAGAAATGAAATGTGGTTTGGTGCAGCTGGATATAGAATGTTGTTTATGTACATGTGGCAAAATGGACACTCTCCTGACGTTTGTAAATCGGCATGTAAGTAGAGAAATAAAAGGGAAAATTCCTGTCCTTTATTCAGTCTCTCCTTTAAAATGAGAAGTGTTGGGCTTAACTCAATCCAGGATCTTAATTTTAACATGCAGCTCCATTTTATTACACGTTAGAGAATCCAACATCTTTTCTACAAAGGAGGTATGTAAACAGGATGTTGCTCTTCTGAACTGTCACCTTACGCTTTATCCCCATCCCTGAAGTCCATTTAAATAATTCACATGGCAGGCTGATTCCTTTCCTTAGATTTCGCTGTGGTGGCTTGTCTATGATTTCAACTTCCTGAGGCAAAGAGAGAATCGAAGGACACACTTTTGCATCCCTGTGAACAGGGAGGGGTGGGGTGGGGGAAGCCATCTGAATGAATTTGGGCTGTGAATCTCCATCCCCAGATAATTTACACATAAATCTCTGGTAACCCCCTCAGAACGCTTGCCTCAAGGTGGGAGGAGAACGAAAGAGGGAAGGAATATTCTGCAATGTATGTATGCATGTATGTATGAGGGCCTGATACCATCAACATTCAAATTGCCGTGCACCTCAAAACTAGCATTTCAAAGCTTCCCAGCCTCTGATGCTTCCCTTCCAGATAAATGAGGAGGAGAGAAATTGGCTACAGTTCAATGACCTGATGAGAAAATTTGTGTCCCCCCCCCAGGCTCTTATTTATTTTTAAGGCACTCTCCAACTTCGCTCTGTAGTCACAAATCTTGAGGGATCCTATTTTAAATGCTGAATTCTACATTGTTTGGACTCTAATAATAGAATCTCTCTTTCTCATAAATATCTCAGTGGTTAATTCCTGAATTTCTAACCTACTAGCTCAAGTATCATTGAGAAAAAAACAGCAGCTGTGCTTTCAATTTCAGCCATTACTATTCCTGGCATACTTGGGATAATTGGAAATAATTGATTGCAACCCTGCTATCTGTGTTCAGGTGACTCTAAGGCAGGGAGTGGAGAACCATGTGGCACTTCCTGTTGTTGGGCTATAAATCCCATCCTCAGGGATGATGGGAGCCGTACTTCAACAACACTGGGCATGAGGGGCAGGGGTTGTCCATCACTCTTCTAAGAACTGTTTCACATATGCATCTTCATCATCACTTGATGACTATAATATTCAGAGACAACCCGTGAGCCATCACAGAAATATCCATAGATATAGTTTTTATTTCACTTCTTGTCACCTCAGACATCATGATTTCCAAGTGGCATTCATCCAGCCAGCTGATAGTTAGAAATCCTGTAGTATGGGATAGCTCTGTTGGTAGAGCATGAGACTCTTTATCTCAGGGTGGTGGGTTCGAGTCCCACATTGGGATAAAGTTTCCTGCATTGCAGGGGGTTGGACTAGATGGCCCTCCTGGTCACTTCCAACTTTACCATTCTAAGAGAGCAACCTGTGGGTGGGTGGGCGGGAATCAGACCTGAGAGCTGGGAGAAAACAACAATGGGTGCAGTACTATGAGCTTGGCTGGACAGTGAGTCCACACTATGAGGTTCTCAAAGAGTGTGTCTAAAACTATGCTTAGAGGGGTGTCTCAGGTGGTTGTTGTTTTTAAGGGCCTAGTTAACCCATGCCACTTCCTTCCTATTGTTGACACTTGATAAATACTGTATATGAGTAGTGGACAGATGCTTTCTCAGTGACTTTCAGTGGTCTGTTTTCATATTAGCTGATGTGTAGTGCCCTCACAGAGTGGTGCTGCACTTTTAGCCCCACTCCCTTATGTTGCATCTTCTTCCTTTAAAACACGAGTTGTTTGTGGCTGTCTGCAAAGAAAGCCCTGTGTGTGAGCGCCTGCTCAAGGGTAAGTGCTTCATGAAACCGGGACATCTGGTTGCGCTAGAGTCCTTACACCATCAGGGCTTTCCTTTAGCTCATCTATTTCACCAGAGACTGCAAAAAGCAGTGAACAAAATAGTCACGCCACACAGATATTCATGGTCATGGAAAGGGGAACTGGGTAAGGAAGCCTTCCCATGCATGCAGGGATGGCTAGAATGAGTGGGTGCCTTGTTCAGTTCACAGGTGTGTACACTGTCAGTGTAGCAATGCTCTATTGAATTGTCTTTGGCTGCAATTTTTGCATTTAATTTCCACTTGACCCCACTGCTCAGAATCCCCACTCACTCCTCTTTATATATACATGCAACTGAGGATTACATTTGACATGGACCTAATGAAGTAGACTCTAGGCTAGTTCATGAGAGCTTGTGGCATAAGAAATATGCTAGCAGCCTTTAAAATACCCCTTTGTTGTTTTTGCATCAATTCTTTGTCAAAGCTGTGATCTGTGATTTTGGTTTTTACATGGTGTGGGTGTGGCTGTTGCACACTGCTTTGATTTTAATGAATTTTAATGAATTTTTGCTTTATATGTTTTTTTATAAATAAAATAAACACAGATTAACACAGTTACCTGTCTATGAATTTAAACGCACATCTACAGAGGCTTAAAGCTCCTTGAAGGCTGTATACACACAATACGCTTAAAGCATATTCTTCCCCTCAAAGAATTCTGGGCTCTGTAGTTTACTCCCTACAGAGTTACAATCTCCAGCAACTCTTAACAAGCTAGAGAGCCAGAATTCCTTGAGGGAAAGAATGTGCTTTAAAGCTTGTGTACTTCTCATAGGTATCTACTTGACTATTGTGGGAGACAGGATTTTGGGCAAGATAGGCCTTTGGCCTGATCCTTCAGGACTCTTATGGGGTGGGGGCAGGGTTATTGCGTTGTTGCTGTTTTTATTTTGATTATGTATTTTGTGGTTTTCTTCTGTGAACTGCCCTGAGACCTGCAGGTATAGGGCAGTATATAAATTCAATAAACAAATAAAAACACAGACTTTAAAAGATACATGGCAATAATTCATATGCATATTACCATCACTCCTCAAGACTAGTGTTCCACAGACACATGACACTTGAGCAGACTGGTTCTTCCTTATTTTAATGTCAAATAGTACACACCCACGCTCACTCAAGAACACATATCAGTAGCTGGAATACATTGTAAATGCTGGCCACTGTGGCTGAGCATTAGAACTGCTCTTTAAAGGGGGAGTGGCCTGTGCTGTCCATAATTACATGAAAAGAAGAAGATTCTGACACACAGACTCACATGTGCACTTAACACAGAGATCAGGTCAGGAACCTATTGAATTTTAGAATTTTAGAAATGCCTGATCAGAGTTATTTGTCCATTCATCTGTTTGCTTTGTAAGGAAACAGGGACTTCTCAACACCCAAAAGAGGCTTTGTAGATTGTATATAAAAGTTTTCTGAAGCCTGGATTCTCCAAGGGTTTTCATTGGGATTTGGAACACCCATACATAGATGCACACATTTGCTGGCCAACTCAGGAAGAAAAGCCTGTGTGGACAATCAGTCCCAGAAAATCATCTGGAGCCAGACTACAGACAGCACATTTATATGCCAGGCTAGAGGCGAGAGAGATTTCTTTCCCTCTTTTTCTGCCAATTATTTTTAGCAAAATCTTAAAATATTGCTCACTAATGGACTGCCTCCCCTCCCCCGACCTATAACTACAGAGGCCACTAGAGAAAAGAATGCAGACAGTCACACAGAAGAACAGCGTGTATCTGTGCCAGGAAATGGGAACTGCATTGCGCTTCTACAAATAGCCCATTTCCCAATGCATATTGGTTTAAGAAGGAACAGAAAAAGGCCAACTGTTAGAAAATCAAGCCATGTAAGGGAAAAACTCCCAGGTACCTTTTCCCTCATAATGTATTAGAGGTACTGTAGAAAACCCAGTCTATTCACAGGTCCCACACAATACAACAAGCCTCCAGTCTGTACTTTTGCTGACAGCGAGCCAGATAGGTAATGGCCTCACACCAAAGTCCTTTCTTGATCTTCCTTCACTAAAGCTCTCCCCAAAGCTGGAGGTAGAAAATTGCTCCTACCTGTTGTTTCTCTTTAGAGGATGAAAGAATAGATATTGTGATTTGCATTGTTTTGTAAAATAGCAGCATTTCATACAGTTTTGAAAAATAGGACTTAGAATGTCAGATTTGATCTTTCCTGGTTTTACTGTAACACACACTTCAGGAAAGAGGCTGCCTTGAAATACTGTGAACCTTTATATAAAGAAGTGGCAGTGCTAACAGAACCAAGTTTGCCTCTTAGAATCATAGAATCTTAGAGTTGGAAGGGACTCCAAGGGTCATCTAGTCCGAAACCCTGCAATGCAGGAATCTCAGCTGAAGCTGTCCTGTTGCTTGAGGGGTGGCTAGGTGGGCCTCAAGCACCTTCTCTTCCAGCAAGACAGCCAGCTTGCACTTGCTACAAGTGTACTGTTGCTTATTCTCTAGCAGAATGGCAAACATGGCACAGGTGTTACAGGTCACTGCAGCAGCTGCCTCACTCTCCATGTTTCTGGTTCTGTGCACACCAAGAGACAGAACTCCGGGCCTCCCCTGCTAAACGCCCTGGCAAACACCCCTGCTTGAAAGGTCTGTTTGCGAGCTCCCAGGATCTGCACTGAGCTGCTGCTGGTTGCTAACTCCTCCCTCAGCTTGGCTTCCTTCTCAGCTGTAACTCCCCCCCCCCTCAGATCTTGTGTTTCCTCTCTCTCTTTGGTGGTTGCTACAGAACAGGGGTCAGCAACCTTTTTCAGCAGTGGGTCGGTCCACCGTGGGTCGGACTATATTATTTTTTTTGGGGGGGGGGAATGAACAAATTCCTATGCCCCACAAATAACCCAGAGATGCGTTTTAAATAAAAGCACACATTCTACTCATGTAGAAACACCGGGCAGGCCCCACAAATAACCCAGAAATGCATTTTAAATAAAAGGACACATTCTACTCATGTAAAAACACGCTGATTCCCGGACCGTCCGTGGGCCAGATAGAGAATGTGATTGGGCCGCATCCGGCCCATGGGCCTTAGGTTGCCAACCCCTGCTATAGGAGGCTGTTTTCATGCATAGGACCCAAAGTGCACATAAATCCTCCCTCCTGCTACTTATGCAACATTTGAGTGGTGTGAGGGGATAGAATTCAGAAGCTATATAGAATGCACATTCTAGTCATTCTTGTAGGCTTGTTTGTTTGTTTTTTACATTCCCATTAGACACTGATTCAAGCATAAAACTGCAATTTAAGCCTCACAAGCAAAATTGCCAACCCAATACATTTTGAAATCTGAAGAGCAAACTGCACTTTGGGCCATTTCAGCAACTCACCCACCTATCATGTTTGCATGTGTGCCCCTCCACTACGTATTTTAGGTAGTGTGTGGCATTAGGGCACATATGGCCATACAAAACAAAGTCCAGTGTATGTGATAGCTCCTCCTCAAAAGGAGAGGAGGTGTCTGTAACTCAGTGGTAAAGAACATGCTTTATATGAATGAGATGGACAAACTGTCTGACATAGTAGAAGGTTTGCATGTCTGCCCCTCCACTCTGCACTTCAGGCAGTGGATGGGTTTTATCCAGCTAAGTTTAAATGAATGGATCTAAGCTAGCAATGCCCATTAACTTCAATGGGTTTACTCTGCATTGGATACAACCCTACATTCCAATGATTATACAAATTGTGTTTACATGTAGGATGATTTCTACACATGCTCACACATCTCTCCCTGTCCTCTACCCTGGCAAGTGGCAAGCAAGAAGCATTTTCAAAGTGCAAAGCAGGGCTAAAGAGGGGTGTGGCCCAATGAGTGCCTCAAGGGCCAGATAGAGAGACCTGGAGGGCCACATTTGATCCCCAGGCTTGAGGGGTCCCCCATCCTTGACTTAGTTGTTAGGCCACAGAACGTAGCGGCAGCTTTGGGAGAGCTATTCTGAGTGAAAATATGTAGGCTAAAAACTGCAAATGAATAGCTAGGTGACTATCAAGGGGGTGGGGAGATAGATTAGATAGGAAGAAGATAGTTTATGGGATGCTAGGCCCTGACCCTGAGGAATTCATCACTGCTTCGGTGAGGAAGGGAAAACATGAGTGGATCCAAGTGACCTGTCCTAGACATTAGAGCAGCAAGACACAGATTCATTGCACACCTCTCCACATCGAACAGAAACCTCAACAACACTGGGATTCTCAGCAGAGTTATGCTGAGTTCACTGCTATGAGATGCTAAATGCATCTGGAAGTGCCAAAGTGCAACTTTGTGCAAAAGTTCAGTTGTCTGTTTCCTTGCGTTCCCTCCACCTTCCCCCACATGGGTGGTGAGCTGGGAGGCTGCCACTTCATTCACATCATGGACTCTTCTTCATCCTCTTCAATCTCTTTATCTACCTGAAAGGCTATATTCTCGTAGCTGGTTATCCCTCCATATTTCCTCATATGGACCATCAAAGGTTTAGGTGACTGGCTGCCTGCCAGAGTAGCCACATACATGCCAGTTCTGTTCTCCTCCAGGGAAGGACCCCAGTCCATGGTTGGCCTGCTAGCTTGCTGGATTCTCTGCAAGTAGAAGGACAAACAATTACAGGAGGTACCGTGATGGACATCCAAAAGAACGTCCATCTTTGGGAGTCCAAAATTGCTTTGATACTGCCCGAAGCATTTCTGTGAAAGAGCATGGAAGAACATCTCCAAAGCTCCCAAGGCACTGCCAATGAAGTAAACCCAAACAGTGGTTAGTGTTTGCACAGCCAGTAAGGTTGATGAACACAGAGCACTGGTCTTTGTTCACTATTAGTGTTAACTTTTTAACTCCAAAGAAGTTATCAGCACCTGTGGAAGCAGACAGTTCTGTTAATTTCACAGGGTGCCCTGACTGTTCAGCAATGCACAGCAAATATGCAACATAGTCTGAGATTAGCAACAATATCATGTTCTTTTCTGCAAAGCAGAAGTGCAAGGCTCTGCTATTTTTCTACAGATCTTCATATTGATTCTATGTTTGAAAATATTTCAAGTTTATGCAATGCACATAAACACCACTAGATGGCAACGTCTGTCCCAGCAATATAGAAACTTGACATTATTAAAAGCTATTTAAAGGAAGAAATTCAAATGAAGATAGAAAGTGGGTGGGGGTATTGGTATTTAGAGTATCTCTGGAAAGTCAGTTTTTTTAAGATTGGGTGGCAAGGAAAGTTCCTTTGCTTTCTCCACACATTCTTTTTAAATGGCTAAATAAAATGAAATTGACAACCAGTTGTCCTCTAGCAGAAGGGAATGATGGCAGTCTCATTCATTGTACCTAATGGTATGACCAAATCTGTTTAGACAAAGCATTAAACTGAGGCTAGTTAAAACAAAAGAGAAAGCTTCCAATCTTCTGCTTGTAGCCACAATGGTCATATAAAGTAGACCTAAAAGGTGCAAAAACAAAGATCCCATGAGAAAACAGACTCTCCAAGTGCCCCTGAAGGAGCGTCTCCACCCCCATTGTTCTACCTGGACACTGAGGTCCAGCGCCAAGGGCCTTCTGGCGGTTCCCTCACTGCAAAAAGCCAAGTTACAGGGAACCAGGCAGAGGGCCTTCTCGGTAGTGGTGCCCACCCTGTGGAATGCCCTCCCATCAGATGTCAAAGAGAACAGAGAGCAACAACTACCAGACTTTTAGAAGACATCTGAACGCAGCCCTGTTTAGGGAAGCTTTTAATGTTTAATAGACTATTGTATTTTAATATTCTGTTGAAAGCCGCCCAGAGTGGCTGGGGAAAACCTGCCAGATGGGTGGGGTATAAATAATAATTTATTATAATATTATTATTATCCCTATTTTCCAGGGACAGTCCTGGATTTACAGAAACTGTCCTGGTTTCTGATTTGATCCCGCTTTTCCTTAGGACATCCCTGTTTTCATCAGAGAAATGTTGGAGGGTATGAGAAAACAAAGAAAATGACCCCAGAAGCTGCTTACCTGCCAGAGTGTTCCTTCCTCATGGAGCACAGCAAAAACCATCCCCGTGGGGATCATCAGGCAGGAGATGATTCCCATCAGGATGCCCAGAATCTCAGCCCAAAATGGAAAACGATAGGATCCATTATACTCTGATGGTTCATACTTGATGATGCTGTACACCAGCAGAGCCTGAAACAAAGAGTGTCATCATAGAATTGCACGAGGCATTTCCCCTTCCATTTTGAGTCAGCTGTAGGGAGTGCTGTCCTACAGATGAACTTTTAATCTCAGGAGGTGTAGGACAAGACCCTGCTAACAGACCAGGGGAGAATGAGATGAGCTGGGGGAAATGATTCAAAACCACCACCTGGCAGAGACTGAAGGTTTATCCATACCTCCGCCAAAATCTGCAGCGCTGAATCAGAACAAATGGCAATTGGATTTTCTGCAGATTGCTATTTGTTCCACATAGCACTAGCACTATTTGTTCCACATAGCAGCGGGGCAAATACAAAAGTGATCAGACCCATGCCTAGAACGTGCAGGACAAGCAGAAAACCATTTGGATGTGTTCTTTCTAGGCACAGGTCAAGCCTTTAATCAGTCTGTAGTTTCCATTTGAGAAGCTTCCCACTCTCTTGTGACATTTTAGATGGTTTTGATGAGGGTATTGTCCAGCTGTGGATATTGGAGCATATTTACCATCATTGTCACTGGAGACAGGAACAACCAACAGGCTTTGAAGTATATCCCTGGCTTGAAACCCAGCATCATATGAATGTCACGACAGAATCTCTTCATGCCTGCAGAGAACAAAATGATGTGTAAGAAATGGGATGTTAAATCAGCTCTTTTCCACTAAATCATTAACGCCACAACCCTATGCAAGTTCACTCAGAAGTAAGCCCCACTATGGTTAATGTGGCTTGGCCCCAAGTAATAATGCAAAGGATGGCTCTCTGAGGCTATCCGGGAGTATACTCCATCGAACACAGTTCAACTGACTTCCAGAGAAGCAATTTTTAATAGTACATAAAGATGTGTGACTTACCCACAAAACAAACAATATGTTAAATGTTAAAACTTATTTATATGTACTGTATTTTTTGCATTTATTATATATTAGTGGTTTTGAGACTTTTAGTTGTAGTAACAACCACCACCACCTCCTGGTACAATTCTAAGTTATTATTTTACCCACTGCCACATGCATCTTGAGATGTTGCATAGCTTATTGGCAGTCTTACTTACCCCACACAAGCCAGCATATATCTCTTTGTATTTACCAATGTCACTTTAAAAATCTCAACACATACTCAGCAATTCAGAATTGAATGTCTACACTATCAGTGTATCTGGTCTTACCATAGACACGTGTCACCACCAAGCAGGTGGTAATGACCACTACCATGAGTCCAAATCCAGCACTATAGTCATCCAGCAGCACCAGCCAATACATCCCGCCCTAGGGAGAAGAAGCAGTGAATGGTCTAAGCCTCTATCAAGACGTGGGCTTGTCAACTCAGTGAGCTTACTTGTGTCAATACATCCAGTTCTACAGGCCAGCACCAGCATTTTAATAACCTGAATATTTAGGAAGTATGAATGGGCGGGGGTGGGGGTGGGGGGGTGTCTCATACCAAAAAAGTCACTCTAGGAATTTCATGGGCTCATTCTATCAGGGCACAGAAAACACTATGATTAGCTTTCTGAATCACAGCTCAAATTACAGGTGGAATTCTACTGAGTCCCTTCAGCACAAAGATTTCTGATTGCACAACAGGACATCCCCCTCTTGTTTCCTTGTGTGTCCCTATGCCCTCCCCAAATCTGCTCCAGAGGGTTTGGGGAACCCCTAGAACATTTAGGGAGGGCACAGAGAGAGGAAAGAGGGAGAACACATCAATTGCCCCTGTAAATCCTCAACTTAAATGATCAACGGAAAGGTCTGGCGGCTGCAGTCTTTGACTGTCCATTTTGCTTACCTCTGTTGTGAGGATGAGCCCCATCAGGAACATCACAATACAAACGACGCCTGAGAAAAAAGCCTTCTTTGGCCGCAGGTAATATGGGAACTCATCTGTCACCGCAGTAACAATGGTCTCTAGAAAGGCAAACTGCACACAGATAATAACAGATGCTCTCTTGTACTGTAAGCCATAAGCACCATTCGCTTGAGGCCATATAGTTCAAGTCCTTCCTCACAGCAGAGTACACTCTTACCTGACTGTCCAGGCCAAGAGTCAACAGCATGAAGAAAAAAAGGAAAGACCAGAAAGGAGAAAGAGGAAGCATTGTCATGGCTTGTGGGTACACCACGAATGCCAAGCCTGGACCTAGAAGACAGGCAAAGGAGGAGAAGAATCACAAGTGGGATTATACAGCTTCAGGCAAGAAGATATTACTGAGAGAGAGTCGAGTTTCATGGCTGTAGACATAAGGGCAACTTACAGCAAGAGATGTCAGGAAAGATGTCACAGAAACAGTCGGGAGTTGGCATAGAACAGTGTTTCCCAACTGGAAACGATTTCCAGTCCCTTGCTTTCTGGACCGTATTTTTTGAAAGCCAAGGCTCAGGAAATAAGTTGTTGATACCCTAAGTCACAACTTAGGATGCTTCAAGACATGGATGATCTAGCAGAAGCCAATTGCCGCTGCTCTGATTTAAGCTGGAAGTGGAACACTAACTCCGCTTTCAGATTTCTAACACCTGCTAGCAAAGTGAGCAGCCCCAGATATTGGAGGGTATGTATAATTTTACTGTGGAAGGAGTTAAATAGTCCCTTTCTCTCACCATGATCACAACTGCAGTTACACCCTACCTCACCTTGTGTGCTGTAATTTAGAGTGGGAAGGAAGAAAAAAGGACATAAAAACAATGTTATTTAGAAAGGGAAGGGTTAAAGCAACAGAGCTGATTCCTAGAGGAGCAATATAGACCATAAAGGGGAAACTACCTAGAGGATAATTAGAAAATGGTCACAATACTCTAAATTTCCCAGAATAGCGATATACCCAGAGAGAAATTATGCAGCAATTCCACACTGTGTGTGTGTTGTGTGTGTGTGTGTGTGTGTGTGTGTGTGTGTGTGTTTATGAAAAAGAATATTCTTAGCTCCCCTCAAAATAAGGAAGCCTAAAATGTAAAAGGAGGATGTTCTGTTCACAATGTCCTGCAGCCTCAGAAATCATTTGCAAGCCAATTTCATTATGTTGCATGCAGACATGTAATGCTTGGAAGACCTGGTGGATAATACACACACTTCCATAGAAGATGGAAGGAAGGAATGTTCAGGTCTTACCTGCTTTGGCAACTTCCTGAACAGGGACGTCAAGTTCTTGGGACATGTAGCCCAAAACAGAGAAGATGGCAAAGCCAGCCAAGATACTGGTGACAGCATTGCCCACAGTAACTATAAACGTATCCCTACAGAATAAAAAATACAAGAACTGGATCAGCAGTCTCTAGCATCATGAACTGGCCATTTGAGACCCCACAGCAGTGGTGGGGAGCCATTTTCAGCTCAAGGGTCACATTCTGGCAGTCACATGCTAGCAGTAGGCAGGACTAGAGGCAAAAGTGGGCAGTGTGAATGCCACCTGTGAACAGTAGGCTACTTTCTGCATGCGCATGTATACACAAACACACACACCACCACCACCACCACCAAGCAAGAAGCATGATTAGAGTTCAAGGAAACATTCCAGGCAGGCAAAAAGACTTAAGGAGATTGCAGAGCACAGCTGGGAAGAGGTGCGGCTCAGGACAGTGTGTGGTCTGTAAAGAGTCCCTGGAGCCAGACAGAGAGGATTGAAGGGCCACATTTGGACCCTGAGCCAGAGGGTTCCATCCCTGATGTACTGAGTTGGAAGGCAAGAGGAAGGAAAGGATGACACCGCAACCAAATTAGGCTGCCATACTTGCCATCTATTGGGATCTAAGTTGGGGGTTCATATCTTAGAAAATGCTACTCTGCTGTGCTTTGGGTTTACATGGAAATATCAAGAGATATGTCACCTATAGAAATATGAAGGAGCATATGTTTTGCTGGGGGTAAAGAGCAGAAACAGAGTTCTCATGGGATCTTTATGCTGATTTTATTTGAATTCCATGATGAGCTGGAATTTTGTGTGGTTGTGCCACAATAAGCCTTCCTTCTGCACAATCATTTCAGCAGAACCAGAACAATCCCCTCTCTCCTCCCCGCCCCATGCTGTTGTTGGGGATCTCCCGACATCTCCCAAGCCAATTTTGGGGGGTGTAGGGGAAGGAAAGGGTGGGAGGCCCCATTGTGCAAGCGGAAATCTTTGCACAGAGCTTTCTCTGATGGGGCAGGGCTTGTTGGGTGAATCTCATCCTTTGCCTTCATTGTCACAAAGCATCCATTAGAGGGATGGTGGGGAGCCAGGGAAAAGGTTGACTGATTTAGTCTATGTTCGTTTCCATTGTACGTTCCCACTTGTTTTCTGGTAGTTACGTTTTGTCTCCTTCCTCTTGCCACATCCATCATTCACCTGCTACTCTATACAGCCTCCATTCAGGGATAATGGAGCGTTGCTAACATCCATGATGACATGAATGAGCAACCACCTCTGTATGTTCCATCTCCATGACATGTTACACTGAAAACATGTACCTGTAAATGTTCTGGTGGAAGGTGTTATATGATGCAAAGGTGAGAAGTCCCCCAAATCCTACCCCAAGAGAGTAGAAGATCTGTAAAGCTGCTTCAATCCACACCTGAAACAGTGTTTGAAAACAAGAGGTAAAGGAGAAGTCTGCTTTGAGTGACAAAACAGTCCATTCATCTGCACAGTGAAGCTTTTTCTAAGGATGATCTAACCAGCTTGAAAGCATACCAGCTTCGAACGCATAGGTACTGCTGCAGTGGGAAGGTAAACAGCATTTCCGTGCTCTCTGGCTTCCGTCACAGTGTCCCGTTGCACCAGAAGCAGTTTAGTCATGCTGGCCACATGACCCGGAAAGCTGTCTGCGGACAAACACTGGCTCCCTCAGCCTGAAAGTGGAGATGAGCGCCGCACCCCATAGTTGAATTCAACTAGACTTAACTGTCCAGGGGTCTTTTACCTTTACCTAACCTCTCATGACAACAAAACATTAAGGAAGAATTGCCAAAGCACATCTGCCAATGTATACAATTTTAATAAATTATAATAATCTGCCAGTGTCTGCACTTATTCATTAATGAAGTTAAATGATCCTAAAGTGTTTCTGTACATCTCCTCATGAAGGATGCATGCTAATTTCTACTTTGCACGTTATAGCAGAAGTGAAGGCAGTAAACACATGTTATACTTTTGCTTTTTCCTCTAATGCACAGGAGAACTCTGTGTTTCGATTGGACCCACCTAAGTGCATTTCTATAGTGTGTGTGCAATACACGTAGTAGATCTCAGACAAGTCAATGCATGGGAAGGGGCCCTGGCTCAGTGGTCCAGCACGTGCTGTGTACACAGAAGAGCCTGCTTTCAGTCTTTGGCATCTCCACTTACAGGTTTAGGAGCAGGATCTGGAGAGCAGCTGCTAGTCAAAATAGGGAACAATGGGCTAAAATGAGAAATGAGGCTCAGTATATATATATGAGCCACTTTATAGTTTCATATAAATGTTTCATATGAGGGAAGTGAGTGATGCTGATGGAAACAAGGGGGCTGGAAATGGGTAAGTTGTCTTTGATTTTATAGGGGGAGGGTGCTAAAATACACAACTGCTGTTTATGGTAGCAGCAACACATTTAATATAGTATGCTGCTCTGGTCTCATGATGTATATTTTGCATGGACAGATCTAAAATGCTATTCTTACATAGCATTGGAATGTCACTTGCTTTTCAATTTTATTTTTGCAAGGGCTGTCCTACTTACAAGTGGGGTCCAATTAAAACCTGATTGGCCTATCCCCCCCCTAAACATTATTCTAAAAGGAAAACCTTTTCCTTCCTTGTGCATCCTGCCAAGCTTGAGGAGCCCCCTGCTGCACACATCTGCTCTGAACATGGCGAGCACTTGTGTGTGGCAGCTGAAAGGGCAGGTCTATGTAATTAAGCTACAGTGAAATCACATGGCATAAACCTCACCTTGGGAGACAGCAGCAGGTCAAACTGTGGCGTGAGATAGAACTTGATTCCTAACCAGGCTCCTTCCAGGGTCACACCTCGAATCAGGAGCATGATCAGGATGAGGTAAGGGAAGGTAGCTGTGAAATATACAACCTGCAAGAAGATAAAGGTATTTGATTGAAGCTGCAATGGTTCATTTCAGTATGCATAAGAAAATGTGGAGATGGTGGCTGTCTACAGGACAGCTCTGTAGAAGTCTTGCAGTGTTCCACAGATTATGCAGAGTGGTTGTCATGTACCCATAATGTCCAACCATTGTGGTGTATTGGTTGGAGTGCTGGACTAGGACCTGAAAGACTAGGGTTCATATTGCCACTCAGCCATAGAGCTCACTGGGTGACCTTGGGCCAGTCACCAAATCTCAGCCTAGCGTATCTAATAAGAGTTATGTGAGGATAATATAGAGAAAGAAAAAGTGGTGTATGGCTCCTTGAGTTCCTTGGAGGAATATAAATGTAATAAATAAATAAATAAATCCTCTGCATGTTGCAAGAAATTTAGAGTTAGAGCATCCCTAAGAGATGATTGTCCAGCCCACCCCCCCTCTTGCAAATTGACTTGAGTTTGCTCTTACCATCAAGACATTCCTCCTAGTGCAGCTGGGTGGGGGTACACATGGTTATTGTCAGATAATGATACCAATTGTGCGAGGGAGGAGACTGGAGCTGTACTTGTTGGCCCCACCAGCTCTGTTAGGTCTCCTGTAGCCTGTCCTGTCTCCCTCCATCCATCAGAGGGCTGAGCATCTGCAGCAGGGAGGCTGCTTTACTTGCAGAGCTCCCCATACAATTTAGAACCTTGACAGCAAATTCTAAAATGTGTGGGGAATGTCCACATGTAAAGCCAAACACCCCCCCCCCCAATTCATACACATTAAGCCCCAGTGTATAGAGGGTTACTGGCTGGGCCACTGCGAATGCAATGGAGGGGAAGAGGCTAACCATTGAGTTTAGCTAATAATTCCAGAACAAGCATTGCTTCAAACACACTAGTGCCTGCTGCCGATTCATACTTTACCTTGCCAGAGGATTTGACTCCCTTTAGGATACATAGGTACACAATGACCCAGGCGAGGAGAAGACACAGGCATAGATTCCAGCGGATCCTCCCAGGATCGCCAATCCCCGAGCTCTCCTGGATGTGCAGGACATAACGACTAGGACAAAAGGGAGGCGGTTAATGGACAGGAGCATCATGTCTCTCTTAGTACAAGGGAGGGCAAATCTGCCATAGAAAACCACCTAATTTAGGAACATAAACTGGATTGGGCCAAGGGCCCCCAAAGGGCTGGGGATCCCTGATTTAGAGTGTGCAGTTGTCAATCAGGTCCAGTATGGTCGTCAATGGTCACCTAAACATTCCCTGGCCTATTGTACTTGCCTCCAGTATTCCTCACTTGGGCTGACAGTGTTAGAGATGTTGAAGGGGAGAGCGCCATTCCCTGTGCGCATGATGTGGTGGTCCAGGCACAGGTCTGTGTTCCACCAGTTGCCGCAGTACTGCCAGGGCAAGTTTTTTGTCAGCGAGGCAAAGAGGTAGAAGAGAACGTAGGCGATGATCATGTTATAGTAAATGGCCACCAAGCAGACAATCAGGATTGTGGCCATGCCAACACCTGAAAAGGGAACAAAAATGGAAGACAGATTAACATAACAGCAACAAGACTCAAACAGCTCCTTGGGTGCTGCTTATATGCTGCACTGTTCATAGTGAACATTTCCATGCCAGAAAATCTGAGTCAGCCATAACCACATAGGCTGGCACTTGAAAACTGGAGAAGAAAGCTTCATTTGCTTTGGTTACATGATTATGTACAGAGGATGGAAGGACCAGCCTATTCCTGGTCCGTGTCAGTTTTGCATGTCTACATTCATAAATCCATTTTGCCCTATTTCTGAATTAATCTACATTTAAAAAAGAAATCCAAACTAAAATTTACATTTAGACACATTTTCTCACAAATTACATAAGTACGTACATGAAAATAGCTCTGCTATCTAGGCCACATCCTATTTTCACAGTGACCAACCAGATGCCTTTGAGAATCTTGCAAGCAGGAGTGGAGCACAACAGAGCTCTCCCCTCCTGCAGTTTCCTGCAATTAGTATTCAGAGGCATACTGCCTCCTATGGGGAGGCAGTACATAGCCACTGTGGCTAATAGCAATGTACTTCTTGAATTTGTCTAATCCTCTTTTGAAGCCATCCAGTTGGTGGCTACCTCTATGCATTGCTAAGGTTGCTTCCAGATTTTGATGAGGGGAGTTAATACGCAAGCAGGTTATTAAGATATTGCAAACAGATGCTTGTTTTACCTCTTCCTGGAAAGGGTAAATCTGGATTAAATGCCATGCCAGGGGAGTGGGGAGGAATACAGGCTGGATACTGCAAAAAACGTGTATACGTGAGACACACCAACACCACACTACAGTGGTACCTCAGGTTAAGAACTTAATTTGTTCTGGAGGTCTGTTCTTAACCTGAAACTGTTCTTAACCTGAGGTACCACTTTAGCTAATGGGGCCTCCTGCTGCCACTGCCCTGGCGGAAAACGATTTCCGTTCTCATCCTGAAGCAAAGTTTTTAACCCAAGGTAATATTTCTGGGTTAGCGGAGTCTGTAACCTGAAGCGTCTGTAACCCGAGTTACCATTGTAAACACCAGTCTGGAAGCACCCTAAATATATTTTGTCTCAAACTACACATTTCTATATGCGCTTTTGCAGAATTTGAAAAACTATGAAATCCCAAGTGATAGCTGCATTCCAATCTGCACATTCATCTGGGAGGTGTGGATTGTGTCTGCCTGTACTGGAATTTGCAAGGGACTGATTCCTCAAGCATCCCTATCCATTCATAACTATCCACACCAGTAATTTTCATCCTGGCTGTCACATTTGTCACCATCTCTAGTGTACCCTGTTGCATTTAAAAGCACACAAGCCATGTGTAAACACTGGCCTCATTGGGGTTGTTTCTTATGCAACTCAGAGCTTGAGACTGGACCATTAAAACTCTGTAACAACGAGAGAGAGAGAGAGAGAGAGAGAGAGAGAGAGAGAGAGAGAGAGAGAAAGGCTGCCTTCTCTGTGCCTCTCACCGTTCAGCTTTACTGATCCCTTTGTGTACCATCCATTCACACCCATAGACTCCTATGTTCTAAGTTTGCTCCATGATGAGTGGAGACAGTGGCAACAGCTGCTGCTATGCCTTTTTGCTACTGACACAACGGACCCTGGTTTTATAGTTCTCAGCAGAAGAGAGGGAGACAGAAACATCAAGGAAGCTGAGAACTGCCTTGCATGCACACATACCTTTAAACAGAGGGCTTATCTTCCAAACAGCAAGAGGCCCCAAGCTGGAGAACTGGCCCAGCGACAGCTCCATGAAGAAGATGGGAATCCCACAGATCGCCAGCATGATGAAATAAGGAACAAGGAATGCCCCTGTAGGAGAGAAAATTGTGACACAAGGCACAGGGGGCATGGCTGGATGTTGGGCAAGGAGCACAGTTAAATGTGAGCACCTTGTTATATAACTTCCCTATGTAGCATAGATTCATTGTGCTAAAGGGACCTTGGAGGTCATCTAATGCAACACCAGCTCAATGTAGGATCTACAGTGAAGGCTGCAACTTTAATCTAGATTGAACATTTCTATGGAAAACCCAATAGGTAAAAACAAAAACTGGAAACAGTAAATGTGGATTAAGTGAGAATGAGAGTGGGGAGAACGGGACGGTATTTTGGTGTTATTGTGTGGATACTGCAAAAAACAACAACAACCTTGCATGCCTGAGCAACGCCAAGTCTACAATAGCTCCCTTGATTTCCAGTTACTTTAAATGTATGTGCAAATGCCCATGTTGCCATCTGAGAACTCTATGACTCCAGTATTGGAGGTACACCCTATCATAATAACTTGCTTGTGATGGGACCATAGTTCAGTGATAGAGCACATACTTTGCTTGCAGAAGGTCAAGAATCATTCCTTAGCATCTATGGTTACAAAGATGAGGAAATACGTACAGTAATAGGAAACTGAGATAATCTGGGGGACTTAGAGCAAGGACTTTAAGGCGAAAGCTGAATCTAAATGACTTGACAAGATCACTGGAATGACTGTGGTTCAGCCAAGAACTCAATTAAATCCCCATAGTATCCTAATCAGTGGATTAAAATGGGGGGAAAAACCTAAAACGTCAAAGACTATCTACATGGCACATATTTTCAAATTTGCATTTTTGGCAGCTGTCTGAGATTCACAAGATTTTCTGTCAATTCAAAGGGTTCAGTTTCTACTCTACTGAAAGCCAGCCAATTTTGTCAAAGAAAAACAATTCCACCCACCATTCTTAGAAAAGCAATCTGAAGACACTATTCATCAAACGCTAACCAGAAGATTCAGTTAAGCAAAATCAAATTATTTCTCTGAATTCTGTCAGCTTTCTGGGACCGACCCCCCCCCCGATGGCATAAGCAAAACACTGATAAAGATTTACAGTGAATAGTTAGAATCTTGTTGTTGTTACTTTTCTCCCCAGTGGAGAAGATGGTATCTCCAGGAGTGTGCTGCCCTTTCACATCCTGAATTCACGCAAGCGGCACTATGCACTGACTCAGAAGGATGTATGCCTCCTACTGTTTCATCAGTGTTGCTTTCGGAAACACGCAGGACATTTGACAGAGGTGCCTGGCACCATGCTGAAGCCTGCTTAAGAGTAAACAGTTCATATGGCATGGCAGCCAGCCCCTTGATAAATGTGTCCTTAGTTGTATATCCCAGGACACCATAGGGGTATAGGAAATGGGTCACAGAGGACTAGCACCCATGAATAGGATACACAATCTTGGGACCTGTGCTTTTTCATCCAGCACTGAGCTGGAGTGAACTACAGGAATTTGAGTTTTGTATGTTTAGGTGTCGACTTTCTGGCAGTTTTTGTTGTGATCACCCCGTCCCCATTTTGGTTTTGTAAACATTAAAGGGACCATAGCCTAGGCAGATATTCTTGAAATACCACTTCAATATCACTTGTGTCCCTGGTGTCTGTCTTTTTAAAAAAAAAAAATAAAACACTCCACCCCCCCCCCCTTCCCTGCATTTCAGAGATGCAAGTGTGCCTGTCATTTGGGGTGGGCAGTGTACGCTCCCACCTGCCAGATCAATGTCTTGCAAGCTGCAGAGAGAGACAGTAACTCAGCAGTGTCCCCAGGGTGCTTGTGCACCAGCCAAGAGCAAATGCACATCCAACCCAGGGGATTAGCACAGTCGTTTGTGACTCCAAGCCGAAGCTGATGCAGGAAATCAGGTGTCTGCTTGGTGTGTTTCCTGAAGTTGGTTGTGGCTACAGTCAAAGCAGCAGCATTGGGGAGTCCTTCTGGGCCATGCCTGCGTTGCAGCTGCTGCTGTGGGAGTTGCGTGCACACACACCTCCTACCTGACGCCAGTTTTCTATTGTCAGTTTTCAATATAAAGATGTAGCCCTCCAGCACAGGATGTGGCAGGAGCCCACAAAAAGCCCTAGTAAGAAAAGCCCAGGGCTTACCTCCTCCATTTGTGTAAGCGCGGTATGGAAACCTCCAGACATTCCCCAGTCCAACACAGTAGCCAATACAGGACAAAAGGAAATCCAGCTTGCCTGTCCAATTCCCTCTGTCTTCAGGGTACTCAATCTCCAGGTCACCATCTCCTTGATCGCTTGGAGTCATTAGCAAGTCCGGAATCACGGGCTGACAAGGGACAGAAGTGAGGAATTAAAGACAATGTTGTTGGAAGAAGACAGAAAGAAGACAGCAAGGGAAACTTCAGAGAGCAAGGGGAAATGATTTTTTTTTTTAAAGAAAAGGGTTGATAGAAGCTAGATGGCGGTATATGTCTGTAATATACACACACAGGGGTGGGCAACCTGTGGCCCTCCATGTTATTGGACTACAGCATACCTAGGGGAGCACAACTGGTTCGGTCGCACTGTGCATGGTGCCTCAGGGGTGCCTTCTGGGGAGCTCAAGAAGTGGAGGGGCTCCGAATTTTGGCATCACACAGGGTGCCACTGAAATTTGAAACACCAAGAGATCTGCCACTGAGTGACCGTGGCTTTCATCATGGCTGCCCATACTCCTTGGGGCTGATGGGAGCTGCAAGGGAAGACTTGCATCTGTCATGAGCTGAGTGAAGTCCATCTTCTCAGCCTCAGAGGTCCACAACAGGAGCTGTTTCTTTATACAGAGCCAGCCCATTTGTGACCTCCGGTTATTGTTGGGACTACAGTTCCCATCTTTCCTAATCACTGGCCATGGCAGCTAGAATTGGCAGGTAGACTCCAACATCATCTGGAGAGCACCACATGGACTACCCTTGGTCTACTCTACACTGACTATGCTCTCTGAGGGTTTGGTTCCAACAGACGTTTTCCCCAGCTGTATTTGGAGATGCTAGCAATTGAATCGGAGATCTTCATCAGGCAAAGCTTGTGCTCTGGCATAGAGCTACACCACTTCTCCATGTCCAGTCCTGCTCTCCCAGCTTGCGTGATGTTTGTCAGGGATTAACTTAGCCCCTATTGCACCCCAGGGCCAGCGATAGCTAACATAGTGTTCTCAGACGTTGTTGGACTCCAGTTCCCATCATCCCTAACCACTGATCTAGTTGTCTGAGGCTGATGGGAATTGGAGTCTCATAACTCCTGGAGCATACAACATACAATGAGTACATTGGCTACCTCAGCTCTGGCCCAACAAACCCTCTTTGGTTTGCCGAGTTAAAAAGCAGCAACCCATCATCTCTCTGGCTTCCATTGCCTCATTTAAGAACTGCCTGCCTAGCTAAGACAATGGCTGAACTAGACTGACTTAAAAATGATCCTCCCTTGACGTGGCTTCCAAATATATTTTCCCAACACAAGAAGCTGCCTGCACCTGGTTCTTAATTTCATAAAAAGAGAGGCGACGGGGCTCAACCCTATATGGAAACCACACACTCTGACTTGAAAGCTCTCCCTGGAAATCCTTGACATGAGGGGACAGGCTCTAGCTACTCAGCAGAGATTGAAAGGTTCGCTTGCCGAAACTCAGGAGAACTATTTGATCTTTGTTATTAATTCATATGTTCATATGTTCCTTGAAAACAGCCAGAGCACTGGTGAGCACTGGCCCAAATTAAATATTGGTTCTCCTTTTTTCCCCTCCAATAGCTGCCCTTTCCTCTTCCACAATAGGCTACAGTTGTAGCAATGCTCCTCTTGTTCAGTTTCCATGGAGACAAGTGAAGAAAGTGTTAGTTGTTGAGGAAATAATGAAGCACAGATTTACCTGCCATATGTTTACATGCTCTTGCACTTACATGCGCACATATCTCTGCTCAGACCCAGCCATACAAACATGTCTGTACGTGGGCAAGCTAATACCACACACATGTGAATAACATGTGTATCCGTATACAGACCTCATAGATGCAATTATATATTTTTATTTCTTTAATACATTTATATACCACCTCTATCTTCCAAGGATCACAAGGTGGTGTACATGGTTCTGCTTAGGATAGACTAAGAGATGGTGACTGGCCCAAGGCTTCATGGCACATATATGAACATGATGCCCAAAGAAACTTCTATATATCTTAGTGCAAAAGATGCCTATGTATGTACATGACATATCTGTAACTCATGTGGACAAGTACATTATCATGTACACTCACTCACTTTCTCACATACACACTTACATTTATAATAATCTAGAAAATATAACCAGGGAAAATCTACTAAAAATGCCCTTCATGGTACTGTATATTTTTCCAGGCACTATAATAGCCATTCATCTGTTCACTGAACACATTTATATGCCATTAATCCTCCCAAAGGCTATCAAAGTGATTTACAATACAGCATTTTAAAATCTAAAATATATTAGCAACGTTAAGCAGCTACAAGATAAAATTAATACAGACCGAAAGCTTCCTTTAAAAAGCCACATTTTAGCTTCTCACTGAAAAGTGAGCAAGCAAGGTAGCCATATGGCTCTTTCTAGGAAGGTCATTCCACAGTCTAGGCTCCGCCATCAGAAAAGCCATCTTGTGTCACCACCTGCCAAATTTTAGGCAGCAGGACTACCAACAGAGTGGCAGTTGAACAGAGTGCTTGAGCATGAGCAAAAGGAAGAAGGCAGTCCTTAAATCAAGCTGGCCCCAGATCATTTAAGGCCTTAAGGTTAAGACTTCAAATTCAGCCTGGAACCAAAATTCATGTTGGTGCAACTGGAGTATCACTGGCATGACAAAACATCATACTAAGGCAGCTGCATTTTGAAGCAACTGAAGCTTTCAAGTGCTTTGGAAAGGCAGCCAGCCATGTATGGAACAGGTTACAATGATCTAAACTGGGCACAACAGGGGCATGAAGAACTGGCCAGGTCTTCTCCAGCTAGGAACACAACTGGTGCACCAGCCAATTATGTTGAAAAACGCTTATGGTCACTGAGGGCACCCAGGAGCATTGCAGGATCCAGGAAACTTCCAAAAGTGTCTATGCGATCATTCAGGAGATTGCAGCCCCAACCAGATCAGAATGATCACCTAATTCGGGTTCAATTGAGCTTCAAACCATGTCTTTATCCATGCCCATTACCTGATTTAGTTTCCCTGCACCAAACTCCTATTTCAGGCATAGGCAAACTTGGCCCTCCAGATGTCTTGGAACCATAGCTGTCAACTTTTCCCTTTTCTTGTGAGGAATCCTATTCGGAATAAGGGAATTTCCCTTAGAAAAGGGGAAACGTTGACAGCTATGCTTGGGACTATAACTCCCATCATCCCTGACCACTGGTCCTGTTAGCTAGAGATGATGGGAGTTGTAGTCCCAAAACATCTGGAGGGCCGAGTTTGCCTATGCCTGTCCTATTTGATGAAGAGGTCATCTGCACATGGGCTGCCATCAGTGCATGTGCAATGGCTGTCTCAGATGTACACATCTCAGCTTAACCACAGCTTATGTTTTCAAATCAAGTGGAAGGTGGTTTAAGGGGAAATGCATTGAACAAGAGAATTTCTCAAGAAACTGCAGGATACAGATGGGTTTTAGCCAATATCATGTGTACTCAGTTTCACTGTTCCAGTAGTGGGAGTGCACTGAAGCTGGAGTAAATGGTATCCATGTGTACACAGCCTAAGTCTCACCATTACGCAATGTAAACCCCCAGTTTCTAAACCTCTTGCAGTAACGGCTTATATTTTTCCAGGATTTTTGCTGAAGCAATGAGATCTTGCAATCATTCCCTTGTAAGAAAAAGGAGTGAGGCAGCACACAGAGAAAGTAGGACAAACTAGCTGGGTGCAATGGAATCTGTGTTCTAAAGCAAGTTGGGGTGGGAAAATGCCTTTAAAATAAGCGGCAAATGTATTTTAAAAATTCTTAGCTGAGTAAGGTGTACAAGGAAACTATGATTTTTATTATTATTATTATTTCATGTTCTTTATTCAGCTCATAGTGGTGAGGAGGAATGGAAGTTCCCCCAGAATGTCTGCTTTATATACATTATTTACACAACAAGGAAACTATGATGACTTTTTTCTATTGATATAATAATAGTGTCTGTGTGTGCATACATGCATGTACGCACTTAAGAAAGCAGTAAATTTTAAGGAGGTTTTCTGTTTTACAAACAATTTTAACTTATACACTTCAGTGATTAAGCAGTATATAAATAGCTGAAATAAAGAAATCATTTCAGCAGGCATTGTAATGCTTTTCTAAATATATATATTATATATTATATATTATATATTATATATTATATATTATATATTATATATTATATATTATATATTATATATTATATATTATATATTATATATTATATATTATATATTACATTCTGTGCTGTCTGAATAAAAGAAAACCTTATACTTTCCAGAACACTTCTTTTTTGGAGGGGTTTTTTGAAAATAAAAATAAAAATAAATGCCTTTGTTTTAGGAAACATGTTCACTAAATAAGTCAAAATCCTTTAGGTTTTTTTTCTAGCACCTGCTTGGCATGAAATCAATGTTAACTAGTAATCTTTAGAATGTTAGTTCTAATAGATTCTCTTAAACCCCATTTTCAGCCCACATTATGGTCCAAACTACTTACCTTTGATTGCTTAATCTCTCCCTTCTACCCTCATCCTGTCATACTCCCTTTTGTCTAAATGCCCTTCATCATCTATGAGACTACTGTGAGTAAGAAGACTCTAAGCTTGGTTCTTGGTTATTGTTTTCTTATCAGTGTCAGTATCTCAGGTGCAATGAATCAACCCACATAATACTTGGCTCTCTCTCTCTCTTTTTAACTGCCCCAAAGCAAAGCAGAGGCATAATATGAGGAAGGCAGTTAACGAACTAGTGTTTATTGTTATATCCAGTCACATACATAAATTACTTTGTGAAAATGTCCACATCACAGCTTATAGTCACTTGCACACACTTTTGGACTCAAGGGAACTTGCTTGCCAAATATGTACGTAATTAAGATGGGAGAGGGGAATGGTGTCCGCAGAGCTTGAATTTTAGCCAGGGATCCCTCTATTTGTTTATTTATATGCAGCTATTTTGTAAAAATATATATATCAAGGCAGCTTACAACAAAAATACACAAAACAATACAGTAAAAAGCATATTAAAAAGTGAAAAACAGAAATCAATTAACCATTGTGGAAATATGTATTCTTAATTGACTGCATAAGCCTAGCGAAATAAAAAAGTTTTCAGCAGGTGTTGAAAAGTTGGAACAGAAGGCACCTGCTGAATCTCTAGTGGCAGAGTGTTCCACAGGACTGAGCCAATGATATGAAAGGCTCTATATCTTGTTGTTATTAAGAAGGCCTCATAAATTTGAGGAACGACCAACAATGCCCCTGCAATGAGCTCGGTGACTGAGCTGGGATATAACAGTTCAGGTGATTCCTGACGTACCCTGGAATGGCTTTGTAAATTAATACAAGGATCTTGACCCTGGCTCTGTAGCAGATGGGCAGCCAGTGCAGCTGTTTTAACTATGGTGTCACAGGTTCTCGGCCAGATGCCCCCATCAACAGTATGGCTGTTGTGTTCTGCACTAGTTGGACCCAAGGGCAGCCCCATATGGTGCACATTACAGTAATCCAGCCTGGAAGTTACCAGTGGCCAGGCTATCTCTCTCCAGGAAGGCCATAGCGATATGGCTCATTCCTGGAACCTATATACTATGCCATGGGATGTCTGAAGAAAGAGTATGCCTCTGAGCATATGTAGAGTACATATGTCTCATACCTGAGAGCAGTTTCTAGCACCTGGCTTTCTACAAATTGAGCACCGGGAAGGGTTAATGAAGGGTTATCCCACAACTGAAGTTATATGAATCAGCCTAAAGTTTATTCTGACAAAGACTCTACCCCATTTTTTGGCCAAGGCCAGTTTCCACTGAGTGTGATCACTGCTATACTTTGGAGTGACATGTTTGTCTCTCCATGCTACAATCTGGTGCTTTCTTTAGAATCCTGGTGGCATTCTGAGCATCTTTGCTTTTCATTTTTCTTAGGCAGCCTTCTGTTCCTGAAGAAAAAAAATTCAATCATACACACCATCGCTTGGAACAACAAATCGAGGCAAGAAGCTTTTCTTCCCAGGCTGCAAAGTTTAAGCATTGTGGTTAATCTATAATGCCAAACTCTGCTGGGAGACTGAGAGACTCCAGCACAGGTTCCTCAGCAGGAAATTTTTAACAGCTTTCTGCCATTCCCTTCTCCTGTCCTTTGGACAGCTAGGTATTCTATGAAGGCATCCTCAAACAGAAATAGTTCAGAGTAGAAAAAACAAGGGCAGATTCAGAGCGAGAGGGCTATCCTTCAGATAAATGAACAATGGATAAGCTAGCTTTGGATATATAAAAAAAGAAAGTATATGGTGACTATTGTGGTAAAAAGGCAAAAAGGACAAATATTATTATTCCAATACACACCAAATAAATGTGATAGATTTCGTATTTTGGAATACGAAAAACATTTCTTAGAGTGTGTGTAAGCCCCACAAAAGCCTTTATTTTACCGATTTAGGTCATCAGTCCCACATTACACTCAAGAACACTGAGTTACAGGAGAGAGAGAAAATCCCTCACTTTAAGAAATGCATCTGTGCCACATCTGAGTCACAAGCTGGCAGCTGGAGAAATCAAAAGACACCCCCCCCCGGAACACTTCAAAATGAATATTTTTCTCCACAGTTTTTGGGAGTGTCCCATTTTGTAGACCTTGACTTCATATCTGGTTGGAACCAGATGTGGTATGTAGTAGCCTCCCCTTACTCTACATTAGCACGGTGTAATGATGTCATATCTTTCATTTCCTCAGTTATACATTACAGGGAGAGAGAAGGGGGATCTTAGCATTAAGTTACATTTATGTGAGGTGTGTGTGTGTGCGCACATGTGCGTAAAAGAGAGGGTTTAGTTCTGTTGTAGAGCAGCTGCTTATGATATTAAACTTCAGTTTGAAGCTGGTTTAATACCTTGCCTTGTTCTGAAGCTGCTGAGATATTATTGTCTGAACCCCGTCAGTGTGCATGCCACACACAAAAGTTGGGGGGAAAGCAGACACGAGTTAGTGTCCTGGGGATTAGATGAGTTCATGCCTCTCAGAGTTGTTCAGATCAATTGGCTGAGGCTGCATGGCATCTCCACCACTCTGTGCTGGTGAAGGCTCATTATTTGGTGAAATGGCGGTACTTTCACCTACTTATCCAGCACCACTAGCCCAGAAACAAATTGTTTTTCATTTCTCTCAAAATTTGGGATGGGGGTTGGAGACCTGGACTAGAGATGGCAGGAAGCCACCTTGAAAGTCACTAGAGCAAAACAAGGCTCACTGCTTCATCAAAATCATAGCAAATCCCCATTTAGACAAGTATTCCCCATAGCTCCTGACTTGAATCTGCTGCTGCTGTCTTAATGGGATTGCTTTATTGTGCATTTTGACTGTGGATTTTTATTCTAACGTTTTGATTAAATTGTTTCATTGCACATTTTAATTAGGGGGTTTTCTTGGCGGTTGTAACTTGTGTTTTTTTTAAATTTGCTTTGCCTGCTACCTGCCGCAATGAGAGAGCCTTTTGGTCCAAAGACTAGCACTAGCACCAGATTTAGGGTGGTGCCAAGCCAAGGGGGCTCAAAACTGAGAAGATCCATTTTGGGGCGCCAAATGTTGGCCTCACACAGGACATCATATTGCAAAATATTACCAAAGTCCACCCCTGCTAGCACCAGTCAGAAACAGGATGGATGGCTTTGCTTATAGACTACCTGTCCCTGCAGATCTTATGAACTTTCTCAGACAGCGCACTCTGAATGGTGGTTGGAGTCTTGTGGGATTTTCTGCCTCAAGGGCCAAAATAACTTGGCTGGCCTTGAACCGGGGTGGGGGGGCACTGGGTGCTTTTTACTGCTCTACCTTCATTTACTGCAAAATGTCTTGGAGCAGCCAACAGTGGAGTCAGAAGTGGGAGATATGGGGAAAGATAAATAAATGAATAAACATTAATGCATTCATATCCCAGGGTGGCATACAGCACATGGTCCTCTACTCCCACTCCATTTTATTCTCACATCAATAGGTTGTGGTTAGGCTGTAATTGGCCCCAAGTAACCTTTGTGGCTGAGTGAGGATTTGAACCCTGCTCTTTCAGTTCCTACCTGGCACTCTAACCACTATGCCACACTGAAATGCTTATGTAAGAGATTTTGCCTGGGTGATGTAAAAGTGGGAAGGGGAAAGGGGAAAAGAATCACTGCCAGAAGAAGGCTTCCCAGGGGGAAAGAGGGAGGAGCCGGCCGGGTGATGCAAGCCGAGAGGGAGCGGATATGGAAAGAAGCAAAGAGGGGCTTGATAGACCTGGCCCGGTTTCCTGCTCCAGCCATGTCCGATGTGAACCATTCTAGCCTGTCTTCCTGGGCGCTCTTTCCCTTTTAGCACCTGTTGCACATAGGATGCAGTGGGAGGACAAGCACTGATGCAAACACTACAGGGGACTTGCAATCCTCTCTCTCCCCACCCAATTGTTCCGTACCTAAATCCCACCCCCAGCCATATAGCACGCATCATCCCCTGGTGGAAACACCTGCCTTCCAGAGGCAAAAGAAACACCTGCGTGATGAGGCTGGCTGGTGAAAAGCGGGTGCACAGCCCCCCCCCCCAGCTTGCTAATTAAAGAGAGTGAGAAGAGCTGGCTGTGCAATGACAGCCAGCCAGCCACCCCCGCCTCCCACCTGCCCCACCTGCTGCTTCCTGGGGTCCTGCCAGGGGCAGAAGGTGTTGTCGCTCTCCACCTTTAGCAGCAGACAACCTGCTACTCTGAAGGGTCTGGGTCCCAGAGGAAGCATCCCCTGCCAACCTTACCTGGGGGAAAGGATACAGGGACTGGGGGATGTGCAATCCTGAGCCTGGATTGTTTTGCCATCCAGAAAAAGGCACCTGCTAAAGCTCTCTTCCCCTGACACACACACACACACACACACACACTTTCTCCTTTTGTGGCATCTAATTATGTGCCTCCGGTACAAGCTGCTCGCTGCCTCCTTGTCTTACCTTCTGAGGATGGTGCTCCTGGTTCTTCATCGTGGAGTCGCGTTGCTATGCACTCCTTCTCCCTCCCTGCAGTTCGCTTGTTCGCACTCTGGCTCTTCCACTTGTTCCAGAGATGCGCTCTCTCTCTCTCTCTCTCTCTCTCTCTCTCTCTCTCTCTCCCTCTCCCTCCCTCCCTCCCTCCCTCTCTCTCTCTCTCTCTCTCTCTCTCTCTCTGCAACAATAGGGAAGACGGAAGGACCATCCAGATAAACAGATCAGCAAGTGAGCAGGAGAAACCTTCCCTTTCTCTGTATGTTTCTGTCCCTCTCTGGACCAGCACAGAGTATGTTGTTACCATTAGCTAGCTAGAGAATGAGGCGGAATGAGAGCGAGCTGCCAGGGAGGGCTAGCAGCAGCAGGTTGGCTGTTTGGCACACAGCTCTGCTTCGGAGTCAGATGGAGATTGCAGGCTGTGTCAAACAGTAAGTGAAGAGGGGACAAATGCCTGGAGCAGGAGGTTTGCCAGTGGCTAACAGGACTTTTTGTCTTTTTGTATACAGAAGCAAGTGATTATGCCTCTCAATACCTGTTTCTGGGGATCAAGCAAGATGCTGGGACTGTTGCTTCCATGTCTGACTTTGACAATTTCCCAGAGTCATCTTGGTTTATTTGGGGAACATGACACTGGACCATAGCTCAGTGGTAGAGCTCAATCCTTGGCATCTCCTGGGAAAGGCTGTGAGGGAACAATCGCTGGAACCCTAACCAGTGTAGAAAACACTGAACCTGACAGACCAATGGTCTAATTCAATACAAGGCAGATCCCCATGTCCTATGTCTGTGTTGTTACTTCATCATCAGTGGAGTGGTATTCAAGAGATCTGTTGCTTTTCAATGAGCTGGGCTTTGAACATGTTTAGGAGGCATTATCAGAAAGAAGAGAATGGAGTGAACACTATCAGCAGTAGTGTTAAAAGACACCTACACTAAAGCTGTACTTAGCACACTTCCATTTCTCATGCTATGTTTGACACTGGTAATCTACTCTGGGGGGAAGCAGATTTCTGGTATGTAGGATTTACTTTGATTTTAACAAAAACTAAAGTGCTACCAACCTTTTCTATGTGGCTTGAGACAGAATGGAATGCCTGTCTAGTATTCACCTAGATTCACAGCAACCTGCCTGGTTTGATAACTGAATTTCTGCCAAGCCAAATAAAGCACCTATGATTCTATTACTCGTTCTAGCAGTGGAGTGTATCATTTCTGAGCTCTAAGAAATACTTTCTTGTTAGCAAGTAGAATGGTTGTTGGATTGGCACACAACTTCTGTGACCTTCCCCATAGCAGTTCTTTGCCCTGTTTCTCTATTTTCAGTTGCCTATCTCCCTGTCAATAAGGAACCAGACCTCACGCTTCCATGTTGCCCTGTCGCAAGCACTACTGTCCCTAACACTGGCTCCCACAAATCCTAAATGACATCCCACCTTCTGCTTGCCTTGCTTTGTGCCAGGTGTGGGGAACTCTTGCCCCTCTAGAGGTTGGTGAACTACAACTCCCATCAGCCCCAGCACACATGGCCAACAGCCAAGGATAATGGGCTTTGTTGTTCACCAACCTCCAGAGGGTCAGAGGTTTCCTACACCTGCTTTATCCAATGGCAAATAATCAGCTCTGATTTGCCAACTTCATAACAAAGGTAGCAGATCTGGTCTAGGTCTGTGTTGTACCATCTGGGGGAAAAAAACCCCACACTCAGGCAGTAGAACACAGTGTGACTGCTAGATCGGGCAGCTGCCGCGTATACAAATGCTTTCAGTCAAGATGAGACAGGTCCTTATTTTGTTCCAAATTCATCACAGCGAGAGCTGAATTCATGTTTTACTTTCATCTTCCCTGCCTGCCCATTTCTAACCTGTCTGACCCTCCTTTGACTAGCTACCTCCTCAGTACTTTTCCACTTCTAAATGGATTTGCACTGAACTGTGACCCAGGGATTTAGGGACTGAACCCTAGCAGCTCGGGGATCAGGAGCATTTCTGACATCTTCCTGTTTTGAGCCAGTCCCCCCTCCCCTCACCCGATATCCTTGCTCCCTCTACTGGCAAATGCATGAAGGAAGCCTGCACTGATGCACAAACGTTGATTCCTGCAGCTCCTCCTGCTGAAATTCCTTCTTCTCTATAGGAAAGAGCAGGTCTCCCTAGATGAGTCTCTTCACCCATACACACGGTTCAAAGGGCAAAAAATGCATTATGCAAACAAAGACAAACGTGTCACTTTATTGGCTTATTCTGCATGGAATGGCTCCACCTGAAAATTCTTTATTCCAAATTTTGACAGACTCCAGAACGTTTAGGGGAAAATGCAGCAAGACAGGCACAGAAACGGGTTAAAGAGGTAGCAGTATATAAGTATTCCAAATTAATTAAGGGAAAGGGTGGTAACTGGATGGCAGGAATTATCACAGTACTTAGATCCCCCTCCACTTTACGCACTCTTTAGTCTCCTCAGTCTTCCAAACCAAGGGAGCCTTTTGCAGAAAAGCCATAGCTCATTTGTAGAGCACATGTTTTATGCGCTAGATGAAATCCCTGTCATTGCTGTCTTCTTCCTTTAAAAAAAAATATGTCCAAGCAACATTGGGGAAATCTTCTTCCATAAGATCTAAGAGAACCACCTAGACCATTAATCTGCCATCTATTACTACAACCTTGAGGACTAAAAAGCAGAGATCAAAATTATGCCACAGAGCCACAAATGCATGTAGAAAGTATACATAGCTACAATTGCAGAAAACAAACAGCAGTGACTTAAATCATTCTTCTTGCCTTTTGGGTTTTGTGCAGAACCACTGAAGAGAGCACCTGATGTGACCTTCTGGGGGTGCCTTGAATTCCCCCCCCCCTTAAGTGGAAGCATGAAAAACCAGGAAACAAGCAGCAGTAGATAGCTGATGAAGCCAAATTGCACATTTGCACTCACTTCTGGTTCAAGGCAAACAGGACTCTCTCAGCTAAGCTCCTGAAAGTGCACACAGGTGGGGAGATGACTTTGGGCAAACGCACCTGAGCCCATTTCATAACCTGGGCCAAGCCGTTTGAGCGGGGGTGGGGACAGAGGGCACTTTTATGACTGCTTCTCATCATCACCTGCTCCCTGTGCACACATGCCTGGCGGGAACCACAGGGACCAGCCTGTCGTTCCATGGACTTTTACCCTGCTGTGCAAACAGGCAAAAGCCTGATAGAGTTTCGGTTGGAAGTTCATCATCTCAATACATGGCCGGAACTGAGGTTGAGTCAGTGAATCCCTAGTGTGTGCTCTCCCTCTCCCCCTCTCCCTCTCTCCTTCTAGAATCGTACAATAGAGTTGGAAGTGACCAGGAAGGCCATCTAGTCTAACCCCCTGCAATGCAGGAATCTTTTGCCCAACATGAGGCTTGAACCCACAAGCCTGAGATTAAAAGTCTCACGCTCTACCGACTGAGCTATCCTGTGTTCTCCCCTTTTATGCCTCTTCAATGTTATTAGCTCTGTCCCATTCTAGATTACACTGCCTGCCTTTACATCTTTCTCCTAAGTAGGGCATGTGCATTCCTCACCCTCATTGACACTTGCATATGCAGTGATAAGCTGTGAATCCTGGCATGCTGCAATAAACTACTAATTTATCTAGCTTGCTGGGATAAAGATGCAGAAATACAGCGAAATGATAAAGGAGCAGCAGGTATCTGGAGCTCGGGGCCAAATTCAACCACCAGCATACACGGAAACTTCACACACTAAGATGTAGGCAAAGATTCCTTCACCCCTTCATCTGCAGCAGGAACAGCAACAAAGCTCTGAGAGCATGCTCCACATATGCAGAATGATGGTGAGCAGCTGTAATGCTAAAAGGAAGTGCTGTTGGTATTTCCATTGAGATGGAATTTGGGAGAGGTAATTTCTTGGGGTTCAGTTTATGTGACCCAATGCGGCTGAATCTCTAAATGTTTGTTCGGTTCAAAATATGACTTCTGCTGTTAAAAATTAGTTGCTGACCAGGGTCATATAGCCTTTGAAGACATTGTTTCTTAGAGATAGCCCCTCTCTTGTAGAGCTTGCTGATATGCTGGTCACCTAGACCAGTGTTTCCCAACCTTTTTCCTATCGTGGCCCCCTCCCGACCTTGTTTCCTTCCTGTGACTCCCCCATGGGTATAGCCAGGGGGACAGATGCCCCCCAAATAAGTAAAAATCAATACAAATCTGAGGTTCTGCCCCCTCCCCAACAAAAGCCTGCCCCCAACAAAAATCCTGGCTATGCCCATGCCCCCCCCCATCATACCGGTAGAAAGGTAGCTATTTAAATGTTTTGTTTGTAAATAGAAAAAAATAATTTTAAAAATAATTTATACAAAACATAATTACATAAAATGATAGGAACATAATGAAATATTGTTGAAGCAGAAAAACAGAATCCTAGAGCTGGGTCATCTTTCTAGTTCAACCCCCTGCAATGTAGGAAACTTCGCTAAAGCATCCATGACAGATGGCCATCCAACTTCTGCTTAGAAACCTCCAAGGAAGGAGAGTCCAGTACCTTCCAAGGGAGATCCATCTTCCATGTACAGTGGTACCTCGAGTTACAGACGCTTCAGGTTATGTGTTTTCAGGTTGCGCACCGTGCCGAACCCCAAAGTACTAGAACGGATTATTTCTGGGTTTTGGCGCATGCGCAGAAGCACTAAATTATGCTTTGCGCATCCGCAGAAGTGCCGAATTGCGACCCGTGCATGTGCAGACGCGGCGTTGCGGGTTGCAAACGCTGCGAATTGCGAACGTGCCTCCCGCATGTATCACGTTCGCAACCCAAGGTTCCACTGTACTATAAAAAATAAAAAACACTTATTTGGCCCCAGTTATTTGACACAGAGGGGGAAACCTACAGATGCAGTCCAAAAGGTGCAAAGGGAGTTCTGTATATATGGGAGAATTTTTTTTAAAAGTGGTCCTCACTTACCACTTACTTGTAAATGTACTTTATTGCTTTCATCTTTTGAAATGTGTTGTCTGATCTCCATCACAAGGGCCTGAAAAATGCTGCAGACCTTTTATAACCTAGCAGGCGCTTGCCAAATCTAATCCCACCCAGGTTATGGACTAGTCCCCAGATACTTGGATCCAATATCAGTTGCCTATATGCTACCAATTTGACTTCCAGTGGGACTTTTCCCTATAGTACTTCCCCATATATCAACCTGCCTGTGCATTAAGATCAGCTGGATGGGCATTTCTCGTAGCCTCATCACTGGATGAAGTTAATGGTGTGGTGACATGACAGGGACTTTTCTGTGGTGGCGCCTCAATTGTAGAATACCCTCCCCCTCAAAGTACGGACAGTACCCTAGTTGCTTACCTTTCAGTGATGGGTAAAAGCACACATCTTTGACCAGGTTTCTGTGACGAAAGTACCTGATGTGCCAGATGTAAACCAGTGATTTGTCTGCTGTTGCATTGCGTATTGTTATTTTATATACTGTATGTATCTGAATTGTTAATTGCTTTCACTGATTTTCCTGGTTGCTTAATCATGACTTGAGGGGCTCATGAGCTGGTGAAGGGTGGGATATAATAATTGAATTAAAAAATAAAACTGAAAATAAGAGGCACACAAGGCCATCTTGCTGTCATGTGATTGACTAGCAAGACATTGAATTTGACAGAAATTCAATGACTCACCCCCATTTCTCCTTGTCTGCCCTCAAGTGACACTATGACTCCACATACCATTTGAGAGAAGTACCACCTGCAAAATTGGTCCTGATGCTCTGCTAGTGGGAGGAATGTGTGTAACAGGACAACTAAGCTTGAGAGAGGCCAAGGTGTACCATTCATGTTTTCAAAGCAATTTCCTTGGGTCCCGAAGGTACCCTTGCCAGCTGCCCCTTGTACTATCCCGATGTGATAGTATCGCATGCCTTCCTTCTGTGTTTGTTGTTCTTGGATGGGAGGCTCGTCAGCCTGTGGACAGCCATAAACCGAGATTAGAAGCCCAGCGCAACTGATTGTTTATGGTTTGCTGGCCTTGGTCTTTGACCCTAAGAAGAAGCAAGCCCTTCCCTTCTCTTGCTTTCCTCAGCTGCCCCCAGTGTCAAGATTGCAACAGTTCTGAAGAACTCCCTTTACCAGGCTTCTATGCAAAGCAAACTAGCCTCTGGAACACACACACACACACACACACACCCTGCCGCTGGGTGCAAGTGAGAAGGAAGAGAGCTTTCTTCGCCATATCTGTGAAAAACGAATTGCGATCCCCAAATTTAGCATAGGAAGCAGGCTTAAAACAAGCACAGCAGGATCCTTTCCGCACAATGCAAGTGTATTCATTCTCAAAGGAGAATTTAATAAAATCATGGATGGATAAAATTATCAGTGTGAACAAGGAGCCAATTCTTAAGATATTCCTGAACCTCGTTGCTGGAAGGTGGAAATACATAATGATCACTCTGTAATAGCCCTGTTTCCTCTCTTACATTATTTCTGTAGCTGGATCTTAGCTACTTACCAGAGATAGGACTCCATGATCCACTTTCCTAAGCCAGCAGGACTCTTTTACGCTCTTATAGAATCATACAGCTAAAAAAAGGGCCTGAAGAGGACGCAGTCTCTATTCATCAATCCCAAGGATATTTTGTGTCCTTCAGACCATACAAAATGTACTATAGACCAAGGACAGGAAAGATGTTCAAAACCAAAAGTGCCAGCACAGCTCAAATTAATAGTTTAGTAAAACAATCCAAACAGCACATAATGGAATAGGTATCCAGTTAAACTTCGAACATGAAGCAAAAAAAATCCACCATTGCACCCCATGAGGGGAAAATATTATCTAGAGATACATATTGGCTTCTGGTACAAGTCATACCTACTTCTGGAAAGGGAAAGGAAATTCAAGACCCGAAAGGGTTGTGTGAGCTCTATCTTATAGCATGAGGCACCAGATTAAAAACCATATTACCAACAGCAAGAAGACACGCCAAATTCCTGAACTGTGTTAATCACAACATACCTCAATGGACTAAGGCTGCAAAGGGATAAGAAATGGTTTGCAGTGAATTGCAGCCTTTTAACACAGGAAAGGTTAGGTTACCAATAACCTTAAAACTCAAGAATCAGGTTATTAATAAAAAGCATACATTTTAAAACAGAACCATTGCACAAAGGAACACCAGATTGTAGTAGTGGTAGTAATAACAACAACAATAATTTTATTATTTATACCCCGCCCATCTGGTTGGGTTTTCCCAGCCACTCTGGGCAGCTTACAGCATATATAAAAACATAGTAAAACATCAAGCATTAAAAACTTCCTGATACAGGGCTGCCTTCAGATGTCTTATAAAATTTGTGTAGCTCTTTATCTCCTTGACATCTGAAAGGAGGATGTTCCACAGGGCGGGCACCACTACCAAGAAGGCCCTCTGCTTGGCTCCCTGTAACTTTGCTCCTCACTGTGAGGGAACCAGCAGAAGACCCTTGGAGGAGAACCTCAGTGTCCGGGCTGAGCAATGGGGGTGGAGATGCTCCTTCAGGTATACTGGGCCAAGGCCATTTAAGGCTTTAAAGGTCAGCACCAACACTTTGAATTGTCATTGGAATGTACTGGGAGCCAGTGAAGATCCTTTAGGACCATTGTTATATGGTCCCGGCAGCCACTCTCAGCCACCAGTCTAACTGTTGCCTTCTGGATTAGTTGTAGTTTCCAAGTCACCTTCAAATGTTGCCCCATGTAGAGCCCAATGCAGTAGTTCCCTCACAGAGGGAATCATTCACCACCCCGCAGAGCCCATCACCCAGCCCTTCCTGGCTTGCTTCTATGAGCCAGGATGGGCAAGGGTCAAGGAGACAGGTGGTCAGTTTCACTTGTCTAAGCAGCCAGTCCACATCCCCAGAGGTAACAGATTGGAATTAATCCCATGCAACTTGACTCAACAGGGCTCTAGCACTCTCCCACCCTGGCCTTGCTACCATGGTGAAGTCTACCTCTTTCCGAATCTGAGCGACTATCTGCAAGAATGTTAGTGGTAAGACTGTGAGGGAGATAAACCTGGACAAGAATGGCCTTTTCAAGCCTGATGCAGTCTAGCAGTAGTCAGGGAACAATATGATGAGGACTGGAAGCAGCTAATAAAAGAGATTTTTTTCTATATAAAAACCCCAGGCTGTCCTAAAACTTGCTCCATTAGGAAACAACAGCTCAGAATGTTAGCACAATGGCAGTTCCTTCAGCATGACTATCTGGAGGAAAGGTGCAACTTTAGCAGGGAAAACTACTACAAGAGCATCACAAAATTCCTCATCCACAACGTCACTGATCACTTTGACTAAGACCACCCATCACAATTAACCAAAGTGCAGTGGCCAAAAAAAGTAGAATGGAGGAGTCATGCTGTTGGGAGATATTTGGATTCCCAATTCACATGGCAACCTATAAGATCATAGCACACATTCAGTGCTGTGTGTGCAATGTAATTTTCGCCTGTTAAAAATGTATGTTTGAACAATGAAAGCTGGTTCAGACCCATATTTGCTACTGTACAACAACTTGTCCTAACCCCCATTTCTCTTTTTTTTAATAAGATATTTATTAAAGTTTCACAAATTATATAAACAAACACAACAATACAAACGAACACAAACAAGAAAAAAGAACAAGTATAATTTCAAAACCTTATTTTCTTAAAACTTACTTCACCAACCTCCTCATACCTCCCCTTTCTGCATTCCAATTTCAAATATTTAGTTCAGCAAATCCTCACCCTTAATTTTATCTAATTGTTAACCTTTCTTTTCTTTTAACTTAATCTTTACAACTGTAATCCACTTACTTTCTAAAGCCGCATCATTTTAACACTCATTAATTTTACAATGTTTCTTAAGATAGTTCTTAAATTTCTTCCAATCTTCTTCCGCCGTCTCTTTTCCCTGGTCTCGGATTCTGCCAGTCATTTCTGCCAATCCCATATAGTCTATCACCTTCATCTGCCATTCTTCCAAGGTGGGTAGATCTTGTGTCTTCCAATACTTTGCGATGAGTATTCTTGCTGCTGTTGTAGCATACATAAAGAATGTTCTGTCTTTCTTTGGCACCATTTAGCCGACAATGCCCAGGAGAAAGGCCTCTGGTTTCTTAAGGAAGGTATATTTAAATACCTTTTTCATTTCATTATATATCATTTCCCAGAAAGCCTTAATCTTTGGGCATGTCCACCAAAGGTGAAAAAAAGTACCTTCAGTTTCTTTACATTTCCAGCATTTATTATCAGACAAGTGGTAAATTTTTGCAAGCTTGACTGGAGTCATGTACCACCTATAAATCATTTTCATAATATTTTCCTTTAAGGCATTACATGCCGTAAATTTCATACCGGTGGTCCACAACTGTTCCCAGTCAGCAAACATAATGTTATGACCAATATCTTGTGCCCACTTTATCATAGCTGATTTCACTGTTTCATCTTGTGTATTCCATTTCAACAGCAAGTTATACATTCTTGACAAGTTCTTAGTATTGGGTTCTAACAGTTCTGTTTCTAATTTTGATTTTTCCACCTGGAAGCCAATTTTCCTGTCCAACTTGTAAACCTCCATTATTTGATAATAATGAAGCCAGTCTTGCACTTTAACTTTTAATTTCTCAAAACTCTGCAATTTCAGTTTATCCCCTTCCTGTTCCAAAATTTCCCAATATTTCGGCCATTTGGCCTCCATATTGCTAACCCCCATTTCTCAACACCATACCATACGTTATTTTCAATGCCAAACTTTTTTATAGGCCATTTGCTGCCCCAATTTCAAACTGAGGAATTCACAAATCTCACCACAGTGTACAAAGGATAGAATAACCAATACATAAAATGTATTTTTTTATTTTTAAAGAGGCTTTAAAAAATGTACCTTAAATACAAAAAATATCACCAGTCTGAGTAGCCATTATGAAGAAATATAAACATCAGTGGTTTTGACACTAAGCCTAGAAGGCACTGGTGTCAAGAGGGAATACTCAGGGGGAGAGAACTAAGAGTTCAAAGCCTAATATACATCAAAGGTGAACGAATGAATGAAAGTAGGTCTGATTCAGCCAACTGTTAACCTTCATCGGGTCTTCCAGGATTAGAAGATTCATTTTACTTCCAAGTAATACAATTTGAATGAAGTTCAGGAACAAGTTTATGAAACTTTGCAGCAAGTCATATTGGTACACCAAATCAACAAGTTTTGCATGCTCCAAAGTCTGGTTACAAGCAAGTCCATTTTTCACTGATTAATCATTTTACTCTCTATTTCTGCCTCAGTGCTTTACATGTGGAAAAAAGGAACTGGTACATTAAGTTAAAGTAATTGTGGGCTGTGCTTAGGCTTTCCATCTCCCCAGGGCAGGGGTGGAAACCTCAGTCGCAAAATTCCACCCTCCAAGAAGAAGAAGAAGAAGAGTTTGGATTTGATACCCCGCCTTTCACTCCCTTTTAAGGAGTCTCAAAGTGGCTAACATTCTCCTTTCCCTTCCTCCCCCACAACAAACACTCTGTGAGGTGAGTGGGGCTGAGAGACTTCAAAGAAGTGTGACTGGCCCAAGGTCACCCAGCAGCTGCATGTGGAGGAGCGGAGACGCGAACCCGGTTCCCCAGATAACGAGACTACCGCTCTTAACCACTACACCATACTGACTCTCATATCTGCCCCTTGAGACTTCCCCACCACCACACCCTCTCCCCTTCTTCACCCCCTCCTTGAGTGCTTTTGACTGACTGAAATCTGACCTTGAATTCTGATGTCTTTTGCTTGCTTGGATGGAGGTTAGAGGGATGTGTGTGTATAAGTGTAGAAACTAGCCTACTGTATAAAGGTAAAATTTGCATGTGTTGCTCCACCCACTTTTGCCTCTGTCCCCGCCCACTGCAGCCATGTGGCCCCTGGAAGGTTGTCCAGAAAGTAATGCAGCCCTCAGGCTGATAATTAAAGGTTCCCCACCTTCAGTGGGAAGTGTAATGGCCATTACTCATCTCAATGTGCAAGTCATTCAAATATTGGCATATATAAAAGCCTTAGAAGTACCTTAGAAGTCAAACGGAATCCATTCCAGAAACCCGTTCGACTTCCAAAATGTTTGGAAACCAAAGTGTGGCTATTGATTGGCTGCAGGAAGCTCCTGCAGCCAAGTGGAAGCCGCGCCAGATGTCCGGCTTCTGAAAATAAATCGAAAACAGGAACACTCACTTCCAGGCTTCGATCGTTCGGGAGCCAAGGTGTTTGAGATCCAAGGTATGGCTGTATAGCCAAATCAGCAGGCAACAACAAATACAAAGCCCTGGCAAGCCATTCAAATACATGTTCCTCAACATCTCAAACATCATGCAAGGAAGTGGTAAGAGGAAACTGGACAAACCTGAGTCAGAAAGCTGTCTTGAATTCTGCCACTCCACCTACCAGGAACTGAACCAGGGCTCAGCACTGGACAAAATATACAACTCTGTGCAGGCACATAAAACTTAAAAAAACAAACAAAAAAAAACGCAACCAAAGGACATTCTTTGATGTAGTAAGAGACAGTGCTGTGCAGAAGCCAACCCTTTGCTTCCTTTCCCTTATACCTTATTGCCTCATTTAAGGTTTTTTCATTGTTTTGTACGTGTCAGCATTTAATCTCAGTTTTGTTTTGCTCTTGCATACTTGGCCCCTATTTATTTGCTTTTAAAATGACTTTTGCTCCTAGTGCTACAAATATCAATTGTAACTCAGGTGTGTGGCACTGGCCTCCTGACCTCCATTGCCTAGTGTGGATGGGCTTCTGTGATGGCTTGGAGTTGGCTTTGGATAGTTGGCCTGACAAGCTCAGTCCTTCTGGCCAAGAGATCAAGGCCTGGTTGTGGTCAGATGCCAGATACTGGCAAATGCTCCTGAAACACTTCCTAAGTACCCTGGTGCTCCGTTTCTGCCCCCCAACCCCAAAGCATCCATGCTCGCATTTTTTCCCCTCTTTAAATATTTTGCAACAGGAGCAATTCCTTCCCAAAGAAAAGTACAGAAAAGATAATGAGCCTATTGCTTCGATTCCTAGGAATAAGTCCATGATTCTCCCCTGCAGTGGTATCAAAGAAAATAACCCACTGGGTCTAAGAGGAAATGGCTTCATTGGTTCAGCAGTGATAGCATTGCCTCTGCGTAAGTTTCGAGAGTATGCCAGCTAGTGCCGATTCTCGTGGTTAATCCGTATACTGTGGTACCTCGGGTTACAGACGCTTCAGGTTACAGATGCTTCAGTTACAGACTCCGCTAACCCAGAAAAAGTACTTCAGGTTAAGAACTTTGCTTCAGGATGAGAACAGAAATCATGGCGCGGTGGCGGCTGGAGGTCCCATTGGCTAAAGTGGTACCTCAGGTTAAGAACAGTTTCAGGTTAAGAACGGACCTCCAGAACGAATTAAGTTCTTAACTAGAGGTACCACTGTATTGCTGTTTTGGTTTATATGCAGTTCAGCTGGAAGGGCTGGGTTTAAGGCATAAATTCTTCCTTGATAGTCATTGGTGATGAGGAAACCAGGTTGGTAGTGCTGCTGCAGATGCCTCCAATGGGACCAGGGGTGCCAACTGCTGGAGGAGTCGGTGTGGTTGTGCTGGCAGGCTGGGTCTGCTGCTGCATCTTCTTCTTGTTCACCTTCCTCTCCTTTGCTCTGCGGTTCTGGAACCAGATTTTTACCTGCAGAGACAAACGCAGAAGGTGGTAAAGGCCATACAGAATATAAAGGAGGAAGATGGGAGAGAAAGAGGATTGAGATGAATGCACAGGACAAGACCATCTTCACTGTGAGTCCAGGAAGACCTGCTCCCTGTCTTGTCAGCCTTTTTCACCTGGCCTGGGACAGCGGAGCCCTGACTGACTCCATCTACAAAAGCTGAGGCTGCTGAAAAGACTCTTGGGCTGTGCATAGGGGGTTTTGTTCAGGTGTGTTCTGTTATTGATACTAATCTTTATTAGTATTAAGTGTTATTAGTGTTATTGATCCTATATTTTTAAATGCATTATGACTTATGTTGAAATTGTTCAATTTGGTTGGGTCCTTTTTGGTGTTTTATTTATCGCTTATGACTACTTTTGTTATGTTTGTAATTACGTGATTTCTTTCATGGTGTCAGCTGCCTTGAGCATGGTTTGAACTATGGAAAGTGGCATACAAATAAAATGATGTGTGTATGTACTGTAGGTATGAGATGGTTCAAGTTACAGAAAGAAGGCGAATGAGGGGACAGGCAAAGTAAAAGAATATATAGTGGCCAAGGAAAGGCAGAGATGAAAAGGAATTGGGAGGAGGAAGAGCATGGCATGATTCAGAGCAGAGGCAAAATGGATACATAACTGTAAGAATTCATTTAGGATGTTGTTGCTGTTTTCTAATGCCCCTAATAGTCTGCAATCAGATACCTTTCTGGGGACTTCCAATCTTCTGTGTCATTTTTATGTTCCACATAGTAATAGCTGAGCATTAAGGTTTCCTGCTGAGAACTATTCAGTCATAGTCAAACAGTGAGGAGGAAAGTGGGACCTACACTGAGGCAGGTGACTGATGCCAATGATATAAAGGGCTCATCATCTGAGCGCTTTTTTCTTGGCCCATCACTGCCCACCAACCTGGACCACCTAACCAAAAAACAGTTATGGAAGTATCTAGCCTACATTTGATATATGCCAAGCAAGACAGAAGATAACCAACCATGAAGCACATTCACAGCCTGATCCTATACATACAAACATAAGCCACTGTATTCAGTGGGGTCAATTTCCAAGGTAAGTGTGTATAAGATTGCAGTGCTTATCCTCAACATTTGCACTGGCATCTGTGCCTGAGATGCTCATTGTAATGCTTTACGTTTTGTGATGGTTTGTGATCCTGCTACATCAGGGGCGAGGAGCTTGTGGCCCTCCAGTTGTTGCTGGATTCCCAATTCCCGCCACTGCTGAACATTGGCTATGCTAGCTGGGGCTGATCGGAGTTGGGAGTCCAACAGGTCCCCCCACTCCTGTGTGCAAGACCCTTCTGTACCAACCTGCCGCTCGGTGAGTCCCAGCGTTGCTGCCAGTTCTGCTTTCCGCCGGATGGTGATGTAGTGGCTGTAGTGGAATTCCTTCTCTAGTTCCAAGCGCTGGTGGTCTGTGTAGACAACACGATACTTGTCTTTCGTTCTGGTCTTCCCTAATAAACAGCAAACAGTAAGACACTGAATTAGCAGAAGGGATGTGGAAAATGTATTGCCATAACCGCCTTGTGGTCGTCTGATGAAGGGAAGTACATTAATTTAATTTAAACAACAACATTGAAGAAAGCAGCAATGGGAAAAGGAGGAGGACAGGAGAGGCAGGGAATGGCAAAGTGGTAATCTGGTGGAGGATGGCAGGAGCGGTAGTGGAGGTGGAATGATTCTCTGAGTTAAAATTCATATTTCATGTTGTGCCTTTTAAAACTTCTAGCTATAGATTTTTCTTAAAGTTACAGGAAGTGCATTCTCAAATGTACGCTTTTTTGTACTTTGGCCAAGTGTTAAGATACATATCAGTTCCAGTTCTTCAGTGGTACATCACGCAGCTTTCTCTGATTGCCAGTGTTGACATTTCTTCATCCTAGTGTTCCATTCTTCAGAGGTATTCAGGCCTCCCATTTAACAGCAGCACGTTCTTAGCAGCTGCAGTCGCTCCCTTGATGTGCCCTGTTTTGCTCTTACTTGATGTTCACGTAGTTGAGGTGTGACCTAGCAATTGCCATTGGCATCGGAAGTTGTGTTGTTTCTGTGCCCCATTTCACTTTTACAAAGAAACCTCTGTCTATAAGGAGTGCGCTAAGAGACATTTCCACATCGTACGCGCCCTTTCCTTCCCCATAATGGCAGCAAGTGTCCATTTCCCAAGAGACAAATGCAAACAGAGGGCAAAACCCTGAGAGGGGATTACATATTGTGGAATTTGCACAAATCAGGCTAGCTTGTACATTATTTAAAACAGCACAAAAGGTGTGTGCCACCCTGTGTGTGTTTTGTGTTGTTGCCATCTAGAAACCCTTGTGAGTAATAAAACAGCTGTACAAGTGGAACTGGTAACAAAACGTAGCCATGTCCAGTGCTCCTGTTTAGGGTTCCAGTCCAGCCATTGTTCTCATCCACAATATTCCATCAAATTCTCCCTCTCACCATTTTTTTGTTTTCCTCCATCTCTCTCCTGCAGCTGTCAGTCAGCAATTTTTGTGGCCACTGTGCATATTTTGCTCTCACTGGGCTGCTTTAAGGTTCCCACCCTCTTAGGGCCCCCCCCCTTTCTTATTTATTTCTGTAGATCTGCTGGTACTTCCTCTTTTGTGCACGAATGGTGCCAGGTAGGTTGCATAAGGATCAACATTCACCCCTAAAAGAAGAGGCAGTAATTTCAAGAATAGAATCAATTCATATATTTAATTAACCACTGCAGGTTCTCTCAAGCACCCTGTTCAATTTGTTAGCATTCAAGATGAATTTAATTTAAATCCACCAGAAATGAACTGAGCAGAGTTCTCTGTGGGCAGCCTGACATTCACATCAGCTATCCAGCTTGGACCCCTGCAGACTAATTATGAGTCATGTACAGTGGAGCTCTTGTGCATAGTGGAGTAGGGAACAAAAATATAAATGAGGCTGTATAATCTTGCAACAGTCCTCACAATTAGACCACTGCCTTATTCCAGAGGCTTGGAAGCCCCATGAGGGAACTATGGGATTTGTGGGCTCTACGGTGACACAGTTCATGACCATTTGACTCTCAACAGCAAATAAATAAATTCTGTCCAAAACGTCAGGCAGGACCATTTAAGATATCAACATCCTTTTGAATAGGAATCTCAGTCCACTGAACAGGAACCAGTCCAGAGAAGAGCAGGTGTCTGTTAGCTGTCTTTTCCTTAACTTTTGCCAATAAGATTGGCATTGAAACAAGCACCCAGCGGGTGAGAAATCCAGAGCATTTGCTCATTAATTTTAATGCCTGGGATCAACATCAGTTGTCAGTGAGAATTCTGCCTGGCAATTGCAATTGCTTATCTCCAGCTGCTCACCAGATGTAGAGCACCAGATTTTGGCCCTGGTGCTGCTGAAGTATATTAGCAAAAGTAGGCCAAATTCTGTTCTGAGTATAAACAGGAAGCATTGACTCCTCCTCAATTCAGGAGGAGGAGGAGAAGAAGAAGAGGAGGAGGAGGAGTAGTTTGGATTTGATATCCCGCCTTTCACTCCCCTTAAGGAGTCTCAAAGTGGCTAACAATCTCCTTTCCCTTCCTTCCCCACAACAAACACTCTGTGAGGTGAGTGGGGCTGAGAGACTTCAGAGAAATGTGACTGGCCCAAGGTCACCCAGCAGCTGCATGTGGAGGAGTGGAGACGCGAACCCGGTTCACCAGATTACGAGTCTACCACTCTTAACCACTACACCACACTGGCTTTCAATAGTTATTACAGCATTTTATTTACATACTAATCCAGACAGTCAAGTGAGCAGGATGGGAGGGACAATGCACTGTCTTGAGAACTACTGTACCACATTGGCTCTCACTGGCTTTCTTCGATGTGCCTCTCCACACAAGTACTTCTTGTGATGCCTGCATAAATGCCATTTTGCTGTGTGCCCACTGCTGAAACAAGTACGGATTACGCTGGCCTCCATGATTCACAACAGGCCCTAGGGGATTCACCAGAGGCGTAGCTGGGGGGATGCACTGGGTGCCACTCATCCAGGGGGTGGGACTTACCACGGGGCCTGCAGTGTGCCCGAGCCATGTGTCTCTCCTGGGAGAGATGCCGCGTCATGCCTGGATGTTGCACGCAACAGCGCCCATCCAGGCATCACAAAAACATGGTGACGTCATGCGTGACACCGTCGTCATGACGTTGCGCACACACGACCAGCCCTCCATCTTATTCCTGAGTCGGTGCCTCTGTCTTAGAGAGTGCAAGCACCTTCACATTCCCTCCCAGTGAAGCTGTTCTTGCAAGGGAATCGTATGCCCCCTATAGCCAGCCCCAGCCAGTAATCTTGCTGCAGCTTTTTGAGCTGGTTGAAGTTTCTGATCACTTTTCAAAGGCAGCCCCCCAGCCCCACATAGAGCAGAGTGCAGTAATCCAAATGGGATGTAACTTAAACAGTCAAGCAACCTGATTGATATTTGGGACCCACAATCGTATGCTCTCCCATTCCGACTATAAGCTACCCTCTGCTCTTTTCCTACAATACCAGGTTTACGCAGAAGAAAAAGAGTGTATAGATGAGGGTAGCAGCAGCAGCTGTTACATTTGTGCTGGACATGCAGCATTTTAAAGGCACAGGAGCCCTGCTACAATATAGGAGGGCAAGCCTGGAGGAAAAAGATGCAGAGGAAAAGAAAGGTGTCCAAAACCCACCTAAGAATGAGAAAACTTAGCGGAGGTTGACTCACAACCCGCCAACACACTCAGCTACAGTCCATCTATATTACCACGTTCTGAAATATGTTCCCTCCTCTGGCCCATTTGATGGGCATCTCACTAGAACATTTACAACGCTCTTCATGACTTTGTCTTTCAATTTCAAACATTTCATGAATTTAAATAGGATTTTTACCTCCCCATCCCAGCCCCCAATTAACTGGAGAAACACAAGGTCTGCGTTGTTTTGTCGTTAATTACTCATACTTGATAACTCATTTTTTCTAATCTATTTTATCAGCCAGCCAAATAGGATTAACAGTCCATCCCATGCATATAAAAAAATCAGTGGGTTTAGGCATGTCTAACTTTGCAAAGGATCAGGCTGTTAAGTAGTGTCAAATAATCTGAATATTCTGTCACTCAAAGGAACTAAAATGAAGCAGGGGAGTATTAAAGAGGAGTCCACAAACAATACAGCCTATATATTATTTCATTCTGGGTTGCCAACATGGTGCCCATGGGCACAACACCACCCCGGAGGACTTCCCCTGATGCCTGTGAAAGCTCTTAATCCCCTCCCCCGTCTCACTGCACTATCTTTATTAAGTAGCCAGAGTGGTTATCTTCCCTCACCCTCCTAAAAACTACGTACATAGCACTGAAGGAGGAAGTTGAAAGAGTGGCACTCTTTGCCACTTCTTTCAGCTCTATGTGCTTTCCGAGGCTCAGACTGGCTCCTGGGCAGCTTAACAGGAAGCAGAGTAACCAAGAGGGAAAGAGAGGAAGCAGGGAGGCAAAGAGGAAAACTGGAGTGATTTGGGAGACTTGAGTGTAGCTGAGAGGAGAAAATGTTGTGCAGAGTCGAGAGAAAGGGTGAAGTGTGACAAAGAGTGAGAGGAGGTGCACGTGCCACACACAAAATCAGATCCAGTAAAATTGATCCTCCTGAAATTTCATAATCTTAATGGGTTCACACATATCCCAAGCCACCATCAAATCATGGATCACTTTTGTATCCATTGGAAACCCCCTACAGATCCACTGTTTTCCAGCACTGCCATGACACAAAAACATGGATCTGAGACACGGATCCTTATTTACTCTAATTTTTCAAGGGATCCCCTGAAAACCACCATTAAACCATGTCACACATTCTGCAAGTTCAAGAGGATCCATTTTAATTCTACTGCACCTGACTTTTACTCAGACCACTTATGAAAGCAAAGAATATGCGCATGCGTACACAGATCTGCTTTCTGTCTGGTTGAGAGGGGGAGAAATAACCAGAGGGGGTGGTGCCCATGGCGCTTTCAACATTCAAAATGTGCCTGTGGCCCCTCAAAGGTTGGCAACCCTTGGCTTAGCTGCATTACTCATCCATGTCAATAATTAGCAAATACGTGTAGGGCACAGAAATGCGGATGATTCATAAACAGAAGGGGGGGGGGAAATGACTGAGTGGAGAGTGAACACAATTACTATATCAGTTCCAAGTTATCAGATGGGTTTGTAGGGAGAGGGCTATTAGGAAAGAAGGGAAAATGTAAAATGTATCAGCTACAATTTTCGAATTCTGACATACAGGCATTTCCCACTCGTGCACAATCAGCACATGCGCAACTGCTGACACACACACTATTTTCAGTGCTGAAAGGGGGCAGGGGTGGAAGGGACTTAAGAACATCCCACTGATGCGCACAGTGGCCGGGAACAGAACCCCCCACGTAAGTGGGAATTCCCCTGTATTAGTGAAATGTGTGTTGACCAGAAAGCATGAAAGATCGGTAGTTTAGATACAAAAGACAACTATACCTAAATCATTTCATGTGACAGGTTTCTGTGTTCTTGCTTCAACAGGCAACTCCCCATTTATACGCAGTCGAGTCATGTGTGACTGCCCACATTGCCGCAAACCCAGAAATGGCGCCTAAGGAGGCAAAAACAGTTCCCAAAAGAGTGCAAAAATGGCAAAAATGACGTAGCCCCTGCGTAAATAGGGAGTTGCCTGTGTCATTTGAAATGATTATTAAAGAGAAAGACAGAAATGATGGGCTTCTGAACACCTGTAATTTAGTAGTAGTAGTAGTAGTAGTAGTAGTAGTAGTAGTATACTGCCCTTCAGCCAAAGATCACAGGGCAGTTTACAACATAAAAATACAAAATGAGAACACAAAATGCATAATGAAAACACAAACAATACCCCCCGACAAACTCATTTAAAGGCCATAGAATGTTAATCAGCCAAAGGCCTGATTATAGAGTAATGATCTCACCTGGTGTCTAAAGAGATGTAATAATGGTGGCAGGCAAGCCACCTTGGAGAGAGCATTCTGCATATGGGGAGGCCTGCTCTTGTGTTGCCACCCTCTGGACCTCTCATGCAGGAGACACACAAAGAAGGGCCTCAGAGGATGATCTCAGGGTCCAGGTAGGCTCATACGGAGAGAGGAAGTCCTGAGCCTTTTAAGGCTTTATAGCCTGGAAACTAACTGTTAGCCAGTGCAGTCTGGCCAGGATCAGTGAAATTTGAAGCCAGCAGTCGTAAGCATAATGTGTTTCAGTAATCTAACCTAGAGGTTACCAGAGCATAGATGACAAAAAAATAGGTTATCCCTGTCCATATAGGGGTGCAACTGGGCCATCAGTTGAAGCTGATGGAAGGTACTCTACACCACTGAGGCCACCTGAGCCCCAAGCTATGTACCTGCTCCTTCAGAGGGAGTGTAACCCCATCAATGTTAAACAGCATGACTTACAATTTTTTTTTTTAATGTCAATCCAACATTCTACTGCATGGTAATTCTGCATTTCATGCTAGATTTTATGTACTGTATTTTTCTGTGTTTAACACCCCCCACGTATAAGACACCCCCCTATTTTTGGGTACCCCTTATTAAGGAAATGGGGGGAAATTGCCTGGAATTGTTGAGCTTTTGGGGGGGGCGGGTTGCCAACAATCGCACATCCACCTGACCACCAATCGTACAAAACATTGTCTTATACACGGAAAAATACGGTATGTATCATCCATACATCAATTGATATTTTTTTTCTTGTTTCCACCATGCTCGGTTGTCCATTAAGAGGATGTTCTGCTGGTAATATGTACAGTAAATACAGGTGTTACAGAACAGTTTGCCAGCGTCAGCAAAGCCATGCCCCATTATACAGAGGCATTCACATCCCTTCTAAGGTTGACTGAAGAGTGTGAGCCTAGAATACTTCCCCCACACACCTTTTTTAAACAAAATATAATCTGCAATGGAAAAAAATTAACAACATTTTTACATGAAGTTGTCGCAAATATATTGTTTATCTGAATGCAAATCCTCCCCATTTGGGCACTTCCTTCTTCCTCTGATGAGAAAGTGGTAAGACCCACTCCTAAAATCTAGCTGGAGACAATTTTGTCAGAAAATTCATATTTGAATAGGATTTAAGTTTTACTGATTCGAGCAGAACGTCAAACTTTGAGTGTCTTTAAAACTATTTTGTTTGTTTGTTTGTTTGTTGTTTTTAAGAACCTGTTTTTAACCATTAGTTGCTATAGTTTGGTATTTTGCTTTCATATATTTGTAAATATTTTTAAAGCACTGTGCAAAAATATTTTTCCTTGCAAAAATATATATGTTTAATCATTTTTTATTCTGTAAAATTTTATCCATTCTTTCTGGTTTGGCCTGGTTTATAAAAGAAATGCACATTCCTCTTTAGCAATTTTTTGTTTTATTAAAATGTATTCATTCCTTTCTTTCTATTTTGGCCTGGTTTAGAAAAGAAAATTAATGTGTGGGATGCACACATTCAGCTAAGACTCAATAGTGAAATATATTGGAATATCTAAAATTGTGACAGTGACAGTGATTGTGAATTGGCTTTTTTCTTGTTTAGTAATGAAATTTTTTTTTAGGAAACTCTCTCACCTTACCTTTGATATCTGTGCTACTGAATTACTTCTACAGCTTTAGTTTTAGAGATAATGTGCTAATTTAAACATTATCAGTACAGTAGTACTATAACATAACAGTTTTAACAATATGTTAAAAGTAAGTAAAAATTTATCAGTTTTAGAGTTAGACCTGTAAGTTGCCAGGGCATTACCACATTCACCTTTACATAGTTTCAGCCTTATTTCAAACATTGTGATATATTGAAATATCGCGATGTTTAGCTGGTGAAATATTGTGATGTTGAAAACCAGATATCGCCCAGCCCTAATCCCTAACTTCAAAGGCAGCTCTCCTGCTATCTATGCTTTCCAATTAACTCCTATTCTTTATTCATTAAACCACTTTTCCTGATAGTAGGCATTGAGCCCAATTGTCCAATTTTTAATATTTGAAAACTTTATTGCCACCACCTGACTATCTTCTGATAAGAAGGGCTAACTTATTTTGAATTCCCGCCCCCATCTACAATCTTGTCACAATTATGGGAGGTAAATGACCTCCTTGATCAGCCCAAATAAACCTGTTAATGAGGCCAGAGGCAAGAAGTTCAAAATGGGGATCAAGGGGAGGCTAATGTCCGTATGGAGGGAAGGTATCGTTACTATTGTTAATGTGTAACCCTAATAGCGCTCAACTTAGCTATCATTAGATAAGGGAACTGCTTTAATATGCTACACGAACCATAAAAGGAATCACCTTTGAGTGTATGCACATGCATAGACGCACTGATACACATTCAGGTTTTTTACCTAAAACAATCAACACCTAAGAACTAATTTAGTCATGATCCAAGGATTTGTTCTGTATCGTTTGCTATTCTGGGGCCAGGATTTATCCCAATTAATCTGCATAACCTAATCTACTATCTGCTGACAAGCTGTCCCCAAAGAAAACAAAAGGATTGCGTTAATGCCTGGAGCGGCACACCAGAGTATAAACCAATTACAGTATATCAATATCTGAACAGATCATGGACGTAAAAAAGAAATGGATTTACACCTGTGTTCAGCCAAACATTAGGGTCTTTTTTCACTCTGGTTAAATACACCCTCTTGTTAATGGTTTGCACACGTTTTCAACAGAATGCAAAACTGTTTGCAAGGTTGCAGGTGTGTTCCCTGACGTCTCATTGCTCCCTCACTCCACTCCAGTTATTGATTTGCAATGTTTGTGTACTCCCAAATAACAAAAGAGTATATTTAAACCATAAATGAAATTGATCAGTTGATGCGGAATGTGGATGAAGATTCACATCCTGGATTACGTACAAATGATACACATTCCACTGAAACTACTAACATCCACTTTCAGGTGAATATTCTGCATAGTGTTTAATGGTATGTCCATTTGGATTACCATCCAGGTGTGCATGCCCATCCACATCTACACTCTGTCCCTACCTGGTCACTCATGATGCATCACCAGAACTGCTAGACTGGGGCAAAAGTCATGCCGCTCAATAGTGGTGGGCAATGAAGCTTCCAGCAAAGCATGGCAAGACAAGGGAGGGCAAGGTGGACACGTTCTTTCCCTGTCACTCTAAACAGAAGTAGATGAGCTATCAATGGATCAGAACAGGCATGGAAAAGGGCACAAAGGAGCTGGAGGGTAAAGATTTTCCATGAACCCGTTTTGTGCCTTCTGAAATAGCAGTTTTCACAAAGAAAAACCAATGTGAAATTTTGCCCAAAGTGGGAAGATTAATTCGATTTGTTAAAGTATTTCAGGAATCTGTGATTTTGAGTAAATAGCAACTCGGGGGGGGGGGGAGACCACAAAAGAATTGCACATCTAAGACCAATGGCACCTCTTCCCAATATGGCAGCAGCACACAACCAACATGAAATAAATACACATGGCTGGTAGGATTCCAAGAATTGCTTGAGGCATTATCAAGGCGTTGCATAAGTTCCCGTGACATTGTTCTCTTGGAACAGCACGCGCTCACCATATCCAAGAACTATTTTCGAATTCCACTCAGTTTCAAGAATCGTTATCCATGGGGATGAGTCAGGCTGATAAGGAATCATTTTACTTCCAAATCTCTGTCAGTTCTGGGTAACTGGAGAAGCAACATGCGAAACAACTTTAGCTTAATGAAATCAAGTGAGTGTACAAACTTCCCAAGAGGAGATCACAACCGCTTTACTCCTCCCTGGTCCATTTTGCTGCCGGGCTGCTCTAGGCCAAGCTAAGGTCTGGCTTAGCCTACGTTTGGCCTATTAGTGTGTCATCCAAAGCAGGCCAATGTCATGTGCATGCAAGCTCACAATCTCTGACAATAAAAAAGCTGCGTTTTCTTGAAGACACAAGCTAAAATGTACTTACCAAAAACATCTCCAAACTAATACATCAGACTGGGTGGCTTACAGTTTGTTTCAGACAGATTTTCTCATCAAGTGAGAAAGTTCCTTTCCAAGCTGAGGTTGGTATTCAACTAAGTTTTTCTCGAAACAGACACACTAAAATTTACTTAGACCTGTTCATTAAATCCAACAGGTCTATTCTGAGTAAAACCTACCTGACTACCACCCTAAGTGTGTCAGAAACAAGAAATGAAACTTATAGGGACCACTATTCTTTTAGTCAAGTGATGATGGGAAAGGAAATACAGTGGTACCTTGGGTTACATATCCTTCAGGTTACAGACGCTTCAGGTTACAGACTCCGCTAACCCAGAAATAGTACCTCAGGTTATGACCTTTGCTTCGGGATGAGAACGGAAATCGTGCTCTGGCGGCGTGGCGGCAGCGGGAGGCCCCATTAGCTAAAGTGGTGCTTCAGGTTAAGAACAGTTTCAGGTTAAGAACAGACCTCTGGAACAAATTAAGTTCTTAGCCTGAGGTGCCACTGTACCGGGGGTTTATCTAACCACAATATCCCAAATGCTAAATAATTTTAAAGAGCAGACTCCAAACAAATACAGTGATTACCATTATATTATTGCAATCCTATACACAGTTCCCCGGGAATAAGTCGCCTCAAATAAGCAGGCACAGATTCTCACTGTGGATAATATACTTTTCTTGTTAAACTGTGCTCTGAGGTGTTAGGTTATACAGCAACAAAAAGGGACGGATGTGTGGAAAAAGTAATAAGTAGATTTCATTTGGAGATGAGAGAATATTCTTAGCCATTCAGCAGAATATTCAATAGTGGGGCCCTAAAACAAGTGGATTGTGGCTTTGCAGTATAATTAGTAATTACCTGAGCACCTTTGTGTGAAAAGCCTGCCAGATCTGCTCCCTGTGCTAGTACCTTTGAAACACAACGCCTCTCCAACCAGGACAAGTGCTCCCTTATTTCGTAACCCACAGGAACAGCCATCTTCTCAGCTGTGAAACCTAAAATAGCAGTGAAGCTGCCTGGCATAATGAGCAAGGTTGGCATACTTTCTAAACTGTGCCACAACAGGAGCTAAAACTCTTGCTTCTGTGTGCCTGGTTACCTAGAAGAAGACAGGAGTGTGCGTGCAGATTATTCACCACAGAGGCGGAAAGATGCAGAATGTTTGAGTACAGAACACTATTTAATCCAGCAAGCAGTGTATGGGGTGTGTGTGCCATAATTTACGAAATGGTTGCCGTGGAGTAAAGGGATTCTTTTTAAAAAAACAAGATTAGACAACACAGAATTCCATAATAGGACCAAACTAGGCATAAAGTAGCAAATACATGTCTCTCAGCAAGCTTCAATTTTATTTTAATGCCATCTCAGGGGCTCTGAATTTGATTGCAGCAGTGGCTGTGGTGGAATGGGGTTGTCTGCTTAATCTTCTCTCAGTAGGACGTTTTCCTGATCAAAATGTCGCTCTCCCAAGCTGCCTTTCACCACACCACAGAGTTCTTGTTTTCCTGTTCTCCCCTTGATTCTACCCATCCCCCTCAGTCTTGGAGTGGAATTGGTTTTATCTCAGTTCAGGCTTGTGGATGCTGACTCACCAGGTGACTATCTAGGTGTCCAGCATCTAGATTAGGCTGGATTGTTTTAGGAGCCAGAGCTAATTTGGACAATAGCTTTCCCTTGCATAGCTACAGAAACACCTTAGGGACCAGATAATCTCCAAAACTGCCCACTCCCTTGTGGACCCACAGCTTTTAAGATCAGTCTCACAGGTCCTGCTCTCATGGCCATCTGTATATCAGCTCAGGTTGGAGGTGACATCAAAACTGTGGAGCGACTTCACAGTGAAGATCCACCAGGTTGCCTCTCTGCCATTCATTAGACCAGTGTTTCCCAACCACTGTTCCGCGGCACACTAGTGTGCCGCGAGATGTTGCCTGGTGTGCCGCGGGAAAAATTAAAAAATTCGAAAGATTTTTTTTTTTAAGTCAAATTTTCGATTGGGGCGCCGTCACTAGATGACCCCTGGGGTTCCCTCCCTCCCTCCCGCTCTGCGCCTCCCTCCTCCTCCTCCTCCTCCGGGGAGGCCCTTCCTGGCTCTCGGCCAAGGCTTGGCGGCTGCCACTCACTCACTCGCTCGCCCACCCGTCCCTCCATCCCTGCACCCGGCCTCTCCCCCTCCGTCCCCGGCGCGGGGGCTGCTGGGATCTGTAGTCCCCTCACCCTTGGGCTCCGCGCCCGCGCGGGGTGCGCAAACTACGTTTCCCAGCGTGGCCTGGCTGGCCGGGCGTTTTGTTTGAAGCGCTCTTCTCCTGGCCATGGAATGAGCGCAGCGGCGGCGGCCGGGCGGGCAGGGGCTCTTCCGCGCAGACCCCGCGCAGCCTGCCTGCGCCCCCGCAGAGATCGGGTGGCAGGATGGAGCCCGGGGATCCCCGCGGAGGTGGAGCGGCGGAGGCTGCCCCCCAGGTAGGGCTGCGTCGGGGGGGGTGTTATTTTTGCAATGCTGCATCCGCGCCGGAGGGGACGCATCAGACCGCGGGGAGACCCCTTGGCGGGCGTGCAAGGCAATGCATGCGTGCAGGCGTTGCATGGAGTGCAGTGCAATGCAATGGCAACGCGGCGCCCTGCATGCATGCATGCAACTTCCACCGGCGCTCCGGACTTGGCAGGTGAGGGGGGTCCCCAGTGGGCGGCAGAGAGAGCCGGAAGGGCGAAGGGGAGCCGGGGGGGAGCAGCGCTGCTCCCCGAGCCGAGCCCGAGGGGAAACTTCGGCGTCGTTGCGCCGGGTGTTGGAAGCGGAGGCTGGCGGGGGCCCCTCACCTGCAAAACCTGGTCGCCTCTCATATATTTCGTGCATTGCATTCATCGCCCGCTTTCTCCTCCAAGGAGCTCCCGGGGGCGCGCGTGGTTCTCCCCGTGTTATCCTCGCAACAACAGCCCTGCGAGGTGGGTCAGGCGAGTGGCCCAAGGGAGCACCCAGGGATTGTCCTGGCCAGGTGGGGTGATTTGAACCCTGCTCTCTGCCCGGTCTTCGTCCTCATTTAGCCCCCACATGTGCATGACTGTGCATGACTGAGGTTTCCCCCCCTCGTCTTGGCTATGGTGTGAGTCTGTGCTGTTAATTAATGGGGTTCTGCCTTCGGAGAAGATGAGCCAGCCCTCAAGGAGGTGATTATGTAATTTGCTAGCAATTCATGTCCCTCCCGGCGTGACGCTGCGCGCTGACGTCACGGGGCTGTAATGGTGGTGTGCCTCGAGATTTTTTTCATGAAACAAGTGTGCCTTTGCCCAAAAAAGGGTGGGAAACACTGCATTAGACTAGTCTTCTCCAATGTGGTGCCATTCAGATGCTTTGAGCTACAGCTCCCATCAGCTCAAGGTGCCACAGTGCAGCTGGTGTTGCAGTCCATAACATCTGAATGGCACCAGGTTGCTGAAGGCTGCTTTAAATGATCCGCTAATTTTTTAGTTTTGTACTCCTGCCTTTTAAGCTGTTTTCACCTTTGTCATTTTCACTCTGGGTAATAGATTTAGGCTGCAATCATAAGTCTCCGAAGTCTCCCCCCCCCATCTCTGCTGCGCAAGGCCAGGGCAGAATCATAGAAGCACAGGATTGTGGAGTTTGAAGGGACCCCAGAGGGTCATTTAGCACAACCCGCTGCAATGCAGAAATCTCAACTAGAGAATACATGCCATCCAACTTCTGCTTTAAAACCTCCAAGGAAGGTCTGCTCCACTGTCAAAAAGTTCTTCCTGGTGGTGGCAGGGGGCAGGTAGATTGCTGTGCCAGTGTGGAATGAAAACAGCATTTGCACACCTACTTGAAAGTAAGCCTTATTGTTTCCAAGGAAATATGCATCAAGCAATGCTTGAACTGTTCTTGTTAATATAATGATGCAAGTCATGAGACATAGACACATTATATGTAAAAAGAGAATGAGATCTGCTTGCCTACAATTTAAAAGCTGGTTTTATTCCAGTATAAATCCTTTTAGGGCTTTTATTTTTGGCAGATGTATCTTCCACCACTGGAGTCCCTTAATGCCCATTCAGATCTCTAATTTTAGTGCATTCAATGTACAATGCACATTAGAAATACAGTTATACCTTGGGTTACAGATGCTTCAGGTTGTGCGTTTTTGGGTTGCGCACTGCGCCAAACCTGGAAGTACCAGAATGGGTTACTTCCAGGTTTTGGCACTTGCGCATGTACAGAACCGCCGAATCGCAACCCGCACATGCGCAGACACAGTGCTGTGGGGTGTGAATGCTGTGGGTTGCGAACGTGCCTCCCGCACGGATCACTTTCACAACCTGAGTGTCCACTGTATCGGTTAAATATACAGGCATATTTAAAGGGAGGCTGCTATTCTCTGGATCTTCAAAGAAACCATACCTTAAGGACTGTATGTACCTTGGACAAAGGACTGGCTGCTCAACAAATCTCATATGAGGTCAGCAGCATGCTGTGGTTAATAATTTAAGAAAGACTTGTGTGTGTACGTGCATGGTTGTGTGTACATATAGCATGCCTCTATATGTATCTCTGCATGGAGAAGAGAAGCTATCAGTTTCAGGTATTTGACAGTGATGTGTTCCATATTGAAAACAAACCCCAAAAGTTTTCTCATGCTGAAAAATCCACAATGAACTCACACATAGGAATTACACACAGAGATGAAAAGCCTTTCTGCTAAAGACTCCACAAAGGCTCTAATGTGAAATCTGCAGCAGTATTTTCAGACTGAAACACACTCATCTCTTAGGATTTGAGTGAATTTTAAACTCCTTCCCATAACAGAAACAGAAGTATTTCTGAGAATATTTATTTAGATTCTAATCAACTGTTTTTCTGCAACTTGGAAACATTGGCTTGTCACTGCATTCAAATCCTCGTTTCACCATCCATTGCAACCACTGTGACAAAATGACAATAGCCAAGCTTGAATATCTAGCAACAAAATATTGGGACTCATTGTTTTGAAAAAGGTACTGAACCAGAGTGGAAATTATGCCACATTACTACTTATATGAAGGGCGAGTTTCAAAGCTCACATATAAAACATGGGCAATGAACTATTCATAGACTATTTATTTACAAAGGTGGGTTGAAAATAAAATCACAAGGAAGTCTGTGAAAAATTGCAAAGAAGTGCAAGACTTTCACACATAGTTTGTGAACATCTTCTGCAGAGGAAAAGAGCAACATTTAACAATGACTATAGCTTTGGCATTTGTTTTGTTGTCCAAATAAAACAATATTCCAAACAACATTATAGGCACGATCCAGCAAGTTAGTTGCAATGGCAAGTCCAGTTAGTTTCAGTAAAATGTTAATCAATACTGTTTTGCTGGAATGTGCCTCTGGAGTATCTCCTTTCTCTAGCCCCACAGTCTCAATATGAATCACCAGCAGCGTAGATCGCGTCTGCCTGCCTGGGCAGGGCTAGAGATGTAACATTTCTGGAAATTTTGAAGCCATGGGGGGAAATCATTTTTTTTCCGGAAAAAAGGGAAATTTTGGAAAAATTGAAAAAAAGTTCAGTATGGAGTAGTTTTACAAACTGCATGAAACACCGTCTATATAAAAGTATTATGTTTGCAATAAAACAGGAAACCACCCCCCTTTCCATCAAAAGCAACAAAAAAAGCAAGAAACAACCAACATAAATAATAATCAGATTTGCCCCTTAGCACCAACAGCAAATAAAATTAAGGTCCACCTCAATATTTAAGCTCCATAGAAGGTCTACCTTTTGAGTGGTGCTTTTAAAAAAAACAACCCAACAGAAGACACAACATATACATGCAGTTTATTCTATCTCATTTTCTGAACTACTGCTATCATTTTCCATTTCTTCTTCCTCTTCCTCTTTTGTCATTTTTCTCATGGACTTCTAAAAAACGGCTTTGGGGGAAAATGGGGGAAAAACCTGTTTTTCCCCCAATTCCCCCCCCCCCGGCCTTCCCATCTCTACTTGAGGACAGCCGGGGTAAAGCATAAGGCAATTTTTGTGCATGCCAGGCCCAGAAGGAACCAACATCCAGTTACTGAATAGTATGTTGCACTAAGGCTCAAACTCTGTTTGAAAGGAAAAGAAGGGGTGTGTGTGTGTGTGTGTGTGTGTGTGTGTGTGTGTGTGTGTGTTTTAAATTGAATCTGTTACTATATATTATAAACCACATGATGGTAAGAGAGCTTCTAAACAGTTTACAAAAATATACAACAGAACATTAAAATGATTGATAAAACACAGTTAAAAGCAGGTATTTGTTGTTGTTGTTGTTGTTTAGTCGTGTCCGACTCTTTGTGACCCCATGGACCAGAGCACGCCACTGCCTCCCGCAGTTTGGACAAACTCATGCTGGTAGCTTCGAGAACACTATCCAACCATCTTGTCCTCTGTCGTCCCCTTCTCCTTGTGCCCTCCATCTTTCCCAACATCAGGGTCTTTTCCAGGGAGTCTTCTCTTCTCATGAGGTGGCCATCTTCTATTCTCATGAGGTGGCCAAAGTATTGGAGCCTCAGCTTCACGATCTGTCCTTCCAGTGAGCACTCAGGGCTGATTTCTTTAAGAATGGATAGGCTTGATCTTCTTGTAGTCCATGGGACTCTCAAGAGTCTCCTCCAGCACCATAATTCAAAAGCGTCAATTCTTCGGCGATCAGCCTTCTTTATGGTCCAGCTTTCACTTCCATACATCACTACTGGGAAAACCATAGCTTTTACTATACGGACCTTTGTTGGCAAGGTGTTGTCTCTACTTTTTAAGATGCTGTCTAGGTTTGTCATTGCTTTTCTCCCAAGAAGCAGGCGTCTTTTAATTTCGTGGCTGCTGTCACCATCTGCAGTGATCATGGAGCCCAAGAAAGTAAAATCTCTCACTGCCTCCATTTCTTCCCCTTCTATTTGCCAGGAGGTGATGGGACCAGTGGCCATGATCTTCGTTTTTTTGATGTTGAGCTTCAGACCATATTTTGCGCTCTCCTCTTTCACCCTCAATAAAAGGTTCTTTAATTCCTCCTCACTTTCTGCCATCAAGGTTGTGTCATCTGCATATCTGAGGTTGTTGATATTTCTTCCGGCAATCTTAATTCCGGCTAGGGATTCATCCAGCCCAGCCTTTTGCATGATGAATTCTGCATATAAGTTAAATAAGCTTGGAGACAAGCAGGTACAGTATTTAAGAGTATTCAAAAGATGATTAAAGTCAGCAGTGGTTAAAAGGAAGTAAATTGCATGCAGCTTCTACGTGTTCAGATGCACTGGCCCTAACAAAAATGTTTTGAGCAGTTGCCGGAAAGAGTATAGTGAGAGCACCTGCCTGGTGTCAGTCGGCTAGGGCTCAAGTGTGGTGCTGGAAGGCCTGGGGGTGGTGGAAAAATGGGGGGGGGTCATGTTATTTTCTGTTTTTTCAGGAAAAATTGGGGGGGAAGTGTGTGGAATATTCAAACTATATCCAACTATTCCCCCCCCCCAATTTTTCTGGGAAAAAACGGCTTTGGAAAAAATGGGGGGAAACCCCTGTTTTTTACCCCAATTTTTCCAGGCCTTCCCATCTCTAGGCAGGGGGGAGCCCAGTCTGTGGATGAAGAGGAGCACTGGGCTGGGCTGGGCTGGATTGGGGGTTCCTACATGGGGGCGCTTGGTTTTCGCCCCCTTGAATATTGTGCTCCCAAGGCCATGGCCCCCTGGCACCCCCCACACTACACCCCTGTAAATCACTATTAGTGGTTTGTTTAAAAGCTAATGATCTTCGTCATTACATATAGTTTAGGTTTGAGTTCTACTGTGTGCGTAAAAAAAAAAAGAGTGCAGTTTCAAAATGTTTATGGATGCAGTGTTACTCTTGAAGTCTCATGTGATGTTCGTGCCATTGTGCTAAAGTTTGCTGCTATTCTAATTTTTGGCCAGTCACCTATACCTTGGCAAACTACTGTAGGCCACTCTACACATGCTGTCTTTAAAGAACGTTCAGGAGCTGTAACTTGTGTAGAATACGGTAGCTTGCTTAAAAATAAGATCACGTACTGCCATTGTCCCATTGCTTTTTGGCATCAAGTGAGGTTTTTATTTATTTAAAAAGGCATCTCCTGGCCGCTGAGTCTTTTTAGAATTATTGCTGCTGAGCGGATAGTATAAAATTCGCTGACATTCAGCATCAACTATTTTTATTCTTATTTCATTAAGTGTTCTCGTGATTTGATAAAGTTACATTATGTTTGATACTCTTAGATTGTTGTTAATCATGAAAGGTGCTGTTCCTCTTAGCGGTACGTGGTCTTAAAATGCCACAAACAAGCAAATTAAAGATGGCCCAATTCCTAACACTGCTAATGATGCATAAACTACGTGTGCCTATATATCTGTTTAGTTTCAAGCACAAGGTGTTTGAGCTGGCTTAGATGAAATTGCTCCTGCTTAAATAATTGGTAGGCTCAATATCACAAGCTGGAAATGTGTTCTTGGTTATAAGCAAACAAAATGACCTAAATCCCTATCCAACTAAACACTAAACAAGTGGATATAAATTCCACTAAAATCAATAGATCTAAGTCCTGTTGATCAGGATGTTAGACGCTTTTAATAATTTCATTCATGAGATCTTGAACATTAAATCATATCATCTAAAGGTCCCTTTTTCTCCCAAGTTCTCCAAGATTTAATAACACCACTACGTTATTTTCCAGCAGCTCTCAGGATACATCCCAGTAGCGATTTATTCAATAAGGAGCTGAGAAGGAGCCTTTAATATAGCCATCTAGCATTATGATTTAGAACATGCATAATTAAACTGTTGATATTTTTAAGGCAAATGCATACCCCAGTTTCAGCATGATGCCAGCCATTAATCAATTCAAACTGATTGTTTGGTTCGTATCATTTCATTTAAGAGTTTTATTTGCTCTCTATGTTAATCTTATTCCTGAGCAGGTTACCCCCTTGTTTATTAAAAATGCTTTAAAATAATCACAGATTTTAAATAATATTATGTACCTAATATAATGTACATAGGACAGCACCTGTATATGAAGTGCCTTACTTGCACTGGCCAAAATGAAATGAAAGGGTTTGCACTTTCAGAAGAATTAGATTATTCCAATCTATGTGCGCTAACAGTTTTTCTATATGTGTCCAAGTATTTTCTCATTATGATTCAATTATATCATTTCCACATCCGATGCTTTCAATAGTTAAGAGATCTTCAGGCTATTTTACTGTAATTGCCTTACAAAGAGGGCTTTTTTTTTTTTTTCAACTGGAGCTCACCTCCAGTTTTTACAGTTTTTACAGTTATGTCAAAAATTACTGATTTGGTTATACTATTAGAAATACATTGACAGATAATTATGAAATTATTGTGAGGTTTAATAAGTTAACTGTTTATATTTGGACAGCTTTTCTGCTGCACTTTATTGGAAGGAGAAAAATAATCATTTCCTTAATAACAATTTAAGCAATTTATTTAACTAAAACAATATTATAGCATATGTATTCATGTTTGTTAACTGATGTGGTTAAACGATTTAAAGAAAAAATAGACTGAGTTTTAGCACACATGAAAAACTTAAAACAAATCCTTATTTCCTGATGAATAGCCTTTGGACTATAATGTAACTTAAATAGAAAACTATCTTTAGAAAGATTTTTCCTCCAAAAGCATTTTATTTTAAAAATCCAATTTAAATTTAAAAATCTGATTTAATTTTTTTAATCCAATTTTTTATTTTTTAAAAAATAATAATTGTTTTTTATTCACCCTGATTTATGATACTTTATATAAAACAATTTTCATAATAATATACAAGTATATATTTTCCTTTCAGTGTTATAACTGAAATGTGTATGAATTCTTCGGTAGTTTATTATTTAATTTTTTAAAATTTTGTTTATTTGTATTCAAGGAGAGAATAAGTTTCTCATAATCCAATCCAACCAGATCATTTAAATTATTTAGAAATGTTTTTGAGATTTTATTTTATCTTAATGCAACTCTGTTGTGTAACATTTTAAGTAAAATCTAGTTACAATGTTTTTGTTTCCCACCATCACAAAATAAGACACCTTCTTTGCTGCCCCAGGACCTCAAAATACCAACTGGCTCCAGTTTTGATAAACTGAAGGTGATACCAAGCCTTTGATGAGTTCTAAGCAGAACTAGATTGTAATCCTTTCCTGGTTAAAAAAGGCTCTCAAGTTAACCACACAGATAACAAATGTGTGATTCTTTCAGTACCAGTTCTCTTATGTTTTCTATTCTACAGACCCTTTGGGAAGTAAACAAATCAAAAAGATGAAAGTTCGAGGCCCTTAAAGTGTTACAATGAATCGACATAACCAATCAGAAAACTAGCAAAAAGACATCACTATTAAGCTACCATTCTCTAAATGGTTTATTAAAATCTAAGGCATTATAAAAACATTAAGGCATTAAAATCTAAGGCATTATAAAAACATTAAACATGTCATCTAATGGCCGTATTTTATTACTATATTCTGCAATGCCGTGGCTGTTACAAGCATATATCAAAAGCCCATTAGATGTTGCACAAAACAAAAATAGCGGAAACCTAGTGCCAGTCTGGGTCTACCAACTATCAAAAACACAAATTAAAACTCTACCTCGTGAAACTTAGTAAATGCAGCCCAAACATTGGGGAAATCATTCTGGAAAAGGATCAGGGTTTCCAGGCATAATTGTCCCACAAAACTGGGTCCTACTGCTCCTTTTAAAGAAGGTGTATCATTCACCTGCCCCATGCACCTTATTATGAAAAAGGTCACACAAATATTTCATTTCTCAGTCGTGCACCTACATTACTTTCCCATTGGTTGCAATTCATTCTGTGCAAAATAGTCATATGTTACAGTTGCCTAAAGTCACCACTAATACATGAAAAAGTATTTGTGCAAACAAGCCATGCAAGTCAATGGTTGTGTTTGGTTATCATGATAAACATAGAGTATTGGTTATTAAACTGGCTTGTTTTAACAGCCATGGGTTCAAAGCCATGTCCTAAACCTGGCTAATCTAAAACCAAAGCAGAAGTTTCTGATCTCCTAGTGGAGTGGGAAAGCTCTTGCGGTGTGTGTGTGTGTGTGTGTGTGTAGGTTATTCTCATAACTGTAAACCATGAATTAACATTATGTCAGAATGCAAATAATATCCAGCAGAAATGAAGTTCAACAACCCAGTGCAGATAGTATGTGGGAAAGGAATACCTCATCTAATACAATGCATTTCTGACTCTTTATTCATCACACAATTTACGCGCGTTAGCATTTCCATAATTTGTCCACACTTTTCATATAACTGGCTGCTACGGTAGGGCATTCACATTATTGTGAGGCAGAGAGAAAATAGGCAAATAAATCAACTGCAATGACTATGGGTTCAGCTCAATTCAGAAGCCTGATAATGTGCATGTTTATTGTTTTTAAAATATTGTACATCCTTCCTCCCTAAGAGCCGTGTACATTAAAAACAATATGAAATAAAGACAAGTTATAGAAAACAGTAAAACTCCCAGCAGCCCCCAAAATTAAGAGGTCTCAAAACCTTTATTAAAATGAAATGTTTTAACTGTCCTATTGAACACAAGCAGTGAAGGAACCATAGAGAGGAATGGGTCAGTGCCTTTGGCTGTTAACCAGAAGGCTGGTGGTCTGTGCCCATCAAGGGATGGCTGTGGGAGGAATTTCTGCATTGCAGGGGGTTAGACTAGATGACCCTTGGGGTCTCTTCCAACTCTAGGATTCTATTTTTTTATATATATATAAATTTTTTATTGGGTTTTCAGACCAACTCTAGGATTCTATCTCATGAAGAAGAGTGTTTCAGAGGGCAGGAACCACCACAGAAAATGCCCTTTTGTGCATTGTCGTGTGGGGTGGAGGAAAAAATATTTTTGAATGGATTTAGGCACAGAATCTGGCTTTTCTGACCCAATCAAGTATTGGATCACGTCTTGAATGCAAAAGTTTATGTCGGAACCTCTCATGCATTTTCATGTTTTTTAAAAAAACCTGGATAATTATATGCAAAATTATACATCTATTATACATATATGTATATCTAGTATATAAAAGAAGCACCATTTTCTCCTATATAAGTACAGTATTAAAACATAAGTATTATTCCGTTATATGCATTGCTGCATGTATCTCTTTTATGTGAGCACTACCATAAGAAACCTGGAATGTATATGCATATAGTATTATGCATATAAAATGCTAGAATGTTTCTATTTTTAGCAGAGCTGGTTTTAAAAAAAAACCTTGCTTGTCACTGAGATCAAGGAGCAAGGCAGGAATTAGGGGGGGGGAATAATATCTCTGGATAAGGTTGACATAAAGATTTTCAGAAAATTTCATCCCTAATTGTTTTCTTAGGAATAGCTGAAGGGACAGTGAGAAAGCCATATGTGGAAGGTCTCGATTCTCAGCAGGATGGTATAGAGCAGGGGTCTGCAACCTTTAAGACAAAAAGAGCCACTTGGACCCGTTTCCGAAGGGGAAAAAAACTGGGAGCCGCAAAACCATTGTGACATTTAAAACAAATATATCTCCGGAGCCGCGATCTGACAGCGGGCGGGAAGGTGACGTCGGGAAGGTGCGTGACTAACGCACGCACCGCCCCATGCGACGTCACAGCCAGTACAGCGCCCGCCACAGTGGGGAGTGTTGGGATGCACAATGCGCCTCCTCCCCTCGCTAGTATCCGCCCCGGAGCCGCGGCAAAGGTGTAAAAGAGCCACATGCGGCTCCGGAGCCGCGGGTTGCAGACCCCTGGTATAGAGGAAGATGGTCTTTCAGATAACCTTGTCCCCAGGGCTTTATTGGTCAACCAGAACTCGTGACTTGTGCTGGGAGACAAATGGGCAGCCGATGCAGAATGCAGTTGGGTAACATAAGCACTATATCTCACCTGCATAAGAAACCTGGTGGCAGCATTCTGATCCAACTGTGCGGAATGTTCTGAATGGTCTTCAAAGGTAGCCCTATATTCAGCATGTTAAAATAATCAAGACAAGATGGCGTGGATCATCACAGCCAAATTTTAAGTTTTCTACAAAGGATGTGGATGGTGCAGAAATCTTATTCATGCAAAGATGGTTCTAGCCATGTCCAAGATTTGAAAATCCAGGTCTAAGACTCAGTCCAAATTTACCCCAAATAGCATGCCCCTTCAATGCCAGTGAACCTCCAAACCGAGATCCTGCCTACTGATCAGAAGAACTAGCTTTGGTTTCTGTTTGTTAGCCCTTATCCAGCCCAACATGGACATCAAACACTGGATTGCCTCTTTGCAATCTTAGATTTCATATTATTCATTGTTGTGGTTTGGGAAGATTGGCTTGAGAATGTGTAGATAACTCAATCTCAGAGCAGGAGAGGCATTGGCAGAATTCACTCCTTTCCCCTCACTGCCACTCAGAGAAGCAGAATAAGCAGAGATCATTTTTTATAGTTAATGCAGGCTGCATAAACTGGTTTGTTTTTTTCTTGGTGCACCAGGATTTGGCTCTATTTTAAGTACAGTCTGCCAGGGCAGCCAGACAGTAAGTTTATAATATGACAAAATTTCAGTCTTTTACAGATCCCTATTTCAGCAGTGACTCATGCAGTGGTGGCCTTTCATACTGCAGTACTCTCCAGAGGCACTTGCAATGTACATATTCTAAAAATACTGCTAGAAAATGACCAAATATTTGATTTCCCCGCCTGTTTTACATTTGGGTCTGAGATGCATGAATGACAGATCCCTGAACCTGTGTGTCTGACCACCCACTCACACAAATGGAAGCTGCTGTGATTTTCTTGTAGTTTCTCCATCCTTGCTAAAGAAAAAAAAATGAAGTTCCTATAGGATCTAGGTCCAAGGGTGTACATTTCCAGGGTTCAGTCTAATTGACCATATACTCAATTAGAAAGGTTACTAATCTAATTCACTGCAAGCAATGAGACTGATCACCTTCACATACCTTCAAGACTTAACTCAAAAATGTATTTTTGAAGGCGATGGGTCCCTCACCCCTGCTTAGGCCTGTCTAGAAAAGCATGCAAGTTGTAAACTGTGTGTATGGTTCCAGTCTCAAGAGAAAACACCAACTAAAATACATCCCCACCCCTAATTCTGTGCTTTAGTTCAACTCTCATATGCAAATATTAAATCAGCACTGGTTCAGTCCAAAATTTTGTGATGCATGAATTCACTGAACAAAACCAATATAGACATCTGGAGATGAACAGATTTTCCTAGAATCTATAAAGTACAGGAGAATTAACACATTGTTAGGATATCTTTCAGGGAAATAGTCCAGGATCTACTCTCCAGAAGAGGGGGGCAAACCATCTCCTAAGGGGAATATTGACTTTTCTGAGACCTTCCCAGCCAGCCCACTTCATTGTACTTTTCTTTAGCAACCTATTTAAGGAAACCAGGAGTCTCTGAATATCATTGTATTATAACAACCTGCTCAACTCCTAAATGATTCAACATCTACTTTGGTGCAGACATGCTTAGGGTTGCCATCACAATACCACAAAACAGTACATACGCATTATCCCTCACTAAAAAGGCTGTAGAGGGGTAAGTAAAACAGTATGGGGACATACACCATTCCTGGAAAACATAGCCTTGTCAGATGGCAGAAAAGTAGTCACTATTGTTGTGGATGAATCCATGAATCATGGCCCAAGGTGGTGATTGTGTTTAAAGTCATTGTGCTTGCTTCAGATGTTGCAGAGGAGGTGCATCTTCATATGACCAGACCAGGTTTTCATTTCCCACTTACCCATTCATTCATTCCATTCAAAAATCATGAAGTTTGATGGCATGATTGTGAATTGGGCCACTTGGGCCCAAGTGAAGGCAATTTTTTTGATCAGCAAAATCATTCTTTAGAAGGAATAAAGATGGTGGACTAAAACCAAAACAAAACCCTCTGCTTTGTTTTATTTTTAAATAACAAGTTTGATGTTTAAAAGTTTTGCTGATTTCAAGGAAACGTTAAACTCCTGCTTAAATCTCTCTCGCTGAAATCAAGTCTGGCAAGGTTGCGCCTATGGCATATAAAACGTGGTTCAAACCCGAATTGAGCGACACATTTCCAAACCTGAAGGATTTTCAATGCCAAATTTCCAGCTGAAGCAGAGATTATGGAAAACAAGCTTTCACCTATTATGCCAGCGCCTATTTGTGAGATAGATGCTGAAGGATTGCATCACGCTGCTTGGCTTAAACGAAGAGACACCAGTACAACTCGCCGCTCACATTCGGCGCGGGCGAAGAAAGGCCTCTCCTCGGTGCGAGTCTGGCCCTTCTGCGCGGGAGCGAGCGGAGGCCTGTTGCACGCCAGCGGCGGGCTTGTTTGCCCGGCCCGAAGTGGAGCCGGGCAGGAAGCAGAAAGTGCCTGCAGATGCTGCCCCCACTTCAAAGGGCGCCAGGAGCCCCCGCTTCCCAGCCCCCCAAGCTGAGGACAATGGAAGCCGCTGGGCGCCCCGCTGCACGCAGGGCCGCTGCCTATCTGCATGACAAAGGGGGCACGCTTGTAAATTTGCCCTGGGCTTGAGGGAGGCGCTCGCAGGCCCTTTCATGAACCAGCTCCTGGTCCAGGCCGCCTTTGAACTGGGCAGCGCCGCGGGGTCTTTCCCCGGCATGTTCATTTGCGTTTCCCTGGGGAGAGACTTCCACTTTCCCACCCGGCAGCAAGCCCAGCCCTTTAAAATCCCGACCCCGCGCAGAGTTCAAGAGTTCAGCGCCATCACGAAGCCGGCTGCTGGAGAGCTCCCGGGTGGGCGCGAACACGCGAGGGGGACGAAAAGCTCCGTCGAGGGGAGGCCCGGCTTCCCGGCAAGGCAATATAGGCAACGAGGAGGAATTATGGACTTGGCGGGAAAGTTCGCTCGCGCCCTTTTCCCCTCATAGAAACGCAAGGAAGAGATTTAAAAGTTCATTTCTTTCAGCGGCTGTACTCGGAGTATGGCTAAAGCTGGATGAAAACCACAGGCCCTCCGTCACGTTCCAGCGTTGGGTTAGCACTTGGACGGCCAGGGTCCAGATCCTTGGTCAGCCGTGAAACTTACTGGGTGGCGCTCAGCCTAACTTACCTCGCAGGGTTGTAGCGAGGATGAAACTGGATGGAAGAGAACCAACCAAGTATGTCACCTTCAGCTCCTTGGAGAAAGGTGGCATATATAAATGACATAGATAGATACATACATACATACATGTGGTTCATTGCTTGACCACGCCACATACATAATTGCCACCTGTAAAAAAGTACCCCCGAATTTATAATTTTACATCCCCCCCTTTTTTTTTGCTGTGAGTCAAGGTGGATTTGTGACATTTTGAAACACCAAATCATGTTTTAAAAGGAAACTGAGATACAAGCATGCAGTGAGCAGAATGTCAGATTTGGACAGCGGAGATTGAATGCCCAGCTATGAGGTTCGCTCTGGGACCTACCACACACAGCTGTTGGTGAGGATAGTTAAATTATTATGTAATCTATTGTCAACAGGTATCCATATTCTTGTCCATTCCCCACCTTTTTTCACTTTGAATTCCTTTCGACACTGAAGGCAAGTTTGCATTTAATTGTACATTTTGTAATTCCGCAGAAGTTCTATTTATTTCAATAAATTACACAGTTACAAATCTTTGTTTGCCCAATCATCAGCAGAAAGGTTAAAACGATAGGCTACTCCTATTATAGCTCTCATGTGGGCATAAGCACTATAAAGAGATGACCTGTCCTCCACCCCACCTACACAAGTATGGCCTCTGTAAAACTACATACTATGTGAAATCAGTTCCTTTGATTGCAAACCATGCTTCATGTTTCTTTAAAAATACTCCCAGTGTAACTCTATCCTTGACTACTCACATAAGTCCAATTTAGTTCAACAGAGCTTATTTCTAGGTAAGTGATAAAGAGTTGCTGCTTTAACAGCATTAGAAGAACACTTTGCACATGATGAAATGCATTCTGGTCTGTGAAAGCTTTATGTCACAATAAATGTGTTAGTTATACCCAATTTATTGTCACATAAGCAGTCACACTTCAAAAAGAGCCACTGAACTCTTTATTATTTTAACAGCTTATGGTGATATTAAGTAGCTCATTCTTGTACAACACCTATTTTTCATACAAAATCACATAGTTCTTTCTACCCACAATCCTACCCTGGCCTACAGATCCATCATTCTCGCATACTCTTGCCTTACTTAAGAACAAATAAATAACACTCAGTGGTTTCATACTTGCACTCACTAAAATGGATTAGAGTATAAACACAAGAATTGAAAGGTGGGAATTTACCTTTTTACCACTCTGATTATGAATAAAACAATATGATTACAGACAGTATTAAAGAGTAACTAATCTGTGTTAGGCATCTGCACATAGTTAAGATCACTTATGTATGCACTCACCACACACACACGTACAGAATCTCCACAAAAACAAAGCATATCTCAGATCCAGTGGAACTCTCCTTTCATACATAGGTGTAACCCATCCTTGCAAAACATCGAATTCTTCCATACAATCATACAAAAATATATTTTCATTCTTCTTTGCATACTAAACCACCACATAAAGCAAATCCATCACCCAGTTTAGTAGTTGCACATTATTTGTCAACAGATCAGTCCAGACCCAAATGAGTGATTTGACAGTTTCTCATTTAAAGAAGAGATGGTGGTCATCAAGACTGTGGCTAAGATTTTCCGCATGCTACCAGGGCTATGGTCTGAATCCATGTAGCAGAGCCAGAGTGCTGAAGCTAAACAGCTTTGGAGCTGGTGGGTACCTGGACTAGAAGCTGTCTAGAAGTTACGTAAACAGGTTTGAGTTCTATTGAAGAAATGTTTAAGAAAAGTAGAATTTAATCCATCCGTCCATATTAAACCCACCCTTAAATCACATCTCGCCCCCAGTCACTTGCTAGTACATCAGATCCAGTAAAGAGAGATTTCTGTTTGCTTAACTAGGTTCTAAGTTTGGCATTTGCTCGCACAAATTAGATAATGTCAGGCGATTCTACTCATCTTCCTCAGGACACCCAAAAGAGCTGGTTTTGCCATTCCCAATAACCACCTCCAGCAAGGATCTGAAAAGGACTTGCAAACATTCAGGATCAGAACTGAAACAGTGAAACTTTATTGCATACAAAGTGCAGTAGCTTCATGATAGCAGCTTCCAAAATTATAGATCTATAAAGTAAATAAAGGAGCAGTTTAAAGTATTGTAAGCCTGGCTGATTCCCAGTAATGGAGCAAGAAGAAGGGGAATAGAATTATTAAAAGTAAGTCCATGCCCATGTCCTATAATGATCCAAAATTTGATTAGACACCATGTGGAATATTGATTTTTCCGGACAAATACATGAGTGCATCTTTGAGGCTGTGCTTAAGCAGAGCCACTTCGCATCTTATGTGAAACAATTGTTTATATTTTAAAAGCTATATGTAGCAGAAAATTGGAACATGGACACTTTTTTGTCAGTGTACACAGACTGCAATTCAAGATAAACTTACTAGAAGTGAGTGTTATTGAACATAGTGGAACATTCTTATAATACCTCATTGCTAGCAAGTATATACTAAAAACAAAGTGTAATGTGCCCCACAAACAAGAGAGCTCATAAGCACAACAGCTACTTGATTAATTAACACAAGCCCCTGCAAATGGGGCATACTTTCCCCAAGATGCCACCTTTATTTTCTTATTTTAAAACAGAAACACAGAAGATGACCCTTGAAATGTAAAATAATGTTGACAAAGCAAGAAGATTGCCCACCCCCTTGCTAGTTTAATAATAAATGGGTAACTAACACATCAAAATACGTATATTAACCCCTTCCCCACAATCGGTCCTTTTTCAAAGGGTCTACCAAAATAAAACAAAAAATATTTCCAAGTTACCAAAATATTTGCAATCAAAATATTTGCAATCAACATATTGCAATTTCCAGGTTACCAAACTATTTGCAATCAACATAGATTGCTTTATCCATCAGAGTTGTCTCTCAGCATAATATTTACCTGCAGAGGCTGTCAGTAATCTAGACTGAGAAAATGTCAGTTTACTACAGGCTTACTAGATGAGAGAAAAATTAACTTGTGACTCAGTGCTAGAATCTGAGTGAAGTGTTTGACAATGATACTGAAAAAGGCGACAGTTAAAGGTAGCTATTTGAAAGTTCTAGCCATCCATTTTATAGCAAAAACATACATACACAGCCATCAGCCCAAACCATAAACTACATGTTATTAATGTTATATATTATCTTCATCCCGTCTTATGTTCTTAGAAATCCTCCATTGCCACCCACTCCTCGGACCTATAAGCTTTATAATTTTGTCTATAACGTTTACAGAAAAAGAAGTCATACTTCCAGGTAAATCTCTTTAGTCATAGTCAATGTGATTAACATATAGTATGGATCATACACACACTAGCTAAGATCCACATTTAAGCGCCCTTAACTCTGTGCTGAGTTGTGACCATTGTCTTGGATATATGAAGCAAACTCGAACTGAGGCCATTTGTCCATCTACCCCAGGATTGCCTACTCTGACTGGCAGAGGCTCCCACTAGGTGCCACTTCTTTTGGCCAGAGATGCTAGAGATTGAACCTGGCACCTTTTGCAAGCAAAGCACCAAGTTATTGACTCTCTCACCAATCACACCTCACTCACGGACAAATCTACATGTACAGTATGAAGGTTACGCACGCCAACCGCATATACTCTGCAGGTTTAACTGCTAAGCGTAGAGTCTGAAATGGCCCTGGGTTTGCAGCCAACCTCTCAAGCACCCTTTCATGTTAAAATGCCGCTTGACCACAAACTCTTGTGTCTACAAGTTGATGGGCGAAAGATAATGAAGAGTAAACCTTATAAAGTTGACAGCTCCGTCCTACTAACCAGCAACGGAAACTCGTGTGGGGCTTGCTGAGCGAAAAAAGGAAAGGCAGAGAAACAGCAGAAGTTGGTCTCCTGCGTGACCTAAGCAAGCCCTCTCCCCAAGAGCAAGGAGGAGGAAAGAAACGGAGACGGTGCCTTACCATTGCCGCTGTTGGTGGGGACGGGGCGCCTCATCCACTCATAAGGCGTGCGCCTTTGCGCATTTGGCGAGAGCTGGGGCAGCGAGCTGCTCATAGGCGGAGGCAGCAGTCCAGAGCCCGGTGGCTGAATAGGATTGAAATCAGGGGGGCTGTATCCGAGCTGCCCCGGGTTGGCGACAGAAGAAGGGGCTCCTGCCCCATAGGAGTGCCAGTCCTCTTTGGTGGGGGTGTAGGGAGAGCCCCAGGCGCCCGCGGGTTGCCCATGGTGAGGATCGCTGTTAATCCCTGGCACGTGGTGGTAGCTGGCAAACTCCGAGTACTGAGGGGGCACCGGCACGTAATTCTGAGGGCTGAGGTTCAGGCTGGGGTGCCTGACCGGGTTGGGGTACATGTTGGTGGCGTCCTTATCCAACAGGTATCCCACATACATCATCCCCAAGTGGCCCTGCGCGCATAATGTGTGCGCCCTGTGCCACAGCCGCCTCTTCCCAGGCCTGCCCTTGCCGATCACTCGCAGCTTCTTCCTGATTAGCTGCTCACCTGAACTTCTTGGTCAGTGGTGCGGTTTGGTTTTTTTTTCTTTTCCTCCCTTCACTTCCCCACTTTGCAAAGGCACCTCCCTGAGGAAAGGCTTTTTATTGGGCCAAGCTCCCGGAGCATTTGCATTGAAAGGCAGGTTTGCATTTCAAAGTGCAGGAATCAAAGGGAAGCCACTGGGTACAAATTACTCAGCAGATAGAAATGACGGGGTGGGGGGGGAGAGGAAAGGCCCTGACAGAGGAGGTTATGCTTAGATGGTAAGGAAGGCCTGAGAAGTTCCCAGAGAATACAAAGAAATCCAGGCACAAAAGGGGTCATCAGGTAAAGGGCCCAGGAAGAAAACGGGGAGGGGGGGAGGGAGAGGTGGTATTTCCATGGGTTTTCCCAGGCAGTGGTCAGGTAGTCGGTGTCATTTAGTTACAAGACCGGCAACCTGGCATCTCCACCACTTGGAGCACCTGATTAAAAAGAGACTGACAAAAAATGGAAAGGGTCCTAAGGGATTTTTGTCTGTTCGTTTTGCATTTTAGTTTCTTAAGGTCAGCTCTGTGGAAGCAATGGTGTTTATCATGTGAGAAAAGCATAGTTTTCCGTGCAAAAAATGGGACACCGATTCCACTTTTTAAATCCTTCTGAGACCCCGAAGCCACATAGCCATGCTGGAGTGGTCTTTCTAATAATTACCGTACATCCCAACCATTTTAGATTGTACATAGGCTGCCAGACGTCTGAGAATGCATTAACGGGACATCCCAGAAACCTGGGCCTAATATTTGCCTGGAGATATTGGGTGGGGAAAGCTTTACCTTTATAAATATTAACGTAAGAATCGGGTGAGTCTACGTTTTCTTGAAAGGTTCAGTTTTCACAGCTTCCTGCTTCAAATGACCGTAACACACACGCAGATTTATCCACTTTGAAGAACACATTCTTATTCTTATTATTAAACTATTCAAGTAGAATCAACTGCATCCATTCAGGAAGAGGATTTTAATAAGAAAAAAAACACCGGTCTTTTAAAATCACCACCACCATCATTGGACAACCGTTTTTCCTGGTTGTCGGAAGTGTCCAAAGAATGACAGGCAGCAGCGCTGAGCTTGTTAAAAGACGTCGTGCTCTTCCAGTGGATCTCGCCAATAAACACCTCGATGAATATTAAGAAAGGCAGCTGTTAATAATGCGAAACGCTAATCCTCATTGCACTACACCTTTGAAAGGAGCTTTTTTTTTTTCATTAACATTTTCGAAAAACAGAAATCAAGTAGGGAAGCCGGAGGAGGAAGGAAGAGAGAAAGCAAGAGCTCATTTATCTTCGGGTGACGCTCCTCTCTGATGCGAGGTCGTAATACTACTAATTGGCAGGAACGCTTTCCAAAGCCAGCTTTTATATTTACGTGTCTATTCGAAATATTTGCTGCCCGCTCTTCACTCAGCAGTCGATTTAGGACATTTATTACATTTTATTACATTGCCATTATAGTTCTCTTCCGCCCTTCCTCCCGCAGCGTCCCAGCGTAGCGAACAAAACATAATCAAAACTATCTTTGGAGCCATTAAAAAGGTTTAAAACTACATCTCTAGTGTGCCTCTCTCTGATATAATATTATTTATTTATTCATTACATTTGTATTCTATCTTTTCTCCAGGGGCACACATGGTTCTCTTCCTCCCCATTTTACCCCGCCCCAAGAACAGCCCTGCGAGGTAGGCTAGGCTTGGAACAGTGGCTTAAAGGCTTAGTAACAACCCCGTAACAACTGTCTCAGTGTGTGTGTATGTGCACCTACATAGACACACGTGTTTACACTCTCTCTTCTTCGGTGTTTTTTGGAGTTACAAAACAAAACATTCACTGATATTGACTCTGGTAGCTAAATCTCCCTCCCTGACAGGGCAAGAAACACGGAGCATGGCTTTCAGGAACGATAGTGAATCCTTTGGTATTGAAAGAGGACAGTTCTCTGTGTGGCATAGATCAAATTTTTAAAAGAGCTGTTTGCTATAATAAGAAACGCCAACGCGGCTAATTCAAAGGAGAGGGGCTTGCTGATGATACCAATAAGATAATGTGGGCAATGAAACCCATAGGATCTCCGTGTAAGGTGATTTACTGCGCCGAGATTTCAAACCACTCTTCCTGCGGATCCTGAATTCAGGAAGGCTGGAACCTGCTGCTGGGAACCACCCTCGGATTTCCATCCCCAAAAGCCTCGTGTGTGTCAGGGCTTGCCCTCTCCAAACTGCCCCCACCCCGCCAGCCGTGCCTTTTATCCTTTTGAAGGCAACTCACACCTACACGTTGCTAGAAGCCCAGCCGTTGTCCCACAAGCGGAGGAACTCCTCCTTCCTTGGGGAGAAGAGGAGCGCCCCTAACAAAAGGCGCATGCAAAGCAGGGTGGTCGTGCTCCACGGCAGGGATTTCTCCTGCTCTCACTTCCTTATTTTACTTGGAAGAAGAGACAAATTCAGAAGCCCAGAAAAGAAAAGAAAAAGGCACAGGCTGCAATCCTCTCCTTGCTTACTAGATAAAGTCTCACTGATTTTAGAGGGTTGTACTGAAAGCTGAGTCCTGTCTGCCTGCTTGAGTTTGTCCAGGGGTCTCATCACCCTCAGCAGGGCTCTGAAAATGTTTCCAGTTTAATTTGAACAAAGACTAACAAATTTATTACAATATAATATTTTGTGAACTGGAATATATTTATCAGATGCAGGAAATGTGGATAGGTGAAATGTTATCCTGAGACACATGCCACATTTGGGGAGTGAGGAGGTTGTAAACTGTTAGATACACCACCAATGTGTGCTTATACCTGCAACTCAGGATAACATTTCTTGCATCTGATGGAGTGAACGGTGGTCTTCAAAATATTAGCTATAATAAATTTGTTAGCCACAAAACTCTTTGGTATTTCTGTTGAAGCAGACTAGCGGGCTACCCCTCTGAAGATGAATGAGTCTCCAGCTAGATGTTGCACTCCTAGGAGTAGCTCAGCCCCATGAGATTATAGATTCTCAGTCATTTAAAGACCTGATGGGCAACACAACTTTAACCCCTAGCAAAAAAAAATTTAATAGTATCTGTGCTCCTAATTCAAATTAATCTGTCTCATAAACCATAAACACTCAAGTAGTGCACAAAATCTACTTAGGGAAGTGCCTATCTCTCTGTGTGTGTTGAGGCCGGAGAAATGGTAAAGAACGTAATGGTTTTTGCTACACTATGACATTTTCTCTATTTGTACATAACATTCCCAGTTGTACACACACCGTGGCAAAGTGGTCAATTGATTAAGAGACCTGTCTATTACAGGTGTCATTTGGATCTCCTCTGAAAGCACTTCTTTCAGGTTTGGCTCACAGTTTAACAGATACAGAAAAATCTGAAAAAGCAAACCTAGGTCAGAAGTGCTTGTTTGCCTTCTGTACAATAGAGATACTTCTATTGAAATGGGGATTGTTTTAAAACCCCATGTTTTTATTAAAGTTTTTCAGTACCTCTGTTTAGATAGTTGATATACTGTCAATGCAGTTATGTGATTGCCACCTTCTCCATATGCCTTGGGTCCTCTTCAGAGGCCCGCTCAGTGGTACCACCCCAGAGGGTTTGAGTTGTATCTTATAATTTAAGTGGTTTTATTTATCTTCTACTAGAAAGGGTAGCTTTTATTGTTTCTGTTGTTTAATTTTAACTATTGTAATTTATATTTAATATTGTAATTTATTTTGTAAGCCACTGAGAGAACAAATGTTAATGGGTGGCTTATACAAATTTAGTAATTAGATATTATAAAGGAACATTGTGAAATAATACAAGGCAATTTCCACAGAGTTTTCTAATCCAGAATTTCCCTTTCAATTATTTTGAGAGTGTGTTAAACACATTCAGTGGTTAAGTACTTAATTCGTTCCGGAGGTCCATTCTTAACCTGAAACTGTTCTTAACCTGAAGCACCACTTTAGCTAATGGGGCCTCTTGCTGCCGCCGCGCCACCGGAGCAAGATTTCTGTTCTCATCCTGAAGCAAAGTTCTTAACCTGAGGTACTATTTCTGGGTTAGCGGAGTCTGTAACCTGAAGCATATGTAACCTGAAGCGTATGTAACCCAAGGTACCACTGTACTTTAACTCTTTGCTTTAAAACAATTGAACTCTCTGGGTAGGATTCCAATATTTGACTGGGCTGTGCAAAATGATTATAATTGCCAAGCGATAGAAAACTATACAGTGTACTCTAAGATTTTAGCATGATCTCTGCAGAAAACAATAAATAAATGCCTTTTCTAAGAATCTTAGCTAGATCTTGGTTTTAAAACGGAAGATATAATAGAATCATAGAATTGTAGAGTTGGAAGGTACCTCAAGGGTCATCAAGTCCAACTACCTAAAATCTAGAAGGAAATTTAAAGCTAATTTAAAAGTCAAGCTTTTGCGTTTTTAAAAGTGACTGTCATAATTTGAGGTGCTTGGTGATTTCAGAGTCTTCCTAGTAATGAACAGGGTTAGGAATCGCATAGCAACTTAATTAAAAGTCTAATTAAATTAATATTCTCCCATTTTGTTTCTTTTTAAATATCAGTTGTACTTATCTTGCAGGTCAAAAGAAAAAAAGATTATGAAAGTGTTGTAAATATCTGTTAAAATGAAAAAAAATTTCCCATGACGAGCAATTTGCTACAAAATCTTTCACAACTTGTGGATGACCTAACATTACAGGTAGCCATGGATAATTGTGGGAAATGCAGGTGAATGAGGGAGTTACAAAATGATACAACACTAGATAACATAGTCTTAAAAAGAGCATAGCAATCTGAAGACTTTTTTGTTGTTGCTATTGAAGGGGCAATACGTTGCATTTATAAAACAAACAAGATTACAACAGAAGCCTCTCTGTGTTGGGTAAAATGGACTTATATATTATGTGCAATGACACGTCGTCATGAGCAAAGTTGATCAAAGTATTTTTAGTGTTTGCTGTTCTAGATTTACTGAGAGGGGAGAGATATTAGGAGAGCGGTGGAAAGCTCATTTAGAATGAAAGCTGCAGCATAAAGGCAAGTCCAATTCTGGGATTAATTCAGAAAGGGATTGGCAATAAAATGGCAGGTTTATAGAGATTTTGGAGCACCTTCCTTATTAGGGAAGGCTAAAATGATCTGAAGCTTTTTAGTTTAGGGCAGCAAAGGAACACTATAGCCCTCCAGATGTTGCTGGACTACAGCTCCCATCATTCCTAACCATAGACCCTGCTGGCTGGGGCTGATGGGCATTAGAGTGCAACAACATATAGGCAGGCAGAGGCTCCCCATCCCTGGTTTGAAGCAAGGATTTATTTATAAAGCTGTGTAAAATTATGAATAACTTAACAATTTCCCACACAAGTTTGCTTTATACTGATACAATATAACTTGGATTCGACTGACATTAAGTTCAGGACCAACAAAAGGTAGCACTTGTTCACATGATGAATGTCTTAGGAAATTGACTACAAAATGTGGTATTGGCTACCAGCTTTAAAATGGGTAAGAAAATTCCCAGAGGAGATGTCTTATCAACAACTTTTAACTCTGACAGCTAAGTGATACTTCCACAAATAGGGGCAATATAGCTGTGAGTCAGCATCCAGGCATTGAGAGAGGAGGGGACATTCCACCTAGGGATAGAGGTCCACAGGGGCTGCAAGGTGATTACTGTCAGGGGTGGGTGGAAATCAGGTTAAAATGTTGAGGATTATCACAGTTAAGACGTTTATATCCCTATTTCCCCTTAGGGTATCCAGAACTTGTGAAATCTGTCAAAGCCAATCAGAAGCAGGGTTACAGGAGAACAAGCAAAGTTATAAACTGTGATCTGCCAGCACACGGCCTTGGTCTTGTAGTCTGAGAGAAAGAGGGAAGTGTGTTGCCCTCCATGATATGCTCTCTCAAGAACTGCAAGTCCTACTTAACAAGTTCCAGTGATATAATGTAGCCATGTTAGTCTGTTGCAACAAAAACCACAAAGAGTCTTGTGGCACCTTATAGGTTAATACAAAAGTGGATTTCAAGTGGATTTCTTTGGATCATATGGATGGATAATAAGAATAAGCAGAAATATTCTGAATCTAACTTTTTGATAGTTTAATAAACATATGAGATCAATATAGACAGACAATGTGTCCTAATAAATCGTATGTATGTACAGTAATATATGGAGAAGGGTTCAATTTTGGACCCGTCGTAGGAGATTTTGAAGTATGGAAAATAAGCCTAAATTAAAAATGATAAACTGTGTTATACTGTGTTAAAGTGATGATAAAATGAAGATTTAGGAATGTACTACCGTAAATGTACTAAATGTACTAAAACATTGAGGTCTGGGAATACTTCAGGAAAAGAGCAAATAAACTGCTTACTTTGTGCAAGTTATCAAGACCACTGTGTTGGGCTGATGATGTATTGGCAAACAGCAGCAGTGAAATCATGTAATCTATGAAGTATAGTTAGCAAGAAATGTTGGAAATGTCAAAAGGAAAATAGAGTTCATTTTCATATGTGATGGACTTATCTGGAAACAAGAGGATATCTGGGCAAAGGTAAGGGATAATATAATGTTAACAGCACATAGCAAGTGGGAAATAAATTTGCCATTATTAAGTAATGCAAGAGATTTGCCTGTTTTGTGCACATTGTAGTAGTAGTAGTAATAGTAATAGTAATAATAATAATAATAATAATAATAATAATAATAATAATAATATTTATATCCCACCATCCCCAGCCAAAGCCTGGCTCAGAGTGGCTAACAACAGTAAAAATAGCATAATTTACATAAAATCACAGTCAGTTAATTGAAATACATTCTAAAATCAATTCAGAATCAAATTAATGGCAACCATTGGGCTAGAGTTCTATGAGGATTACAGAAGGAGAGAGCGGGTCAGACTGTGCCTTGACCAAAGACCTGGTGGAACAGCTCTGTCTTGCAGGCCCTGTGGAAAGATGTCAAGTCCCGCAGGGCCCTAGTCTCTTGTGACAGAGCGTTCCACCAGATCGGGGCCATAATTTGTTATGCCAAAAAGGGGAGGACAACAGCAATCCTTACTACTGAAGACCATGAAGGCAAAGTACAGTAGCTATGTCAAAACTAACCATCTTGGAAGGAAGGGAAAATCATTCATTAAATAGAGCACATAATGTTCACAAATGTGAAGTATTTTTTGGCTCTATTTAAATGATTTGATCAAGGTGAAGATTAAGTTCTCCCCCCTGCCCCCAATCAACTTTAAATGTGACTAGCAAAAAAAGTCCTAGACTTATTTGTCTACAATTTGGCAGGGTTCCTTCCCAAGGGCATATCTCTTAAGTCTGCTGCTTTCAGACCAATTGTCCTCCAAGCACTAGGGAATATTAAGTGGTCCTTTTTTTTAATCCACCCAAAAACTATAACAGTGACTCTTGTGGGGAAACCACTGCAGCCATCCGTCTGAAATTTAGCAGGCTTTAAACCCTCGGAAGGGATACCTTGTCTGCAAATTTAATCCAACCCCCAAAACATTCTTTAAATGTTTATTTAAAAATAATAATTAAAAAGGACTCAGCACAATAGCTCCCGGTCCTTTTAGTTGCACATAATTTCACAGGCTTTATCCATTCTTCAGGAACTCATGTGTCTACAAATTTCATCCACTTCTGTCAAAACAAAACAGAAGTTATAACTATGTTTAAACTTCAAACTAGTGAATGGGGGAACAAAATGGACTCAGATGAGCCTTGACCCAAAATGACCAACATATGCGCGCGCGCGCACACACACACACACACACACTATAATGAATATATATTATTTTTGGTCGCTTTTCTGCCCAAGGGTCTTCAAAGTGTTAATAGGTTAAAAACACATACATGTTGAGATCAAAACAATTCAATAAGATAATTATAATGCAGACTAGAATTCTGTGATTTACTGTTTAATTTGTAGCAACTTATTCTCCATGTATCTAATAACTTAGCAGAATGGAAACTTTTCATGCGTCTGGAAACTCCTTTTCTTTTCTTTATCTCCTCCTCCTCCTCCTTTTTCAAGACTGTATAAGTGGCTTTTGTTTTCCTTGCAGCAGGGTGAAAGGTCCAGCCTGAGGTTGTGGGGAAATACAAGTGGAAGATAAAGGAATGGCTTTATCTTTTAGCATAGCAACTGGGGCTGGCAGTGCACAAAATAGGATGGGGACAGAAATATATTTTTGAATGAGAGTCCTGCATGGTCACATGATCTCCACAACTTGGTGTTGTGCAGAGTACAACACTGGCCTGACCCAAGCTTTAAAAATGGCAACCCTAGTACCAGCTCCCACTTTTAGGGTTTCACTTTCTAAACCCTCAGGTGCAAAGCGAGTGTTTTTCATATGTGCACAACAAAGCCATTCTCACTTGATGGACCCACACAGCCAGCCCTAACTATAACATTCTTACTGGGCAGATACATAATAAGCGATTACTGTGCCATGACCAGGCTGCCCAGGTATTAGGCTGAGTAAAACAATGGGAGCTGGTGGAGCACAGTGGCTGAAATCAGAACTACAAGGTACAGTGGTACCTTGGTTTATGAACTTCATCCGTTCTGGAAGTCCATTCTTAAACCAAAACTGTTCTTAAACCGAGGTGCGCTTTCCCTAATGAGGCCTCCCACCGCCGGTGCCCTTCCACCATTCGGCTTCCTTTCTTAGACTGAGGTAAAGTTCACAAACTGGGACACTACTTCTGGTTTTGTGGAGTTCATAAACTGAATTGTTTGTAAACAGGGCTGTTCTTAAACCGAGGTACCACTGTTGTCCTTTCCTCTGCCCACCATCTTCAGTTGGCCCCTTATCTCTCTCGCCCTGACCTAGCCACTGTGATCCATGCGACGGTCACCTCCAGACTGGATTATTGTAACTCGCTCTACATGGGGCTGCCCTTGAGACTGACCCAGAAACTCCAGCGGGTGCAGAATGCCGCGGCGAGACTCCTTATGGGGTCTTTGCTGCGAGATCACATTCATCCGGTACTATACCAGCTGCACTGGCTCCCGGTGGAGTACAGGATCAGGTTTAAGGTGCTGGTTTTAACCTTTAAAGCCCTATACAGCCTAGGACCCTCGTACCTACGGGACCGCCTCTCCTGGTATGCCCCACAGAGAAACCTACGGTCTGCAAATAATAACATCCTGAAGGTCCCAGGCCTCAGAGAGGTCAGGCTGGCCTCAACTAGAGCCAGGGCCTTCTCGGCTGCGGCTCCAATCTGGTGGAATGCTCTGTCACAAGAGACTAGGGCCCTGCGGGACCTGACATCTTTCCGCAGGGCCTGCAAGACAGAGTTGTTCCGCCAGGCCTTTGGTCAGGGCGCAGCCTGACTCCCTCCTCTAGCAACCTGCACAGAATTTTGCTTAAATTGGTTGCCATCAATTTGATTTTAATTAATTTTTATAATGAAATATTTTTAGATTGTGTGACTATTTGACTGTTTGATTATTTGATTGTTGTTAGCCGCCCTGAGCCCGGCTTTGGCTGGGGAGGGCGGGATATAAATAAAATTTATTATTATTATCTATCAGCTAAAGTAACTGCAAGTAGCCTCAGACTGATGAGGCGGTGAGTTAATGATTCCGCAGCTGCTTTTCATTCTGAGAGATGAAACTTTGGGAAGAAGGGCACCTTGGAAAGAAAGGCAACTAAGTTTAGCAGAGAAATGGATAGAAAAGAAGGAGTGTAACACTCCCTTTCTCTCTCCCCACCCCCAAAGCTTCGCTCATTCTGAATCCACCTGTAGCTGCATCCCCTGATAATAAATATTTAGAAGTATTAGGGGAAAGAGGCATAGAAGAGTCAGCTGTAAGAGTATGAGAATCCAAAGTTCCAGCCTCACTGCAGCTACTGTTAGGGGCAACCCATCAATTTCTATAGCTTCCTTTCTGCATCTGCAGTATATAGATAATACTGTGCAGATCAACCGTACAGGTTTATTTTAAAGATTGCTGAGAGATAATACATTATTTAGAGCAACCCAAATGTCCTAAATAAAATAAAATAATTATAATTATTACTGATATTAATACTATTATTCTCTTTCCATTTTTAAACAGCTGCTGAAAACATTTATGTTCTGTCAAGCTTATGCAGGCAATTAAAAAAATAAGATCTTCCCCTCATAGTTAGGTAATTTCTGATTTTAAGTTTTGTATGGTTTTTATTGTATGTTTTTTCTGTACGATTCCTGAAAACTGCTCTGATATTGCTTAATGAACGGCGCTATTTAAGTATTTTTATAAATAAGACAAACTACTGTATTAACTTTTTTAATGTAGTCTCCTGACAGATGTTGTTGTTGTTGCTGCTGCTACTATTAGTACTGCTACCACCAGCACTGTGTGTAAAGGGAAGAGGAATGGCAGGCTTCTGCCAGCCATACCCACCTCCATCAAAAAGAAAAGTTAGCAAGCTGGATGAACCTGATTTAGAGCAAGCTTTTGTACAGAGCTAGTTTGTTCTGTGGAAAGGTGATAGATGCAGCAAAATGTCTATTCGGTTTTTGCAGTCAGCTTGCAGTAGAAATGAGGCTCACCATCTTGTAGCATGTTCAGCATCCCTTGGTCTGCAGTTCTGCTTTTGGGTATTGAACTACCAAAGCAAGAAGAACTACATGGATCTCCATTAAAAAATGGAGTGGGCAATAGAAAGAAAAAGGGGGGGAAATCATTTGATTCCACTCTGGACACGGCCCAGTCTACATTCAGGCTAGCTGCTATCAGCCTGCAAAGCTCTTCAGCCAGAGGTAGCTAATCCAGTGCCTTCCAGATGTTAGCCAGCCTGACAAATGATCAGGGATGATGACACCTCTATTCCAAAATAAAAATTAAAAATGGAGGGCACCAGCTTGGGAAGGTTGTGTGCAGCAGAAGATGCGCTGTATGTCTTCTGTTTTGTTTACAATAGTTTTAGTGCTTGCTCTAGCAAAGAGCCAAAGATTAAAGTGGCTCATTAAAGACTAGCAATTGGATTCCATGGGCCAGAGCCCATTTCATTACAGTGTTCAGGTATCTATACACAGAAGAAAAAGGAGAAGTGAGACTTAACGACCATTCAGTGTGGAATGTGGTTGTGTCACACTACTATGCAGAGTGCAAATGATAATGAGATCTGCTCAAAGGAGTGAAAGATTCAATCACAGGTGTGGCTCATTCCCACCTGGTGATAAAACAATATAGCAAGGTGGTTAGTGCACCATGGTAAGGGACTGTTATATTATGGGAAACTAGCAGAGTCTTAGGGCTTTTGCTTGATTTGTAAAACAAACAAACAAACAAAAAACAACAACCCCAAACTTCATTAGGGCCATGAGGTGTCATAGAGGGGCTGGGGAAACTGCAAGCTGTGGGCTCAAATGGCAATGGAAAACAAAAAATACAGATAATGAAATTAAAGATTAAGTGTACACAAAATAATCATAGTGGTATAGGAAGCCATTGTCTCTATTCATGCCCAAATGCACGTAATCTTAAGTTTCTTGATGAGTTCTAATTCAGCAGTTTCATGCTGGAGTCTCTGTTTAGAATTCCTTATTTCCTCCAGTGAACAAGCCGCTCCCTTCACCCACGCCTAGCTTTGCAATGGGGATTTGCTACCCCACGTGCATTTCAGCATGTACAGTGCTCTCCTAGCTGCATAACAAATATGGAGAGCAAATTCTATTTTTAGAGCAAATTTTATTTTTAGTTACCACAGCTGGATCACAGATACCCTTACAAGGAGTAGTCAGTTTGAATGACAGGGAAAACAAATTGGCCAATAGAGTCAACAGATACTGTCACACCCTCTAGCCACACCTATAGCTGGAACATCCAAGGCGGAAAGCCGCAAGATACTATGTGCAAATGATCACAGGAATTTGCCTTTGTGTCAAAGGGGCACAGTGCGCATTCCAATCCTTATATTTATCTCAAACTAGAAAACCCTTTGTTCAACGAAATATTTCTTTTTCCCAGAGCACAGACCAGCGGGAAAAGTCAGAGAGGATGCAATATCATCAAACACAAAGATAATTTCTTCCTATCTTTGTGTAACACTGTGTTGCCTTTCTGTTTACGCGGGGAGGAGCAGAAAGACAACCTTTTGTTTTGTTTTATATTATTAGTTAGGAGAATGGACTCTACAAATCATTGGGGGGTGATCTATTTTACTCTTCTCTTCTTAGAACAAAACAAAACAAATCATCCAAAAGTTGAAACATAGCCCTGCTTATATAGAATAAATCCAAATGAAACATCAATGCATTTATTCTTTTGAAAATGAAGAAAATGGAGGGGGGGTTACATGTAAACTCCAGATTGCAAGCTGCTATCTCTGAAGTAAACCTGCTAATTTGAGTAGGACTGATCTGAGTAGGACTGATCTTGAGTAGGACTGAACCCCACCAGTTTGGGGCCAGAATATATCCCTACCATTCTTAAAGGCCAGTTGAATTATTATGGCCACCTATTCTAATTCCATAACCAGCCTGAAGGAAGCAATTCCCTGAATGATCCTTGACCTTATGTCTATGTGCTGCAGGATACAAACAATATAGCTTCAGTGTTATTCCTTTGGGATGAGTACTGTGGTAGTGGTGGTCTGTGTGTGGATTAGCTTGCTCGGGGATCTACGGAAGTCAGAACAAATAATGCAAAATTAATCACAATTGTATAAAGCATACAGAATACAGAATATAGTTTTGGGTTTCAGTTTTTGATATTGGCAGAATTTGGGGGAGAATGGCAAAAAGCATATCCAACTCTGACTGACTAAAAAAATTAGAAAAGAGTGCTAAATATGTAGCACGGATATATAAAACCCAAATTTAAGAACAAAGGAACAGCAACATCAAAAATAGTGGGACTCTTACATGGAAAAACCTTAACACACACATGCGCATTAACACACTCACACATTATCATGCACTCTGCAGGGGTACAGTTACAAGACATAGGTACGCTATCAGGACTGAAAGAAGCAAAGATCACCAGTGCTGAAGCAATGATTCTTCAACATCAACTTCTTTGGACTGGTCATGTTGTGTGGATGCCTGATTATCATCTTCCAAAGCAATTACTCTATTCCCAACTTAAGAATGGAAAGCAAAATACTAGTGATCAACAAAAGGTTTAAAGATGCTCTCAAGGCAAATCTTTAAAAAAGTAGTATAAGTACTGATAACTGGGAAGCACTGGTCTGTGAATGCTCCAGTTGGAGAACAGCCTTTACCAAAGGTGTCATGGACTTTGAAGAAGCACAAACTCAGGGTGAAAAGGAGAAACGAGCTAAGAGGAAGACACTTTTGGCAAACCCTCACTGTGATCAACTCCCACCCAGAAATCAATGTCCCCACTGTCGAAGGACGTGTGTATCCAGAATTGTCCTCCACAGTCACTTACGGACTCACTGTTAAGATTGTGTTCATGAAAGACAATCTTACTCGGCTATGAGTAATCGCCAAAGAAGAAGAAGAAGACATTGTCGGGATGGCCAGTCTAGGGTGGCCCGTCTAGAGTGATGAGGAGAGGAATGGAGGAAGAAAGGGTGACAGATGCATCATGCAATTCAAAGATGGGCACAGGCCATAGCTCAGTGGCAGAGCATCGGCCTTGCCAGCCGAAGGTCCCAAGTTCAATCCCTGGCATCTCAGATAGGAATGTCCCCTGCCTGAAATCCTGCAAAGCCACAGCCAGTCAGTGTAGACAATACTGAGCTAGATGGATCAATGGTCTGCCTCGGTACAAGGCATCTTCCTATGTTCCTATCAGGGGATCTGTTGCTCATGCCTCCTTCTTTCATTCTTTTTTCTTGACCACAGGCTGTCAGCATATGGCCCAAGACCTGCAACAGAGGCAACTGAGTGTGCAGTAATCTTGGGGTGCTGTCCTGCACTAAGGTCATACTCACAAGGGCCTGGCTGGATGCTGCTGTTTCGTGTAGTTCTGATGAGATTAGGCATCTTGATTTGGTGTCTTCAGCCAGTTTTGTTGTGCGTACCAAGCTTTGTATGGCACTACAAGGAAGGGCTGTCGCTCAGTGGTACATTTTATCTTATGTATTTATTTACTAGGGACACGGGTGGCGCTGTGGGTTAAACCACAGAGCCTAAGACTTGCCGATCAGAAGGTCGGCGGTTCGAATCCCTGCGACGGGGTGAGCTCCCGTTGCTCAGTCCTTGCTCCTGCCCACCTAGCAGTTCGAAAGCACATCAAAGTGCAAGTAGATAAATAGGTACCACTCCGGCGGGAAGGTAAACAGCGTTTCCGTGCACTGCTCTGGTTCGCCAGAAGCGGCTTAGTCATGCTGGCCACATGACCCGGAAACTGTACACTGGCTCCCTCGGCCAATAAAGTGAGATGAGTGCCGCAACCCCAGAGTCGGTCATGACTAGACCTAATGGTCAGGGGTCCCTTTACCTTTACCTATTTATTTACTATTTTGTGCCATTAACATTTATATCCTTCTTTTTCCTCCAAGGAGCTTGAGGTGGCACACATACTTCTCCCCCTCTACATTTTATCTTTACAACAACCCTGTGAGGTAGGTTAGTCTGAGAGAGAGTGACCGTACATCACCTAGCAGAGCATCTGCTTTGCATGCAGAAGGGCGTGGGTCCAGTCCCTGCTGCCGCCGCCCCCGTCATCTCCATGTAGGGCTGGGAATCCCATGTGTGGAATCCTAGAGAGCTGCTGCCAGACAGTACACAATATGAAACTAGCTGCTGTTCGGTGCATGAACAGCTGCAAAAACCATCGGGAGTATATTATAAGTGTAGGTGTCCTACGTAGAAAATGTCTGATGTCTTTCTGGTTCTCATTTGCCTGGTGAATCAGATAAGGTCTAAAATGCAGCGCTCTATTTTTAGGCGCTTGCTTACAGACCCACCCTCTGTGTCTATGTGGTGAAAGTTTACTTTGGTGGGGAGGGTTAGGTGGGACAAGGGAGATGAGCTGGAATGACAATAGAGCCATAAAGATCCACTGATAACTTTTCCTTTTGGTCCCTTTTTATTACAGAAGAGAATCATGTTTGGAAAAGTTTGTTTGCAAAAAAACCAGCAACCCTTCTATCCATTGTGGTCGTACTACAGAGCATCTCTGCCTCACAACCATCGCTTCTACAAAGTAAGGACAGAGGTTGGCCATTTTGTAACTTTCCCTTCCAGGATGGATAGTACAACTCCAGTACAATATCTGGTAAGGAGTTTTCTTTCAGAAGTACAGCCACCCCCCCTTTCTTGTTGTAAGGAAAAGAGAGCAATGGTCACATAGAAACAAAAGACCAGTGTGGTGTGGAGGTCAGAGTGCCAGACTAAGACTTGGGAGACCAGGGTTCATAATCCCCCTTGAGCCATGTTCTTGCTTGAAATGATAGCTTCTCCTAGATGTAATGCAATAAATGAAGGCTAAAAGCATGTATAGTTGTATCGCGGAAGTCGAACAGAATCCATTCCGGAAGACCGTTCGACTTTCAAAATGTTCAGAAACCAAAGCACGGCTTCCGATTGGCTGCAGGAAACTCCTGCAGCCAATCGGAAGCCGTGGAAACCCCGCCAGACATTTGGCTTCCAAAAGAATGCTAAAAAACCAGAACACTCACTTCCAGCCAGAATGTTCAATTCCCAAGGTGTTTGGGAGCCGAGATATGACTGTATTACATTTGGGAGAAGCTATCATTTTAAACAAGCACATTTCTTGCCCATTGCCTTTCTCATGCTTTTCTGGACCACTTGTGCATATGCTTAAGGTGGTATAGAAACACAAGAATTCCATAGAAAAGTGTGTTCTAGCACTTAAAAGTGTAAGGTGTCGTTGTGAACTTCATGACTGAATGGTGTGTGTGTGTGTGTGTGTGTGTGTGTGTGTGTGTGTGTGTGTGTGTGCGTGCACACCCCTTGATCCTATTCAAATCATAACCAGGGCTTTCTTATAGCATGGCCTACCTCTCAGGGTTGTTGAGAGATTCAAAAGCAGGGAGGTAGGGGACAGAAGAGCCCTATGCTGTCCTGAGCTCCTAGATGGGAGAATGGATTGAAATGTAAGCAATGACTACTATATTTCCCTCCTTGTCACGTGTACATTCTCACCAATGTAAAACAGCTAGGTTTTAAATTATAGACTCGGCACATGCAGAAAATTATTGTAGGCCATGTGTGAAAAGTCCTTTAGAGCCCAAAGGGCATCTGGATGAGCCTTCCTGCTTGGTTTCAAGGTTCCTGCGCTAGCACAAATTAGAATACCCAACACTTGTCCGTTGCCTTTACTACAGTGTTCCATGTGTCTTAAGTATCCTTCTCCAGTTTTTATTTTCATCCCATATCTGTCTCTTAACCCCTGCCCCATTTTTTATTTTATTTTTAAAATTAAAGCCAAACTATATGTCACAGCTCAGCGATAAAAAAAGGATCTTGGCTGCAATCATGGTAAGTATGCAGCAGAACACCGCCCTTGGCAAACGAGGCCTCTGATGTCATTATCAGAGATTATCAAAGGAAGTTTCAGGATGTTATCACTCTGCTCCCTCTCCCCTGGGATCTTTTAAAATTCCCAACAGCTCTGAATATGAGGGGGTTTCTCTTGTCTCTCAGAATTTGTCATGAAAGATGGTGGGTTGTAGCTCATGTTAGTTCTGATTACAGGAGACATAGTGAAATTAATGAAAGTAAGTTAGTCAGGTTCATTAACTTCAACGGATCTGTTCTGAGTAGAACCAAAATTGAATGCAATCCTGTAGTATTTCACTTTCCTCCTTGTTCCTATTAATCTTTACACCCTGGGGCCTTTTAATGCTACTGAGGCATTGCTCTTCTGCAGTTAGTAAAGGAGGGTTTATCGTAATTCTGTACAGCACTTAATACATCTTTGTATTCCCTGTATCTCTGTATTCCCCTTTACAATTCCACATTATCCATCCCCAAAACATAGGACAAAAAGAAGAAAGTGTGAACATTTGCTTGTCATTTCATTTTTTTATATGCACAAAAACGAAACAAAAAATATAGAAAAAAGCAAACATGGGCTACTGAAAATAATCATGGAAGGAAATGGGCCACGCTGCAGTTTATGCAAGGTGGTAATTCTGTTTTTTTATATATATTTTTTTCATCTCCATGTTTTAAAATATAATCACACGTCTGAATTGACAGATCCAATTAAAACATCCAATCATTGACCCTTCCCCCCTTTCTGTGGTTACTTATGTTATATCCAGTTCATATTTATCTACTAGTCATCCTTTATATTTTATTTAAGTTATTCTCACTGCACATTTTTATATCAGTCCTGCTAGTGATTTACGTTGTTTACAATAATTGTTTAGATTGTCCCCATTATATATGGGACGCGGGTGGCGCTGTGGGTAAAACCTCAGCACCTAGGGCTTGCCGATCGCATAGTCGGCGGTTCGAATCCCCGCGGCAGGGTGAGCTCCCGTCTTTCGGTCCCAGCTCCTGCTCACCTAGCAGTTCGAAAGCACCCCTAAGTGCAAGTAGATAAATAGGTACCGCTTTATAGTGGGAAGGTAAACGGTGTTTCCGTGTGCTGCGCTGGTGCAGGCTCGCCAGAGCAGCTTCGTCACTCTGGCCACGTGACCCAGAAGTGTCTCCAGACAGCGCTGGCCCCCGGCCTCTTAAGTGAGATGGGTGCACAACCCTAGAGTCGGACACGACTGGCCCGTACGGGCAGGGGTACCTTTACCTTTACCTTTATTATATATTAAAACATCTTTCTTCTATACTTCTTAATCTTCTGGTGAATTTCGCCATTTCCGCATACTCCATGAGTAAGGTGGTCATTCTAAGCATCTTGTTCTTTTTAATTTTTTACTTGAAAGTTTGAACAATTAACATTTCGAACATGAAGAAAATGGCAAACATAGGCATTGAAGGCAAAAAGTCGGACAGCATTTTCTGGGACTGCATCCTCCCATTTCTTCTTGTGAGAGGATGGCAGTCATTTTGGGCACTGTGATCTCGCCACACAATTTCCCCCCAAAAATGCTGTTTTCAGGCACAATGCCCAAAAACACAAGCTTTGGAGCACCACACAAGATTGCAGCCCAAGAAACCACGGCATGAAATCACATTAGATCGTAGCACCCAAAATGGCCGTCATCCTCTCACAAAAAACCCCAGCATGCCCCAGTTTTTCCAGAACATTTGCAGGTTATGTATCTTGTCACTCATGTCGCTCAAACCATCCTTGTTTGTAAATCAAAGCAACTCACCTGCTTTCCTTCAAGTGCAGAATTTGGTGTTTAAAGTGCTGAATTGTAAATGTCCTGATCCTGGTGGCCCAATTGGCATCAGGCCTGTGCTATTCCAGACAGTTAAGGAAATGACTTTAATCTGCTATGGTTTTTCTATGAGTGTGGAAGACAAAATACCTTTTTAAAGAAAGAGGTTTGTGTAACACATTGGCGAACCCCAGACTTGGGATGGAAAAAAGTAAAACGAGACCTGGACATCTTTCCAAAGCGCAAGTAAAGCGAAATGTAGTAGTAACAGGTCATCCCCACCAGCAGACATTAGCTATTAACAGTCATTGGAAGTAACAGATATGCATCTGATAATGTCTGGACTCAGTGTTTATCACACTTCAGTGCTGATATTTAGGGACATCTGTAACACATCATTGGCCTGCATGTTTGGCATTGGAACAAAAACTGGGAATGGGTCTCTTGGAGCAGTGTTACTATGGGGGGGGGAGGAGATTTCATTTATACTGGAGCAAATAATTAACTTGCTTCAACTCAATGCTTCACAGAACAAAATGGACTGAAATTGTCTGTTCCAAAGCTGACCATGTTACTGTGTTGATCATGTGACTCCGTTCGGTTGGCAGTGAGCTCCCCATCCTACTCACTAATTTTGGGTTCAGTTCTGCAGCTCTGCTTCCTTGTGAATGTGTTATAAAATAAAAATAATCATATTGTGAACGGTTGGTTCAAAGTGACGATACACATGGAAATGCCCGTACTTCACAAGGGCCGGCCCAATCCCCTCAGCACAGCCCAACAAATGCAGGCACTGGAAACAAAACAAAACAAAACAAAACAATGTTCTGGGTGCTGAAGCTTGGGAAGCAGCTGCTTATTTATTTATTTATTTATATACATCTCGTAAGATTTATATACTGCTTAATTGTAGAAAACCTCCAAGTGGTTTAGAAAAAAAGATTAAAAAGATTAATTAATTTTAATTAAAAGAGTAAAAAGATTAAAAAGCATATGGTGTACACAGGGGCACCCAGCAGAGCAGTCACTACAAATTTAGGGACAAGTTTCTTATTCCTAATTGCAGGAAACTAGGAAATCACATCCCTCATACAGGCAGGAAGTACTACATGTGTAAACACAGCCAGAAGTGATAACCCAGTTTTCTGTCACCTGTCTGCATTCTGTGACCACCACACATGCTCATTCCTCACTGCACTGTTTTTGGAGTCCCCACCTTTAGGTTTCTTTTATGAAAACTTCTGCAAAGCTGCTTGGTTCCCCTAAGCCGGCTGACACCTCCCCTCTTCTGCGTAGATGGTGCTCTTTTGACTACATAAGGACAGCCACCCAGAAAACTGAGATGACTATTAGTATCTATAATAATCTAGTGTTTAAATACTTTGGGTGGTTGAGCATATAGGTGCACAAATGCGTGCACTGGAAGTGTGTAGTGGTGCGTGAGTGAAATGCGGAGAAGCAGAGGTGAGGGTCTCATGGGCAACTTCCAGTGACAAACTCATTCCCTTCTCCTCAGAGCACTTGCCCTTTGAAACGTAGCGCTTGTTGTATACATGACACATGTAATTATCTGGTTACAGCTGTAACTATCACCAATTCTCGAATTATGGGGGCAGGAGCGTGGTGATGATGAGCAAAGGTGAAAACCACAAGTCCCACCCCTGACTCCACCAAAATAGGAGCCTCCACCCTCACCTTCTAAAAACTGTAACTAATGGGCCTACACAAAAGTTTATGAGGTAAACAGGCCCTACTCCACCACCACCTTGACTATTGCTGTTATTACTGCATGGTTTGGGGTTTACCAGATCTGACTTTAACCTCCTTTAGTTCAATTCAGAGTAATTTAGGCTGTGTGCAAAATCCTGTTGACTTCGCATACAGTGTGCTTGCACCACAGACTTGGGAAACAGTGTACGTGTGACGGAAGCCACCGTCCATATGTCCATACCATCCAACATCCTGGGACACACACACTCTGCACCATCTCGTTGTAGCCCTCCCCCCTCCCCCCGGTACCATCCTGCCACCAGCTGCCCGTACACCCTGTCACCTCCTCCCTATCTTGCCACCAGCCACCGCTACATGCACGCATGCACGCACACACATGCACACACTTCCAGAAGCCGTGCCAGAGAAATAGGAGAGCGTCGCACCAAAAAACCCCACGTCCTTGGGTTCCACGCTCTTTTGTTTCCTGGGCGAGTGTGGCACCAGCTTCTGGAAGTATGGCCGAGGCAGAGGCAGCCCAGAAGGGACATCCAGGATTGGCACCCCAATCTGAGGTAGCTTCTGTAAATCTGTCTGGGATGTTGAACTCAAAATGGGGCGGTTGCACTGTATGTATGTTTCCTGTTGTTTCTTGAGAAATACTGTGTTTTGATGTGTTTCCCTCCCAAACCAGCTTTGATCTGAATTGAGAAAAAGAACTGGATGTCTTCTAAGCCACTTCAGGTGTACCCAACCTTACGTGGGCAAAAATAGACTAGTTGTTGCCCCTGAGCCTAAGAAGTTTATGTTTCTAGGGCAGCCATCCCTGCTCGCTCCACTCACACACCCTCACTCCTTTGTACCTCCCAGCCCCATTCCTCTCTGACAAGGCTGTTATGGAGGTGCCCTAAGAATAGGGAATGGGTAGCCCATTCTGTATTTTTTTTGCAAACTCTGTTGAGTCTTCCTACTTGATAACTGGTAAAGACGGGACACTGAATGAGATGGACAATGGGTGTTACCCAATACAGCTACAGCTATTTACTATTGCAATCTCTCTAGGAAATCCTAGGCAAAATCTTACACTGATGCAATACCAAACAACAGTTACCCCAATTTATCTTCCAGTCTTGCTCCTCCCGATTCCTTGGGAGGAGGAGGAGGAGAAAACTTTGGCCAGTGTCTGAAAGCAGCATGTCTGGCACTGAGTTGCCGTGTTGCAAAACTGCTGCAAAGGAGCTTGGACCTAAGAGTGCTGAAGCATTCTGCTGTAAAGCACTACTGCTGTGTGGGTTGGTGGTTGATGCAGTAAGACACACCCAAAGTTCTGGAACTTGGAGAAAGCAGAACGAAAGCTGGCCTTAGTCTTCCTCCTCCTCCTCCCAGCCTTGCTTGCTGTAGTCCCTCTGCATGTTTGCACTGGGCGGGGAAGATGGCAGCTTCCTTGTTGCAGTTCCCCTAGTTGCAGTTGCTTTCTCCCTTCTGTACTTTTCCAGTGATGGGTGTTCATGGCAGCTGCAAGGCCTCAGAGTCCTTCTACAAACTCCTCTGGGCAAGAACTACTGCAAACAATGTCCGCTTTGGAATACCCTCTAGAAGTCCTTGAGCCCACCCAACCTCCTCTCACCTGATTACGAATCACAGAATCAAGAGGGAGCAGCAAACCAAGCACTTTATTGTCCCAGAGTCAGTCTTTGCCTTAATCTTTTACAGCCAGTCAAGGGCAGATTAAAGCAAAGGCTGGAGGCCCTTGGCTCTGTAATCCCCTGAAGCCTAGATGCAAGAACAGGGATCAGTGGAGGCAGAGATCAAAGGGAGCACAGAATAAAGAAAGGAAAGGTGGAAGGAATTGTTTATTTAACTCCTGTTACTTATATCCCACTTTTTAAAGAATTGCCAAAGCGCTTCACATTACAAAAAAAGGGGAGAGAGATCAAAATGTGCTAACCACAAAACATTAAAAATAGTGAGTAAAAATGCATTAAAACCACCAGAAAAGAGATGATCTAACTAGAACAGCAATAATTCAATCAAAATTATCTTCTGGGATTTTTTTTAAAAAAGTTTTCATCATTCATGGTAAAACAGGAAGTGGTGATCTTGCTGGATCTCTCCAGGGAGAGAGTTCAATAGTGGTGGTGCCATCACCGAGAAGGCCCTGTCCCTGGCAGGGCATCAGTGATTGGAGATGGGCTCTGTGGCATTGCCCTCTCTGTGCAGCAGGCCACTGCTGTCACAATCTCTTAAATTTAATATTCTTTACAAGGTTATTGTGAGGATAAAATGGGAGAGGGGGAGAAACTATATATGCTGCCTCGGGGTCACTGGAAAAAAGTGGGACAGGGGGAGGTGAATGCAATAAATGAATGCAACCACCGGCCCTTATATGAACAGGCATGGGCACTGCAGCGAGAACAGCTTAGGTAGACCCCACTTCTCCATAATATTGCACACTCCAGTTCTGCTTGCTGGTCAAAGGAGCCCAATTCTGGCCAGGCCATTTTGTCTGGATAGCAAATCAAAGGGTGAGGTAGTGAGAAGATTGCTCAGTTAACAGAGCACACGACTCTTGATCTCAGGGTCATGGGTTCAAGCCCCATGTTGGGTGAAAGATTCCTGCATTGCAGGGGGTTGGACTAGATTATCCCTGTGATCCCTTCTGACTGCTATGATCTACCAATGTCTGCTTGACTTCAAGATGGGGTTTAGGAATTCCGGCACCCTAGGAGAGACAGCCTTCCCTGCTCTCAGTTCTCGGACAAAGGCTATTCATTTATCACATTGATTACATACAGCCTGTTCTTACTCCCATGTTTGTTTCTCCTTGATACGTTAGATAAGCTGCTTGGATGCAGCAGCTGCTAACAGCAATGCTCCCTCTTCGTTGCAGAAGATCTGTAGGCAGAAGCTGGCAATGCTGCTATAATATAGGAAGAACTGACAGCCTGATGTCAAATTGATCTTGCCACTGGCTTTCTAGACAGTTGCTTAGTGGTACCTAGCAAGGAGGGGATATCTACACAGTTTTCAGGGATATTCAGGGCAGGTGAACAGATGCTATTGTCAGTTACAGTATGAAATGACACTGCCAGTCAGATTTCATTTCATTTATTTATTGCATTTACATCCCGCCTTTTCCTCCAAAAAGCTCAAGGTGGCGTCCATAGTTCTCTTCCTCATTTAATCCCCACAACAACCCTGTGAGGTAGGTTGGGGTGAGAGTCAGTGACTGGCCCAAGATCACTCAGTCAGCTTCATGGCTGAGTAGGGATTTGAACCCTGGCCTTCCAGGTCCTGATCCAGCCCTCTGACCACTGCACCACAATGGCTCACTAGATGTGGGGCCAGAGATGCTGTAGGAGATACACAGTATGATGATACTGGGCAAGATATCCTTGTTTCTCAGTTTGAGTTTTATTTATTCGACTTCCGCATCAAGTGGAAGAGCCCTTCATTTTGAACCAGTTACATTGTCTTACTGAGCTCTTCCTTGCCTACAAATGCCGATGGTGTTTCCTGCTTTGTGCTTCTGAGTCTAGCTGGTGTAATACGTTAGTGTTTGCAATTACTGTAGAGTCCGGAAGGTCAAGTCGTATGCATCTATGGATTTTAATTGTGACATAGTTCTGTTCCCCCTTTCATGTGTCAACTCTAGAAAACGTTTTTGTGGATTAAAAAAAGACAGAATCCAGAAAGTAAACTGATAAAAGAGCGCCCAAGTTTTTACACACAAAGCCCTGGGCAGAATAAAGTAGGGAAGTCTTGGGATGCTAAATAATAGGCAGAAATTAGCCCAATAAAAGCCAACACATGCTCTACTTTCTAAGTCACAGGTAGCCATGTTGGCCCATAAGAAAAATCTCAAAATCCACATTTGGGCAATACCTTTTTTAATCTAACCAATATGTTACAAAATAGTGAACTAACTTTTGAGTTCTGCAGAAATCGGGCTAGATGATAAATAAGAGCAAAGGCCTAATTTGAATGTCTGCTGAATGTCTGCTACCTCCTCCCACATTTCTTCTTAAGACTGTGAACACAGACTGTGATGGTGAATTTAAGAACCCCTGGCCAACTTTCTTTCCATCTAGCTCGATGGAACAGTTTGGGAGAACTCAAAAGCCTCCACCCTCTTTTGTGACAGATTAGTTGGCCTAATTTATTCCCCTAGAGTAGATCTTAAAAATAATGTATTCTGTATCTTTCTCTGTGGGGCACTTCTTGTTATCTTTGATATAACAGTGCCACCTTGTGGGAAATGAGAAGAAACTTAAGGCCACACAAGATGTCCAGAATGCAAGGAAGGAAGGAAAAACAAACAGAAAGGGAAGTGACTGATGCAGGATTGAAACAAGAGGCATAGAATCTGTTTCCATCTCTACAATGAGTTGTTTATTTGCAGAACAATCTGTACCAGGAAAGATCTGAGGGCTATTTCACATAAGGATATTGAATGATTTACTTTTAGATGTATGGCTTGTTTTTCAATTCAAATAAATTCCCAAAGTAATTGATAAGGATATAGAAACTAGAATTGGAGAGTTAGAAGGGACCCCAAGGATCGTCTAGTAGTCCAACCCCCTGCAATGCAGGAATCTCAACTAAAGCATCCATCACAGGTGGCAGGAAGAGAGCATCATAGAAGTATCGGCGATACATTTAATAAAAGGAACAGATAAAACAATTTTAAAACTATGAACAAAAATATTTGGCAGAAGTTCCCTGTTGGCTAAAAAATGAACAAGAATTTTAAAAGTTCCACACAGGCAACTAGCTCTGCTTGGTTTTTTGTTATACAAGTAGCCCTTTTAACATGTGAAAAGCACGGATAGCACTTTTGTGTGTGTTCATAATCAGAAATATTCATGCAAGTACTTACAATTAGAAATGTGCTACCCTTTGCGGACTATCGTCATACAGTTTCTCGGTCACATTTTCAAGGCAATGGATGACATTTTAAAAAATGTGTTGCATAATGAGGTTTATGCTTTTCCTCGGCAGAAAAGGTAATGCATGAAGGTAATGCATTTAAGACCTTACATATACTGTTGTCCAAAGAAATGGTCAAATGCATTACACTCCACAGTTCGTATGGCACACAAAAAAGCAACATTCCTTGTACGTAATGGTGCATTACCCTGTGGTCACCACTGTAATGTAAGGATTCTAAAGCTGCAATCCTACTCTCACATACCTGGGGGTAAGGAAAAACAGAAGTTAACTCTATACAATAGAGATACCATCTGGGGTAAAAAATCTCCACATAGAAGGTTTGTAGGATTGCACTGTGAGTCTTTTTTTTCTGATGGTGGGGGAAGACTTATTGTTTGTTGCTCCTCTGGCTTCTGGGGTGTGTGTGTGTGTGTGTGTGTGTGTGTGTAATGCAACATAGAAGTTTGAAAGAAATCCAGTGCATTGGTGAGTGGGGGCATTTGAAAATGAATACTAACATTCATCGGAGGTAGAAAACCTGGTTTCCTTCAGATGTTATTGGACCCATCAGCCCCAGCCAGCATGGCCAGTGGTCAAGAATGATGGGTGCTGTAGTCTAGCAACATCTATAGGGCTCAAGTTGGTGATGGCTGCTGTAGATTATGAGAGCAAAGATGCACCCCATGTGAGTTCACAGTTTGTGATGGAGTTTAATATGACGGTGGTTCTAGGCAAAGCAAGGCACAGCTTGAAGAAAAGGCTCTGGCAAGTAGCAAGAACTTGGTGGAGCCTTTTTATTATCCAGAAATGAGACTCCAAGTTTATATAGGAGGGAACGTCTAGTTATTTGAGTCTGGGGATTGTCTGCCTGATGATCTATATAGCTATGTATAACTCTCTCCGTCTCCAAAGGCAGCTTCTGCTTGGACAGGAGTACTGCTGCAGTTACCTCCTGTGATCAGCAGGTGGTGCAGTGAGTAGGGAATTGACAGCAACTTCCTCATACAGTGGTACCTCTAGTTACGTACTTAATTTGTTCCGGAGGTCCGTTCTTAACCTGAAACTGTTCTTAACCTGAAGCACCACTTTAGCTAATGGGGCCTCCTGCTGCCGCCGTGCTGCCCGAGCACGATTTCTGTTCTCATCCTGAAGCAAAGTTCTTAACCCGATGTACTATTTCTGGGTTAGTGGAATCTGTAACCTGAAGCGTATGTAACCCGAGGTACCACTGTATTAGGCATGGCTAGAAAACTATAGTGCCCCATGTACATCCAACTGCAGCCCCTCTTTTCCAGGAGCAGTCCCAGATTTACAGAAGCCGTAACAGTTTCTGGTTTGATCCCGGAATGCCCCGCTCCTTAGGACATCCCTATTTTCATCGGATAAATGTTAGAGGATATGGAGTAATGTGACCCCAAGCCAACCTTTAGAAGACACCTGAAGACAGTCTTGCATAGGGAAGCTTTTTAATGTTTTATGTTTTATTATGGTTTCTATATATGTTGGAAGCTGCCCAGAGTGTCTTGGGCAACCCAGTCAGATGGGTGGTGTACGAATAATAAAATTGTTGTTGTTGTTATTCAATAGCACGTTCCTATTTTCATTGGAGAAATGTTGGAGGGTGTGCAAGTACAGTGAGGTACTTGGATATTCAAAGATTAGAAACAAGGCTGGAGGACACACAGAGTTTGATGTAGAGTTTGCTACATTTTGCATTGAGTTTGCTACAGTTTGCATTTGCTTAATATGCAGGGGGAAATGCAGAAAGAATGGGGAAAGGCAAAAATCAGCAGATTAAGTGTGGCCTTGCCTTTTTAATTATTTTTTAACTGGCAATAATTCCTGTCCCACGCAAGTCCATTCCAAGGCACACGTACCGCTGAACTTTATGCCTGTGGCATGCTGAAGGCAACAGAGGCAGCTCAATCTCTGCCTCAATCCAAATAATTTCAAGTATTTGGAATGCATTGTTTCCATTCCTGCAATCTAGTGAGATGAACTCCCTTTGCTTGTCCACTAAGGGGACCAAAAAGCAAACAAAATAAAGAAACAAATAAAAAGCAGCAGTGGAATTTAACACCTATGTAAAAGGTTTTTTGAAAAGACCATGAAGGAATTTTTTAAAAAAAAAAATAACGAGAAGCAGCTTCAGGCTGAAATAGCAAAATAGCAGAAAAAGGAGGGTTACTAATTTCTCTACCAGCCACTTAACTGCTCCAAATTAGTCTGCATGCATTGGGAACTTCACAGAGGAGGCAGAAGGGGCATACAGGGAAAGAGTTAAATATTCTTTCTTCCCCCTCTCACAACTTCCCAACTCTAGCCTTCCCACTCCAGAAATTAATTTAAAAATGAAGGCTGATTGGATTTTTCTGCATGCGCTTGTATGGAATATATAGTTTGGCAGATACAAAATCTATATGCTTGTTGACACTCTCAAGAAATCCTCAAAAGTTTGTGAGAAAGGACTTTCCATTGCAGAAACCATGCTGACTCTGCCTCAGTATGGCTTGTTCTTCTATATGCCTGATTATTTTATCTTTAACAATACTTTCCAATACTTAGCTGACTAGCTAACAGGGGTCAGTTGCCGAGGCTCAATTTAGAAGTCACAAAATTTGATCTCCAAACAATGGGAATGTGCTGTGAACTCTCTCTGCTCCATCATTCCCTCTCGTGTGCAGATTTGCACTCTACACCATGGAATGACTATATGTTTGTCATACTGCCCAAATGCAGTAATTATGACTAGCACCAATTAGGAATTGTACCCTAACTGGTGTTTGAAGCTATGGTTTAAAGTAGGTGTGTAAACCATGGTTTGATGCAAACCCCTTGTTAGCACTAAATAGTTTGCTCAGTTCAGATGCCATTGCAAAGTCTATGGTAATTGCAAGCCATGAAACGGAAGGAGCATCTATGTGTAAGGGGGGAAGACAGAGGGGAGGGACCGTGCAAGCCCAAGAGTTAACAAGTTTCTAGATGTAGGTGGGCCCAGGCACACACAGTATTTGCAGCCCAGCACTAAATCTGCATAACTCTACATTCAGTTTCTAAGATAAGTCTCCATTTTTATTTCTCTCCTTTCTGCAGGCATGCAGTAGATCACCTTAAAAAGCAACAACTCCACAACCCATCTTCTCTGAGAGGTTGTTTGTGGAGTTAGTGGAGAATATCCAGTGTGATAAGTTAAAGGTAAAGGGACCCCTGACCATTAGGTCCAGTCGACTCTGGGGTTGCGGCGCTCATCTCACTTTATTGGCCGAGGGAGCCGGTGTACAGCTTCCGGGTCATGTGGCCAGCATGACTCAGCTGCTTCTGACGAACCAGAGCAGCGCATGGAAACGCCGTTTACCTTCCCGCCGGAGCGGTACCTACCTTGCTCTCCCGGCTTCAGCAAAAGGAACCTGAAGCCTTCGGAGCGCAGCACGAGTTCCCGCTGCACTCCAAAGGCCTCAGGCGGCTACCGACCCCTCTCGCTCTCCAGGCTTCAGCGAAAGCAACGTGTAGCCTCTGGAGCGCGGAGGGAGCTCTCCCTCTGCGCTTTGGAGGCTTCGCATTGCTATCGCTGAAGCCAAGGAGCCTGCATTCGCTCCATAGGATGCACACACATTTCCCCTTAATTTTTGGAGGGGAAAAAGTGTGTCCTATAGAGTGAAAAATACAGTATTTATCTACTTGCACTTTGACGTGCTTTCAAACTGCTAGGTTGGCAGGAGCAGGGACTGAGAAACGGGCGCTCACCCCGTCACGGGGATTCGAACTGCTGACCTTCTGATCGGCAGGCCCTAGGCTCTGTGGTTTAACCCACAGCGCTACCCGCGTCCTGTGATAAGTTAGAGGGGTAATAATAATAATAATAATAATAATAATAATAATAATAATACATTTTTATTTGTACCCTGCCCTCCCTGGCCAGAGCCAGGCTCAGAGCAGGTAACATCATATAAATAATACAATATGGGGGCAGAGGGCTTGGTACCTGCTGTGAACAGCACTCCCTCCCCTCCCCTTGGACTTGCAAGAATCTGCAACAGCTTGGTTAGTAAATGGTTAATCTTCCCAGAATGTAAGTGGCTCCAGATGTGCTTCAATGACTGGGTGACCGGAAGGTGCCTCTATTAATATTCGCACTGGAGTTGGGCCGCTGCCTGTGAGAATGCGGATTCTCCCACCAAGTTCAGTTAGGAAAGCACTTAAGGGAAGAAGACTCCAAGGAGCAGGGATGTCTACAGATGGAAAGCCAGCTGCACATGGTGTTTCACATCAATGCATCATCATCACGGGAGAAATACAACTGGTTTTTCCAGAATGGGTGTATAACACACTTATATGCCCTCCTGTACCATATTACATCTGCTTATCTTTTGAATCCTCAGCCAGAAAACTCTGTTCTGAGTGACAGGCCTCCCTTGCAATATACTTGAACAACATTAGCCCCTCCCTCTTTCCTTTCCACCACATTAGGAAATAGGAAATATCAACCACTTGAAGCCTGGACAGGCAGTGAGAAAGTGTGGCTTTCACACTAGCAGTTATTTATCGAGCTCCCAGTTCTCTCACCCACCTCATTCAAATTCATTCAGATTTGGTATGGCAAAGGGGGAATATGTAAAAGCTTTGCCAACCTTGTTATTAGAAAAAAAATTGGATGTGGGGAAAATACAAAAACTTATTAGAAAACAAAACACCAAGGTGGCTATCTCCAATAGAAGCTGAAACAAGGAAAAAAATTACCGTAATATGAGCAGAAACTGAGTACCTGAGCATAATATGAGTACCTATAACGATTTGTTAGACTTTTCAGAAGAAGAACCCAAAGGGGGGGGGGGATGAAGAGAATATGTTTCAGACTGACTAAATTATTATCAAATCAATTCAAAATTTATCTCGGGTAAAGTACTTAATTCATTCCGGAGGTCCGTTCTTAACCTGAAACTGTTCTTAACCTGAAGCACCACTTTAGCTAATAGGGCCTCCTGCTGCCGCCGCACAGCCGGAGCACAATTTCTGTTCTCATCCTGAAGTGTATGTAACCCGAGGTACCACTGTAGATAAGAAACTGGGATTTGCAGAAAAACCATCACAATTTGCAAAAGTAATATTAAGATCCAGAATTAAAAATTTATCTAAAATGTGCGAGATACTATTAGATTGGGAAACTAAGGAAGAACTTGTGAAATTGTTTATGATCAGATTGGGCACAAGATGTAGGTCATAATATTGATCTGAACTTGTAGGAACATCTGTGGAAAATAAATTCTAAATTCACTGCTAGTTATGTGTTAAAGGAGAACTGTTTAAAAATGAGCCACAGGTGGCACTTGACACCAAGGAAACTAGCTAAAATGTTTAGAACTAAAAGTGACCTATGCTGGAAATGTAAAGAAACAATAGGCACCTTCGATCACTCATGGTGGTCTTGCAGAATAATAAGAGAATTCTGGGAGGTGGTTTATAACAAACTTTAAAAAAATGTTTAAAAGAATGTTTCCTAAAAACCCAGAAGCTTTCCTTCTGGGAATAATAACAACAGAAATCCCAAAAAACCAAAGTACTATCTGGATGTATGTGACAACAGCTGCCCGAATTCTTGTAGCACAAAAGTGGAGAAGGGATGCAGTACCATCAAAAGAAGAATGGCACATTAAAATATCAGAATATATAAACTTGCAGCATGACATCTATTAAAGAAATAAAGATGATAAGAATTTAAAACAGGACTGGATATTATATATAGAAAATAAGCGTAACAGGCTGAAAAAAGAATAATCAGCAGCAGATGTGACAAAGTGGGATAATGTGTAAGGTAATGAAAATAATTTAGTAGAAAGAAAACGCAGTCAAAAAGATAACAGTAAAGAAAAAAGAGAAAGAGTGGAGGGGAGTTAAAATTAAGGCTCATAGTCAATTAAAGAGTCAATTAAAGAGTCAATTAAATTGGATGAATAAGTTACCGTATTTTTCGCTCCATAAGACGCACCAGACCATAAGACGCACCTAGTTTTTGGAGGAGGAAAACAAGAAAAAAAATATTCTGAATCTCAGAAGCCAGAACAACAAGAGGGATCACTGAGCAGTGAAAGCAGTGATCCCTCTTGCTGTTCTGGCTTCTGGGATAGCTGTGCAGCCTGCATTCACTCCATAAGACGCACATACATTTCCCCTTACTTTTTAGGAGGGAAAAAGTGAGTCTTATAGAGCAAAAAATATGGTATGTTACTATTATTACTTACAGAAATATATTTTATAATTATGTTATCCCCCCCACTTCCTTTTCTTTTCTACTTCTTACTACCATCTGTTTGACTGTAACATACTATGCATTGATGATATGATAAACAGAAAAGCAAATAAAAAAAGAGATTTTTTTGTGATCTTAGGTAAAAACACACACCTCGGTTTTTGTGGAAACAAACAGAGGTGAGTGCTGATTTAGATCTACAGTTCTGCTTGAGATCCATTGATAGAGTAAATAAACTGTGTAGTTTGTTAATCAGCTTATAATAATCAACTGATAATAAAATTTGAGCAGAGCTGCAACAGGAGAGGCATGCTTCACAAACAATTTGGCCCTGCAAAGCCCTTTTGGGTGATTTGTTTTATTTTTTGCAGCTCTGTCTGAACAAGTTCAATTTTTTTTGCTAGGAGTGACTGTCTGGGGAAACAGGGATGCGTAAGATCCCCATTGCTGAGACAGCTGGGCTAATGTACTCTCAGCCCAAACCAACCACACATATTTTACTTGGGGCAGATGTGAATAGGGATATGCAATCATTTGTGCATCTGAATGCACATGCCATTTAAAGTGGACAACATCTGTGTCTGGTTGTCACAGTGGACTACATCTGTATCTGGATAGTTATCTGAATGTAATCAATCTATCACATGCCCGTTACTTCCAAAGTGATGTGCATCCCCATTCTGCCTGCCTGCCTGAACTAGTCACATGACTTAGGGCTGTATTGATGCAGACGTTTTGGTTTCCACTGCTCTTGGGAAGTGAAGCCATCAGTGCTGTGTAGCAAAACAGAGAACATTGCCATGATTGCCCACGCAATAGCAGTGCATTTTGTCTTTTCTCCCATTCAAGGTGAGGGCAATGGGAAAGCTTTGTTTGTGCTCAGAGGCATTATTATGTAGCCAGATCTAACTGGCTCTGCGGCATGGTGAAACAATCATTACCAATGCTTGATCCCCGTGATCACACAGTGAAGGAATAGTGTGAGTAATGAGGGAGGAACTGATGCCAAGGAAGCAGCAGATTAATATAATAATTCCAAATGAAAGCAACAAAAAATGTGAAAGCGTAGAATTTAGGGGATTTTTTGTAGATAGCCCCACCCCAAAGCATCAGATTTCACATAAAAATTGAATTTTGCACACCACTAAGCAAAATACAAGAGAACTTGTAATCTGCAAATTACAGCATCTGGTGAACTTGATACTGTACAATGTCCTGGTATGAATCACATGGATGAAACCAAATAGATCCTGAATGGGCTACATAGAATAGCTACCCCACTCTAACCTCCATCCTTGTAAAAGGAAATGTGTATAGCCTTTTAAAGATGCCATTGGGACTGTATAATCTTGTAGAACACAAAGAACAATGGCTTTAAAGCAGATATCTTAAAGTATTACAACAAACCTATAATCACATTCTGGTTAATCAATGTAACCTGTAATCAAGACCATCCTATGGGGAAAACCTGTTACAATTCTCCTCTTCTCTAACAAGCTTCTCTTAAAATATTTGCATTTGAATGAGGACTGAGTCTGTTCATGGCTGACAGTTCATGAGTGCTTTGAGGTGTGTGTTGTTGTTTTTTTGTAAAAAAAACACTCACCAATCAGGTGATATATAAATTTAAATGAATAAATGTTCTTTAAGGTATAGGGTGTACACACCTCAGCTGAGAAATGGCACAGCAATTGACCCAGATGAAGCCAGATTGACTTCCTCCCTCCCATGGATGTCATGAACTGCGGGCTTGTGAATATGGGGGTGACCCCACTAATTTGCAAAGCAGCTGATTGTCAGTGGTCTTACTCCATGAAAATCAGTTGCCAAACTGAAGTCCCTGCCTCTTCACAGCCGTCTTATATTCTGTCCTCTCCTGGGCTTTTCCCAAGCAATAAGAGACTATGCCTGCTTGAAGCCAACCTGTCCTCTGCCCTTTTCATGCCTCTTCTGGTTCTGGTAGACAACAGTGAGGGGCACTTGTCACAGCGGGAGGGGGAGACATACATGACTCTTCACCAGCCTGACTCATCTCTGCCTCTTGGCCTCCCTCCTCCCGCTATCCTGCTCCAGCTTCTTCCTCTGGTTCTGGACTTCTTTTTGCCACAGACTCTCCCAGCTCACTAAACCCTGTTATCTTTCCAGCTTCTGACACCTCCTCTTCCCACTTTTCTCCCTCTACCCACTCATTTTTGTCCCACCACCACTCCCTGGGCTCTGAGCCTTCTTCCCTCGATAGTTCCCCACCTACTGTTCCCACCATTCCTCTGCTTCGAACCAGTCCATGGCATCCAGATGTGGTGTGGTAGTGGGGACTGTTGCCACTGTTACCCTACTGCTCTCTCTCTCTTGGGGCCAGTCAACACCACTGCTCAGAAGGAAAGGACAAGGCAATTAGAAACTGCTGCACCCCTTTCCCTTTGTTGCAGCTCAAATGTTGGAGGAGACAAGTGAGCAAGTGGCAGCAGCAAGGAGGGAGCGTGCAGGGGGCTCTGGGAGTCAGCAGATTCCCCAAGATGTCAGGCACGCAACTCCAGTCAACACAGCAACCACTGGGGCTAAATTCAGAGGATGTCAGAGTCAGACATTTGGTGAGGGGTCAAGACTAGCAAAGGGCCTTTGGCATTATCCCAGTGGTGCTGTCCTCCTCACACTGCAGAGAGCACCTGAGAAGCTCGCTCAGAGGCAGCTTGGGAGAATGTTCAGCATGCATGTGCTCTTTCTTCCAAGTTACCACTGAGAGTGGTGCGCCCAGTGGTCCCTCTCAAAAGTCACTGACAACAGGTTCAACATGAGCCAGCTCACACAAGGATAATGCTTTCCGGCCAATGGATGAGCCCAAGAATGTGTGAAATGAGAGGAGGACAATTCTGGCAATGCAAAAAGGGTCTTTGCCTCATCTGTAAACAGCTCCCTAGCCCCACAGAAGGAAGGGCTTTGGGTTGGGGACAACCTGGAGCCCCAGAATTTCCAACCCCTCAAAAACTATCCTTGCTATTTGGTGAGTCAGCCATTAATCTTCGGCTGCCCCTGATCTCATCTCTACAGAACATGTCAAATTTAGGACTGCCTTCCTTTTAAAAGATAATGCTGTCAGCGCCGCAAAAATATATAATGTAGAAACGCCTTCAGCTGTATGTCATTCGTACTTGGTGCAGCTTTCCAGTGTTTGCTCTTTTCTTAAAGAGAGAAGGTCCAGGAGGGAAGCAACAGGCACCAGTGCTCTACAGAACAGTTACTCCGTGCCTGGATATGTGATATCTCCTGACATCACACCAGTACTTCCTGTCTCTTTCTGGGCTCCATTTCAGCATTTGCTGCTATCGTTGCAGATAAAATAAACCATTTGCTCTTTCATCTGGGGACCACATTGCACCAATTTCCAGTCTGCTAAAATGGTTCAAGATGCCTTCGTCTCAGCTGTCCCAAGGGCAAACACTCCTTTCGAAGCCTGTGAAAAACCTGGTGCGCTGCCACCCCCACCCCAATGGAGTATTGTTGTTTTCTCTCTTGTTGCTGTTTGGGATGCCATCTAAGTTCCGTCATGAGCATTAATACACCAAGCCAATAGTGCATCTTATTTGGGAGTCTGTTGTTGTAATCCCACATTCCATTTAAAGTTATAAAGAATACCAGCACCTTTATAGCACACATGCATACATTAAAAACTTACTGGAGGAATGAAAAATGTACCAAATTTTAATGTCAAAACGGACAACTGGCAGCTGTAACTGGATAAGGCTTCAAAGTGATTTTACTCAGCCTCTAGTGACCCTATCAAAGACCTTTTAAAAAACAGATTCCCATCATTTATACATTTTTATGCAATATGTACATAGGGATATTTTTGTGTATTGAGCACATGTGCCGTTTAATGGGTAAGCTTTACTGCTGGCTAGTGCCAAACTTATTATGAAACTAACCTTTTCCAGCCTGGAGAACAGAGTGGCTGTCAGAATACAAAAATGGACCATCTTCATTTTAGAAGAAAATGGTAATATACCTGTTCACATACGCTGAGTTTTTTTAGAAACAGGCCCAGATTGGGGGTGGGGGAAAGAAGCAGGCATGTGTCCCAAGTAGCAGGTATGGGTGGCTGTGGAAAGACCCGTCCGCTTAGCTGTAAGAGGATGGGTGGGTAAGGTATAAAGGGAGGAGAGTTTAGTCAGGGGATGGAGAAGGGTAGTTGGCAAAAGTGTGGTGGGTACATGAGGTTGACGAGTGGAGAGATCAGGGGCAGCAGCCATTAGTGTATATACATCTCAAGATGCTATTCCCTGATCATGTTCTCTTTATCTACTTTCTTCGAATTATATTATAAAAGATGAAGATCTAGAAAACTAAGATGCTTTGCAAATCCTCTGGAACTTCTTTACTGATTTTTGTTTCCGTTTCTGACATTTTGTCCCTGATATCTTTGGGGGTTTTTTCATCTTGTTTGTGCTACTTAAAGCAGACTGTTCCTTAAAGAGCTCTCTAGGGATTAAAAGGATCCCCCCCCCCGAACAAGCAAATTTATAGCACTGCTTTTGCTATAAAAAGACTCAAGTTCAGTAGAACTCCACATCTTCAAATACTGATATTTTAGTGTTCACTGTTTTTGACATCTGCTAAAAACCTTTTTGTCTAGGCAAGACATATAATTGTATTACGTACCTGTTTTTAAAATTCATTGGTTGTCTCTAATTGCAATATACCTATGCAGTGCTTGGAATGAATTAGTTCAGTTTAAGAAATTTAACTGCATTGGTTCAAAAATTAGTTCAAAAATATACTACACCTGATAATTGCCTGGTGAACTGAACAAGTTTGTTTGGGGGTAAAACTTTGACAAACTTCATAAAATTATTGGCCTAAAGCCTGGATAAATGAAAAAAGGCTTTACAAATTTCCTGAGTGCAGGTAAAGAGGAGAACATCCTGATTTCCCCTGAGAGAGAGTTCCATAGCCACACTACCACCACTGAGAACGTCCTATCTTAGGTCCCCATTCTTCATCCTACAGCTGTTGAGAAGAACATGTGCAGTCCTCAAACTGCAAATTTCTGACCAATACCTTCTTTTAAGTACCTGGATTGCAAGATATTTAGGGCTTGGTAGCTCACAGGCAGCCAGTGCAAAGTTGAAAAATATATACATCAAGGAAGATATATGCTGGAGAAGTGAAGAGCTAGAGAATGCAGCCTTCAATAAGGTTAAAACAACAAAAACAACCAAGAAGATCCACAAATGGAATTGTGTTGCATACAGCATTTGATGGGATGGGGCATGTTGTTCTCCATAAATGATGTCAAGTACTTTCATGAGATGATTGTGACCCTTGCCCAAGCACATTACATATAGTACTTGAAGCTGCAGTGGTCCCTCAGCATTTCCCCAGAACAATATATTGTGAGTCAAGTGCTCAGAGAATGCAATACCCACCAGATGGCCATGCTTCTTCAAAGGAAAACATGCAACAATTGAGCAATGACACTCCTTTTAAAAAAGGACCAACTCAAGAAACTCTTTGACAGTTTTTATAAGCAAGCAGCTCAGCTGATTAGCATCTCAGATGCACAGTGCAGTGACTAGAATGTCAGGAAGGAAGTCTTGAGAAACTTTTGAAACAGCTGATAAATTTTCCCAAACCTTAAGATTTGCCTGCTTTCCTTATGAAAAACCAACAAGGGTGTGGCATGGCAAGAACTGTTTGCAAATTCTAGTTGCAAATCCAGAGTTCAACACAAGTATCTCAGGTATGGATGACATTGATGCTTTCCGTCATCCATCACCATATAAAGAGTCTTCAGAAAAGTTTGCTCGCTATATTGTGACATTTTGGTCTTAATTCCCAAGTATTGGCTGACTATGAGTTTTGGAATTTCACAGGATTATTTCATACATTATGCATATCTGAGTCAGCCATTGAGCCAGCCAAACCTGGGCTGTACCGGTAAAGAATGTACTTGTATGATATGTGTGTGTTTGTTTGTTGCATTCACAGGACCCTAGGTAGATACTAATGCCAGTGTACTGGAAGAAGCAAAGATCACCCGTGTCAAAGCAATGATTCTTCAACATCAACTTCGTTGGACTGGTCATGTTGTGTGGATGCCTGATTAACGTCTTCCAAAGCAACTACTGTACTCTATTCAGAACTTAAAAATGGAAAGCATAATGCTGGTGGTCAACAAAAGAGGTTTAAAGACTCCCTCAAGGCAAATCTTTAAAAATGTAGTATAAACGCTGACAACTGGGAAACACTGGCCTGCAAGTGCTCCAACTGGAGAACAGTCTTTACCAAAGGTGTCATGGGCTTTGAAGACGCTCGAACTCAGGACGAAAGGGAGAAATGAGCTAAGAGGAAGGCACACTTGGCAAACCCTCACCATGATCAGCTCCCACCCGGAAACCTATGTTCCCACTGTGGAAGGACATGTGGATCCAGAACTGGCCTCCACAGTCACTTAGGACTCACTGTTTAAACTGTGTTTATGGAAGACAATCTTACTCGGCTACGAGTGATTGCCAAAGAAGAAGAAAGCAAGCAAAAATCACAGTGGTGTGTGCATATTGATAAATCTTGCACATTCTTCAGGTAGGGGAAGAATGCACATCCTCAATATCCAGCAATGAATGTGCTTCGTTTCTCTTCCAGGCAAGGCTGGCCCACCCATGAGGCAACATGAGGCGACTGCCTCAGGTGGCACAGTATCTACAGGGGCAGCAGACCCTGATATTGTAGATCTTTATTCCCCTCCCTTGTTCCTGGTGTAGCTCTTCAGTCACCCCTTCTTCCCATGGTTTGGTTCACCTCAGATGCCGAATTGTCTTGCTTCCAGGCCTCCATCAGAAAAGAGAACCGCACAGTATGCTAATTTGCGGAGGGGCCTGAAGATGGATGGCTAAGCGGCCTCCTCTTGGCCGGCTATCAATCGGAAGCAGACGATGCTGAGGCACATGAGTCCCACTCGGGCCTGTGAACCATTCCACAAGCTCTATTGTTCGGCAGAAAAAGAAAAAAGAAAAGCCTTTCAAAGGAGCTTGTAAACAGCGGCTCCGCCCAGCAAACAAAGCCGCCCTGTAGCAAAAAAAACGTTATCTCGGCGATAAGGAGCTGGGCAAAGCCCACCGTGGTCGCCCCCGTCAGAAACCCCCACCCCGCACGGCCCTTCCCGGGAAAGCTAGGTGCCAGCGAGCGCGGGGTAAAGGGGGCCAAGAGAGGACTGGCGCGCGCAGGGATTTTAAGACGTGGAGGCAATTTTAAGGCACAGGCCTCTCTCTTCTTTAATAAAAACATGAGTCAGCGGCTGGCGTGGGCAGCGGATTTTCTAAACATCCCCTCATATCCTGAGAAAGGGGAGAGCAGAGAGAGGAGGGAAAAGACGGGAGGGGCGGAGAGGGGAGAGAGAGGCCAGAATCGAAAGGAGGCGCGTTCACACGCACACACAAACAGCAGCGTGTGAGGGAAGTTTCACGGTTTAATTCGTAAAAAGTCCAGTCATGAATTAAAACGCGCACGCTTTTGGTTCCTCTTGTTTCTATTTTGTTTGGCGCCTGGAGCTTTCCCAGAGGCTCCCCTCGCCCTCTCCCGCCCAAATTCGGCGACTGAAGTTCTGCTGGTGTCTGTCTCCTCGTACCCCACCTTGGGGCCGACGGAGGTGTTTGTTGTGTCTACCCCACTGAAGCTTCTTTGCGTCTTCCCTCTGTCTTTCCCAACAAGAAAGAAGAAGTAAATCGATTCAGCCTTATTCCCCTGCCCTACATCTTTCTTTGCGAGAGAGGACCAAAAAGTTTGAGCCAAGTAGAAGTTCAAACACGCGCGCACAGCATTCGTGGCATCTTTTTCTGAAGGAAAATAGAAAAAAGGCTCCGGAGCTGCGAGAAAGCCGCGGAGCCTTGGATGCTGGCGAATGCTCTGGGGGGTAATAAAATGCGCTAGAGGCACCAGCAAGGCAGCCGGCGCGCTGGACAGCGGGGACACCCCACCCCCACCCTCGCCCAGTCCCGCCTCTCCGGGCTGCAGACGACTCTCCCTCCCCTCAGGCTCTGCAAAGGGCTGCGCAGCTCAGCCGAAGGAAGCTGGGGTCGCGTACTCAAAGCAACGGGGGGAACTTCAGGAGAAGGATAAAAGAGAGGTGAAAGTCCCCGCAAGTTCCGGGCGCGATCTGGCGAAAGCCGTCCTGCCCCCTCTGCGAAGTAAGGTAAGCGCTAAGCGGTCTCTCTCCTTCGCTCCCAGCAGCTCGCCTCCTTTTCGCTTTTCCAGTCTGCGAATGGAAACTCTCCTTTAACAAATCCAGATGTGGAGAGCCCGCAGCCTTGTTCCTTTTCCCCATGACAAGTTTCCAAAAGGCCAAACCCAGCCAGTTTCCTTTGCAGACGCCTGGATCCTTCGCCTGCATCTTTCGCTTTCTTTCTCCGCTGCTTTCCCAAGGCGCCTGGCAGAGGGGATGCGGTGCAGGACCTCCCCACCGCCCCCTTTGCTGCTTCAGGGGGGCTGCCTCTTGCAAGAGGGCCGGAAAGGAGCTGAACCCCTTAGCCCAGCCGTCGCAAGGAAGACGGTTGCGGGGATTGAAATGGGGTTGTCTCCTTGCCTAGCCCCCTCCTCCCCACCCCAAACTCCTGGGATGCCCCTCTATGGACGAACTGTTCTCAGCATCCTGCAGGCTCCAGAGTAGAGCCGGGTGGGGAGGAGGAAGCCTGTTGCTTCTTGCAAGGTCTGGTAAGGAGAGGCAGCAGTGCTCCGGCATCTCCCTCGCTGTGCTGTGTGTTGCCCATCTATCTATCTGTGCAAAGGATCTAAGTTAGTTCTAAGTTATGGGATGCACAAAGTGCTATTATTGGGTCTGTCTTTTTCTTCTTCTTTAATCAGCAGAAAGAGAATGCCTGTGATCCTGATGCCTGAAAATAACTTTCTGATGCTCAAAACTTCTTGGAGCTTAGATTCCTGGGGATTGATTGGACAGAGAAGGAGAATCTTTTCCCATGACTGCCACTCTAACATCCACAAGGAACATCTGTCTTGCATCAGAACAGGCTGTTTGTCTGTTGAAAGATTAGATTCTAACCCATGTCTGGGGTTAGAACTGTTTATCATTGAAGAGTTGCAGAGGGGCCGCAGCTCACCATTGGCAGGAACTCCCCAAACCTGTAGGTGGGAGGGTCAGCAGATGTCAGTTGGACTAGTAGTGCACAATCAAAACGTGGTTAAGTGCTGATTTGGACACTTTGTTTACTAGCTGGAAAGATAACAAACAAATTTCTTACACACCCTTTCACACAAGAGCAAAAGCACCAAGCACTTTAAAAGATCTTAAGCAAAGTAGAAAGGAGGGACTCTGCTGCGCTTGATGTTACCTGGATTGGCAGAGAGTTTGCCTGGATGTTATATGCGCTTCCAATGCTGCACCAAATGTTACTATTACCTTTATGCTAAAAGCTGGCAAAGCCATTGGTCAATAACATTCCCCTTCCCAAATAACAATAAGTTGTTTCAATCAGTAGAAGAGCTCCTTTGGGAGGAAGGGTGGGAAACAAATTTAATAAATAAATGGATAGGTTTCCTTCACTATATCCTGCTTTTGGTGACTTTTCATAACCACAAGTCTACCTGAAACTGATTGGCACCTCCTTCGTAACCACAAAATGTTCTATCACGCTTTGTGTCTGTCTTGTTTTCTGTTCCAGCAACAGCTAAAATACTTCTAAAAGCCTCTCACTTATGCCAATATGATTTTCTATGCCTACAAAATCTAATAAGCTTATATGTTGGTGCAAAATGAATAAAGCCCATTCTTGTGCACTCTGGAAGTATCTCGCCATGGTCTCTAGGCAGAAAAGTATTCCATGTTACTTGCTTCTTAAGCTTTCCTTCCTTCCTTCTCTATTTTCAGAGGAACCATGACTCTATCTATGGTTCCTTCCAGACATCTGCAGTTCTTATACATGGGACTAAAATTCCACTAAATGAACTCACACACTGGTGCTTCTCAAGGTGTAAAACAGATATACTGTGCAGTAAGAGACATCACCTGTTGCTGTCATACCTTGCATCTCTGTGCCAGGAACTAAACTACTTTAAGTTTTAGGGGAGAGGCTGTAGCTCGGTGGTACAGCACACGTTTTAAATGCGAAAGGCGCCAGGATCAGTTCCTGATATCTTTAGATAGTGCTGGACTCCCGACCCCAAACCCTGCTTTCCAAAGGCCCAGTGAGCGTTGTCGAAACTGAGCTAGATGGACCAATAGCCTGACTTGCTGTATAAGGCAGCTTCCTATGCCCTTTTGCGAGTCCCCCTTCTTATTTATTTCTGCTGCAGCCACTAGAAAAATGCCATATACTTCTTATATTATTGTTACTCAAAAGAAGGTTTGGACAATTGCGCATCTCTACAACCCAACACTGATGTAGATACTGTAGACAACTTGCTTCTGCTTAGCATGATCATTTTTACTGTTTTCACAGTCAACAATCCAAAAGCTATGTTTTTACTGAGCACCGGTAAATTTGCAACTATTGTTACCACATATGCTTATCACTGTTTGATAAGCGCGTTCATTGTGATCCTTACTGGAAGCAGAGTTTCTGTTGTGACTTTCTTGAGTGCCTATACTGTCATTTCATTATAATGTTACAATCATAACAATATGGTGAGGTTCTCTACTTAAAAAATAATTTTGGAAGGGACAATAAGGACCATCTAGTCCAACTCCCTGTGATGTAAAGATATGCAGCTGCCTCATGTGGGGATCAAACCTACAACCTTGCTGTTATCAGCACCACACTCTAACCAACTGAGCTATCCACTTGGATTGGGCTATTCCCATCCAGCAGTGCTGTGCCCTTGACAAAATATCATGCAAATATGTTAATACTACTCATCATGCTAAGGACCCAGCATATGTTTTGCCAACTACCCATATTATATATTTACATGCATAGAGAGTCACGTCTCTGAATACTAGCTACTGGGGATCCTAAATGGAGAGTGCTGGAGGAGATGAAGAGCGCCAGATCTATTCATTGATGAACCTCTCGTCTATCTATTGAGAAACAACAGAGAAGCAGACCTGGAATATTAGTTTCTCAGAGGCCAAGGTTACCCAGGGCTCATTGCTGCTCAGTCGACTGAGCTACGAGAAATGGTTAACCCATTCTCTGATACTACTTGTATACATTTATTTATTCATTTGGAGTATTTAATTTGTCCCTCCTGGAAAAATTCATGTGTATGCCCATGAATGGTATGTATGTGGATGCATTTTAAATTGGACTTCTTGTGTGAAACGTATGTAGCATGGACAAAAAATGCACAACTGACACATATTTGCATACACAAAACCTTTGCTGTATCAGAACCCAATCAATCTATATACAGATGATCAGCACTATCAACTGACAGTGATTATCACAGGTTTTGAGGATGGAGAGAAAAACTGATTGTAGCATCTGTTTCCCATTTTACACTTAAGGACAACCATCACAGACAGTGCTATACATCTGTTCAAAGGGCAGATCTTCATGCATAGCAACATCTCTGGATGATGACCTGAGTGATCAAAGTACTGAAACAGCCTCTAGAATTAATGTTTCAGCATGTTTATCACTCTCTTCAGAAATGGCATCTTTCTTTCTTTTTTAAAAAAGGTTTCTTTTAAAAATAATACTTCAAAACTGCTTGCCACATTTCAAATGAAAAACTGCCCACCACTATATGCTGTTGTATGATAGTATCAGCACATTCAGTACCATTTTGTTCTTGCATCATTAATTCATTAGTTCGTAAAACATGTATCCTACTTTTTTCTGACTATATCACAACCAAGAAATACCATAATAGTGCCATCTGTGACAATGGCTGTCAATCACAATAATAATACCAGCAATGACAGCACAATGCAGTGAAAATTGGAATAGATATTCACACTTAATGGGTTTTTTAAAAAATAAAAGGGTGTTTCACCCTACTCTTCCAGCACATGAATTATTCCAGATTAATTAGCGCAAAATTTTAGGATGTGGATTTGTGTGTGGTGTGGGGCTGTTTATTAGTATTCACACAATGCTTTTCTTCTATATGTGAACCATCTTGACCCAAACGCCCAAGCTGTAATAGGAAAACACAGGATAATAGATATGGCCAGAAACATTACCTGTGGCAATACAGTTTTCTGCCATGCTGACTGCAGGATGTGCCACAGTTGCTGAGTGATAGGACAGTTTACACATTACTTTTCTCCATGCAAATATGTTTTCTTCACAACAAGAAGAAAATTATGTTTCCAAGAGTTGTTTCCCAAATGAATAGATTATACACTGTAGTCCCATTGACTTCTTCCATTTCCTTTGACTCTGGTGTAAAAGGACATGTGGTTCCCACTAACCCCCCCCCCTTCACAAAACATCCAGGGCGAGCTGTGACTCTGTGACCTGGGAATTGCGGTTTGTGTCCTTTAGTCCTGTTACAGTTTCTCAGAATGTTCTCATTGATTTTAATGGAAGAAGGCTTTGTTAAAACTTTGGAATTATTTTGGGTTAACTTATTCCAACTCAAAAAAGTGAGGCAGAGGTTGGAGTTAAAATGCTGCTGGGAGTTTAATTCCATTTAAAGAGAGAGAAATCCCAAACAGAATATTTTTGATAGGAACATCATGAGCTGTGCATTGTTTCCTGAGATGCTGAAACAGCTCTAGAGAACCTTTTTGAACTGATGGATAAACAGGGCATAATTAAGTACATAGCTTATATAGTCTCCAAATATATATATCAGTGTAGCAATTGTTGCAATTGATAGACTTATCTTAGTAGAACTCATAAATCATAGGCCTGTTCTCTTATTCTCCTCTTCCTCACATTGCTAACCTCTCTGCTGACACTAAGCAATCCAAAGAGCCATTTCTAAAAGTCTACCACCACCCAGACATCTGGTATAGTGCAAGCAGCTGGCAGCTAGAAGAGAACATTGCAAAAGCTCTTCTGCATAATTTGAAATGCTTATGGGTGGGCATGGGGACTTGAATCCCATCCATTGTTTACACATGTCTGTCCAAGATGCAATAGTGCTGAAAGGTGTTCAGGGGTCTCTGGTAGTAATGCTCCTGGGATATAAAGCTCTATTTCAACGTCAATCTTCTAATCAGGCCTTGATTTGTGTCCCTACTTCATGTGAACTACTTTCACAACTAGAAGTAAAGCCTCTGTATCAGTTGCTTGAAGGTAATGGGGAAAAACTCTGTCCAGAAGTGTATAGTGCCTTCTCACGGGCCTTTTGGGGTGGGGGTGGGGGTTGCAATACATATCATTTTCATGGACATATATTCTTGTTGTTTGTTCATTTTTTTAATTGGGCACTATTTTATGCTTGTTTTTTGGGGGGAGGGGTGAAGCCACTTTGGAAACACAGCATTAAAATGTTTGGAATGAATAGGTAAAGGTAAAGGGACCCCTGACCATTTGGTCCAGTTGTGACCGACTCTGGGGTTGCGGCGCTCATCTCGCTTTATTGGCCAAGGGAGCCGGGGTACAGCTTCCAGGTCATGTGGCCAGCATGACTAAGCCACTTCTGGCAAACCAGAGCAGCGCACGGAAACGCCGTTTACCTTCCCGCCGGAGCGGTACCTATTTATCTACTTGCACTTTGACGTGCTTTCGAACTGCTAGGTTGGAATGAATAAACAACCATCTTTCTTTCAAATATGTTTTATTTTTATTTGTTGTAAACTGCTTAGAAGTTTTTTTTATTACAATCAAGCAGTGTTTCAATTTTGTGAAATGAAATGAACATGAAACAACTAGCTATATAGATAGATTGCTCTCACTGTGGCCCCATGACATGTTTGGGGGGGGATAGAGCAAGGGAAACAATAGTTTCATTACAAACAAAGGAAGAACCTTTTCAAGAACTGATCTTTTCATTAGAGAAAAAAAAAGCAGAATAGATAGCAAACATCATCCTAACAATGCAGTTATCTTCTACTCTCCTCAAATTTCCTGGACTAGGATAAGAGATCAGGATGACTCAAAAAAGTTTTCTGTCAGCATTGTTTACATCATTTGCTCCAATAAAGAACTGTCCTACTTGCTCAGTGTTTGTAGTGAAGGTTTGCATTCATAAAAATCTAATAATAAAATGCCACAGAAGCTGCCTAGTCATAGGATCAGTGCTCTAGCAAACCATCCAAAGAAAAATGGCAAATTCATAATACATTTCAAAATAGCACAGGGCCATAATTCTAAAATACATTTTATTATCTGTATCTCACACTGTGATGTTAACAAGCAGGTTTTCAATTTAATAATAATAATAATAATAATAATAATAATAATAATTAATAATAATAATACCCCACCCATGTGGCTTGGTTGCCCCACTGTTCTAATTTATCCTCAAGAGCCACACACACACACACACTTATTTATAATATTATTTTAAAGTTATATTTATTTGCACATGAAAGCTAAAGTAAAAGCATAATATTTTTGCAAGGTCTGAGATGGTAAAGGAGAAAACCAAACTGAAACATCCATTGGACTGGGAAACAGTAGTGACAAAGAAACCCTTCCCTTTGTGTGCCCCACACACAACACAAATCTTCTCTGAGCAGTACAGCTTCCCTCCTGCACTCCACTCCATCCCCATGTATGCTGCTTACTTTGCCCCTGGCATCAGTGCCAGCTTCACCTTCCATCCTGGTGCCACCTCCCTTGTTGGATCAATGTCTTAGCTTGCTTAGCCATGTATGGCACCTGCTGCAAAAGAGAAGACCTGAGTTTGAGGCTATCACCCAGGGGAAACAAGGGCATTTCTGTTCCTAGGAGAAAAATAATTCTGGAAGATAATCCTAGAAGTTCCCAGTGGGATGGAATGGGTACTAATTGCTGATTTTTTTTCAATACCTCACCATAACTTGGCTTCCATGCTTGGATAAGCCTTTCTTGCATCTGCTTGTTTAGCAGAAAACTATGGCCAGCAATATAGACTGCAAGCTCAACAGGGCTAGTCATTGGTACAGGGCCACTTTTCTGAGCACTACCTTCTTTTTCTTGGTGTTTGCAGTATTTTAAGGAGCTGTGACTAAATTCTTAATGCTACCGAGAAACAGTAATTGGCACCAATTAAATTGCTACATTCATGTTTGAATTGCTTTAACTGGCGAGACACACTGTCTTATTTATACTGAAAGTATGTTTGCTTTGTGGTTTGCTCTGAATCAGGGCCAGGAGAAACTAAACCATCTTGAGCCTCTTTCTCTGAAGGCATATTCTCCCTTTGCAAGCTGGATGCCACCTCAGTTCCAGAGTACTGATTTATTCATTTATTTTTGCCTCCAACAAGCTGTAAAATAGAATACCTGCTTGTCTGAGGCTTGTGCATTCTCTCTCTCTCTCTCTCTCTCTCTCTCTCTCTCTGTGTGTGTGTGTGTGTGTGTGCTGTCCCTCTTTCTTAAAGTACTGCAGATTTCCCCCTTCCAAACTTGGGAATTTTCCAATACATAGTTGCAGCTAAGAGAAGAATTCTTTCAAGATGGGGAAATCAGGGCATTAACTCTTCAGTACTCATAGATCCAAAAATCAGATCTTGATTCAAATGCTCAAAGTAAAAGTACATGAGAAGAGCCCTGCCAGATCAGACCAAAGCCCAATCTAGCCCAGTATTCTGTCCCCACAATAGCACACCAAATGCCTATGGGAAACTCCCATGCTGTTTCATAGTTGGGATTGTGTACTAGGAGATTTGTGTCATCATTATGAGACCCAGTTCTGTTTCACTGTGATATCTGAATCAGGACTGGGCCAGTGTCTGCCTGCAGTGCAGGCCTGGATGTGGGCTGAAACTGAAACTGAAATCTGATATGACAGAGGTCCTGCAACCAGTGGTTCTACTTTCCAGGGCAAAGGTCAGTTACCTGTTCTGGATGGGGTTGCATTCCCTCTGAAGGAATAGGTATGTATTCTGGAAGCACTATGTTGGGCTGCCCTTCTGCTTGGTCCAGAAGCGGTAGCTAGTGCAAAATGCAGCAACATGGCTTGTGGCCAGGATTGCCTTGTTATGTATCAGCACATAACATCATTGCTGAGGGAACTGCTAAAATGCTATTGGTCCAAGCCTAAGATTGGTCTGAGCTTAAGATTTTATTGTTCGTGTACATAAAGCCCTAAAGAACTTTGGGCCAAGATAGCTGAGGTACCACGATATAGCTGCCTGTTCAATGCAGTTACATGTGCAGGTCTTTCTTGAAGTGCTGCATGAGGCCAGAGGTACATTCCATGGCAGTTCAGACTAGGGCCTTCAACACAGCAGTACCTGCCCTGTGCAACACACAGCTCACTGCAACTCCAGTAATATTGATAACATTTTGTCAGGTGCTAAAAAGTGCATTATTTTTACAGGCTTCCCCACAAGGATGTTTATTCACATGAAGTAGCTGGATGCTTTTTAAGAAGTTTCACCTGTTTCTAGTTGTTCTGTTTTTATTGTTGTATGCTGATGTACTATGATGATGATGCTAAGTGGGCTTATAATTATACCTAATAAACAAACAAGACCACAATGTATGAGTGCAACTTGAGTACAAGAGCACTCGCTCCACTTGCACTCCCCTGTAGCTGGTATTCAGAGACATACTGCTCTCTGACTGTAAGTATATACTAGAGGTAGTTGGTAAAGATGAACTTTTTTAGTGTTGAGAAAGAAAAGGAGACTTGAGATTTGATTGGCTGTAGTTATGTTCCTGGTAAGCACTGAGAGTTAGATTTGTTTGTTTGTTTGCTTGCTTGCTTGCTTGTTTGTTTGTTTGTTTGTTTGCTTGCTTGTTTACTCCAAGGATGTCAGATTAGGAGGTCAAAAATAAGATATATTGCAGGGCTATGGTGTCTGTGCTACCAGCTGAAGAAGGATGCAAATCACAGTGGTCTAGCTTTTTTCCTTATTATTATTTCCATACTGAGACAGTTAAGAAAAAGACTATAAGACACTAAAGCACAACACACCAAGCTTCTAGTTCCATGCTAGATGACAGAATGACTGTGACTATGCCTCTTAGCACAGAAAAAAAGAGTATTTCCCCAGTTTAAAGGACGTACTGTCTGATGGACCATTTGCTAATTATTTTGCTAACTTCATGTTTCACACCATTTTCTATTTCTGTCTGTTTTCATTCCTTTTTGGCTAGAATCTGCTGGAAGTTGGTGTCATGTTGCCTTCTGCTGTTTCACTGTAGGTTTTTCCCATGACACCCCTGGTGCATTTTCTCCCTGGAAGAATAGGTATTCATATCAATGCAGAGCATGCCATGAAACAGTGGCAGCCCTGTTTGAATTAGCATCCAAGCATTCACACCTGGGATTTCCTTTCTGTATCAGTTTGAACGATCCCCTCTCTTTCTTTCGTTTGCATTGATTTTAACAATGTTTGGGTGCATTTTAGTAAATCCCAAGCTGCCTTCACAATGGCATCATTACTATAAGGGAATTGTGAGTATGTGTGAAATGCACACTCTTCCCCTCTCCCCCTTTCCCCCCCCTCTCTCTCTCACACACACACAACACATGGCTCAGGTCCAAACTAGATGCGACATGAAGGCATGGGAATCTTTCCCCTGGCTCTAAAACAACTAACCAACCAACAAAACCTTAAAAGACTGAGTTTAAATGGAAAAATAGAAGGTGGTGGGGCTGATTAACCCTTCCTTGGACGGCTAGTTTTCCACTCAAAATCACTACCCAAACTTCCAGGGCCAATCCCTGTTAGGTAGAGTGAAGTGGCCACCTCAGGTGTTAGATGCTGGGTGGTGGGGGGAGGCAGTGGTGAAGCCCCTTCAGCCATCCACCTGAACCCACTGACTGTTGAAGGTCGGAGCCATGTGTGCTTATGTGGTCTGAGCCCTTCCCCATCTTGTCCATTTCCTCAGGCAGCAAAGTATATTGGGCTGACCCTGAAAACAACTTTTATATCTGAACTAGGGTGGGTGGGGAGGCACAGCTAACATCCAGTAACTATATCCCATCTGTCTGACTGAAGCGTCCTGCAAAAACTAGCAGCAAGTTTGCTGCTTGGCATTGTGCAAAAAAAGCTGGAATTTCTGTGTGTGGCTGTGGCTGATGGTATGCCAGGCCTGGAATGAGTATATCTTGGCTTGTTTCCCCCTTTTCCTTCTTGTGGCTTTCGTATCCCTGAGAGATGGAGAGGCTCATGGAACTAACAGAATGTTCTCTGTGTACCAGGCCTCCTCCTCCTGCTACAGAGGGCTGAGCTTTGCTGAGGATGGGGCGGCTAACAAGCCAGTCATTTCAGTAGCATTTGCATTTTCTGTGCCACATAAGAAAAGGGGCACTTGTTGAATTGTTTCAGTAAGCAAGGCAGATGAGATGGTCTGTGAGCTACATGCATGGTTAATAATATCCTTTTCCCCGTGGTGGCCAGTGGGGCGTGTGAAGAGGGTTGTATTGCTCTCCTGCATTCCCAGTACATCACATTGCTGTTGCTTACTGAAAGGAGAAGGGGTGAGGCATAGGGAGCTTGGTGTCCAGACTGGCTTCACCACCATGCTCCATGCTGAGCTCCCCGTGCCTTGCGTCTCCTCTCAGATAAGTTGCAACAATGCAGCTCTGTTGTGAAGGCGGAAGAGCAAGGCATTCTTACCCATCCCGCCCCACAAGGCACTACTGTACCTTTCTAGGAGATCAGTACCAAGGAGGACTGATAGAAGAAAGAGACAAGGATCAAGCAAGGTCTCCCAGTCAACTGCAAAAGCCATGGCAGAAACAGTGCCCTGCTTACTAGGTGGGTACGAGCGTAGATGGCTGCATTGGCTCTACCAGTGCACCCATGCAGCTCCAACTTCCTCCCACCATCTCCAAGTAAGCAGCAGTGATGTCAAAGCCAGAAAGCTAGTGTCACTTGCTTCCACCCTACCAGGCAAGCAGCTACACACACACACACACACACACACACACACACACACACACACACACCACTCCATCCTTCATACAGGCAAGCAAGAAGCATTATTACACTTCAAGGAGACATTCCAGTTGGGCAAAACTCAACGAGAGTGCAGAGCAGGGCAGGTGATGGGTACGGTCCGAGGAGAGAATGTGGATGGGGCAGATAGAGAGGCCTGGAGGGCCACATTTGGTCCCCAGAGCTGAGGTGCCACTCTGACCCTTGATGTAGAAGAGTGGTTTTGCTTATTTATTATAAGTATTTTTATTCCACCCTTCAATCGTATTTGCAGGGAGGCTTACAGAAATACCTTGTTCATACATAATTTGCATGCTAGTTGGGTCTGCACACCTTAAGTGAAGAGAAGGGGTACATTGTGCTAGGCCCTGTGCATATGCATATTTACTCGAAGATTTACTCTGTAGAGAAATTTAAAGTGGCATGGGGTTTTTTAAAGATTTAATGTGGAAAAGAATGAGTCACCGAAACACCTTCTTTTCAACCAAAAAGTTAGAAGCAGACCTGGAAATTAGGCCAGGCTGACACCTGACCCATTGCTTTTCCACTGAAAAAAATATCATTGAAAATAATATATCCATGAATGTGTGGATTTGGGACATTGGGATCATGCTTGGTGATTGCTTGTACAGAGCCGAATGCTTGAATAGGGCCTACGTGTATGTCAGGGGTTTAGGAGCAGAGGCACGGGCAAGGGAGGAAACAGAGAGCGAAGGGGAGGAGGCAGAAGAAAAGATGAGTGATGACGACGACCCGAGATCTCCTAGTCTTTCCAGTGAATCAGAGGATTCACAGAAAGGAGCACCAGTGGCCAGGGCAAGGGGGGAGTCTAGGGGGGCACCCCAGGAAGATAGAGCCAGAGGGGACTCAGGGGGGAGCAGCTGGAAATCGGGACCAGCGTCACCGCCAGGAAGCAGGGAAGAGGAAAGGAGCCAGGGGGGAAGCGCTGGCAGCTCACCACAGGAGGGAGGGCATGAGTCAGGAGTGGCCACACCTCCATCGGGGAGCGAAGAAACGGTTAAGAGGAAAGTGGAAGGTTGGGCGCGCGCGCCAAGTTCAAATGCAGAGGAAGGCGGCGCAGTAAGCAGCCCCGAAAGGGAACCAGGTCCTAAAGCCCGGCGCAAGGAGGCAGGAGGGTCCGGGTCAGCGTCAGAAGAATCCCGGAAGGAAGAAGCCCCGGGGGGTAGAGGGACCCAGAGGAGGACAGTCAGGCGGAAAAGGTGGAGCAAGGCTAGGATATTAAGTTGGTGCACACGGGGCGGAGACTCAGACGGAGCTTCGCCGATCTAGCTACTAGACGTAGAGTTGCGCGCAGCAGCGTGAGAATGGAAACTGTAATTCAATAAAGACTTTTACTTAATGATCGCTGGCTAGCGTGATCCTCTGTGAGCTAGGATCTTCAAGCAGCTCTGACAGTAAGCTCCGTCCCACGATTGTGGGCATCTACAGCCTCGAGGAGGGGAGAGAAACAGGTGCCTACTAGCGAGCTCACGAACGGCAGACGACATGACGGCTGAGCAGCAGATAGAGGAACTCAGAAAAGCAGTGGCACAACTGAATGCCGAGGCTCTCGCATCCAGGAAGAGAGAGGAGGAAGCAGCTGCCGCCTGCAGGGATCTCCAGGTCAGGTTAGACGTGCTGACAAAGCAGACACCCCGGCAGGAGGGAATTGGGTTGGCGAGACGGACAGGCGGGCTGGTCTCTCACTTCGATGGGAACCTGCAACAGTATCCCAACTTTAGAGCCGACGTACTGTGCGCACTGCAACTGCTGCATAAAGACTTTAGAGATGAGCAAGAGAGAGTGGGATTCATCATGTCCCATTTGCATGGGGATGCTAGAGCATGGCTACGCAATTTATGGAGAGATAAGGATCCGGCGCTCCAGAATGCAGATGCCTTTATTAAAGCGATGGATGGGTGTTTTTTATCAAGTATTGACGTGGATCTTGCACGGAAGGAGGTGCATGGGCTGAGACAAGGGAGGGCCAGCGTCAGGCAGTATCATGCCCGCTTTTTCGCCTTGGTCAGTGCCCTGGAATGGGACAGAGATTCGGCTCCTGTAAGAGACCTCTTTTGGGAGGGGCTGCACAACTCGATTAAAGATGAGATCGCGAGGGGGGAGAGACCCCGAACCACCCAGGAGGTCGTTCAGAGGGCACTGGCAGTGGGGGTGAGGCTGGAAGGACGTCCGTGGAGCAGGGACGAAGGGCGTGGAGGGCGCGAACCAGCCAGGGGCCCCTCCTTCCTTCCCAGAGAAGCAGCGCGGGCGCAATCCACGCCTCCGCCAGGAGGAGGAGCCGAACCTATGGAGGTTGGAGGTGCAAGGGCTCAGTCAGCAACCAGAGCCCTAGCACCGGCAGCAGTGAAAGCGAAGCCTCCTAGAGGGAACAGGAAGTGTTACGTCTGTGAGGAGCCAGGGCATATGGCAAAAGAGTGTCCCCAGAGGCTCCACAAGCTTACTGCAGCCTCGGCAATGGTGACTGCAGCAACGCAGCAAGGGGGACCACAGCAGGGAAACGACGCAGTCTGGCTGGAGGAAGAGGCCCTGGGGCCCAGCCAGACGTGTTAGTGACGCAGTCCCCAGAGGTTTTACAGCCCGTGAACCCCCTCCCGCCCAAACCAGTGGTGAGGCTCACCGCATCTCTCCAGCTGCCCAATGGAATCACCACTGACGTGCCCATCACAGTTGACTCGGGCAGCAACGCGGACTTTATAGGGCAGGACTTTGTCGACAAGCACGCTATACAGTTGCTGCCGGCCACACTGCCCCTGCAGGTTGTCACGGTGGATGGCAGGGAGTTGCTAGGGGGGCAAGTGGTGAAGCAGACGCCGCCCATGGCGATGCGACTTGGAAATCACAAAGAAATCATCAGCTTCAATGTCACTCAACTATCGGATACGCCCATTGTATTGGGAATGAGTTGGCTGGACAAGCACAGCCCAACGCTGGCTTGGTACCAGAGGCAGCTGATCTTCGGCTCTTCCTTTTGTGCTGAACACTGCATCGTGCCCCGGCAGGAAGGAGAGGAAGAGGAGTCACAGCTGCTGCTAGGCACGCTGCAAGCGATTCCCCACAAGTACGCAGAATTTTTGGAAGTTTTCTGCGAGAAGGAGGCAGACAGGCTACCCCCTCACAGACCATATGACTGCAAGATTGACCTGCTGCCGGGGGTGGCGCTGCCTAAGGGGAAACTGTATTCCATGTCAGAGGACGAGCTGCAGGAACTCAAACAGTTCATAGATCATAATTTGGAGCGCGGTTTCATCCGAGAGTCCAAGGCAGCGGGGGGCAGTCCAGTATTCTTTGTTAAAAAGCGAGACACGCCCCAAAAAAGACTGGTCGTGGACTATCGCATTTTAAACAATGGGACCAAGCCGTCGGACTTCCCCATGCCCCGAATCGACGACCTCCTGGCGAAGGTGCGGAAGGGGAAAGTGTTCACCAAGTTAGACCTGCGAGGGGCGTACAACCTCATTCGTATGCGGGAGGGAGATGAGTGGAAGACGGCCATGTTCACGCCACTGGGTACCTACGAATACAGAGTTATGCCCTTTGGATTGCAAAATGGCTCCCACGTTTTTCAAGCTTTCATGCATCACGTGTTGGCGGGACTTCTCTACAAGACGTGCGTCTGTTTCTTAGATGACATCCTGATCTTTTCGGAATCGCAGCAGGAGCATGACAGACACGTCAAGGAAGTGCTGACCAGACTAAAGCAACATAGGCTCTACGCCAAGCTGGAGAAGTGCCAATTTGACGTGACGGAGGTGGATTTTCTGGGCTACAAGTTGTCTGACAAGGGGCTCGCCATGGACAGCGCCAAGGTTCGCGCGGTATTGGATTGGAAGAGTCCACGCAACCGGAAGGAGGTCCAGAGGTTTGTCGGCTTTGCGAACTTCTATCGCAAGTTTATCAAGGGCTTCGCTATGCAGACAGCGGCCATCACAGACACGCTTAGCTCCAAGAAAAAGAAGTTCGTTTGGACAGAGGAGGCGGAGCAGTCCTTTCAGGCACTCAAGCGTCTCTTCGCGTCGGAAGAGCAGCTGCTTCACGTCAACCCCAGCAGGCCGATGAGGGTGGAGACAGACGCCTCGGACAGAGCCGTGGGGGCGGTCCTGCTGCAAAAGGACCAGCAGGGGGTGTGGCGACCGGCAGCGTTTTACTCCAGGAAGCTCAGCAAGTCCGAGCAGAACTACACCATCTGGGACAGGGAGTTGCTGGCCATTCATGCAGCGTTCAAAGCGTGGAGGCACTTCCTGATCGGCGCCAAGCACACGGTGCAGGTTTGCACGGACCACAAGAATCTGGAGCACTGGCGCACGGCACAGTTCCTAAACCAGAGGCAGATACGTTGGGCTGAGTTTTTTGCGAACTTCGACTTCCGCATAGAGTATGTCCCGGGGGACACTAACATCATGGCGGACGCCCTCTCCCGTAAGCCACAGTATCTGGAGGACGCAACGCCAGCGGCCGCCATGCACATCTTCGCACCAACAGTATGGGCGTGCGCCGCGGCCACCGTGGACCTGGAGGCGGTGCGACGAGCGTTGCAGGATGACTCCTTCGCGCAAGCAAAGATGGCAGAGGTGCAAAGGGGCACGGCTGCGGCCGACGGTTTCCAGCTACGAGATGGATTGCTCATCCGTAAAGGGGCCATCTACGTGCCGGGAGACGACCTTCGCGCCAAGGTGCTGCAGCAGCTGCACGACGTGCCCACGGCCGGGCACTTTGGCAAGGAGAAGACGGTGGAACTAGTAGCCAGGGATTTCTGGTGGCCTGGAATGAGAGGGGAGGTCGCAGACTACGTGGCGAGGTGTGACACCTGCCAGAGGGCCAAACCAGTGCACAAACCGCCGGCCGGACTGTTGGAACCGCTGCAAACTCCGGTCGAACCTTGGGAGAGGGTGGCCCTGGACTTTGTCACGGATCTGCCCAGCTCGAGGGGCAAGACGGCAGTGCTGGTGGTGGTAGACCTGTTTTCCAAGATGGCGCATTTCATTCCGTGTGCTAAGGTGGCCACGGCGGAGCAAACCGCCAAACTGTTCATAGACCACGTGTTCAAGGTTCACGGTCTGCCACGGTCTATTCTGTCCGACCGGGGGCGGCAGTTCATCTCGAATTTCTGGCAGAAGCTGATGGGCTTCCTGAACGTCAAGATCAACCTGGCGTCGGCGAGACACCCGCAGACCAACGGGCAAGCGGAGCGGGTCAATGCCATCATGCAGCAGTACCTGAGATGTTATGCAAATCAACAGCCTGCGACGTGGGTGGATTACCTGCCGCTTGCCGAGTTCGCCTACAACAACACGAAGCACGTGTCCACGGGGGTCACGCCGTTCTTCGCCAACAACGGGAGGCACCCCAGAACCTTCCCGGGACTGGAAAGAATGGGAGAGGGGGAGCCGCAGACAGCAGATGCGTTCGCGTCGGAGCTGCAGGAAGTCCACGATCAGCTGAGGCGCCACCTGGAGCTGGCCAAGCACGCATACAAGGTACAAGCGGACAAGCACAGAAGGGTTGGCGAAGAGCTCCACGTGGGAGACTGGGTTTGGTTAGCAGCCCACGCAGTGCCGGCCAGGTCGTTGGCCAAGAAGAAACTAGGGCATAAACAACTGGGGCCCTACCAAGTCGAAGAGCAGGTCAACCCGGTAGCGTTCAGACTGGCACTTCCGGAGGGTTCCAGAATGCATCCGGTATTCCACAGATCGGTGCTCACTCCCTACAAGGCACCGCACAGGTTCCAGGAACCCGGAACGGCGCCGAGTCCGGTCAGAGACAGAACAGGGCACGCGGGAGTGGCACAGAAGGAGCGCATCAACGAAGTCACGGAGATTTTGGACTCCAGATGGGGGGAAGAGGGGGTAGAATACTTTCTCGCCAAGGAGGGCACCCCGGCCAGTGCGAACAGCTGGGTGCCGGGCTACGCCTTGGACGAACCTCTCCTCAAAGACGAGTTTCATGCCCTCTTCCCCCATAGACCTATGCCAGCAGACTTTTTCGACGACTGGCTTTTCACGCCCACGCTTTTGGCCAGCACTTTCCGGGGGTTCGACTCGGACGAGGACCCGACACAAGACGTCCGTTCCCCGGAGGGGTCACCCTCGGGATCTGCATCAGAACCCTCGTATTGGTGGGACGATAGACCAGAGGAGCAGTTCCGCAGACGGTGGCTGGAAGGCCCAGGACGAGCAACACCGCCAGGAGGAAGTGAGGGAGAGACGGACATGGACGTTTTCGGGGACGACCCTGGTTTCGAGCACGGCGGCACAGAGATGGAAGCGGAGGTGACCGTTGTCGACGAGAGCAGGGAGGAAGACCCGGGAGACTTCAGATGGAGACCCGCCACGGGAAGCGACCGATATCCGACGTTCGTCCCTTTGCAACAGCAGCCCCCAGCTCCAGCACCGGAAGGAGGGGAGGGGGGAATGGGGGGCTTCGGGGGGGGGATGGATGTCAGGGGTTTAGGAGCAGAGGCACGGGCAAGGGAGGAAACAGAGAGCGAAGGGGAGGAGGCAGAAGAAAAGATGAGTGATGACGACGACCCGAGATCTCCTAGTCTTTCCAGTGAATCAGAGGATTCACAGAAAGGAGCACCAGTGGCCAGGGCAAGGGGGGAGTCTAGGGGGGCACCCCAGGAAGATAGAGCCAGAGGGGACTCAGGGGGGAGCAGCTGGAAATCGGGACCAGCGTCACCGCCAGGAAGCAGGGAAGAGGAAAGGAGCCAGGGGGGAAGCGCTGGCAGCTCACCACAGGAGGGAGGGCATGAGTCAGGAGTGGCCACACCTCCATCGGGGAGCGAAGAAACGGTTAAGAGGAAAGTGGAAGGTTGGGCGCGCGCGCCAAGTTCAAATGCAGAGGAAGGCGGCGCAGTAAGCAGCCCCGAAAGGGAACCAGGTCCTAAAGCCCGGCGCAAGGAGGCAGGAGGGTCCGGGTCAGCGTCAGAAGAATCCCGGAAGGAAGAAGCCCCGGGGGGTAGAGGGACCCAGAGGAGGACAGTCAGGCGGAAAAGGTGGAGCAAGGCTAGGATATTAAGTTGGTGCACACGGGGCGGAGACTCAGACGGAGCTTCGCCGATCTAGCTACTAGACGTAGAGTTGCGCGCAGCAGCGTGAGAATGGAAACTGTAATTCAATAAAGACTTTTACTTAATGATCGCTGGCTAGCGTGATCCTCTGTGAGCTAGGATCTTCAAGCAGCTCTGACAGTGTACATGATCAAGTTGCATGATCAAGAATCCTGGGAAAGGCAAACATCCTGTTCAGTTGCACAGCTCTAGGCTTTGGTCGGACCTGCGGCTGAACTCTCAGAGGTCAGGGGCAAGTCAGGGGCAGCAGGAGTGACCGTGCATCCTCCAGTAAATACATTAGTGCTTGCAGATATGTTCCATGCACAGGGTTCAGGGTTCTCCTAACTGGAAGCTGCTCATACATCAGCTCATCATATTGTTACATTATTGTTAGATATACAGTGGTGCCTCGGTTGTCGAATGTAATCCGTTCCGGAAGACCGTTCAACTTCCAAAATGTTCAAAAACTGAGGCGCAATGGGCTGTCATCAGTTCAATGGAGAAAATTGAGAGATGCGCCTTGGAAGCTGTTTGACTTCTGAGGTGTGTTCAAAAATGGAAGCGGTTACTTCCGGGTTTTCGGCATTTGGGTTCCAAATCATTCAGCTTCTGAGACACTAAAAAACTGAGGTTCCACTGTACTTCCTTTTTCATCCATGTTCCACATTCCCAGGCTTTGTTCTGCATGGAAGACAAAGGGCACCTTAGCCATGCAGGAGACTTCATGGAACTTACGATCCTGCTTTTCTATTATTCTCATTTATACAGACAGAGTCAATGTGCATCTTGTACCCATGTAGGCTCTGTTTTGCTTTTATCTAATGGCGGGAGATCCAGGTTCTACCCACTCTCTGCACAGCCCTTCTGAATGCTAATCTGGATTCCTTTTAACCACTTAAAATACACTTCTTAACCTGAATGAAATGGGAACCCTGGTTAGTGTTAGTAATTGTTAGTGCACTGTCCACATAAACGTAATGTTCAACCATGGTTAAGTTCAACAAGGAAAGTGAGCAGGGGAGTTCATATTGGTGAGTGCAAAATAGAAGGTGAGGCAGTGTATGTTCCTGCTGTTGGCTTCATGCCTTCCCCAGGGAAGCAGCATGAAGACATAGGGCTTTTTCAGATGACCTGTTCATTGAACATTCATCCTGATTTGTTTGTTGAAAAATTATGCTGAGGTTATATGACATCACTGTTTATTGAGCCTTCATTCTGATTTGTTTGCGTGGAACTTATATGTTGTTGCCATTATCCCACATTTCCACAGCACTTTCCTGCCCCTTTTCTTACCACAAAAATGCAGGGTTTCATTGGAAGCAGGTTTGTTTGCAAGAGCGCTAAATCCATTTTAACTGCGCAAACAAAATTTGCTGGGTTTTGATTGACTCATACGTGCAAAATAGTGACACTCTGGAAACAGCCACAGCACATAGCCTAACACGGGGTAGGCAACCTAAGGCCCAAGGGCCGGATGCAGCCCAATCACCTTCTCAATCCGACCCACGGACAGTCTGCGAATCAGTCTGTTTTTACATGAGTAGAATGTGGCCTTTTATTTAAAATGCATCTCTGCGTTATTTGTGGGGCATAGGAATTCTCCCCCCCCCCTTTTCTTTCCAAAATATAGTCCGGCCCACCACATGGTCTGAGAGACGGTGGACCGGCCCACAGCTGAAAAAGGTTGCTGACTCCTGGCCTAACACAAAGTATCCAGAAGGACTTTGGGCAGCAACTTGAAAGGGTTATGTTACGCAGAAGTTCTCCTATGGTACTCAGATTAGGTGAACAATTCATGCTGGGAACATACATTAATTTGAGTCTGTATATTCAGGTCAATTAGCGAGACTATAAGATCCCTTTTACTGCCTAGATTTGTTTTCTTCACAGCACCCTCATCCCTGTTATTCTTAATGATGAGGATTCAAGGGAGGGTGGATGTTTCCTGACTTTCAAATTAGCTCCCTTCCTCTTTTCCTCTTCATCTGGTCTATCATTAAAGAACGTCTGCAGCTGGTCGATACATGGGAGGATGTCTGAATCTGCTCCTAGTTTAGTTTTTACCACAGTGACAAAGTTGAAGTGATTGTAACTAAGCAGCTGAAGGATGTATCCCTCCCACACACCAGTAGCATATTGGTCTTTCTTCCTTTTTGTTCTTTCCTCATGTACTCCTTAGAAAAACATTTTTCTTTAATTAATAAAAGCTGATGATGGATCACAGCTTCCTAGCAGTTTTGAATTTGTCTGACAACACAAAAACTTCTCTGTCTGTTCATTTAAAGGGACTCTTCTCCTCACAACCAGATAATTTTTCTATCCAGTTCTCTGGTGTTTTGTTTTTTTAAAGCTTTTTCTCACCCACTTGAATTTAAACCAGTGGTGCAGTATGGTAATTTTAGATTCTGGTTTAATAGACACTCCACACCCTTAGACTGCTCTTTAGACAGCAATGTGTATTAACTTCACTTGATCCAAAGTATATTAAGCCAGCCCATCTGTGCTTGAACACACAGCCATGCCCATTCTGCTGATCTAGGCCCCACCCATAAGTCCTGATCTGATGGCATCATTGACCTAGGTTTCTTGCTCACCAAGGGTGAGCTGGTCCCAGAAACACAAGGGATGTCCTCATCACTCAGGATAGTTCCAAACTGCTTGCATTTATAGAGAAAGTGACTTTGCGAACCCAGGCAAACCTTATGTCCTAGTTCCTGATGCCAAATATGCAGCGGGTGGGGGAGAGACAGTTGCAGTCCGGACAGGGCAGACTCTGCAGATGCTGCCATGAGAAAGTGCTCCGTGCCATTAGAAGTGACAACACATTTCAAATGAAGCAGACCTGCAAAATCAGCAGAATCAAAGACACAGACCAGCACTGATCTTTAAGGGCCAGTGAATGGGAACTTAGGAACCAGTTGGAGTAGTTTCATCTATAGAGACGGCAAATCTGGAATTACGGGATAGGAGAAGAGGGTTGTGATAAACTACAGAAGTAATTAAGTGGTTGCATGTAATTGCATCTATATGTGTGCATTTCTCTAAAATGGACTAATAGCAATGGCTACAAAGTTGTGTGGAGGTATAACTAGTCCTTCCTCACTGTTTTTTTTTTTGCTCCTAGCGCTATCTTCAGGAAAGCCATTCTGCATCCTCTGTGCCTGCCCCATCAATATACATTAAGATATTTTCCCATGAACAGTTCCAAGATTTCTCGTTTTTCAGAAGCAAGCGAATGCACTGTGGGGCTGTTCTTTTAACATGAAGCTGGGGGCAGAGGAAGCATACACAGTGAGCGGGGTGAATAATATCAATGCTCCAAGACTGAGGAATTATTTATAACACTGGCAGCTTGCCAAACAGATGTTCCATTTTATTTTAAACTTAAACAACGCAGGCTCCCATTTCTACTGCCCCCATAGACCCGAATGGGGTCGGGGAGCAAACGATGACTTGATCCCGCATCCCCTGGAAAGCTTAGAATAGGGATGCTTTGTGCTCTCCTAAGAAATGTGGTGAATAGACTCAGAACAGCACTTTAGTATGGGATCACACATAACATATCAATCATGTGCCTGGCTTTACACTCAGACACACTTCCACATTGGCGAGGCTGACCCACACACGTATGCACAAAAATGCAGAAAACCCTACACACATAAACTAATACAGTGGTACCTCAGGTTACATACGCTTCAGGTTACATATGCTTCAGGTTACAGACTCTGCTAATCCATAAATAGTGCTTCAAGTTAAGAACTTTGCTTCAGGATGAGAACAGAAATCGGGCTCCGGTGGCACGGCAGCAGCAGGAGGCCCCATTAGCTAAAGTGGTGCTTCAGATTAAGAACAGTTTCAGGTTAAGTACGGACCTCCGGAACGAATTAAGTACTTAACCTGAGGTACCACTGTACTGAACACTTGTGAACCTCAGAGGCAGTCTGGTTTTGTTATGAGAAAATAACTAAGATCAGAAATGCTGAGTCACACAACTGGGTCACTCACTGCATAACACAGAAAAGCACCCATCATTGTTTCCAATAGTCATTTCCTCTATTGTAACTGTGTTTCTCATTACTAGCCCTTGCCAAGTGTTTTGAAAGGTCAAGCCCTGCACTTAGCAATAAACATTTGGAAACTTGGGCTTGTTTCACATGGCTGTCACTGCATATAATTACAGACAAATGCATGTGCCCACCTTGGTGTCACTTAAGAGCATGTGAATATAGGCAAACACCCCTTCCTTGACTTACTTTTGCCTGCTGTCGGGAATAGGCCATTGTAGCCAAAGCTCGTTGTGAACTGCTATCCTTCACGGCTCTAAATATAGCATGGCTGTCAGTCAAAGCTCCTGAATCCCAGAATGTGGCTTTTTATGCAAGGTGGAGCCTTGAGACTCCACAAGGCATGGGGACGGTGCGGTTCTTTTCCCAGAGTGGAGAGCAAGGACTGAGCCAGCCTAATGTGAAATCAGTCTTGGTCACAGATCCCTGTATCAGTAAGGGACATGGATCTTACCGTTTAAAGAAAAGAGCTATCTGTGTCCATGTGGAGTATTCCACTCGTTCTGACATGGAAGGAGGGAATGGCAGTAGAGGATAAACTGACACATCAGCGACCTGATCCACAACCCGTTGCTGTTAGCAGCAAGCCTGCTATGGGCGCTCTACCAGAGATTATCCATCAGCAAGCACATTCCAGCACCGTATGAAAGCTGCTCAGCCCTCATGATTCATTACCACATTTAGCCCATGAAACAAAGCTGTTTCTTTTCTTTGTTTCCACTGCTAGTCTTTGTGTACAGGTTGATGCTACTATTTTATATTCTAGGCATCAGTATCCTTGCCTTGGTTTTTAGTTCTCCATTACAATTACCCAAATTAAAGGAGGGTGAGTAGTGTCAGACTAGAGCCAGATTCAGCATGGTGCTGGACAGCAACAGGATCAGCTCCCCCAACACACGCATTATATATGTTTTCATTGGCATTTGAGAAAGCCTGCATTAATAAAGCAGCTCCCAGGCTGTTATTTACCTACATCAGCCTTTATGTGCATACTGTTGTGCTTCCCCATTCCACAGGATGACAAATGGAGTCTCTTTAACAGGTTCATAATACAGGGCTGGTCCTGTACAGTCAGTGAGATAGGAGGTCTTCCTGAAACTGTAACCAAACCTTTCTGCAATCCAGCTTGCTGCAATTCAGCATAATCAGCAGGGGTGGAAACAGCCCTAAATGCCTAGATCCAGGATATATTAGGGACCTCCTTATTCCATGCTATCGAACCTGCTCCCTTCAATTAGAAGGAGAGACTGTCCCTTGTGTCCCACCTAGGGTGGAACCATGTATGACTGGGACAAGAGAGAGGGCCTTCACAGTGGCTGAACCCAGATGATGGAACATCTTGCCCTGAGAAGTATGGTTGGCCCCTTCCTTCCTGTTTTTTGTATGTTCCTAAAGATTGTTTTTTTCTTGCAGGTTTTTTGTTGTATGTGGCAGTTAAGGCTTTTATGCTTGATCTTTTATACTGCTGATCCTGTCTCCCTGGCTGGCTGTTGTACATTGTTGCTTTTTGGGGGGTGGGGGAATCTATATTTAAATGTTGTAAACTTTTCTGAGTCATGCTTGTGCATCAGAAGGGTGAGACATAAATGTTTTATAGAAATAAACAGTGCTATTTTCTAAAAAAAATGTTTAGGAGTATTCTCATTTTCCTACTCATGTTAATAGTCATAATAATAATAATTTATTATTTGTACCCCACCCATCTGGCTGGGTTTCCCCAGCCACTCTGGGCGGTTTCCAACAAAGATTAAAAATACATTAAAATATCACACATTAAAAAGTTCCCTGAACAGGGCTGCCTTCAGATGTCTTCTAAATGTCAGGTAGTTATTTATCTCTTTGACATCCGATGGGAGGGCATTCCACAGGGCGGGCGCCACTATCGAGAAGGCCCGCTGCCTGGTTCCCTGTAGCTTTGCTTCTCACAGTGAGGTAACCGCCAGAAGGCCCTCAGTGCTGGACCTCAGCATCCGGGCAGAACGATGGGGGTGGAGACGCTCCTTCAGGTATACTGGGCCGAGGCCGTTTAGGGCTTTAAAGGTCAACACCAACACTTTGAATTGTGCTCGGAAATACTGCCCCTCAATGAGGCCAAACTTAGATTCACAAAATGTTTAGGGGTATGCGTATCCCTGCGTACCCCCAGAAAAAAGCACTGGACATAAATAACATTGGGTGAGGGAGGGGGGGTCTGTTTCCCTTTCCTCTGCTGTTAGCCTCACAATTTTACCAATCGCTTATACTATGGGCCAAGATTCTGACCCAAATTGCAGCATCTTCCTCTCTTTGATTGTACAGGTTAAATAAGGTCGAAGTTTTTATCATTCTAAGTGGAAGTTATCCAGAAGCTGTATGCATTTTTTTAAAATCCACACAAAACCTGAAGCTGTTTATTTTGTTTTTTAAAAAATTGTTTTATTGTAATTGGCTTTCTGTTGTGTCTGTTAGTTGCTTTGAGTCATTTCCATGAGTAAAGTGACTAATTAATAATCATAACAACAATAATAGAAATAGAAGATCCCTAAGACTTTGTACATACATGCACAGAGACCACCAGCCTCCTGAGGCCATCAGTCCCAGCTTAGTTTCAGTTTTCAGACATCTGCGTTTTATCATAAATTGTTTATGCACTTTCAAAGGCTCCCCACATGTGTCTGCTCTTCTGGATTTCAATGAGGGGATGGGAAAATGGCTTTCTCGTGATAATCTGGACTATGAGTAAACATGGTGTCATGGGACTCTGAAGACCCCAGAGGACAGATGTTGCAATAATGGATGTTTTAAAAAAACACACACAACAGCCATAAAATGCTTTGATTTATTTAGATTATAGAGTGGGAAAGAAATGGACTTGGAGAGGAGGCCAGGTTGACAGGAAGAAGGAGGGTTAGTGCTTATTGCAAAGGCAGATCCACATGTTAGATGGGGTTGTTTTTTTTACAGTTTACCTTGGCTTGTCCCAGGAAGAATAATTGGTTGCCAAAAAGTGTGAAATGCTCAGAACTTTTTAATCAAACCAGAACCTTGCTTGAGACATTGGTACGTGCCAGAATAGTATTAGGGCTCTGACAGTGCTTCCTCGTTACACATGGGCATGTATGATCTCACTTAATGACTCAGATACATTTTTAAAAGCAAAAATAAAATGTATTTTATTTTCTTCTAATTTGTAACAGCTGGGCTCTGCTTGCTTGGCAGAGTCTCAGTGTAGCAAGGCATTATGGGAAATCCTGAAAGTGCAGGCCAGTTAAGCAGCAGTTTCTAAAATAGACATTGTTTCCAGTAGATTAGAAGAAGGCAGGATCTAGGTCCAAATTCATAATTTTTAAATGGAGTTTAATGAAGTTTTAACTTGTAGCCTTTAGTGATATAGAATCATAGAATCATAGAGTTGGAATAGACCACAAGGGCCATCGAGTCCAACCCCCTGCCAAGCAGGAAACACCATCAGAGCACTCCTGACATATGGTTGTCAAGCCTCTGCTTAAAGACCTCCAAAGAAGGAGACTCCACCACACTCCCTGGCAGCAAATTCCACTGTCGAACAGCTCTTACTGTCAGGAAGTTCTTCCTAATGTTTAGGTGGAATCTTCTTTCTTGTAGTTTGGATCCATTGCTCCATGTCCGCTTCTCTGGAGCAGCAGAAAACAACCTTTCTCCCTCCTCTATATGACATCCTTTTATAGATTTGAACATGGCTATCATATCACCCCTTAACCTCCTCTTCTCCAGGCTAAACATGCCCAGCTCCCTTAGCCGTTCCTCATAAGGCATCGTTTCCAGGCCTTTGACCCTTTTGGTTGCCCTCCTCTGGACACGTTCCAGTTTGTCAGTGTCCTTCTTGAACTGTGGTGCCCAGAACTGGACACAGTACTCCAGGTGAGGTCTGACTAGAGCAGAATACAGTGGCACTATTACTTCCCTTGATCTAGATGCTATACTCGTATTGATACAGCCCAGAATTGCATTGGCTTTTTTAGCTGCCGCGTCACACTGTTGGCTCATGTCAAGTTTGTGGCCAACCAAGACTCCTAGATCCTTTTCACATGTACTGCTCTCAAGCCAGGTGTTTTCTTTTTTTCTGTTGTGCATTAATGTAGTTATGATTTTAACTTATTGCTGTTTTAATCTGATTTGTAAACCACTCTGGAATTTGATAATAAATATTCTAAATAATAAATAAATAAGATGTTGTTTTAGGTCAAGTAAAACATTCTGCTGGTCCGTGAGCTTCCCAAATGAGAGGGAAAGAGAGAGTGGCTACTCATAGACTCATTGGTTGTAGAGAGTGCATGTGGATCAAAGTTCTACATTTCCCCCCACCATCTTCCCTTTGCTCTTGGATCCACTTAGCTGGAATAAGGGGTCATCTTAACCTTTGTGTAGTGGTTGGGAGTTACTCGTGCGTAATCCTGCCCCGTTTGGGCATTAGATTGCCTGGTTAAACCCTTCGGACTGCACAGCCCATCTCAGCGTGGCTGCCCTTAGTCACTCGTAGAATCTGTCTGTGGGCGTTTCTTAAAGCGCTGCCAACATAAGAACTGTTTGACGCCCAAGCGTCTCCGCCTCTCACTGCGCGGAGTCTCCTGCGCAGGGTGGGCGTGGGTAGCGGGGTGCCTGGGCTCTCCTCACTAACTTCCAGCGAAGAGTCCTGGAGCCCCTGCACCTCCTCGTCCCGTTGCTCTCCTGGATCCCTGGTGTTACACTTATTCCCTTCCCCTTCTTCCCAGCTGAGTCTCCCCCTAGCGTTGGGACCTTCTCCTGCAGAATCAGAGACCCTCTCCTTCTCCCGTGCCTCTGATGTCAGTTCCCTGACACTTTGTAATGAGCACATACAAAGAGTTATAGAGTTGGAAACTGATACTTTGGGGGGGGGTATTTATTTTTTTTATGACCATTGCCTAAGTTGTGAGAGAACTTGTTTGGTTGTTTTTCTTTATATGTATTTTCATCTTCCCTTTCAGACAGACTCTCGAGGTGCCTAACAAAATTTTGAAAGAAAAGACATATTGGAACTGCCAAAACATTTACAACTAGTTCAGTCAGTAACCAGTAAAAAAACAACAATAAAATCAAATTATATTAAAAGTCAGAGACCATAAAAACGTAGGTGCCTGAGAAATTGTCAGGGAGTTCCAGTCCCGCATAAGATTGTGAGGCTGTATTGGTGGCTGCAGTGGGGAGGAGAGGAACCCCATTGCATGAGCAGAAATCTTCAAAATGAAAAGCTGCATAGCTTTGGAGGTACCTTTTGGTGTTTGAGTAGGGATTTCAAAGGCAGAAGCTCAACAATTTTAGGGTCTTCCTAAACAACAACTTTCGTGAGTATCCAACAGTTTCTTCTGCAGATAGCCTTGTTCGTTATGCTAGCTGGTTCTGGTTGGTAGTAATGGTTAGGGGGCCCTGCAGAGCAGATTTTGCAGGCATAGAAGGGGGCCTGCAGGGGATGGGAAGGGGAAGTACTAAATATTACCTTCCTGTTCCATTGACAGATGCCTTCTATTAACAAAGTGGCACCCATTGGATTTTACTCTTTTTGTGGTAATACTAACCCAGGAGTAGAAGAAAAGAGGCCACAGGAAAGAATTAAGCACTACATTAGGGTTTGTGTGTGCACATGTGCACATCTGGGTGAAACAGCTGCAGTCGAGAGATTTATCATTCATGTTGATCCTACTAATCCTCAGTCTGCCTTTTAGCTAGCTGGGAGAAGTACAGGATTTGGCTAGCAAAGGATAAACATGGTGGTTGGCGTAGTTTCTACGTGGCTTAGAGGTGTTGGGCATGCTGAATCAGCATACCTGCTATTAAGAGAGGAAGAAAAACAACCTTTTGCCTCAAAGTGCCCTCCAAGTGGATTAACGTATTTCCCCCTCCATTTCAAGTTAACCTATTCATTAAGCCCATATCTCATCATATTGATAGGTGCTGCAGACTAGAGGTTCAACAAATGCCACAACAATGGATGAACCCATGGTGGTTGTTGTTGTTGTTGTTGTTGTTGTTAACAATGGCCTAAAATTTGAACACACACTGGCTCTTTCAGGAAATTGAGATATGGATGATATCCACTATAAGATCATTTTTTAAAAAATGGCCTTGCAATGGGGGAAAAAGGTCAGACCTGATCAGTGGATTAATCTACCCCGTATAATTCATGGCTCAGATTTCCGCATTTGTATATATAGACTAGCAGGGTCTAATAACTTAGAGTTGGATTTGTACCTGTTAGATTCAGTCCTGACATCAGATGGCGACTTACACATTGGCCTTGGGTAAATCATGACCTTTCAAATCATGACCTTTCAGGATAAGTGAGACAGAAATAACAATGAAGAACCTCATTGAACTGTGTCTAGGAAGGAGCTGGAAAAGAGGCATATTTAAAATTTTAGCCATATGGATAAAAATTTAACATAATAAATCCTGATCTGCATGTTTGCAGCACAGCGTCATTCATTATTGTCCATTATCATGTATTGAAGTGTTTTGTTGTTTTTATTAAACAGAAAATAAGTGCCAGAGATGCAACAAAATCAAAGTTGTTGCATTAACATAGCCCATAATACTATTTGGACTGTTGTGCCTAAACCCACTCAGCCTGTTTTGTGCATCAGCATGGACCTCATACAAGATCATGGCACACAGCAAGAGTAATAAATATGTCAAGCTGTGCACGCAATTAATCAATATGATTTAGCAACAATAATATTTTATAATTCAGTGGTGGGTTCAGAAAAAATTCTCATGGAAAAAGAGGCTTTTGCTTGAACATATGGAGAGAAAGATCCTAAATTACTGCAGTACGTAAAATTATAATGTTGAACTGTAATGTGAATGGCTAAGTGAAGTGTGCCACATAAACACATAATAAAATGTAAAAAATGAGCTGTATGTGCCCAGCATCTGCCCACACTTTGCCTACATTGAGGCCAGAATAATCTGCTCTTTGTTTATATTAATACTGAAAAAGGTCCCCCCGTCCCCGCTTTTTTGCAAGCTAAACTAGTCACACATCTCCCTCCTCTCTAGATACTAGTGACCATAAGCTGCAAACTGACATCTTCCATCAAAGGAAACTACTGAGTGGTTTATCTGTTGAGATGCAAGCATTTCTAAACTATGCAAGGCAGAGTGATAACGAGATTGGAAGAAAGGCAAGACATTACAGTTTGGGCACAATGCGAAGTCATGCGTAGTAGTAGCTTGTACCCATATTCTTTTCCTAGTGCTGATAATTATTCAGTGCAGCGCCCGAGGGCAGGAATGAGCTCTGTGGCTACCCCTAACTCTTCCAATTAATTTTAGTGAATGATATGAAGGATTTTAATAATTTCCTTTAATTTAATTTCCTTTAATTTAAGGGAAAGGGGTAGGTTTTTGACATTCATTGACCCATGGATATTCTTGAAAACATATTATAAAAAAAAAATCTGAAACCAAGTTTTTAAAAAAGAGTAGTTTTCAGCTATCTTGGTTTCTTAGCCCTATCTCAAGATGGAATCCATTCTCTCTCTCCCTCCCCCCCCCCCCGCCCAGTGCCGAACAAGCTGACATCACAGAAATAACCAGTCCCTTTCAGTTGGTCTGTTCTTTTTGATACAAGCAAAGAAACTCTACTAGCTTGATGACTGCCAGGGTAAGTGTTCAGGTGCTGTACATGTGTATGGTTACGCTGTGGGAAATCCTGTCTGACACTACTGTTGAGATAGTCCAAAACTGATTTGAGCTGTTCACTACATCTGGCACTGTGCTTTTCAGGGACTGAAGTGCCTGTTTCCCATTCAGAACAGACTGTACCCCAGAGTGAAGTGACCTCTCGTCTCCTCTTCCAGCCACATTCCTTTTTTACAATAACAAATCATTCCCATGATAGGCTCCCAACTATTTCCTGTTGAGCAGTTCTGTGGTAGGGGCAAAAAGGGTGACCAGAATCATTTCTGTTGCTACAGTATAAATCCTAAAGGAATAGTGGTGGTTGAGAGAGAGAGAAAATAAACAACTGGCAATGGAGAAAGATAAGGGCTGTGTAAACGTAATGAGGTTTTTTCTTGGTTTATTTGGACCTCACCATAGCTGGCACTTGGATGGATTATGAACGTATGGATATATTCTTACATTCCGAAGATGTAGGGGGCTAAGGAGGGTACTGTGCAATCAGCTTGTCAGAGGATGCTCACTTGAGCTCCTTTCTTCAGTTCTGGAACAGTACTTTTCTAGTTCTTCTCATCCTTTAATTACCGTATTTTTTGCTCTATAACACGCACCCAACCATAACACGCACATAGTTTTTAGAGGAGGAAAATCCGTAGGCATGCCACCCGTAGGCATTTCCTCCATAACACGCACAGACATTTCCCCTTACTTTCTAGGAGGAAAAAAGTGAGTGTTATGGTGCAAAAAATACGGTACATGGGGATGAGCGGTAGCTGCATCATATTATACTTGACTGACTTGACTGCTACACTGTTAAGCTGCGTGTGAAAAAGGCATTGTGCCTCTGCCTATTTCCTTGAAGTGAGGAGTAAAGAGGTGAGGTGTACCCAGTCCATGCGACACAGAGACAGTCAATCTGCCACTGTACAGTGCCAACTGTTGATGCAACCTGCTGATGAGCTATGATAGAAATTATTCTGACAAAGGACCAGTTACACCTGCCAAGATCCCCTCGTCTACAGAGCAACAGTGTAAGATCCTCATTCTCAGTTGATTGCATATGGTCTGAAACTCTCCAGATGTTTTGTACTACAACTCCCGGCTCTGATTGGAGTTGTGGCCCACAGAAGCCAAAGGCTACACTGAGAAAGGCTGACGCAAATGTCACCCTTTAGTAATAACAGCTGCTGCAAAATGGGTTTTCTCTGTTAGAGTCTTAACAATGCAAGTTGAAAGGGCAGAAACACAAATACACAACACAGAGTCTGGATTCTTGAGGGTCACGTATGAGTCTGGATCACAGATCTTGCTGGCCACACATAAGAGATTCACAACTTCCATACGACAGATTTACAGCCAACTATTTGGCCATTAAAGAAGGTGGACATTATTTTCCTCTTTTCTTACTTGCCTCTTGATGTAAGCAGGGAAAAGTAACATGGAAAGAGGTTCAAAGAGATAAAAAGGGCACACTCACTTTTGCAGTTCTGCTACAAACACTAACATGTTTTTTATTGCAGCCCCTCTCTTCCAGCCTAACCCAACGACAGCTTATCCTTTTAACCCTTTTTATCACCTCTTACTCATCCACCCCAACTTCTTGATATGCCTTCCTATCTCCAGATGCAAATGCATGGCGTTCATTATTTGTATTCCATCTGGTAAGTCAAATGTGTGGCATTTGATGGAATCCACATGGATTTTAAATGAAATGTACGGTAGTCTTTGAGTCAGCATGAAAGCCCTTTCTAGGAGTATGAGAACAGCTTTAGTGAGCAACAGAAAGATTTGTTCTCCAGTGTAGTACATTGAACCCTTCTGGGAAAGGGCCACGTTGAATAAACAGGAGTGCCCCCTCTCTTATTTTCCTTTTATCTCTTCCAGTCACGAAGCCACAATTTGAAAGAAAAAGAGCTAGGAATGATGAACATTTTCACAGAGATAGGAAATCCCCAATATTTTCTCGAGGTATTCATGTTTAATCATTCCACCAAGGCAGATATACAAAGGACAATGTAAAGACACCATTATAAGCACTACTTCATACACTCCAACATTTCTCAAATGAAAATAGGGATGTCCCGTTCCATAATGATAATTTTACTATTTATACCCCACACATCTTACTGGGTTTCCCCAGCCACTCTGGGCAGCTTTCAACATATATAAAAACATCATTAAACATTTTTTTAAAAAATCCCTATACAGGATTGCCTTCATACAGGTCGAGTCAAATAACTCCATACCCTCCGACATTACTCCAACGAAAATAGGGACATCCAACCATACCCTCAAACATTTCTCCGATGAAACTAGGGACATCCTAAGGAAAAGTGGGACATTCCAGGATCAAATCAGAAACCAGGATGGCTTCTCTAAATCAGGGACGTCCCTAGAAAATAGGGACACTTGGAGGGTCTGCTACTTTACTGCAAATTGTTCTATTAAAATGAGCTATGAACACAGATGTGAGAAGGTTGTCCGAAATAACACTGTAGCAATTGCCTCTCACACTGCTGTTGATTCTAGGCTTCATTTTAAATGATGTTTTCACATGTGATGCTAAAATAAAAGTATATTTAAGCCTCTTTGGCTTCACAATGCAAAATGTGAATCTTGTTAATATGAACAGTTTAGGCAACATTGGCTCTGCATGCAGATTATTAGATAGATTTAGAGGAATCAATTTCAGCCTTATTTATAAAATCTCTCTAAATTGGGATCAGTGCTGATTCCTGCTAATCAACAGGTCCTGAAAATTCCCTTAAAGGTTCATTTACATCAAGCAGCACTCTGCTTTCTTCACTTTTCTCATTTCACATCATTTTCCTTTTCATGCTGTGTCCTACTTTATTCTGAAATAGATTTTATTCTCACAGACAAACCCCTTCTACCAAGATTGTATGTATAGGTTTTGTTTTCTTTCGGGGTTTTTTAAAGGGCTGGTATAATTTTAGAGAAGTTGTGTTCAACCTGTTCTGGGTGGAGTCACACTCCCCTTAAAGGATCAGATTCACAGTTTGGTGGTACTGATACAACCATACCTCACAGTGCCTACAGGGGCTGCATGAACCACAGCCCCTCCTGGACAGAGATAGCCAACATGGCCACTCCAAAACATTGTACATGGAACTGCCTTTGAAGACTTCTATGGAACTTCAGTTAGTACAAACACAGTGACTAGTTTGGTAAATGGGATGGGTTAGTTACTACCTAAATGGTTTGGGAGCTGACTGCCTGAAGAACTGCCTTCTTCCACACAAGCCTGCCTGAACCCTCTGTTTTTCACTGGATAACATTCTTGGTGTGAGATTAGACAGAGGTGACTGGACAGAGACAGGCTCTTTGGTGCAATGAATGCCCTTCCTATGAAATGCAATCTGGCATCAATTCTGCTGTCCCTTTGGTATCAGAGAAGACATTTTTATACTCCCAGGAATGTAGTATAGTATAGCTCTGGTAGATTTTACTGTTTTATGGCATCTGTTTACCGGTATATGCTTTTATTTTTGGTTTCGTGCTTTTTTATTCAGAGCCGATCAGTTGTATGCTGTGCTAGAATTTTTATGCTGAGAGTGATCGAGAAATTATATTTGCTAAATAGGTCTAATTAATTATTTTTATTTTTATTTAGAATGTAGAGGTTGGCACTAGTGAAAACCATGTCTCTTTAATCTATAAATGTCTTCATTCATAAACATAGAGTAAGAAACGTCACACTCCAGCAAAAATATTCAAATCTATTTTATTTGTTTTGTAATATGAAATAATTGCCAGATCTCCTGGCATACCAGCTCCAGTTTAAATCTATGTTCTTCACATGTAATTGGAAATTGTGACAATATATATAGAATTGGTTTAAAATTCAGATTACAATTAAAATAAATCTGAGCTTCCCTAGAAGAAAATCCTTACTTTCCATCAGGGTTGTTTTACAATGGAGATGGATATAAATGCAACTAGGCTGCTTATATGGCATATGACTGTTTAAAAAGCTAAGTAAACAGGAAGTAAATTCTTCCATGTGAACAAGACCTGGGAAAGCAGGGGGGGGGGGAATCACAAGACATTGGGAAAAGTTGATGAATAAATCAGAAACACATTAAGATTTGCTGGTAAATCAATTAATTCAAGCTGAAGTGATGGAATAAGAAAAATATCTGGTGACCACACGTAATTTAAAAACTCATTTCCCCTTCAAAGCTGAGCAGGCAACCAGGAGGCCAAGACACAACGTCCTGGTTCAACAGCAGTTCTTGCAGCCAGACCTGGCACAGTCTTTAGGAGCTCTGCTGATGCAGTGTAAAATTTTGGCATGACTTCTGGTTTAGTTTTTGCTTCTCATGCCATCATGGGAAGAAAGCTGTCTTTTTGCATTATTCTGTCCAGTAAATCCGGATTAGTGCTGACACTAGTGCTACTTCTCTTTATGTTGGATATGATGATGCTGCTGCTGCTACTACTACTACTACTACTTATAATTATTATTTCTTCATCAAGTTTAACAGCAGCTGCAGATAGCAGCTTCCCTCATGTGCCAAACAGTTTCAGCAGGGGCAAGTTTCACACTGGAAAGTGTTACACTCCTATCCTTTTGCACCATAGTCTAGATCATGGGTAGGCAAACTAAGGCCTGGGGGCTGGATCTGGCCCAATCACCTTCTAAATCTGGCCCGCGAACGGTCTGGGAATCAGCGTGTTTTACATGAGTAGAATGTGTCCTTTTATTTAAGCTGCATCTCTGGGTTATTTGTGGGGCATAGGAATTCATTCATCCCCCCCAATATAGTCCAGCCCCCCACAAGGTCTGAGGGACAGTGGACTGGCCCCCTGCTGAAAATGTTTGCTGACCCCAGGGTCTAGATCCTGATCCCCCACCACCAATGGCTACAATTTAACTTAAAAATGTGGAAACATTTATCACCAAACAGTATGCTTAACATAAAGTTTGGCCTGTAGTTGGGTTGGTATTACTATCTAGATATTATAAAATGGGATTTCTGACATGGTGGCAGTGCAGAATCTGACATTCTGCAGCCATAGTGCAGCCTACCAAATCCCATAGCCTTCCTACCTGGTGAATCTTCAGTATATGATTGCACCCTAACAGATTTATTTGTAGCATTCACTTTTATGGTCCTGCATCGGGGGGGGGGGGTGTCCTAGGCTTTTCAAAAGTATGACATGTTAAATAGTTTAGGCTTTAAGGTATTTCCTGTTTGTCAGCCTTTTATCTGTGTACTGGAGACAGCGACTCGTCACTTTTCTCACGAGGATAAAGTTTGGTGACTGAGCCATAATGGCAAGGATCAGTGTTTAATTTCCAGGGAGAAAGCTGATTAAGTCTACTTGAGAGCCACATCCTGTGGACCATAAAAATGTTTTAAAAGTAAAATAAATAAATACTTATGTTAGTATGGTAACATAGTGCTGGCTTGATTTGCACTAGTAATGCAGTTTCTTAGTCCCACTATTAACTCCTTGCTGCAGTGAGAAATAGCTCTGTACTGTGCCTGTTTGCTATTCCACCCCACTTAAAACCAAAAATGAAACCAGAGTACATGCATGCTTCAGAGGTGATTACTGAAGAGGAGGAATGCAGAGCCAAAGAGGAACAAAATAGGAAAAAACTAGAGGGCAGGGGATGAAAGTGCAGTGAGGAAAGGTGCTGGTGTTCACCAGGATTATTATGTTTTTTAAATGTAAAGGTTATATGAACCTGATAGTCTGGCAGGGCAGAGAAAGCTCAGCTTCTTAGAAAAACAATTTTAACCTGGGCAAATAGCTTTCCAAAAGGTGCCATGAGCAGCAGTGAGCAGGAATATGCCTTTGGTCACCAATGACGCCATGGGCACCATCCATCAGCTGCTCATGACATCCAAGTGAGGTCCTTCCAAGGCACAATCAATCAAAATAGGAACACTAGCAGAGCGGGTGGGTGGGGGAACTTAGGAGGGGGTTGCATTTCCCAGCACCATTAACTTGTGGTTTGAGGGCTTGCAAAATGAAATTTCCCCACAACTGATGTACTATCTGGAGGGAAAACATTTGGATTTCCTGTGCAGCTGAGTGATGTCTGCACATTCCCTTGAAACAGTTGTCTGGAAAGGGACTACTTCTTGGGAAAAGAACATTTATTTGCTTCTTTGTTTTTCTAGCCTTCTTCAACCTGAAAGCTCAAGAGGATAATAAAAATATGTATTTTTTAAGAGTGAGATGTCATTATTAAAAGCTACCCTATGTGCACCTTCTGCCACCTTCACTCTGAAAGCCAGCCCAGACTGATAGGACTCTGCTTGGATTTTATTACACCTACAGGGTGAGACTGTTCCATATCTAGGGAATGGCCACAGAGAATGCCTCATTGCTGTGTGAGAACAGTATCAGAAAGAAGATGTTCTTGGCGGATCTTACAGATTGGAATGGGATATATGGGAGGACCTAGTCTTAACGGTATATGGGGCTTAAACCATTTAAGACTGTTTATGTAGGCTAAAACCAGGAAAGAGAAGGGAGTTAATGATCACGGCTGCAATATTCTCCAGGTGAGTTGTGCATAACAGAGAGACAAATCCAATTTTGATACAGCAAGCAGGTGTGCGAGTGAAGGGTGCTGGTTCCTTCACATAGTCCCCATCCCAGGTTGCTGAGCTAAGCACTCAGGGAAGAAAACTGGGGGAATAAGCCACTAGGGAGGAGAACAATGTACTCCTCAACCATGCTCCCCCTTTGCTGATAAAATCAGATCAGCAAATGTTATTTAGATATATGATATGGGCATGCTCTCTTCAGGCAGAGAGTTACTTCTTCAGGCAGAAAGTTGGCTCTTTCTATTGGCCCATATGAGACCAGCACGGGTGGGCGGGCCTGGTGAACATTTAATATTCCTTACCCCCTACGGCTGTGATTCGTGGGTTCCCACTTAATTTTATTCTGATTTTAAATGTGATTTTGAACTGTATTTTAACCAATCATTTGATTTTGTGTTTTTAATGTATTATATATTTGGTGTTAGCCACCCTGAGCCCGGTCTTGGCTGGGGAGGGTGGGGTAGAAATAATAATAATAATAATAATAATAATAATAATAATAATAATAATAATAATATCCTCCCTTTGAATCCTATGGGAATAAAGGGAGCAGCTGTGCATAGAAAAATTGAATGAATAAGCATTTCCTTATAAATGAGATTCCCACCCCATTACATTTACAGTGGTACCTCTGGATGCGAACGGGATCTGTTCCGGAGCCCCGTTCACTTCCTGAGCAGAATGCAACCTGCGTCTGCGTGTGCGTGGGTCACAATTTGCCGCTTCTGCACATGCATGTGACGTCATTTTGAGCATCTGCGCATGCGCGCGCGGCGAAACCCGGAAGTAACCCGTTCCATTACTTCCGAGTCGTCGCAGAACGCAACCCAAAAATGCTCAACCTGAAGCTACTTTAACCCGAGGTATGACTGTATACAGTTATCAAGCTACCATTGTGATATGAAGCTTAGTCCTTGTGGGGTATGGAGAAGTTCTCACTTCTGTTCAGAAATAGTAATACTCTAATCCTATGCATGCACATTGGGTTTAGTGTAACTTATACCCAAGTATGTGTGCATAGAATGGCAGCCTAACTTTTCTGGAATTATCCATTTATTGTTTTACAACACTTGCCTATAATGCATATCCGTCATAATGGTTCACAAAGCACTTCACAATAATAAAATGAGTCTTGTATCATGTGTTGTATCAAGGAAGGTCGACCAGGGGGGTAGGGGTAAGGAGATGTTTTTAAGAGTCATGTTTTTGAGAGCCCTTTCTCCAGTTAAACTGGTGTTTCTGCTGCCACTACTGCTGCCATCTCTGGGCATGTGGTATCAACCGATCAGAGTTCATAGAGCTATTACGAGCAAAGGTCACTGGAGTCACTATGGACATGTGATGTACAAAGACCCCAGCCCAGCCCTCTTGCTGCTGATGGTGGTGGCAAAGAAAGCTCATGAGGGAGGGAGGAATCTTCTTTGCAGGCCAACATGTGTCCCTATAGTTCCATAATTCTAGTCACTAGAACTGTGGAATGATAGAATTATGGCCGAATTGGTCTTCTTCAAACAAAGTCTTTAAAAAAAAAACCTTGCAAAAATATTCAGTACATACTTAACACAAGAAATATGATAAACAGATTGTATAAGCTGAAATCTGTAGTGTACTGATCTCTGCATGCTGGCAAGGCACATATTTCATTTTGCTAAGGAAAACATATCACAGGAAGGGGCATACAAATTACACCGTCTATTGGAATTTATTTATTCTTTCAGTGGTCTCAGCCAGATAGGATTCCATCCCAAGTATTGGTGCTGGGTAGGGAACTGGGTGAGTGATTCAGATTCCAGCAAGGCAAAGCCAGTTTCCAGTTCTGGTAAGGCAATGCCAAATATGGTAAGGGTCAAGTTCCAGCAAGGCAAAGTTCAAGCAAAGCAAGTAGCACCCTGGATAGCTCCATGCAAAGCTCAGGCTGAAAGGTCATGCAAGCAAATTCGAAATGCTTCAATGGCAGGCAAACACAACAAAGCGAGCCCTAAATAGAGCTGCAGCTCTTTCCGGGGCGGTGATCTCCCATTCCAGTGCTCAAAGCCTCTTCATTTAAAGGGGTCTGGCCCAATTCAGCAACCAGGGGAAATGATGGTTTCACTGAGGCAATGTGAACTCAACAGACTAGGGAGGTGCTGGCAACTCAGACTCTGCTTTTGCTAAACCTTCTGGTGCAGTGGGAACATATGGCAATGATATTTCCTCTGAATCCCTGGCCTTGTTCCTTGAAGAGTCATGACAACTTTCAAAGAGTCATAAGAAGACAATGAATTTCTAATTGGCCACTGCGCTTAGGAAAGTTGGGGTTTTTTTTTAATAGAATCAGTCACACACCATATCATATATAGGCAACAGCAAATCCATATGCACCCCCATATATTTTAGAATTTTTAAAAGAAAGGATTTTAAATAAACTGTGAGTGTTAGAGATCAATCACATAACCAGGCACAGCACACCCATGAGGCAAAAGTGCTGATCTCGCCAAAACCTGACAAGATATTGTGGAGTGCACAACATCTCACAAGATTTCAGTGAGATTTTGCTGGAAAACAGCACCACTTCTTTGGTGAAGGTGGCCTAGTGGGTGGTGCGGCAGGGCAGGGCAGGTTGGCACTTCCTGTTTTGTATTGAGCGGCAATACAGGATGCATTGTCCTGCTCATAGTCATTCGCTATTTTACTAAAAGTACCCTGAGTGGCATACTGAATATACATAAGAACATAGTAGAAAGTACTACAGCCAGTTTCTAAATAAAGGGTGTGGCCTCCATCTTCAGGCTCACTGTCTCATCTGTAAAGTGGGAATAAAAGGAATTTACTCCACAGTTCTATAATTTGCTAACTTTGCAAAAAAAAAAAAATCACTGTATAAACCGCAAGTGTTATGATTAGTAGTAATCCTCACATGTACTGGATAAGTGTTGTTGCTCAGAAGACATATATAAAAACCAGATGAGTTGTAGTGGTTTCAAACATACACACTCTGTACACCTACTATATCCAGCTAGTAAAATAAACTGGCCCTTAGATGACGCAGGAAGTACCATGAGTCGTCACAAAGATGCTTCATAGCTCATTAATCTGGAATGCTGTGGTTATGATCCTATGCTAACGCTGTTCCAAAATTAAAGCTGAGGAATTATGAGCAATCCCTGCAGACTCTGTTTGGATCTTCAGCAATCAGCATGCACTCAATACACAACCAACCTATAGTGTGGAGGAAGATAGCATAGGCTGGCTGTTCACCAACATTGATCCAGTGTATGACCAGTCCAAGGATTTGCACTTTGTGGACTTGCCTTCTGTATGAGGCTCACTTCAGTGTTCATTGTCAAAAGGTTGCCAGCCCAAAACCATATTGAACTTTTGATTACCTTGGATTTCCCTTGCTGATTTCCTCTCTCCACCTACACTGGTGGTCCCTGTCTGGGGCTGAGAAAGAGGATGTTAGTAATTAAGTCTACAGGGAGAAGATGTCTCCTGTGGAATTGCTAGTCACATTTGTAATCTCATGTTTTCTCCAAAGGAACTTGGGTATTCTCCAGCTTTCTACTCACAAGAATTTGCTTTTTTAACAGGGCATTGCTTGCTACGAAAGAAACTCCCATGATGCGACTTCTGTTTTTGAAGATGCTCCTCTTCTTGCTGTTCTTTCTCACAGGTAAGCAAACACATGACTAAGTGTGTCTGTGTGAACTGCTCAAGGAATCCCCATGGTGCACAGGATAGATGAAGGAGGTGCAGATATGGCAATTCTCCTGTTGAGACATGTCCCCCTGTCTTAGCCATGTGCATGCAGTGTTAGTGTGCAGGCACAGTAGCATTTAAAAGAAAGACTTTTTCCCCTTCATAGGCTGCGACATGCTCATTTTCCTGTTCTTGTAGGGCAGGCCTGTACAACTCACAAAACAGGAATAAATACGCAGCCCACAATTCCATTTAAAGCAGCTATGAGGAACTAGATTTAGGTTGAAGACAGAGGCTTGGATGAACCCAAGTATGTGCAATGTGCTTCTGTATAGGCAAGGGAGAGGCTAATTTTGCTTATCAGTGGTAGCCTCTAAAACAAGAATGGTGAGCCTGTGGCCCTCTAGAAGTTGCTGGACTTCAACCCCTTTAATCTCTGGCAATTGGCCATGCAGGCTGGGAATTGGAATCCAACAACATCTGGAGGACTTCAGCTTCTCAAGCTCTCTCTTGAAGGTTGGAGGCTTTCTTGAGCATGTGCTAGTTTAATGTTTAAATGTTCTCTTTTCTCACTATAGGGTGTTATTAATAGATCATCAATAAATGCAAAAAGTAAATAAATATCATTTATTTTATTGTTTATTATTTATTTAAAACATTTATATGCCACCCCTCTTTAAAGTAATTTCACTGCCTTGTAAGTGAAACAGTTAAAAATGATTCAATATACAATTGCAAACAATCAGATAAGAACCGCATATATCACAATACATAAACAAAATGGGGTGGAATAAGCTGCTGCCACAGAGGGTCCAAAACCTTTAGGGAGATTTTAAGGGGCATATAAGGGTTGCTATCTGAAAAGGGAAGTTGAAACTACCCTGTGTTTAAGCAGAAGTACCCACATGCTTCTCTGAAGCTAAACCAAATTAAAGGATTGTGGGGGGGGGGGTTCAGAAAGTTTAAGTCGCTTTTAAAAAGGGATGCTTCTGGTGGTTTGCTGTACACTCTTCCTGCTTTTTTCAGATGTTGTGTGGTATTGCTTCAAAAAATTGCAAAATTTCATCAGAAGTGACAGTGGGATGAAAGAAATGTTTGTGTGTGCATAGTAGGGTTGTCAGCTTTTCATCATGTTGCTGTGTCCTGAAACACAGCCAGATGGGCAGGGTATAAATAAATTATTATTATTATTATTATTATTATTATTATTATTATTATTATTATTACTATAATGCAGCTTTATGTGCAAACATTAGCAGACTGGCACATCCACTCAGTGAAATGCTTCGCTTGAAGTTGCCATTGCTGTTGGATGGACTGAGTTCACCTTGGTTGCTTATAAACAGCAATGTTTAAGGAATTAATTATTTGTGAATTTCAGTATGAACTGATCTGATCCACATCTCCTGGATTATTATGCAGATTGAAGTACAGTTATCCCTCAGTCTTTGCACCTTTCTTGGCTTAAAAAAAACATCCTAATGCATATAAAGATGGAGAAATAGATTTAGAAATGTGTGTTTTGAGGGGGGGTTCAAAATGTATATTTATTAGAAAATACATTCAAAAATATGAATTTTGAATTATTTTAAAATTGGAGATTAAATGGAGAAATGGAGCACATGCAAACCAATACAGACTAGAAATAAAGTGATCTGTTCATCCCTATTTGCAAATTGTGCAGGTCTCTTAAAGTGTTTTTCTCCTTCTTTCTACACAAATGGAAGATTTCTGGCAGAGGTTTTCTGGCAGCTGAAGAAGCTGTCTATCTGACATCCTTCAGGCAAGGGACCTTCAAAATAAAGATTTTGTGCCTTGGCACCAAATGAAACAACATGAGTACCTTCACTTTCTTTACGCTCCAAGAGCAAGGCCAGAACTGCTTCCTAGATGCCCACGCTCAAAACTTACTGCTTCACAGTCTCCACTGCTGTCCCTCAACATCCTGTTTTCCCCCTGCTACAATTACACCTTTTATTCATGTTATTTTCTAAATGTCCTGAGCATAGTAAGTCACTGTTGCTGTATTTGTGGGGAACATTTTTTTTTTATTTAGATGTGGGCAAAATATGTTTAAAAAGCAGATCAGGGTGGCTGTTCATTTGTTTTAAGACAACAACAAAAACAAAAGTCTTTCAAATATTTTGGGTCCCTTTACTATATTTTTCCATTTTTGTTGTGTATTATTTCATTGTTTTTAACATTTGCAAGCCACCTCTTAATGGAAAGGTAGGGTGCTGAAAAGCACCATAAATAAATAAAGTAATCCATATTTTGGAAGCTCAGATTGATGAGTTTTGAAATCCTGGAATTGGCAGTACTACATGGAGAGATAGTCTGGTGATAAATCTGCAAGACTCTTTCTGTCTTTCTAAGGACAAGCTGCAGTGTGCATTTCTAAACGGAAGCGTTTTGCACTCTCCTTTCATTGTCCTATGCAATGGGAAATGATTTGTGACTGTTGTACTTCCATGACCAATATAATAACTGTGGGAGCACAATTACACAATGAGAAGGAGGGCAGTTAAGTGGAGTATAGCATATCCTTCTTATATGGCTGTTTCCACTCTCTGGTAACATTGGGAAACCTCTCTGCAAAAGCTAGGAAGCTGGCAGCTGAGATGAGCTCATAGGAAGCAATTCAGGAAGACATTGTCTACCTTGACATTTCCGAAAGATTTCCTGGCAATTTTACTTTTAGTTTTGTTCCGATTTTCCTCTCACATTTGGAACATGACTAGATCTATGCAACACAACCTGCAAATGAAATCACATAATGGAAATAAGTGTCATGGAAGACACTTCACCTTTTAAATACATGATAGAGAAAAGCAATGAAATGCAGTTTGTTCCTATGAGTCTCCCCTTCTTCAACTTAGTATTAAAAAGCCAGAATATTAAACGTTCTAGGAGAAGAAAATATATGCATTATCCTGTGGCTTTCCTATGGCCAGGCATAGGCAAACTTGGCCCTCCAGCTGTTTTTGGACTACAACTCCCATCATCCCTAGCTAACAGGACCAGTGGTCAGGGATGATGGGAGTTGTAGTCCCAAAACATCTGGAGGGCTGAGTTTGCCTATGCCTGCCTATGGCCCAGTGCTGATGTCTGACAGTGCAATCCTATTCACGTCTACTCAGAAGTAAATCTTATTTAATGTAATGGTACCTGTCTCTTGGTAAGTGCGTAGAGGATTGCAACCTTAATTATCTATTCACACCATATAATCATCACTGAGCAAATCTGTGTTTTCTTTATAATTGGTTTTGCCATAACAAAGCAATTAAGGACCAACACCAGGCTCTCACTTTTGGTTGAGAAATAGTAGGTGGAGAAAGAGGCCAATTATCTCATATATGCCTATGAATTTTTATGAAACATCTGTGATTGACCAGTGTGTTAGAACCACTAAAGCAATCAGGATTGCGGTTGAGCTTTGCATGCAATTCAACAGTTAAAACAATGAATGCATTATTAATGATTAATATGCTGCTTCCATTTCTGATCTCGCTTTCTGAATTCACCACTGCACATTCTACTGCCATGTACTGTAAGTTGCTTGGAGACCTTTGGGTAACAATGGGTGAATAGAGAACTGGGCCAAAACAAACAAGATGAACTTTAACAGGGAGAAATGTAAAGTATTGCACTTGGGCAAAAAAAATGAGAGGCACAAATACAAGATGGGTGACACCTGGCTTGAGAGCAGTACATGTGAAAAGGATCTAGGAGTCTTGGTTGACCACAAACTTGACATGAGCCAACAGTGTGACGCGGCAGCTAAAAAAAGCCAATGCAATTCTGGGCCTCATCAATAGGAGTATAGCATCTAGATCAAGGGAAGTAATAGTGCCACTGTATTCTGCTCTGGTCAGACCTCACCTGGAGTACTGTGTCCAGTTCTGGGCACCACAGTTCAAGAAGGACACTGACAAACTGGAACGTGTCCAGAGGAGGGCAACCAAAATGGTCAAAGGCCTGGAAACGATGCCTTATGAGGAACGGCTAAGGGGGCTGGGCATGTTTAGCCTGGAGAAGAGGAGGTTAAGGGGTGATATGATAGCCATGTTCAAATATATAAAAGGATGTCATATAGAGAAGGGAGAAAAGTTGTTTTCTGCTGCTCCAGAGAAGCAGACACGGAGCAATGGATCCAAACTACAAGAAGATTCCACCTAAACATTAGGAAGAACTTCCTGACAGTAAGAGCTGTTCGACAGTGGAATTTGCTGCCAGGGAGTGTGGTGGAATCTCCTTCTTTGGCTTGACAACCATATGTCAGGAGTGCTCTGATGGTGTTTCCTGCTTGGCAGGGGGTTGGACTCGATGGCCCTTGTGGTCTATTCCAACTCTATGATTCTATGATTCTATAAGTGACTAACACCACCACCTCAGCTTCTGAACTGTGGGACTTTAGTGTTTCTCTTATGATTTGTTTTTCTTCAAGGATTGCCACAAACCAGCTCCCTGGAGATTTCTCCTAGTGACCAAGAAGTCATCCTCAGTCTCTACAGTGATTTTTCTGTGATATGCTCAGGGCAGAACGAGATTTATTGGAAAAAGGACAGCAAATCCGTATTAGACACTGGGCTGGAGAGAAGGGACAACACTTTTATTAGCATCCTTACACTCAGGAATGTGACCGGCTATGATACGGGTGAATATTCCTGTCTCTACAAACAATCCGCAGAGGAAAAAGCCATCTACATTTTTGTACCAGGTATTGGTGATTGCAGTGCTTTGCTCCTTTTAAGTCTCTGGGTTGGTGTGCATGCATGGAGATCTGGAAGAGTAGAATATATAGAAGGATGTTGAAGAAAGGTAATCTGTGGTGTGGTTTGGGCCTGTGAATGCCCAAAGGTTTTAACTTTGTGGCTTATGCAAGAAACAAACAACCCAAACTCTTGTGGGCAGTGTGCTTCTAGCCCCATTCCTCTTTTCTTTACCATGTTTCCACAAAACCCTACCATCTCCAGAGATGGCCCACCTTAAAGAAATAATTTAACTTAGATATATATATAATCTTATTTTGCAACAACTCCAGTCTGACAAGAGGGAAACACTGCTTTGTCCAAGCTAGAGAGAAAATAGGACTGTAGTATTCCAATAACAGGGACGCAGGTGGTGCTGTGGGTTAAACCACAGAGCCTAGGGCTTGCCGATCAGAAGGTCGGCGGTTTGATTCCCCGCAACGGGGCGAGCTCCTGTTGCTCGGTCCCTGCTCCTGCCAACCTAGCAGTTCGAAAGCATGTCAAAGTACAAGTAGATAAATAGGTACCGCTCCAGCGGGAAGGTAAACAGTGTTTCCGTGTGCTGCTCTGGTTCGCCAGAAGCGGCTTAGTCATGCTGGCCACATGACCCGGAAGCTATAAGCTTCCGGCCAATAAAGCAAGATGAGCGGCGCAACCCCAGAGTCGGTCATGACTGGACCTAATGGTCAGGGGTCCCTTTACCTTTACTATTCCAATAACACTAAACCTGATGCTGAGTCTCTTCCAATTCATCGTTATTCTGTATTGTTTTTAATATTAATAATATTTTAATATTCGGTTGGAAGCCGCCCAGAGTGGCTGGGGAAACCCAGCCAGATGGGTGGGGTATAAATAATAAATTATTATTCTTACTCATCGTTCAGTTTACAAATGTTTTATGCCAGGAATTCATCTTTTTTATTATTGCTACTGAATATTATCTGTGCCGTTGCATAATTAATTGGTTTCTCTCCACCTTCTTCTACCTATAGACCCCTCTTTGCCATTTGTACCTAGCAGCCAAGAGGACACATTTGTTTTCACCACAGGCCATGGTGAAGACATTATCCCATGCCGTGTGACAGACCCTAACACAAGAGTGACCCTTTATGAAAAGAAGATCGATGACCCAATCCCCAGCACTTATTTTGCACAACAAGGCTTCAAGGGGTACTTTGAAGACACGTCCTACATCTGCAGGGCAACATTGGACGAGCAGGAGTTTGACTCTGAAACATTTTATGTGTACAGCATCCAAGGTGAACCTTTTCATAATACTTTCCTCATCTAATGTGGGCAAAGGAGTTGCTCTTCAGTTAAAAGTTACGGTCTTTCTATACTGAAATACAGCAACCTAATTTTGGGTTTTGGTGTTGAGTCTCACCCATTGAACAACATGTAGCAGATGAAGCCAGTCCACCCTCCTGCCCAAAGTGCAAGACAACCTTTTGGAAGTGGACCTGCTCAATTAAAATTGGCCATGTCCGCAGAGTGTTCAGTGTGCTTTGCACCTGGAACAGTTGCCTGATGTATTACTCCATTGTGTTGCCATATTTATTCTTTAGCCTATGCTGAGATTTATTTTTTGAGGTGGCAGCAGGATTACTCACATCTTCATAGAGAGAAAATTAAACTCAATGTGCAAAGGAATAATCATACAACAACCATGAAGCCAGCAATATGAACTTGGTGCACATCCCATGTGCATTTTCAGTCACGTGAATCTGTCCTGTAATTTTGGCTTCTTTTCATACTAATTTGAAATTTCCCCTTTTATAGTTTCCTCTTCTCCTACCTCCGTCATCAATGTCACTGTCAGTGCTGTGCAAACTATTTTGAAACAAGGGGAAAATATCAGTGTGACTTGTGCAGTGAGAGGCATTGATCTGGTCAATTATACTTGGAGTTATCCTGGCCAGAAGGTAAGTAAATGGCCGGGGGGGTGGGGGTGGGGAGTGGCTGGGAGGGAGAGGAGGTTTGTTTTGTCTTCTCATCCAGACTGGACATAACACAAGTGATGGACTAACTGTCATGTTGTCTTCTCTGTAGAAGGGTGGGCAGTCATTATAGCAGAGAGGCAACTGTTTGAGTGTAATAACTGGGCTACAAAGCCAAATGTGGACACTCCCTCCCACAACCAGTAATTATTTTGGGACTGCATACTTTATGAGATGGTAGTATGTAAATACTCCTATTAAAAATAAAATATAAATAAAAGAGTGAACGCAATCTGTTGCTTGAGTAGAAGAATGGGGAAAAGCATACCAAGCTGTCTTATTACTTATGTATTAGCACACTGCCATGGTGCTTTCTTCTAAGGGCCTTTCAACATCAGATGTATTGATTTGTTAGATGGAAAATAGATGCCAAATGCAAGTGCCATATGAACAGCAGAGAAGTAATTTGCACATCCCTGCATGACTCCTATAGAGGCTCCTCTACCTATATATCAGTAGCTAGTAGTCATGATTGTTATGCTCTACCTCCACTGCAAGGGGCATTATCCATCGTTCAGACTTTGCATAGGCACCTGGTCATCCACTGTAAGAACAGAATGCTGGACTAAATGGGCAATTGGCCTGATCCAACAGGCTTATCTCGCATACTTATGCTCTTACCTTCAATCATTTGAGCATGGCTACTTGGGTTCAACAAACCCTTCGACACACTTGAAAAAACTCCTGTAATGCTAAGCGCTATTTACATCATGTAACCTTTTTACCATTCTTCTGCAGGTAGGCAAGGAGGTAAAACCATGGACCGATGTTGGAACAAGGGGCAGTCGCGATACTAGTACCACCTTAACCATCCACAATGCAGAGCTGGAGGATGAAGGAGATTATATCTGTGAGGCCACTGACACCTATCATGGGCAAAAAGAAACACAAAGCATCTTTATCAGAGTGATTGGTATGTTTGTATATAAAATTCCATCAGCCTGGTGAAATTTAATTAGATGGTGTTGAACTGAGTCTATGGAACCCCCCCCCCTTTTTGAGCTTTGATTATTTTACAGAACTATTATCTTGCAAAAGAGTTGCCAACCTTTGTGGGGCCTGTGGGCACCTCTCCCTCTGGTCACTTATTTCCCTCTTCAGCCAGGTCATACATCAACAGACAGAAAAGCATAAAACATGAACACTTTTCCATGGGGTCTGGATATCCAGTAGAATTAAAGTAGATCCTCTTGACTGTATAATTTTCAGTGGGTTCCGCCAAAAGCTTGCACTGGTGAACTGTTAAAACCACATATCTAGTGTTTCTGAGGAGCGCAAAAGCATTGTTCCAAAACACAGAGCCTCACATGTATTCATGGTTTTTATACTAAACGACAACAAAACCACCAAGAAGTCACAAACACACCTATGTACACAAAGATGACTTATGTTTTGATGGTGGTTTTGGGAGGAATTGTAAAAATTACAAGGGTCCCTAAGGATCCATGCCTCAGATTCATGTTTTTGCACCATGGCAGCATTTGTTGTTGTTTCCATTAAGAAACAGATGTGAGCCGTGACTTGATGGTGGGATGTTGGTAACCCATGAAAGAAGTGCAATATTAAAACCATCCGTTTTACTGGATCCAACATGTATGCACATGCACTGCCTTGGAGACTCTGTTCTTTCTCTTTTCCCCTTGTGACACTCTACATTCTCCCCTTGCTCCCCGCTAGTCACTCTGTTTTCCTCCAATCTCTCAACTTGATCCCATTTCCTTCCTACCCACTCAGTCACTTTGATTTCTGTTCAGCTGTTCAAACTGCAGAACACATAGATCTGAAAGAGGAAGCTGGAAAGATGGCAAAGTCAAAGCCACACTGCCTACCTGTGAATTCTCTCTCCCACTTTTTCTTATCTAGAGCATGGCTTTGTGACCTTCCACACTATTCTGAATGACACAATGTCTGCTGAACTGCACAAAAGCCACACCTTCCATGTGCTGATTGAGGCGTATCCAAGCCCAACCATCGTTTGGCTTCAGAATAATCAGCCCCTGACTTCAGAGAGCAACAGTGAATTTGCCATCAGCACCAGGAATTCCTCAGAAACCAAGTAAGTGTCTGCTGTCGGATGAGCTAGCAAAATCAGCCAGGGAGTGTGACCCTGGTTGCTCCTTCTGGATCTTTCAGTGGCTGTTAATGCTGTCCACCACTGCATCCTCCAAGAACATCTCTGTGAGTTGAAGGCACTGATCTGTTGTGGTTCTGCTCCTACCTGCAAGACTAGTCTCAAAGAATGGTATTGGGAGTCTATGCCACACCCTAGCAACATAGCTGCAGGGTGCCACAAGGCACTATTTTATCCCTGATGCTACTTAGCATCTATATGAAGCTGTTGGGAGTAGTCATCTGGGGCGCACAATCCTGATCACACCCAGCTGTGAGTCTCCATTAAGGCTGTGTGCAAGCTGAACCAGTGCCTGCCTGGATGCAGTGAATGAGGGCTCACAAAATGAATCCTGTTAAAAGCAGAGACACTGTGTCTGAGTGGTTCCTAGGTCCAGGAACTGGGCATTTCGTCTTTTCTAGAAGGGGTTGCACTGCTTCTGAAGGAATAGGTATGCTGTTGAGGCTTTGGGAGCACCTTTGCACATGGAGGCCCAAGTCTTCTCTGTGGCAAAGAGTGCCTATCACCAGCTTCAGGTGGTACATGAACTGTGCCATTTCCTGGGCAGGTGCCACCATCACTCATACACTGGCAATCTTGTTCAGAGAAAATGGCATCCATCAGAGCAACCAAGGTGAATTTCTGGCCCGAAACCTGGCCTGAACCCAGATTGGAATGGGTCCAAATAATCAATTTCCTCCAAAAGTTCCTGCAGCTGAACCACCACTCCCCTCATGAGCACCTTGCCCCAAAAGGGGATCTTAGTGACCAATCAGTAGTTATCAGCTACCTCAGACTCCAGGGATCATGTTTTTCTGGGGTGGATACACTACCACCTCCTTCAATGTGGCAGGGACCATCCCCTCATACAAAGATGCATTAACCATTGCCTGGATCCACATGGTCACACACACCCGGTCAGCCTGCATGAACAAACCAGGATGGGAAAAAGATGACAGAGCAAGTACTATGACTACAGTGTGCTTCGAAAGCACTGTGGCTTTCCTTTTCTGTATATAGTAGGGGGGAAATTCCTGCCTTGAAAGAAAGAAAAAAGTCTCTTTTAGCCCATGATGGGCAATTCTCTGGATTGCTCCAATAATTTTACAAGAGTCTTCAAATTTAGTTTGATTGAAGGGACTTGGCAGAAATGCCACTTTAACTGTAGCAGGTTTCGTGCTTCTACATGAGCTGATCATCTGCTCCAGCATCTTAATTTACATAAGGTTCTAATTCCTCCAGGTACCATACTACTCTAACCCTTGTGAGGGTGAAACAGAGTGAGGGAGGTTTATATACTGTCCGAGCATTCCACGAAGATGACTTGAAAGAGCTCTCCTTCACCTTACAGATTAATGGTGAGCAGATTTCTTTGCAAAAATTTATCTTGCACTAGGAAATTATTTATCAACCCAGCTCATTTAAACAAAAGCAACACAAATGTCAAGGGCAGGGAACTAGCATTGTCCCACTGCCAAAGGGATTGACACTGCACTCACTTCTGTACCACTGATCAAATGAGTCTCTTTTCTTTTCTTTTTTGCAAATATGCTTTATTGTTTTGAAGTACAAATACAAAGCCATAGCACAGTAAACAAACAAAAACCAATTGTAGGGAACAGCATTGATGACAGAGGCGCACCAATAAAATCAGAGTGGTGCATATTTCACATCCCTGGCTCCCTCCCACTGCACTGCAGACCTTGCCAAAGACTCACATGCAAAACTGGAGGATTAACTGAATGCAGGTTTCTATTTGCAGAGCTTAGGAAAGGAAAACATACTTTGTCAGACTGTCATGTTTCATCAAGTCTCTGGCCTCTTTGCTGTACTGTATTAAGCACTCAGAAAGAGTGGGTACATTTTTCATGCAAAAGTTACATCTGTGATCATGTTTACTCTGGCATTTACTCCGCCACCACATGTGGCATCCATACATGTGGAGTTTTAGCATGCTTGCAATCAGCAGTGCGGTTGTGTATGGCAGTACTGTGTGAATGTTGCACGTGAATGGGCCTGCCCATGTGGCAGGTGCTTTTTAACATGGCAGGCCAAGTATTCTAGAATGTTTTCATAGGTAAGTCCAGGTCACTCTCTCTTGGCCCTCTCATTCTGCTCTCTCTTTCACGGTGTGCTTGCTAAGTCCATAAGAATTGCTTTGCTGGATCAATAGAGAGCAAAAACCCTTGCAGATAACTCCGCCTCGAGACTTCAGAGACAAACACCCCATGGGAAACTCTGCTTCACTCCTGTGACAGAAGATGCAAGGACAAAGTTCTCCACACAGGTAAGCAAGGAAGGGGAAGTCCATGCCTCAAAGTACGAATCCTGTACATGACATGACATGACATACCTTCCATGTTCCCAATTCCTCACAATGTTGGAAACTTCATATTGGTAAACGACCCTTCCCAGCAGCAGTATAGAGACATATATAGTGGGATCGAGCTGCGGAGACATACTTGCAATGCCAGCATTACTGCAGCATATCTGGGCAGGCCTATGACAAGTCAAGATGACAGTGAGGTTAGGGCCATATGGATGTCCCGGTGGAAGTAATGGAATGCTGGTAGCAGTCCCACCAGTGCCAGCATGGCCCTAATCTCTCCACTATCTCAGATAAGCAGTGTTGGGAGGGTGGCTCCACCCCACCTCACCCATTGCCACTGCTCAGCAGATAGCACAAATTTATTCCACACAGGGCACACATCATAAATAGGGAGGAAGAACTACACCAGACACCGTGAAGGCAGCAGAAAGCACAGCTATTTCTGCTGGAGAAAACCAAGCACTCATTTCAACCACCGCGGCAGCTGCTTCTGGCCAAAAACACATGACCTCTTTTTCTTTGCAGGATCAGGACTTGGCACGTGAAGAGGAGTAAACAGTAGCAGCAGCCAGAATTCCACTACAGCTCCCCTACATGGGATAGGTGAGTTTTGTTTCTGTGACCATTGACAGATGAGTCTCTGAATGCAGTTGTTGTTGAGATTTAAGCCATTATCAGGAGGAACTGATAACAGTTGTCAGGCGTCTCCAGGCCGGGGGGGGCAGGGGGGCGGGTCTGAGGCACGGGACGTGGAAGAGCACTAAGGTTAAAGCATTTTGTTTTCATCACTTGCTCACAACCACCTGCTGGGCATCTGGGCACCGGAACAACATAATATTGACCATTACTCATCACTGCCCCTGTGTCTCTCTTTCCAGGTAACCCTCCAACAGGTGCAGATGCAAGTCTGGTTCCAAGTCCAACAGAATGTGGACTGTGATCGAGGCCTGCAGCAAGACCTGCCACAACAACAGCTGCCAGAGTGAATGCAATTGCTTCCACATGGGATCACCACCATTTGCTTTCACAGTGTTCCTGTACCTGTGCAAGCTGCTTCACAGACAGCCATGTAGCAGGTGCAGTCACACACTAGGATGCGGATGCAGTAACAGCAAAATATGTTCCTGGTACCCTGTTGTGTGTCATGCAGCTTTCAAAGGCCTAGGAGCCCTGCTGGAACAAGAAAGTTGGGAACCCCATGTGCCCATCTTAATTTCTGAACCTATTCTCCCACTGTGACTGTTCAATAAAATCGCTTGTTTGACAACTGTTTCTGTGTGATAATAACGCAAAGCGGAAAGGGATTTCCCTCCCCCCCCACCTGTACCCACCTTCACAATGGAGCTCCTAATGGAAGAGGGTCTGTGGCAGGAATGAAGCACTTTTGGCCCTTCAGATGTTGCTGGGAGGACTGCAACTTCTATCATTCCTGGCCACTGCTGATGGGAGCAGGAGTTCAGCAACAACATATTGAATGCCACAAGTTCCTCATCCCTAGCCTAAAGCATCAAACACTTCCACATCCCACCAGAGCTCAGGTTATGCATTGTATTCAGCTTCTGAATGGAGAGATGTAGAAAGTTGAGTCCCCTAAAGATCAGTATTAGGACCTGTGCTTTTTAACTTGTTATATAAATGATCTGGGGATAGGGGTGAGCAATGAGGTGGCCAGGTTTGCTGATGATACTAAATGGTTTGTGGTCATTAAAACAAAAAGATTGTGAAGAGCTCCGAAAGGACCTCTCCAAACTGAGTGAAAAGGTGTAAAAATGGCAAATGGAATTCAGCGTGATTCATGTTGGAGCGAAAAATCTTAATTTCACAAATATGCTCATGGAATCTAAATGGGCAGTGACTGACCAAGGGCAAGAAGTCATAGCAGATAGCTCAATGAAGATGTCAAGCCAGTGTGTGGCAGCTGTGAAAAAGGCAAATTCCTTGCTCGGGATCTTTAGGAAAGGAATTGAAAATAAAGCTGCAGATATCATACATGCCATTATACAAATCTATGGTGTGATTGCATTTGGAATACCGTGTACAGTTCTGGCTGTCTCACCTCAAAAAACAAAATATGTTGTAGATAGGATTCGAAAACGGTTCAGCAAAGGGCAGCCAAAATGATGAAAGGGATAGAGCAGCACTCCTATGAGAAAAGATTGTAGTATTTGGGACTTTTTGGTTTAGGGAACAGGTGAGTCAGAGGCGACACGATAGAAGTTTATTAAGTGATGCATTGCATGGAGAAAGTGCCCCCTCCCTTTCTAATAATAGAACTCATGGACATGCAATGAAGCCGAATGTTGGCAGTTTCAGGATAAACAGAAGAAAGTACTTCTTCACACAGCACATAGTTCAACTATGGAACTCTCCCAGGAGGCAGTGATGGCCACCAACCATAGCCACAATGCCTATGTTCTGCCTTCATTGTCAGAGGCATTATGCCTCTGAATACCAGTTGCTGGAAATTGCATGAGGGCAGACTGCTTGCAGGTTTCCATGGGCATCTAGTTGGCCACTGTGAGAACAGGATGCTGGACTATATGAGCCATTGGCCTCATCAGCAGGCTGGTCTTATGTTCTCTAGCAAAAGGACAGCATCCTGGTATCTCACCATCTCCCTGGTGAACCATACAATCAGACTGTGTGAAGACTCTGCTACGTTAGTCAAAATACAGCATTATAAATACTTTATAACACTGTGGCACCGGATGGCGCTGTAGAGCTGAAATCGCAACTCAATGATATTTTCAATTGTGAGCTTTACAATGGTTTTTCCTTTGGCCTTTTTTTTTTGCAGATTGTTTTCAGAGCATTTTGTGTGTAGGTGTGTAGAATTCAGCGGTCAGCAAGGTTTATCTTGCCTGGGCCAGATCGGTCCTGTGGAGATCCCTCTGTGGGCCAGATTGCACGTGCGCCTGCGATTTTTGGCATCGGCATCGGCATCTGCATCTGCACAGATGCGATTTTCGGCGCTGCGGAAGCGAGTCCCCACGCCGTGCTGCGCCAGTTTAGCGCAGCGCGCGAGTGGGCAACTCAGTTTGGGGGCAGCTTGTGGGCCAGTCAAACGACCTCCACAAGCCGCTTCCGGCCCATAGGCCTTAGCTTCCTGACCCCTGGTGTAGATCTAGCCTGAAATGAAGGCTGAAGGGGCAGATACATAACAAGATCTGCTGGAGCAATAAGCAGCAGACAATGGAAAACCACATGTGGGTGAATAGGATCAAGGAGGTGGGAAGGATGACAAGCATCCACAAGTCAGTCCATGGAATACCGTACTTTTTGCTCTATAAGAGTCACTTTTCCCCTCCTAAAAAGTAAGGGAAAATGTGTGTGCGTCTTATGGAGTGAATGCAGGCTGCGCAGCTATCCCAGAAGCCAGAACAGCAAGAGGGATCGCTGCTTTCGCTGCGCAGCGATCCCTCTTGTTGTTCTAGCTTCTGAGATTCAGAATATTTTTTTTTCTTATTTTCCTCCTCCAAAAACTAGGTGCGTCTTATGGTCTGGTGCGTCTTATAGAGCGAAAGATACGGTAACTTCCTCTGACTGGCTATGGTGCTTTGCTGTTCTAGCCTGTGACCTCCCAGCCAGTTCTACCATGTGACCACATGTAGGCTTTGAACCTGGGATCTAATGTGTGTTAAACCTACAAGGCAACAGTTCCATCTGGTGGCTCCTAAGGCTTGGTGTATATGACTAGATTCAAGGGTTGGGCAGCTGGAAGGTCACAAATGTCCTGTGATGGGTGCTGCTCTGTTTGTTCTCTCTGGAAGTGCACAGGATCACAACTATATATTGACACACACACCAGCATTAGCAACCTACAGTGCAGCAAAAGCACAGGATTTCTCTGTAACCAATTGACTCACAAGAGCATCACAATTGTTAGGGCGATTTTCAATGAGTTTGAGCCCTGAAATTCAGCACACATGTAAATGCCCTGATTATTAGGTTGGGAAATCAGGAAATGGAATGTTTATATATACACCATCAAAATTAGGGACTCAAATTGGACTACTATGTTTCTGATTCTGGGTATTTATCAATAATAGTATCATTTGTAATACAAATGTTTCTTTCGGGTGGCAGAGGTGGGGGTCTGTTTTCTGAGAATTGTTTATTCCAACCACCTCCTTCCTACCTTTTAAGCAGCTCCTTGTTTTCTTGTGTTCTTTCCTCCAATATAACCAGTACCAGCAAAGGTGACCCATTTGAGAGAGGACAGCAACACGACCAGTGGGGAGCAAACGGTGACCTGCATCACAGAAGGAATGCCCCAGCCAGAGGTTGTCTGGTATACCTGCAATAATGCCAAATGGTAAGGAGATCACTTCTGAAGGGCCTGTTTGGTACATTTGTGCTTGGGACTTCCAGTAGCATAGGATGGAATTAAAATATGATGGAATAGGAGTCTCAATAAATGACCAGATGCAGCTTCAGCAAGGGGGCTGCATCATGTACTTTCAGGGTCATACTTGATGTTGCACTGAATGTCTCCAACTAGACCTCGCATACAATCATGTGCACACTTACTTTTAAGTAAGCAGGCATAGGACTGGGTTGCAGCAGTTTAGATGGAGCATGAATGAATCAAACATCTGAAGAAGCTGAGCTGTCTTCCATTGGCTGATTATCTTCAACAACAGGTGTGATGCAGAAGCCACCAAAACCCTGGTGAATGCCTCTGAAGAGATGGTTCTGGAAACAAACACCACTTACCGAGATGATATGAGGATTTACATCGTGACAAGCAAGCTGCACCTCCACAGAGTAGATGAGCCAGTCTTCCTCAGTTGTGCTACTCAAAACCTCTTGGGCACGGATACTCAGAACATCACCTTAGTCCCAGACAGTGAGTTTCACAGCATGTCTCGTATAATACGTGTGTGTGCATGCGCACACAGCAATGTTTATTTCAGCGTTGGATTGTAGGAACATCGTCATGTCCTCGGCTTATGCCATATGTCCCATCTGATATCCCTAGAACAATATGGCAGTGTTTAAATTAACTCACAGGAGCACAAGTTATAGAGGCACAGTAAGAGAAAATGAAGAGGCATAGTTCCAAAAGCAGATGGTGTTAAGTGAGTGAGAAAATACTGAACAGGGAAGCATGAATGTGATAAATGCATAGCCTAGCTTCTCCTACAGGTTCAGTGCCTGCAAAGCTTGCCACCACCATTCCTTTTGACTGCAGTTATCCTCTGTGTGCCCCAAACCATAAAAGGTTTGAGAAAGGCAAAGGGGGTGGAAGTGTACAATCTTTTCAAATGTTTGTTTTCTCTGCCTCCCCAATCCCTCACAGGGATACACCGAGTCAGGCTAATGGTGCATTTAGTTCTACATTTTTTAATCACAGTCTTACCCCGGCGTTTCAGGCAGGAGCCTTTCCAAACCCTGCCTGGAAATGCCAGGAATTGAATCTGGGATCTTTCATGTGCAAAGCATGAGTTCTGCCATGGAGCTACAGTCCTTCCCATACCAGATATAGCAGCAAAGCAATCAGCAACATACTGCAACATTGCATTGTGTTTCTCAATCCTTTGCTGTTCTCTGTGGCTCTATATAGCTATGGCTTCTTTGGCTTCTTTGTTGTGTGATCACCACAACCCTATATGAGCTGCTTTACAAAACTCTGAAGGAGACCAACGATGCAAGCTGAGCAATGAAGTTGAGTATGTGACAAAACAGTCAATGTGATTGTTTTGGCACATGCCCACATCCTAGTTATTCTTAATGTTCAATGATAATATACCACACTACTGCAGAGACTGATGAGAAGTAGCAGAGATGTCAGCCTGTGTTGAGAAATGGGGATTTGGGCATACGGTGGTGAGTCAGTCACACAAGACATTCCTCTTGCTCTTGAAGACACGCCTGTTTAGAAAAGCACCAACGCATGCAGAGGAAAAAGCAAAATAACCACTTAGGGCTTGAAGATGTATATGCTCAGATGTACATGCAGGGCAGAGGTTCATTTCAGACCTTTTTATGAATGCATAGAGGTCAGGCATCTGCAGTCCCATTCCACCTCTCTTTCATGTTGGTTTTTTTTAAAAATAATGTCCATAATGGTGTCTTGTTGTGATCATAGTAGGACTCCACAGATTATGACAGATATCTGAGGTGGCTTCCCGTTATATATAAATAGTATCTGGCAGGAGTTGCAGGACCTTGGATAGCTCCAAGCAGGTAATTTACACTGATAAAAGTCCTGTTTGGGCATTTGCTTGGATATATGGGGTTGTAGTCAACTAATGTTTACTCAGAGTAGACCCACTGAAATGAATGGCCATGACTAACTTAAGCCTGTTGAGTAAAAAGATAGTTGACTCCAACCTTCTTCAGAATCAGACACACACAAGACCCACCTTCAAATGTCCCTGAGTGTCCCAGCACTGCCCACTCAGTTATCGACGTTTCCCTGTTGAGTGGGGAAGGTTTACAGGTTTGCTGATGGTTTCTGGTTTTAATATGAGGTGAGCCTCTGGCAGTGTTTGTGCATCTTTGTTTTTTAAACAATGGCATGTTCTTTTTATTTCTCTTAGTGTAAGCATCTCTAGCTGAAAAGTGGCTTTAAAATATACATCTAAGCAAATAAAATGTGTTTTGGTATTCTCTTGATTAGAATGGGACCTTATGTTTCTGTATACATTTAATATTTCAGATTTGCCCTTTAAAGTGATAATCATCTCAGTTATCCTGGCCTTGCTGGTGCTCATGTTTATTTTCCTAGTGATCCTCGTTGCTGTGTGGCGAAAGGTAAGAGCATGCTTGACTCTTTTCTGTGTTTCAGTAAAAGTCCTGTAGCGAGCCTGGTAGTGATATTATTTCCCTACTGTTAAGCGTTTTTTGAGAGAATGAGTTCAACAATTTGGAAAAGGGCCTGTATGACTAGGGGACAGATTCCTGACCCAAACCCCAGAGATCTGCTGGTAGTCAGTGTAGAAAATATTGAACCAGATGGACTAATAGTCTGACTTGGTGCAAGGCAGCTTTCTATGTTCCTATGCTCCTGATTGATTGGCTGAGCAACCATGAAGCTTTAGCTGTTCAGGTACAGGGAGCCTCAGGAATCCAGTGGTAATAGTTGCTAGGCTGAAGCAGTTCAGTTACCACTATGAACTGTCAGTAGACAAGGATTTAGGCATGCACATCTAGAATAAGCCTGGAATATAAATAAGGAATTATTCCCAGAAAATCCACTAATGTCTGTGGGAGAATCTTACTCACCAGAGTTAGTAGGAGACACACAATATATTTTCCAGATTGTAAAACAATTTCCCCTCATTATGAATTGCCAACTTATTTTAAAAAAATAAAAAACCACCAGTTAGTAAAAATGGAAAGTTTCAGGAACCAAATGGCCATTTGGAAATTTGGGGGAGCACTTCTTTTTGATAAGATGATAAATAGCAATGGAAGTGTGGCTGCTTTCATGTGGCTGTTCCATGGTGGGCAGGTGGATAAAGCTATAGAGCAATTCAGGATGGCTGTGCCCACTTAAGCCTCATTGATTTCAATAAGAATTAGGTGTGCATAATTCTGTGGTCATTGTGTTCATAATGTCATCACTTCATTTGATTAGCCTTCCTGGAGAGGCAGAAACCATCCCTCGGATAGAGGTCTTGATATGTGGAGATTGGGGAAATGTGTGGATGTGCTTACTGAAAACTACATGGACACCTAATCTTGCCAGGCTTCCTGGATACCAACACAGCACAGTCCTTTCTAACACCTTCCTTTCCCTTTCCTTAGAAGCCTCGCTATGAAATCCGCTGGAAGGTGATTGAATCAGTCAGCTCTGATGGACATGAATATATCTATGTGGACCCCATGCAGCTTCCATATGACTCCAGCTGGGAGGTTCCCAGAGACAAGCTTGTGCTAGGTGAGGGGAATAGCAGGCCATGGGAAAGGATTCGTGCTTAAATGGTTAGTGCCACTAAGCAGAAGGGCAGATCTGTTCCAGGACTACTACCTCCATGTCTTGCTTGGACTACAACTTCCAATACTACAGGAGATGAGGAATGATTTTTGTAGTCCACCGTAGAGCCACCTTCTTCAGTCCTCTGCATTTGGATACTGGAGGGTAGTACACAGAAAAAGCACTTCAAGTTTCCATAGCAGAATTCAATAGCTGCAGCACTAACTCAACTTCCAGGTAGACAATGCACCACTAGGGGGAACCAGAAAGCTGTGGCATGCTATTGCAACACTTGTTCAGCAATATCATTAATTTGCAAGTTGCTCCTGTCTTAGAAGGAGCGGTACAGAAAGACTCCTGCCATGCAGGGAAGAGGAAGCAGCGCCATACAATAGCGGCTGGGGAGTGATCAGCAAATGCACTAATGGGGATGGGTTCCCAATTATACTGAGGCCACTAGGCACATATTCTCATAATCAGAGAATATGTAAAGAGATAAGCAGCTATAAATGAGATGCTGTGGAATTTGCAAGAAATTCCCCACCTAGCGGTCCCAAGTAGAATGCATCCAATGTTGTTTAGAAGAAAGCGTGACTAGCGCAGGAGTCTTATCGGTCATGTGGAAACCATCTCTTGCCCAGACATCATAACTCCCAACTTTAGTCACTCCCCAGTGGAATAACTCATGCTGTCCAATCGTTCAAGTAAAGAGCTGAACATTTTCCACACAGCTGTTCTGCGGACTCCTCCCATTACTGTTAATAGCTGGAAAGTCCTAAAGTTATGGTTTTCTTATGTTGCTCCTGATGGAGAATATGCCTTCATCTTCCTGCTGCAGGACGCACACTGGGCTCCGGGGCCTTTGGGCGTGTGGTGGAAGCAATAGCCCACAGCCTGAGCCACTCACAGTCTACCATGAGAGTTGCTGTGAAAATGCTTAAGTGTGAGTTTGGAATCTTCTCTCCCCCTCGCTGCCAAGTGTTCGCACCCCCTTTCCATGCACCTTGTCTTTCTAATATATTTTCACCATCTTCTGCCTGTGTCTTCAGTGTTCACTGGCCTTGCTCATGTGACACGCATGAAAGCATGCCATTAAGCAAACTGTTTCCCTAAAGAAAAAATACATAGTAACCTTTAGCCATTTCCTGAATCCAAGGTGATGTGAAATCACTTGTGGTTTGTGGCTTGCTTATGTGGTAGCCACGATATAACACTCCACAGTATGAAATACAGCCACATGGAAATCTACTTTTTGGTAGTGGCCAGGTGAGGTGAGTGATGCTCATACTGCAATCTATGCTCACCTGGATGTAATCTTCTTTGAACCCAATACTTCTGAGTAGTCACATAAAGGATTGTGCTGTCAGCCCTCAAGTGGTACAATCCAGAGGAGGTTTCCCCTTACCTGTTGTCACCTGTTGTCTCTTTCTTCCCACTTCTGATCATCTCTCTGTGTCTATCCGATTTTAACATTTTTCTGAAGATGGATGTGCCTAGAGCACTCCCCACCCCCCCCCGTACTTCTAAGCTGCTGTTCTGCATTTCATAATTTGATCCACCCATCTTACAGCTACTGCCAGAAGCAGTGAGAAGCAGGCGCTAATGTCGGAACTGAAGATCATGAGTCACCTTGGGCCTCATCTGAACATTGTCAACCTGCTTGGAGCCTGCACCAAAGGAGGTACCAGCTTCATGGCTGTGTTCCTGTGCCCTTGCCTTTCTCTTCCCCTCCATGCACATTGAAACATTTATCATTAATAGGTCTTATTTTAATCTGAGAAAATAACAAACCTGCATTGGGGCAATGAGAGTCAGGAGGGTCTCATGCTTTGCTGTTCCATCAGCTAAAGTGCTGTTCCATGTGGTTGTTTTCCGGCAGCCGAAGAAAACCTGCCAATTTCCCTGTCACTATCCAAACCTCCATGTTATGGAACTGAAAGAAAAAGGTTCACCCACCCTCTCCACCTTTTTATTTTAGACTGCCCACCAGAATGATAGCCCCCCCCCCCGCCCTGCCCCCTGTTGTGCACTTTTAATGGGTCCATTGTTATTTTGCCCTGATACTTTTAATCATTCCATTATTTTTAAAACCACATTTTCCCTCCCCCCCCAGGCCTTTAGTACTATAGAGACTGATCTCATAACAAGACAAGTTAGACACAGTAGGGGAGGGGCAGCAAATAGCTGGAAGCAAAACAGTTATTTTGATACAATGCGTAGTCCTTCCACACTTCCTGTTGCAGCTTTGTGACAGCATTGTCACATTTTCCCCATTTTCAAAGCACTAAGTAGCACACCCATAAACTGCTACAGCTGCCAATAGATGCTTGCATGCCTTTCTTTTTGGCATTCTCTCCCCTAGAGAATGCTCTGTCCCATTTGTGCCCACAGATATTTAATATGTGACACTTATAGAAATGATTAGTTGTTTGGCCAGTCAGCCTGCATACTTACAAACATGGACCAGTGCTAGTGGAGCTCCGCACAACAACTTGCGCACACATCTATGCAACTCCTCAGAAAATGCCTCTACTTAATCTAAATAAATGAAAGCAGAAGGTGTGACATGTAAATGCAAACAGGCAGCCTTGAGCAACAAAAGGCCTGGTTCGCACACTAACCTAGCACGGGATCCATGCTGTGTTGTCAAATAGCAGGCAGGAGGCAACATGCAACGCAAGTGCTTCCGAAGGAGCACTTGCTTTAAAACATGTGGAGACAAAGCAAGCAATGTCGCTTTCAACTCTGACAAAGAAATAATGCACGCACACCTATTTTTCACACTTGGGTGGTAAAATCTATGTCTAGCTGCACCACTGCCAGCAGGGATTCACTTAACAGAATATCCCTCCTGGCATGCAAGTTTTCAATGCAGAGGGTTGGCTGTTGTTGTTGTTGCTTGTAGAAGTATTCAGCAACATGAGCCCCACACTTGCAGTCTGAAGTGGGTTACCATTTCTGTAAGGCCACAATTGCCCTATTCTCGAGTCATAGTCAAGGAAAGCAATCCTCCTACCTGGATGGCTAGAGCTGTTCTTCTTCTCTGCAGGCCCTATCTACATCATAACAGAGTACTGTCGCTATGGAGACCTGGTGGACTACTTGCACAGGAACAAGCACACCTTCCTGCAGTGCTGCAGTGAGAAAGCCAAGCAGGAAGCAGAGGTGTATGGGAATGCCCCCACTGAGGACAGGGTGCAGAGGTACCTGCTGTTTGACACTCTCCCCTCTCTTTAGCGCATGCTACTGTTATTCCATCGCCATCTACATACAGGAGTGTGGCCTTTCTGAAACGGAAACCTGTGAATTATAGCATCTCTGTAAACAAGTTTAAAGGATAGCAAATTCAGCACAGAGCTGGCTTTCCCTTGCATTTGCGTGTGTGCTTATTTTAGTTCTACATTTCTAAGGCGGACTGTTTTGCAATCGGTATCAAGGGAGTTGACATCTAGATTCCAGTACAGTTTTGCCCGAGTTGTTTGTTTTGCTCAAAGAGGATTTACATAAGCATTTCCCTCAGTCATGGGGCTGACATTTGGAATCGCCCCAAAGTGAGAGCCCCCTGGAACTCAGTTGCATGTAACAAAGATGCATATGCATTTGCCCCACATGTGACTCTTTACTACTTAATTCACTCCGTTGAGATTATCGTGAATTGCAGCACGTAGAAAATCAAAGGCCAACTGTTGATCCCATTCCAGATGTGCAAGGAATATTTTAGCAGAACAATGCAGATGGTTGAAGCAATTCCCTCAAGCCAAACTAAAAATAAAATAAAACAATGCCCACTAAGGAAGGGACATTCTTCAGGAAGATTCTTGTTGTTGTTTAGTTGTGTCCGACTCTTCGTGGCCCCATGGACCAGAGCACGCCAGGCACTCCTGTCTTCCACTGCCTCCCGCAATTTGGTCAAACTCATGCTGGTAGCTTCGAGAACACTGTCTAACCATCTCGTCCTCTGTTGTCCCCTTCCCAACATCAGGGGCTTTTCCAGGGAGTCTTCTCTTCTCATGAGATGGCCAAAGTATTGGAGCCTCAGCTTTAGGATCTGTCTTTCCAGTGAGCACTCAGGGCTGATTTCCTTCAGAATGGATACGTTTGATCTTCTTGCAGTCCATGGGACTCTCAAGAGTCTCCTCCAGCACCATAATTCAAAAGCATCAATTCTTCGGCGATCAGCCTTCTTTATGGTCCAGCTCTCACTTCCATGCATCACTACTGGGAAAACCATAGCTTTAACTATACGGACCTTTGTTGGCAAGGTGATGTCTCTGCTTTTTAAGATTCTTACATGGTCTAAATAAACTTCTCCCCTCTTTGCAGCCATGTTTCCTTATCTGTGGAAAGTGATGGGGGCTACATGGATATGAGCAAGGATGAGTCATTGGATTATGTGCCCATGTCAGTGCCCATGTCAGATATGAAGGGTGAAATCAAGTACGTGGACATTGATGCCTCCAATTATGGTACTACCTATGAGCTGGACAGCTATTCACCATCAGGTAAGAGAAGTGACAGAGACAGGCTGCATGCATGGGTGTCCAGTCATACCAATGTGAAACAGTTTAATTGCTTCAAAATCCAATATTCAGAACTGAAGGTGTTGTCTGTGTCATCCTTAAATTGTATTTTCAGTGTCAGGAGAAGTAAGCATCTAATATTACTCCTGATATCTCTTGGTCCCATGTTTTAGCAAGGCTTTTATTGTGTGGGTGTAGGCGTAGTTAGACCTGTGTGATGTCTGATTGTATCTCTGCTCCTTGTTTTCAGCTTCTGAAAAGGTGGCGTTGATAAATGAGTCTCCTCTCCTCAGCTATGTGGATCTTGTTGGAATTAGTTTTCAGGTTGCCAATGGAATGGAGTTCCTAGCTTCCAAAAATGCAAGTACTTTTTATATTCAGAATGATGTAATAATACCTAGGGATGACTGGCTTCAAAGTCTTTTTGGGCATGTCTGTGGAAAATGAAATTAATGGAAGCAGGTAGAAGGGTTTAGGATCAGCTAGCTTTAGTACATTTCATTATAAAAAGAGACAGGATGTTTGAGTCATGTGGTATTAGCCATCCTTTAGACATTGCTGCTTCTTCCTTCTTCTTGGGAACTGGCAATATTATCTCATTACACGAGGGTGCAGACCAGAGACATGACACAGTGAAGGTAGGCTGCATATCATGAAGTTAATTCATTTATTCATCCAGGTAATTTCTATCCCACTTACATTTTTAGCAAAACATCTTCAGCGGTTTATAATACAATGTAATATGAACAAATAAACTTATTATAATGCAATGATATGCAGTCTAGCTTCACTGTAAAATCAAAAGTATTTTGCGTGCACACACACACACACACACACTATAAAAATCCATCTCTTCTGGAGATATCTCATGTGCTCTGTGACATCTTGCCAGAAGCCATTGCTGCTGCTCCACTAGCAGCGGAGGCAGCAGAATGGGCAGGGCATCTATGGGGGCATTGCTTCTTAGGCTTCTGCTGCCTGAGGCAGCTGCCTCACCTCACCTCACCTCATAGAGGTGCTGGCCATGTTGATATGACTTGTAGTAGGGAAGGTGATCTGTTAGGTACCCTGGCACTAAGCTGTTTAGGGCTTTATAAGTCAGTAGTATCTCTTCTTGGCTCAAGGCAGACCAGAGTTTAGTCTTGCAATACTCAGTCCCTATTTCAGGTCTTTTCGGTGCTAATATGGACTATGGAGATACCATTAAAAATGCATCTGCCAGTACTATTCCTGAAAGCAATTCTTCTCCACCCTGAGGAAGTTACCTTCCCCGTTTCAATGTAGAAATCATTGTTCATATAAGACTGCTTTTTAAAAAAATTGTTCTATGTTAAGGCGCAGATAGGTAGCCGTGTTGGTCTGCCATAGTCAAAAATAAAAATAAAAAAATTCCTACCAGTAGCACCTTAAAGACTAACTAAGTTAACTATGTTAAGGTGGTTCAAGTTCTGTGCCAAGAAAACCTACATTTTGTGACTGGTATAAATTTTACAAGTTAATAAATTCATGTATATTTTCCATGGTTTATTTTGGTTCTCGTAGTCATGGGGGAAGGGGGGGAAGCAAAAAGCTATGCAGCCACTGCATTCCCACCTCCTGGCCAATGCAAATACTGCTTTGTTCCCTTACTGGTGTCTGCAATTTCTATATACTTCCTCTGACTCTTAGAGAGCTAAACTTACTTTAAAATAGAAAGAAAGAAAGAAAGAAAGAAAGAAAGAAAGAAAGAAAGAAAGAAAGAAAGAAAGAAAGACCAAGTCTCTAAAGGTGATTAATTGCACTACCGGTCTGAATGTATGCCCTTGTGATGTATAGTCATGCACTAAACACAGCCCCCCCCCCCCACCTACGTGGCATAGCATGCATTGGGCCGCCCTTAGACAATGTAAGTATTCTTAAAGCTGCATTGCAAAGTAATGTTTGCTGCCACAGACAAACACAATTGCCATTTCACTGGGATAACTTCAGACTGTACATCACCCAATGGCATTTCAGTGATGCTGTATTATTTTTGATCCTTGCTGAGTCATCCTTTTCACAGAAGGTATTTAAAAAAACAACAACTGGGAAAAGGAAGCATGGGGAAAGTGGTCAAACTCGTGCAGACCAAGTTACTGCTAAGAGTTACCACACCTAAGCCCTGTGGTTATTTCCCAGAGAGCATTCCCGCAAGCCACAGTTGTTCTGAAACATTACACATACAACACAAATGCCACAGGCTATTAATGGTACCGCAGGTAAGCATACTGAAGCAGTGCTAATCTAAAGGCTTTTAAAAAGTTCCTTCCAGTAGCACCTTAAAGACCAACTAAGTTAAGGTGCTAAGTTAACTTAGTTGGTCTTTAAGGTGCTACTGGAAGGAACATTTTTATTTTGACTATGGCAGACCAACACGGCTACCTATCTGTAACTAAAGGCTTTTGTTAGGCAACAGACTTATGCAAGAGAATGGAGAAGTGAAAATGCAAGACAATTGCATGCAAGAAAGGTGTCATCCCTCAGGAGAGGTTCCATTCAGCAATGAACTCTGAGGCTAAAAGCACAAAGGTTCAAGAAAACACAGTTGATTAATTCCACAATGTTAGATTCTCAGGCTGTGTACTATTATTATTCCTTTGCAACCATCATCATATATAACGTGAAGAGCATATTTTCACTGCTTTCCTGCTCTGATTCCTAAACTGCAATTTCTTGCCTATGTCCCGAGTAGGAAAGGTAAATTTGGTTCAGTTTGCATTTCAGGGCAAACCTACCCAATCTGCACTTCCTACAACAATGTGTGAGCCACAACACAGCCACCCTTCAAAATTCACAAATTCTGCATTGCAATTCTCCTGCCAAGTAATGTATGCAAAAATACTAAGGGAAGATGTGCATAAAAATGCATATATACTAAATGTATATATGCAAACTAAAATGTATTATTTTAAGGAAAATTGCATAAATAAAATACATACAGATTTACAGTGGTGCCTCGCAAGACGAAATTAATTCGTTCCGCGAGTTTTTTCGTCTTGCGTTTTTTTTTCGTCTTGCGAAGCACGGTGTCGGAAAAGTTTTGGAAAAGCTTCAAAAATCACCAAAGTCTTCAAAAACCTCAAAAAAGGCTACCACACCGCGTGCTATGAGTTGCTCCTCGAAGTCAAGTCGCAACTGTATTAACGGTTTTAAGAAAAAGGAAACAAACTTGCAAGACATTACCGTCTTGCGAAGCAAGCCCATAGGGAAAATCGTCTTGCGAAGCAACTCAAAAAACCAAAAACCCTTTCGTTTTGCGAGTTTTCCATCTTGCAAGGCATTCGTCTTGCGAGGTACCACTGTATACATTAGAATAAATCTACAGTAAAAAGCTGATGAATTTTCATGAACACTTAAAAAAAAATACCACAAGTTGATGTGGAAATGTGGAGAACTAAATTTAAGATTGGAAAAATGAGAAATGGAAAAAAACCACCCCAGGCAAATCAAAGGTTAGAGCAGGGGTAGTCAACCTTTTTCTACCTACTGCCCACTAATGCATCTTTCTTGATGGTAAAATTTCTTCACCGCCTACCAGTGCTCAATGGAAGGAGGATTCATCTTGTGCTGTAGAACCCTCTACCGCCCACCTAGAATCCTGAAACACCCACTAGTGGGCAGTAGGGACCAGGTTGACAATCCCTGGGTTAGAGTGTGATGCTGATAACGGCAAGGTTGCAGGTTCGATCCCCATATGGGACAGCTGCATATTCCTGCACTGTAATTCTATGATTCTATGATTCTGTGACAGTCGTCAGTGTCAAGAATAAAAGGGACACTACAAAAAGAAAATGTTCTGAACATCAGGCCCTACACCCCCTCTTCCCGCTTTGTAAAGCGGTTGGCTATGCATTTGGATTTCCACATCATTTCGAATCTTCCGTTCCTGGGTAAGGTGATTGAGAGAGCGGTTGCTGAACAGCTTGGTGGGTTCCTGGATGAAACATCGGCTCTGGATCCATTCCAGTCCGGCTTCCGCGCTGGTCATGGGACCGAGACGGCTCTGGTTGCCCTAACAGATGATCTTCGTAGACAGCTGGATCGAGGCGGGTCGGGGCTGCTGGTTCTTCTAGATCTATCAGCAGCTTTCGACATGGTCAATCACGAACTTCTGGACCACCGCCCTGCCGACGAGGGGATCCAGGGCACAGTCCTTCAATGGCTGCACTCGTTTCTCTCTGGTCGGAGACAGAGGGTGGCACTGGGGGGGGGGGGAATTGTCATCGCGCCACTCCTTGGTGTGTGGAGTACTTCAGGGTGCGATACTCTCCCCGATGCCCAGCTTGTCCGGAGTTTTGGGCTGGGTTGCCATCAGTATGCTGATGACACCCAACTCTATCTGTTGATGGATGGCCATCCTGACTCGGCCCCAGACACACTGACCAGATGTTTGGAAGCTGTGGCTGGATGGTTACGTGGGAGCTGGTTGAAGCTAAATCCTTCGAAGACAGAGGTCCTGTGGCTGGGACGGGACGATATGGGATTGGGGGGGCAACTCCACTCTCTTGCGGGGGCGCAATTAGTGCCAGCTCCGTCCGTTAAGAGTTTGGGTGTAATCTTCGACACCTCCCTTTCCATGGAGGCGCAGATTGCAGCTATAACAAAGGCGGCATTTTTCCATCTCCGCCAAGCTAAGCAGTTGGCTCCTTACCTCTCTCGCCCTGACCTAGCCACTGTGATCCACGCAACGGTCACCTCCAGACTGGATTATTGTAACTCGCTCTACGTGGGGCTGCCCTTGAGACTGACCCAGAAACTCCAGCGGGTGCAGAATGCTGCGGCAAGACTCCTTACGGGGTCCTTGCTGCGAGATCACATTCCCCCGGTGCTATACCAGCTGCACTGGCTCCCGGTGGAGTACAGGATCAGGTTTAAGGTGCTGGTTTTAACCTTTAAAGCCATATATGGCCTAGGACCCTCGTACCTACGGGACCACCTCTCCTGGTATGTCCCACAGAGAAACTTATGGTCTTCAAAGAAAAACATCTTGAAGGTCCCAGGCCACAGAGAGGTTAGGCTGGCCTCAACTAGAGCCAGGGTTTCTCGGCCACGGCTCCAATCTAGTGGAACGCTCTGTCACAAGAGACTAGGGCCCTGCGGGACCTGACATCTTTCCGCAGGGCCTGCAAGACAGAGCTGTTCCACCAGGCCTTTGGCCAGGGCACAGCCTGACTCCCTCCTTCGGCAATCTTTGCGGAGCTCCGGCCCAATGGCTGCCATTGGTTTGATTTTAATTAATTTTATAATGAATGATTTTAGAGTGTTGTGCTGTGTTGTACTGTTGTACTGTTTTATTGTTGTTAGCCACCCTGAGCCCGGCTTCGGCTGGGGAGGGCAGGATAAAAATAAAAAATTATTATTATTATTATTATTATTATTATTATTAATAATAATAATAAAGCTGCTTAAAACCTGTATCAGTCATTTTAAAATATGTGTGTCTTCTGCATTAGAGCTGATTGCATTCAGGTTTTTCAGGGTCTTCCTTGAAGCACTACAAAACCCTGCAAAACTAGAAACTGCAGCCTGACAGGAGAAGAAAAGCCATACAAATGTATGAACCTCAGGCAATAGCAGGGATGAAATAACACCAGACTGGCAGAGACTTCAACACTGGCGATGGGATTGTGTCCTCTACTGCATCTGAGGACAGCATGCTAGCTTAAGGGGTGTAGGGCAGGCTACATGGAACACACAAAGTTCTGTTGTCTGTCACCTCACTGCTCCTTAGTATCTGCCGCCTGAGATCTGCCTAATGGAAGGGATGGTCCTCAAAGTCTGTAAAGCTATTGGGCAGGATTCACCTAACAAGTCCTATTAGTGGAAGCCCTGTGCAAAGATTTCCATTAAGGTTTTCCCTCCTCTATTCCCCCGCATGCCCCCAAAATTGGTTTGTGAGGTCAGGATAATTCCCAGACTAGTGTATAGCGGGGGGAGAGGGGAATGATTCTGTCAGGCAAGCTGAAACACTTGCACTGATGGAACAATTTCCTTAGCATGACATTGAATTCCTCCCATCGTTTGATCACAGTGCACTCACTGTTATTTCACAAAAATTTCTTGTTGATGCTGCTTTGGTCCGAAGGCGCTTCCTGCAGAAAGCAGCAGATTTCTTGAAAAATCATAACTGTTTAACAGTTTATACACTGTGTCTTTTCCCTATTCCACAGTGTGTGCACCGAGACCTGGCTGCAAGGAATGTGTTGATCTGCGAGGGGAAACTGGTGAAGATCTGTGACTTTGGTCTAGCTAGAGACATAATGCGGGATTCAAATTACATCTCCAAAGGCAATGTGAGTGACTTGATTACATGGACTCTGAGTGTCCCTTTGAACTTCCACGAGTCTTGTCTTGTGTAAGGGCCATAATACAGATGTCTCCAACTTCTGACGGAGACTTACAAAACTGGTTCCTGACCTCTTTACAGAGCATCTGCAGGCTATTTTCTGAGAAATGGATCGCCAAGCTCCAAGTTATATATGGCCCATGAATTATTTTCATGCTCCAAACAAGAATTTCACCTTCTTTTGTGATTCACTGTCTCCATCTCTCCATCTCATTCAGCTCCTCCAACTTTTGTTTTAAAACCTCCTTCAGTCCCCCTGAGAACTTGCTTCTGCTTCCCTAGATGATCATGATTCAGTTTCCTGAATACTGACTTAGTCATCGGCTATGAGTAAGTCCTCTAGTCCAGAGCTCCCATGGTTACTATGTCTCTTAGAACTTAACCTCCAATTTTAACGCAATCTCTAGAACTTCATTGGACCTACTGAGCAGCCCCATCTCCCTCATTTGCCAGTGCATGATGAACAGACAACAGTGCTGCCAACCACTCGTCTCTTATAGCTGCTGAGCCTCCTAAGTGTATGAAGCAAAAGCAACCAGAGCTTCCCACCTTTCTGCAATTTCCAGTCATTCAAATATTTCAGGAAGCCCTGAACTCTTCTAGGATACTTCTTTCACACCAAAAATTCTGATATTGACTTCAAGGGAAAAGAATAGCTGATGCTGAGACCACAGAAGTCACCAGTTGTAAGGAACTGGGTCTTCATTATCTTATCTACATTCACAAGGAACCCCAGCTAAACATGGTTCCTTCTGACCCCAGTAGTCTGCATAAAGTAAAGGTAAAGGTACCCCTGCCCGCTCATCTCACTCTATAGGCCGGGAGCCAGCGCTGTCCGCAGACACTTCCGGGTCACGTGGCCAGCATGACAAGCTGCATCTGGCGAGCCAGCGCAGTACACGGAACGCCATTTACCTTCCCACTAGTAAGTGGTCCCTATTTATCTACTTGCATCCGGAGATGCTTTCGAACTGCTAGGTTGGCAGGCGCTGGGACCAAACGACAGGAGCGCACCCCGCCGCGGGGATTCGAACCGCCGACCATGCGATCGGCAAGTCCTAGGCACTGAGGTTTTACCCACAGTGCCACCCGCGTCCCTAGTAGTCTGCATACCCCTTATTTAACCCCATTTGGTTTTAAGGACATAAGAAGAGGCTGCTGGATCAGGCCAATGGGCCATCCAGGCCAGCATCTCATTCTCACAGTGGCCAACCAGTGGGAAACCTGAGCACAAGAGCACTCTCCCCAACTTCTGCTGTTTCCAATAAATGGTATTCAGAAACATTACTGTCTCCGACTGTGGCAGCAGAGCATTTATTTGGTTCTGGAATGCAGTATATTCCACCCCTCAAATCTGCACACCGGACATTGCCTTCCTGGTTCTAAATGCTAGGTTGTGGATGCACCCTCTCTAGCTTTGGGTTCTTCTGTTCCATCTCCTCCTCTATACTACATTGACTGGCATGTCTCAGCTCTGGGCCTCTAACCTTCTCACAGCACAAGGCCCACATCCATTTCTTGATTCTGTACCAAAGCCCTTCATGACCTGTGTTCAACAATGGATTGCTTCACAATGGTGTATGCATTTACTCTGTCCCCTTTTAATTCCATGAGTCATCTTACTAGATACTAAGCACCAAAACTCCTTGCACCTAACTGATCCATGCTAGCATTACCAATTTTGGTTTCCTAAATTTCTGGGAATCTGAGCAAGGAGGCTTCTCAGCACAGACGGCTATGGTGGATGGGGCATGGAAAGAGTATTCTTCAAGAACTTTCTAGAAGCTCCAGTCTGCAGTCTGTGCTGGCACATTCCTATATGTGGGACTATCCCAAACATCCACTGAAACAACCATTGCATATGCTTTTTTCTCCTTTACATGGCAGCCACTGAGACATTTGGCTCCTGCTGTCATTGGATAGCATCTTGTTCTAATAAAAAAATACCCATATACACAGTGGCGTATCGTGGGTTGTCAGCACCCAGGGCAAGGCAAGTAATTTGCGCCCCCTAACCAATGGATTTGCGCCCCCTAACCCGTGGATTTGCGCCCCCTAACCCGAACCCCCAGATGTTGCGCCCGGTGCGGCCGGCCCCCCCTGCACCCCCCACGCTACGCCACTGCATATACACAAGGCTCAAAGCACTCTGCAGTTATCCTCAAGAGCCACATATCTGATTCTTTTTGTCTTGAGCTGATTGTGCGAATGCACAGGCTGAGGTTTTCAGAGGCTTAAATAATCTAACCACTGTGAGTCACCTTGCACATCTCAGAATCTCCCTTACGCGACCCTTCTCTTAGATGAACAGGGAAATGAAACCGTGGTCCTTCGCAATCCTTCCTGGAGATTATTTTTGATGCTGGTTGCACAAATAAGCCCACTAAGAGTTCAGGGAATTGTAATAGGAAAGCAGCACGCAAGCTGCTAGAGAGAAAACCAGAAGCAGGCTAGTTTCATATGTCACAAATAAGTATGGTCTGGAAACTGCGGAGACAAGTACAGGAAATGAGGGTAGCAAGAATTGTATGTCTGTCCCTTTTGCCAGAGCCTCTTATGTTCATCACGTTCATTGTTTTCTATCAAGCACACTGCCTAACCTGACTGTTCCTGCCCACACTGGGCGTGTTTCTAAGCATTTTGCTCCGACTATTGGAAACTCACTAACTCCCTTCACACATTATAGACATGAAGAGGACTTGCCATGTTGAAGGGGATTCTATGTGCTAGCTACAGGCCCTGTCCTTGGTGTTTCACTGCTCTCTGGTGTCATCTCCTCCCTCCCCCCACCGCCACCCCAATGCTCATGCATTGAACATGGATGTCTGAGCAGGGGAAGCCTACACACACAAATTTCTATGCAGGGAATTCTATGTGCATAAAATTCTCCATGCATATATTTCCCCTGGAATATACCATAGAATACCTGGTGGCTTTTCCCATGCTACAGACTAGGTTTCATTAAAAGTCACATGGAAGGCCCTCACTGTTAGCAAACAGATGAAAATTCATTGAAGATCACTGCATTTCTGCTGTGTCTTTTGGTTATAGACCTTCTTGCCATTGAAATGGATGGCACCTGAGAGCATCTTCAACAACCTCTACACCACCTTGAGTGATGTGTGGTCCTTTGGAATCCTCCTCTGGGAAATATTCACTCTGGGTAAGCAACTGGTCAGTGTCACCCAGACTCTGTTTGACCCATCCCACTTACTGGATTGCCTGTGTACGGAATGAAAACAATGTTTCTCACTCTCTTTAATCTACATATGCTTCATATGCCACACTATAAGTACCTTCACACAAGCCCAGAATCTTTCAAGCTAAGGACTAAACTATGCATGATGTCCGCTTACCCTCTTTCAGGGATGTAGCAGCTTTGCAGGAAGGCCAGCGCCTCCCCTCCTGCCTACAATGCTGGACTGGGCGTCAGGGTCTGATCCCTGCCGGAGCGCGAGATTCAGATCGCCTGACTTGAAATCCTGCCCTGCATCAGCCTGCCGAATTGGCCAATGGCAGGCTGGCACGGAGGGCTGGTCTCTCTGGGGGTGGGCTTGAGGGGACAATCAGGCTTCCCTCAGGTCTGCTCCCAGGGGACTTAAAACAGCCCACGCCAGCCCCCGATGCCCAGCTCAGTGGCGGTTTAGGCATTGGGTAACCTTTGCCTAGTTGTACCCTCGCCTTCCCCTCCAGAAATAGGGTATCCCGTTAAAGGGATCTGTGATGGAGTTGCTTCTGTCCATTTGCCCAGATGGGGGGCTTGGGCCTCAGCGCTCCTAGAGGCGGGGATCCCTGTGAGGATCCCCCTATTTGATGTAAGTCATAGGAATCCCTGCTGCCAGGTGGACCCTGGTGTCATTTCCGGTAGGCAGCCTGGAAATAAATGCTTACCCAATGCTTACGCCAAACCACTTCATCTGTAGTCAATAAAGTTGTAGCCTGATTCAGTCTCATTCAACTGTGTTCTCCTTTATTGGTAGCTCACCTGAAAGGTGTGTGTGTTTGGGAGTGCGCAGCCTGGGTTTGCAAGTTAATCACATCATTTGTTAGTTCGTTCACTGACCACGTTCCTGTGTGAGGGCTAGACTGGGATCATGGCATGGGCTTAGTAGGGCTATAACCCTTTATCCATCCAACTTGCATTGAGGAAAAACTCAGAGTGGAGTGAATTTGAGCTCTTTTCCCCAATACAAATTGCAGGCACAGACCCCTTGATCTGAAATGAGACCACAGTAGGGGCAAAGGGATAAGTGGGGGTGGGGCAGGGGCAGCATTCTGATACATGCTGGGATCCCTGTACTGGCAATTTGTGCATGAAGAAGTTTGACCTGAAAGTCCATGTGATAAATTTCATGTGTACTGTCAGTGCGGTCCTCAGAGGGGCCACCAAACAATAGCCTGTTGCCATTACCATTGCTGTACTGGTAGTGAGAAAGAGACTAGAATGAGGTGGTGCTGGCATTGGCATGCATTATACAGAAGTTTCCCCACTAACTGGTTTTGCTTGACCTCCTTTTTTATCCCTAGGTGGGACTCCATATCCTGAACTGCCCATGAATGAGCAATTCTACAATGCTATCAAACGTGGCTATCGTATGTCCAAGCCTACACATGCTTCTGATGAGATGTAAGTGTTAACAGCATATGTTTGCCTATCTTGTACAGAAAAAGTCCCTTCCTTTCTCTCAGTATAAAAAAGGTAAAGGGACCCCTGACCGTTAGGTCCAGTCGTGGACAACTCTGGGGTTGCGGTGCTCATCTCGCTTTACTGGCCAGTCATGACTAAGCCACTTCTGGTGAACCAGAGCAGTGCACGGAAATGCTGTTTACCTTCCCACTATTTATCTACTTGCACTGCGTGCTTTCAAACTGCTAGGTTGGCAGGAGCTGGGACCGAGCAACCGGAGCTCACCCTGTTGTGGGGATTCGTACCGCCAACCTTCTGACCGGCAAGCCAGTATTGCACTTCCCAAATTATTATTATTTGCTTTTTGTGTCTCTCCAGCTATGAAATCATGCAGAAATGCTGGGATGAGAAATTTGAGATCCGACCTTCTTTCTCTCAACTGGTGGTACTCGTGGGGAACCTGCTGGCAGACAGCTATAAGAAGGTAGAGTTGGGTTGGGCTGAGAGGATAAAAATGATAGGAGGAGAGCACAGAAAACAGCCTCATTTCTAAACTCTTCCATGACTGTTGACATCAGTGTGCAACAGATTGTGCAAAAGATTGGGAGTAAATCTGATTACAGAGGGAAAGTGGTGGGAAAGTGGGCTGTCTAACATTATAGTATTTTCTAGTATGATTCTGGTTTCTTCATTGCCATTTTCAGTTCCAGATCTGGAGCTAGCCTTTTTCACAGACTTGTGCTCTTAAGAAACTGTAGATTCATCAGGGCTGTCCTTATATTTAGAATCAATAAAAATTCAGCATTGCCTTTATCTTATGTAATAACCTTGTCCTTGTATGAAAATGCCATGTGCAGAAACATTACATGTGGTATTCATGCACTCACAAGCACTTTCTGTCCTATCTGCCTTATATGAGAGCAGAAGTACCAACAAGTCAATGAAGAATTCTTGAAAAGCGACCACCCTGCTATTGTCCGCACAAGGCCCTGGAACTCAGGTCTCAACAATTCCAGGTCCACTGCCATCAATTCCAGCGCCACCTCAGGCACTGTCCTTTATACAGCTGTTGAACAGAATGAATTAGACAATGATTACATCATTCCTTTGCCGGACCTTAAACCAGAGGGAGCCAATGAAAACCTGCAGGAGGCCTCCAGCAGTCGGGCAAGGTTAGAATCTTAATCTTTCTTCCACTGTGACATTATTCACTCCCAGACCTCCATTATCTATGTTCTACCAATTGGTTACCTGGCAGGTGAAGTATATTAAACTGTTTTTATACTCAGTAGCCAGTATGGAAGCTGAGTGGATTAGTCTTGGCTCTGTGTGCCTTGAAGTGGTGGTTCCCAAAGGTTTTTCTCACCTATTGTTCTTCCTTTTGAAGTATCCTGAAATATCAGGGCGCTGGAACACCCTGAAGTGGTGGTTGCCGAAGAGCCAAATGATTATGAAGTACAAATGGATAAAATAATCTTAGGTAGAATGACTGCAGATTTTGAAACCCATATTTTGAAGTACCTTTCAGTATAGTCACTGAATGGCCCCCATATATTTACTCCATTTTGGAGATGGGGAACATGGTTGTCTAAAGCTTCTTATGGAATTTTCTTTAAGAAGAACAACAACTGGTTTCAGAAATCAGAATGGCAGCCCACATGGCACCCAGCTAAGGCTTTCGTAATGTATTGACTCCTGATTAAAGCTGAAACTTGATTCTTTCTCTTTCTCTTCTTTGCTCTTTCCACCATTAGCTCTTCACTGAATGAAGCACACACATCGTCTACTATATCCTGCGACAGCCCTCTAGCCCCACAGGAAGAAGAAGAAGAAGAAAAAGAAAAAGAAGGAGAAGACAAAGCACCAGAACTAAAGCCAGACTGCTAGGATTGTTAGAGAGGTGTGAGAGAGAGAGAGCATGTTTGTGTGCATGCATGGTGGTGCCGGGGAGTTCTGGTCACAAATTGGTGCTTCCCTCTCCTTCAGCCCTACTGCAATATGCCATTATCTTCCATTCCCTTCAGCCCACAGCAGAACCCAGAAACTGTAACACTGAAGAGACTTTCTGCAGCCAGGATTGAGTAGAAGTTTATATGGCTCCTCACGCTTCATAACTGAGACTATTTTCGTTCCATTGCCTAATGCAGAATTCATTCTCCATTCATACTTGTCTCTGCTAACCAAGACCATCATGATGAGAAATGTCACTCTTTGCTTGACAGCCTCACTACCTTATTGCTGGAGCGGAATGAACCTTCGTATAAGACTAATCTCTCCACAATAAGGCATGTTCCCCTTGTATCAAGCCAGAGAAAAACCCCCAGTGGTTCTCTTGAGGAGTGCCTTTACTCTAATTGTTTCACTTTCTATTTTTGCAACCTGATTTTGGAGGCCAGCAACTGTTCAATGAATTCTCTAATCAATGGGTTATTAAATTACACCTTTTAAAACTTATCATGAAAGTGTGGATGGGGTATGAATGTACGTATGTATGGACAGTTTTTTTGTTTTTGCTTTGCTAGCGAAGGAGACACCGAGAAGTGATCTGCCCACAGTTTTATCCAATTTACAGACATTGCATGGATTCTCTGTTCAGGGCAGCATTATGATGATGACCAACAGAAGAGCAATATCAGGCATTTCACTCGGGTTGTGCTCTTCATTGCCTGGGTTCTCCACTGCTTTTGCTGAGTAGTTCCAGGATCACGAGAATGATGGTACTGATACAGGTACCGTGGATTACAGGTACTAATAGATCTCAAGGATCAGAGATTGTCTAGACTAGACCTAAAGCCACAATTTTATCGCCCAAGGACATACTGAGCAAATGGAGACCATCAACTAATGACTCAGCTGTGGCAACAGCAGGACAGTCCACGGCTACATTTCTCTGCATTCTGTCTTTTTATCATACTTCTCATTTTAAAAGGAACAAGTGGGTCTTTCTGAGGCCAGTAGGAGGGTGCTAGTGTACCTTGTGAGGAAAGGCAAACCGCACTATATTTGTTTTACCTTGGAGGTCAATTGATAGCCGTTGTCGTTGGTCTGTCCCATTCTGCCTCTAAGGGGAAAGGATTGCTGGCAGGTTCTTTCAGGAAAAATGCAGGTTGTGCATATGGCAGCCTTTGCCAACCTGATGCCCTCCAAATGTTTTGGACTACAACTCTGTTGCACCCGAAGGGGCAATGGTTCTTTTTGGATTCAGAACACAATGGGGTGAAGGCTGAAGATTTTATTAAACAGCTCAAAGAAAACCACAAAGCGTTGCCCTTTTCATACATCCATGATGCTGTTAGAGAGCCCCTCAACAGACAATGGGCATGACCTGGAGCTTGACCAGTATACAGCACTTTCCAGGTAGCCTAGTATAGAGGTTCTGACTAACAAACATGCTCTTGGGGGTATATATACACAGCTAGAATTTGGGTGATACATCTGTTTTCCACCAGAGCAAAAGACTAACTAATACTTGGCAGGAAGTCACTTCCAGAGCTAGCTAATGCTCCCTATAGCAGGTGTCAGGATGATATCCCTGTGAAAGCTTATCTAGAAGGTCATGTTTCCCACACAGTGCTGTCTCAGCATGATGAACTGTGAGAAACTACTATTTTGTGGAATAAACATAATTAACCACCTAAAGGCCCAGATCCACAGGATTTTTAAACATTATCTGGGCATGAGAGGGGCAATTGCTTGAGATAATAATTGTCTTCTGCAGTTTGGCAGTAGAAACTCCCATCAGCCGCAGTTCACATATGCTGGCTAGAGCTGATGGAAGTTAGTCCCAAACAAGTGGAGGGCACTAGGTCGCCAAAGCCTACCATATGGCATAGCCTGCATCTCATATCAGACTTATATAGAGAACCTTTACTTTTCTTGTTTTAAGCACAAAGCATTGGGAGATGATGAGGATGGGCAGAGGAGATTCTACTCCAAAGATGAGCAGTAGATGGTAGGTGAGGTTCTCAATATATTCTATTTAAGAGAATCTTGAAAAATTCCTGCCAGTGTGCCTCAGAGCTAATCTACATTTTAGACAGAATGAGCTAGCAGAGTTCTTTCCCATGCTACTTCAAATTACAGGTGGGGGGCAGCACACTTTGAATATTCTCCCTTGTAAAAAAGAAAATCACTATGTGTAGCACAGCAGAGCTGTGTAGCCTTCTCTTTGGAGTGCTGGCCTATTACATGTAAAGAGCTTCAAAAATATGGTTTCTCACTGTGGTCGTGAACTGTCAAATTTGGTTCTCATTCATCATAAACTGTAGATCGACTCCAAACTTGCCTCAGCCAGAAATGCCCCAGTAGGAAAACTGCTTTTTCTCGAAGCCTTCCTTAACAGAAGCAATTCCTGGCAGAGTTGACTCTAATGTCTCCTCCAATTCACTAAATATGCATTCTGGTTGGTGTTAACAAAATGTTGTCTATTTTGTTTTGTACCATATCTTTCACTGCCTTCCATAGATATAGATGGGGGAGGGGGTGGTGAGTCAAGTTAGGGATTTTTTAGAAAGAAAGAAAGAAAGAAAGAAAGAAAGAAAGAAAGAAAGAAAGAAAGAAAGAAAGGCTTTTCAGTACATTTACTATAATGGTGACTTTTTTAAAAAGGCATTAGTACCTACCACTACCCCACTCCCAATGTTGTATTTGCTAATTTTCTGTCCGTTTTCTTGTTATACATTTAGATTTAAGTACTAGTAATTGAAGCAGGGGGTGTTTTCAAAATAATGTGCCACTTAAAAGGATTAGTGTTATGGCAGCGAGAAAGTATATTCCATAAATCATGGGCAGTGCCAGGTTTATCTCTTTCCAACTGAAAGACACATCCTTTTCAGTCAGTCTTTGAATTACACTCGTAATTCAAAGTAGTTACCTACTAGATGATATTGCTGCCTGTAGAAATGACCTATTGGCATTCTACTTTAGGACATTAATATGATGGAAATATCTCTGGGTGGGGATGGGTAAGACCACTATGGCATAGCTTCTTTTTAAGTGCTATGTAGTATAGTAACTACACCATGTTCATATATTACCATAGCATGGACAATGTTTTATCCCAGCTGGCTTAAACAGTATTAGCCCAATGGGCTTAGTACTTTTCCATGGTCATGTTCCCAGTGGCAACAGCACACGATGCTTTCTATGCAGACGGTCTCCCTGGCATTGGCCAAGACATTTACTGAGATCCCGGAGAGCTATTGCCAGTCAATTTAGTCTGCCGTGGTGTCAGGCACCTTCCTATGCTCTGTGATGGGATTTTGGTGTGACCTGAAATACAAGCCAGCATTTTAAAGAGCACAGTAACCATATATAATTATATAGCTCAATGGGCTATAGTTGTAACTGGGCAGATATGCTCTGCTACACCTAAGGTTCCTTGACAAGGATGAACAAACTGATTTGCCTTCTGTTCCACTAAGCTGAATCATTTTTCCGTTTCACATCTTGGTGAGGCGGTGGTTTAACAGTGTTGCTGCAAGCGAAAATGACTCCAGCTGAGGCCAGTGGAGCAGCCAAATGACACTGCCAAATGCCAAGGTACCCACCCACCCCATCCTGGGTTGAAGCAGCACCAGTGGATGTTCTCATAGCTTGTATAGCAAGGACACAAAACAATTGAAATTGAGGATTAGGTGTCACTTTTTGCACAGAGCCAAACTCCTCACCAACAAAAAACAGATAGGAAATTTGAAGTCCCTAGGCATTTCCATTCCACTGTTTCAGACTGCTGGGTACCATGTCCCCCCACAAAAAAAACACTGCAATTCATTCGTACCTGCTGGGCCCCAGTCACCACGTGGCACCAGCTGCAGTGGGTTCTAGGTAATAAAACTTTCACACTAATATAAGACAGCTGACCTTTGCGGATTAGACCCCTGACATTGGCAAGAGTGAGAGGCAGGAGGAGGTACTTAACCAAAGAACTCTTCTGTTTCCACAACTTTTATGGCCATGGTTTGGCCTATGAGTCTCCCTCCTCCAGGGGTCCATTGCTGTTTTGTATTTTTGCATTACTGTCATTTGGGTTTGCTTGGCTTTATTTTATATTTTTAGAATATTGGCTAACCAAATCCCTGACTGAAACATGCTAAGTTTTAGAAATGCCTCAAATCCATTTTTGCAATCTTGGTCTCATTTCTAGTCTAGCATATTAGTATAGTCTCTGTAATATTTTAATCTACAGCTGTTTCACTGTTACCAGTTCAAATATAAGCACCTTTCTCCAGCCAGCCACTACTGCTATGTAGCCAGAATGTACCAGAGGAATATTGTCACATTACAAAATTATGTTTTTTATATATATTTTCTGCGCTTTGAAATGCTTATGAGATTGATATGTATACAGTTTGTTTTGTCTCTGCTTTCCTTTTCTGTTTGACTGTGTTGTTTGTATTAAGTGAGGGATGTAGAGAATGGCAGAGTTTTACTTTCTGTTGCTGTGGTGTGATCCATATTATGGTGGACTTTATTTGCCTTTAGTATGGTGGACAATGAGTTGCCTTGTCTACTTTTCCAAGGGCCAACATGTCCTTCGTAGATCGAAAGACAGGTGATAGAAGTGCAATTAAACAATGTTATTGAAGTTGGCCAATATTGGCATTTAAGCTCCCTTCTTCATAGTCTCACCAGCTTTCTGAAATAAGCAGACCATTCAAAAACAGTTTGGAAACCAGTAAATACTAAATTGAGGACTGGAGAATCAAACCAGTTCTGTTTGATTTGTAAAGCATTGCTCATGTTCCAAGCAAAAGGGAATCCTTTCTCAGATTACTTGCTTTACAGACACTCATAATGCAAATCTTATTGACAATTATTATAGGCAGTTATTATATGGTCAGTGTTAAGAGAATCTGAACACTTCTAAAAGGGTCAGTTCCATGTTATGTTTCTTCTATTAAAGAATCTGAGACAAAATGGCCAACATTGCCACTGATTCTGATGAATCAGATAGAAGAACTTTGCCATTTGTGTGTATCAAACTTGGATTTAATAATCTTTTGACATCTACAAAAATGTCCACTTTATTCTTATTTTGTTACATGTATCTTAAAATAATGAATAGGGGGAAAATAACATTAGAAATGAATCACAATGTGTCTCTTCTTCTTCATCCATCAAATTTCCTCTTTGTGGAGGAAGTTGTTCCACTTTCCAGGCACCTTTTTGGCATTCCCAATCCTTGTCTCTGGGCAGAGCCATAGAGACTCTTTCTTATAGCAACTGACAGCAGTCTCTGAATGGGAAGCAAAATCCATTTCTTGTCTTTCTAATACTTTGCACACCATCATGGGAGTGAAAGACAGAAAGGTGTCTTGAACTAAGGTACCAAAGATTTAATGTTATCCTAGGTTTACAAATGTATGTTAAGACTCTTATTAAGCCACATTTATACCCGTGAGATATTATTTTTTATGCTGTAAACTTGTCATATGTGTTTTCTAAAAAGATTTTTAAAATTAAAAGAGCTTCTTTTTAAAAACCCTGGGGCGTCTCTGTGATCTTACTGCAGCCTACATTTCTTAGAAAACATGGGGGGTTGAGGAGGTTTCTCCTGAATTTCTTAGCAAATGAATTAACAGCATTGAGAGGAAGAATGTTAATATGCTTAGGTGCCACAATACTCTTTGTTGAACATGGTTAATATAACTCCAGGGCTTAGAGAGAGCTTATCTGCAGTACCAAGGAGAGAGTGTATGTGACAGAGAGAGAAAGAAAGAAAGAAGACTTATATAGCAAAAATTATGTCAATGGAGACGGAGTCTGTGAGCAGATGAAGACTCAGTGGCCTGTATGAAAAAAGGTAAGTGGAAAGAAGAGCTTACAGGTGCTGTCTAGGTGTGTAAGAAGGCATACAAGCAGGTCTGCCAACAGCATAGACCTGGTCTGTTGTTTGTATGCACCTCTGAGAGGTGTGAGTCAAGACTTTGAGGGCTCCTCCAATATCTGGAATCCTACCAATTAATTCAGGATGCGGGTGGTGCTGTGGGTTAAACCACAGAGCCTAGGGCTTGCCGATCAGAAGGTCGGCAGTTCGAATCCCCATGACGGGGTGAGCTCCCGTTGCTCAGTCCCTGCTCCTGCCAACCTAGCAGTTCAAAAGCATGTCAAAGTGCAAGTAGATAAATAGGTACCACTCCAGCGGGAAGGTAAACAGTGTTTCCATGCGCTGCTCTGGTTCGCCAGAAGAGGCTTAGTCATGCTGGCCACATGACCCGGAAGCTGTACTTTGCCAATAAAGCGAGATGAGCGCTGCAACCCCAGAGTCTGCCACGACTGGACCTAATGGTCAGGGGTCCCTTTACCTTTACCTTTACCTTTACCTTACCAATTAATTTACCAGGACCTATCTTGCCTGTAGCAGTGCATTCAGTGAAAATGTTTCACCTGCGAGAACATACAAGCCTTGCCCTAGCATAAATCAACACTGGAGGCTAGCCTAAAAATGTTTCTTCCATCCAATGTCTCTGAACTTTGAGAGCTCTTTTCCACTTCCATGGGGGAAACTAAATGCAAAATGTGTGTTCATCATCAGGGATGATTATCATATACATTCATTTGTTTGCAGCTTCCCAGAGCATGTGAACAGCATACAGATTCTGCAAAATACACTTATGTAAGCTATTTCCTATATGGAAGTGTCATCTGTGCAGAGAATGTTCATGTTTAAATTGCCCTTAAGCTGCACATTCTTCTCCAGCTGAGGAAATGTGAGAGGTGTAATACCAAGCTTATATTTTACATCAAAGGTTAAGGCTCATGGTGCTGCCCTAGGGTGGTCAGGCAAGGTGAGGACCTTGCTAGGTCTGGATCCAGCCAGTCCTTGAATGGAGCATGAGAATTCCATGTATGCCACTTTTAGTTCCATGAAGAAAGAAAAGGGGTTGTGTTATAAATTGCATTAAATAAATAATCGCCCCACCTGTCCTGGGGAAAGGAGGAGCTGTTGCTTTTTGCACGTATTCGTTTAAATTCTACGCAGTCAACTAAGTGTGTGGCTCACCTAAAAATGCAACCCAGCCACAAGGCAATAACCAAGAGTAACCCAGAACCAAGAGACTGATCTTCATCAGGGGACACCAGGGACTCAGCTACATTGGCAAAGAAAAAGTGCCTTATATGCATTATAACACTGACACCAGATGGCGCTGTGGAGTTCCGTTTTTGCCAACCCGATTTCTCATACAAAGTTTACATTGTGTTTAACTGAAACGCTTCTTTGAACTGTCTAGATCCAGCCAAGGACAGCTGCAGAAAGCATCGCTTGGTCTGCGGGCATCTCATGCCTGGTCTAAATGATTATTTGTTGCCCAAGATTCCCCCCCTCCCATTTGCAAGACCATCTGTATGCCTGTCCTGGTTGGAGTGCTCTCACATTTCCTGTGCCGTGTTTCAGCTACTGCAGATTATCCGATGCAACAGCTGGTTCAGCATTTCGTCAAACACTTAAATTCCCTCTTCCTCTCTCTTGTATTACTAATTTAGTAAAATTATTCCCTCTTGTAAAACAGCTGTTTTAATGCATCTTCATGGATGTCTGCTAGCAACCTGGGTGCAGGTGACTAATGAGATGGTTTTCTGAAAAGAGGAGGTAAAATGAGCATCCTTGGCACATCCAGTTAACTGAAACTCTCAAAACCCATTGCCTTTAAAATCAATTTGATGCTGTGGCTACAGCATGCTGTGTTTTTGTCCTCCTTCCTGCTTGTGTCAGCTAGTAAACTGCATTAGCCAATAGAAGATTATTCATGTGCATGTGTAAAATGGGCCCACTTTAAGACCCTGAAATGTACCATAAAGGTGCAGCTTCAGTCCCAAAGCTAGAAGACATCCCAGTCAAAGCTTCCTGTGGCTGATTTCCCTGGATACAGATGAACTGCTACTAAGCTGAGGAGAACAGCTTGATGGCTTTTTCATTGGAGAAGGCATGATTCATAGGGGGAGGCTGAGATGTTGTCAAGACTGGCTGCTCTGTCCACTGACAGTCATTAATAGTTGAGTCAACAAAGAAGGAAAAATAATCACCCTTACCCTGTCAAAAAATATTGCATATATACAAGGCCTTTTTATGTTAAGCCTTTGGGGAAAGAAAAGAACTCAACAAACTTCAGTGGCTGTGGGGAAAATCATAGACATCCATCAAATGTAAGCAGACATGAAGTTACCTGAGCATTAGGGCTGTCCAAACAAAAATTACCTCAGAACCAGTCTCAGATTTATGCACAAGCTAAGTAAGCTACAGCTTAGGGGCTCCATTTATGAAGGGCCTCCAATTATTTTTACTAAATTTCTATGAGTTTGCTCTCAAAAATGTCACCAAACAGTTTTAAATTTATCTCCGCTTCCATTTAGTAAGTGCAAACTGCATGTGTGTGTAACTGCTCCTGTGTTGCTGAACATTAAAAGTCAAGCAAGAAATTGTAAGCCATTTTCCGTTAAAGATATTTCAAAGGCAAATAGGCCTACTGCAAGATATATATGTTTTTAATTGCAACCTTGCCTATATATGCAAATATAAAAGTTTATAATTTCTGCTGGAATAACACACACTTTCTGGTTCATGTTATGGGGCCTCTTACACCTGACACAGCTTGTCATAATTGGATCTTGATCAGAACCCACCGGGTTGGCTTGAATAATAAACCAGAACCTGCTTGGAGGCTGACATTGCAGGCCAGTTCTTTTTTCTCAGCCCAAACAAGAAGCATCCCCTTCCGATGGAAGTGAGGATCATTTTCAGTTGGCAGATTCCCCCCCTGGAGCAAACTGTTCATATTAAACTGGGATTTGCACCTTGGATTACACCTACAGTGCCACAAAGATTCACATCAGATTCAGACCTCATCCAAGGCTTTGACGGAGCCTTACTGGGTATGTTGGCATCTTTATTCAATAATTTTATTCAATAATTTTCATTACTTTTGTTAAGGATTTAGATTTACCGGTACATCTTGTTTATCTTACCTTTGCTTTTCATACTCAGGACCTACAGACATCTTGGCTGGCCACTAGTCAGAAGAGGAGGCTAGATTAGCTGAGCCTTTGGCCTCATCCAGCAGGATTCTTCATATGTTCTGAACAGAGCTGTCAACTTTCCCCTTTTCTTGCGAGGAATCCTATTCGGAATAAGGGAATTTCCCTTTAAAAAAGGGAAAAATTGACAGCTATGGTTCTGAATGGAAGTTAGTTCTGAAATGTTACCATCACCTATTATGAGGTGCCTCTTCAGTTTCATCATTATAAATAATTATTTGGCTTGCAGTTGCCTTTTGCTTCTATTTCCATGCAAGTAAAAGGAAAGTTTTGAGTGGAATTCCTTCAGGTTACCTGGTACTCATCAGGCTCCCCATGGGAAAGATTTGTTTGCCCGACCTTAAAGCATATATTTAGTTTCAGAACACCATGAGTGCACCAGAATTCAAGTGCAGCTTAACCCCCAAGGCACACTCTTACATCATACCCTCCAATATTTCTCCAATGAAAATAGGGCCATCCCATTCCATAATGATAATTTTACTATTTATAGCTCACACATCTTACTGGGTTGACCCAGTCACTCGGGGGAGCTTGCAACATATATAAAAACATAATAAAACATTAAACATTAAAAAAACCTTCCCTATACAGGATTGCCTTCAAACGGCTTGGGGGTCAGATAACGCCATACCCTCCAACATTTCTAATGAAAATAGGGACATCCTAAGGAAAAGGAGGACATTCCAGGATCAAATCAGAAACCAGGATGGCTTCTCTAAATCAGGGACATCCTTGGAAAATAGGGACGCTTGGAGGGTCTGCTACATTGTCTCCCAGGACAGACAGATGGCAACAGTTAAATGTATGGTGGTTCTGTGACCACATTCTAGGTAATTATTTCCAGTTATTGAAGTGCTCGATGCTGACACAGTCCTCATAACCTAAATGTAACCCCAGACCCTTTAATGAAAGTAACTTATGAACTGATAATGTCAGTTTTTAGACCTAACAATTGTCTGGCATTCATCTGTGGATAGAAACGATTGACATACCACTGAGAGATAGTTTCCCCTCTGGGCAAGCAATTTAATATTTGTTCCTTCAAAGCGAGTCAGTTCCTTTTGAGTTGGCATTTGTTCCTGGAAAAAATGGATAAATAAGGAAATAAACGTCTTAAAAAAAACGAAACCCTTCCGTTAAAAATATGCGTTGGTCGAGATTTTTCAGCAGTGGAATTACCAGCCAGGATGGTATCCTTAACTCTATGCTCAAAGAATCTAGTAGTAAAACAAAGATTGTGTTACTGTTCTCACAAATCACTCCTTGTTTCCTGCAGTTCTGGTGCACAAATCATAGAGTTGGAAGGTACCCCAGGGATCATCTAGTCTGACCCCCTGCAATGCAGGAATCTCAGCTTAAAGCATCCATGACAGATGGCCATCCAACCTCTGCTTAAAAACCACCAAGGAAGGAGAGTCCACCACCTCCCGAGGGAGTCTGTTCCACTGCTGAACAGCTCTTACTGTCAGAAAGTTTTTCCGAATGTTTAGTTGGAATCTCCTTTTTGGAACTTGAATCCATTGCCTTGAGTCCTACCCTCCAGAGCTCCCTCCTCCATGTGACAGCCCTTAAGATATTTGAAGATGGCTATCATATCTCCTCTTTTCCAGACTAAACATACCCAGCTCCTTCAAGCACTCCTTGTAAGGCTTAGTTTCCAGACCCTTGATCATCTTGGTCGCCCTCCTCTGCACACGTTCCAAATTGTCAACATCCTTCTTAAATTGTGGTGCCCGGAATTGGACACAGAGAGCAAATGGGTAAATGTGGACAGGATTACAGCATAAATAGGACTGGCTGTAATTTTAAGGGGCTCTCGTACAAATATCCTCTGGTGAACTCTGATGAGCATACCTGACTGTGGTGGCAATGCTCACATACTGAACTGGGCAACCTTTTAATTTCTCACTATGCCCCACAGTGAGACTAGGTCAGCAGCATTTTGGGAAATTAAAAGGCTGGTGAGATCCAGCTTCTTGCAAGACCCCATATTTTAAAGACCATCTGGGCTGTAAGTCCTGGAAGACCTGCTCTCTGCCTTACAGGCCTTTTCCCACCTGGCCTGGGAGAGAGGGGCCTTAATTGACTCCAGCTGCAAAAGCTGAGGCTGCTGAAGAAGCCAGAGGCCATCTTGGCTGTCTCTTAGTGAAGAACCAGGTCATGGAGCCGGAGCTTCCACAGCCACTGCCCACCATTGGCAGCAACAGCAGCAGATAGGTTCAATGCTGAAGTTAATATTTTATTCTCTTACTGATTATGCTGTTTTAAATGTGCATTTATATATGACTTCCTTTAGTGATGTTTTCTTCTGAAATGTTTAAGATAATCTTTTTTGTTAACTTTGCTGCATTCGATGTGCATTCAGTAGTTGAAATCTTTAAGATAATAGGAAACTAAAATATGTAGCTTTGAATGTATACTTTGCATTTGACTTTTTTCAGTAATGTTTTATTCTGGATTGTTTTATTTGATGTTTTGATATAGGTTGTAAACTGTTTTGAGTCCCCTCCCCCTAAAAAAATATAAAGCTGTATAGAAAGGAAATGAATAATAATAATAATAATAATAAATAATAATAATAATAATAATAGAGTGTGGGGGTTAGGGTAGGTATCAGCAGGGCATAGTGGCCCTAGCAGATGCCCAGTGAGGTGGCTGACTCCAACAGCTGACAATGGATTCCTCATTGCTTGTTTTGGAATCAGGACAGAGTTGTGTGTCAAAAAGCCAGCCTGCTCTTGATTTTTCACAACACTGACAATTCCCTCATGGGTGACTCATTGGTTTCATCAACATCAGGCAGAAAAGCATGGATTCCTCTGGGCTAGCTTAGGGGTTATGGGGGCCATTGCATTTTGGTCCTAGCTATCATTCTGAAGTGTTCCTGCTGAAAATGAAAGGAGTGTTTCTGCAACTATTCAAAATTTGCCAGCATTTCAGATTTTGGCTTTCCAGTTTCCATCTGAAATGTCAATGTTGACTTTGAAATGCAAGTGCTTTATTATGTATTTATTACATTTATGGCCTGCCCTTTCCCCAAGGAGCTCAGGGACTTCATGCCCTGTTTGTCCTTACTCAGGAAGCATCTTACTGGCCAGGCTGCTAGATGAAGATAATTTGGTCTGGTCTAGCAAGGCTCTTCTTACTGCCTTAGGGCAGTATCCAATTATATCCTTACAACAACCCAATGAGGTGAGTTAGGCTGACAGGTGCAGTGATTGGCTCAATGGTCACCCAGTGAACTTCAGGGCTGACTGGAGATTTAAATGCAGGTTTTCCCCTTGCCCAAATCCATTGCTCTAACTACTTCACAATACTGTAATCATTTTATGGGGTTTCAATGACTAAATTCCATCAGTTGAAATACTGCTAAATGCAAATAAGCCACACCTGTCAAATATAGGGAGATAATAAATAACACTGTATCCCAAATCCCCTAAATTACAATTTTAGGTCTACGATTGCTTCTCTGGCTGAATGCAACAATGGGGTGTGGCACATCATTTGGGAGTCAGAAAAAAATCAAAACAATACCAAACAAAAGTACAACCAAGAGAGACTCAACCATGAGATACACTGATCCAGGCTTCCATACACATATTCCTAGCAGGATGAGGATCCTTATGCACAAATTCAGTGACTCTTTCCAGTCCAGTGTTATTGAACCTGTCTGTAGTATGGGAGTGGGGAAGCAGAAGGCTGGGTTTAGCCGTTGTCCCAAACCTCCTAATCTGCATAGTGGCACAATTACTGGATGTTTCAGGGTAGTGGTGGAGCTCTCTGTACACACAGTCGAAGCTTTTGTGCATATGCATAGACAGATCAGGTCCCATATCTATCATTGTAAACAAAACCCTTAAGGTTACTGTAAAGGAAAGATGCTTCCTCCCACTTACTTCCCATTTTGCTAATGCTGACCAATCTGAAAATCCACCAAGGAAGGTAAAGGGGGTCCTTGGCCTGTGCTTCCAACCCCATGTCAGCCTTTTCTTTAACCGCAAGCTGTGCAGAGCTTCACCTAACTTGTTCATTAGTGAACCCAGAGCAAACAATATATCATAAGAACATAAGGCAACTCCTGCAAGATGGGACCCAAAGGCCTCTCCGACATACTGCACCTCCTCTTCTTTTAATGACCATGTGCCCTGCCATTCCTATAGTGTTTGTGTCAAGAAATAACTACAGTGGTACCTCAGGTTCAGTACTTAATTCGTTCCAGAGGTCCGTTCTTATCCTGAAACTGTTCTTAACCTGAAGCACCACTTTAGCTAATGGGGCCTCCTGCTGCCGCTGCGCCGCCGGAGCACGATTTATGTTCTCATCCTGAAGCAAAGTTCTTAACCTGAAGCACTATTTCTGGGTTAGCGGAGTCTGTAACCTGAAGCCTATGTAACCTGAGGTACCACAGTATGTCCTGGTGGTTCTCTCCATTTCACCAGATTTCCATTATGCCACTATTCCTATGTTCCCCTTTAACACCAAACACCCCAGCTCCCTCATCTCGTATTGGAGGCTTCTATCATTACCATATAAAAGCGGTTACTTCTGCAGATAAGTTTGCCGCCATCATTTCCCCCTAAAGATCCTTGGGTGGCTATTAAGCCCTACTATGCACTCATTGCCTAGTTCTGCCCTGTTCCCCATCTGAATGTTCCCCATCACCTTCTGCTCACACCAGCTTTTCCCCAGGGGTCGGTTTAAAAGCTCCCTCTGCAACATTTTTATATTTGTTCTGCGATGAGAGGCCAGAGAAGTTTACTAGTTTGCCAGCAGGAATGGGAGAGAACTTTGGTTCAGTTCACATGTTAAGACAAACCTACCTGATTTACACTTCCCTAAACAATATTCAAATGGAAACACAGCAATCCTTCAGATTTTGTGATGCAGTTCTCCAACTTAAAATAATGCATATTATAGGAAAGTGCATAAAAATGAATACATTGGTGTAAACAGCATACAGAAAGGCATCATCTTAGGAGGAAATGTGTGCAATGTTTATTAGGAGTGAGGTGCACTAAAATGGATTTTTTAAAAAAAAAATTGTAAATTGATTTGGAAATTTGGTGAACTGAAGTTAATGCTAGAAATTGAGAAAGCAAGTGAAACCGAAAGTGATATATTCGTCCATCCCTATTCACAAGAGATCCTTTCTGATTGTTGTCCATGACGACATAGGCAAAGCTCACCTATATGAAGGGTTAACCCTTTAAATGGGGCATCATATTGCAGCTGCACCTCCCCCTCCCCCCATCTACGACTGGTGAGTTTTCGTGACACACATGCCTTTGCTCATTTGCTTCTTTTTTTTTAACTAAAAAAACTAGGAATTTCCTAACTTGTGGTCATTTCAGAAAAAGGAGAAGTTCCCACTCCAAAGAGAGAAACAGACACAGAGAACGCACAACTGAAAAAAGCTTAGCAGTATTTTCTGCCTCATCTATATCTCATTCTCCTAAAGAAGATCCACTGGACCAAAGCCCTGGCACGATTCTGATACCACAGCACACCTGTCCTGTGCAGGATGGGCACGCTTATTCCAGGGCCAGTGGGCCCAGCCATCCTGATGCTCTTGGTAGCAGCTGATATCTGGCATGGTAGGTTTGTTTTTTGTCTATTGCACGGACACCAGGGTAGCTTTGGGCGGCTCACGAATGGTCTAGAAAACCAATCATGTCGCATAGTATAAGGGAGCTTCTTATATCAGTACGCATTAGAAACATCTCTGAATTATTGCAATAACAGTAATCTTATCTGTTGAAACTGCATGATTCTGTCAAAGTTTGTTCTTTTTCCACCGGTACTTGGGATTTGGTCGCCAGTTCATATTTGTGTCATATTTCAGAACTTGTTTTTAAGATTGGCTTCACTTTTCCATAGTTAGGTCATATGAGCCTTTTGTCCACAAACTAAATACTCAGGTGTGAAGTTTATTCCCACCCACCCACCCTGTACGATAGTTCTAAAAAGTGGCTCTAGAATTTCTCACAGTTTGAATGGTAGGCATACTGTGGGGATTACATAAATTGACTCGTGTACGTTCTCGGAGAGGATGAAGTCCATCAATGTTGCATTATTTCTGATTTTATTTAATATATTCATGTACTGTTTCATACATAAGACAGTCTCTAAGCAGTTTAAGATGGTCTCTAAGATCAGAGACTAGGTTTACGCTCAAGAAAGAGAACTAAATTTGATACTTCCCATCTGCTAGTGACCAGAGGTTTTCTTTGTCAGACATCTAATCATGTTTGTTCTTATTTGTTGTTTTTTAAATAGCTAACCACTGGACTAGGGCCAGAGTCAATTCATTATATCTTCATATGTTTTTAAATTAATAAATTAGAGAGGATCTTGGAAGGTGCCCTGTGGTTAAGGCATGGGATGTCTACTCAGTCCCATGTTTTCCCAAACCCTACAATTCAAAGTGCTGCAGCTCTTTTCAGCTCAGGACCTCAGTACTTCAAGGACAGCCTCAGGGAGAGATTCAGGTAGGTAGTCGTGTTGGTCTGACGTAGTCGAAATAAATTTAAAAATTGTCCAGTAGCACCTTAGAGACCAACTAAGTTTGTTCTGGGTAGCTGAAGAAGTATGCATGCACAAGAAAGCCTATACCAAGAACAAACTTAGTTGGTCTCTAAGGTGCTACTGAACAATTTTTTAATTTTTTAATTTATTTAGCGTCAGGGAGAGTGAACCAACCTGGACCCTGCATTCATCGTCTGAGGTCCTTCACCATGTGTCTTCTCTGAGGGAGGTGTATAGGGTGACAACATGAGAACAGGCCTTTTGGGATTCTCTCCCCAGGGAAGCATGCCTGGCACAATCATGGTCAGTTTTTAAGCATTTATCCAGTCCTGAGGTTCCTAAATTGGGGTGGGGGTGGAGGTAGCTAGTTGTTGTATGTCTGTGGCCTCCTTCTTGTGCTCATCCTTTTAAGAGGGGCGTGGGTAGGATTTGCGCTCTCTCGCTTGCTCTCTCTCTATATATGGATAAGCACCTGAAGTCCTGTGTTATTGCTGCTTTTATATTTGGCTTTAATTTTGTTTTGTTTCGTTGGTTTAATGTTTTTATCATGTAAGTCACTTGCAGACACTTCGCTGTAAAAAGCAACTAATACATTTAATAATAGTGAATAACCACAACAGATTTTTTTTCTGCTTAACTGACTTATTTCCCTTCAACTTTCTATGAATATCACTCTTCCATCTTGTTCCTATTCCCATCCCTTCCACATGCACACTTAAAAAATAATAACAACCCCATAATTTCTCAGTTTTTGCTTCCACCAAAGAAAGAAAGCTTCTGGCCACGGAATTCTGCATATTTATTGTTCGTGAATACATAGTGCACATCAAGAATGCACACAATTGTAGATGCCCTCAAAAGGCAGGCGCAATCAAAGGTTTGCTGCAAAAGTGAGTAGCATTCATATGCCACCTTTAGGGTGCCACCTATCCAAGTTGGCTCCTAATACTGTAGCAGCAGCAACAAAAAAAGCTAAGAACAATGTGGGCAGCAATATAACCAAATCATTACTCTATGAGCTGGAAAACTTTTTGGTTAAGGTAGAAAATGCAACTGCAAACAGAGTTATGTGCCTGGTTGAAATGGCTTCACTGGAAGAGAGGGTGGGGGTGGAAATGGGCCAGCAGGACAGTAACTGAAGGTCACTTATGCAATGTGGTAATGTGGTAAAGTGATAGCCAGAAGTTACTGAAAGTATAAAGGAAGTAGGGGAGGAACAGGGTCAGTGACGTTTTCTGAAAGTTCATGAGAAAATTCATTCTCATCAGCTTAAGAAATGTCAGCAAATATATTTATCCGTATTTTGAATAAACTGCAGAAGCCGACTATACATTCTCATTGGTGTCCTCCTCCTCCTACTACTACTACTTATAATGATAACTCTAAATCCATGATTGAATGACACCAGTATAGCTGAATATCACAAGTTGTGTGCATATACACTAATAGTTAATACAGTTGGTCTACAAAGCATACCTTAAGCTTGTAAGAAGAGTTAACTACATAAATACCCCAAAGTCAGCTTCTGCCCCCATCCCAATTCTGAGTAGGCAAGGGATGTAATATTCTCTGTATGCTTTTGATGTGTCCCGCTTTTAAGCAGGAGAGATCAGTGGGACTATGAAGACATTCACTTCCTCCCCAACCCCACCCTTTCTGCCCCTGCTGGCTAGTTTTGAGGTTAGCAAGGTGGCTCCCTTTCAGGACCCTTCACACCTGGTTTTCCGAGCCCCGCTTTAATATCCTTTGGCATCAGAGACAGGAAAGGGTAGCAATAGATATGTGTGCTCTCCTTTTCTGAGGAAGCATGGGCGAAGATGTTTCCATCTTCTCTAAAGCTGTCCCCTCCTTGGGAACATATGTGCACTCAGCCCAAGAAGACTGATGTGTGTAAACTCTCCCTGGCTCATCCATGCCTCTGAATTCTGAGAGCCAGTGCTTTTTTTCAGGGGTACTCAAGCATACACAGTATTGGCACCTTTTGTTGTTGTTAAAAAGTGTGGCACTTAGTGTAACATCTTCATGGTGAGTACCAGCACCCATTTTTCTAGGGAAAAAGCACTGCTGAGAGCTAATATATAGTCAACTTATAGCTGGACCAAGGATGTTTTATTTCCATCTGGAACCAAAGGCCAATTCATATATAAACCATCCGACCGATGGAGGGATATCTGAAGAGTCTGGACCAGATGACAATAAATCATCGTGCTCCTCCACTTAACAATGAGTGAGTCACCAGTATCTCACATAGTCACTCTCTATCCCATACCACCTACAGCCATAAATTTAAAAATTACGCTGTTTCTGGCTATGGCCATGAAAACAGATGTTCCACAGTTAAGGAGCAGAGGCAATTCCCAGTTAGGGAGGGGGAGAAACTGGCCACCTTCTACTCCTGCCCCCAGCAAAGCATTCACACATCCAGTAGGCAGTACCTGCAACATTTTGATGTTCTTGCAATCCCCTGGTGTAGCATCACTCCACAGTGGAAATGTAAAACTGGCAGGTGTGCTGGTGCCAGGTGTGCGAGAGCCTCCAACTCAATCCCCAATGCCGGTGGGTCACTTCCAGGGTGCTGAGCATTGGGCAGATGTCTGCACATGATGGCAGGCACTGCTACCATCCCTGGTTGAGGGCAAGGCACCAAGAATCCCTCTCTGTGCAGTCCTGATTTGCTGCATAGATAGTAAGCTTAATGACTGCATTCTCAATCAGTCATCAAGGTTTTGATGTAACATGAAGTGGGGGAAATTATTAGGATTTACTTCTGAATACATATGCTTAGGATTGTACCGTGCACACAAAATTGAGAGAAGTTTGGGGCATGGGACGGAAGGGCAGGGAGAAGTGAGATAGCATTGTCCTGGGAACATTCCTGCCATCACAGAGCCTTCAAAACCAGTACGGGTCTATGCACCTGATTTCTCAAGAGTCAACAGCTAGAAAGGTTTCGGTACTGTTAAAATGGATCCATTCTTCTGCATGAGAAATGTGCGGTGCCTAGTAGATTTTGTTATTCATTACGCTTTTGCCCCACCTTTCTGCCAACCTTGGCCTAAGACCAGTGCTTTCTTTCTGGGGGGACACAGGGATACGCATACCCTAAACATTTTGTGAATCTTTGTACTTTTGTCCATTTACTGTATTTATTTTTCCTGATTTGAACTATAAAATGGTGATTTTCTTGAGTCGAAATGAGAGTACCCCTACCCTAAACATTTTTTTTTAGAAAAAAAGCACTGCCTAAGGCAGTTGCAAAAAAAAATGAAAACAGGTGTGCATGAGAGAGAGAGAAATACAAAAAAGAAATGCAGATAAAAGCACTATGAAATTCCAAGAGTAAACAGAGTTGCTGATTAGTAAAACAGAAGAATTAAAAAATCTCTTCACCTAAACTCCTGGTGATTTTTTAAAATAAAAACACACATTTATTTAAAAGTTAATACAGCTTTGTCTGCTGCCATAATACAGTGGTAGCTCGGGTTAAGTACTTAATTCATTCCGGAGGTCCGTTCTTAACCTGAAACTGTTCTTAACCTGAAGCACCACTTTAGCTAATGGGGCCTCCTGCTGCCGCTGCGCCGCTGGAGCACGATTTCTGTTCTTATCCTGAAGCAAAGTTCTTAACCCGAGGTACTATTTCTGGGTTAGTGGAGTCTGTAACCTGAGGTACCACTGTATCACAGAATGATCACTCCAATCTTCAATCCCACATTACTTTCATGTTGGCTTGCCAAAAACCTTCCATAGAAACCCAGCTACCAATCTGGTTTACTAGACATTTTGACTTCTAAAAAGACTTTGTTTCTTAAAACTATACACTCTGGGGGCTGAGCATATTTCCCTGGGGAAGGAGTTCCAGAGTCTTTTTGGTGGGAGGCATTAAGGAATCTGCCCCATCCCTGGTCACTCTAATTGGGGTGACATTTTGTCAAGTGCTTCCATTTCAGAGGAATGTTTGTTTTCTGGCAGTCCTGGCACTAAATCAAGTCGCTGGAAAAAGACTGTCCTTCACACACATGTTGCATGCACAAGCGCTGTATGAAATCTGGTTGCAAAAGTGTCACAGCTGGTGCTCGTGAACAGCAGCACAAGTCTTCCCCACCTCTGCAATTTTATGCACTTTTTCAAAGTCCTGTTTTGTTTTTCTTATTTTTTATTTTGCTCTCAAGGCTTAGGCTCGCTGTGCCACTGCTGTGGAAAAGCACTAATCGAGCTCTTAAGATAACCCTTTCCCAAAGGTAGCAACCAATCGCTAGCAATTCCACTCTCTCTGTATAGAATTATCCCACTGCTTCATGAAAGTTCACCTCCTATCAAAAAGATGGATTCTGAAGTGAACTTTGATCAGGAAAGTGGTGCAGTTAGATTATTTTAGATTCTGGACTTGTAGTCTTGCCTGTTAGATGGTGATTGCGTATTACTTCATTTACTTCAGAATTAGATAAGCCAGCCATGTTTTCATTCTCCTTTTTTTGCGCCAAAGTCCTGACTTGATAATACCAACAGACCAGAATTTCTGGCTCTTTATCCAGAATTTGGATACACACCAGACATTTACAGCACACCGCCACCCAAAGAATCATGGGAGCTGTAGTTTACCCCTCACAAAGCTACAATTCCCAGCAGCCCTAGCAAGTTACCGTTCCTAGGATTCTTAGGAGGGAGGGTGTGCTTTAATTATGGCTGACATGTATGGTGTGCAAGCAGCCTTAGTCCAAGTTTAATTTGCACAATTTAAGCAGTTTTCAAACTTTGTTCTGGAGAACTCTGGGCTTCCTTAGAACTGTATCAGGGTTTCAATGGCAGCAAACTTCCTGAAAAGATATGTTACATATTTTCCTCTGAAATGCGCAACCATTGGGACAGTTTTTACAACAAAAAGTGGTGGTTTTTTACTTGCTTAAGGTCCAGGACAAAGTGCCGCCTTTTGGAATTTCCCCCTGGACGTCAATTCCGCCACTGAAATCCTGGTAATGTCTGAAAAAATCTGGACATGTAGCAGTCCTAGAAAGTTGGGGTGTTATTTTTAGGGCACGTTGTCAGCTCAGACAAGGCTACGAAGAAGCTACAGACAAGGCTTTTAAGGAAAATTGATGTGGAAGGAGTATAACAACAATAATGGTAATGAGACATAGAATGATTGAAAAGCCCTGTTCTAGACTTGTGTGCCAAGTTGTACAATTAAAACATTACATACTTAGAATAACTGGAAGAGAAAGATGCTGTTAAGATACGGGATTATTTTTTATTTGACAAATTGTGGTGGTGGTTTCAACTTGTTCATTGTGATATTCACACAAGAATGCAACTGAGTCAAAATTTTGAGCCATTAACATTATTGCAGCTGTTAAGAGCTGTTAAGGTCTTTCTTTATGATAGGTGGCATATTGTTCAGGAATAGCAATAATGAACTTCATGTCTCAGTATATTTGTTATTATTCTAATAACCATCTTATAGTCTTTTTGTGCATAATCACATGTCCACCAAATAAGGTAATACGTTCCATTCTGCTTATTGCACTTCCCACATATTTTTGAATAAGATTTATTGCTCTAATAGAGTTTTGATTTGATATCCCGCTTTATCACTACCCAAAGGAGTCTCAAAGCAGCTAACATTTTCCTTTCCCTTCTTCCCCCACAACAAACACTCTGTGAGGTGAGTGGGGCTGAGAGACTTCAGAGAAGTGTGACTGGCCCAAGGTCACCCAGCAGCTGCATGTGGAGGAGCGGGGAAGCGCACCTGGTTCACCAGATTACAAGTCCACTGCTCTTAACCACTACACCACACATAATTACAGTTATGTTGGTTTATCTATATGAGAGTGTATGCAATTTTAACCAAGAGTCTAATCAATTACTTGACTAACAGCACAACCCTATACTGTACATGTCGAATCAGAAGCAAGCCCCATTTAGATCCGTGGGACTTACTGCGATTCAGCTGCAACTTAAAGCTCCTAGGACTGTGCCCTGCACCCCTGGCACTAATGACAAAACTTTATTTGGCAGAAGCTAAACGCAGAAGCATGTTGAGATCATTTGAATCAGAGCTAACACACTTCCATGACCCAAGTGTTTTCTTATTTTACTTTTTAAACCTAACATTGAAAGAAAGCCAGAATTCATTTTCAGTGGATTGCCACGAATGTGACAAGAACATTTGACATAGTAATCTTGGGCTTGTTTTCAATCTGGAGTAAAACGCAAAAAGCAGAAGTGGAAGAAGAAGAATACCAAGGGGTTAAACGGCAGCGATGAGGAGTGGGAAGAAGAGAGAGGAGCCACAGAGCCCAGAGCAGAGAAAACCATCTTCAATGTGTTTCCTCTGTTATTGAAGGGCACTTCAGAGTCTGTCTCTCCACAACTATTATTCACAATGCCTTCCTCAGCACATTTGAGGTGCTGATTCACTTCTCACTTCCTCATCCTTGTATTATAAATATGAACAGCGGTCAAAAGAACTTGCTGACGCTGCAAAAAAGGCAATTGCCTTCAGCTACGGTAAAAGCACGAAGATGCTCCTTTCTTTCTTTCACCTCCCATTTCATTCAGCCTGAGGAAGAAGCCAATTTGGATCCTTAATAAGAAAGCTGGCATCTGGGGCTCGGATGGCCAGGTGGAAAAGAAGACAGGCCTCCTGCACCTTTCACTTTCCCTTCGGCACAACTATTGAGCTCTGCCCACCCCAATGTACAGTGGAAACTTGAGTTGCGGACGTAATCCATCCAAGAGGCACGTCTGCAACTCGAAGCGTTTGCATCCAGAAGCGCTGAGGCTGTGCATGTGTGCGGCGCGATTTAGCACTTCTGCGGAAGCGGCGAAACCTGGAAGTAACCATTCCGGTACTTCCAGGTTGCCGTGGGACGCAACTTGAAAAGACATAACCTGAAGTGGACACAACATGAGGTATGACTAGATCCAAATGTCAGATCCATTGTAAAAAAAAAATTCAGCACACAGAAGCCCCTGTAGACAAAACCCCTGCCTTTCAGTCATTTGGAATTAAAACCTGTGATTCACAAGGCAACTGCGGCAACACAATAAACCAACACCGTTGATTAATCTATAATAAATAAATAATACATTTTTATTTATACCCCGCCCTTCCCGGTTCAGAAAACCAGGCTCAGGGTGGCTAACAACAAATTTAAAACAATTGATGCAACAAAAAACAGCATAAAATACAGTATAAAACGTAAATAACAATAAATTCAAACTCTAGGAGTGCTTAATATCTTTGTTTCCATCTTGCCACAGTCCATGCAATGAAACTTCTGACTACAGAGCCCATGCCAGATGATGAGTGCATATGCCTGGCCCATTCAGGAAGAGCTGCTAGGAGAATACAGAGGATTGTGTTTGCATACCACATGGCTGTTTTTCAGAGTACCAGAGCCTTATCTGGGCTGCAGCCTGGCAAGGCAAAGAAGTCACAGGGCTCCCTGTCGGCTTCATTTATTTTATTCATTTCAGAACTAATCGGTGCAAGTTGTTTGGTTGTAAGTCGCTTAGGGTTGCCTTGGGCAAGATAAAGCGACTAACAAATTTAATAAATAAATAATAAAAAGATATGCCAATGGTACCTGAAGATACACAGGCTGCTCACTCTCTTTCTTCTTTCTAGGTTCAGCCTCTCCTACCATCAGCCCTAATCTCCCCACTGTGATTGTGGACAAGGGAGACCCGATAAGCTTGCATTGCTCCGGGAATTCTAGTGTGGAGTGGGTCGGCATAAAGAATGAGTCTAATATCGTGGTGTACACCAATGGCACCCTCTACATACCCAAGGCCAGTTACAAGGACAAGAAAAACTACCAGTGTGCTTATGTTAACCGTACCAGTGAGGAAACAGCATCTGTATCTCTCTGTGTGAAAGGTAACCAGACTTTTCTACTCTACTTCATTCAGTTTCAATCCCTCTTCCCACTCTATGCTTCCAAAATATCAAACAAGGGCTATGCACTTAGGGAAACCCTTTGGGGGCACTGACTCCATGCAGCTAACAACGGTTTGAAAAGGAAGAGTGGGGCAGTTTCTCCCAGAAACCTCCCTCTGTCCCCAACCCTCTGCAGCCAGCTTGCTGTACAGGCATAGTCTCTCCTCATGATTTGAAACTGTATCTATACAGCAGGCTCCCCTCTATAGATGTTTCCCTCAATGCATGGATGTCTGCTGGTTACCATAACGAATGGATGGTAGAGGAGCATAGTGAGTGGGAGCCAACTCTCTCCATCTGTATATTTGTTAATATTGTGGATTGACTGCATGTGTTGGGGAGGGGCAGTATGTCTGGTGCGGGACACGACGTGCTCCTTCTGGGTAGTTGATCCATCTTTGGCCCCCCTGCTCTCAGCTCTCCCCTGTGGCTCCTAGAAGCTGTTGGCATGTGACAGGGGCCACACCTCAGGAATGGCTTCATCTGTCTGGCTAAACCAGGTGAGGGTAGCTGATGGGTCTCAGTGAGTTAGGGACTTCCCCTGCACATGACAACAGACCAATAAGTGAGTCCAACGGTCAAGAAGGCAGTTTCTGCATATGCTGTAGAGGGAAGTGAGGGCCAGATGGGGCTCGTCAACCTGGAAAGAATGAAAACTCTGATCCTAAACCTCCCCTACCTTGCGACTACACTCGCTTTGGAGTGAGAAAGGCTTTGGGAGCAAACCCCGAGGAAAAATCTGTACCTGTTGCTTTGTGGGACATCATCAGGAGAAGAAAAGGAGTAAACCCTACACAAATCCAGAGTGGAGTCCTTAAGGTGGTTGGATGGCATTTTGTATGCCTCCTTCTGGCATCTCCTGCTGCCAAGCTGGTGCCAAATGTATTGCTTTCCTTTCCTTTGGACCACATCCATAAGGCCCAGAGGAAGGATCTTATTGTCCGGGCAGCCCAGGATGTCCAGACACACTGCCCAGACTTGCGCCCCAGAGAGAGAGGTTGTTCAATGAATGTGTGTGAAATGGTGCCATTCTTACTTCAAATTTTCAACCCATTGGCTCAGCTATAAATATACATGAACATTGCTATGTGGGTATATAGCGGAGGATACCTAAACTCAGTTAGGGGAGGGTCATTTCCCCAGATAATTTGGTGTGAGGGAGCCTAGGTAGTTGCCATTGCTTCCAGTTGCTTCTAATGTATTCCAAGTTGCCACACGCACATCTGCTAAATGCTGGCCTCAGCTTCACAATTGATTTCTGACCCTTCTCTCCACCCCCCTCCACAGATCACAGCTCAGCCTGGTGTGTCCTTAAATACTTCATTAGGGTGACAGAAGGTGAGGATGTGGTGCTGCCATGCTTGATCGCTAACCCAGAATTGGCAAGCAATGTTACCCTGTGGATGGACTCGCGCAACATCTCCTCTGGGTTCTCTTTCAACGCTCAAGAGGGAATACGTATGCACAGTGTAAACATGAGTGATAAAAACTTCTATAAGTGCCGTGCCCTGGTGCAAGGACGGTGGGTGGATTCAGCAAAAATAGGCCTTATTGTTGAAGGTAGGTTTGCAGTTGCTCTTTCTACAGTTGGCGCCACAACAACAGCAGTGGTGGGGATCAGGGTGGCGTGGGGTATTTCTAAGTTGCTGGTGTAGTTATTCTGATAGCACAGTGCTAAAGGTAAAGGTAAAGGGACCCCTGACCATTAGGTCCAGTCGTGACTGACTCTGGGGTTGCGGCGCTCATCTCGCTTTTATTGGCCAAGGGAGCCGGCGTACAGCTTCCGGGTCATGTGGCCAGCAGGACTAAGCCACTTCTGGCGAACCAGAGCAGCACACGGAAACGCCATTTACCTTCCCGCCGGAGCGGTACCTATTTATCTACTTGCGCTTTGATGTGCTTTTGAACTGCTAGGTTGGCAGGAGCAGGGACCGAGCAACGGGAGCTCACCCAGTTGCGGGGATTCAAACCACTGACCTTCTGATCGGCAAGTCCTAGGCTCTGTGGTTTAACCCACAGCACCACCCGCGTCCCAGCACAGTGCTAGAAGAGTGCTAAAGGTCACCTCTTGTTTCCTTTCACAACAGCTTTGAGTATTGGGTGAGGCTAAACTAGGGAGACTTCAAGGGCACGATGCAACTTTCATGTCTGAGCAAGGATTTTAACATCAATCCCTTCTTGCATCCAGACTCCACATCCTTTTCTTGCTGCATTGCACTGGACCCGTGCTAAAGATGGGAGAAAAAATTGGCTCAGTTCACATTTTAATACGAAATTAGCTAATTTGCATTGTCTGGAACAATGTATGAACCAAAACTTAGCTATCCATCAAAATTGGCACTTAATGCAAACACTGACTAGTGTGTCTGAGCATGCAGCTTTGTGCAACACACAATAAATGCAACAAATTATAAATAGCAATGGTGGCAAACCAACTCCTAGCCAGCAGTGGCAGAACTTCATAGAACAGCATAGCTGCTGCCACATCCGCACCCACTCTGCTTATGCCAGCTGAAGTTGAAGGACACTGCATTTTTGCTTTGCCAGCTCTTGGGCAACAGGGCTGACTTTGAATTCATGGTTTAAAAAAGTGGGTCACACAGTCAAAAAATGATGGCACAAGCTGAAGAAATCTTGACAGATCTGAAAATGCTGCTTGTTACTTCACTTAGACTGTAGCTAATCGGCATACTTCTTTTCTTTTCTTTTTTGCTTGATTTAGCAAGCACCTTATCTGTCACAATTGAAATGAAAGATCATGTGAGACTACGAGGAGAACCTTTCAATATCACCTGCAGAATAAGTTCCCGCTCCTATTCCTATGAGGCAAAGTGGACCTATCCTTCCACTGCAAATGTAAGTGATTTTTAAAAGGTATTTAGTCAGAACTGTCTGATATGGCTGAAACAGCAAAGACCTGGGATAACAGAGAGATTTGGTGGCACGGGCTAATTGATGCACGACTTTAAACTGGATGTCATATGTAGCCCTGCTGATCTGGTCTTTGCTGAGCATGAACCTTGTGAAGGCTTTCTTGAAGGATGGAGTAGGGTTAGCCATGCTAAATGAGGTGGTGGTACACCTTCTACTCAAAAAGCTCTCCCTAGACACAAAAGTGTATGGTCATTATTGCCTAGTTATGAATATTCCCTTTTGTGGTGATTAGGTTCTGGTGCACCTGGAAGAAGCTAGTTATCTAAACCAGAGCTTTCCAAGCTGCGTGTCCTGACACATTAGTGTGTCGGCTGCAGTGTGTTGCACGAATGCTCCCCACACTCCTCCCAGGGCTGGAAAGGGAGCGGGCAGCCCGCCGGTTTGCTAGTAAGACTGACTTACTGTGTCACAAAATGATGCATGTCTATAAAGTGTGTCACCAACATGAAAAGTTTGGCAAGCTCTGATCTAGATCATTTTCAGGCTGGATTCAGACTTAGTCTTTGCACCAAAGTTGCTTTGGCTGCCCTGATTGATCAAGTGCATTGGGAGAAGGGTGTGTGTGTGTGTGTGTGCACGTGCGCGCATATGTGCAATCCTGCTCCACCTCCTTGCTCTCTCAGTAGATGTTGATACCATCAAAACATGCTATCCTCCTGCTAGACCAGCTCTCGGGGTTGGAAGTTGGGGCACAGTATTGCTGTGGTTGTGTTCCTACCTACAAGGCCGAGACAGCAGGAATAGGAAATTTCTGCTCAGCCCCTTGGCAGTTGTGCTGTGGGGTCCTGCAGGGATCCATTCCCCCAGCCCCCGTAATATTTAACAACTGTATGAAACTTTTGGTGTCAGCCATTTGGGGAAGTTGATTTTGCTTGTGCACTTATTTAGGTGAATACTGCCCATAGTTTCATATGCCATTGCCATTCTCTAGGAGCAGTCATAAGCACAAATAAATACCTACTGTGTATATTTACTTTATGATTTAGGTCTAATCCTTTGGGTGATGATGGAGCAACACTGGGTCTAGGATGGGCACTAATGAAATGAGATGAATTAAAGTGAGGATGGTGACAACTAAAACAACGACTTGTCTACAAAATGTGCCATCATTTCTAACTTTCCTGGCTTACAGGTCAACTTGTTTCCAATGGAAGCTTATGATGTGACATCTAGAAAATACTTCACAGACCATACCCTGTCCATTCCAACAGTACGGTTAGAAGACACTGGGGAATATACTTGCTTGGGAACCAATTCCGCAGGAACTACTAATTCTTCAGCCACCCTCCAGGTGATAGGTGAGCAAGTCTTGATGTACACAGCCTGGGAAAATGAACCTTGGGATTCTGCTTTTCCCCACTGAGGTTTCACTGGGAATCAAACTGGGATCCCAATTTAGTAATGGAGCTATCATCCTTCACTTAACACAATGAAAGCAGCAATGCATTAAAATAATTTCATAGAATGTTTCTCAGGGCCTTGAGAAAGTCTTACATCTATTTGATGTCCTAGTCTCTTGATGAAGGAGATGAAGTACAAGGGCAGAAATTAATACGTTTTTCAGGATGCGCAATGTTATAAGGAGAAGAAAGAAGTTTGTTAATGAATTCAGAGAGACACACAGTGGTAGAATCACAACCTCCCCCATCCCTTTTATTTACAATTTCTATTTTCCTTTTAAAATCCTGGTTAATTAATCAATATAACTACTTGTAGCATTTTTCCAGACAAAATGTAGTATATTCTCTGTACCCCCTAAAAACTCATTCTGATCATTCTAAGTTACCCAAGTTTTCGTAAGCAGATTTTTAAAAATTAGACTGCAAAACAGCTGGTTTTTTCCAAGTCTCATATTTCCATTCATTGTTAATCACATCTTCCCCTTCAGCTGCAACCTAATTCTCTGTATTTTTTACTCCATGGATTCTATATTTTCTGCTCCTACCAATTTGTTCCCAGCAGCATTCAAGACATCCGTGATGGATCATACTTATTCACTCATTTGCCACCACCTTTTAAAGTTACTGATATGCCCCACAATAAATCAAATGCTGCAAACTTGTTCATGTCTAATGGGCCCAGTTCTCAACATCATTCACAACCCAGCAGCCCAACAATACAGCTCACCCAGTTTTAATACGAAAACAAACTTCAGTCAAGGGAGGTGTGTGTTGACCCTTCCCTTTATCTGAGCAAAGGTTTCTGATTCCTGCATTGCAGGTGGTTGGACTAGATGACCCTCTGTTTCCCTTCCAACTCTACAATTCTATGACTTTATGATCATTGCACACTTAGTCTGGTGATAATGCACACATTTAAATGAGTGCCTAAGCTGGGCTTTGTTTCAGGAATAATTATAATATAATATAATATAATATAATATAATATAATATAATATAATATAATATAATAATAATTTTATTTGTACCCCGCCCATCTGGCTGGGCTTCCCCAGCCACTCTGGGCGGCTTCCAAAAAAAATATTAAAATACTCTAATACATCAAACATTAAAAGCTTCCCTGAACAGGGCTGCCTTCAGATGTCTTCTAAAAGTCTGGTAGTTGTTGTTCTCTTTGACATCTGGTGGGAGGGCATTCCACAGGGAGGGTGCCACTACTGAGAAGGCCCTCTGCCTGGTTCCCTGTAACTTGGCTTCTCGCAGTGAGGGAACCGCCAGAAGGCCCTCGGTGCTGGACCTCAGTGTCCGGGTAGAACGATGGGGGTGGAGACGCTCCTTCAGGTATACAGGAAGCATTTAAAAAAGGAGCATTTGGGTTAACATGAGAACAATGGATTCAATACAATGGAGTCAATACATAACCCAACATATGTCCCCAAGTTCACTGCTCCCCATCAGATTTGTAGGTGAAACACCACCACAATTTCCTACAGAGAATAACTCTGTCCTTTTGATGTCCTTTTGACTTCAATACTGCAGGCTTAATTCACCTATCTCGAGCTCTCATCCAGGCAGAAGACAAAAGGATGAATCATCATCTTGCCTTTTTGGTCCATCATTTATGCCTTCCTGGACCTATGTGGCCTGGGGAGAGGCATGGCTTAGGGAGAGTCCCAGACAAGGAAGCCTGTAAGACCACATTTAGCCCATGGGCCTATGCTTCTCCATCCCTGCATTAAGCAATTGGAAGGCTTCTCCATCCCTGCATTATGACATTGGAAGGCTTCTGCCTTGCTATGTGGAGGTCCAATTACTGTGATTATTCAAGTTGCCAAATTCCAAGTGGGTATCACAAGGGAAAAACCACACTGATCCTAGTTGTGTCCCAACCTTTTCTCCTAGGAGAAAGGTTTAAAAAACAAATCAAAAAAAGAATTCCTCTGTGCAACATCTTCATTCATTCATTTTCTTTTCAGAGAGTGGCTATGTGCATTTGTCCACCATACAGAACAGAAGCCAAGAGACAAATTTGCACAGCAGCTTGAACCTGCACGTGCTCATTGAGGCTTATCCTAGACCTCACACACAGAGATGGACATACATGAACCCATCAAGGAGCTCCCAGAATTTCACACTCAATATGGAAATGACTTCTGGCAACAACAGGTAAGAAAGAATGTGCCTCCTCTTTTCTAAATGATTTTCCAAACTATAAATTAATTGCACGAGGGATGCACAGAACTCTTCCATTGGCCAAGCTTGCTGGGGCTGATGAGAGTTGTAGCTCTATCATCTCGAGGACCAAAAGTTTCCCACACTTGACCTAAGGTATGATATGAGCAATGCCCTCTTGCTTGCTTCTACACAGACTATTTATGACACCTGTCCATAGATAATGCAAAATTATCTCTGGTCTCTATTTGAGAGTTTTCCATTCTGATTGCTTCTGAAAGGACCCTACCGTGTGCATTTGTTCTTTTTTTGTGAAAGGTACAACAATACGCTCAAACTGAACAGGATGGAGGAAAAGAATGGTGGAATATACACATTTTTTGCAGATAATGGTGAAGCCAACGCATCCATCACCTTCAACATCTCAGTGAAAAGTAAGTGTTCCATCCACCACGGTTCTTCCAATGTTATGTCTGTGTTGAGAAGGAACAGCAGAACATTCAGTCTCAACCAACAAGCTAAAGTGAAGGATGTAGGTGACCTCTCTGCTCTTCCTGTAAGCAAATGTGATGTTCCAAGATAGCTATAACAATAAAATACACCGAAAGGAATTGTGATTGCAGTGATACAACCACATACACTCAAAGCAGCCCCCAAGAATAGATCAAGTGATCGAGAGTGAAGTATAATTGCCAGCAGTAGCCTTTCCTAGTGGGAACTGGAATAATCCACACCAAAAGGAAAATGTTGACTGTGCTTTTGCTTGGATAAAGTGGTGACCAGCTACAGAATAGATTGGCTCCAAAGGCCACATCTGAGACTCTGGTATAGAGTCATGGAATTGTAAAGTTGGAAGGGAACCTGCATTTGTCGAACCCCCTGCAATGCAGGAATCTCAACTGAAGCATCCATGACAGATGATCATCCAACCTCTGCTTAAAAACCTTTCATGGAGGAGAGTCCACTGTCTTCTGAGAGAGTTTGTTCCGCTGTCGAACAGCTCTTACTGTTAGACAGTTTTTCCTGACGTTTAGTCAGAATCTCGTAACTTGAATCTATTGGTTCCTATCCTCCTGGAGCAGAAGAAAACAAGCTTGCTCTCTCTTCCTGGTGGTGGCCCTTTAGATATTTGAAGATGGCTATCATATCTCTTTTCAAGTCTCCTCTCAGTCTCCTCAGTATACCAACTTCCTCAACTGTTCCACTTAAGGCTTGTTTTCCAGACTCTTTTATCATCTTGGTCTGCACATGTTCCTGCTTGTTAATATCCTTCTCAGATTGTGGTGCCAGGTTTGGTCTGGCCAAAATAAAACCAGGAATGTATTATAAGTACACTGCATAAGCAGGGCTGGGGTGGGATTGTAAATGTTAGAAGGTTCTATTACTTCCCTTGCTCTGGACACTATACTTCTGCTGACACAGCCTAGAATAGCATTTTTGTTTTGTTTTGTTACTGCATCACACTGTTAACGCATGTTAAGCTTGTGGTCTACTAAGACCTCTAGATCCTTTCCCCATGTACTACTGGCAAGCCAGGTGTGTCCCCTACATTATATTTGTGCAGCTGGTTATTCTTGCCTAATTTTAAAACCTCACACATTACCCTTACATGTTACCCACTTTCCCATACGCCAGGTTTCACTAGATATTATTTCATGATGCAATTTCTCATGTTGCCTATGTTAAGCATGGGGTGGAAAATGAAGACTGCATGTGCATCATACATTTAAAGCGCCCCCCTCCAAGAATCCTGGGAATGGTAGTTTAGGTAAAAAGATAAAGGACCCCTGGATGGTTAAGTCCAGTTGCATTGGACTATGGGGTGTGGCACTCATCTCCACTTTCAGACTGAGGGAGCTGGCATTTGTCCGCAGACAGCTTTTCCAGGTCATGTGTAGGTATACAAATGGCTGCTATACCTAACAGCTCTTTTACCTTTGCTATTCAGCTCCCCCTACAGCTAAACTGATGGACAACAGCTCCGGCAGCCTTTGGTGCGAAGCCAGTGGTTATCCTGCTCCACACATTGAGTGGTATAAATTGCCTCGCAATCTTCATCCAGACAGGTGAGATAAGTTATAGCATTCCCTACAGTTTCCAGAAGTAACACTACTGAGTTCACTAGGGAAGTTTTTAATCTTTGATCTTTTATTGTGTTTTTAAAAATCCTGTTGGAAGCTGCCCAGAGTGGCTGGGAAGGCTCTCCCAGATGGGTACTGATCCTAAGGTCAAAGGCCTGGCAGTCCAGTGAATTTACCTGAACACAGCTCAATCCTTCATAGAGCAGAATTTAGAAGCTGATAAATAAAGTAACAGATGAAGCAGACAAAATTCTATGAGCATATTAATATCTCCATCATCTTTGGCTGTCCGGCAGATGTGACCAAGGTGGAATGCTGCTTATGAAAGACACCAGCCCAGAGATAACGCATGAAATTCCCTTCGGAAGAGTGACATCGAAGAGCACCCTCAAAATTGATGAGATGCTGGACAACGTGACATACTGCTGCCTAGCAGTGAATAACATGGGGAATGGATCCAGTTTCGGTCCATTGGTTCGATACATAGGTGAGACAAATCTGAGCATCTTGTTTTACCTTTCAGCTCACCAAATCCTGGTTGTGGCTGCATTTACGCTAATATAAAGGGGGCTCCTATGTGATTCTGTCCCTTGAGGGTGGCCTGGCACCAGCATTGTACATTGTTTGGCCCCAGGCCTTTCCCCTCTGACAGGCATTTCAAGTTCCTCTGGAACAGATGGCTGAATTTGCTGTTTGATAATTCCACTGTTTTAATTTAATGTGCTTTGTCATTTTTAAACTGTATTCTTGTTATCTGTCCTGAGATCATCTATATTGAAGCATGGGAAAGAAATTACATAAAGAAACAAGCAAACAAACAAATGTCAGAAATGTTGTGCAAGTGTGCGCACCTATACACCCATACACACTCATTCTGCCCGAGCTGGAGCAAGCCACAGGACTTTGGATATGGCAGTGGTTCTGCTGCCCCTTTTTCACTCTGCTGCTCCTAGTCAGGGAGTGGGATTGCTCTGTAAATTGGCTTTGCTATCACTGGGTATCTGTGCCTTTGTTTTATATAGCAAAGCAGGGAGGAAGCCAGGTATCGCTCTTGCTCTACTGTTATGTTTGATCTGATAGCATGGTTCTCATGAATGTTCAGGAATGACTGATGCACTACAAACTTTTATTTTCTTTCCCTCCCACAGCATCTGAACCCCTGAAGGAATTCCCCAAACCAATTCTTATTGCATGTGCTGGGACGATGTTTTTCCTGCTTCTGTGTATCATCATCCTATTCTACAAGTATAAACAGGTCAGATGGGTGTTCATGGTCTGTGTGGAAAGAAAAGTAGACAGGGAAGAGGTCCAGAGGTTGAATGCAGCTCAACTGCTGTAACTCTTCATGTCTAAAATGGCTCTCTCTCAAAATGCGGTACAGGAGAAGACCCTGCTGAGGGAAAGATTTTTTAAACCTTAGTGTCATAGTGGCATAAAAATAATCCAAGCTAAATTGTGAAGGGGCATATTGACCCAATTAAACGAAACTACAGCCTTCAAACCCACCCAAATTTAACAAAACCACATCCTTAATCAAACTGGGACTGTATGCCATGTGTTTGATTTTAGTATGGAGGCCTCATTTAGTAAAATTCATGGGCCTCTTCAAACTTATAACAGTCACAACATCTATGGAGAAGGCTGCTGGGAGTTTAGCAGGCCAATCCTATGTATGTCTAGTTGACATTTAAGACCCACTAAATTCAGTGAGACTTATTTTCCAGATAATATGTTGAAGTGCTAAAATGCTATTGAACAATGCTTTTCTGATGCATGGATAATTTTTCCTTGCAGAAACCAAAGTACCAAGTCCGTTGGAAGATCATTGAGGCCTGTGAGGGAAACAATTACACTTTTATTGATCCCACCCAGCTTCCTTACAATGAGAAGTGGGAATTTCCCAGAAACAACCTGCAATTTGGTGAGGAGCAATCCTTGTACACTTGCTCTGGTAGTAGTAAGTCATTCTGTTTATCTACATTTGTGGAAGGTCCAAATTATTAAACTGATACACAGCAGTTGCATAATACTATCCTGCTTATATGAAGGACTGCACAATTTCCCCCCTCATCATAATTCTTGGGATTTTGCAGAATGAGCAAAATGGCATCCCATAGCAGCTACTGACTCAATGGAAAAGGTCTCAATGAAAAGATCAGAAAAATCAGAAGCGGAGAAATCAGGGCTACAAATAACAAAGAAATGACATTGAACTGTGCAAGGCACAGAAACTGCTCCTGTTGTTGACTGCAAACCTTCTCATAGCCTGCTGTGGCTTATTGAACTTTAGGAGATATTACTTGTCTGCTCTCAAGGATATGTGCATGTGGGACAGGCAGGGACACACGCACACACAATGATCACTGAATCAGTATTAAAAATCCTCCTCCTGATTCTGTTATGCTTCTAAACACCATGTTTGCTTTCATAGGAAAGACCCTTGGAGCTGGAGCTTTTGGAAAGGTGGTTGAGGCCACTGCTTTTGGACTTGGGAAGGAAGATTCTGTCCTGAAGGTGGCTGTGAAAATGCTTAAATGTAAGTGCTGGTTAAAGCAGTTCTTCGCCAGTGCTCACTAGCTAATAATCATTCTAAAGACCTGCAAATTGAAAACCAGCTCCAGCATTGGAATAAATTGGGGGTGATATAAGTAAGGAGCAAGAAGCAAGTCCTTCTCTATTTGTATACTTATATTTAAGTACTGAACATACTGATCCTAGGTGACTAGCTGGGATGGGGGGGTATCAATTCAATGTGCATTTATAGGTGAACTTAACCTAATACATACTTTATGAAGCAATGTGAAACACAGCCACTTTTTGAAGTGTGCACGTATCTTAATTTCGCAATGTAGTTCTCCAGCCAAGTAATGTACACAAAAGTGATTATATTCTATGTATATGCATATAAATGCATATATTAATGAAAACAACATACAAAAATGCATTATATTATGGAAACCTGCCTTGCAAAAGAAGAGTATACATTAGGCAAAGTTGCTTTTGAAAAATGTGTGTACAACAGGAGAAATTTGCACAAAAACGCTGTGCATTTTCACAAGAACCTGCATAAGAGTTTGCATACAACTTGTTTCATTTCTGGTTTCAGCAACAGCACATACTGATGAGCAAGAAGCCCTCATGTCAGAACTGAAGATCATGAGCCATTTAGGTCACCATGACAACATCGTCAACCTGCTGGGAGCATGTACACATGGAGGTAAGAAGCAGTCCCTGGCGCCACTACAGTCCCCTCCATTCTCGTTCCTATGGTTTCATTCTTTTCAGCAACATTTCCCCATAATGGAAGAGTCATAGATTTTCAAGTCAGTATCACAATCATGACAAGAATAAACATTTCTGCTTTGAGAATGCTGGCTATTAAGACCTTAAGGGTTACAATACACCCTGTAGGAAATTAGAAGTGGCCTGAATTTACAGGAACTATATTTAGTTGGGGTGGAGTGGCGGGAGGTAGACCTCATTTCACAATAGGTGTGCTATTCTCACTTTTTAATCTGCCATCATAGTGCTGCTTCAGACTACTTTCTCTTCGTCCTATTTCACCTGTTTCTGGTTTCATACCTGTCATTCCAACACCTGAGAGTGGAACTACACAGTCAGCAAAATCATGATATGTAGTTTTTGCTATACTGTACCACTTTGGCTTGCAGGTAGAGGAACACATGCTTGAATTTTCCTGCTATAAAAGAATTTCAAAGAGATTTTTAAAGCAAAAAAACCATGCATGTCAGAGTTTTACATGAAGCTTCTCCAGGTGGCTTTCTATCTACAGGGAATCATTTTACACGAACAGAGCATTCAATTCCCCCTTCCCTCTCTGAAATGGTGCTGTCCAGCAAGAACCATGTCACGTGATTCTACTGATTACATAACTTGCCTTTGAGAGCAAAACTACACTTTACATTCCAGTTAGGAATTACTTTCCCCTGCTTGGTTTTCTGTTGTTGTTTTTTAAGCCCAGGTCAGTCTTGATAAACCACAATCCAGTCACAATCTGACTGCAGGAAAAGCAAGAGATAGTGTTGCTTAGCCCTTTCTCTTGTGAGACCTTTCTGCTCATAATTCCTTCATCCAAGATGTTTGTCTACCTGCAGAAAAAAAAGGCAGCTTGAATAGGTAATTTTGAGTGGTAAAGAAATCTGGAGGGAATGGGCTGATGCACATCCTGCTTTGCGTTAAAAACAATGTGGAAGCCCTGTGTGGCACTGCTACAAAAACCAACATCCTTTAAACTGAAATAGTTAGTGTTGATTAGTCAGACTAAGTTGCTACCTAGCAGAAACAGAGTACAATGATGCCATTTTCTGATCAGGTTTATTTTTTTCTCTTTCAGGCCCTGTATTTGTCATCACTGAGTATTGTCCTTATGGGGACTTGCTGAATTTCCTGCGAAAGAAAGCAGAGTGTCTCATAATCCAGGATTTAACATTTGAGTCTTCTCTTGATAGCATGGCAGCAGACTATAAAAATATGTACCTTGGGAAGAAATACGTCCGGAGGTAAGAATCCAAACCAGTACAGATTCAACAGAGGGCTAAAACCCAACAGAATTAGGGCAAATTTCCAACCTAGCATACCTTTACAATACAGTCCTCATCTGAGAAGTCAATGAGAGCAAGAGTAATTTTGCTAAGCTTTCATGACTGGGATTTGTACACAAGGTAATTAGCTCATGTTTCATATAGTGTGAGAGATAGTGGCTACATGATCTGAGCACTTCATTCTAGGAACCAGACGAAATGGCCAAGGGCCTCACATGTTTCTGTCCAATGGAATGGCCTACTCTATCTTTAAAAGGGCTTTGTGGCATGAAGGAAGTTGACCAGAAGCTTTATTTACAGATGGGAAGAGCTGGTACCCACATTCTTCAGCACCTTCCATCCCACATACGACTGCTCTCCCTTCTTGAAATGCCACAACACACATTTATATTTCTTGAGATAAGCTCAAGAAATATAGTGTTTCTTGGAAAGAGGCAAAGGGATTGATGCCTCGTGCCAGGATGCCTGCCAATCATTCTTATTTTTCGCTTACATTCATGGGCTTTGTCCCACCCTAAACAAATTCCTCACACACTTACACCATTTCAAATAATGACATACTTAATATTATTAGCAATGTGTTAATATGCGATGAAGTCCCTACAGCATTTTTTAAAGGACACTGAGAAAGCATTTGATAGAGTTGAGAAGCCCCATTTGAAGTTTTTAATAGATTGGGGGGGGCAGTTTGTTATACGACTTTAAAGTTTTAATGCTGCATCTAAAGCTAAGTTTATGATGATAGCCAGCATCAATTGGACTGGAACTTAAAATTACAGATTTGCACCTTTAGCGCTCCTCCATTATCTACATGATCTCTTATTCAGGATGCTAGATTTGATGCAGAGATTAGATTGTTAATCATTTTTTTCTTTTTCTGTTTCCATTGATGCAGTGACAGTGGAATCGGTACCCAGTGTTTGGACAGTTATTTGGAAATGAAACCAGTAACAGCATCAGGCTCTATGCCACCAAACGGTAAATAAGCAAGGAATGATGCTTTCAATTATTATTTCCAGAGGAGGTAGTTCCTGCTGCTGAGGTTTTCAGTTTTTGCCAGTATTTTTATATGATGGTTTGTTTATTACATCAAAATAATAATAATAACAGAAGTGAGCTCAATGTAGCATCTCCTTTCTTTTCACAATAGCCCTTACAGGTTGGACTGAGAGATGTATAAAAATATCTGCTGACAGCATCCAACATTGGCACGTTTGTGTTCCCTGTGTTCATTGCATCCTAAACTAGACTTTGATTGTCCACTATTACAGCTGCCTGAATGTGCGTAGTTTTCAGGATCACGACCCTTACAGCAACATATTGTGCCAAAATTCAAATAAATTAGCCAGAATGTGAATTATTATGGGGAACTACATTTTTAGATATGCAGCTTTTCATTAATCACCATGAAATCCTGTAAGGGCAGATTCTAATTTTATTTATTAAATTTGCGATTCTAAATGCAGAATTTGAACACCAATTAACAGAATGATACATTGCTTTTTGTAACTGGAACTCAGCTCCCATGTACAAAGATCACATGAGCAGCATTGCTAAGCGCATCTATGTGTATAAAATAGGAATTGCAGCTCTTGCATGGAAAATAAATGCAAACAAATGCTCAGTCCATTCATATTTCCCACTTCAGTATATTCTGCAACCACAACTACATACATTATTACACAGGTTAGCATCATAAATGACATGTGCATAAATTTTGTACTGAACAAATTAGTCCTATTAGTTGTAGGGACTGGGAACAGCTTGCACATATAATCCAATTGTATTGAACAAATAGAACTGGGCCACTAATTCTCTTCCTACTAGCAGACTTCCAGTTCAATCATAGTCAAAAGCAAGCTCATCCGAGTTCAGTGGGACTTAAATCTTGGGAAAGTGTTACAACCTTCATTGTACACTGGAAGGTTCAAATTCAAGTGATTGCTCTTTCCTTTCTCAAGATGCTTAACTGTTAACCATGGTTCCGTGTTATTGTTCCCATTTCTAGACTTCATTCATCTCCCTATATTGGAGATATGGTTCAGTTAGCTTGAACATTGACTTCATCCTGTGGTAGAGTTGCCTTTGGTTGATTACCATGAGTTTTCCCCATTCCAGGGAGGAGCTCAGTGTCAGGAGAGGACATGGACGGCCATCCTCTCGACCTGTATGACTTGCTGCATTTCTCCAACCAGGTGGCCCAAGGAATGGCTTTTCTTGCTTCAAAAAACGTAAGTGCACGCTCCCCTGAACATAGTTCTCTTTAGAAAATGTTTTCAGGATCAGTTATGCAGAAACCAAGGCGTCATTTTCCATTACTATGCAGGAAACTGACTTGCATACCAAACAAAAGGCCTTGGCCCAACTTTTACTCTACATATGTGCAGCAGTTGGAACCCCACCCTGCTCTGTACATAAGTATATCCTGCATGCTACCCTTGAATAATGAACGCATAGCGCTGAAGCCTGAAAGAAACAAAAGAACTAAGGCTTAGTTCTCAGTGAGGTGATAAGCCTATGTCAAGGCTGTACCATTTCATACCGTTGGTAGGGGTTCACATGATTGAATGTTTCTCTATTAAAATAAATCCCATATAACGCCCACCCACTGACTAAAAAACCACCAACTTACTAGTATGGCAGGGAGAAGGCTAAGTTCCCTTTCCCCCAGCAGCTAGTTTTCTGTGTGGAAGGTTGTTGTGAACATGGAGGAACATTCAAATGTGTGAGGTAGCCTGAAGTGTTTCTTATCTTAGATTAAGAACCTGCTTTTGTACAGGAGAAATTTATTATTACAGCATCCTAAATATATTATTATTATTTTGCATTTTTAATGAATTCCATATCAAACAAAACTTAAAACTAAAATGATGCGAACAGAAGAGGATCCCTAAAGTAAATAAGTGGCATTGTTAACATAGCGAAGAATTATTCCTTAACTGACTTCCCATCCCCTTTCCATGATTCCTCTTATCTCCTCTTTTTCTTGCATCGTCTTGGTTCACCCAATCACAACTACTTTTGTAAACTTAGGTTATTTCTTACACTGCTGGAAATCTTACCATTCTGCTAAGCCGATTGTTTGATTATAATACTTTTCCATATAGGCAATTAACAGTATCCAGTCCTCCTTAAATACTTATGGCTTTTGATAGAAAGGAATCCAGGTGTATGTGTATATCTCCCTATATGGTGAGGAACCATTTCTCTGCCCAGGGCTGATTTCTCATGGGGATCATCTGTCAGAAGGGAAAGATGGGGCACTCCTTCCCCTTTGATTTCCCCTCCTTGCCCCTTGCATGAAATTAGGGGAGGGAATTGGTGCTTCCTACCCCAATCTGTACCTGTGTATACATATGGATGCTGTACAATAACATGAACTCTATTTTTCATCTTGTGCAGTTCCCTCTTCTCCAACCAGCAGAAGTATTACCATTTTTAAACATATTTTCCTATCTGAATGTTCACATTTGTTTAGTGGTTTGAGCCCAAAGCTATAGATTTACAAGATTTAGGGTGTTCTTTATGCCTCCCATTCCAGGAATAAGGAACTGAAAGTGACGGTTGGGGCTTCTGACCCACCATGTTATAAATATAATTAGTGAGCGCAATCTCCCTGGCTGCTCATCACAGCACAGATTGCACTGTGCCGCAGACACAGGCTTCCACAAAAGGGTACCTCCCTACCTTTTAAGCTTGTACAGCAAGGAAATTGTGTAAGAGCTATAGACTCCATATGTGGCATTCTATAGGTTGAAAAGGTTTTACAACCATTACAAAATTAATGCTGTTGGAGTGTTTAACCTTGACATTACAGGAAAGGGAAACATGGGCTATAATTATCCAATTACTTGGATGCCCTGAGCACTAAGACTGTTTTAACCTAAATCAATGCAAATGATTATCAAGGCTGATTCAGGCATGACTACTTCTGTAGTGGCTTAATGAAATGGTTAGTTTTGTCATGTGCTCTATTCTTCGTGGAGGTGGCAGCACAGTCTCACAACCATCTTTTACATGCTGTGTCCAAAGTACAGTGTCTTCCTACCTGTATCACCAATGGCTGGAAGCTCATACTAACTACTGGAGTTCCATAGGGGACCAGTGGAGTGAGAATAAGAAAGCCAAAACAAATGCTCTAGCCCACCTGTCTCCAAGCCTTGAGATATTTTTGGCAACAGCTCCCATCAGCCCTGGCTGTTGACTATGCTGGCTAGAGCTTATGGAAGTTGTAGATCAAAACCTCTGGACAACGTGAAAGCAACTGTAGCCTGTAGTCTCATTAATCCAGCCCGGATGTCTGCATTGTGCTGCTGGTCACCAGGAGGAACAGGCACAAGCACAAACTGGGTTGAGTCATGCTCAACCTGTATTTCTGTATGGCCATATGTTGAAATAAGTCAGGAAGATCAAGAAAAACTGATAGGCCATTTCTCACCCTTGCTATCTGTTTAATCTAGTGCATCCACAGAGATTTGGCAGCAAGAAATGTGCTAGTGGCTGATGGACGAGTGGCCAAGATCTGCGACTTTGGCCTGGCCAGAGACATCATGAATGATACCAACTATGTTGTTAAAGGCAATGTAAGTAATGGGGATGGCAAAATGTGCACTGGGTACACAGGAAACTGATTTACAGTCAGACCATTTATTCCTCTATTGCTGACAGTAGCTTTCTGGGGTTTTGAACACTGATCTCTTCTACCCTCACGTGGAAATGTTGGGGTCACAAACATGGGAAATTTTTGAGTGTGTGTGTTCTTTGTCAGCGAGAAAAATGCTGCTGCATGTAAATTCTGGCAGAGGCTACTGAGCAAAATCTGGTGGAAAGAAGTGGCACAATATCTGTATATCACAGGCTGTTTCCTCTCTAAATAAAATATTTTTTAATTCCAGGCTCGCCTGCCAGTGAAGTGGATGGCACCCGAGAGCATCTTTGAATGTGTCTACACAGTACAGAGTGATGTGTGGTCTTACGGCATCCTTCTCTGGGAGATATTCTCCCTAGGTAGGCAATGATGCGTTTGTCCATCCCCAATTTTCTGTATGGAAAGGCTTTAGATCAGAATTGGGGCTTGGGAGAAAGCATAATTTGAAAATTGGGTCACTACTGACTGTAGAGCTGATTCTTCAACGCCATACATTGCCATAAGAAACCTCAGGCCTTTGGAGAAAAGTCATACTAGACTACTTAGAAGTTTGGCTGGCACCAGAAATTGGGGGATGACCTCAGGTACTTAACAGGGCCGAGATCCATAGAGAGCCAATGCCACCATCTTGGCTTTCACTTGATATAGGGTCTGCCCTAGTCAGAGGCACTACATGCTACAGTACTTCTGACTTTTGCAGCAGAGTACTAAAATTGCTTCAATAACCCAAAGGCCTATAGAGTTACACACCTACTCCCCCAACTTTTCCTCCCTATTCACCAGTCATTGCTTCCTGCCAACCTAGCAGTTTGAAAGCACATCAAAGTGCAAGTAGATAAATAGATACCACTCCGGCGGGAAGGTAAACGGCGTTTCCATGCGCTGCTCTGGTTCGCCAGAAGTGGCTTGGTCATGCTTCCTTGGCCAGCTTCCTTGGCCAATAAAGCGAGATGAGCACCACAACCCCAGAGTCGGCCACGACTGGACCTAATGGTCAGAGGTCCCTTTACCTTTACCAAAATGGCTTCGATAATCCAAAGGCCTCTAGAGTTACACACCTACTAACCCAACTTTTTCTCCCTCTTCACCAGCCTTTGCTTCGGTGCTCCCACACAGTTAGGGAGTTCACGTAGCATTATCTTCAGCCTCTTAGATATTGACCTAAGAATCAGGAGCCAGTCCTGTAGGAAAGCAACATGAGAACAGCATGGTGACCGTAGAGTGTTGTGCTTCTTCTTATCACTATAGGCAGGAGCCCTTATCCTGGCATGAAAGTGAACAGCAAGTTTTACAGCCTGGTAAAACAAGGATACCATATGGGCAGACCTGAGTTTGCACCAGAGGATATGTAAGTAAACGGATTTCAGAAATCTCCACTGTAACTGTGTGACACACACAAGCATTACAAGGAAGCGACGGACGTTCGTTCCAGAGTGTCACTGACATTTTCTGTGATGAGCATACTGCATGTTGCTGCTGTAATTCCACCAAGGTGTTTCAGATGCATTTCACAGCTCACGAAGTTGTGTTCAGTGACAGGCCAAGATTTAGGCACTTTAGTAACAAACATGCTTCAGCCACATGAGAACTGCTTACCTGTGACAGGATTGCATGCACTGGCAGAATGTCAGAAGTTACCCAACCATGTGGGCAGGACTCCTTCAAGCGCTCCTCTTAAGGCTTAAGTTTCCAGAACCTTGATTAGGTTGCTTGCCCTTCTCTGCACACATTCCAGCTTGTCAACATCCTTCTTAAATTGTGGTGCCCAGAATTGGGCACAGTATTCCAGGTGTGGTCTGCCCAAGGCAGAATAGAGTGGTAATATTGCTTCCATTGATCTGAACAATATACTTCTGTTGTTGAATCCTAGAATAGCATTAGCTTTTTTTGCTGCTACATCACACTGTTGACTCATGTTAAGCTTGTTAATCACAGCATCCTTTTCTAAATGCTCACAGACAAACAGTTGAATTATTTGTTCTCTGGTATCGATGTCCAGCTCACCGATCAGTAGTCACCTGGGCCTTCCTCCCCCCCCCCCTTTTGAAGATGGGGACAACATTTGCCCACCTCCAATCTGTAGGGACCTCACCTGTTCTCCAAGAATTCTCAAAGATAATAGATAAAGGCTCTGAAATTACATCCTCAAACTCCTTTAGCAGCCTTGGATTCAGTTCATCAGGCCCTGGAGATTTGAAGTGATTTAAAGTAGTGAGGTGTTTCCTTAATACCTCTTTTCCTATCTTGGGCAGCAGCTCCCTCCTGACAACATTTATTCTGTTGTCACCAAGTCAGGCATCATTATAGGATCTGCATTTAGCCCTTGGGAATGATCACAGACTTGTAATTATTTCAGTTGCTTTTACACAGAATACCACAAGTTGCTGCTGAATGGGTAATATGCAGATTCCTTCCCCCCCCCCCTCCAATCCAGGTACAACATCATGACTGCATGCTGGAACATGGAGCCCACTCAGCGGCCAACCTTCAGTCAGATTTCCACTTTCCTTCAGAAGCAACTGGATACCAGTAAGGAACAGGTGAGATGCTAAAATTACTAGTAAAAAAGCAAGGTGAAGGTGGTTCATACCTGAATGATCTGTATCTTTAGTAATTGTGTCTTTCCTTATATTTTCACATAAATGCATTTGTATTATGTCGGGTAGAAACTGCACCCCTCTAAAAATATTCTGGGATTTCTCATACTACTTCATTATTTGCAGAACGTTTGTTACCCCTCCCCCCTTCCCCTCAAGGAACAGATTGCACTATATAAATTACACTGGCACAATATAATCCAATTCCCACCCAGATTAGATTTAACCCATTGACCTAATTGGTCAGGGATAAGGATCTTGTGATCCTCCATTAATTGCTGGACTACCACTCCCAGTATCCCTGAGCATTGGCCATATTGGAGTCCAGCAACATCTGGAGAGCTGCAAGCTACCCTTCTCAGATCTAGCCATCCTACACAGTCATATAATCATAGAGTTGGGACCACATGGGTAATCTAATCCACATGGGTAGTCTAAACCTTTCGCCCCACAACCCTGAGATTGAAAGTCTCATGCTCTGCTGACTGAGCTATCCCAGCAGGATGTCAATACTGGCATCAAATAGCAGAACAGGGGTGAGGAATAGGATGCAGCCAGAAGACCACGTCCAGAAGAAGTGGCCCAGCCCCTCTGAGTGACTCTGTGGCAGGGCCACCCATTTGTGAGTCCCTTTACATCTTATGTCAGGGGACTGAAACTTCAGGCCACTGCTGCAAAGGAAGTTTCTCCCTTTCACTTGTGGCTTGCTGGGCGGTTGGGGTTGGGGAAGTTTCCTGCAAGTCCAGGAAAAGTGGGCACGCCAACCTCAGACGTCTGCCAGGTCTAATCAGGTCTGTGAGAGAGGTTCCCCACCTCCGTAGCAGAGTTCCCACATTGCTGAACATACACTAAAATGGCACTTGTCGCTGGCAAAATCAAAAGGGGATTAATGCCATGTTCAGGTGTTTGGAAACCATGATAATACATGAGAAGCTGTAGAGAGCAGCTGTCTCTCAGTGACCATTGCAGTCACCTTCCAAGTCATGGACAGCAACTTTGTGAAGTGGGGGGGGGGTCCTTCCTTCATGGAGGGCTTCCCACACATTTTTAAAGCCTGATTTCCCAGAGTAAAATGCATGGGGCCCAGGAGGCTCCCTGCTCCACAAGGTTACCCTCCATGAGTCTTAAGGTGACTGGAACAGTGACAGGGAGGTAGAGCCTAGCACACTCACCTCCTTAGTTGTTAACAGGCTTTCCAAATGGCTGAAGAGGGATCAAGAGGCATCAAATTGTTTAGGAGCTTGTTTTATTTATTTTAAATGCTGTATTTCTCTGAATGCAATTGTTAAGAAGGCTTTCTCTTCAGATTATATACTCCAGGCACTAAAGTTTGTGGTTCTCCCCCCCCCCCTTGCTTTGAAGGGTTACACCAACTTACCAGCCAGCACAGAAGAAGACAGCGGATGTGAGCCTTCCAGCTATTGTGAAGATGAATCTTGTGACACTGGAGAGAGCATCCAACCCCTTCTGAACAGCAACAATTACCAGTTCTGTTAAAGGGTATACAACTGCACCCTACTTCTTGGTTTGATTTCAACTGAAATGTAGTTCTCACACAGCCATCCCTCTGGGAGCATTTCATACCAGAAAGCCTGATGTAACTGGTGGGCTGTAGCCTTGCACTGCCCTGGCAGCAGACTTCAAGACATGAAGCATTGCCTGCCATTACACATCTCCCCCCCCCCCCCCAGTTACTTGCAACTGGTTTCCAATTTTTATCGAGCTTAGCTTAGAGCATGCAGGAATCTTGGGCAGAATCATCGTATAAAGTCAGCAGATTGCCATAGCCTACTAAGCACCAGTCTTCATATAAGTGTGCTTGTAAGAGTGAGAGAGTGGGGAATGTGGACTTTAAAAACAAGTTTTCTATATATCTTGTGTACCTTTCACTGCTCATCTATCAGTATATGAGTTTAAAATGGACTCCTTTCCCTATCTTGACTTCTTCCTGGGAAGGAATACCACCTTGATAAGATTAGTCCAAAGGAAATGGACAGATCCTATCCAATTTGACTCTGGCTCAGGGATTTTGCAATGGTCAGGGTGGGAAAAGAATCATAACCATTCCCCATCTGTGAAGTCACATCACAAGAGGGGAAATGACCTCAGCTGGAAGAAAGGTTCTCTCTATTTTGCCACAGATAATAACTCCAAACAAGAAAGTAACAACAACTCTTTCTCTCACTTAGGACTACCACTGTACCATGTGCTAATTGAGCAAACAAAAAATTAAGTATTAAACTGTGATTTTTAGTAGTATAGCCAATCTATTAGCAAAGCTTTAGATTTAAAACACATTACTAATGAGTGACTTACAGTGCAGTTCTATACATGTCTATGCAGCTGTAATCAAGTTCAATGGGGCTTACTCCCAGGTAAGTTGATACAGGATTGCAACCTCTCTTGCTCAACTGATTTAAATGACTTTTTGTTTTGGAGACATCAATATGTGAAAATTTAGTGCTGTGACCCTAAACTCGATTAAGCTTTCGGTAGGGATCAGCGTGTTCAGCATGGGTGACCTTGCCTACAAAGATGAGGTTGTAAATGTTATGTCATTCCCAAATATGAAGGGACTGCCACCGAGCTGTTGAGGATCTCCCTCCCCATTTATAAACCAACCAACCCAAAACATAAGCAACTGCCTCACTGGAAAGTTCTGAGAACTTGTCCACACACACCCCAAAGTCATTAACATTCCCACTACCACCTTCAGGGGCCAGGTGGTGTCACAAAAAAGGGAGGGCATTTTGGCCAAGCCTTAGTCAATATAGTTTAATACTGGGCCCAGAGATAATTGCAGCCATCATTGTAGCTGAAAGTTTGATCACTTAACCAGTTTTTATAGTTTTTAGAAACTGGTAATTTTTATTTGACAATTTTTGGTTAATGGAGAGAAAACACACAAGGCTTAATTCATTCTTACTTGGCAATTCAAATGAAACAAGAAGCCAAAAGGAGCAAGAAGCTAGGGAATGTACTACATTAGGAATAATTTGCAACAGTATTAGAAAGCAAGTTATTAAATGTGATAGCAAGCATTGAAATAATAGAAACAATGTGAATGGCTTGGAATGGAACAGATCAACAAGACAGGAAATGACCTAGAATAGTACCTAAAGTCCCACTGATTTTAATGTGAGAGTTAAGAAATTGTGAAATGTTCTCCTTTAGGAAAGACTGGGTTTTGTTAGCGACTGGAACGTACTAGTAGCTCATGAAGTCCCTACATTTACTACAGTAAACACAAATCACCATTGCTGGAGGCTTTGTCCTTAGGGACAAACAATATTAGTAAAATTAGAGAAAATAGAAAACAAAGCAAAATTAGAGCTCTCCAATCTTTGCATCTAAAACTTTGTCTGAGTTTCTAACATCATATATATAAAGGGCATTGCAGCAATAGAAAGTAACGTTTATTGAGGCAAACACGCAGCTCGACTGGTTGTAATCAATTTTATTTTTCTGAATTTTATCACTCTTTGGCATTGTTGCTCTGTAGTTTATAACACTGAGATTTTATTGCATTTGTGTTAATATGTAAGCTGCCCTGGGCGTTTTACACTGCAAGGTGGCATTAATGTGCTAAAATGAATTGTTGCAATGTATTAGTTTTTGGGTTACAAACGGGTAAGCAAATCTCAGGCAATTTTATATTAAGACTACTGACGTTTGATATTTTCTCTGAAATATGAAAAAAAAATATTGTTAACCTGCTGCAGAATAGATGGGCAGTCTCATCTGAAGTATCTAACTCACATTCTCAACTAAGTCAACTGTAGCAAATGTGAATTTGTACTGCTTGCGTACACAAATGACAACTGTTTTATGTATTATTTGTTATTTTTACATACACTGCAGTTTTAAAAACCAAAACTAGAAAGCAGCAGCTTCATAATGGTTTTCATAATATTTTGCAAGCCACTGATTTGAGTTTTGTGTAAAGGTTACTAGCTTTGCTAAGCAGCTATCTTTGAAGCCTGGTGTAAATGAAAAAGGAGCATCTCTTACTGGATAAGAACTAGCCAGACAGTTTTCCAGCACAAACTACCACCATTCAGTTGCTGCAAGATCGCTTTTAAATAGTTAACTGCTATGTGTTGAGTTTCCAAATGAAACCATTCTTCCAAGTACATAAATCAGTATGTTCACATTTAACTGCCATTCAAAATAAAACAATTTGATTAAGCAAAGTAATTAGAACTCTTTAGCTGTTTACTTTTTTCCTAGGAGACAATTGAGCATTACCTAAAGCATTGAGCTTTAGGTAACATGTCCCCTTGCTGATACCATCCAATTAGAACTATATTCTCTTCTCTCTGGTGTCCAATTAAACTGTTCTCTCTTCTTATTGGACATCAACTACAAAGAAGGATGCTCTCTCTTTCTTTTTCAAGTTTCCCAGCTACAAAATGGTAGGAGGGCCGAAGCAGACAACATGGGGGACAGTGAAGAGAAACTTGGACTATGTCAGCACTGAAAATCTGCCCTGAAGGTGATTCAAGAAATTCCTCTGGTGCTCTGGTAGGTCTCTGAATGCCGTGTAGGAACCTCAGAGCTAGAGTTTCAGATCAGGACTGCAGTGACCCAGTTTAAAAACTTCATCTCGGCCATGAAGCTCACATGGGTGACCTTGAGCCAGCCACTCATTCATCCATCCTAGCCTACCTCTTAAGAGTTATTGTGAAAATAAAATGGGCATGGCAAAAGAACCATCCATGCCACCTTGAGCTGCTTGTAGGCAAGGTGGGGCATAAATGTAATAGTAGTAATTCATGTGTTTCCCCCCTGATAACCTATGCCCCACCCTCGTAACTAAGTTGATAAAGGATCATTATATAGCTTCTGCAATGTTCTACACATCTCAATACTCAGTTTCATCAGATGTTTGAAATTAATCTTAACATGATACAGACCTCACAAAACCTTTCCCTTCCACATCTTGGGTAACTATGATCTTGAACTTTGGAGCAGTATTTCAAGTCACTTTCAACAGCCTTAGGATGCCATACAACAAATTCCACAGTAGGCCAAATAGTTTCACCCTCCAAACACTGGAAGAGATAATTTATTAAAGTTTTCACTGACTGTAAAAGTGTCATTCATAAATTAGCATTTTTAACAGCAAATCACAAGCTTTGCTTGAAAATTCATTATGGTGGTGGTTTGTTTTACAGCACAATACACACTAGAATCCTTCATGGAAGGAAGTTTTTAAAACCACACCACAAATCTGAATAAAACAGTGGAAACTCTTCCCCTACGTTCCAGAATTTCCTGCTTTCAGCTATAGTGGAAATCCATTTTCACTTTCCAGATTTATGGATGGGCAAGAGTGAATGGGAATCAGTGGGTAATAATGCAAAGAGTTGACACACCACATTTCAACATATTACACAGGAGGAAGAATGCTGGTCTCCTCAAGACAAAGTGTTGGAGTGAATATAACCATATTAAATTCGCCCAAGTCAGTTTTGTAAATGTTGGAAATGGAGCATACATAGTGGTTTGCAAAGAGCCCAGGCAGTAAGTGTTGCACACCTTCCCTAACAGGTATCAGCTGGGGAAATAATAAAAGCATCTCATGTTGGGCCGTGTTCACTGAATCCCACTACCAATGCACATACTCTCTAATAATGTTACTAGAAATAGCAACAGACAATCGTCTATCAAGTCCATGGATAGGATGGTAAAGTGCCTGAAAATCCTCTCCTGATCCAGATGCTTCATCCAAAACACAGAAATCCCTGAAGAACCTTTATAATAACTATGCTAGCCAGGATAATTATAACCTGCGGCAGAACAGCTCTTACCTTAATGCACGGAGCCATTAAAACTTCAGCTCACTCTGGATTTCAACCACTAAATAAACATAGAAGCTTCTCAGGTAGAGCCAGAATGAGTTAGAGGAGCAGATATGTTCTCACACCTTCAAACACTGACTGGTGCTGAAAGTCAGTCTAAGTTCAAGTCTTTTCAGAACGGAACCAAGTAGCAGCTGGGGCTCCAAATGCTCATTGATCTATTATGGTCACCCACTTCAGGGTATAATATTGGGAGAGTCACACAAGCTTGCGGCTCCCTGTCGTCTCCTGTTATGATCCCGACACCCAGCAACATACACACTTCGAAAAACAGGTTCGATGATCCTCTGCAAATCCATTTCTGCAAATTTCAGGCCACGGGAAACCCTTTGTCTTCTCCCATTCAGCACGCTATCCCAGCGGGCATAGGGATTCAAGTAGCTCCTGGGGAGGAGAAACCTGCCTGTTTTCAGCTAGCTGGTCCGCAGATCAAAAACCCAATCCAGATTTTAATGGAAGCACACAACTCTTTGGTCAGCATAAGCTGTCAAAGCTGCTCAGGCCTGGGGCGTATCTGAGTGATAGCTGCCCAGAGTATCTGCAGCCTAGCTCTCTTTCCTATGGCTAAGATGACCACCTCAGACCATGTTATTATGCAACACCATCCTCCCCTTGGATCTCCTCATCTTCATCCATTTCCGTCTTGATCTGGGCCACACCTAGGCGGTACAAAGTATCCCGGATCACCACCTCACCTGGCTGGCAGCTTTGTACAATCTCGTGAATCTGCTTGTTCACAATCTCACGGCTGGAGAGGAAATCCATCAGGCGATTATAAAGATAATAGTGTGTTGCGTTGTCAAAGGTTATAGGCCTCTGACGGACGTTATTGGTTTTGCTGTCATTGATGGCTGTAATGATAGCACCGTAGGGTTCCAGTTCCCGGCAAACGGCGAGGGAACGGTACTGAGCTGTTGCGTCCCCCTGAGTGTTCTGCTCTGTCCCGGTGTGAACCACTCGTCGAGACGCTGATTTGGTGACTGGATGCTGAACAGAATGTTCAGCACTGGTCATATCTACATTGTAGTGTCTGTCAAGAAGTTCTGGGCAAGACACAAACTGATGAAAGAGAAAGGGGGGAAGTTACCTTTCATGTATTAGAATAATGTTTGCAATTTCCTCCTTCAGAAGTGCCTAAGCAATAAGAGAAATATCTTAAGAAGAGTCAGCATGGTATGATAGGGGCAACCAGATCTGAACCTCTAATTAGTCCAAGACTCTTTGAGTAAATCATATACTTTAACATGCTCAGTTCTGCATCTGTAAAGCAGGAATAATAGTTGACTATTTCCACAGCAAGACAAGTGTGGTATGGACCAAGCTATGGACTAAGATATAAATAAAAACTATAAGATATAAAGCATTTGAAATTGGACATACATTTGTATTCATATTTATGTACATAACCCCATCAGTGAGGAAGAGGGGAGGGAGAGAAAAGCCCAAAATTATTGCTTAGAGAAGTAATACCAGTTTGGGGCCGATTTTCCTACAATGAACAATTAGGATAAAAATATTACTGCTGTTATTATTGAATTCCTTAGACGTCCTTCACCGCAAGGTTCCCAGGTTATAGCAATGTTAAAATAAGTTTAACACATATTGGGCTGTCTTTCTCATTCTTACCAATTTGCATGACCTTCTATTTGTTGCCTAACTAAAAACAAATGAATTCTAAAAACACATAACACAGAGAACCATTTCTCATTGAAATGTGTTGCTTAAGCCGACAAACACTGAGCTGGACAAAGGGGAGTAGGAGCTAAAAAGGAAGGCAGAAGAAGACTGCAGAGATAACTCAACTGTAGAAGTTTAACACCCATACTGTCTGATCAGAGTAATCATATTGCTCAAAATTAGACCTTAATGAAGTGACAGTAGGCAAAATAACATCAGAAAGATATATGCCTTAGGAAGTTGTAGCTCATGTTATTTGAAAAACAACTCCTGGCAATTCAGAGTCCCCACCACCTTAGCATCTTCTCTTAAAGGTACCTCTTAAGAAGACAAGCCTGCCCTTGATTATGCACTAGCTTTGAAAACAGTGCACTGGCGCAAGGCAACTAACCTTTAATGGCTCCATGGGGTCAGAGAAGCAGCCCTGGTTCCTCCCCCACATCTGAGCAGTCAAGTCAGGATAGCAGATATCTGCACACAATGCCACAGAGGAGGCCAAGTCTACCACATAGACTGGTGGCCAGTGGCGTGAAGAGGCCAGGAGGTCCACGTGGTCCCGGGGGCTTTCCCCCCTCACAATGTATTTTGAGCCACACACAACCTGGGGAGATAAAAAAGTGTAATTGATTTGGTGCAATGAACTGGAAGATAAGGAAGCACGTCTCAGGTTCCACCTGAAACTTCTCAAATGCTGCCCTGATAACTTAAGCCTCTCTTCAAATGAACAACTTGAATTCTACAGAGGAATATTCAGTCTAAGTTTCTCTCTAGGGTGACAGTCAAGAAAAGAGCATGGACTGTCCTGAGCATGTTCCCTGATCCAGAGACTTATGAATAAGCTATGGTTTGTTGCAAAGGGAAGTAGATGCAGCAATCTTGGGATCTGCATGCTCCTCCTTCTTCTTGGGGAACCGTAAGGAGGAGTTCAAACCATGTTATGAAACAGGCTTATTTAAACTTACTAGTGCAATTTTTAATCCTTCTCACCTGGTGTGGACAGACTTTGTAGACTTTCCCTCCAGTGAAGTGTGCTGGGGGCTGACTGATCTGTGTCCCATTCTGTACAAAATCATATAGAGCCAGAAGAGAAAGACACAGCTGCTCCTACGGAATATGTCACAGAGAAAAATCAGCATGAGAGAGACAAAACAGGAAGACAAAACGTGGTGTAGTTATAAGTTCATGTAAAGGTTGCAAGAGTCAAAATCCCCAGACTCTCCAGTTTTATTTTTTCATGAAATACCTTATTCCCATCACAGCCTCATATTTTTAAATGATATATTCTCAAATAGATTTTACCATATTACCTCCAGGAAGTGTTTTCAACTTGGGAAAACATTTGGGTGTTATTTAAGCATTACATACCCACAGGTCTCAGAGCAGTTACAACATAAAATCACAATATAAAAACACAAACTACATTATAAACATAAAAACAAAACAACCCAAGAAACCCCCCCCCCCAATATTAAAAGGGCATTGGATGTGACTCTGCCAAAGGCTTTGTTTAGGAGGAACATTTTCACCTGGTGCCTAAGGGTGTATAATGAAGACTCCAGGCGAACCCCCCTGGGGAGAGCATTCCACAAATGGGGGGCCACTGCAGAAAAGGCCCATTCTTGTGTTGCCACCCTCCAGCCTTCTCATGGAGGAGGCACATGAAGAAGGGCCTCAGAAGAATATTTTGAGATAAGCTTATAGGCTATGTTGTATTATCAAGAGAAGCCTCTTTTTTTGGCATTATACAGACCAGCCTTCACCAGCCTGGTGCCCTCCAGATGCAGTCCCAGCCAGCACCATTGTAGTCCAAAACATCTGGAGGACACCAGGCTGGAGAACGCTGGTCTGTATAATGCCAAAAAAAGAGGCTTCTCTTGATAATACAACAATAATACCATGAAGCTTCAAGATGAATTGCACAGTACTATCATCAAGCCTTTTACTTTTCCAGACATACTGAAGTGATACTATATGCTTCTGTTTCCCTCTGTAATTGAATCCCAAGAGGACACGGAAGCAGCACACACTTCAAAAGTCACAGATTGCTATGTGCTTACAGAATACCTCCATTACCTTTGAGTCCTCTGCCTCCCAGGGAACGCTGCACTGGGTCAAGAAATTCTGCAATTCTTCCTCACTGTATGAACCAATCTGCTCCATTTTACAGGTTTCGTCCTGAATCAGCCTCACTAGAACACTTGCATTACCTAAAGAGCAAGGTGTAATTCTCACTTAGAAGAGAACATTTTAATTAATTCTACAAATAACAAAACAGTCCTTGCCTTGCACCAGAAGACAGTAAGCTAAGCCACTTCACAAATTCTGAATTCCTAGAATGACAGACATCAAGCATCTAAGCTGAGCACCAGAAGTTGGCAAGATGAAACTGAGGGCACAAGACCTTTGTCTGAAACAGGCATAGGCAAACTCGGCCCTCCAGATGTTTTGAGACTACAATTCCCATCATCCCTGGCCACTGGTCCTGTTAGCTAGGGATGATGGGAGCTGTAGTCCCAAAACAACTGGAGGGTTGAGTTTGCCTATGCCTGGTCTAAAAGGTCTTCCCAGTTATGTGGTGCTCCATAGGAAAAAATGATAATGTTTAAAACATTCCTTACACCTTAATGTGGCCAACATGAAGCTTCTGCACGCAGGCCAACCTAAGGGTATTCTAGCAGATGTTGTACCAATGTGCATAGGCTCTATGGGCACAAAACAGGATAGAAAGCGTAAAAAAAAATTATTGCTTCCCTATAGCAGCTCACTGTGGGAAATATTTTTCCAGAAGTGTTCATACAGAGTTGGCATTCTACTCAGCCCTTGCCAATTCCATCAGCCTTTTTAAAAGCACACATTCTCAAGGCTAAACTTCCTGCCTTAATGCTCAGTTCTTAGTGTCCCTTTGGACACCATATAAAGCTACCATTCCAGAGAAACAAGTTACCTGGCATTATATGTGCTTCAAGGTTCTTCTCTCTCTCTGTGTTGACAACCACGGTGCCCCTCATCAGTGGTGGGAAGAAGGGGGAGATGATAGAGGCATCAAACTTTGTGATTGGGATGCTGGAGGGGAATGCCACCTGCTCTATCACTTCCGTCTCCATGGTGGACCAAAAGTCTTCCACGTTTACTTCACTAGAGGCCAAGAATTCTGGCCAAGTAAACTAGCATTGGAAGAAGAGGGGAAGAAAAATATCAACCAATAACTTAATTTTAAGACAATTATATGCCCTAGTCAACTCTACACACAGAAATCAATTCTTCTTTCCGCTTTGAATTTCACAGTATCATTAGCTCTGGGTTGTCCCAGTACTCCCCACTCACTTCTCCGAACTTCTGGAAGAGGTTTGCGGAAGAGAATGCCCTGAGAAATTTTGCTGCGAATTTCTCACTTTCCTACTTTGGAACAAACAAGGCTATAAACTGAGCCAGTACATAGTAGCACTACAAACAAATACAACAAGCAGCAGAATTCAAGGTATGACTGGAGCACGTGACGCATGCCTAAGATAATCTACCTCAATATTTTTCAGCAGCAAAACGTTTTCCACATTCCTCTGGGCTATTTCAACTTTGGGTGCGATGCCACAGACTCCACAGATCATATCGTTGTAGTCCCGGACAGTGAGGCACTCAAAGGCCCAATAGCCATTACATAGCAGTTCTTCGAGCTGAGTGAGCTCCTCAGTGCTCAGGTTTCTCTCTAGGGATAAAAAGAGAACCATTTAACTAGTCTGGAAGCCTCAGACAATCGTCATCCCTAAGAATGGGATTTTGTGGGAAGGACAATAGAATAAATGGTAATACTAAGCTTGAAGGAACATACTTCTGCGCTGCCTATTTTCCAGCTCTGTACTCTCACTGGAAAGTCTACTTGAATTACAGTTTACCCAGAAATTTTATCTGAGCAATGCTGCTCCCTTTAATTCAGGTACACTGCGATATTTCCACCTGTGTAGGTCCCCAGAGATGACAGGGAACAGAACAGGCTATGTACTCTGTATGACTGCCTTATTGCACCCACAGCAAAGGTGTGTCGGGAAACAGGCACTGCTTCCTTTCCCCTGCACTCCAGTTGTAGCTACACCTACAGCGAATCCAACACATTTCCAGAATATGCCACTCACAGGCATAGTGCAGTATTCAACTAAATAATTGTGCTCACACAAGGCTTACCATCAGCACAATAGGACTTTCCCCTTTCTCCACATTCTATTGCATAAAGAAGAATACTTGCACTGACACAACAGTCAGACACAATGGCTGGGAAACCATGGCTGAGCAAAAAGAAAGTCAGCTTAATTCAGTAACTTTCACATTCTATTCCTGGAAAAGCAGAAGGAAAAGTACCCAGTGATCAAGTGAAGGCAACTTTACACTGCCAGCAAATCCCTATCCAAAGATGTCAGACAATCCTGCTGGGTAGGTTCTGTAGTCTCATCTTCTGCATATTTTGGGACACAGGAAAAGCATTCATTCATAGTCTTTCAGCTGACATCATACCAACAGGCCCTTTTGCCTATAGTCCTGCATAGCTAAAATACTAATCTCTCTTACAAAGCCCTCCATTCCACAATAGTCAGCTGATTAAATAAAGCATCCAGGTAATCTGCTAAAATAGTCCTTGATTTGCCACTGTTTTCTCAAGGAGAAAATGTTAAATGGTGGCTAAAAACTGTTGACTCAGCAGTCACAACTGCTGGGTAAATTTCTGAATGAGTAACAGGCGTTTTCACAAGCTCATCAAATAAAGTGCAGGGGAGTCTTAATTTGAAAAGAGCTGGTTGGAAAAAGCCAATTACTTTAAACCCCCTCACAGAAAAACCATCCTATTTCCAAGCAAACTAAGGGTGAAAAGCTGTTGGAAAAGAAGGAGAAAGAGAATTATCAATACCGGTCTGCTCCTGCACCGATTCCAAGATGCTGCTGACTGCCACTTTAGGATCCTCTCCGAGTTTAATATGATTTCTTATTGTAAACAGAAGGTCCAGGCTCACCAAAAGCTTGTTGCCCACATTAAACAAGCCTACAATTGAAAACAAAAACAAAGACAGCTCTTACTATGGATTTAGAAATTCAGAAGATAGCTCAGGTCCCAAGTTCAGAAACTCTGTTCACATTCAAGCACACAGCACAGCCTCATGAAGAAGAAACACATAAAAATCACAACAGAAGAACAGAATGCACATGACACACTTTTATACACCCCCCTTTGAAACTTAGGGCTCCAATATACTAGTTTATTGATACAGTTTCTTACCGGTGTATATATCATTGAAGCTGTGGAGAGCCAAGCACTGCACATTCACGCACACCTTGAGCTGAGCAGTGACCACCTGCAGCCGATTAGCTGTCAACAACCAGCACTCTTGAGGACCCGCAAGAGAACTATGACAATAGAGGGAAAGGAAATTGATTTCAGTTTAAGAAATACCAGGAAAGACAGAAGTAGGATCAAACGCTTAGCTGAAAGTAGTTACCTTAACCCCTTCCTGGAAATCTAAACACAGCCTAAAACACAGGTTATCTCCAGCTGGAGGGGAAAGCCACCCTGATGGTGTGTTTGAAGTGTATTTTGTGGTTTCATATTTTGATTTTATTCTGTGAATTGCCCTGAGACCTCCAGGTACAGGGCGGAATATAAATTCAATGAGTAAATAATAAAAAATCTAAATAATATTTGTTTGTTCACAAGCAACAATTTCATACCACTGAATATAATAAAATTTCTAAGCAGTTTGCCAATAAAAAGACAACAGTAAATATTTTCTTAGAATCAGACTAAAAACAAAAACACAAATGTATGTCACAGATAAAACTCAGCATAAAAACTGCAGCCAGATTTGTCTGCTTCTTTATCATATTTCTTAGTACATAACCTGTAAATAGAACAAATGATCTAGAATCCACAATAGCAATGCCTCTTTAGACAGCACCTCCACCCTACTATGGCTACATAGATGCAGAAAATCTGGATGTTCAAATCACACTTCATTTTCTCAAGGGGAAAAAAAGAGAGAAGGAAATATAATTCTAGTTTCAGGACCTGCGGTATGTCTGGAGAAAGTGACACACAAACATAGTGGCCAATAGCCTTACCAGTCCTGGTAGACTAGCTTGTCCATGTGATTTGATTTGTCAGTTTTGCTCACCACCAATGAGGCACATATGACTAAAATGCAGGTGCTACACTTTACTTACGATTCGAAATGCACAAACTGGTTATGAGAGCAAGGAAAATTATCTTTTAAAGAGCAAGCCCTCTAGAATAGGAGCAGGGAACCTGCGGCCTCCAGGTATTGCTCAGTCAGAACCCACCCATCCCCCACCTCAGCCACAGACTGACTGGGGCTGGTAGTACAGTGACATTTGGAGACACGCCCCCCCCATCTGCTTGAGAAGAATGGCAATCAATGCAATTCTTCACTCACTTTGGTCCTCCTTTGAACAAAGGGCTGCTACAGAGAAGGCACTGGGATGATGGAAACTCGTAATAGTTCGACCAAGAGGTCTGCTCGATGGTGACCGTCTCCTCATTCATATTGGACAGGATGAGCCGCGAACTATTGAGTTCATGAATCAGCGCAAAAACATCAGCCAGCTCTGATTCGTTCTCCGGTATCTGTATTACTTTGCGAAGAAGCTGTAAGGTGGACTGACGCTGGACTTCTTTTTGGGACTGAATTAGAGGCTCACTGGTGTTCAGCACATCTGCGGGGCTAGAGGTGACCTCCTAGAAAGAAAAATTCGTTTTATCTGCCAAGATGTTTGTGGGTTCGAAAATGATCTTATTTTCTGCTATTTATGCGAAGACTAGACAAAAACAGTGATTTGGTAATACTCTCAAGGGCGTGCTGCACCCCAGCTCAAACAGAAAGCCTGACTGCACAGGGTTCCCTATTGCAGGGGAGTTTCTAACCATATTCAGCCAAACACAATTAGAATCTCCCTGCAGACCTTTGCACAGAAATAGTTTAAGGCTAGGAAATGAAGGGGCAGAGCTGCCGCCCATGAGCCCACACACCCCTACCCAGTTTGAGCCCTCAAATATTCTTTTGAATACCTAAAGAAGGCTAAGGTCAACTGTGGAAGAGTCCACACACTCTCACAGGTGTATGAAGAATGGAATTCAGTGCCATGTTGTGTCGGATCAAGCATTTCAGCTTGCCCGAAAGAAGGATCCCTTCTTCCCTCCCCCCACCCCAGTTATGGGGATCCTCCTGGCCTCCTGAGTGCCAATTTGGGATTAGTGCAAGGGGGGGCACTGTGAGGGAAGATAGGGGAAGCCCTGTTGTGCAAGTGGTAGCCCTGGTGCAGGTCTTCCACTGATAGGGTTTATTAGGTGAATCCCACCCGAAATGTGCAAACAGTCTTCAATTATTAACCTGCTGCCTGTTAACTACAGAAGGTCTGAGAAGTGCAGCTTCAAATTTAGTACATCAAGGAATTGGAAATTAAGTACATCAAGGAACACTAGGGGGCTCTTTAGGATAGTAAAACAAAACACGCTTTGCTTTAGTGAATTTACACCCCAACAGTGTGTCAATCTGCAGTGCAGTGGTACCTCGGGTTAAGTACTTAATTCGTTTCGGAGGTCCATTCTTAACCTGAAACTGTTCTTAACCTGAAGCACCACTTTAGCTAATGGGGCCTCCTGCTGCTGCCGCGCCGCCGGAGCACGATTTCTGTTCTCACCCTGAAGCAAAGTTCTTAACCCGAGGTACTATTTCTGGGTTAGCAGAGTCTGTAACCTGAAGCATATGTAACCTGAAGTGTATGTAACCTGAGGTACCACTATATTAAAGTTGAAGGGCAGATGGGGCGGGGGGAGGTGAAGAGACAGCTACAATGAAAACTTAATTAAAAGGGGAACAGTTCAGTGTTTTCCCTTAAAAGACCACTGCAGAATCACAGATAATTACACAGCACAGCATTTTAACCATGGTTAAAGGTTCAGGAATGTGGCACAATATCAGACAGTCCTTTCCGAACACTCTCCATTATTGCATGCAAATTGTACCATCTGATTTTATCAATGGTAAGAGTTAGCTCATCATGTTAGCTGATCTGCTAACCAAGATTTGTAGCCAGCTTCAAACTCTGATTAAGAGCTTACCCTCAAAGTAGTTTGCCAACTAACAGCGCCAATAAAATCCTGATCCATGGTTAACTCTTAACCAGCAGAGACAATTCATAAATGAGAGGGGAGGAGCTAGGAATGGAGCATGTGATCCCAGCACGCATCCACAAACCCTTCACGAAGGTTACAGTTGCAGCAAAGCAACAGCACAGAACAAAGATTTTACAGAAAATGCAGATTGCACAACTCTGTCACTTCATATCAATTATGCTAAGACTAGAAGCAGCCCAGAGTATAAATTATTATTATTAATATTATTATTATTCCCCCTTGAATTATTTTCCAGAATTTTTTTCCAACCCCCTGAAAGTCTCCAAGAATTCTTACTTCTGCCCCACCACACACCCCTTTTTACAGGAAAAAGCCTTATTTTTTATATAACATAAAAACCCAAAATAAAAAACCCACAGCAGCCAAGGAATTTGTCTTCCCAAAATTAAGCCTACTTTTCTCTCGCTTTAAACAGCACTGAAAAGTAAACCAGAATGATATCAAGAACTAATAGCTATAAAATGTAGCTTCAAAACACATTTGTCATACAACCCAACTAGTTAATTTTACTCAGAAGCAGGTCCCACCACATTCAAAACCACAGGCCAATAGGAAAGAGATTTCTAGAGTAGTACACTCAATTCTAAGGAGTAATAAAAAACAAAACACCAGCCACAACTCACCAGGGATTTTGCTGTTTTCTCAGCCCTGTCTTTGGCAAGATTGTAGCCACAGCTGGGACAGATCCTTGGTTTGTGCCGATTAGTGTATATATAACTGCAAGAAGGATTCTTACATTTCCCTCTGCCACGTAAAGTGGCCAACCCCAAGTCCTACAAAGAAAGACAGACCAAATATTTATCCAATCTGCTTTACATGTATCAGGAGGATACTAGACCTACAGAACTTGCTACACTACCCACTTTCCCCTGAACACATAAAAATCAGCAATGGCATTGGTCACCATACCAACAACCACCGAAAACTGTTTGCTTCAGTATTAACAAGAATTATCGCAACCATTTAGCTAGATGATGTTCAAGCAAACATAACAGGGTTAGGGTTGGATGCTGGTTTTGATGAAGGGGAAAACAGAAGCAGAATTCCATTAAGATGTCATGGAAAACCGTGTTCAAAAGAGATTAACGTCAAGTAAGATAACAACCTGTACACTTTCCATTTCACTGCACTACTATGAACCACCAGCGGGTGAGAAGTGAAACCCACACATGTTCTCTGACTAGAAGCTGTGATGTTTCAGGGCAAATCAAACTGCAAATGCTTATGAATGGAAAGGGAGGTAGAAGCTGACCTAGAAACCAGTTCATATGGGGCTGTGCAGTTCAAAGCATGGGCAACACCACCTTGTACTTTCAGTAGAAGTCAGCTAAAAGTCAGTACCAGTTAAGGAAGTTTATACAACTAAACCAGCCTCAGTTCTTAGCCAGTTCCTAAAATAAGAAGTTTCAAAACTTTGACAGTATCAACCACAGCAAAACTGTGGCCTACTTTTAAAAACAGACAAGGGGTTCTCATTTGAGGAAAACCATGCACCTGGTAACAGAAAGCAAAAGAGAGAGAAAAAGCCACATATTGCATTCTCCTGAGATGCTGCAGTGACAAATGATTCTCACCAAGGTTACAGTGCAGCTGTACTTATAGGAAGGGAATACACCTGGTTTGACCTCCACCACTTTGACGTGAGATGCTGAGCTGTCTGTGCTGCCACGGAGCTTTCGATGGAGATCAAGGAGGCAAGAGAAAAATAAGACTCAAGTCATATGCACTGTTGGAAATTCTACTAGGCTGTCATCTGTACCTAACATACTTCTGATTATTTCCCTCCACATATCACCAGAATACCAGTCTCTACTTTACAGCAAAGCCCTCCCAAGGCAGCTTAGATACCAAAACAAAATTTGAAACATCTCATGTCAATAAAAGCAAATCATTCATATGCTTTACTATTCATTTTCACTCTTCCGTAAATATACAGCAAATTGCTGTCTGAAGGCCAGTTTGTACTATGCATGGCCTGTAAAATGCATCACACAGAGGAGCACAGGAGCAGCCTAAAACTTGCAGACAGAAGGCAACCCTAGCATTTCCCCATAATTAAGCCTAACATTCCCATAGGTTATGGTCTGCATAAATAGTGAACAAAGGCTGAAAACATATGCTTGAACTCGAGTAGGCCCAGCTCATAGAACTGTCTGCCACAGAATTGGGGTGGATGGATTATGTGAGCAGAGTTTATTAATTATGAAGTCTACACACAAATCTTACAATTCACACCACACATGGTGAGAAGGTGTAAGCAAAGCCAAGTCTTGTTCCCAGCATGAACTGGCCTTGAAACGACTTCACTAGCAATAGAACAGGCCAGAATACACACACACACTCTCTCTCTCTCTATATATATATATATATACTGAAATTTCCCCTAGAGACCGTAATAGTGTAGCAGGTCATACCAGGATGGGGAAAGGCCAGCTCAAACCCCCGCTCTGCACTCTGATCCAAACACATCCTCTCAGTCAAGCTACCTTGTTATGAGGATAAAATGGAGGGGTGGGGACTATGTATACAGTCTGTGATTCTTAGAGGAAGGGTGGGATTCAAGTGCAAAATAGATAAATAATAAAGCAATTAAAAAGATTACACAGTATCACATACGCTACTGAGTATTTTTTTTAAATTTTAAGAAGCATTTGCAAAGTATAATGCAAGAAGCATTTCCAAGCTCCTGAAGTTCATGCTCATGGCCCAAGGAATAGAAATCTGTAGGTCAGAGCCTGATGTTTGCAGGATAAGCCGCATGAAATTAAATGAGTTATGTAAACTAAATTCCCCCCCACTTTACATGAAAAAACTGAATTCTGTAACATGCTAACAATTACATTCATAGACAATAGAAGAGCATGAATTTAGGCAAAAACCACCATTACCTTGTGCTCTTCAACACTGGGTGGTTGCAAGGGAGACTGGCCCAGCTGCTTCAGAGTGCTAGGCTTCAGTCCTGAGATTCTTACACAGGAGTTTTTTTCTTAAATAAAAAACAAGCATGGAACATTTAAGATATGTGAACAATACACATCAATATGTTGCATTTTACCCTGACTGGTCTAGCAAATGCAGTGTGGGATGTGGTGTAGCAAAATCACGTTTGAATCTCAAAGAGACCAAAGCACAAATGTGCAGGCTCTCTTTTCTTACAAGCATTTGCAAAACTGACAGTCCTGGAAACATAAAACTGCTTTGATGGGAAATCACAATCCAAGCCTTCTCACCATTAAGTGGCACTCACAGTCACACCCCGCCAGCATAATTCTAGGTACAACAATTCATTTCCTGCCATTCAGAAAACACAGTTTCCCTCACCACACACAAACAGTAACCCTTGTTTTACCATTGTTTGTAAATGGCTGCCTGCAAGCGGGCTGCTCTGTGTTGGTTTCTCTTGCCACACCGACAGGGGCAGGCAAAATTGCCCTCGTGGGTCTCGCTGCGGCCAGCAAGGAAGGCTTAGGCTTGGGTTTGCTCTTCTGCTCCTGCCCTTTGGGTGCAGTGCCAAGAGCATCAGCTCTGAAAAAAGAAGAAACGCAGTTGAGAATTCCACAGTTCAGCTATGCCAGCGGCAGTCACAACCTGCTTGAGAAGCAAGGTAATTTACAAGGCTTGAGAAGCCTTGTAATTTATCTGAGGCTTGCCATCTGTCAAAAAAGAGACACTAAAATATAGATAGCATTGACTCAAAGGTGTCAATACAAGCGTGCTAAAAGAGCTGCTCTGAAAAGCCCGGGAGGCAAAAACATCCTTGGAGCACACCAAGAAAATCATTTGGAGCCAAAAGTGTAATTAGCAGTGCAAGACATGCAATGTCTACATTTCACTCAAAATCGACTTACCCTGCTGGATGTTTCGTGGCAGAAGCTGGATTTGAAAGGGAGCTGGCAGCACTCGCTACCTCTACCAATGCCTGTGCCTCCAGCCCTTCATTCTCCCTGTCCTTCTGTTCTAATAAAGGCTCCGCCTGTACAATGCCCTCTTGAAGTTGAATAACAGCCGTGGTGCTTCCTTGCTCCTCTGGCTGCATGTTGTTTGCAAGGATGTGCGCCTCCGAGATGATCACTTCTTCCCATTCTGTTTCCTGCACCTGCTGCCCAGAAGGGGCAGCATTCAGAAGCTGAGTAACTGCTTCGGAGCTCTCCAGCATAGATTTGGAGGCCCTGTCGTGAACCACAGCCTGACCCAAGGCTAATGGCTGCTGACTTTTTTGGGGCCCCAATGTTTTTAAAGGCACACTGGAAGTTGGCTCAGTTCTGCCTTTAGGCTGCTTCTCCTGAAAGGCAAAGCATATTCAAAGTCAGCATCACATATACTTCATATTGTATCAAAATCCATTTAGTAAATAATAATTGGCAGACATGGAGAATGAAAACACAAAATTCTCCAGGGATGAAAATGTGAAAAGAATATCAACTCATCAAATAAGTTGATGTGAGACCACGTAAACAAAAACAAACAAAAAAAGGATTTCTTTCTTTGAGAAATTCAGCTAATTTTAAATAGGTAAACTTACTTTAAAAAAAACAAAAACCTTTGGAACAACAGGAAATGCACACTGATTCCTGATTTCATCAGGCACTAGTGCCTTGGGCTTTAATTTGTATTATGGATTATATATTTTTATGTGCATTTAATAGGTCAAAAGGAGGGATATAAAATCTTTGAATAAATAAATAAGAATGGTTGATCAAGGTTGATTAAAAGGAGTTAGAGCAGAAAGCAATGGCTGATTTCAGTTTATTAGACCCAACTCAGCCTGAGATAGAAAAAGGACACCCCAAAGAAATTTTCCACTTGTAGAATTATGAAAGTAAGGAAATTGCTTTGAGTATTTTTGACAGTATGGAGTCAACCCTATCCACATACTTCTTGCCAAGAACAAAGGCTCTGAAGAGTCACCATTTCAACAAATAAACCATTCCATAGCCTTACTTACTTTATGCATTAAAAGCCAAGAATAAACACAAAAAGTGAGGTGCAAGGTCACATTTCCTACAATCTGAAAACATACCTTTGGGATCCATTTGCCTCCCAGAAAGTTCCCACACATTGGACATTTGGGTGGCTTGTGTCTGGTCACGTATGTGAATGTACAACCAGGGTTGGTGCAATTCCCATGCCCTCTGCGGGTGTAGGTAGTTGTCTGAAGTGAGAGGGTATGGATTATTTTGCTAGAACTACATCACAACTGGAAGTTTCCTTCCTATCATCAAGCATATTCAAACATCATTAAAAGACTGCATCACGACAGTAGCATAGAATCACTCTCATTACTTCACTTGGATCCCTGTTCTGCATGGCAACTAAGGCAGATCATTTTACCCAGAGTTATCGGGTTGATAAGCCAGCAATGCTGCCATTTTCACTTTTGATGATACTAAAATGCTAAGAGTAACTTTAAAAACAACCCCCCAGCTCACATTCTGTAATTCACACAAAACAGTTGTCAAAAGTGACCACACAGACAAAAAGAACACACAGATGCATACTCACAGGCAGACATACACACACCCACAACTGTTCTAACCTCACCAGCAATGAAGGTTGTTGTTGTTGTTTTAAAAGAATTGTAGCCTGCTATTGGAGGCCTTTTCCAAGCCAAATTATGGCATGGGTTGCATTTTCGGAGGAGTCACAGGTGAGGAGGGCAGGATTAACCCTCATCACCTCATCACCTCATGTACTGTATGTTGCAAAGGTTCTGGGTTTAGACCCCAGTGTCTCCTGTAAAAGGACTGGAAAACCCAAAGAACTGAAAATCCAGAGGAACAGTAATATTCTAAAAGACTGATTGTCTGATTCACTATAAGACAGTGGCTTAGTGTGTTCTAGACCTAACTAAAAGCAATGCATGAAAAATGAAGAGCCTTTCCAAGAGAGATGGCATCAGCGCTTCCTTTACTGACCAGTTTGATTGATGTTGGATTTTCCAAAGCAGAATGGGCTGACAGAGGTAGCATAATGAACTGTGCAGTAGGCATTGACGAATTACTTTCTTCTCTGTCCTACAAGAGAAGAGAGAAGCACGTTGCGTGTGTTTTCTATGTTCTAGCAATTTTACTGCACGTCCTCCCCGCCCCATTAATATAAAATTCACAAAACACAGTATGCCAAAACAACAGGGCAGTGGTAGTTAAGACCTACAGATGCAGCCATCTTGATCTGTTCAATAAGTTACTGGATAAATTTTGTTTTGCAATTATTCAAGAGTGTGACCAGCAACAAGAATAAGGCTGCAATCTAGGCAGATTACATCAGGTATCTGTCCCATTGAACCAGTGGAATTTATTTCCCAGGAAAAATGCACTGGATCACCCAGTAAGGAAAGCCAAGAGGAAAAAACTTTCAAAAGCTTTACTTACTCTTCTGGTCACCACAGCTACAACAGAGAGACCCTCTGAAGGCTGTGGTTGGGCCACAGCATTGCCCCCATTGGAGGCATCCGAACTGTTTACCAGGGTCTCTTCAATAACCATGCTAGCTGCTTGATAGGGATAGCCATCGCTTACTTCCAAAGAGGCTTCATCCAGGAGAACATCTCCAGCCCCTTTGTGTGCATCAGGTCTGACATAATGAGACAAGATCTCCGATGCAACAACTTCTTCTATTGTGTCTGACTGAACAAATGAGGCTGGGTCTTCTGAAACCCCTTCAATGGCAATGCACTGCTCAGCAATGCCAATGTGGCTGGAATCTACAGAGAGGATGTTCTGCACAGTGCTGTGGGAAACACCTGTGACATTGGTAGAAGCTGTCAGTCCTTCTGATGCTGTTTGGCCCTGGGTGACGCAGAGTTCCAAGTGCTGCTTGCTTCTCTCCTCCTGGAGAGAGCCTTTGGGGATAATTATGTAATCTGAACGCGGGAGGATTTTACGGAAACCTGGAATGTCTGGAACCACAGCAGTCAGGGAAGACAACTTTGAGTTCTATGGAAAAGGGCAAACAAGGGGCATGAGGACACATCAGTTTGGCTATTTTAACGCATTCCTGGCATATCAAATAAGCCGCAAAAGCAAAATTCTACCAAGACTTCCTTATCTGTAGCAAAGCATACGGATAAGGTATGCACACATACCTCAAACGTGTGTGCAGTCATTTCAGAAACTCAATGAAACTTAGATGCTCCTCCATACTAAAAAAAGTTATTCCTGGCTACCTCTAAACACAGTACTGTGTAAGTAGCAGAGTTTAGAAAAAGCAAGTAAAAGGCCATGATGCTTAAAGTATTTATTTCTTGCTGGTTTCGATATATAGCAAAACATAATATTTGCATGCTAGTAGGTGCCATGAAAGGAAGCTACTTAGGATGAATTACCGGGTCTAGACCTTCTTTTTCTAATTTGGCCTTCTCCAAATAATAACTCTTCTCAGCCACACTGAGCAGCTTCCAACTCTCACTGATCTTCTTGTTAATTTCAGACTGGGGAAGATGTGGGAGCTCCTGCTGAACTTTCAGGTATATGTCATAATAATATAGAAGGTATGCAGATCTGGAAAGCAAGCAAATACCAGACTTTTACAGCCCGTCACAAATTACAGTGACAGCAAACAAATCCACTTAACCCGGACCACCAATTACAGGTTTGCTTTAAAATAAACATTCAGAAAATAAAAAGGTGTTTTGTAAAGAGATACACATTAAGACTGAAAGAGGTATTTGGTAAACAACAGTCCAACCCTATACATGATTACTTGGAAGCAACTTCAGTGGGAGAATTTGGAGGTCACACTAAGCCATAGATGAGCATGACAAAGATGAGCCACAGTGAGCGTTGAGTTTGCATCCTCCGCCCTCCCCTCGTCACTGTCCAGGAGAAGCTTTTGCTTAAACATGGTTTGTTTTGTGATCTAGAGCAACAAACTTGTGTTTTAATATTAATCATGTCATGATTTTTCCTGAAACAAGCCAACTTCAAATTGTGGGTTAGGAAGCAGGCTTGTTTAAAGAAAACTATTGTTCTTTTCCCTCTTTAGTTCATGTGTCCATTCCTCTTTAGCTATGTCTAGAGAGAAGTTGTCTCCCTCTCAACTTTGGTCACCCAGTCAGAAAACTAACAATAGGATAAAAAAGTACTTCTTCCACACAACTGATGACTAATTTTTAGAATTAATCATGTGGGGATGGCCAGTAAGATGGCTTTTAAAAGGATTGGTCACATGCATGGAAATCAGCTCTATTGCAGGCTAAATGGAACCTCCATGTTCCTATGCATTATTTTTCCTGCTGGATATCTGCAGATTTACATCACTGGTGAATCCTGTATCATGCAATGCTTTCCCCCCTCCCAGCCCGAGTCCTGGATTAGCAAAGAAGAAAAGCAAGAAGCTTCTGCACATGAGGCCTTTATTTCATGCCTGTCATGATCATTCACAGAGCTAGAGTTGCCATGGACCCAGTCACAATGAGGGGCTTATTCCATGTAACATAAAGCCTTAACTTTCATACCCGGTCCCATTCAATCTACTATTTCAGTCCCAAAGCCCTTCATTTACAATATTATCTGTTCTGGCACTCAGATGAGTACTGCAGGAACTGAACCCGAGAAAAACAGAGGAAATGACTGTGAGAGGGACAGAATGAGTGTTGGCAAGGGACTGTCTGACCTAAACTCACTTTTCTTTTCACGCCTAAGAAGAGTGCAAGGGGCATCCAAGCATTTATTTACAGACCAGCTAATACATTCTCTACGCTACTGTAAACTGTTCTTTTACTGTAAACAAGACAAGAGTTCTCTCAAGTACTCAAAGAGTTTGAATTATTTCTGAAACAAACTTAGTTTTCCCACCACAAATTTACAAGGCACACTACATTCCTGCTAACCTTGTACCTTCAGGGAGAGATCTAACATAGAGCAAAAGGGCATCTGCTCAGGCAAGGAGGATTCTCCTTCCTTTCTTTCACCCCACTGGTAGGGCTCAAGCTCCCACAAAATCTACTCTGAGGGGTTGGAACAAGGTGCTAGAGGAGGTTTTTTTTTTTTTTTGTCTCATTGTGCAAGCAGATTTGCTTTGCACAAGCAGGTGGACATTACTGGGTGTCACTTTAAGTTCTGGAACAAATCCAACACTTTAACCTTTCCTACTGATCTTATAGCAAAAGATATCCAACTTTTCAGATACACTGGCACTGTCTTATCTCCAGTGGTGATGATGTTATGTTTTCGATTAAGATCCATGACAGAGTGATTTCTATTCTCAGCCCTAAGGCTCTGTTGATTTTTCTTACCTCTTTACAAAGAAGACCTGCTTTACTGAAATATTTAACTAGCTAACAGAGGATGAGTGCAGACAAGTGCACAGAATTCAAGACAGACTAGTGAGTGGACTAGCAGAAAAGGGGTTGAGTATGTGCCCAGCAAAGAAACCAAATCACTGCAAAAGGAGGAAATCCCCCTCTTCTCAAGGCAGAAAACTGCTAGAGGAGGGATGGAGCTTTCTGGCCCTCCTCTGCTGCCCATCTCGCCCAACAGACTAGCAAAAAATTTTGCAGGCTAGTTACTTTTGTGGACTTCTACAAAGCTGTCATTTTTGGAAAAGGAATGCACACTAAAAAAAGTTATCTTAGATGGAAAGCTCTTCGTACGATATACATCCATTTAGGAGGGAGATATCACCCACCTGGGCTTCTTAGTCTTTTCCCCTTGATCTCCAGGACTTCTATATTTCTTCTTCTTTTTAGATGGCACCGGAGAAGCAAAGGTGTATGTGCTTTCTATTTCCTCCATTACTACAGTAACTTCACTGCCATCATATGGAGCTTCCATTGCTATGGAAAAATTCTAAGAAGTTATACACTCTTCAAATCATTACTGGTCATAAAACCCTAACAATCATCAAAACCCTAACAATCATCAAAACCCTAACAATCATCAAAACCCTAACAATCATCAAACGATCCATGCTGAGTTTGAACTATTGCTTTCAAAACATAGTACAGAAATTGAATGTACTTCTGACATCCTCCAGGCATTGTGAGATCTAAATGTCTCTTGAAACTGGACACTCAAACTGAGCCCTAAGCAGCTGCCACTCAATGTATTGAGAGCATTTGTAAAATAAGCCTAAAGCTATTTCACACACAATTGCTTCGTACATAGATGTTACTTATTACACGTTATTCTATTGCATGCACATGTAGCAAAGGTACATCAAATAGCAGGTGTACAGCACGTGCACAGCTGCAATTGCCTCATGGGTGTAAATCATATGACAACATACATCCAATTACCCTACATAGAAGTAATAAAATTGCTCTGTTTGAAGCAGCCCTTAGAATCTGAACTGGTTTATTATGGTTGAATGTTTCATTTTAAAAAGTGCAGCTGTTCATTCATGAATACAGCAGCAAAACAAGAGAGACTTTAACATGAGTACTAAGTATGGTGATTTGTAGTGCACTAAAACTTTGAAATCTGCCCCAATAGTTTATGGGTTTTTTCTGCCCAGTAACATGTTTAAAGCTTATGTTTACAGTGGCTCCCTTGAAAAAAAATAACTAAATGATAATGGTAGTGCTTTTTTATATTAAAAAACGGTGCCGGTATTCACCATGAAGTTGTTACACTACACCTTTAACATGGGGGGGGGGGGGAGGTTCCAGTACTGTGTACCCTTGAGTGCACCCAGAGAAAAAGTACTGGACAATGCCATCCTATATACATGTAATTATATTCAAAATAAAAAATTAGTCTCAGTATATAGCTAATAGTTACATAAAGGAAGGATATTTACACTAAAGTCAAGAGGGCCTTTCTCTGTAGTAGCCATATGCAAAAGGAAGTACTTGCCTCAAACAGAATTGTGTCCCCACTTTGTTTTTATAGAAGCCTATCTACTTAGGAATGTTTCAGTTGTCCCATTTTTAGTTGAAACAAACACCAGAGCCTGTCTCAAAATATTAGAACCCAGAGCCATCCAATGCAGTCAAATAGTGGGAGATTCAAAACAGGCTATACCAGAGTTTTTTTCCAGCTAGAACTCACTGGAACTCAGTTCTGGCACCTCTCAGGTGGGTGCCATTGCAATTATAAGAGAACAGAGGAGGCATTCGTGGTGAGTACCAGCACCTCTTTTTCTAGAAAAACAGCACTGGGCAAAACCTTCCGTTTCAGAGTGAAGCATGAACTATGGAATTCACTACCACAAGATGTAGCACCGGCCACCGACTTGGCATGCCTTAACATGTGATCAGACAAGATAAAGCTGTCAAGGGGTATACAACGCTCTCCAGTATCAGAAGCAACACTTATTTATTTAACAGAATCCGTTCTGCACTTAGATGTATAACCGCAAACGGCAGCAAACTACAAGAAGATGCAAACAGCGGGCAGGTGCCGCTGCGCTCAGCTGGCGCTTGTGAGCTTCCTGCCAAGTCATCTGGCTGGCCGTGCGAAAACAGAATGAGGGGCTGGGTGGGCATTTGGGGATGCGAGCAGCAGGGCCCCCAAAGTCAGCCCCCCGCTCCCCCCGATACCCTCCTGTCAGCCCACAGCCTTGCGGGTGGGGACTCCACACTCCACGCCCCGCTCTGCCGGCGCTTCTGCTATTGAAGGCGAGAGCGAGGCCGGACTTGCCCTGGCCGGGACTCACTTGGTGTCGCGGGACGAGCCGCTCATACGAGCCCAGCAGAGAAGAGCCCCGCCGTCCGCGCATACCGGGCAGCCACGGCCAGGCCGCTTCGCTCACGCCTCGCGAGGAAGCCTCTCAGCGGAGCCCGGCACCTCCATAGCTGTTCAACGCCTTGCTAAGAGCAGCTCCAGAGCACAGCTTTAAGCACCAGCGCCGTGCCGGAAGTTCTGCTCCCGAGAGTTCTTCCTGGGTCTATAGGTCACCGGGCCGGCGAACGTTCAGGCGAATAGGCAGGCCGCGGGCGAAAACCATAGAGTTACGGTAACAGCGGGAGGGAGGAGGGAACCGAGGGGCTATCTAGGAGAGGAGAGAAGGTTATGGAGTTGAATCGCGCCCCTTGCGGGAGGGAGGTTTGTTGGATGCTCAGGGCGTAGAACTAGAATCTTGGTGCGGCTGTAAAGGGGCAGAAGTCGTGGTACTCGAGGGCGAGGTGGTTGCTCGCCGGGTGTTAGAGTTGTGGAGTTGGAAGGGACCCCGAAGGTGATCCAGTCCAAGCCCCGGCGATGCAGGAATCTCAAATAGATCATACACGACAGATGGTCATCCAACTTCAAAAAACCTCCAAGGAGTTCACCGTCTCTTGTGGGTGTTTATTCCACTGTCCAACAGCTCTTACTGCCAGAAAGTTCTTCCGGATGTTTAGTTGGAATCTCCTTTCTTGTAGCTTGAATCCATTGGTTGGGGTCCTAGCCTCCGGAGCAGGAGAAAACAAGCCTGCTCCATCTTCCATGTGACGCAACAAGATCACAAAAGGAATAAACCCACTATTAGCTATTCTTAGTGTTTTATGCTTGTGGCACATCTAGGCAGCAGAAATAAAACAGAAAATGGTAACATCTCTTTTTTTTTCATCCTTGCACTATATGAGTGGTTCAAAACACTAGAATCATAGAGTTAGAAGGGAGCTCAAATGTTATCTAGATACTCATGGGTGTAACCAAGGGGGCCAGGGAGGGGCAGCTGCCCCCTCCCATTCAATAAAATTCAATAAAAATACATAGCAAAGTGAGGTTCTGCCCCCCCCAACAAAAGATCTGCCCCTCCAACAAAAATCCTGACTACACCCATTTATTTATTTATTTATTTTATACAGCATGGGTAGGCAAACTAAGGCCCGGGGGCCGGATCCAGCCCAATCGCCTTCTAAATCGGCCCATGGACGGTCCAGGAATCAGTGTGTTTTTACATGAGTAGAATGTGCCATTTATTTTAAATGCATCTCTGGGTTATTTGTGGGGCCTGTCTGGTGTTTTTACATGAGTAGAATGTGTGCTTTTATTTAAAATGCATCTCTGGGTTATTTGTGGGGCATAGGAATTTGTTCATTTCCCCCAAAAAAATATAGTCCCGCCCCCCACAAGGTCTGAGGGACAGTGACTTCCTGCTGGAAAGGTTTGCTGACCCTGATATACAGTCTTATACCCAGGGGTCTCAGGGTGGTTCACAGAATGAAATCAAGATATAAAACCACAAAATACATAATAAGAATAAAAACGACCCAATAGCCCCCCCCCCAAAAAAAAACATCAGATCAACCAAAGGCCAGGTTAAAAAAGAACGTTTTTGCCTGGCACCTAAAAGTGCATAATGAAGGTGCCAGGTGAACGTCCCTGGGGAGAGCATTTCATAGACAGGGAGGCACTGCAGAGAAAGCCCATTCTCGTGTTGCCGCCCATGTAGGTACTGCTGTAGTGGGGTATGGAAGCCTGATGGTATTGCTAAGGAGAGAACAGCCCATGGGTGAAGTGTTGTATCTCCACTGCACATTGTCAAGTCACATCTCATTTGCTTTTGCAACCCTGTTGAACATTTCCTACAGTTTCAAATTGTTCCTCAGCAAAGTCCACGTCATTGGTCCAAGGCATTGTACATGAACATGAATCTCAGAATTTGGGCATTTTCCCACATGCTTTACTTCTCTTCAAATGACATTAGTGCATGGGGCTACTCTGTTTTTTGTTTTTGCTGTCCTCCCGCCAAGTAGCATAACACTGCACAGATCAAGTAGTGCCTGTCAAAAGCAGGAATGGTGGACAAAACCTGCTTTGCAACCAGTTCTTGGAACAGAAAGCATTGCGGAAATTGGCCCCACACATCTTCCGACTGATTTATCATTACCCCGAAGTGCTACTTATAAACAAGGCTTTTGAAAACTTGGGGCTTCCTCCCTTAGTTTACTTGCCTTTTAAGGACTTTTATATTACTCTTGTTTCCTTTAGTGTCCCCCAGCCAACTATCATTATGTTGCACCTGTAGTGGAATCAAGCAGAACATGCAAACATACAAAATGGGAACTGTGAGGAAAGCCAACTCTACAACCGGCTCTTAGAAAATAATGCATTAAGAGGAAATGATATCAATGAAGTGCTTCTAATTAAGTTATATCCTTTCCTAAACAATATACACTGGCCACAGGTGGTATGGACCTGGTCCAGACACTTAATCCAAAATATTATGGTGAGTTAGGAAAGAAGTTCCAGATTCTAATGGTCTTTTTTTAAAGTAGGGATTATAGTGATGTGAAGACCTTGCCTCACTGTTCCTCCACCACCCACCCAATCAATGAGTACAACTGATAGCATGGTCCAAAGGTCACTCAGTTATTGTGCTATTGATGTGGATATAATATGTTAGGGAGGCATTTCCTAAAATAGGGAGTCAGTCCACTCCACACCAGCTGTCCACCTCTTCACACATATGGGAATATTTTGCTTGAGAAGAGAATTGGATACAAACTGGAGACAGCTGTGCTATTTCTTGAGCCAGTTCATAGTGCTGTTGGGGATGTTCCTAGGGAAAATATAGGTAAATGGCCCACACAATCTAGGAGATTGTTGAAAAAGATGACTCATCGTTCCCCTCTCCAGCCAGAGATAAAGAGCCACCTAGCTGAGAGGAGATAACAATAAAAGTGGTTGCTGAGATGTGGACAGGCTGTTAGCTGCAAGAGCCTGAGAGACATGCCACCCTGACACAATGGTACCTCTGGTTACAAACTTAATTCGTTCCAGAGGTCCGTTCTTAACCTGAAACCGTTCTTAACCTGAGGCACCACTTTAGCTAATGGGGCCTCCCGCTGCTGCCGTGCAATTTCTGTTCTCATCCTGGGGCAAAGTTCTTAACCCAAGGTACTACTTCCAGGTTAGCGGAGTCTGTAACCTGAAGTGTTTGTAACCCGAGGTGTTTGTAACCCGAGGTACCACTGTATTACCTTTATGATTTTAAATCATGGCTTCACTGTGCTTTCCTTTGCAAGGCAGGGAGACGAGTAGCATCATACTTGCATGAATCATCTCAACAAAAATGTTGCAAGTCCCATGCGTGGGAAGTATCTTGGGTAATCGGCCACCTTGCAATAGGGTGCCACTCAGGAGATGCAACCACAAATCAAGAGACTTAACATATAATGAGACTTGCTAAATAGTGAGTATCACCATCGGTCTCCACAAAATAAAATCTTGTCAGGGTGGGGATGTGTCCTATCTTGAATTGCAGAACCGTAAAGGTAAAGGGACCCCTGACCATTAAGTCCAGTCGTGGCCAACTCTGGGGTTGCGGCGCTCATCTCGCTTTATTGGCGGAGGGAGCCGGCATTTGTCCGCAGACAGCTTCCGGGTCATGTGGCCAGCATGACTAAGCCACTTCTGGTGAACCAGAGCAGCGCACGGAAACGCCGTTTACCTTCCTGCAGGAGCGGTACCTATTTATCTACTTGCACTTTGATGTGCTTTTGAACTGCTAGGTTGGCAGGAGCAGGGACCAAGCAACGGGAGCTCACCCCGTCGCGGGGATTCGAACCGCCGACCTTCTGATTGGCAAGTCCTAGGCTCTGTGGTTTAACCCACAGCGCCACCTGCGTCCCTTGCAGAACCATACTACAGTACATATTGGGGCGGGAGGTGGCAGGGAAACAAAACTATGTCTAATCATTTTTGGAATTTACTTTGTAGCTTTTTGTTTTTGAGAGTATACAAACTCCAGGTTTTTGAAGCAAAGATTGTTCCCATTTGCCATGGTTCTACTTGCTGCCTTAAATCACTCACTGAAATTAGTAACTCCCCCTGTCCCCTCTCTAAAGCAGAACCTGACAGAGACTGATCAGTTATCTCTCCTTGCTTTTCCTCTTCTGCCTCCAGTCTCCTGGCTCTCTGCTTCCTGAAGCAGAGGTCTTTGCTGCAGCTGCTTCAGACATTCCTTTGGAAGGCCTGTTACTCTATTTCTTCAGCTTCCCTTGCTTAATAAAACTATGGTTTAGCATTATGTGTAAACCAGGAGACAGTGAGAAGCAGAGGGAGCTTACCTTTTTGTGGGTCTGCTTCTCGCTGGAAGTCTAAAATGAGGTAATGGATTTGGCTATCCACCTTTGCTTAACCTGTATATTTGTAAATAAAAAAATAAAACATCACACAATATAATAAGTGTCCAGCGGCCTCCTCCCAAAAGGCACTGCCTGTACCCAGGAGAGTGTTGCACATACCCCTGCTTCATCACTCAGGGAAGTTGGGGTTAGTGTAACAACCTCCTATTGAAATCAATAGCAAATCCCAATTAATGGAAGAATTTTCTTGCAGTGTTGCTTATCTGAACTCCCTACCCCATGATACATTTTGACCTTGAAATCTAAAAGAACTATAATAGGAAAAATAATTTCCTCTAATAGAAGTCTATGAATAAAAACAGCCAGAATTAAACAACAGGAGGTATAATATGAAGTTAAATGGCAGTGTGGGATATAAGGTCAGATATTTAGCTTGCCCAAATCCCATAGCAGGTGGTCTGTATGTACAGTAAATGGTGACAATCTGTCTGTTCTGTGTCAAGCATGATACAGGGAACTTTTCAGCCATGCAATTCCTAATGGCATCTGGGGGCGTTCTGTTTTCTAATCGAGAGTAGTCGGTGTTCCTTTGACTCGCAGACCAAACTAATTGCATTCATCAAGTTGACCTGTGCATGTGGAAAGAAACCGGGGACACAAATGTCACTTTGATAATCTCTGCTTGAAAGCACAATGTGTCGGTGGAATATGACATAGTGTTTTGGCTAAATTATGTGTAATTTCTGTATCTCCTGCAGGCATACAACAGTATTAATGGAATAACAACCACAGCGGTACATACCTTTTTGTACTACCATAATGGGTTTAAAAAGAAAAAAGTGTGTGCTATTATTTAAAGATCCTCATTTACTGCCTTACAGGTAAAAGCAAATATAGCAGCACCTTTATTGAAATAATATATTTGCTAAACCATCATTTAACTTTCATCCAATCTCTGAGGGAAGGGAGAAATTGCACAAATGATATTGGGGTTGTATTTTCTACCTGAATGAGAATTCCCAGTGTTTGGTGGGGTAGACTTTAGACCTGTTCAGAGCGCTGACTTGCCAGCCATCCCCTTCTCCACATTACCCCCATTTCATTCCCTTTCCTTACTTTTCTGTTTCTCTCTTTTAACTGGCCCTTGGCATTTTGTGATTATGGAAATGTCCTGTCCTAATTGGTATATATGGTGGGGTGCCCTCTTAGTTTTCCTTTTTTCAAATGATGTTATTGTGCTGGTACAAACCTTGAACTTTCCCTACCCAAGCTGAACCCTCCCTCTCATTTCTCAATGACACCTTTTTGGCACAATCTCTCACTATCTCAGTTCACTATCAGATCAAGTAATAGCAATCTATGTCAAGGAACAGATGGTGAACCAGTATGTTGACTTGTCCCTGAGAAATTTTCAATGTGAAATAATATAGTTCCAGCAGATTAACATGTTGCTACACATGCTTAACTTCACTGAGCAGTGAGCGGTCTAGGGACAGCACTATATTAAGTAGTTTGTTTTGAATGAGGGAGGGTACTTATTGCATTCCTTCTGTCCACACATATTTGCACACTTTGATCCAGATGAACTCATGTGGGGTTTGTCTGTATATAGGCATATAGTGGAACAGCAATGATGTTATAATCCCAGTTGGGAAGGTTAATATGGGCATTGTTCACTAGTCTTCAATTCAATGATCTATCAAAGTGACTGAGATATTTTAGAATTTAACAATTCAGCTCAATGGTACTCCCACCCACTCCACAAAACTTTGGAAATAACTTGGCTTATTCTGAGCTGTTTAAAGTGAAATTGGATTATTTCACATCCTAGTTTCAAGTGTGGCATAGATCAACCATTTCTCTAGCCTTTCTGCCTCCCCCCCCCCATTTCTGTGTCCTCCTCCCCTCCCCTTTGGATTCTAATCCAAACCAAATAAAACAGTGTGTCTTCTCTCCCATCTGCAAGACTCCCACCTTGTATTTGTGGTAAATCAAAGAATTATGAAGCTCACTGTTGTTATGTAATATCATTATGAGTTTGTGGGAGGCCAAACCCTATAACCCTAGCAAGTGTTAAAAGCTAATCAAGACACAGGCTAGCTGTCCTGAGGTAATCGCCTGGGTGATGAGCCATTAAGAGAACAAAGAAGAGGTGATGGGTCATTAAAAGAACAGAGGAAAGGGGGCTCTGTGTGAGATAGAAAATCGGTGGGGGCCCTCCTCCCTCTGTTAGATAGACAAAGCAGGAGTTGGAGAGCAAGAGTTTGCTGCTATATGGCCTAGAGGGGAAAGCTGCAGACTGAAAAGGCAAAGAGAAAGCCATGGCTGATTTCTGTTTGAATCCAAGGCTGTGGCTATGGCAAAAGCAAGGCTCTCTTGGGGTGTTGATGCTGTGAACCCCTCCATCATAGGTTCAAGATGTATATTTGTGTAAATAAACCATATATCATAAGGGCACCACAGTCTCTCGTGCCTCATTCCCAAAGGGAAACACAAACCCTGGTTAACCACCTGGAACCCTTGGGATTTCACACCACTTGGAGATCGGGGTGGCATGCAACAATATAATCAGTTCCAAAATCCTAATTTCCTTGAATAAACTTTAGCAATTTCCTTTTCTAATGTCTTCAGAAATTATCTCATTCTTACTTATAATAAAGGGTTGGTTGTTGTTTTTTAAAAGGAATATATCTTGGTCTTTTCTTTGTAGCACCATGAAAGTATAATCAAAGTTTCACGGAAATGATGCAGAAGATAAACGTCTGATAAATGAAATAGCACTGATAACAGGCTTTACTATTTCTAAAATGGAATCAGCTTGACAGGTAAAAATGAGGTGCTTGTTTTTCACCTGCCACATTCTGTTGTCTTTAGAAAGCATTAGCGAGGACAAACATAATCCCCAAGAATGCTAATATTTTAGCTAAATCCATACTATAAATTTGGGAGGAAGAAAAGTAGCTACAAGTGTTTGTGTTATTGTAGTACAAAGTTTCGTAAGAAGTATTAACTTGGAAAGCATGTTACTTTGTATAACGTTCCTTGTGTTTTTCCAGAAGCCTACTTGTCTCCTTTAAACAGTAACAAAGGATCAAGAAAACGAATTGTTTTTAGTCCTAAATCAGCAGGATTAAGAAGTCTCTTCCATTCAAAATGAACATCCTGTGAGCAGCAGTGTAGCATTCCAGTTATTTATGTAGAAATCCTACTCATTTCCATGATCTTACTTCCAAGAAAACAGGTTTTGGATCAGTGTGTTAGTCCCATTCACTGCAATGCCTTTCAAAACATCATTGTCAGCTTAGTTTCCCCTGTATAGAAATGATGGAAAAGGCATTTATTTTTGACAACAGCATACAAAAAATAAATTATATTAGGGCAAATTGCTTTGCATATATGTGTGGGTGTGAGTGTGTGGAAAAAATCCAGATCAAAACATTTAAGAGAAATTCATTTTAAAATGCTGACTTTTAAAATGCAAATTAATGAGGAAAAATGAGAAACTGATTGAATCTGAAATTCTCAGGTGTGTCCATCCTTAAAGCTTGCACTGATTTTCCTCATAACATTTGGGGATTATAAACATGTCAAGTTGAAGCTATAACTTCATGCCTACGCAGGTTATCATAAATGTTGAAACTAAAACAAGCCTCATGTGAGGGGCAATATTTGGGGATGTTTCACATTGGGTATCCCCTGCTCCATTCCGTTTTGGAGTGCTCACGGGTATCTATTTAATTGTAGGAATCCAAATCGTAGCTCATAGCTCTTGTAAGGAGAAATAAAAAAATTCCTTCCAGTAGCATCTGAAGAAGAGGTATCTGAAGAAGTGTGCATGCACACGAAAGCTCATACCAAGAACTAACTTAGTTGGTCTTTAAGGTGCTACTGGAAGGAATTTTTTTATTTTGACTATGGCAGACCAACACGGCTACCTATCTGTAACTCTTGTAAGGAGAGCATCAAGAAGCAAGCCAGAAGGAAAGAGCAAGTCAGAACCAAATGACAGACAGGGAGGCAGGACCAAACAACAGCCAAAGACACAAGAGCTCAAGGAAGGCTCAGTGAATAAAACAGATGGGTGAAGTCAACACAGTGCAGACACACTGAAATGGATGCCTCTTGAAGTTCAGTGATTCGCCACAAAGGGCAGCTGCATACAGATCCTGCAGTTCCTGACTGCTATTTGCTTCTCTTCTTGTATTTAACTTTTAGACTTCTGTGTTGAATAAACGAGGGGGGATCCTCCCTCCCTCCCCCCCCCCTCTCTCCAGCAGCAACCTAACAACCACTTTGGGTATGTGTGTTCAACTTTGACTCTAGATATTAGCCTCCTGCACTTGAGGAATGACACTGGTTGCCCTGCCACACATAACACATTTCGAGTTTTCCAGGGCACAAAGGGAAGACTAAGACATGCCTTGGGCTCTCCTAGCCTTGGCTATTAGAGTACAAATACTAATCTTAACGAAATACTGCAGAGCTGAAATTTATGTCTTATTTTGAATGGCCTGATTAAAGAAAATAAACAGGCTTGAGGTTTAATCCATTCTGAGGAGAAAGCAATTATGTGCTTTTGGGGGAAATGAAGGGGCTTGATGGAGCTTACAAAGAGCAATCAAGCAACAGAGCGAGGAAATGAGGAAATGCTCGGCATGGTTTAGCATCCACGCTTCAGCGTCCTAGAAAATAAGTCAGGGATTGTACATCTCCCCAGGTTAGAGCTGGGGTTAAACCTGCTGCTTCACCAATGAGGGAGCTCTTCCTGGTTTTCGGCCAGGTCATGATAAGCAGATGCTCTGATATACGGTACTCCCCCCCCCCCCATTTATTAACTGCCTTTATATCCCACCTCCCCACCCCCACCCATCAAGGTGGCATATGTGGTTCTCCTCATGCCCTCCTCATTTAACCCCCACAACAACCATGTGATGTAGGTGAGGCTGAAAGGCATCGATTGGCCCAAAATGAGCTTCAGGGCTGAATGGGGATTTGAACCTTGAACTCCCAGCCCCTAGGCTAACAATCTAACGACTGCACCACACAGGCTGTCCTGAGGCTGTCCTGTCCTGCCTCACATGCAGCTAGCTGCACACCTTGGCAATGACTCTGAAGTTACTGCCTGGTTCACTATCTCCTCCACTCCTATGGCCCTGGAAGAGGTGTGTGTGTGCGCGCGCGCGCACGCAAGAGAGAGCGAGAGAGAAGAGGTGTGGCCAGGAACCCAGGCAGTTGGTGCACGGAGCTTCAGTCCTAGGGCAGGGTGGTGTGGGTCTCATGCAAGCCTTAGATAAAGTCCCACTGAACTCAGTTGAATAACCATGTATAATATCCATCATATAGGATTGCATTTTAGTCTGGTTTTACTGGCTGATATCCTTAAATTATAATACACTATTTTGTTTAGGATGGGCTGAACATTTAAACACATCTATGGAGTGTTCTAGCTCAGTCAGTAGAGCATGAGATTCTTAATCTCAGGGTTGTGGGTTTGAACCCCATGTTGGGCAAAATATTATTTCATTACAGGGGGTTGGGCTAGATGACCCTCGTGGTCCCTTCTAACTCTACAGTTCTATGATTTTATCTCTCCTGGCTATTTATGAAATTAATTTAGAATTTGGTCTATTATACAAAAACTAGTTTCCCAGTACAGAGAATAAATTCCACCCCTCCATCCCCTTTGGTTGTTTGTCTGACTTCCAGCGAATCACTATACAGGTCTCCAGGAGAGGAGGCTTTGTTTTGCACACAAAATATTATTTTTTGGTGCTGCCTCTCTTGGCAAATGAAAGGGCGATGTCTGACCTTAAAATCTCTCTCCTATGCGGTGTGTCACATGCCATTGCCTCTCAGCTGCAGTACATGAAGGCAGGATCCAATAGGCGGAGAGAAATCACTGGCCTTTCATTTTTTATCAGTCCCATTCTGAAAAGTTAATTCCTTTCATGGGGTCTTATTCAGAGCCAGCTAATGCTGAAGTGTTCATCTTCTCTTTTTCATTTTGGAAAAGGAAGTGACAGGCCCAAATGGCCTGGCCATTTCGCATCATTTGCCTCTACCTGCCCTCTCTTTTCATTCACTCCTTACAGTGCTGCCAACATCAAAGCTGAGTTACCTTATCACCTTCTGCAGCTGGTAATTGATTAAAATAATCATTAAAGTGCCTTCAGGCTCCCTCTGTTTGCTTGTACAGCAAAAGGCTTCCAAGCATAGCAGAGTTCATTGAGCAAAACCGATTGTTAGGACCAGAGTGTATAGGCTTAATAGCAATTTAACATCCCTTTAGATGGGATGGAATGAGACAGTGACAAATACACCTGATGAAATTCTCTCTTCTACACAACTATTAAGAGCGCAGGAACACTTTTGCATCTTGCCACCTTATTAAAGGAATGGACGGTGAAACTGGAAAGATCCCATATTGTTTTTTAAGCTTGCCTGTATATCCTACTAACTGAGAGTCAGTCAGTGTGGTACACTACAAGTGCTGCGTGTCTCCCATCATCCCTCTCCATTGGCTGTGCTAGCTGGGGCTGATGGGAGTTGGAGTCCAACAAAATCTGAAAGACACCACATTGACGGCCCCTGTTCTAATTCATGTTTGAATAGGGAGGGAATTGGAGATAGTTGTCCACAGATGCCATGCAACTTAAATGAGCAAGTGTATCTGTGATTACCAAAACACATTCTCTAGAATCATCCTACATGTGGAGACAAATAGAATATAAAAAGAGAATTCACAGTGGGGGTGCATCACTCAGCTATAGTGTGAAAATCTCTTCCATCTGGCCTTGTCGTGAGCTCAGCAGCACTGTCAAGGTTGGGTTTGGATTGCAGGAGAAGAAACAAAGAGGGGGAGCTGAACAGTAGGAACCTGTGTCAAAGCAGGAGAGACCCTGCCCCTTTGCACCCTGACTTCAGCCATTTCGGAAGACAGAGCAGGGATTCCAACTCTCCGCCATTGTTATTGCAGAGCAGAAAGCCTCGATGCAGGCTGGGGTGGGCTTTGAGCAGCCAAGAAGGAGGCAGGACAGGAGGCATCAGCAAATGAACAGGAAGGGGCAGTCTTGTTGCCTAGAACCATGTGCCATTTTCACAGATGGTGGGGACTCATCCCCCTTGATGGAGCAAATGTATGCAATTCCTAGAAGACGAACGACTCTCGTGAGTGAGTGCGCCACACCTCAACTTTCAAACTGAATAATAATAATAATAATAATAATAATAATAATAATAATATATTATTTATACCACGCCCATCTGGCTGAGTTTCCCCAGCCACTCTGGGCAGTTTCCAATCAAGTGTTAAAAACAATACAGCATTAAATATTAAAAACTTCCCTAAACAGGGCTGCCTTCAGATATCTCTTAAAGATAAGATAGCTGCTTATTTCCTTCACATCTGAAGGGAGGGCGTTCCATAGGGCGGGTGCCGAGAAAGCCACTACCGAGAAAGCCCTCTGCTCGGTTCTCACTTCTTGCAATGAGGGAACCGCCAGAAGGCCCTTGGCGCTGGATCTCAGTGTCTGGGCTGAACGATGGGGGTGGAGACGCTCCTTCAGGTATACAGAAAAAGTTGCTGTTAAGTTCTGAGCTTCTTGCCCTAATGACTCCCAGGCCTTGTGTCTGAGGCTCAGCCTGCTGTTATCTGCCTGAATTAAGCTATTTTTCTTTCTTACAAGTAACAGGCACTGCTTGTGGGTTTGGGGGCAGGGCCACAGCATTTAAAGAAGTATTTTGTATGTGGGCTGTGTCATGCATCTTGTGCCCTTCCTCCCATATCTCATCTCGCCTACTCCATTTAAAAAAAAAACTTATGAGTTTGACCAAACTGCGGGAGGCAGTGGAAGACAGGAGTGCCTGGCATGCTCTGATCCATGGGGTCACAAAGAGTCGGACACGACTAAACAGCAACAACAAAATTTACATTTGTATGCTTGAACATCCATTCATCACCATTTCTAAATTGTTTTTACATAAAGAAGCCATTCTGCGAGAAATGTTGGGGGATCTTTTAACGCTTTCCTCTGAATTCTCACTGTATAGCATGTATGTGAAGAGCCAACATCTTTTTAAAGGTAGGCGCCAACCGTGCATTATTTTGTAGAGAATTTATGGTTCATGCAATCTGGAGTCACTCAGGACCAATTATAAATCTGAAACTTTAATTACAAGTATCCCATCTCAACCTGTTGAGATGATGTGTATGTTCAGCTTTTTATAGGACACCAGTAAAGGCAAGTTGTCGTTTGTTTATATGACACTAACCTTGTGTAACCATTACTCTACATTAACTGACAGAAAAACATTAATGCCAAGCTTATTGGAAGGCACATCTTTGTAAGACAACTTAAGGGAAGTTTCATTAGCAAATATTCTATTCTGACCTTCCACCTATAAATGATGTTATTTCCTCCAAACATTTTTGACAAATCTCAAAAAGGAGGGAGATCTGTGTTATGCCTGTGAATGCTTAGCAGCTACTTCCACATCATTAACCCCTCCCTTTCTTCACCCATATTTGGGACAATAAATGTGCCCAGGTGGAAGTGGCAGGAATAGCCCATGCTGGTCATTTCTTCTGGATCACTTGTTTGGGAAGGAATGAAACACCCTATCAATGCTGCATACTGTCTGAAACAGTATGCTGGAGAAATGGCTATAAACCACGTAAGGACAATATCATTGTTTTAAAATGTGCACTTGAATTTCCCTTTCGCCTTCTGGTTTTTTAAAAAAAGAATGCACGTGCTTCCATTTTATTTTATTTACGTATTGCTGCATTTACAGCACACCTTTCATCCAAGGAGCTCAGGGTAACCTCGCAACACCCCTACGAGGAAGGTTAGGCTGAGAGTTGATAACTGGTGCAAAGTTACCCAGTGAGCTTCATGGCGGAGCAGGGATTTGAACCCTGGTCTCCCAGGTCCTCGTCCAACCACTGCTCCACACTATCTCTTTCTCTGCAAGTCTGAGAACTAAAATAAGCCTGGACACCCCTCTTTTCTCTTCCCACACTGTCTCCTCCGGTGCATTCATCTCTGCCCCCTAACCAACCATCGACCCCCATTCCACCTGCCTTTCCCCAACATCTTCTTCTACACTCTAGTCAGAATTCCCTGCTCCATCCCATTTCAGCAGGCACTGATTATGGAGACAGATCAAGAGGGCATGAACCAATCACCTTCCCCATGAAAGCAGAAGCACAGATGTCTGCCTTCCAGCAACCTAATCTGGATGTGATAAATGTTATTTGTCATAAGGTCACCTATCTGCTATCTCTAAATTACATTTTCTGTCATTGCTGATTGCCAGGATATGTGTGTGACATTATAAGCTGCCTTTATAGCAAGCCTGAACCATTTTTCTTCTCTAACCCCTCACTTGAGAAGGCCATGATTTAGTACTTGTTTTGCATTCTCACAATCATTTTTCTGTGAAAAGCCTTGATTTCAGGCACTTACTCTGTAGAATTGGCAGTGAAAGAAATGAAAAAGAGAATGCCATTTGGCTAAATCATATCGATGGGGCAGGACATTACAATTAAGGAATTAATGGAAACAGTATTTTAGAGTTAACTAAAGCCATCTAACTTATTTAAGAAAGCAACACAAATACCGCAATTACTTTTTTCCACATTATGGAAAGCTAAAAGTTGGCACTTGGTAACAAAATGAGACGTGTTAATCTTTTTAGGCAAAATTGTAGACAGCCATATTGATCACTTGGAAAAACAACAGCAATAGTGTAAATCAAGAGGGTAAATTAGCATTACAAAGGAGTTTAGATGGGTCTGATTACACTGTTACTTTACTGTTTCTTTTGAAATTATAAATTGGTGTTATTCAGAGTCATCTACCTCTGTATTATATTTGAGCAGTATATACATGCTATGTACGTTTCTGGTCACCTCACTTAAAAAAGAATATCGTAGAGCTGGAAAACATTCAGAAAAGGGCAACTAAAACCATGAAGGAATTGGAGCAATTCTACCATGGGGAAAAGTAACAACATTTTGGGCTTTTTAGCTTAGAAAGAAGGCAAGTAAATGTGTCATAATACTTGTATTATACAATGTAAAATATTGTTGCATGCCACCCCAATCTTTGAGCACTATGAGATTTCAGGGGTTCCAGGCACTTGCCCAGGGTTCATGTTTCCTTTTGGAAATGGGGCACAGCAGAGACTGTGGTGTCTTTATGATATATGGTTTATTTACACACATATACAACCTGAGCCTACAATGGAGGGGTCCACAGCACTGAACAGAAATCCCAGCAAACAAATCAGAATAAATACTCAATAAATCGCCAACATTGTCTAACCTCCCCAAACACTTTTGCAAACAAATCAGGATTAGCGCTCAATGAACAGATCAGCTGGAAGCAACCCTAAAAACAAAGTTTCTCAATTTTACCACATTTCTTTGAATATGATTGGTTACATTTCCTCCCTAATTTTTAGGGATTGTTAGTGAAGTGCTGCTTCTTTTACCCTATTGTGAGTCAGAGCATAGAAATAGCTTAGCTGACAGCCTAACAAAGACCCTAGTCTCTTAATGCACTGCAGAGATTAGTTGTCACCCTTCAGAAAAAGCAGCTTTCAACTGTTCACTCTACAATTAAAATAATAAATCAGAAAATTCCATTATTACAGAATCATAGATCTGTTGGTACATATGATTAGTTATGAATTACATACAAAACCAGCATAGCCATGGTCCCACTTTACAAAAGCTAGTGCTTTATTTGAAAGAGTCCTTTGTATGGAGGACTGTCCAGTCCAGGTCTGGTTTTAAGAACTGAGGACTCAGAGAACAAAGAGTGAGCAGGGGCCTTGAAGTTGCCCATTAGCACAGCAGACTAAGCAGGTGCGCAAGAGATTGCATTGTATTTCTATTTAAATAATAGCAATTTATTACATTTACATTGAAATATGCAGATTTTATGCAAAGTTGTGTCCTCTCTTTTGGTTATGCTTTTTCTCTCCTCTTTCTGATGATACAAAACAGGTAAAATGACTGAACCCATTTCTATTGGTATAAGAAAATACTCTTTTTTAAAAAAACTTTCAAATAGTAAGTAAATAGAAATGGAACATGAGCAGAGGGGAATGATGTTACTCGTACCTTATCCTGATCTAATCCTTTAATGCTCTGAATAAGTAGATCCAGCAACTGGCAACTGTACAAATGCCCACACATACAGCACTGGGGTTTTGTTCAGATAGCCAAAGTGTCCTGCAACTTCATTATAGGATTATACCTATTGTGTAATACTCCTGTAATCCCCCTTCAATGCCAACAGCATACTTTTAAAAGCTGGTAAGGTGCATTGGCTAGGGGTATGACCTCTGACCCAGGAATTCCTTGAGTCCATCTCATGTCAGTTGTAAGCACAAGAAGCAGGCCACCCCAGCTATGGGGGCTGTATCCACACCTGCCCAATGATGTTATGGGTGAGTGTACACCAATATCACAATCACCACTTCCTTTCCAGGGGCATGTGCAGGAAAGAAAAAGTGTGGGTAACCTAATGAAGGGCCTGCCTGGTGTTTTTACATGAGTAGAATGTGTGCTTTTATTTAAAATGCATCTCTGAGTTATTTGTGGGGCATAGGAATTCATTCATCCCGCCCCAAAAAAACATAGTTCAGCCCCCCACAAGGACAGTGGACTGCCCCCCTGCTGAAAAAGTTTGCTGACCCCTGGTCAACGCAGCTGGCAAGGAGAGGAGAGGTGTGAAATCCCATATTGCTAGGGCTAATTCTTTGCTAGTACAATAATGTAGTTGAATACCACTCTCAGTCTTCATTATTTCTATAAGCATACTAGGACTCAATTTCTTGACTTTAAGAAAGCCGACTTCATAAAACTTAGGGAAGTGCTGGGTGAGATCCCATGGACAGTAATACTAAAAGGAAAGGGAGTTCATGATGGCTGGGAGTTTGTTAAGAGGGAGATAGTAAAAGCACAACTTCAGGCAATACCAATGAGATGGAAACATGGAAGGTGCCTAAAGAAGCCAGGGTGGCTATCTAAAGAATTTTTAACTGAGTTAAGATTAAAAAAGGATGTGTACAAAAAATGGAAAAGGGGGGAAACCACCAAAGAGGAATTCAAACAAATAGCCAGCACATGTAGACACAAAGTCAGAAAAGCTAAAGCACAGAATGAACTCAGGCTTGCTAGAGAGGTTAAAAGCAACAAAAAAGGCTTTTATGGGTATGTCCGTAGCAAAAGGAAGAACAAAGAAACAGTGGGGTCACTCAGAGGAGAAGATGGTGAAATGCAAACAGGGGACACAGAAAGGGCTGAATTCCTCAATGCCTTCTTTGCCTCAGTCTTCTCCGATAAAGAAAACAATGCCCGACCTGAAGAATTTGAAGCAAATGATTCAGCAGAGGAAACACAGACCAGAATAACTAAGGAGATAGTACAAGAATACTTGGCTAGTTTAGATGTATTCAAGTCTCCAGGGCCAGATGAACTGCATCCAAGAGTATTAAAAGAACTGGCAGGTGTGATCTCAGAACCACTGGCAGTCATCTTTGAGAATTCCTGGAGAACAAGCGAAGTCCCGGCAGACTGGAGGAGGGCAAATGTTGTCCCTATTTTCAAAAAGGGGAAAAGAGAGGACCCAAATAATTATCGCCCAGTCAGTCTGACATCAATACCAGGGAAGATTCTGGAGCAGATCATTAAGCAAACTGTGAGCACCTAGAAAGGAATGCTGTGATCACCAATAGTCAGCATGGATTTCTGAAAAATAAGTCATGTCAGACTAACCTGATCTCGTTTTTTGACAGAATTACAAGCCTGGTAGATGAAGGGAACGCAGTGGATGTAGCCTACCTTGATTTCAGCAAGGCATTTGACAAGGTGCCCCATGATATTCTTGTAAAGAAGCTGGTAAAATGCGGTCTTGACTATGCTACCACTCAGTGGATTTGTAACTGGCTGACTGACCGAACCCAAAGGGTGTTTATCAATGGTTCCTCTTCATCCTGGAGAAGAGTGACTAGTGGGGTGCCACAGGGTTCTGTCTTGGGCCCGGTCTTATTCAACATCTTTATCAACGACTTGGATGATGGACTCAAGGGCATCCTGATCAAATTTGCAGATGACACCAAACTGGGGTGGGGGGGTGGCTAACACCCCAGAGGACAGGATCACACTTCAGAACGACCTTGACAGATTAGAGAACTGGGCCAAAACAAACAAGATGAACTTTAACAGGGAGAAATGTAAAGTATTGCACTTGGGCAAAAAAAAAATGAGAGGCAGAAATACAAGATGGGGGACACCTGGCTTGAGAGCAGTACATGTGAAAAGGATCTAGGAGTCTTGGTTGACCACAAACTTGACATGAGTCAACAGTGTGACACGGCAGCTAAACAAGCCAATGCAATTCTGGGCTGCATCAATAGGAGTATAGCATCTAGATCAAGGGAAGTAATAGTGCCACTGTATTCTGCTCTGGTCAGACCTCACCTGGAGTATTGTGTCCAGTTCTGGGCACCACAGTTCAAGAAGGACACTGACAAACTGGAACGTGTCCAGAGGAGGGCAACCAAAATGGTCAAAGGCCTGGAAACGATGCCTTATGAGGAACGGCTAAGGGAGCTGGGAATGTTTAGCCTAGAGAAGAGGAGGTTAAGGGGTGATATGATAGCCATGTTCAAATATATAAAAGGATGTCATATAGAGGAGGGAGAAAGGTTGTTTTCTGCTGCTCCAGAGAAGCGGACACGGAGCAATGGATCCAAACTACAAGAAAGAAGATTCCACCTAAACATTAGGAAGAACTTCCTGACAGTAAGAGCTGTTTGACAGTGGAATTTGCTGCCAAGGAGTGTGGTGGAGTCTCCTACTTTGGAGGTCTTTAAGCAGAGGCTTGACAACCATATGTCAGGAGTGCTCTGATGGTGTTTCCTGCTTGGCAGGGGGTTGGACTCGATGGTCCTTGTGGTCTATTCCAACTCTATGATTCTATGATTCTATAATGAAATGTGTGTAGGCAGCCACACTCTCCACAATTCACAGATGAGAATAAGTACATTCCGGTACATGGATGGGTGAGGCTAAGGTACAGCATGGAAAGCCAACAGCATGGCTTGATAAAGAATGGAGAAGCCAATACAATCTGCATTCAAATGTACCAAACGTTGAGAAAGTGGGAGCTCTCATTTGGAAGCAAATAGCACCAAATGGCAAAAGCAGCATAGCAAGTAACAGACGACACAGCAAGTGAAATACAGACACAATACCATCTAGAGGACATTGCTCCCATTTTACAGATGAGAAAACAATGAGGCACAGCAATAACTGTCTAGCCCCAAGTTCGGCTAGTGAATTTATTGCAGAGAATTTCAAAGCAGAAATAAGCAAAGCAATAAATGAGTGGAAATATACAGCGCTTCCCTTCGGCACTGAGAAACTGCAGCACTCTCCCCACACACTTTGAATTTAAAGGAAGGTCACTGTTTTCTTTAACAAAGAAATCTGTCTTCATTTTACTTCTGTGTGTGGGAGAGGAAAGGAAGCTGCTTGTTTTCCAAAGAAGAAAAAGTAAGGCAAAACAAAAACACAACAATCAACAAGCCAAACAAAGAAAAATGTTCAGACATGGGACATTGCTATGGGAATCTATGCTTCTGCTGGTTTACCTGTCAAATGTTGCCTGCACACATGCAAATCTTATTTTAAATAGCAGTTATCACACTTTTAAAGAAGGAGATGAACCCAAAATAATTTTATTTTGAGTCTTTTTGTCAGATATATGTATGGACTCAGCTATGCACCTGCAAATAAAACGTTTTAAGTGTATTTAAAGTTCAATATACAATGTGACACAAGGTGGAGATGGTAAGCCTTATGGAAAATTCAATGCACTTTTTAAAACACTTAAAAAAACATTTTCAGAACATTTTCAGAATGTGTGTAAATTCTACCTACGTGAACATAGAAAGCTGGCTTATTCTGAGTCCATCCAGCTCAGTACTGTAGACTAGATGTAGCTCTCTAAGGTTTCAGACAGGATTTCAGACAGCCCTACCTGTCAGGAATTGAACCTGGGATATTCTGCATGATCTGAAGACGCTCCACCAGTGAGCTACGGCCCTAGCACCCCATTAATCTGCTCACTGACTTTAATCTTCCTCTCTGTAGCACCAATATCCTTTGCAGGCCATTTGACATGCAGCTCTTTCACATCTTTGGCGATCACTCATAGCCGAGTAAGATTGTCTTCCATGAACACAGTCTTAACAGTGAGCCCATAAGTGACTGTGGCGGCCAATTCTGGATCCACACGTCCTTCCATAGTGGGGACATAGGTTTCTGGGTGGGAGTTGATCATGGTGAGGGTTTGCCAAACGTGTCTTCCTCTTAGCACGTTTCTCCCTTGCGTCCTGAGTTTGGGCGTCTTCAAAATTCATGACACCTTTGGTAAAGGCTGTTCTCCAATTAGAAACTAGCGTTTCCCGGTTGTCAGTGTTTATACTACATTTTTTTTAGACTTGCCTTAAGAGAGTCTTTAAACCTCTTTTGTTGACCACCAGCATTACGCTTTCCATTTTCAAGTTCGGAATAGAGTAGTTGCTTCGGAAGACGATCATCAGGCATCCACACAACATGACCAGTCCAATGAAGTTGATGTTGAAGAATCATTGCTTCGACACTGGTGATCTTTGCTTCTTCTAATACACGGGTATTAGTCTGCCTGTCTTCCCAAGTGATATGTAACACTTTCACATATGGGTCCCCAACCCCACCAACACTTTGTTCTGTCCTTTAGATGGATAGCTGGATGGCTTAGTTGGTTAAAGTGTGGAGCTGACAAAGCCAAGATTGTAGGTTCAATCCCTGTAAAGAATAACTACATATTCCTGTATTTCAGGGATTGGACCAGATGATCCTTATGGGTCCTTCCAACTCTATGATTGTAGGAGATAAAAAGATAAAAACCCATGTTCTATCAGGTCAACATTCATCTGAGTAGGCCACTAGTCAGTCAGTCTCCAACAGCAGCCAACCAGAACTCACTGGCTCTGGAAGGAAGTCAAAATGTGAACACTTTCCCAACCATGCCACATTTTATTTCTGAAGCTCAGAGTTTGGCTTTTAGAAACGCTCCCCTTCTGCTTCAGTGACTGCTGATTGCTGCTGACGAGCGGAGGGGAACGCAGTGGGAGACATTGCAATGAAACGCCTCTGCCGGATGAAACGATGATGGTGAGACAGTAGGGATTATTTTATGAGGCAGGTAGTGTTGAGGCCTAGCCTGTCAGCCATGACAGAAAAGATAAAATGAGAGTTATTCAGACCGGCACATGTATTTCTGAGCGTGTGAGTCATGGGAGATGTGCTGTCTCCCTCAATCTGAAATAATCCTAGCTATCTAAGCTATCTAAGCTATCCACACGTCTGTTTGGTCCGTGACTTCTTGTCCTGCTGCTGTCCCCAGGAAAACCCTCTGTTCACTGCTGAATCGAAACAAATGTCAGTCAGGTGCCAAATGGAAGAAATCATGGGACGAAGTGTGCATGAGCCCTGAATCTGCACACAGTGGAAGGGGCAGGGAATAACTAGCACTGAAAGGAAGACTTCCTCTCTGAAAGGGGTCTAGCAGATCTATATTGCGTGGTCAGATATGCATTGCCCCAAAAAGAAAAAGAGAGTTTGCATCACACAAGTGAACACTGATTTGTATAAACTTTGCACGTGGTGATTTACATCTACAGATTCAAATTTAAAATCATTGCTATAATTTAAATTGAAATAAAATATATTTCACCATAGTAGGGAAGACATCAGGCTCAGACTGCTGACCATGTGTTGCTAAATGCTGATGGTCACCTTCAAGGCTCCTCATCTCCCATTTGATGCTTCCTTATCTTTTAGCCAAACTTGGACTGGTCAAACCTCAAGTAGAGGACACCTTCATAATACCATCCTCTGTAAATGAAGCCACAGGGCCACCATAGATCTAAATGACTGTAAGTGTCGAATGCTGGGTATCAAATCCCTAGTGTTTGGAATAATGTGAGCCAGGACTCAGCTAGCCTGTTTTAAAATGCCAGGGCTTAGGCCTTCAGGCAGGAAACAGAATATTTATTTACTTAAATTATTTGCACAGAGTTTTCCAAAGACAGGAATTGCAAAACAAACAAACAAACAAACAAACAAATAAATAGCTATATATATATATATATATATATATATATATATATATATATATATGGACAAACCAGTTTCTTTGTTAATGTAAGTATCTGGATTGTTATGTAATCTTGGGGCACAGTTTTACCATAGAAACTGAACAGCTGTGGACACTTCTGGAGACATGTCTTTCTCCCTGCGCCCTCGCATCCCCTGGCTGGAAGGTCTCTGCATGAAAGAGAACAAAAAAAGCAGTCTGTAAACTGGAAGGGAAAGAGACAGAGGCCTGACACACTTCCCATGCATGAATCCAAGTTTATGGCTTTGGTGGTGCGCCTAGAAACCTAATGTGGGGAGCAGGAAATGTTAGAGTGTTAATACATTGAATCTTCCATTTTATGTTCAGCCTAGCTATATGTGTAAATAAATCTCTTGCCATAGAATTGCCACAAACTTCCAAGGAAACCAAACTCAAGGTATGAGCTGGAACACTTGAAACCTCTCACTGCTCAGATATTGTGCTACTGAAGTACTCGTGCCTGTCCTTTTGAACAACTTCTAACACTAGACAGATTACCAGCAGCTTCCAGACTTCGTGACTCAACAGACTACTGTCAACTCTCTGAACTTCCACAGAGACTACCATCTGTTTTCTGCTGTCGGCATTTACCACCCAAGCTACTGTGGAAAGGGTAATGCTTTGCATGTGATTTCATATGCAGAACAAGTCCTTGTTTTTAAACTGTTAAATAAGCATAGCCAAATCAAAGCTGTTCTGGTGACTGCATTAAGGTGAGAAGACGCTGCATTCAATTTGCACTCGAAGATGCTTTGAGCTGAAAACCCAGCGGGATGTTCTTGCCCTTCTCAATCAAACATTAATTTCACTGATGAGAGATTCAGGAGATCAGCCCTCTCCTGAATAGGCTCTCAGCCTCTGAGCTTTTCAGCAAGACCAGACAGCTCAAAGAGGCCAGTATTATAGCATATCAATACTGATTAACCACTCTAAGCAAAAGAGCACCGCCATCCCCATAACACTACTGAAGTCCGATTTTCCATATCCTGCATTCTCTTTTTATTGGAGCATTTTTTGCGTGGAATAGGGTAAGTTCACTAGGCTAGTTCAAGGTCAGTGGCAATACCAAGGTGGACAATGTGGACAAATGCAGAAGCAATGTCCAGGACTGGTCCAAGGTTGGGCTCCAATGCAGAGCCTGAAACAATGGGCCAGGCAAGGTGAGGGCAACCCAGGGTCATGTTACAATTGGTCCATGGGCAAATAAATGTATAGGCAAGCAACAAGTCAAAGGCAACCTGTGGTCAGGTTCAGAAAAGCGAGGGAATCAGGATAGCAGGCAAAGCATAGCACTAGTAGTAAGACAGCACTTCCAGCCTTGCACTAGGTTTTTTGAGCTGGAGCTGCTGGAAACCATATGCTGACCTCAGCTGTCATCATCCAGATGTTTTTACTCCCTAAGGGACTTTTACTCCTGAGGTTTCCTTGCCTGCAGTTGAGCACTTTTCTGGATGGGGTGGGTTCTTTCTGGCAGTTGAGGTGTCATCTCTCCCTCAGGATTGTGACTTGTTCTGCCTCAGGGTCAGAGGCCTAACTCCAAGTGCTCAGATAAGGATCGTGACTCTTCGACCCCAGATTGAGCCTGATCCAAGGTCTAGTATAATGCCAAGGCCTCCAGGTTGTCCTCAGAGGAAGAATCTCCCAGCTGAGACATGGCAGTAGAGGAACAGTCAGGAGATTTCTGAAGCTACTAGATGTAAATGAAGCTTTAAATCTGTGTTGTCTGGTGGTGCTGAAGAGCCTGTTGTGCTCTGAAGAGGGAAGTCTGCTTGGAATTCAGGTCCGTTTCATTTGTTGCTTCTCCCACTTTCTGGACAATGAAGTTGTCTGCAAGGCCAGTGAGGAATCTGTTTGACCTTATGCTCTTGGCTGAGTTTGACATCCAACAAATATCTGGGTAATTGAAGTCCCCCATTACTACTATCTCCCTTCCTTTTGCATGCTTGGCCATCTGTTCCAGGAAGGCATCATCTATGTCCTTCGTTTGGCTTGGGGATCTATAGTAAACTCCTACAATGAGGTCTATGTTATTCTTCTCCCTTAATTTTTTTTTATTATATTTTATTAAGGATTTTCTTGTTTTACAGAAGTGTAGTGCCTCATATATATTTTTCCCCATGTAACATTTTTACAAATCCGTTTCATTTGTTGAGGCATTAGGGGGAGAAGAAAATAAAAATAAAAATAAAAAAAGGAGAGAAAAAAGAGAGGGGGGTGGAGAGAGGGAAGATGGATAAGGGTGGGATTGGGTGGCGGTGTTTCTATTATGTTTAATGTATGTAGAGTTTGGTGTCAGCGTGCTTGTGTTGTTCACTTGTGTTCCTTTGGTGGTGAGAGAGGTTGACCCAAATGCTCTCACTTTGGCTTTGAGGTTCTAAATCTTGGATCTCTTCACAGGTATACACATCCCTGACATATAACGCCACTCCTCCTCCTTTCTTGTCTGGTCTGTTTCTCTGAAATAGATTGTATCCCTCCATTATTACATTCCAATCGTGGGGCTTATCCCACCAGGTTTCAGTGATGCCTATTATGTCATATTTAGTTTGCTGTACCAAGAGCTCAAGCTCATCTTGTTTATTTCCTATGCTTTGCTTAGTGTACAGACATTGAAGTCCATTAATCATTCCCCCGTGTCTCTTATTTAAGGATTTTTTCCTCCCACCACTAGGTCTGCGTGCTGTTTACTCCATTTGGTCTATGACATTTGGATGATCATCTTCATCAATTGATAGACTCCTACCTTCAGGAGCACTGTCTCCCTCCCCCACATTAGTCGGTTTAAAGCCCTCCTGATGAGGTTTCTGAATTTTTTGGCAAAAACATTCCTCCCAACCGTTGTGAGGTGCAGCCCATCACTTGCCAGAAGTCCATCTTCAAGAAACTGCAGTCCATGATCTAAGAATCCAAACCGTTCCTATTTACACCATTTGCGAAGCCAACTGTTCACTTCCACTATTTTTCCCTCTCTCCCTGGGCCACGTCGTTCAACTGGGAGGACAGATGAGATGACAATTTGTGCATTTAATTGCTTCAATTTCCTGCCCAGAGCCTCGTAGTCTCTTTTGATCTTCTGGAGGCTATTGCTTGCAGTGTCATTGGTTCCCACATGAACCAAGAGGAAGGGGTATTTGTCAGTGGGTTTTATGATTCCTTACAGTCGTTCAGTTACATCTTGGATCCTAGCCCTGGGGAGACAGCACACCTCCCGAGACATCTTGTCAGGCCCACAGATCACTGCTTCTGTTCCCCTCAGTAGGGAATCCCCTATCACCACTACACGCCTCCTCTTAGGTTTGGTCGGGGTTCTTCCGTGAGCTGTCCGTTCCAAGGTCGCCTGCACATTCCCTGAGGACTGACTTTGCTGCTCGTCTTCATATACCTGATCAACTGTAATGAGGGAGAGATCCTCAAATGGAGTCTGTTCTTCGTCTTCCATGCTAGGGGAGAGGACTTCAAAGCAATTGTGTATTTCTAAACAATCAGAGCGAACCCTGGGCCTCCTACTTCTTTGAGTCACGTTTCTCCATATATCTGGCACTTGTGTTGGTGAACTAGCCTCCTTCTCAGGGGTGTCCCCTGTCTCCTCCTTGGTGGAGACGGTGTTCTCTGTTGCTTCCAAGAAGAGCTCCAGCTCTCTAATTCTTTGGAGCGTAGCTACACGTTCCTCCAGTTGCTGGACTTTGTCTTCTAAGAGGGCAATCAACATACAATTGCTGCAGGTAAAGCTGCCTGCAACCTTTGGCAAGATGGCAAACATTGCGCAGGAACCGCAGGCGACTGCAGCTGTTCCCTCACCCTCCATCTTGAAAACGTGTCGTTGGGGGTGGCTACAGTGGTCCTCCATCTTAAAAAGTGTGAAGACAGGACAAATAACCCCCCCAAAAAAACCTAGGGCTCCCCCAACAAACATTTAAGACTAGCTCCCCTAAATCTAAAAGATGGATCAAACTGCACGCGCCACCAGGCACGCGCCGCTGCCCTGCAAGCTCTGATAAGCTCCTCCCACAGCTAATCACCTGACTCAACAGAAACCCTGCCCCCTCTGACCTTTGCACAGGGAGAGCAGCTAATCAGCCACAAAGAAACACACACACAAGAAAACCCTTTTGCTCCTCCTTCAGCTGCTGCCCTGCAAGCTCTGAAGTAAATGCATTTCAATGTGAAGTAAAATTGGTGCTTCCTTTTGTGCTGCTGAATGCATGACACAAATGTCAGTAGTTGTAAATTCATACGTATCTGTACAGTGGTACCTCGCAAGACGAATGCCTCAGAAGACGAAAAACTCGCAAGACGAAAGAGTTTTTCGTTTTTTGAGGTGCTTCGTAAGACGAATTTCCCTATGGGCTTGCTTTGCAAGACGAAACGTCTTGCGAGTTTGTTTCCTTTTGAAGCGGGAACTGGGCTGGCAGGGAACAAGCGAGGGAGCGACCTACCTTTTCCAGAGGGATCCTCTTCTGGAGAGGGCACAGATGAGGCAGGTGGGCTGGGATCCAGCGGATCTGGCTGGGTCTCTGCGCTGCCGCCGCCGCCGCCTCTCTCTCTCTCTCCCCCTCCCCACATGGCTGCTCCATTTTGCCCTAACTGCGCGAAGGCAGGAGGAGGGGGACCAAGGAGGAGGAGGCATCCACTGTGCTTGGGCCGCCGCGAAGGCGCCTTTGCAGGGGTGGGAAGAAGCTGGGAGCAGCTGCCGAGACTGTGGGGAGCCCGGCGGCATGGCACAAGGTAACGGGGGGAGCAAGGGAGAGTTCACGCCGGGCGCTTCGTGCGTCTGCCCTCGGTTCCTGGGCTCGAACTTCCTTTGGCACCTCGTGGAGAGAGAGAGAGAGGAGCAGGCTGGGGCTTTGATGTGGGACGCGGTTTGGCGGAGCGAAGACGCGGCAAGGCTTGGCGACAGAGGAAGGGGATCCCTTTCTAAAAATAAACTTTTCAGGAACTGAAGTTCAATCACAGATTTCCTGTGTCTCTCTGGTAGTTTGGAAACGACTCAGTGAATGTTAGTGGCCACAATCAAGCATAAAGTAGGCAACCTCTGTCCTGTAGATTTCAATGGGCTTCGGTTCACCCAACTGTGTGTTCTGGATTGTGACATGTAGGCATGTTTCCGGAATATTCTGAAGCATCTCATAGTTAGCAAGCTCTGTCTCTCATTTATCATATAACTTAAACACAAAATTAGGACTAGAAATAGTTGAACTCTTTCTCCTGTCCTTCGCCAAATCTATTTTCATCAATATTAGGCCCAAGGGAAAGATTAATACTCTGACAAGTGTATGTAATATTGTTTCTGGCACTTAAAGAACCTCAAAATAGATGCAAGATATAGTAGAAGGAGATAATACAAGCGATGCTGGTTCAAACCTAATGATCCTTTTCCTCCGTTGAAAGCCAGATTACAGAAGTTTGTATACGATACCAAATTTGGCAAGAGGGTTTTTTCCTTGGGTTTATTTTTTTACAGAGCAGGGCATCAGCTAGCCCCAAAGTCTACATTGTTCATCACTGAATCACAGACAAGATAATCCCTTGTAGATAAAGCACTGAAATAATTACAAATCATGCCCAGGCAAAAATGTATTTGCCTTGGCTTAAATTAGTAATAATAATCAAAAGATACGTGCCTAATCTCAGTGGAAGTTGCTGGCCATCTGTGACCCCTGTTTGGCAGAATTATTTCTTTCATTAACATATATTAAAAGAACTGATCTTGTCTCCTGATATGGTATTCGTATTACTGCAGGTCCTTTATCAAAAGCACAAGACTTATTTATTTATTTTTGTTCTAGCTCTATCCAGCCTGTTATGGGCTGTGAGACGTATGCTCTCTTACATTGTTTGCTTGGAAGGAAATGGAAGAAAAATCCAATTTGCAGTGCAAACATTTAGCAATTGATTCAGCTCAAGACTTAAAGCATGGTGGACCACATACATGTAACAAAAGAATAATTATAATCATAATAAATCATATAATTTGGCTCTTGTTTGCATATTTTTATATGTATCTTTTCCTAGCACAATTCACGAATTGCAGATCAAGAATAGCTCCTGCAGTTCAGGAGTTGAGGGAGACTACCATTTGGTTAGTAGCAGATTTGGAGAATAAAAAATCCAAAATGAAAAACTTAAAAAGGATTCCATTTCCAGATCTGAGGTTGTTGTGGGAAGGTGTACTCAACAAAGAGAAAAGTCCATTGTTAGCATTATTAAATGTATATAGAATTCTTTCTTGTCTTGGAATATTCTGACTTCTAATGAATTTGCAAAATCCCCTACAACACATTTCTGTTAGCATTCCTGTAGTCAGAAAGCCTGCAATCTTCAAGCAGCTGTACATTGATTATGGGTATAGAGTTTTTCATTTCAATCTAATAAAATGATATACATTTTTTAAAATGTCATTGGAAGGTCTTTGGTAAAAGATTTGGAAGCCAGTGAATAATAGAGGGACAGCACAACCTACTTAGAAGGTAGGGACAAACAGAGCAAATCTTTTGCAAAGATGATGTCATGGGAGGCATGGATTTTGGTGTAATGGCAAGAGTGCTGGGGTTGGGTGCAGACTAAAATCCCTGCTTGGCTATGGAACTTACTCGCTATCTGTTAGCCTAACCTGGCTTTTTGAAAGAAGTTGAGGGTGCAGGTATAATTTTAAAAGCACCCATTCATTGCTATAACGGTAGAATATTTCCCATTTCTAAGAGTGTTGTGGCATAGAAGTACACACCCTTACAATTTTGGATACAGTAATGAAACTTTTTAAAAATAATAATAATATGAAAACCTGTGTGTGTGTGTGTGTGTGTGTGTAAAATGCTTTAAAAAGAGAACAGATCTTGCCTTGTGGAGCCCAGACACAAGGGAGATACAGCATCAGAGGAAGGTGGGAGGAATTACTCCAGCAACATATTCATTCATAGCACCATCTCCTTATTGCTGTACATCCAGCTGCTTTGTATATAATGTCAAATAACAAAACCTTTGGCTAGCTCATAGGAAACTCGTTTGCTTCCCTGTCTGTCACAGCTGAGAGAAAGCTCTGATCCATTATAGATGTGGCTGAACACGCTACTTTGACAAGCACTAGTGAGTATGAAATAGCTCTGTGAAATGTTTATGCATGGAACAAAATAGTTTCCACTCCTTTAAACCTCTTTATTAAAAAAAACACAATAGTACTCTGTGAGTCTGAGGAAGATGCACTGCTATGCAAATGGAATGTGGAGTACAGAGCCCTTGTGTTCATTGCTTCTGACATTAACCTGATTCCCTCAGAAACAAATAGAACATCCCCAGTCATTTTGGTGGAAGTGAAACATAGCCCTTGGCCAAGAGGGACAGAAATTATTATAAAAGGGATGGTGGTTTTCTATGTGTGTGCTTTTATGTATATTTGTGCGTGTTAGTTATTTATGTGTTTACTGCCAAGAAATTATACTATCTACAATCTTAACCCAGATTAATCACTTAATTTGAGAATTACCTACCTTGCTGTTGTTCCACAAAACATGGATATTTCAGGAACCATTAAACTTACCCAACCTTTAAGGAGCATGAAATGTTGGCCCTGCAGATTAAATGGTTCACAGGAGCCCTGTTCACATGGGCAATGTGTAGATACAGTGGTACCTTGGGTTAAGTACTTAATTTGTTCCAGAGGTCCATTCTTAACCTGAAACTGTTCTTAACCTGAAGCACCACTTTAGCTAATGGGGCCTCCCGCTGCTGCCGCGCCGCCAGAGCACGATTTCTGTTCTCATCCTGAAGCAAAGTTCTTAACCTGAACCACTATTTCTGGGTTATCAGAGTCTGTAACCTGAAGCGTATGTAAACTGAAGGGTATGTAACCCGAGGTACCACTGTACTGAACAAGAAGAGAGAACAGGATCTTGACAGCAGACTCGCTCTTGACCTGCACATCTTCAGTAGGCTCTGTCATTAGGCCTATATGCATGCGCCTGGCCTTGCCTGCATGATGGGGAACCCTGCTTTCTACAGGACTCCAAATCACATGCATAGAGCCTGTGCATGTAACAAACAGTACGTGCAACAAACCTGTATACACAGGGTCAGGACATTCCTGTGACCCCCCACACTGTGGAAATGATTCAGCGGAGGCATAATGGGAGGCAGGTGCATGAAGGTTATTGAGATGGTGGTTCAACGACAGCAGCCACAGCTAGCAGCTGAGCCAAATGCTAGAGTATAATATGGGCAGACAAAAATGTGACCCTCATCTTGTACCTGATGAAAGAACATCCTTTTTTTTCTTTTAATGTGTTTTTATTGATTCTCAAGAGACGAATAAAAGAACATCAAATATCCATGAAACTTGTCAGTATACTGCTTCCTTCAAGGTCTTATCATGAAGGAAGCCAGCTAACTACATATAGAAATTTAAAGAAATTGCTCACGCTGATATTTTTATGGAGCAAATATCTTTTCTGCTGCTCAAGAGGGGTAGAACCTGAATCAATGGATTCAAATTATAATAAAGGAGATCCCGACTAAAAGTAAGGAAGAACTTTCTGACAGTAAGAGCTGTTTGAGAGTGGAATGGAATACCCCAGAAGATGATGGACTCTCCTTCCTTGAAGGTTTTTAAGCAGAGGTTGGATGGCTATCTGTCAAGGATTCTTTGGCTGAGATTATTGCATTGCAGAGGTTTGGACTCGATGGTCCTTGAGGTCATTTCCAGCTCTACAAGTCTATGGTTCTGTGATTCTTCTCTGAGAAACATAGCTGAATCCACAGGTCATGCACCAGGCACCCAAACTGGTAGGAAAATGAGGGAAGCTGGGGAGAGGGAAGGGGGGAGATTAAAATGTATAAGGCAGAGATTTGCTTCCCTGGAAGATCTAGTTGTGTGAGTAATCAAACAATGAGAATTCTAGAAATGCCTATGAGAATGCCTATGTTGATGTAAATATGCAATTTATATCACCAGGTATTCCCTAACCCAGGGAAAAGGAGCTTGTGGCCTTCCAGATGTTGCTGGATTTCATTTTCCGCCATCTCTGACTGTGGCAATGCTGGCTGTGGCTGATAGGGAATTCTGCCACATCTGTAGGGCCTTAAGTAGAGTATGGATGGGTTTCTCTTACAGCAAGGGTGGCCAACTCCCAAGAGACTGCGAGCTACTCACAGAGTTAGAAACTGGCAGTGATCTACCCCCTTTTGCGGGGTTCAGGTCAAACTTGTTGAGTTTTTTTCAGGAAGGAGGGAAAACATTGAGCTTTTTTTAGGGGGGCCACAGTTGTTCAGCTTCTTTGGGGGGAGCCAATGATCTACCGCAGACATCCAGTGATCACGATCTACCTGTTGGACATGCCTGTCTTACAGTATCTGCTTGTGCCAAGTACTGCCAAGGTTTCCTGGCAATTGGCAGCCACCATTAATATGATAGCCTTTCTAAAGAATGGCCTGCCTCCCATTGATTTGTGTATGGGAAAGCTGTGTTTTGTTTTGCGGCCTTTACAAGAGGGGAACAAATGAATGCAAACAACAGAAAGAATGAAGAGACTGGAGAAATTATCATAATCTGGCCTGGCAGCATACAACAGAGTTGGAGAGCTAGCACAGCAGGAGCCAGGACTGCTCGGGATCAGAGTTTTGCCATAAGCCTCACTGGAGCAAGTTTCTCTTAATAAGTTTCCTTCCTTTTGCTTTCCAGAACTTTAGCCTTGCAGAACCAATAGTCTGACACAGTATGGCAAATTCAGTGCTTAGGGGAAAAGATGGCACCTTTCCCCTAATCCCTCAGATTTGAAAGTCCTTCCTCCAATAACTGATGAATGAAATCTCCCTTGCAGTTACTTAGGTCTGAGAGAAAATGCACTCTGAGCCTCCTGAAGGAAACTTCCATATAATTTTGCTTGATAGGTTCAAGAATTGAGCCTTGGCACCAGAAATAGATTCTGGGGCAAAGTAAGTCCTGTCTTATTGTTTTATATAGCCAGGAGTTGCAAATATATTTCTCTTTTCCCCTCTCTCTCTCTTTCTTCCTCTATGTTAAGAAGGTATGAGAAGTCTTATTTTTTCATTTCGGAGAAATTCATTTTCTACCTGGTTGAGCACAGGCTTCAAATGACGCAAGTGACAAGCTGTTAAGAGTGTGGTGGCAATCAAACCTCTCTTGATGGCAAAGTTAAAAATATGCTTCTCTGCCTGTCATAGTCTCAAAGATTTTTATTTGAAAGAAATAAGTGGTATAGGCTGGTTTTTTTATGCATTTTATGAATCCAGTGGAAATATTGTGTCATGGGATGATACGGGGCATATAGGTTATTTCTCTCTCCTAAGATAAAGCATTAGTATATAATGGTATTTAAAGCATAGCACCCTAATTGCATTTTAAAAAATAATCAGACAGTGGTCAAGAGTCCTCCAATATTATTACTCTAATTTTATCTAAATGAAAAGTTCATCTTTGTCTTGGTGTTTCTGAAATTTTGGATGACTACAAATGTCATCAGCAGTCCCAGTGAAGGTTCATAAGGCAAGGAGCACCAGTCTAGGGTGGGTGGGAGATTCTCTTTGGGGAAGACTAAGACAAAATAGCACTGAGGTGTTAAATTCTGACCTTGTCATTAGGTCGTCGTTCCACTTACCTTTACAAATCCTTCTACCCTTGTGAAGAAAGAAGAAACCCTTAGAAGCAATGTCTGGTAACAGGTCACTTCTAGTAGCCTTATGCTGCCTGCTTCACCAAACCCATGTGATTTTCCTCTTGGCATGTCCTTGTTGTCATGGAAATGTGCATGCCGAATATGTGTGACGCCATATGTCAGCTTGCAGCAGCAGTAACCTGGTGTGTGGTGCATGATGGTGCAACAGAATTGCTAAACAGACATTCAATACAGGCAAGTGCATGGGATATTCTGTGTGTGTGGAGCAGGAATGGCAGTATTGTGCTGCATGTGGCGTAGTCGTCATGCAAAGAAATAGCTATGTTTTGGAAATTTGCTACCCGTCCCTTCTTCCTGCCACTACCATTCCAGATACTCTGAGGAGATATTCCCCAACTTTGATATCCTTCCTCCCCTTCAAAAGAACATTTTTGGTGTGTCAGCATTGGAACACTTTTATTACTGCAGCTACCCTTAAGGGGACACCTGCCAGCTGCCCTCCCAATGACAAAAGGAGATTCCCCAGATCTTTCTCCTGAGGCAATGGATGCCTCTGTTGGCACTGTTGTTTGTCCTCCCACTTTGCTTCTTGTCCTGAGGCCTCCATTTTTTCAAGAGTGGGTAATAGGGCAGCTACAGTGCACCCATAGGCAATGCCCCAACTGTATTTGCTCAGGCATGAGAAACATGCCCCTGGTACCAACTCTTTCCTTTCAAGTTAATTTGGCTACCTTTCTGACAAAAACATAAAAGGGAGAAATCAAGGGAAGGAGAATTTGTGCCTCCCAGCCCCACAAACTATTTAAATTGTGAGACAGTAGCACAGCAGTCAGTTGACACCAGGCTGAAGGAAATGTGTTAAAACCATGTTGGGAGATAAAAGAATCACTTCAAGAACAGAAACTGAAAAATCTAGGGTGATAATAGGCACAACACAGGAATTCAATGATTTGGGAGAAGATTGGGTCACTACCTAAAGACCTGTCTGCCCAAAGTTTGCTGGAAGGTTGGACAATGTCAGTTATTTCCTGAACATTCATTCTGATTTGTTACATGGTGTTGCATTAAGTGTTATCCTACACTTTCCAGAGCATTTTTCTCATAATGCTCCTTATAGCAAAAAGTTCCATTTTGGGAGGGGGGGGGGATGGATTTGTCATGCAAAAGCATCAAATCAACTATCAAAATAGCAACAGTGCAGAAGTGCCCATCATCTAGATTCTCAGGAATGAATGAGTGAGCAAATGACGTCAAAAATAGAATAAAATGGTCTGTACAGTGGTACTCGGGTTAAGTACTTAATTCGTGCCGGAGGTCTGTACTTAACCTGAAACTGTTCTTAACCTGAAGCACCACTTTAGCTCCTCCCACTGCTGCTGCGCCACCGGAACACGATTTCTGTTCTCAACCTGAAGCACTATTTCTGGGTTAGCAGAGTCTGTAACCTGAAGCGTATGTAACCCGAGGTACCACTGTACTATGGCAAAGGGTGCTTGGGTTTTTTTTCAATTTTAAAAGGGCTGGGGAACGTTCAGGAGTGTGGGGGGAATGGATTAACCCCACACACTTGTATTTCCAATGCTTATCACATGCACATTCTGTGGCTGCTGCTATTTAAAGTTTTAAAAACAAGCACACATCACCAAACTATGTGTTTAATGTAAAGTGCAGTTTGATCCTATTAGTGACCTTTTAAGGACAGGAAAGTTCCATTCACTTGAAAACAGAAATTCCAGTAGATTGTGCCCCATATTTCACTTCCAAACATGCCTACCTGGCACATGTCACTTCAGTTTTGGCCTTCACTGTCTTGGAACAATGTTTTGCATATTTCCTGTGCATACATACCTTCTCCACCCAGAGAGCACAGTTTTAAAAAAATGTTTTGGACCACTCAAAAACATTTGGCAAAAAGGGAAGTTATTTTCAGAAGCAACCATATAGTTGTCTGTTAAAAGGGGAAATTATGAATGTGTGTAGGTGACTCCATGCACAAACACAGTGGCCATATTCACCATATCTAGAAAGAAAGGAAGACTCCATAGGAGGAAGAGGAGCCAGGGAGGACTGCCTGTAATTTCTGCTCAGAAAGAAAATTAGCATGTGCCTTATTAAAAAGAAATGAGCTTTTAAATGCTGCCCTTTGAGCTGGAAGTGGAGTGCAAGCAGAGGCTGAGCGTAGGATGCAGTATGAACATCACTTCCTCAAAACACTATTATCGGTACATCTGGTTACATGAAAAGCTGCCATTCTGGACAGCAACCATTCCAGTTTCAGATACCAATGCAAACCTTGAGCAGTCATCATTTGTGATAGTCTGGAAACCTAGAAGAATCTGGTACTTCAGCTGAATCCATGTGCTGAACACCCAGCCTTTGCTTATCAATTGTTTTATAATACAGTACCTGTTTTAAAAATTGCACACAATGGGTCATGAACTGTTTAGTCTTTAAAACTGGAAATAATAATATGACTTTGGCATGAGAAATTCAAAAGAACAGGAGGACATGTCATTTAAAAGAATATACAGTGCATTTAATATATAATGGCATACTGTCCTGTAGTTTGCAGTACTGGAGGCAGATCCTTTCATTCCTGCTGGATGCCTAAAACCAGCCTTTCCCAACCTGGTGCTCTCCAGATGTTTGGGACCACAGCTCCCATCTGACCCAGACAGCATGTCAATTGGCCATGCTGGTGTCTGAAGAAGTGTGCATGCACACGAAAGCTCAGACCAATAACAAACTTAGTTGGTCTCTAAGGTGCTACTGGAAGGAATTTTTATTTTATTTTGCTTCGGCGATGGCAGACCAACACGGCTACCTACCTGTAACCAGAGCCATGCTGGAGGTTATGGGAGTTGTAGTACAAATGCCAGGAGGGCACTAGGTTGGGGGCAGGCTGCCTAAAACAACCAGTCCTATTCGCCGTTTCTCTCCTCTCTCAGATTATGGTAGAACTGAACTGAAAGCATTCTGTGAACAACACGTTTGTGCTGCTTATGCAAGAAGCAACACAGAACTCAAAGCAAGGTTTAGTTAACTTGCTTCATGAGACAAAATGGACAGTGCATGAGGTTCTTTGTTTGGACAGATAGACAATGTGCTCCCATGTGGGCTATGACAAGTAACACTATTTTGGCAATACGACACATTATGAGTTTTAGAAAAGGCATCAGTCCTAGGTAGATGCCATCAAGGTTCCTGCCCCTTTGTGGAGGCACAGCTACTTGTGGTCCTAAACTGGTGTGGGCAGCTGCCCATTGAGTGTCGAGTGCTTGATGCTGTCATTCAAGGTGGTGGCTCGGAAAGTGTAAGACCGCCCTCTGACCGAGCCCTCCGTATAGAGCCTCTCTGGCTTGTTCTGGCAACGGAAGAACATGAGGAATCCATTGCGGTAGTTCTTGTTCATCCAGCCATAGAGCAGAGGATTAGCAAAAGTGGAGCACATGGCCACCACGTGGAACACGGTATAAAGAAGTTTATAGTCATGGAAGATGAGTACCAGGTCAAGGTCAACGGCAAGTTGGAAAACATGGAAGGGGAGCCAAGAGACTGCAAACACCACCACCACCATGACCAGCATCTTTGTGGTCTTTCTCCTCCGGCAGTGACTGTCACTCCTAGCAGTAGGACTGATGTGGCTTTTCAGCTTGAACCATATTCTGATGTAGGCGTAGCAGATGATGGAAAGAGGGAGGACATATTGCAAGAGGAGCATGGACAAGCTGTATATGGTGGCATCCCTGCTTTCAGAAGGCCATTTCTCAGAGCAGACGGCGATTCTGAGATTGATGGATGGGATTTCTTCATACCTGTACTCTCGGAAGATGGCCAGTGGACTGGCTAGGACGGCGGCAACCAGCCATGTGAAAGCGATGATGGTGAAGCTGACCTTCTTGGAGATCCTGCTATCCAAATGGAAAACAATGCATCTGTACCTGTCCAGAGCAATCACAGTTAAGGTGAGAGTAGACACATGGACACTTAAAGCTTGAGCGTAGGAGACCAGGTGACAAAGCACAGCCCCGAACTTCCACTCATCCAACAGAGTGTAGGCCAAAGTGAAGGGCAAGCAGAGCGTGTCCACCATCAAGTCTGCCAGAGCCAGGTTAGCTATGAAGAAGTTGGTTACAGTCCTCATGGTTCTGTATCTCACAATCATGTAGACTACTAAGGAGTTGCCAATGAATCCCAGAAGAATGATTAGGGAGTAGGCAGCTATCAATATGATCTGGACTCCCAGGATCTTGGTACTGTCCATCATAACATTACTGGATCCTTCAAGCCCCTGGCTAGGGGTGGCAAAGCCCTTTGCATGCCAGCTGAATGGCAGTTGTTTATCCAAGTTATGCTCTTCCAGGATGATAGTGCTGTTGGCTTGATCAAGCAGCCCCATTCCTATTTATTGGCTTATTTTTGCTTCTGGGCTAATGATTTATTTAAAGTTTGCAACTCCACCTGTGAACATGGAAACAAGAACACACAAAAAGGATATTTTAGATAGGAGGGAGGGGAAACCCTAGATATTTCAGGTTTCAACAGCATATCCAAGAGAGCATTTCAAATTAGGCTCCATCCCTAAAGTCCTACCAACACTAAAGTCCTAAAATTCATTGTCCATAGTTTCCATACAACATTTTCATGGCTGTTCTTTGACTCAGTTGGATGCCCCATCTCCCATTTTTATCCACATGATAAAATTAATGCTGACCAAAGATCTAAGAGGCTGGTCTCAATTGAATTATTTGCATTAAAAATGTATTTACTTCAACAAATTTATTTGTCTAAAATTGAATAGGCTGAAAAGACCCTTTCAAATGTCATGCTGATGTAATCAGATAAACCAAATCTTCTATTTAGCTGCTAACAACAGGCAGCCCCTGGCCTGCAATCTGCCTCCGTGGTCTCTGGTGACATGGGCTCTGCTTGTCAGAATAATTAAATCTGAGAGAAGGATGGGGAAGGAATACAAATAAATATATAAATCAATAAAGGACTGGGAAGGTAATAGAATCTGTGGTAGTTTGCCCATGAGGGTGACATAAAGTTGCAGTTCCACACACACTTATCTGGGTGAAATAACACAGTGGGAAGCAAAGTCTGAGTCACATGGGGTCATGTATCACCCTTAGGCACCCACTGGGCCCAGAACCCTGGCTGGGCTGAGCACCACCACTTAGCCTGGCCCTTTGACTGACAGTCCAATCCACTGGTTGCTCATCAGCTTCATCCTGGAGCTGTGTGTTCAATTTCCCACAGTGCCCCTGAAGTAGCATTGCTTTGGGGCACTGTGGGAAATTTAAATGGCTGCTCCCGGTAGGGATCTGGGAGCTGCCATTTAAATTTACCATAACACCTTGTAGAGATGCTTTGTTGGGGGAAATGGGCTGGGGGATTACAAAGTTGTTTAATCAGAGTGCTGCAGCCACCAGGTCATGTAGCTGAGGGGCCCCTCAAAGGTGGAGCTGGCTGTGTTTTGAATACACATACAGTCATACTTCGGGTTGAATGCGCTTCAGGTTGAGCGCGTTCGAGTTGCGCTCCGCAGCAACCCGGAAGTAAAGGAGCGCGTTACTTCCGGGTTTTGCCGCTTGCGCATGTGCAAACGCTCAAAATGACGTCACACGCATGCAGAGAAGCAGCGGAAAGCAAAGTGCACATGCGCAGACGTGCCGTTGCTAGTTACGTTTGCTTCTAGATGCGAACAGGGCTCCGGAATGGATCCCATTCGTATCTAGAGGTACCACTGTACTTAGGATTGGGCTGTCAAATGGAAGGCCTGGAGGACTTTCTGGAACCGTAAATTTTTCCCATTGTAGTATACAGAATTCTTTTTTTTTTTTTCCATCATCTGAATCTGTGAATTACTGGTATATTAGGGTTAGTAACTTTATCAGTCATTGCCAAACAAGATATGTGTGGATCTCCCAGCATTTGATTTTTTTTGTTTGTTAGTTTTTTAAACGAAAAAATGAAGAGGGACAATGTAACCAAATTCCCTGATTTAAATCATACTGTGATGCTGCTGAAGTTGCCATGGATAGGAAGGAAGACTGCTGCACTCTGGGATACAATTGGACTCATGAAGCTAGCATAACTTGCCGGTAGGTTGTGATAAGAAATCAAGTGAGTTACATGCACGAGTGAGCAAGCTCCAAGATGCAGATTTGAACAAGATAATGTTTCTTTCCTAGAGCGAGACACAGCTTCTAATTTACAACTTCCATTAAGCTTCATCTCAAATGAATATATCCCCAATGTGCCTTGAGTTTCCAGATGATAATTATCTCATCATCCAGCACACCCAGCTGCTTATCACTCCCCCTTTGGAACATTCCAAACATTTGCTCTGACCATTCCATTTTAGCCTGAAGAAAGGTTATGTGAACCTGAAAATGTGATTATTGTGTTTTTGCATTTGTTCCTAAGCAACCTGCATTCATTCTCTCAAAAGAAACGTTTATACATTTCACATGCTACACTCCTCAACAATTGGATCATGAAGACTTAGTGAAATCAGTGGGGCAACTTGCAAACAACTAGTTTGAAGCTAGTGGAACTGAGTAATTTGGACCACAAATATCATTGACCTGGTTGTTGCTGGAGCATCTATTTTCACCATGTGGCTGTACTCTTGCGTTTTTCCGTGAAATGCATGCAGTGGTTCCTTAAACAAACGGGTGGGGAGAGAGAATGGCTGACCAGATGGTGATAAAGGCTGAAGTTATGTCACAATTCATAATAAATGTCACTTTGTCCGTTTATCACTTGGTAGAACAAAGTTCATAAACCCTCTTGGGAGCAGCTGCAGGAATTCATGTTGCTTGGTTGCTACACTCTGCTGTATGGGAAGAGAGGGAGAGAGGAAGGGGCCTGGTTTAGATTGGTCTGAGCTCCTTCCTCACTTAAATCTTATTGGCTCACTGAGACGAACACCGATGGGTTGATCTGGGATGGTGACTTTTGTAGTAGATTCTCTATGAAACACAAATTAATATCCCTCTGTACAGTTGTGAGGATAAAGACTGTCAGTTCAACTTCATTGCTGCCCAGAAACACTCTTCTGGCTCAAGCCTCCCTTGTGCTGTAGGGTCATATTGACCCAAACTTTTCAGCAAGAATGAACAATAACTCACGACACAACTCAAAAGCTGGTGACATATGGGATTAAGGTTGGGCATTGTGTTTCAAAGGCTTCCACACTGTCCTGTGTATTTAACCCTCATGGCCACAAATTTGTGTGTTAACATGTGCTAAGTTTCACTGTTGGTATGGCTTGTTTTTCTTGCCATTTCCCACCCTCCACCCTCCTCCTACTTGCCATACTGGACATTTGTGAACTTGAGGGAAATGGGTATTAATTGCTTGATGAGATATATAAGATGATAGCTGAGTTCACTTCTGATTTTACCAGATTACTCTTGTAGCAACTGCCTATAGGCATTGCAGAAAAGCCTGGTGGTCATATTTAGCCAGAGCTGTCTAGGATTACATCTAAAAGTTATCATGAAATAGACTCGCCACCACACTGACCGTTAAAAGTATTGCCTACAGACACCAAGCTATGTTCAGTACTATGGTTGCAGTTCTAGCCCAAGTTAAGCACATTTATATTTTATTGATAAAGTGATCTTCGGATGAAGGGTGGCACAGTATATAAATTTAGTAATCCAGCCCCAATCCAGCTCTAGTCATGCATTCATTGGTGGCTTGGGCTGGGGTAGCACAAATGGAGCATCTGACCGAGGGCTGACCCAAGACATTTTGTTGCTTGATATGAAGTGGCAAATGGCACCCCATTCTCCACCCCCACCCCCAAGGTCAATGTGCATAATGTCCAAAGCCAGTTAAGTCATTTTGACACCTGAGGCAAAAAAAAACTACAACAAACCCAACATGCACATTTTCCCCACCATGGCAATAAAAATTCAACAATGACAAATTAAATGACTAAAATTATCCTTCTCTTTCTGACTAGGTCAGTTGGATTCAGATGAGCAATGTAGCTGCAGATATTCATCCACATCAGCCACCCTGATTTAGATTGGTCTGGGCTTCTTCCTCACCTTATATATTATTGGTTCACAGATCTCTCTTGATGGTTCCAAGGATAAACACTGAGGTATACACACAAGCTGAAGAAACACAGGATGTCCTAACATGCGTGAGCATGCGATAGTTTGCCTATAAGACCCTTTTATCCAGTAAAATATATTGAGACCATGCAAAAATAAATTAATAAATTGTGCGGGTTTTTCCCATGTGTGTCCATGATACCATTCCCTTTACCGCTGTATTTGGCTTGACTGTCCCATTGACTTCCACATGCTGATAGCCATGGATAGCTCACTTGGTTAGAGCATAGTGCTGATAATGCCAAGGTTGCAGGTTTGATCCCCATATGGGACAGCTGCATATTCCTGCATTGCAGGGGGTTGTGCTAGATGATCTGCAGGATCCTTTCTAACTCTACAATTCTATGATACTGTGAATCTGATAATTATACTTGATTTCCTCATCTCCTTTGCAAGTAGGCTGAAATGGACAAAGGCTGCACAGCAAATTATGCTTGCTCAGTTGTCTTCTTCATATTTTTCCCACTTCAAACAATTAGCTGCAGAGTAACCATTATTGCAATTTCTAAAAGTTAACAATTAGAGAACAGTCAGAGGTACAATTATTGTTCGGACCATTTCAGATTATTTGTTTTAAGTGTCTTAATGGGTTTTTTAAAAAATAGGCTAACATTTCAGAATTAATTAATGCATTTCAGAAATGAGGCAAAGTAATAAGTGTGATCAAAAATAATTTGCAATGCTTCTAGACTAGTTAATATCATGCGGTGGATTTCACCCAAACAGAAATCGCGTTTGCTGAAAACATGCTGAAATTTTAATCTGTAGCCAGGCAGGCTCCTCGAGTATATGGAGAAACTGCTGGTGTTTCGTAAGAATCAAGCAACAGCTAAGCAGTCTTGCTGACTGACACAGGGGGAAGAATTCAACTGTGACATGATATAGTTCTAAAAGCTCTAAGAGACTATTAAACTTTTGGTGGTAAACATTTTGGGTACTTTCATGTGTCTTCTTTCCCATAGCAGGGGTCATGGCCAAACAGTTAAGGTGATACTGGGACAGCTAAGCTAATGCAGTGAATATACAAAGCAGGGTTTCATAAACTGTGAGCAAGGGATCACCAGTGAGCCTCAACCCTCTTTCAGGTTGGCCTCAGTGCTGCAGCCTGCCCGGTGCTTCCTTGCTTCTTCATCCCACCCATGATTCCAGCATCAGCAGCTTCACATATGTGCATTACATAGGCACTCATGGGAGTGGGAGCTGACTAGAGAGTGAGGCTAAAACACATGAAGTTGGAGGGAGGGAAGAAAGAGAAGGAAAGAGATTAGGAATGGGCAGAGTTGCTGGCGAAGTGTGAGGGAAGGAGGAGAAAAACAGGAAGGAGGCCGAAGGGATGCTCAGGCAGAGGAAGAGGAAAAGAAGCAGCAAGTGTTTAGTGGTGTGCTGCTGCTGCTGCTGCATCTTCTGCCCCCTTCCGTCTCATGCACACACATGTGCACTTGCTTGCTTACTCGCTTTCCCACAGCCCAATCTTCCTTCTTAACTAGGAAGCCTCTCCTCGCTGCCTTCAAAATGGCAGCTGTCTCAGAAAAACAACCAGCCATTAGGCAGTGGTGCTGGGAAGTGGGCAACTGGTGTGTGCGCATGTGCTTGCATGTGTCATGTGCTATTTAAAGATAAAGGTACCCCTGACCATTAGGTCCAGTCGTGACCGACTCTGGGGTTGTGCGCTCATCTCACTCTATAGGTCGAAGGAGCCGGCGTTTGTCCGCAGACAGCTTCTGGGTCATGTGGCCAGCATGACTAAGCCGCTTCTGGCAAACCAGAGCAGCACACAGAAACACTGTTTGCCTTCCTGCCGGAGGGGTGTCATGTGCTAGGACAGAGGAAAAGAAGGTGAGACTGAATGAATATGACCAGGAGAGGGAGAGTTTTGAGTTGGGTGGGAAGAGAGAGTCTCCCTTCTCTGAGGTGAAAGGGCCCTCAGGAAGAGATAACAGAGAGAAGCTGTTATGGGAGGAATAAGTGTGCATAACAGGAACAGAGAAGAGGGATCAGAGAATGTAGACCTTATTCCTTCTTCTCCCCACAAACAGAGGGGAAAGAGAAGGGTAAATGACAGAGATGAATAAAATACTTTGAAAGGCATGAGTATGGGAGGAAAAATATAAAATAACAAGCTTTCTCCACATGGGAGCCTCTGGGTCAGCAAATTCTGCTGAGTCATGATACCTCCAGAACCAACTGGAGGAAAGGTAAACTATGGAACTCCCTGTCACAAGGAAATCGCTGTGGCACATTTCGAAGAGGAATTAGCAGTGCTTTTTTTCTTTAAAAAATGTTTAGGTAGGGGTATTCTCATTTTCCTACTCATATTGAAATACTGCCCCTCAATGAGGCCAAACTTAGATTCACAAAATGTTTAGGGGTATGCATACCCCTGCGTCCCCCCAGAAAAAAGCGCTGGGAATTAGATATCAATTAAAAGCTATGTCAGCAATTGCCAGCTGATTATGCCAAACTCCACACTCTTCTGCCATCATTTTGTGACAGAGCTGGATCCAGGAGAACTCTCAAACTATACATTTGCCATGGCAGGCAATTTACTGATTTCCTGGACCCAGAAACCCCTCCCCACCCACTTTGGTCTTTCAAATTGTAGTGGTGCCCCATGTGAGGCAAAAATTCGTTGCCCCACCACTTCTTGCCTTCTGTTCTGTGTGTGCACTATGTCACAGTTGCGATGCCCTGCAGCTCTCCCCCTTGGTTCAACAGCCAGCACGGGGAAAACAATTGCACTGCCCTACATCTACCTCTGCCCACAGAGCTTCCATCTTGCAAGTTGTATGATTCAGTTTATTATCCCTCATCCAGCCCAATGCTGTATGCAGACACCAGTCTAGGGCCTTTTCAGCCATTCCTGATTTAGAAATTACAGAGAATTAAAATGGGTACCATAAGCAAACACCTTGCTCCAAAACGCCTAATGGCCGCTCCCAATTGCTTCACGTAGATGTTAAATAGCTTCAGAGACAAGATAGTGCCCTGTGGCCCCACATAACCAGGGGGCCAAGGAGCACTCATCCAATGTTGCCTTCTGGAACCTGTCCTTGCGATAAGACCAGAGCCACTGTAGAACAGTGCCCCTTAAACCCATCTCCTGTAGAGTATCCAATAGGATACCATGGTCAATAGTATCAAAAGCCCATGAAAAATCTAGTAAGAGCAACAGAGTTGCAGTTCCCCTGTTGCTCTCCCAACAGAGGTCATCCATCTAGGCAGATTCAGTCCCAAACTCAATCTGGTTATATGTACACAGCCTGTATTTGGACTGGATTAGTTCAGACTGCAAGTTGTGGGCATGCATACTAATGTTTGTCCATGCAACAAAGTACCATTACAAAGAATACTAGAATGTCTAGCCAGTATCTCTAGAGGGATTTAAAAAGAAATAGAGGAACGTGAGCCCCCATGATTCAAAAACGTTATACTAGAAATAAGTTGATCGTTACATAAATAAGTGGAGCTTTTAATGGGACGGAATAAGATTCCAACATGATAGACTTTTAGGAAGCAATGGGTTTAATTAAAGCCAGGAAAGTACTTTAGAGGTCAACTAAAGTTGAGTAAGATCTCATAATATGTTTTGATGATATAGGCTGGCTAAGGTACTCTGTAAGGTTAGAGGGAAACAGCTTAGAAGCCATTATGCCAATAATCTAAGTTCAGACAACAATGTCAAAGGACTTGAATTGCTGATATTGTGACTACTATACAACTGAAATGTGATAACATTAGTGGACATGCACTTCTAGGGTAGATGCCATCTATGAAAGGTGGAGCTTGGATTATCTGAACAGTTGCAAAACTGCAAGGTTTATTGAACACTAACAGCACCCTAATGTAGAATTGGTCTGCCCTAGTAATATGATCCTAAAAATTCTCGATCTCCCTTTGGGGTGTGATTGGTGGCATAATGATCTACTGATATTTGCATGGGATCAGAAATTACCCTAGTGCTGGATCAACCATTCCTATGCCATCAGAGGTAGTAGACTTTCTGGTAATTTTCTCTTGATGTGAATAAGTATAAGTAAGTAAATATTTACTGTAAGTAAATATTTGCCCAGATCTTAGGTTGACTCTTGATTCAGGCCTTCAGAGCAGATTTTATTTAAAATGAGAGCTGTTGTTCTAAAGGCAACAGGTTAGGGGCACTGATAACTTGCAGGAGAGGATTGCAGTCCCTTCTTAGCGAGACTTTCTCCTTATAATTTCCTGAGCCTCTAACCTCATGACATGGCATGCTGTGCAATAACTGAAAGCCTCCTGCTAATGCTCCAGATTTGATCTGTCACTGCCTCAATTATCCTGCCCTACTGAAGATGTGGAATCTATGCCACAATACAATTTTCAGTGTTAGTGGTGCCATAGGGCTCTGCTGGGTTTTTTTGGGGGGGGGTTGCCACAACACACTGTAGCTCTAATTGCTTACCACAGGATTTCTGGGTTGTGCTTGTATTTCTCCATTTCTGCTTGCTTTGACTCTGGATTTATTTCTAACGCTGGAACCATCCTTTAACCAGAATTGGGGTGTGTGGGGTGTGTGGGGGGGGTGTAAGCAATTAAGAAGTTAGTGTTTTGTCACCAGATTCATATTTGTATGAAAACACGGTTGGTATACTCTCCACCTTTGATATTGTTAAAAGGGCATAACAAGTGATACAGCTGAATATTAATTATTCTAGGTTTAAAAATGATCACAAGAAGGTAAATATCGTTCTTTCTATGTGATCAATGTTTGGTAACTAGTATTAAAGGGGGGCATTTTTGGCAACCTTTTCAGGCTTTTGTCATTCTCTTTTGATCCAAATATACCAAATTTGTTAATTTGGACATTAATTCTACATCTCAGAGCTTTCTGGACCCCTGCACTATGTACACACCATATATTTAAATCACATTCCCCCCTAAAGGAACTGCAATTTGTTATAGTTGCCCTACTCCGTAGATGACAAATTGTGGGCCTTACCCGAATGTGTTACCTGGAATGATACTTGGAAGTTAGCAGTAGCTTAGTGACAGAAGGCACGTATAAACAAGGGAAAGGGGAAGAGATAACCAAAAACACACTCTGTAGAAACAGAGCACTTAAATTTAAAAATTCCTCCCAAGAGCAGTGAGTTTTGATTGCCTCCAGCGAATGGAATGGGAGAAGCATATAGACTAGAAGAAAATAACATCAAGAGGAGAGGACCCTTTACAATCACAAGTTATCATTAGTGAAAAGCTGGAAATAAGGGTGTTTGAACCGCCCCAGCCTCCTTTCGCTGTTTCATATCTAATTATCAAGAGATGGAAGCCATTTCCATCACCAGCTTTGGGCATGAAAACGTACAAAGAGACATTTCCTTCCAACTCAGGGTAATTTCTCCAATTGTCCTGCTCTCTGTGTAATAGTGTTTATCTACCTTTGCCTTTTTATACTAATAAAAGAGGAGCCTTAAATTGCTGCTAAATCCCCATCTTTGTGTGTCAAATTAAACTTTCACAGCTTCCCGTTACCTCCATGCTCTCCCAGTTATCACTTTGGCTTCTTTTCCTCTGGCAATTAATTTCCTTTTCTTATCACAACTTTCATTATTACTCTTGCAGTTATTATACACCCGTTGTTTCACCCTTCCCTCAGGTTGCTGGTAAGGGGTATCTTTAAAATAGCAAACATGCCTTGTAGAGGATGAGGGAATGCTGAGAATAATATATATTTCTAAAGGACAACTAGCTAACTTTTTGCACCTGGGAGGAGTGAAATGCTATTTACCTCAGATCCTGGAAGCAGTAGAAATACTGTGTACTGGTGGATGGGGCAGGCAGAAATGGAAGCATACCAATGACCATTAGGTCCCAGCAAGAAGACGAAAATGTGATTAGCATTGCAATCCTATGCAAGTCTACTCAGATCAGCAGTAAGCCCCATCAAGCTTACTCGCAGGTAACATTTCATAGGATTGTTTCCAAGCAGACAAATTCTAGCAAGGGGCTAGGAGGCATAGAACAGTGAATTCATTGCCATATCTACAGCCCTCCAGCTCCTGCTCACCAGGGTGGAAGCTTGGTATGCTGGTAAAGCAGAAATGGACTGGCTTTGGATCCTGCAGATCCATCCCCAGCCCTGTTCTGCTCTCACCCCCAGCTAATACAGTCAAGAACACTGCTGGTGGTATCTTGCCAGCTGCCCTTGCTTTCAGTAGGGAGGCTCTCCACTACAGTTGACCCCCACCCACTGGAGGAGAGATGCAGCCGCTTCACTCCAGAAGTGTTGAGCAAGGGCTTAGGATTCAGTTAAGACTGCCTTTGTTCCTAGTCTTCACTTCCTTTGTCCCTCAGACTTTCCAGGCGGTTGGAGGGGCTACATAGCACGTACTCTGATAACACATGGTTGCACTCCTATGTACACTTACTTGGCAGAAAATCTCATTGGATCCAAGAGCATTTGCTTCTGGATAGGATTGCACTGTAAGGCTGTAATACTGCATTTTTATTCATTTGTATGTATGTATGTATGTATGTTGTTGTTGTTGTTAATCATTCACCTTTCTGCAAAATTACTAGTGAGCAGTGGCGTAGCATGGGTTGTCAGCACCCGGGGCAAGGCAAGTAATTTGCACCCCCTAGAGTGAGTGAGCCAGGTAGGGGCAGAGAGCTGCGAGTGCGAGCGCGCCCCCCTCAGATGTTGCGGCCGGTGTGGCCGGCCCCCCCCTGCACCCCCACGCTACACCACTGCTAGTGAGCAAGTTCCATCAAACTGATTGAGACTTACTTCTGACCAAAGAAGCTGAGGGTGCCTTGTGAAAGTGCCTCTCACATAGTATCACTGGGTCGCTCTTCAGCGATATTCAAAGCACAGCTGCTCTCTCTGTACAGTTTTACAGCGTCTGCAATTCCTCAAAAGCACTTAGGAACTTAGCGGAATGTCTGTGTCTGCCAGGACCTCAAGAGAAAACAGCCAGGGAGGTGAAATGATGAAGCCTAATTAAGTGATTTGTCCCAGGTGGCTCAGAAATCCAGGGGCAGAATACAGCTTTTAAAGGAGCTTCCTTGTTTTGTTTTGATGTATCTGACACCTGCGAGCCACATGGCAATCTGGAACTACGCCAGTAGCAGCACTGAATGATCCCTACTTGTCCAAATAGCAGATCAAGGGATTTGTGAGATCAGGCAGCACAGTTCAAATGAGGGATTTAGATAGCAGCCCTATAGCAACTTGCACAACTTTGAACCTCATGTCTGCTTGGTACGGCTTTGTGTACATTGCTTTGTACTAAATCACTCACCGCAAAGGTATCATCTGATCGCTGCCTGGCACCTTTTAGTCAGTTCTTTGTCTTTTCTTTTTAAATCGGGCAGGCGGCTAAAGCCACATTCCCAAAGGAAAGGTGAGAGATAGGGCTGTGCTCTGAAGACAGGATACTCTGTGAAAAGATCCAGACAACACAGCCAGGAGGGGGCAGCCACCAACACTCTCCGTTCAGCTGTGTTGTTTTCTTGATGATTGCAACAACAATGTTTTACATTTAGCGTGAGACAGCACTCTGCTTTTTCCAAATCGGTGCTGTTTCGTCATGTCAAGCATCTGGCTCAGGGGATCAACAGAAACAGCTGTTCCTTGTTCGGTGTGATGCTTCTTTGAGACAGCGGAAAGTGAGGGGCAAAGGGAAAGTACGGAGGATTCACAAAACTGCAAGTTAAAATGGAACGCCCCAAAGCACTACAGAGCACAATCTTCAGCCCACTCCTCAAGGATCCCCTCCATGCTCAGTAAGCCAAAGGCCCTGTGCTAAAAACCCAAACAAATCTTCACACTTCTGGACTACAAATCCAGCAAAACAAAGAGCTATGTCCGACACCATATTCATGACGTCTGTCATAGCCTCATTCTGTTGAACCAACCCAACCCAGATATTTCCATCTGAGCAAGCTTTTTTTTCCTCATGGGCATCAAATGCTTGTGAAATGCATTTGAAGATGACACCAGATATTCTTAAACATGTCATTTCATGGAAATTCAGCTCAACAGGATTCACTCCTTAAGACAAGTGCAAGAAAAACAGCTGTTTTCTGGTGGCACTTAGAGTAAATTGCAAAGCTGTCTAGGGGGGGGGGGGACAGGATGGGCAGCAAATGAATTGTGCTTAGGTTAGGTTATGCATCTGGTATTCCCACTGTAAGGAACACTTGTAGGGGTTCGCTTTTTTAAAACCTACGCCTGCACTGCTCCTCAAGCATGAGTTTCTCATGCAGTTGGACTAGTGAAATACTTTCTTTGCCAGGAATAAGTCAAGACTTATGCCTGCGGGTGTGATCTGCCATGCACTTTGCGAAGGGAGGACAAGGAAGGAAACAGAGAGCAGAAAGCACAGCTGGAAGCCTGTACTCTATATCCCAACAGGGAGGTGGGTGGTCTTGTGGGATCAATGCTCCTCATGCATGCAAGTTTGTTTTTTCCTGTGTTCACATGACATCGTTGGCATCAAAATGCCAACCCAAGTTTTTCTACCATTGAACCTGAATTTTCCCTTTCTAAGGGAAATCCAGTAAGTTGTGTTTTTTAAAACTACCTGTTGCCAATTACTTTCTTGTGATATCTCAATGGCCTGTTTGCGATATCTGGAGGCACCTGGAGTCTCTTGAGAGCCAGTGTGGTGTAGTGGTTAAGAGCGGTAGTCTCGTAATCTGGGGAACCGGGTTCGTGTCTCCGCTCCTCCACATGCAGCTGCTGGGTGACCTTGGGCCAGTCACACTTCTTTGAAGTCTCTCAGCCCCACTCACCTCACAGAGTGTTTGTTGTGGGGGAGGAAGGGAAAGGAGAATGTTAGCCGCTTTGAGACTCCTGAAGGGGAGTGAAAGGCGGGATATCAAATCCAAACTCTTCTTCTTCTTCTTCTTCTTCTTGAAAAGTCACTCCCTCTCTGTTGCATTTAACTGCTACACAGAAGCTGTTACAGGCTGCAGAATGCTCAAGAACTGGCCCGTTCTTTTAATTCTATGTGTAGGATGCAGCCCAGAAGCAGGCTGAATGTAGCTGGCAAAAGAGCATGCCAAGGTGCACCAGCAAGAACCTTGTCCCTCATTCTATAAATCCAGCATCTCCAGATAAAGGAGAGTGCTTATCACTAGTTAGTGACCAGAAGAATCAGACTACAAAAGCTGCCTGGGAAGGTGAATGAGACCAGAACCCTCCAACATCGCTGTGCTGTGCTCTGGAGATAGGAAGAAGTCATATATGCTGACCAGTGAGTGACCCACCTTTTGCATATCTTTCTCCATCTCATCCCACAAACATTTGGAAACTCCTAGCACTATTGCTTGCAGCACGTGCCTCTGTACCACCACCTGAGGCTTAGCAACAGACAATATTCCTTTCAGAGAAACAAAGGCGACAAGGCGACACTGCGTGAACTATCACTCCCCTATTGTCTCAGTTCATGGGTTTTGCAAATTTGTGTAGCGGTGGTTAAAAAAACCCCTGCAAAACATGTTCAACCAGAGACGAAAGAAATAAGGGTATATGGCTCCACAGTGAAGCTATGCTTCCATGTTCCCACCTTCAACTCTCTTAAAAACTATTGTCTGTCTTCAGACTAAAATTAGCTTTCCAAGAATGCTGTTTTATAAGTGATGGCAGGGAATGATAAAACATGCTAATTCTCAGCTGCACAGTAAGGTACAAACTCTTCTCTCCCACCAACAAAATAAGATGCACAGAAAATGAAAAAGCAGTTCTAATTGTCTTTCCTGGATGATGAATAAAAGGAAAGCCACTTACCTGAAGTTACTGTTTCATTGCTGCGACGAACCAAGCTCCTTGCTTCTGTCTTTGCACTCTTCTTTCCACTTTGTGAAATCTTGTGGTGGCCGAGACAAAAGCACTTTCTCAAAGTAATTACTTTCAGAGAGCAGCCTTCCTCCCCCTACCCAATTACAAAGGTGCCCTTTCCCCAAGAACCTGCTTCATTCTTGACAAAGGGAGAGGTGATGAGGGAGGCTTTGACTTCTGAACATGACTGGCAATCCCTACCCCTCAAAGCTGGATGCTCCGTGATGCTGAAAGAGAGGGGGAGTGTGCTTAACCAACGGCAAAGCACAGGGAGAGAGGGAAGGAGGGAGGGAGAGCCAGCGGTTGCTGCTGCTGCTGCTGCTCCTCAGGGATTGCTCAGCCCCCACTGGGCTTCTTACTGAGCTAAAACATCCTATGACAGTGACCAAACTGGCAATGAAATATAGGTTACAGATAGCATGGTGCACATCAGCTAGAGCATCATCTATATGGCATTCAGAAGATCAGTGCTAGGTTTGCCCCTGGTACTGAGCAGCTTGATAGCCCTCGGCAAGACCTCCTTTTCTTTGTGCCATTATCCATGCCTTCTCATTACATGATAAATATTTTGAAATACACATTAGGTATTATCTTTTCCTAGCTGTTGTATATCTGCAGTAACTCACTTAGGTCTGCTTGCATATCAGCATATCATAGCAAAGTATGCCATTTTGGATATGTAGCATGTTTCCTACAGTATGTGATGTGCTTGCATCTGGCAGCATTATTCAAATAACTTGTTTATTTGATTGTTGCATTTCTAATGGCAAAGCCTCATGGTTTCATTTGGAGGGGATGACATGTTCATTGCTAGAATAAACCAATGTATGGTTTATACATTGAACCAATGTATACATTGAACCAATGTATGGTTTATACATTGGTTTATACAGGAACTCCCATTGAACTCATACAGCTTACTTTCAGGTAAACATGCATAGCATTGGGCAGCAATCACAATACCAGAAATAAGTGCATGGAATGCAGAGTATCATGCAAACCTTTTATTTATTTATTTTTAAGAAAAGCAATGTGGACCAGGCCTAGTTCCATAGGTCCTTAGTACATCTAAGAACATGAATCTCACCTTTAAGAACTGTACTGATATACACACATACCCTGTCCTTACCATTTTCAGAGTTAGAGTACTTCCACAGTTTATTGTGGGTTCACACATGCAAGTTTTTCAAAGCATCTACATGATGCCGTCCTCATCAAAATGCCACCCCATATCTCCCCTACCCCAATTTAATCCTGATTTACTGTTTCCCTGTTTTGTTTTGTGTTTTACTTATTAGACTTTCTGCAGAAAAGGTAAATCCAGATTAAATGGAAAAATAATATGGGGTGGCATTTTGGTGAGGACAATGTTGTGTATGAGGCAGCCCCATAATTGGAAAATTGGTAAACGTTTGGAGGAATTGTGGCAGCACACTTGATAACAAAAAGAATGATGTGCTGGTGAACTGGATAACATAAATAAGTATCCTAAAATGGATATCAAGTTTCACCACATGTGAAATTTCAAAACTAACCAGAAGCTCCTGCCAGAGCAAATGAAAAAAGAAAAGAAGATGTTTTGATAAGTATATCAAAATTTCTCAAGGGGGTTGTGTGCACTCCTAACCCTGGTGCGTGATTTGCATGTAAATATATATTTCATGGCAACCGCATTGATTCTCAGTTGTTCTGTTATTAGGTAGAAAGCAATATAAATAAAGAAAAAAGAAACAGGGAAAGAGGTGGTAGGAAGCAGAAGTTCACCCAAGACTGAAAGCCAGCATAGCAACCAACCACAGATCTTTAGAAAGAGTAGTCTTTCGGATAACAGCTATGCAGCTGAGCTTCCTGCCGGCAGGGCCTGCAGAGATACAAGTGCCCAGTCTCTTCAGCTTGAAATCTAGGAACAAAAGAGGCTGCCTTATACTGAGTCAGACCAATGAGCCATCTAGCTCAGTATTGTCTAAACTGATTGCAGCAGCAGCAGCATTCAGCAGGGCAGCGCAGCCAGCGTGGCATTGCGCACCTGGCTTCCCAATGCCGAGTGTTACTGCTGCTTACTGAGAGAGGGGAGAAGCAAGGAGCTCAGCAGTGTGAGCACAGCAGCACTGAGCCCTTCACGTCTTGCCCAGTGCTGGATTTACGTATAAGCTAAACAAGCTATAGCTTGGGGCCCCACTCTCTTGGGGGCCCCAAAAAAATTTAAAGAAAAAAAAATATATAAAAATTCAAAAATATAAGATAAAAAACAAATAAGATAAAACCTACATACAGCAACAGTGTTTTGTGTTGTGTATGCTCTAACAACAACAACAACAACAACAACAACAACAACAACTTTTATCTGTATCTCGCCCTCCCCGGCCGAGATCAGGCTCAGGGCGGCTAACATCAAATATAAACATTGATATAAAATCAAACAATAATTAAGCCATCTCTTAAAAACATATCAGGATAGAATTAAAATCTGAATTAGATGGCTTTCCACAGGATTGGGTTGGGAACAGTAAATGCTCATCAGGCCCAACTGTGTATGCTGATCTTATATGGGCCTGTGAGAATGCTGGGAGGCCCCTTTCATTCTAGTTCTTATACAAAAAGGGCTGAGCCCTGACCAAAGGCCTGGCAGAACAACTCCATCTTGCAGGCCCTGCGGAAAGATGTCAAATCCCGCAGGGCCCTGATCTCTTATGGCAGAGCGTTCCACCAGCCAAAAAGGCCTTGGTCCTGGTTGAAGCCAGCTCATTTCTATATACTGTGGTACCTTGGTTCTCAAACTTAATCCATTCCGGAAGTCTATAACAGTGACAATTTGTTGTTGACAAAGGACAGCTGGACAAATAAAGGGCCTCATTACCTTCAGTAGCTTAGGGCCTCATTAAACCTAAATCCGGCCCTGGTCTTGCCCTGCCTCTCCCCCAGTATGTGGCAGTGATTGGGAAGTGAAGTGTGCAGTGCTGTCCTGCCTGCCCTGTCCCACCAACTACTGCTGACTGACTGACAGCAGCTCTTCAAGACTTTGGACAGGAATCTCTGCTGGCCCTGCCTGGAGACACAGTAAACTACAGCCCTTCCCCAGTCTAGTATTGAGAGGATCAGTATCAGGGCTATTTTTCTAGAAAAAGAGGTGCCAGAACTCAACATGAATGCCTTGTTCTCTTATAATGTTCTCGTTCTCTTATCATGGCAATGGTACCCACCAAGGAGCTGTAGGAACTGAGTTCTGGCGAGTTCCTGCTGAAAAAGCCCTGATAAATATGCAACCCAAGAATGAAGAGCTTTCATCTGCTTTCAAGAAACATGAGCCGATATAGCTTCAAGCTGCACTCAGGTGCATCTCAAGCTGCAAGCCCTTGCCAAAGAGGCAAAGCCAGGCGTAGCAAGCGTCTGGCTCCAAGGAGATCGTTGCTGGAAACCTGGCAAGGGGTTCTTTGTCGGGAGAGGAGCCAGATGGTGCAACAGACAAAGGAAAGCAGCGAACATGTTCAAAATGCAATTATCCTTCCCTTTAGCACATTAGCATCTCTTTTCAAGTCACCTGCGGCCTCCAGCCATTCAGTAAATGAGCATATGCAGCAAATATAAGCGTAACCATACTTGTTAATTTACAAGGCAAGCATTACTCAGAAGTCTCTGATGAGTGCTTTAACAACAAATGGGACCATATGTACCCCTAATAAAGATCGCCTAGAGATTGCCCAAGTCTGTGGTTCTCTGTAGGAATAGCCAGGAGCAAGGAGTGAATATGTCACAGCAGACTTCCACGCACCCTAACCATATGCTCTGTCAGACCCAAGCAGCCGTACCTTCCATCTGGCAACAGCTAGACTACGCAGTACAGAATTGGCGTTCTGTCTCCATCCACCTGGCAGGCTGCTTGGATATTGTAAGCATTGTGCAGAAGATAACTGAATGTCAGTCTTTGGCCCCTTGAGAGAAGGCATTTGAGCATGAGTGCTCACTTGAGATAATCTAAAGACAATGAAGTTTAATGATCCAAAGTTTAATGGCCCGACAAGGTTGTGTGAGAAAACAAGTATACACAGGTCTTTTCATCATCAGGTCTGCCACATACCATTTAGCAGCCATTCAAATGTGTGCCTGAAGAACTCGCCTCTAGAAAGCTGGTTGTGTGTCCCCCACCGTATTGCAGAGAGTAGATATGCTACATAGGACAGGCGTAGGAAGCAGGGAGCCTCTCTGAAGGCTCCAAACTTTGCCAGATACATTTGGAGGGGGGAAGGCAACAACTCTGTAGCAGGAAAAAGCACACATAGCATTCCATCCTGATGTTGGGAGGCACTAAAAATAATTCAGGCATTTTAAAGCAAATTTGCATACATTACTTAATTTGGATACTTTAGTTTGACGGCAAGATTTTGATTTTGGAAGATTTTGTAAATTGCTTTCTATAGTAATAAATGGTGCAGAGAAGAAGTGAAACACTGAGGCTGCAATCTGTTATTCTCACTTGCGAGGGAGTAAGCCCCACTGAGCTCAATGGGACTTCCTTCTGAGTAGGAATGTATATAATTACATGCCTTTATTCTATTTTATTTTATTTTCTATTCTGTTCTATTCTATTTATTTAATTTACTGCATTAAATCCCACCTTTTTGTCCAATATGCTCAAGGTGGCATGCATTCAACCCCACAACAACCTTGTGAGGGAGGTTAGGTTGAGAGGCAGTGACTGGCCCAGAGTCACCCAGTGAGCTTCATGGGATACAGGATTTGAACTCTGGGCTCCCAGGTCCAAGTCTGGCACTCTAACCACTGCACCATACTATGCTGTAAAGTGTTTTTTTAAAAAAAAACCCAAACAAAAACAATTGAACCCTACTGGAATCTTGTACATATGCCTGAGAATCTGATGAAGTGTGTGTAATTTGTAGGTCCTGAGGTTGACTACATCAATAGGATCAGATTCTGGCCTGGCATGGTATTCAGCCTCCTCAGAATCCAAATTCTGGTTTTTAAGAAACAAGTTCCCAGTCTTTGTGGCCACAGGAAAAGGTTGAGAATGTTGGGCAATGTCCAGCCAAAACTCAAAAGCAGAGCGGAAATTCCAGCATAGGATTCCAGAACATAGCTTTCCCTACCTACACTTATCCTTCATTTCCTCATCTTTCTCTTTTCCTATTGCCTCAGTGCATTCAGTGTCCTTGGAAATTAAAATCATTAGGAGCAGAATAAATTATACATAGTAAGTAAAGTACAGGGAATATTGCTTAATTTCTGTATTATTTTATTTTGATCAATGAGAACAGTTTTGGGGTTCTTCATGAGAAGTGAAGGGTTTTATGCAAAGTAGCTGTTCAACTCAAGTAACAGATTTACCCTTGTGCGACTGGATTTACCCATCCTCCTTTTCCCCTCTCACCCCCTCAAAATCTGCTCCAAATGCAAATGCAAAGTACTTGTAAGTAACCGAAAGGAGAAGGAACCTGCAAGTTTCTTTTCCAAATTTGACATGCTGATCGAAACTTGCATCACTTCACATATTTATTTAGGTGCAGAGTCCTAAAATGGAATAATAGGTTTGCCTTCTGCTCATTTCAGTGACAAAAGAATTATCCATACCCAAAGACATTTGTTGGACTTATTCCCCCTTAACTGGAATGACATTTCTTCATTCAGTCACAAGAACAGTCTGGGGTAGGGAGAATTAAGCAAGAAGGACTCCTATTAATTTGGGGAATGTGGCGGCAGTGGCGCAATACAGAATCTTGACAGCTTGGATGCCAGCAATATTAATGCAGAAACTTCTGCCAGACTACATATGTCCTTTAAATCAATCATTTCTCTTCTCCCACAGCTAGATCGGGTCCCAGTGGAGGGTTTATCAACCAAAGATTAGATGCTGGGGGGGGGGGTAATCCTGAATTTTCTGGCCAGTAAACAAATCATATTTTGTTTCAGACTCCGAGTTGCTTAATCAGAGGGGAAGTCTGAGTTTCTACCTCTCCCACAGCTACACAGGGTCAAGGGGCCTGGGATATTGAGAAATCACCATGGAGCACTGATAGAACACAGAAGCCATTCCTGGTCACAGCTTTGGCCCATCCAAAAAAGGCTGCAAAGAAGGGGACAGTGAGAAGCTTCTCAATAGTGTTAAACCAACGACCTTGTTGTTTTATGTGCACAAGGCCATAGACCATTACACCAGCAAATGAAATAGATGAAGAATAAAAACAAAACCTTATCACCGAGGAGCACTTCTCATTATTGCTGGAGGATAATAAACCTGGTCAAGCTTAATTTCCTCTTGATCTGCGTAATATAGAAATCCGCTGCAAGCCGCGCCACAGGTCATAAACCTTTGCCAACGCATTGATTTGCCATTGTGGTGCTCAACACTGCTGTGATTGTAGGTTACAGATAATTATCCTGACCTGGATTTCTTTTAGAAATCTCTGTACAACCTTGAGTCAAATGATGGTATGGGAGGATGGGGGGGGATGAATGGGCAGGTGTAATTGAAGACATTCTAACTGTGTGACAAGCACTCTGTATGGGTTTACCTACATGGATGTCACCTAATTCTGCAACACCAAACATAATGGAGCTCTCTGTAATATACAGTGGTACCTCGGGTTAAGAACTTAATTCGTTCTGGAGGTCTGTTCTTAACCTGAAACTGTTCTTAACCTGAAGCACCACTTTAGCTAATGGGGCCTCCTGTTGCCGCTGCACTGCCGCTGCGCGATTTCTGTTCTCATCCTGAAGCAAAGTTCTTGACCCGAGGTAATATTTCTGGGTTAGCGGAGTCTGTAACCTGAAGCATATGTAACCCAAGGTACCACTGTATGCGTTTTTGTAGATGTAGACATTGGTTGGGTGGAGAACTGCATCACAACATTCAGTTAACTGTGAATTTGAAAGGCTAGCTGTGTTTCAGTTTGCATATTGTTTCAGAAGGTCCGAATTAGATAGATTTGACTTTAAATGCATATTGAATTACATTTCTCTTCTATCCCCAGTGGTGGCACCCCAATACCAGCTTGCTTGGCACTGAGTTTGATGTCTTTTCAGCACCAGGTGATTTTTATTCTTTTGTTATTATTTTTGCCCAGCACTCTGTGAACTAGTGAGTTCTTAGATCTGGTGCTTTTTATAGTTTTAAGCTGAGGCTGTTGTGGTACTATTGCTGTTATCAATGTTAGACCAATCTTATTGGTATGTGTTTAACTAGCAAAAACCACCCTGGAAATCATTTGATTGAAGACCTGGGTAGTAAGTTTTCATCATCAATAAATACATTGGGAAGAGAATTAAAGGCAAGATTTCCATTAAGAAATCTTTCCCCCATAATTCAAGCATTGACCAGACCGTTCGCTTTTCAGAAAAGCTCCACTAGATGACACTCCAAAATGTAATCGCATCTACTGCTACAGAAATAGTGACCATTCTTCTTCGTTTCAGCTTTCCAAGGGTGCAGCTAGCACTGAAAACCCAAATTTGGCCAGAGAACAGAAAGCAAGCAAACATGGGCACCGAAAAAACTGCCTGCAGGCCTCTGAAAAATTGTTGTCTAACTCAGTACAAAATCTAAATTCATATTTCACCTGGTAATTATCACTTTTCCACCAAACATTCCATCTTGTGGAGAAATTGTGTCCCACAAAGTCTTGCTTTAGCAGGGGATGAGGGAGGCCAGAATACCTAAGCCGTGTAGCAAGATGGATAATACTACCACCTTTCTTCAACCCCACATCCCTAAACCTGGCACAATGGTGTGTGTGTGTGTGTGTGTGTGTGTTTTAATATATACCGTATATCTTCCCCACCACCACCATGTGATTCTTTGGAATGAAAAAGTGTCTAAAAGCATAATCAATCAATCATTCAGACTAACCAAATGCTTCTGCAATGACGCTGTCTACAGATCTTTGCTTCCTTACTTTACTGTGGGGTTGGGATGCATACAAGCATCTTTAATCTTCTTTGTACTGTAAAGTAATTATGATTGAATTTCTGTTCCTTCAACATCATGCTGAGAGCACCAGTCACATCCTGTGCTTCTAATTAGTTATATGAACCCCAGGAAAGTCTGTACTGTGAGAAAGCCAGCCAGCTAGCTATAGCTTTCCTCCATGATCAATTAGGGAATGATTTGTAATAAATATCCTTACTTCAAACAGGTCTGGAAAGAAACTTACAGGCTGGTGCAGATGGGCTCAAGGCCTAGCTGCATCATAAAGCTTATTGCCACTCCTTCTCTTGCCTCTCCTCACCACAACTCTCTTAATTCTGCAGAATTCTGACACTGATATAAGCCCTTCAGCACAGAATGTGCTCTTATCAGCATTCTTGTCATAAATCAAGCCTGGTATCCTGTTGTCTCTAAATGCAGTCAATACTAGGAGTTAATGCAAAATGCTATAGAGTCTTGCTCTAACTTAGAGACAACTAAATCAGTGTGTGCCTGGAAGTGCAATGGAACTTCCCTTCCCTTTCCTCCGCCTGGGCACAGTCAGAGAGATTCCGAAAGCTACAATAATATAATTCCCTATTTATCTTCCTGTATATATCATACAGTATTAACAAAAAAATCTACTGAAGCGGTACTGTCTTAAGGCCTGCAAGCATTTGGAAGTTCTGTGGTGCACAATGGAAACAAAGATATTGATGCTGAAGATCTGTGCTGTGAACCCACAACAAAAGCTCGAAGACATCCAAAGTCCATCTGCCACAAGGAGTACTTCTCTTCATCCTACAATAAAAACTCTTGGATAATGTGCCTAATGTTTCTGTTGCTCTAAGGATCCTTCTTACACTTACAGTGTCAGCGGTAAGTGTTGAACAGTTTCTCAAAGTTCAAACTTATAAAAATTTACCGTATTTTTTGCTCTATAAGACTCACTCCCCCCCCCCTAAAAAGTAAGGGGAAATGTGTGTGCATCTTATAGAGCGAATGCAGGCTGCGCAGCTATCCCAGAAGCCAGGACAGCAAGAGCAGTTGCTGCTTTCACTGCGCAGCGATCCCTCTTGCTGTTCAAGCTTCTGAGATTCAGAATATTTTTTTTCTTGTTCGCCTCCTCCCAAAACTAGGTGGTCTTGTGGTCTGGTGCGTCTTATAGAGCGAAAAATACGGTACATACACTCAGCATTGTTGCAAAAGAGACTAGTTGGTTTGACAACTGTATCAACTGAGCATGCCCAGCATCAGTACTTGACCTGAAGGAACTGATGAAAAAAATTAAGAGACTTAAATTTTAACATCACAATTCACAAGATTATTCAAAATGATTTGCTTCTTGAAACATTTCCTTTTGTATTAGCGAAAAATAATCAAGGATTGTTGTATTATTTATTCTTGCCATTTAAAATAAATTTAGCAGTTTCAGGTTTTGTGCTTTTCATTTTTTTCTACAACATATCTATTTTTGAAAATTGAAGTTAGCAATTCTGGGCAAACAAATCAGGGTGATGCGTCAATGAACAGATCGCCTGGAAGCAGCCTTAATCCACAAAGCTGGATTCAGTTTATTTATATGTCAGACAGGCTTTGAAGGGATGCGGGTCGCGCTGTTGTCTAAATCACAGAGCCTAGGGCTTGCCGATCAGAAGGTCAGTGATTTGAATCCCCATGACGGGGTGAGCTCACATTGTTCGGTCCCAGCTCTTGCCCACCTAGCAGTTCGAAATCATGAAGTGCAAGTAGATAAATAGGTACTGCTCCAGCGGGAAGGTAAATGGCGTTTCCGTGCACTGCTCTGGTTCGCCAGAAGTGGCTTAGTCATGCTGGCCACATGACCCGGAAGCTGTCTGCGGACAAACGCCGGCTCCCTCAGCCAGTAAAGTAAGATGAGCACCACAACCCCAGAGTCATTCATGACTGGACTTAACTGTCAGGGGTCCTTTACCTTTTTACAGGCTTTGAAATAGAGGGACTGTAGACAGAATGGGCAAGACCAGAGACATGCTGTCTAATACTTGTGACCATGGCTCAGATATTAGAAGAAGGAACTGTATACGCTGCTGACACTTCTTGCCCTAGATGTGTATGTGGAATTGGGAATATATATAAGAGTGCAAAGACAATTGGGTCAAGGAAAGGATAATTCTTTTGTAGAGTGGAGGCTATGGCTGTCTGATGCTTAGAGGAGTTTCTTTTTTAAATCGTTCTGATTTCGGTTTTTTATTATATGGGTAATGAGTTTATGTATCTTTATAGGGAGAAGAGGAACCACTGTTATCTTGTTATAGAGTTATATATGCCCACTTGACCACTTCAATCTGCAGAACATGCACTGTTACAGATACCACGTAGTACTCATTACACACTTGCAAGAAATCAACATTTTAGTGTGGCATCACCCACACTTCGGAAATCCCTGCCTATCGACATTGAGCTTGTAAGGTCTTTTTAATTGGGTTTGAAAAACAAGTCAGTTTTAAACTTTAAACCTGGAAAAAGTTTAAAGACTATTTACAGAAATATTGTAAAATTAATGTATGTTAGGATGATGTTGGATAGAAATTAAGTGGTTTTTAGCTGTAATACTATAAGGGAATATGAAAAATGGATTATTAATAGGTAAAAATTTAATGCTACAATATTTTAAGATTAAAGACTAGGATAAATAAAGAGGGGAAGGATTTGCTGAACTAACAAACTGAATTGGAATACAAAAAAGGGAGGCGTGAGGAGGTCCGGGAAATAAGCTAATGAAAAATAAGTAATGAAAAGATGGAGTTGTTTTTAACTTCTTTCTTTCTTTCTTTCTTTCTTTCTTTCTTTTTGTAACATTTTGAAAATTTAAATATCTTTTTTTTAAAAAAAGGGAAAGTTCAGAAGATCAGGTAAGTATGCAAACAATTGTGATAATTTTACCACTTTGAATGTTTTGTGGCGTGGTGTGGAGCTTTTCGGCTTTACTGTAGACCCCTACATTTACTTCCAGCATTTGAACACTGACCCAAACAACCAAAGGCCCAAGGATTCTTGGGTAAAGGTAAAGGTACCCCTGCCCGTACGGGCCAGTCTTGACAGACTCTAGGGTTGTGCACCCATCTCACTTAAGAGGCCGGGGGCCAGCGCTGTCCGGAGACACTTCCGGGTCACGTGGCCAGCGTGACAAAGCTGCATCTGGCGAGCCAGCGCAGCACACGGAAACACTGTTTACCTTCCCGCCAGTAAGCGGTCCCTATTTATCTACTTGCACCCGAGGGTGCTTTCGAACTGCTAGGTTGGCAGGCGCTGGGACCGAGCAACGGGAGCGCACCCCGCCGCGGGGATTCGAACCGCCGACCTTTCGATCGGCAAGCCCTAGGCGCTGAGGCTTTTACCCACAGCGCCACAGCGCTTAAAGCCAATGTGATCTGCAATAAGGACACATTAGACCAGGGGTGCACAACCTGCAGCCCTCCAAATGTTTCTGCACTACAACTTCTATCAGCCCCTGACAGCATAGCCAGTGATCAGGGATGAGGGGAGGTTTAGTCCAACAACATCTGGAGGACCGCATGTTGTGCACCCCCACATTAGAACCCTTGGGTCTAATACAATTTTCCATAGAACTACTAGCTGCCTCAAACACAATATGGTGAAAGTTGAGCCAGCAGAAGTATGAGGCTAATCTTGATTCTGTGTGGTGAAACTTGTGACTGTATTTTGACTCTGTGAGAAAAGCGTCACACAGCTCTTCTAAGCAAGATTTTTGAGTTCAATGCTTCTTCACAAAGCTAGTTTTCAGTTATATAAGACTGGCAAATATTTCTAAAGCATCCTCTCCATCTGTTTAATTCTGTGGGTGCATGTTATCACAACAAGTGTTTATAATATTCATTCAAGCTCTTCATAACCTTACTCCAGATAGGCAGAAATTGCGTCACATAACTGAAGAAATTTTCTCTTTTGAACACAATAATGCCTAAATGCAATTAATTCAGCTGTTTCTGAGCACTCTTAAGAAAATTGCCCACAGATGCAATAAGGGGCTATGTTGACAGAATGAAATGTGGCAGAATATTGTGCTATCAAATGATACATGAGCCAATGATGTGATGCAGTGGCAAAAGAGGTAGTATGAATATTATATCAGAGTTTAAAGAAATAACAATAGCACCCCTGGAAAAGCTCCATGGAGAACCCTGTGTTCAGTTCCAGGTATCACCGTTCCTGAAAGAACATCAAGAAAAGTGTGTGAGAGAAAGGAGCACAATGGGAATGAAATGGAGATTAGAAAGCAAAGGAAAAAAATACACAGAAACTGATTATATGTAGCATAGAATAAATTGGTCTTAAGAGCTTTCAATTCTAACATATGGCTTAGGATTCACAGACTGTCATTATGTTCTACATTGATATCCCCCTCCAATGATATTCTAACATTCATCACTTTCAGACCCTGCATCAACAGCCAGCATCATAAGGCAGGTACTGTGCCCACATTGCCTTGGTAGAGCCTACCAGCACTGATGCCTTCCTATGCCAGAGAGGTTGCTGATAAATATTATAAAAATCTAAAACTTTTTTTAAAAAGGAAATTAGGATGGTTATGATAGGAAAGAAGGTGAAACAAGTGTGCTTTTCATTCACAGAGAGCACATCATTCAAATAAAACACACACAGTCTAACAAAGGAGCAAATATGTCACAGGTTGGAAATTAAGGTAGAAACCTCAACTAAAGGAGTTGTTCCTGTGCTTGTTCTGAACTGCTCTTGTGAACTGCTTTTAATGACACTTGCAAACCACATGCACAGTCTTCTTATTTTTTACAAAGGGGCTCTTGTCCCCCTGGAGATTTAAGCCCCCCCACCTGCCACCTGGAAGGAGCCAAGCAAAGCTGGAGACTCTTGAAGTTGGGCAACCCTAGTCCCCAAAAGGATCCAGTAGGAAGAGGAGGTGAAGCCATGAGGGATGATGGAGAAAGAGAAAGGAAAAGAAAAGAAAAGAAAGGAGTTGATGGAGTTGTTCATTAATAAAGTTTGCAGTTCAAGCTATACTGCTATCTTATATTTGTGCGAGAGCCAAGATACAAACTCCTTTTTTTTTATTCCAATACCTTAAGGACCCCAGTAACTTAAGGACAGTCTTTCCCCTCATAAATCCCACATGATCGACACCTGAGGCCTTTGGTCCAAAGGAGGAGAAATGCGCGTCGGAAGCCTGCCAGACCTGCACTCTGAGCTAAACTTCACAAGGCCCTCCTCTCTTCAAGAGATGTTCAGAGGGTGGAACCCTAATTGCCTGCAGTTTTCATGTATTGTTGTTGTTTAGTCATTTACTCGTGTTCGACTCTTCGTGAACCCATGGACCAGAAAACGCCAGGCACTCCTGTCTTCCACTGCCTCAAACTCATGCTGGTAGCTTCGAGAACACTGTCCAACCATCTCGTCCTCTGTCGTCCCCTTCTCCTTGTGCCTTCCATCTTTCCCAACATCAGGGTCTTTTCCAGGGAAGACTCCCTGGAGTCTTCTCTTCTCATAAGGTGGCCAAGGTATTGGAGCCTCAGCTTCCAGTGAGCACTCAGGGCTGACTTCACGTATTATTTTCTCCTAAAGTCAAAATTGTTCATCCTAGTAACAGTGCCATTGTCACATAGCTGACCAAATACGGTCTCATAACAATGTCACTGAAAACAAACAGACCTAATTCAGAGTGAGCGCAACGACTGCTGCCACCTCAGTGGCAACCACCCCAAACAGCATCTTCCTGGCCTGGATGTACATGTTTCCTGATCAGGGCCCTAGGAGACAGGTAACTCTGACCTTGCTTGCCTTAACTGTCCTTCATCGTCTGTATTGCTTGTCTCTTTCTTTGTTAGCTTCCTTGCCTGCCAACCTTCTGATCTGATATTTCCGTACATTCTGCTTTCAATCGCCGTCAACAGCGGACCCCTCAGCTCTCTGACCTTGGTGATATTGTTGGTATCCATCTGTCTCAAGAGACAATGGAGTGCACCTCCGGGGGTGGGTGGGTGATCCATCCTTCCTCCAATTTAACAACTAGAAAAAAGACATACAAAAAATTTCACATGCAAAATCTTAGTAAAACTATTATAAGAATGGCAGCAATCATAAAACAGTTATCGGATCCAAAGCATCAAAAGATCAAGACATCAGAAATTCAGATTAGCCCACAGCAATCTGTCCCATACATCAGCCAAATCAATATAGCTGGACAAGTATTATTATTATTTTAATGTATTACCCACCCATCACCCTAAAGTCCCAATTTAAAACAGAACATTAAAAACAGAACATTACAATCACAAAAACAGCATGTGTCCTAAGAATATACATCTCAGGTGTCAATGTAAGAGGTGTGTCTTTTTCTTTTTAATTTTTACTTATGATTTTCAATTTTATACATTTCAATAATTTTACAATCATTTTAACATTTCAAAACTTGACTTCCTTCCCCCTATTTCTGCAGTTCCTTAAATTAGTTTTTTATACTTTCTGCATATTCCAAATTAACTTAACTTAAGCATTTATTCATCTACTTTAAATGTATGCTCTTATAAAACTGCAGGTTTTTACAGTAATCCTGCCGATGTTCTTAGCTGTTTAGAGTTTGTTTGTAAATATTCAATAAGCCTTTTTCCATTCTTTTATAAAAAGTTTGTTATCTTGATTCCTTATTTTTCCAGTAAGTTTTGCCATTTCTGTGTATTCCATAAGTTTTTGTATCCATTCTTCTTTCATCGGGACTTCTTCTTTCCATTTTTGGGCAAATAACATTCTTGCAGCTGCAGTCGCATACATGAATAAATTTCTATATAGTTTGGGTAGTGCTTTCCCTATAATTCCCAAAAGGAAAGCTGCTGGGTGTGGGTTCTTTGGTTTTTTTTACAAATGTTATTTTAAACATCTTTTCCAATTCATTATATATCATTTCTCAGTAAGCTTTAACCTTACTACAAGACCACCACATATGATAAAAAGAACCTTCTTTCTCTTTATAGTTCCAACACTTGATTTTGATTTATACATTTTTGCCAGTTTACTCCAATGTTAGGAGATGTGTCTTAATCTGACACCTAAAAACCACCAGCATAGTGAACAGCTGGATCTCTTTGGGGAGAGAGTTTCACATCTGAGGTGCCACAAAAGAGAAGGCCCTGTACCACATTGTCGCACCATGAGCTACAGATGCCAACAGAACTATGAGCAAGGTCTCTTCCACAGTCCTAAAAGCATAGGATGTTCCTGCCACCGCATGCTACACCATGCTGACTTCCCTGCACCTCACTCCTTCCCCTATTGGTAAGCGGCAGCAACCCACAGTTTTTAGGAAGCTGGGAGAGCAATCAGGGCCGTCTTACCCATAGGCACTAGGGGTGCGGGGCACCAGGCTCTCAGGGATGCCAGGCCGAGACTCCGGGGCCCGAGAGTTGAGTCCAGGGAAGATCCCGCCCAAGTGCCGTGACGGGCTCTTCTGCTGCAGGCGGCTCTGCACCGCAAGTTCGGGGACAACCGAGCCAGCGAGACACTGAGGCGGCTGGCTGGCTCCAACCTCCTGCGCGCCTGGGACTGGGCAACCTGGCGGGGGGGCAGATCTTTGCACCCTGGTGCTGCATATGCTTAAGACAGCCCTGAGAGCAATGGATCTTCACCCATGCCAGCATACAAGCCACTACTAATGAGATAGCAGGTAATAGAAGAAGCAGTGCTTCAGATAATTGAGTGGGCTGCCTACCATTCTGTACTTCTATTTCATAACTGTGGGAAAATACAGCAATTGAATGTGTTACCTGGTGAGGTTATAACATCTTTTCTAAATAATAAAATAAAATTGGACGGATATCAACAGGGAATGTCTAAGGTACTATAAATTGCCCTGCCATAAGAAAATAGATTAAATTAGCTGTTCCAGCATCCCTTTCAGTCCTATGACAACACCCATACAACCACTCAAGACCAGAATTTAAAAATCCCTTTGCCAGTGTCTTATTAAACCTATTCCTGTACAGTTTCATAACTAGAGGGATCTATACATAGAAGATACTTTTGCTAGAATGTGTGGCAGCACTCAGGTGTCAACAGTCAAAACCAGCATACAGAGCAAATAAAAGAATAAGATTTTTCCTGCAGCTGTAAAAAGGGGAAAGAATCAGGTGTGGAAGATAAGAGTGTCTTCCACAACTGCAAATCACAAAGCACCAAGTAAAGAACAGAGAATCAGACTTTAAAAGGTTAAAGTTGGAAGCTCCAGATGGGCTGGTCCTGAGCTGCAGTAGATTAGATCAGCTGTCAGTTAATATTGCAATTTCTTGCATCAGGGAAAAATTGATTCCTGTGGCAGAATATCACAAGCCATATCAGTCTTATCAGTCGGGATTCCAGCCTCTACAGCAGGAGTTCCTGAGCTGTTTTGCAAAGCTTTCTTTCAGATGCCGAGGCCTGGGCATGCTACCAATGCAGATACAATTGCCATCCACACAATTATTTAACACACATTGTTCCTGTGTCCAGTCAATCTTTTTTCCGCATCAGATACTTTTGATTGCTGTTCTGTCTGTATCTGCCCCTTTTATATATTTCTAGAATGTTTGTCATGCAGAGGGGTGGGGGTGGGGATAGGCAGGAAATACAGACTGGTTATTTTCTCCACTCAGCCTTCACGCTGACCTCAAGCAGGTCAGGGGTGCCTCAAATAGAGGCCATCTTTGCAGCTAGACTACATCGTTGGGGCAGCACCAGGAGTAGGACTTTGCTAAAAGGTTGGTGCATTCAGGCGATTTCAATGAAAAGCGTCACTTGCCAAACTTCACTGAGAAAGGAGTCACACAGGTTCTGTTCCAGTTCCGTAGCAGTCAGTACTGTATTCCACTGGACTTAGATGCATTTGGGTAAAACCAGGAGTTTCTGGGTTGGAAAAAGATGTAAAGTTCTTCCCTAGCTTCCTGACTGGTGTGATCTTTAAGCCTGCATCTAGCAATTACCGGTACTCTTAAGGAAGCAAAGTGAACTCTATAAGTTAGACATGGAGTAATGATGAAGGCAGCAGCAGCACAGAAGAAGATTGGGAGGGTGCTGGTGCTGGCATATACACTGCCTAAATGACAGCTCTGCACAAGACCAAAATCAGGGCTATTATTAGTGAAGTGTAAGTTGACGACTCCTTTGGATTCAGTGGCTCAGAAAAGCTGCTTGATTGACAGGCAGAGAGTTAGGATTTCCCAAAGTGCTTTGCTCTCTCTGAAAAGATTTGAAGCGTGAGTTGCTGCTGAGCAGGTGCTTGTTGAAGGCTGACTTTTTTTGGCACCAAAACTGGAGGCAGTGCACCTGCTCCCAGAAGGCCAGTAATTTCAAGGGGCTCACAAGCACCTAAATGCAGCGGTGGCTCAGGAAGGGAGCAGTGGAAGTGCTGTCCAATGGTATTGCATTTGATAGGAAAACAGATGGGGCAGGGTGAGGGAGGCTCAGGGGGAGTTCTCGGTTGGCAGTGGCCCCACAGGTACACCACTGCTAACCCAAAGTTTCTCCAGTCTTGTCTCCATCTCACCCCATCCCTGCCCTGCTGAGTGCACAACCACCACTGCCAAGAGGACAACACTGCCCCCACCACCGTGCTGCACAAACCAACCTCATGATAGGAGAAGTGGGCCCTCTCTGCCCCCCACCCTTACAACTTGACACTGAACCTAGGCACCAAGGCATCTGATCAATTAATTTATAAGAAGAAAAATGTAAAGGTTTGGTTTTCAAAAATCACATTTTACAAATCCTGGAAAAAACTGTAGGAAATATGAAGCCTTTTCTTTTGAAGATCTCTCTCTCTCTCTCTCTCTCTCTCTCTCTATATATATATATATCTATCTATCTCTTTGTGTCTCACTCACTCTCTCTGCCCTTGAATTTCTTGAGTCACTGCCCTTGCTGATCAAGTTAGTTATCTCTTTCACTTCTTTCATAAATATTGCTCTATAAATTCAAAGGAGTCCTGGATTCTAGCCAGGAAAGACATCAAAAGACAGTTCTTTGATTGCACATACAACTCCTGTGTATGTACAATTTGTACACTCACAAGTTCTTTTAGAAGTTCTGCTGCATCCATATAGTGTTCTAGCTATCAAATGAATCTATTTATCTAAGGGTAGGGATAAGCAGCACTAAAATTAAAGGGGAGGTAAGACTCCATAATGAAATATGTGACCATGGGCTTCCACGGTTGTGGCAATCACCCTGTAGAAGAAACTATGCCAAGAAGAATCAGCAAATTGAAACATTTTAATTCAGGAAAAGTGAGTATTTACTTCCAGTGAAGTATTACTGGAAAGATAAATTGTTTATTTTAAAATAGGTATTGCATTGCTATTGGTTTTCAGCTGCTGCCAGTTTAAAATGTTTTTTATCAACATACACTTTTAATTTTCTGTTGTATTGCCTGTCACTTTGGGTATTTAATAGAGAAGCAACTATCAGGCACCATAATAAAATATAGGCTCATTTGGTGTTCTCTGGTTCCCATGACTACTGCAGCCATTCCCAGAGTTCGTTAGTGTCTGAAATCAAGTGCTAACGTAGTGTTGGCACATCTGAGCTTTCAGATATTTCTCCTCTGATAGTGAACACAAAAGTCCCCCTAATCAGCGTACTTTCTAAGGTTTGTCCTCAAATTTCACAATGCATTTGGCAAATGTGCTTCTCAGTGATTCTAATGGTAATACACAGCATAATCCTATAACGCTTACTCAGAAGTAAGTCACATTGAGATCACTGGGATTTACTCTCAGGTAAGCTTATACAAGGTGAGTATTTTAAAAGAGGCCCCGTGGAACATGTGTACTCTGTATCCATGGAGCCTCTTTTAAAGGACTCACCCTGTACATGATTGCAGCCTTTAGTTGTATGTTTGGCACCTCCCAGCATGCTTCAGATGCCTAGTCCACTTTACAGTGGTGTCCCGCAAGACGAATGCCTCGCAAGATGGAAAACTCGCTAGACGAAAGGGTTTTCTGTTTTGGAGGTGCTTCGCAAAACGAATCTCCTATGGGCTTGCTTCGCAAGATGAAAATGTCTTGCGAGTTCCTGTGGGTTTTTTTCCCTTCCCCCCCCTTTTTCTAAGCCACTAAGCCACTTATCAGCTGATCCGATCAGCAGATAAGCCGCTAAAAGCCACTAAGAGCGCTAATAGCACTAATCCGCTAATGGGCTTACTTCGCAAGACGAAAAAACCGCTAGACGAAGAGAATCACAGAACGGATTCTTTTCGTCTTGCGAGGCACCACTGTGTATATATATATATATATATATATATAAATTGTCACATAATTCTTTTGTGTTTGTTTGCCATTAATTTCTTTTTTTAACCCAAATCTATTTTAAGTTACAAAACCACTGCAGCAATTGGAGGTAGGGTTGGGACACTTCAGGTGGAATCCAGTTATTGCAATGCACAGTTGACCTCTACTGGAAAGTGGCAGAGCTGGTTTTCATGGAGTTTAACCTTGGACAGAAAATTGATCAGCATTCTGTATACAACATCACCTCCACAGCAGCTTAACCTCAAATAATGTTCATTTATATCCACCATCAATGAGTGTTTCCTGCCCCAAATCTAGTTAAGGCAAACCTTGGGCTGAAATCTTGTATCATACAACCTTGACTCAATTGCCTTGAATTCAAAGGAATTCAAAGGAGCATCTCTCTGATCATCAAAAGAATAACTGGACAAACTTGTATAAACTTGTTTTGAATTTCTATTGTTACTAAAAAGAAGGCTATCTAAAATTTTAGCTGAAACCTTCCTTGTGTTTGTTTTTTTAGTTCTCATTCCATCTTATACAAAGATTTGTTGTTATGGTGATAATTCCAGTAGGGTTCCAGCACAGCACAGTTCTGGAGATGTTATTGTCATTGTTATTATAATTACCTTGCTGAAAGAAGATACCATTATCTTTGTTCTGTATTAGAAGATGCCCCATTTCTGACCTTTCCTTTCTTAACATTGTCTTCAACTTGTATTGGGGATGCTAGCGATATCTTTGCTGCGCTGCACAACCTTTAAAATTAAAAACATCTCATAACGTTTTAAAAAGTAATCATGGAGGCATTAAATCCATGTTTGCATGATGAGCAAGAAAGCCTTCTGAAAGTTTAGCTAAGCCACAGTTCTGAGCAAATTAGGGTTTCAGATTGGTTTAGATTTGTAACACAATATGAGTCAGTGAGCTGGTCATGCATCCATATTCTTCTCAATGATTGCAGCATCAAATAGCAACTTGCACATTCCACGGTTCGAGTTTTGCAGATGGAAATTTTCATATAATCTGCACAGTAATTTCCAGTGCAATCAGTTAATACATTCTGTGGGTCATCAGACACTGGTGAAAAATCAAGAGGTGTGAACAATTGTTTCTATCTCACTTAGAGCTGGAGACAAAGCAGCAAAATAGGTTTGCCTTCAACACGCACTGTTGTGGGATGGGGAGCACAAATAGATCAACAATGAGGCTCCAAACAGAGGGATATTATGTGGATCTAATTGATTCTGGTGGAACCCACAGTGTAATAAGGATAATAAACAAATAAAACTGCATGACTTCATCTCTTTATTCTGTCTATTCTTGTACTTTAGAAGTTTCTCCACCTGCCTTGCTCTTCTCCCAGGAATGATGCAGCCATTACAATAAAGGTACTGTACTGGGACTTGCTAATTTGCCAAAAGGCAAGGGGGGGAAATTAGTGGGTTCCCATTTGTATGTATAATTATTCAGTTAGCCCTTTTGGAATTGCCCAGTTTACATTTTAGAACTGTTTTTTTTAAAGTCTGGGCAGGGAAGAGAGCCCTAGGCTACATGGAAAGCAGATTGCTAGCAATCCTATTAACAGCTCTGGGGGTGCTGGGAGTTCAGTGTCTCACCTACAGGTCTCCCTGTTGGAGTTTGGCATGCAGCATGTATGAAATGCCCCTGCTTTGTCTAATGCCAGACAAATTCATGCAAAATTTGGAACAAATTAAGCAAACAGCAGAGAGGTTATCTCATATTGTACTCCCAGAAAACATTGGCTTTGCAGCTGAGATCAAAGCAGTGCTAGGATTCCACATGGAATGCTCACACAGATTCTAAACTGTCCACAGAAGGGCTGGTATGGTAAATCTCTCTCATTAAAATGCCAGACTCCTTGACAGGCCAGCTTGCGATCTTTGCAGGAAGGAGGCCAAGCCAGGCAAAAGCTCTACATCTGTAAAGTGTACCTCTCTAGAACTAAACACACAGAGCAGCACCAAGGGTGGCAAGGCACACTACGAACATGGCAGGAGCTGTCATCCCAAAGGGCAGCCCCTTGCCAGCAATTTCCCTCCCCTGCCATCAGTGCAGCTTTGGAGAAGAGGGATTTTTTTCTAAAAAACAAAACAAATAACAGAATGCATCTCCAATTATCTGTGTTAAAACAGGGGGGGGGGGAGGCAATTTGATATGGGGCCCTTGCACAACACAGAGAGAAGTGGTTAACCTTCCTCCCCACCTCAAAACACACACCTATTCCCCTCTCTTCAAAGCCAAACATACAGCCGCCTGTACTGTGTACATGTATGTTTTCACCTTAGTGGCTAATAGCAGGCACAAAGCTTATGCAGTAGTTAGACCATGGTAAGCACATTGTAATGATGGCCAGGCATGGGATAAATTGAACCAAACAAAGGGAGGAGGCAATTAAATATGAGGCTGCTCCCCATATCCACACTGTTCTGGCGAGATATACCAGCATTTGAAATACTTGATGCCTGCCAGCTAACAGTGATGATTGATGATGGAACTTTGGATCATTTTTGTTCTTTTATAGATTTTTGCAGGAAGTCCAGGATTCAAAGTTCCGTCATCAATCATTGTGGAAATAGGATATGTTTCCCTTACAGGGTAGTCGTTGGTTGTGTTTTTCCTCCCTGTTTTTTTTTTCTTTTTCTATTTTTTTTTAAGTCTTGCTTTCATTTGGTTATAAAAAGGCATATGTACCTATCTGTTTATGGGAAATTAAATTTAAAAAGTTAAACAAGGTGGGAGCTGGCGTTGAAAACATAATTTGCAATGTGTAATTTCATCATGGGGGGGGGGAGAGTCTACAGTGAGGAGCCACACAGCAGATCATCTAGCTTGTTGCTATGCAGAAACAAATTTTAGGGATACTTTTTAAATAAGCAAATTGCCTTAATTTGAATTTTCTTACAACCAATTTGATTTATACCCCTGAATTCAATTATTAATGATCTTCCTGAAACTCAACAGTTAATGGCCACTCATTTCTTTAGAGTAAATTTCCAGATGAACTGAAAAGATAAAGATGAAGCTGCTCCATAGCCTGCAGTACAATTCCCTGCTTCATATTGTTATGAGTTTGTGGGGTGCCTGGATTCCCCTTCTAATTCATGGACTCCACCCCTTCTAATTCCTGGGTACCAGACACTGGATTTACTATGCTGAAATACAAGCCAGGAGCCAGCTTGGTAATGGCTTGTTAAAGAAGAGTCATTAGGGAGACAAAGGGATTGGTTCTGTGCCAACTCAGAATTAGGACAAAAACATTTGAAGTAGTTTTTAGAGTTGGAAGGAGAGCAGCTGTTTTTAGGATTGCAGTTAGGGATGTTGTGGGCTGGAAGAAAAATAGTTGCAGTTGGTTAAATGCGGCGAGCTGGGAGGTAGGACAGAGGGCCATCACTAATTTCTGCAGGCTCCAAGACTGTGGCTATGGGAGAAGCAAGACTTCCTTGGGGTGTTGATGCTGTGAGCCCCTCCATCACAGGCTCAGGTTGTATATGTGTGTAAATAAACCATAGACCATAAGGATACCAAAGTATCCGCTGTGCCTCATTGTCCAAAAGGAAACACAAACCCCTGGGTGAGCGCCCAGAACCCCTGGAATCTTGCACCGCTCAGAAAGTGGGGTAGCATGTAACAATATATTGTGAGAGTTTTATTTGCAGTCATACTGGTATGCAGGCATAAAATTCTGTGTAATGAAAAATGTGATGAGGGAGGTGTTTTCCTCTGCCCCCTCCCCTCTTATAACTGGGAAAGTTGGGGTCATCCAATGAAATGGATTGACAGTTGATTCAGAAAAGTGCTCCTTCATGCAAAGCATAATTGATTTATGTGTTTCACTGCCACAAGGTTTGTTGATGTTCATTAACTTAGATGGCTTTTAAAAGAGTTTAGACAAATTCATGGAGGATGGACCTATGCCTCTGAATATTGGTTGCTGGTGGGCAACAGCCTTAGAGGACTGTTGCCTTCACACCCAGCTTCCTGGAGGCACCTGACTGGCCACTGTGCGAGGGATTACATAAATGCTTTTTCTGATCCAGCAGAGCTCTATGTTCGTTCTTACGAATTCCGTAGCAACTACACTTCCACATGCTGCAGCTTGCCCTAATACAGGTGTGCCGCAGCTGGATAGAACTGAGCAGCCAGGCAACAGTTCTGAAAGAGGCCTCTTAACGAGGCTTTAATGTTTACTTTATTCTAAGTTATACAAAGGATAAAAGGCTTTAACTGTCCACAGTGCAGCTCTGACTTGGGAATGGTGGTGTTAGGAGAGCTAAGCAAATCCATCACTCAGTCATATGCAGCTATAATAACAACAGTTTATGGAAACAGGTTAGAATTACAGTGGAGTCTTCTACATTATATACTGGCGTTGCTTATTTTTATAAGGCAAAAGCAGTTCTTTTTATATTCTATGGCCTCTATGGAGTTGAATTCCACCGCTGCTATGAGACTGTTTACAACAAAGGGCAAACAATTCTAAAGGATATTAGACGAAGCCCATTAGCATTAAGCCAAATCCTTCTAGACTGAGGTTGACACTCCATCTCTCTGTTAAGACTGCTGCTGCCAAAGACATTAGTATTTTCAGAACTCGTTTTTCAGAATCCTGAGTCCTTTGCCCATGAAGGAAGAAAACTGATTTCATTTTGCATGAACCAACTGGTCTAACATGGATCTACTTTGAAATTGGGACCAGATTTTAAAGCTACAAAATGCCATCACCCTGACAGCAATCTTCTGCTCTGTCTATAGGACAAACAGGTAAAAGGCGACACAAATCTGACACAAAAACCGGCAAAATTCAGAAACCCATGGAAGGCCATTTCATTCTCTCAGGACACTCTGCTGACCTTAAAGCCATTCTTCTTTGACAAATCAAAGGGAGAGTCCAACATGAAATTGCTGAACTAGAATTTATCACCAGGAGTTTTTTAGGATTCATTTGGGATGAAGACCTTTTGTCCCACTGCAAGTGGTAAATTATAACAGGAAAACTTTATTATATAACAAGGCTTTAATGTTCCTGTGAAGAACTGCTGTTGTAAATTGTCTCTGTGCTTATCTGTGCTTATACATTTTAGCTTTACATAGAACTACGACTGAATCACAAACATTGCCTCTTGCATTTTGCATCCTTTTAGTTCCATTATTTATACCTCTTCCTTTACACCAGGGTATATGTTCGTGTATTATCTGCTTAGGGTAATACTTAATATATCTAATGAAACAGGCTGTAGCCCAGGCATAGGCAAACTCGGCTCTCCAGGTGTTTTGGGACTACAACTCCCATCATCCCTAGCTAACAGGACCAGTGGTGAGGGATGATGGGAACTGTAGTCTCAAAACACCTGGAGGGCCGAGTTTGCCTATGCCTGCTGTAGCCCATGATAGCTTAAGTCACAATAAACCCATTAGCCTTTAATATGCCACAAGACTTTCTGCTGGTTTTGTTCTCTGGAAAGTTTTAGAGTGGTGCTTGGTTGCGTTTTTGAGTTTTTAAAATTTAATGCTCCAGCTCTGTAATGGGACTTTTCCATCTTTGGAGAATTGCAACTGAGATGGTCACTTTGCTGTAAGTTATTTACAACCTCAGCAAAAATGTGACCAAATAAATGCCCTTGGAGTGCCAAGTGTTGAGATCTATGGTGGTTCTTAGTAATAAAGGTCTCTTTGTTATGCAGTTTTGGACTCGCTCCTAAATAAGCTATATTGTCTGGTTTGCCAGCTCCGGAAGCAAAAAGTATGGATAGAAACTGGGGTTTGCAGCCAATTCACAAATGCATGTTTTTGTTAGACAAGCACAGGGCTAGTACACAGAGACTTCTTAAACTTGTGTCTCCTCCTTTTCCTCGAAAGCACTATTGAACCATCATATATAACTTTCCCCCACAAAGTGGATATAATCCTTTATACTTCCTCCTGCTTTGAGGTGACTCTCTCCCCACCATGCTTCCAAACTGATCAGACATGTGTCTGGGGGCTCCAGACACCCACAGCCTATTTTGAAGCCATCTTTTGTATTTTGTGTTAATGAAGTTTTCTGACCTGTACTGTATTTTCTGCCTGCATTGAAATGTAAGTAAACTTTTTGTTTATTTCGCTGAAAACACGTGGCTCATTCTCTGCGGGGTGAAGAGGCAGAGGTCAACATACCACGAATAAAAAGGATTAAAATGTGTAATTGCCTTATTCCTAGGATTTAGTAAGCTGCAAAACGTACAAGTGTTTTATTCTGCTAAAAAGACTTCAAAGCCTGCTTACTTTTTGCATCTCTCCCACATACATGGGATAGGAGGTTTAAATTTTAATCTGCAGATTTAACCATCAGTCCATGTCTTACAAAAACAAACCTACATGTACAGCTGGTGCACACGCCTTGTGGTGGAAGGATTAGCCAGAGGGAGAGAAAGAAATGAGGAGACAGCCCATTAAAATCACTGTTCTAGATACATACTTGATTCCCACAGCATGCTGCTGACACAAACAAAATGATGTTTAATGTGTCTAATGAGCTATATAGCATTTGATGGTTTCCCCCACAGTCAGTATTCTGAAATGTGGGGAGGTTTTGAACTGATAGTAAACTAGAAGTAATTGCAAAATGCCAGATATTCTTTAGAAATCTCAGTTTATAATAACTTGCCACAACATTGATAAATGCATAGCACACAGTTTCTACTCTAGTACAGGCTTGGGCCACACTTTAAAATCAGCTATACATCCTACATTTCCAGGGTTAAATCCCTGCCAGGCCTATCCATGAGGCAGACTGAGGCAGCTGTCTTAAGTGGCAGAATCTAAGCGGTAGTGCCCCCGCAAGCAACCACCACCAGAGAAGAAAGGAGAAGCAACTGTGGTGGCAAGATCTCTTGTGAGATCTCACCAGAACGACACAGAAGCTGACACCACACCCACAGGATCCTGGTAAGCAAGGTTTCAGGGGAGGGTAGCACGGAGGCTGCACTTTCCCATTTCGCCTCAGGCGGCAAAATGGGATAAGCAACCCCTGCTTGTCACAAGGACTGAGCATGTACCTGAGGTGAAGCAAGTAATCTGAAAGGGCAACTGCATCCCTGTGTCTCCTCCTTTTCCTCGAAAGCACTATTGAACCATCATATATAACTTTCCCCCCACAAACCTGTGTTAAACCTAGTTAACACAGTGTTGCAAGGAAGACTTGTGATGTATAAGGCCTACCACTTATGCTGTGGTCCCCTTTCTTCTTTTTGATTCTGAAAGGGTCACAACCTTTTTGGAACATAAGCTTTACATGTACAGTGGTACCTCGGGTTACGCTTCAGGTTATAGACTCTGCTAACCCAGAAATAGTACCTCGGGTTAAGAACTTTGCTTCAGAATGAAAACAGAAATCGTGCGGCGGCAGCGGGAGGCCCCATTAGCTAAAGTGGTGCTTCAGGTTAAGAACAGTTTCAGGTTAAGAATGGACTTGCGGAACAAATTAAGTTCTTAACCCGAGGTACCACTGTACAGTACATGCTAAAAGCAGTGGCAGTGCACGAGGATACAGGATGACAGTGGCACCTTTCTGACAGCAGTGCTACACTCGCCAGGACAGTGGTGGGATGGGGTGAGGCCAGGGAAGCTCTGAGTTGGTGACAGCCTGCAGGTGGTAGAAGCTGGCCCATTAGGGTGAAGGAGGCACTGGTCCTCCAATCTCAACCTGCCCTCACCTGCCAACCTTCTTACCCACAACTAGTCCAGGGGGTGGCAATGCCTACCAACTTCCTTCTTCGTTTCCATGCTGCCCTTGTACAATGGTACCTCGGGTTAAGTACTTAATTCGTTCCGGAGGTCTGTTCTTAACCTGAAACTGTTCTTAACCTGAAGCACCACTTTAGCTAATGGGGCCTCCTGCTGCTGCCACGCCGCCGGAGCACGATTTCTGCTCTCATCCTGAAGCAAAGTTCTTAACCTGAAGCACTATTTCTGGGTTAGCGGAGTCTGTAACCTGAAGCGTATGTAACCTGAAATATATGTAAACCGAGGTACCACTGTAGAACTCAGCAGGGAGGAAGGCAGGACAAAAGCTAAAATCAGTTGGCTCCACCTGTTGTTGGCTCTGGCTCCACCTACTGGTGGGCTTCCTGTCTTCTGTCCTACCAGTCCCCACGGGCAGCAGTTATCACTGCCCACAGGTGTGCTTACCTCAGACATAGGCAAACTCCAGCCCTCCAGATGTTTGGGACTACAATTCCCATCATCCCTGACCACTGGTCCTGTTAGCTAGGGATGGTGGGAACTGTAGTCCCCAACATCTGGAGGGCTGGAGTTTGCCTATGCCTGGCTTACCTGGTTGGAACAGGTCTTTGAACTGTAATAATAATGCTTCTTCTTTGCCCGGGCAGAGGATGGAGAGACTTGCGTGTAGAAACCTGTGGTTTGTGTGTGGTTGGAATGTAGCACGCAGTACAAAGATAAGTCATATCTCTTGCTCCATCCACTTGCTTGCCTCTGGTTGTTCTCAGCACTGGCATGTGTTTCTAAAAGAAAGAAAGAAAGAAAGAAAGAAAGAAAGAAAGAAAGAAAGAAAGGTGACCCATTCCTGCAATAACATATCCTATAGAAACCCTGAAACCCTGTTAATGTTTAAAAAAGAATGCCAGTATTTCTTTTTAATCTGTCTGCAGACAGTTCTCTTGGACAGAACGCTAGAAGGCTTGTGCTATATTGCAGGAGGCTGAGATAAATAATGTCACACAAATCACGGGATTATTCAAAGATGCAATGAGCTGAGCTCGGTTGGCTCTCCGCTCTAAAGGTGTTTATTACTCCAGACATCTCAAGAGTGAAGCATAAACTATGATGACAAAGCCACCTGCCAGCAGAATAGAACTTGCATTATTGAACAATCAATTCATTTTAAAAAGTCATTCTGGACTTGACAGGTTAAGATCCATTTAAGATATGTTAGGGTTCCCATTATTCTTGTTATCACCGATTGCCAATGACCATGTATAGCTCACAGACAAACTCTATTAAAATGAACAGGATTTTTGCTCAGAAGTGCTTACACAGCTTTACTACACCCATCTTTGGTGTGCTATGTGGGAATGCTCAGTTGGTAGAGAATGAGACTCTTAATCTCTGGGTCATGGGTTCCAGCCCCACTTTGGGCAAAAAGATTCCTGAATTACAGGGGTTGGACTAGATGACCCTCATGGTCTCTTCCAACTGTATGATTCTATGCAGCTAGTTCAAGAGAGGACATTTCAGCTGATGCAGGTTTTTTAATGACATATCCATCCTGCTATTAAAGATACAGAAGCCCTGCCCTTTTTTACATATTATATCTGAAGTATGGTGAGCATAAGTTTGTCAAAAATATATACTGCATTGCTCCTGTACCTTTAACAGCTTATGAAAACAAAGCACAACAAACAAAAGCAGCTGAAGCTTTTCACACCATGCAGATACAGAGATAGGAAAAGCTTACCCTGTTGGATTTCTGCATCTCATGCAGCTGATAAACGCAAAAAAGTGATTTGCTTCCTGCACAAGTCCCATAACACTACAACATTGGCAACCCTATTTTAAAGTATTTCAAATTCAACATGGTGTCATGCTAGAGTTCAAATTACCAACAGTAATGGCATCTGCATTTAAGGTAACTGGAAATATTTCTTTCTTCCTCACATCATTATTTAAGGCTCATTTTCTCTTAATTTATCGATCCATGTTTTTTTGGGGGGGAGAGCTTGGTGTAGCTGTGTTCTTTATAACTTCAATATCTTAAAAACCTGTAAACTCTAATCTTTTTACCTTTCATAAATAACACCACTTTGGCATAAATACATTTTTTTTAAAAATAAATTGTTTATATCTGCCCTACAACAGAGTATGGTTGCCCATCCCAACAGACTCCAACATTGGTCAAACAGCAGACTCATTACAAATAAAAAGCACAATGTAAGCAAAATTATTAAATCTTTCTGTACAGACAGAAATAATAAATAAAAAGTAGGATTCATCCTTTATCCGGGGCAGAATAGGACAAGGAGTTTTTATTTACATTTTGAACAGATCAATAAGTCACCAGCCCCACTTCTTTTCCATCAGTGCACAGACCAGAGTAATGAGATGCCCCAATGCACGTTTACTGCTGGATCCTATCCTTTTTTCCTGCTAATCAAAAGCATGCATGATCAAGTTGTTTGTATGTGACTACATTTGTGCAGCTCATTTGCATCACTTTAATTAGAGTTGGTACATTGTGGCTTCTTTTCACACTTTAGCCTTTGTATTCTCCATTCTATCTTTGCTTTTCTCCTTTATCTACTTCAGAATGTATTTTCTTAAAGATGGGATCTATTTTAGTTTTGTATGCTTCTCCACCATGTACGATAATGGCACAAGAATAACAAACAGGGGATTAGACCCTGAAGCACAACCACAGTCCTTCCCAGCAAGAATGCAGCCTAATGATAGAAAGCAGAAATAAATAAAATGAGAGCACTTAGCTCACTCATGAGTTATACAAGATTATCAGTAGGTGCTGCATATTATGGTACAAATAAGAGCGAGGAGAGACAAGCCATGTTTAATGTGGAACACAAACAATGTTTTGCTCACAGAAATAATTAGATTGTTTTTATTCATGGCATTCTGAGAATCCCCCATGCAACGTCCATTCCCTCTACTGCTTCCCTATTTAAATCAGTCGTGCTTCCACCTACCTAGCCCAGTGCATTTGGTAAAAATGTAACATCCGCAGTTCATAGTTTGGTCCAACTTCACTGAGGCTTAGCATTAACTGTGAAAGGCAAAATAAGTCATTTAGAAGCTGCAAATTAAGCTGTGAGCTTAATTTGGAGTAAGCCTCATGGATCGTATGAAGATGTTAGGTCTGGGCAAACAGGCAGAGGATTGGGCTCTGAGAAAATTCAAGGGGGTAGGCTAAACCTGAACCTCATTGTAGAAAGTGAGCATTAATTGAAGGTTGGGGACATGCTGTTATAAGTTTGTGTGAGTGCCAGGCCCCTTTATTCCCTGGATCCAGCAAGTGTTAGAATTTAATCAAAGCTTGGGGTATTAAGATGGGTGCCAGACAATTGGAATCCTTGGATCCAGCAAGTGTTAAAAACTAAATATGGGAAGAATTATGGGAAAAGAATTGGAAATTTACAGCCTGCGAAGCGCTAAGGGAAAATTTAATCAATATGTTTTATAGATGGCACTTAACACCTGCCAAAATAGCTAAAATGTATAAAACAAAAGCAAACCTGTGTTGGAGGTGTGGTAAAGCAGAAGGGACACTTATACATATCTGGTGGACCTTAAAACACCACATTCTCCACTGCGCCTCATTTCCAAAAAGAAACATGAACTCTGGGTAAATGCCTGGAACCGGTGGAATCTCGCACCGCTCAGAGACTGGGGTGGCATGAGCCAATATTTAGGAAGTCAAAATTATACTTTCAGCTTTTGTTGGGCAGAGAACACACCTGGACGTGACTAATGCAAACATCCTGGCATGCTTTCAGCCTGTTGCCTTGCCCTCTGCATACTTATATACAAAGCCACCATCCTAAGCTTCCCCCCTTTTGTGAAAGGAAAGAGGATGTTCTCTTTCTAGAGGTAGTACCTGTGTGTTGCAGTCATTATGTTTTCTTCTGTTAAGAGTAATTGATATCTTGAAAAAGTGTGTTGCTTAGTTAAAAAAGGAGAAAATAGCCCCCTCTTCATTCATCTCAGATGGTTCCTTTCCTTTGTTTATTTCATTACTGTGGAGCAGAAGCAAGAAGCGGAAGTGCATAAATGGATGACACTAATAGACCCTCTGTTACTGTTCATGTTGGGGAAGAGGCTGTTAAAGAGCCCTTTTGTCTGTATCTTCACTTAAGTGGCTGAAGTGCATAAGGAAGGGCAGATCTTGCCCCCAGTTAACTTTTGCCAGCCTAACCATATTTCCTGTGCTGCCACCTCATGGGGTGTGCAGGTACTGCACCCAGCACATTATAATCATACCACAGTACAGTGGTACCTCACGCTTCAGGTTACAGACTCTGCTAACCCAGAAATAGTACCTCGGGTTAAGAACTTTGCTTCAGGATGAGAACAGAAATCGTGCGGTGGCAGTGCGAGGCCCCATTAGCTAAAGTGGTACCTCAGGTTAAGAACAGTTTCAGGTTAAGAACAGACCTCCAGAATGAATTAAGTTCTTAACCCGAAGTACCACTGTACGAGACACCTTAATGTTAAAGATGCTCTGCTTCCAAAATTATTCTTGGACATTTGCTTTACACATGGAAAATACATATGAATTTCTGTGGTTTTTAAGGGCTTCCATGGTAGCCAAACATTTAATTTCACAATTTCACTAAACATCAACTTTAAAATGTAGACAAAGACTCTTTATTAGATATGGCAGTAAAGGGAGGAAATGTCATTTAAACAGTAAGGTGATTTTAACAGCATATGACATGAATTACTTAAAACATGAATCATTTTGGTAGAGGATTATAAATCTGTGGAGAGGGTGCGGGGATAATGGGGGATAGAGGTGGGGACTATTATGGGGCTATTTTCTGTTATGTTCAAAGGAGAGAAAATGCTGTGCTTAAAAAATGGTGATACCCAAATATGCTTGAAGGTAGGGTATGGGAGGTTTGCTTGTTTTGCCTGCCTATGTCTCTCTTCTGTTTGTTTCCTGTGCACTTCTGTCAGTTTATCTCACATTTTTCCACAGAGGAAAATGGGCACAACAGCTTTGGTCAAATCTGGGGTGCTACCAAAAAAAAGCAAGCCACGCACACTTCAGTATTTCCATGTTCCTTGTGGGTTCCAGGAGTGGAGTGCTCCAATTCAATATACTACACATACTGCAGGACATGATTACTCTGTGAATGGCAACATTGCCTTGCTTAATTTGGGGAAATTAGCAAAAACCAATAAATGCCAATCTTAATGAATACAAATGCTTATTCACATAAAATGGCAGACTGTGAATGAGATGGCTTTGCTGCTCGAAGCGCCAGTACAGAAATAGAAAATAATGACATGGTTTGTTGTCACGAATGGCCCAAGCTACCCAAGGCACATCTGCCTGGGCCATGTGCTTAAGCAGTTCCTATCGCAGAGATGGAGAGAGGTGGGGAAAGAATGCCCTAGCTAGATGGAGTAGAGGTGGGCATTAAGGAACTAAGAAAAAGGCAGTGGAGTGGAGGTTTAAAAGCATCAAAAGGAAGAACACTTGGGCTGGATGATAAAAGGCCTCCCATTTGAGCCTTCCAGTTACTGGCTCCTTGTCCCTGATTTCTGTTTCCCTGATTTGCTGTGTTATTTCTTGCCAGAATTCCCTGTGCTATTGACCCTGAACTACTGTGCAACTTCATCTCTAGATCATGTTTAGGCCTAGACTGATTCTCTGTGCTTGACCTTGATTTGTTTGGACTGTATAGCACTTGTAACCCTTCCCTTATGGTAACTGGTGGCATGGGTGTAGCACGGATTTATGTTGGAGGGCAGGCTTTATGTTGGCAGGGGCCGAACCTCAGTTAGTTAAGTATTTTGTATTGATTTACTTAAGACGCCTGCTTCTTGGGAGAAAAGTGATGACAAAGCCTAGACAGCACCTCAAAAAGCAGAGACATCAACTTGCCAACAAAGGTCCGTATAGTTAAAGCTATGGTTTTTCCAGTAGTGATGTATGGAAGTGAGAGCTGGAACATAAAGAAGGCTGATTGCTGAAGAATTGATGCTTTTGAATTACAGTGCTGGAGGAGACTATTGAGAGTCCCATGGACTACAAGAAAATCAAACCTATCCATTCTTAAGGAAATCAGCCCTGAGTGCTCACTGGAAGGACAGATCCTGAAGCTGAGGCTCCAATACTTTGGCCACCTCATGAGAAGAGAAGACTCCCTGGAAAAGACCCTGATGTTGGGAAAGATGGAGGGCACAAGGAGAAGGGGACGACAGAGGGCGAGATGGTTGGACAGTGTTCTCGAAGCTACCAGCATGAGTTTGACCAAACTGCGGGAGGCAGTGAAAGACAGGAGTGCCTGGCGTGCTCTGGTCCATGGGGTCATGAAGAGTCAGACACGACTAAATGACTAAACAACAACAAGCTGCCCATGGACCTTGGGGTCCCAAATTTCAGCAGTGCCCATACCTATCACCTTCCATTCTACATTATACTTGCAGTGCCCCCTGTGGCACCCCCGAGACTCCGCTCCCAGTACAACCAAACTAGCCGTGATGCCCTAAATCCACCTCTGCCTATTGGGCAGAATGCAGTGAAGGCTTATATTTTCTAGAACTGGGACCCTAGTCCTTGAGGGCCTCCCTTGGACAATGGGCACCAGTACATCACCTTGTAATTTTTTTAATAGAACATGCCTATGGTCAAAAGTTGTATGAGTGGGGAAGGGATTCCAGTTTGGGACCAAGGCCAAAGCCCAAGTTAAAGCTCCCATTCTACCCACATCACAATCCTGATCCCAATTAGGGAACCCGCAACCACAAATTACTTTTTTATTTTAAAGTCATTCACACAATCATTTATTCAAATAGATTTTTTTTAACCCTGCCTTTCTAATGCGTATGCATTACTCAGCATGGCTTACAATAATTTAAACCATGTCAATATCAAACAAAATGCAGCAGAGGCAGCAAGTAAAACACAACCTTCAAATAAAACACAGTTTCTGCCTGGCAGGCTAAATGCCTGTTTGAACTAAAAGAAAAAAAGGAAAAGTATTAACCAACTGACATAAGACAACCACGGGGGATTGGACAGTTTCATGAGACAAAGTGTTCCACAGTATTAGGAAGCCTGTTGTGTTCACTAGTCACAGAGTATGACCTCTTTCTTGCCTACACCAACTGTGCTTCCACCAGATACAGATAACAGCTTCCATGCTTGATATTAATGAGCAGGCAGCTAGGTATAAGAAGAGGTGATCCCTCAGCAATTACTGATTGCCAAATAACATCGCATCTGTTTTAGTCAGTGGGCAACTTGTGTCAGAGAAGGCATTCTGAGCAGAACAACAGTACGATTTGTTTCAACCAAGTCATATGGTTGAATGCCTAGCAGCTTGGATGCAAAACAGTTACCCCCAAAATAAGAGAACTCCCCAGGTATATTGAAATACAGACACTTGTAGATTAAAGGAACTCCGGAAAAAAGTAGAAGATGGCTTGACAAGGGCCTATTAACTTCCATATTAACTGTTTATTGAGAATTCATTCTGGGGGTTTTGCACAAAGCTTGCAATGTTAGACAAGGTCAAACTTTCCAGTTCCTTTTCCTACCACTTTCCTTGTTGAAAGCCATCCAATTTAGACTGCTAGTATTTTTGGATTGGACTCAATACATACCAGAAAATTCAAGCGTTAATTATTGTTGATTAGGAGGTATTGTGCAACACACCTGCTTTCCCCAAAGATTTGACTTTTTTGTGATAAGGATAGTGGCAGATAAAATGGCTAGAAAGTGCAGGATAACACTTTCCTTGACTTGGCATCATCTAACCTCCCTGCAAACTAATCAGAATGAATGCTCAATAAATAGCCAAAGTCATCTAATCTTCCTGCAGACCAATCAGGATGAACACTGATAATAAACAGGGTCTCTGGGAACGTCCTTAGCTGGGGAAGTAAGGCTTCTTCGGCTAAGTGTCAAATCATCTTTAATTGTGCAACCTGAATGTGCCAGTATGGGACCAACACAGTGTCTAGAAGTGCCTTTACAGGTATGTTGATGTGTCAAGCTGAAGAACAGGATGGCATTGGAAGCAGAGGACTGGCCTGCTCAAGCCCTCCTGGAAAAAGGAGCTCCCTCTCCTCATCACACTGGGATGCATTTTGAAGGCAATGTGACTACACATTTTATAGAGTGAAACTCAGCAGACTCTTCAAGAGACCAAGCTCTAAAAAACAGCAATTCATTTTTGTAGAGGATTATAGATGATGGTGGGCAGGGGTGGGGTTGTTATGGAATTTTTGTTGTTGTTAGATATGTACAAAAGATAGAAAATGCTGCGCTCATACACACACATACATATGATGATGCCCAAATATGCTTGATGGTAGGACATGGTTGTGGATGTTTAATTCCTGCTTCTGCCTATGACTCTGCTCTGTTTGCTTCCCCTGTACTTCTGCCCTGTACTTCAGAACCATCAACGCCACAGCCAGCAGCTGGCTTTTGAGTCCTAACTTTCTAACAACCTTCCTTCCTTTTGGTGGGCAAGAATGATGCAAAGGTTTTTATTATTATTATTATTATTAGTAGTAGTAGTAGTAGTAGTACCACCACCACCACCAGTTGCTCAGCGACACTGCCCACGTTGATGAATCACACCACCAAGGAGATCTCCGGCCTAAAAACAACGAGGTGTTTCCCGTGTTTATAATGTATATACAATATCATTGTGAACAGGTCAAACCTTAACAAGATTTTAAACACACTTGTAATAAAATAACAGAACGTATAGATAACTTAGGAAGATGAAAAATTGGAGAAGTACTGATATGCAGTTGAAAATAGAATTAAAAGGACCCATGGAAGGGACAGGGGGAAAGTCAGGAGATTCAGAGTTATCTCGAGATTTGGATTTTGTTTTATGTTTATATCTTTGAAAATCAATAAAAACGATTATGAAAACAACAACCACCAGAGGGGCCGAGACTGCCCCTTTCCGCCTCCCGCAAGGGCAAGCCTGGTGCAACAGCCAACCCGCCGCCTCGCGTCCTAGTCGCGCTCTCGAGCCCCGCCGAGGGCCCCGGCGGAGCAGATCTCCCTCGCCGGCCAATGGAGGGCGACGCAGCCTCCCAGGGCCTGCCCCAATTGGCGGGGAGCGCCCGTCGCTCAGCTACCGCGGGGCAGGCGCGCCGTGCAGGGGAAGTGAAAGTTGGAGCGCCTGGGCCGAGGGTCCGTGGCGCGCGGGGAGCCAAAGCGCGAGAGCGGGCGGCGGGTGGGGTTCCGGCGGAGGAGAGCGGCGTCCCCGTCAGGCGGTGAGTCCGGAGCCGGGGCTCGGCGGCAGGGAGCCCCAGCGCAGCCCTTCTCCTCTCCCGTGGCCTGCACGGGGGAAAGAAGGATGGGGGGGGCGGGGAGCTGGGGTCTCCGCTCTCCCGGCTGTCTGCTTCGCGCCTTCCGTGGGTCTTCCGACGTAAAGGCTCGTTTTTGCCTTGAACGAGCAGCAGTTCGACAGGGGTTGCTTTCCTTGCCGTGGAGGTGTGCGTTCCACAGGCTGCATTTTTGCCTGTAGGGCAGCTGCTAAGGTGGCAACCTCCTATTTATTGTTATTACATTTATAGCCCACCTGTCCTCCAAGGAGTTCGTGGTCTCCCTCTCTCCATCTTCACCTCACACCAACCCTGCGACCCACCGCTTAGGCTGGGAGATAGTGACTGGCTCAAGGTGGCTGAATGAGGGTTTGGACCCTGGTCTCCTGGGCCCTTGTCTGACATACTAAGCTGGGGTAGCTTACAGCTTCCTTCATCTCTGACCTTTGGCCAAGTTGGCTAGGGCTGGTGAGACCAACCCTTTCTAAGCACTACACTGCCTTTGCGTGTAGGCCAGTGGTTCCCACTAATAATTCTTCTTATTCAAAAAGTGAACTCCTGTTCAGGTGGAGGAAGTCTAAAAGGCCATTAACTTGGTCTAACTCATTCTCGAATTGCCACCCTTAAAAATCAAATTGCCCCCCTGTGGGGTGTGTGCCCCATGTTGGGAACCATGGGAATAGGCAGAAATGCATCCGGTGCTGCTTTTCTCCTTGGCACATCTGAATTTGTAGAGGTCGTCCTAAAACTCTTTTATTACTGCTGTTAAAGGCCTAAAACAGGCATCCCCAAACTCGGCCCTCCAGATGTTTAGGGACTACAACTCCCATCATCCCTAGCTAACACGACCAGTGGACAGGGATGATGGGAATTGTAGTCCCAAAACATCTGGAGGGCCGAGTTTGGGGATGCCCGGCCTAAAAGGACAGCTGTTTGTTTCTGTACCTGCCACATTTTAGCGCGAGTGTGCAACAGAACCATGCACACAGCTGGCTTGTTTGCATGTGTTGCAACCGCAGGGTTTTGTGAATGTGCGGGAGAGGTTCGGACCTTGGAGTCTGGGCGTTTGTGGCAGGTAGAGTGAGGAATGTATCTTGTGTCTGTGCAGGAAATGGCCCATAGGAGCGGGGAGCAGAGCCTCCGGGAAGAGCTGACCTGCGCCATCTGCTATGATCTGTTCCGAGACCCAGTCATGCTGGAATGCATGCACCATTTTTGCAGGGAGTGCATCCAGAGCTATTGGGATAAGAGCTCAAAAGTTGCCACCTGCCCCCAATGCCGGCAAAAGTTCCCCCACTTCCGTCCCCAGTACCTTGTTTCTGGAGTAGTGGAGACAGTTCGGAGGTGCACCTCTGAGGAACACAAGAAAAAAATGCAGGTGAGCAGCTGGGTGGCAAGACAGTGATTATTACTTCCTTTCCTCCTGGAGTGCTTCCCTCAATGAATTGTGGGGCTTGGCATTTCTCTCAGGTGGTCAACTTAGCTACAAAACAGGACGGTCAGATATGAACTAGGCAGGGGTACCTTGTACAGTAGTATGAGGGTTGCTTGGGACTGTACAGAAAGATTCAAGGAAGTGTGGGACAGACTTGTTTGGACCAAGAATTCTGGACAAGTGGAAAATTCCATTTGTCACCTTCTGATTCTAACAGAATCTCCCATCAAGCAGTCTCCCCTGCAGCCTCTGAAGCAAAGACAAATAGCACTTTGACAAAGATATTTGTGTGTCTTTTTAAAATCTCAACTCCCTGTTTCCAGCTCAGTTTGCCAGCAGATGGCTTGCCTGTCATTTGGCTGTGCAGAGCCCAGTGGATTTCTTTCCCCTGCATAATTTGCCCTACTCCTACCCCAGCGTCTTAACTCCCTGGGAGTTTCAGTCCAATGGCTGATTGTATTCTTTCTGTAGTTATTCCTCTTTGCTGTCTTGGGTCATTGCAACACTATTGTTTGCACTGGACTACCACATCATGTGAGGCGCTTAATCAAAGGTCACGGGTTTCATATTCTGTTGATTCTGCACAAAGGCTAAAAGGCATGTCAAATATTCTGGGAAGGTAAATTCCCATCATAGGCCTAGTGTGGGATTTTCAGCTTTGTGGATTTCAAGGTAAGTCAGTGACATTGAGCAAGTCATGCTCTCGTAGCTTAATTTACAGCTGGGGTTATTGGAGAGTGAGGTTTGGGATTGGCAAGTGAATAGAAGAGGAAAGGGTAGCAGTTGATCAAGCAGTAATGGAAGAACAGGAAAGCTGGGGCTGCAGAAGTCAATTCTAAAGGAGAAAAAGAACATGGCAGTTATTGTTAAGGGTAGTACCCTGGCTTTTATTTAAGAAACTCAGGGAGGTAGGACTTACCTCATTTTGCTCTTCTATCAACCCTATGAGGTGGGAAAGCCGGCTAGGCCAGAAGTTTCGCACCCTTGCTCTGTTTATTATTATGCCATCCTGGCTCTAAAATTGATAGGCAGAGACTGTTGCACACATAATGATTAAGTGTTCTATCTATCCATCTATTTCATTCCTAGACACACCTCCAAGAGGCATTTCAGTCTTGCCAGGTGGAGTGTGAGAAACTGATGAGAATGAAGCATGCAGCTGAAGAGAACATCTGCACCCTGCTGGTACCAGTACATTCCCCACTTTTCCTTCTGTGGATGCTTTTGTTTTGTGTTGGCTTGCTCAGATGAGAAATCCCAAAGTTTCTAAAGGTGGAGGCTTCCCTACAGAGGAAGAGATGTGTTGCTCTTTTGTATTGCCGGTGAGAAAGGGCTGGAAGAGATCAATTGGGGAGTCTTAACTAGAGAAAAGAATGGACAAAAATAGAAAACAGCTGAAAGCTGGGCCTCGGCAGGCTTATCAAATCAGCAGGGCTGCAATTGGGGCGTCTTGCTGTTTTGTGACCGCCCATCTTAATGGTTGCTTTAAATCACAGGCAAAAAGATAAAGCCGCCAAATAAATGACAGTTGCTTTGGGGTTGGAGCAAACTAATTATCTGCCCAGATAACCATTGATCTGCTGACGCACCTCAGCAGAAAAGAAGATTAATACCTCTAATTGCAGCACTTTCACAGAGGGAGCTGAGCAGTAGGGAAATTACTTGGGAGTGGTATAGAGAGAGACAGCTGAAAGCAACTAAGCTTCAGCAAAGAACCTCAAATTTCCCCATGTCACCAGGCTTCACATGCCAGATTTCACTTAGTCAAATCCAACCTGTTGGGTTTTTATCTTGGGGAAACAAGCAAAATGCCTCTTAAATAATAGAGGGAAGAGGGAAGCTTTTGTACACCAGGGTTTATGACACAGAATTAAACAAGACAAGTTGATTTTCTATAAGCTTCTCAGGGTCACGGACAAGGAAGGCGGGATTACCCCAAGGGCCTTTGGACAACAATGCCCATCAACACTCCCATCAGTCTTTTCCAAGCATCTTCAGGCAGGGGCATCAGAGCCACCTCAGCCTCTCCAGCACCAAAGCAAGTAAGGACCGCAGTGGGAGTTACACTGAACATGCAGCTGTTCTTAAACAGCTCTTAGCCGGACAGGTGGCAGGGAGTGCCACACAGCTGCTTGGATAACCCCCACCCACCTCCACCACCACAGCTTCAAAGTTGGAAGGAAGGAAGGGTTGGCCGCTCTTCATGCTCGCCATGGGGTAGCACCTCACTCACCATGCCGAGTGGAATAATGGAAACCCCTTAGGGCTAGAGCATTGGTGTAATAGATGTCCTTCTTCACAGAGCACAGAGTCAAACAAGAGGCAGTGATGGCCACCAATGCAAATGGCTTTTAAATAGGATTAGGCAAATTTATGGAGAGGAAAGCTGCTTGTGGCTACCAACCCTGAGGGATATGGTCTCCTTCCACTGTCGGAAGCAATATGCTTCTGCATACCAGTTGCTGGAAACAAAAAGGAGGGGAGAACACTGTTGTGCTTGGGTCCTTCTCATATGTTTTCTCAATTGGCATATGTTTGGCAACTGTGAGAATAGGGTGGTGGAGTCAGTGGGCCACTGGCCTGATCCAGCAGACACTTCTTATGTGGTGAGCTTGCAGCTGGGGATTTGCCAACTAAGCGTAGTCCCTGGCTAACATCTTGGGTTGCGTCTTCCCAGTGACTTCTGTGTATTGGCAACTTTGAGAGTTGTTGGCACTAGTGACTCTCCCAAATTGTGTTTTTCATTCACAATTATTTGTTCAGCTCTAAAAGTCCGAGGGAGCAGTGCCAAGCTAATTCAAAACAGCACCCCATAGAATCTCCAGTAAAATTGTCTGTCTGCTGCTCAGAGCAAAGAAATATGTCAGCAAGACTCCTGGCAATGTGAGCACTTAGTAGAGCATCATTAGCTGGTAGGGCAAGTCCTAGACAGGAGCCAGATGGTTCAGCGACTGCTAAAAGCAGCTGATATCCGGCCTGAGCAGGCGCTAGCTTTGGAGAGCTGCCAGTCCTTGATTAAAAAGGATCCCCATCTCTCATGTCTCATTCTTTCCTCCTTTTATGCTAGATATGTTACAATTATTGTCATATTTAAACATAGTACACATTGAAAGATAACATCGCCCCTGAAAGCATTTAGGTACACTCTTTATATATTTAAGCCTTTTTCCGAGCTCATTGTGCACTGTGGCTTTTTCACCAGTCGAGGAGACACAATGCAACAGTTCACTCTAGAACAATTGTCAGGGATGCCTAGAATGCCAATCTGAAAGCAACCAGAACCTGTGATCAGAAAACGCAAATTTTCAAATGAAGCAAGTTATAGTAACTGGGATACAGATGTTACACACACACACACACACACACACACACACACACACACACTTTGTTGGTTTCATTATTATTTTATTTTGAAGATTGACCAAATGGGCAGATAAGAGATGGTTATGTGTTCATATGTTATGCATCGAGTTTGCTTGTTCTGGAAAGCTGCTGTTGCTAGTGCTCAGTGGCATGCGCACACATGCAATAATTTTGCCACCTATGACATGGAAATGGGTTAGATACATCCTTATAGTCCCATGGAAGAAGGAAGAAAATGGTTGCAGTTGCAACAATGTGTAGTTGCTGTTCAGACATCTGTCTCTAAACAGTGTGGTGACCTTCTGACTTTCACACTCCCTTATCTTCTCCTTTATTTGCTACTCTGTTTATATCCCACCTTTTCTCCAAAGAGCTCAAAGTGGCATATATACTTCTTCCCCTCTCCATTTTATCCGCACAAGAACCCTGTGAGGTAGGTGAGACTGAGATGCGTGACTGGCCCAAAGTCACCCCATGGGTTTCATGGCTGAGTGGGGATTTGAACCCTGGTCTCCCAGGTCCTAGCCAATACTCTAACCACTGTTCCATGCTGGCTCTCTCTTTGCACATGACAGGATGAGAGCGAAAGCTTTCACTTTTGACTGAACCACAGTTTCTTGTTATATATGACTTCAGGAACTGTGGTCTATTTCAAGGGAAAGCTTGGGTGATCTTTTTAAGCTAGGATATGATCAAGCATTTCCCACACATGTTTTCCCCTTTGATCCTCCATTTGTTTGAGCCAGCAGACTTTTGGATTCTTACACTGCTTGTGGACTTCTCAGAGGTAGCTGGTTGGCCATTGTAGGAAATGGGAAACTGGAGTGGATGGAACTTTGGCCTGATCCAGACAGGATTTTCTTATGCTCTTATCTGTTTGTACCAGAAGACCCTCATGGGTTTGGGGTGGGGATAGTTAGTAATTTCCCAGGAGGCAAAGGCAGTGTGATTAGCGACACAAATGGATTATCCTGCACCAACCGTTCTAATTGGTGGGGATTGAAGGTTGGATAAAGATACCCTACCACAAGCAGGGTTGAGGGAAAAGTGAATGAGCTGTGAGTTGGCCTAATTTTAAGAGACATAATATTGTTTTAGTTGAGGCTGGTCTGCCAGCAACATCAAAAGGACTTGGGTGGCCTAGTTTAGGAAGCATTACTAGACACTATTGACATTGGCAAGCTGCAAGTAATGTGCACTTCAGAAGGAATAATTTGAAATCAAAATGAACTCTAATCACTGATAATGCATACTGCTGTTCACTATGGAAACCCTCATATGTGATGTGTAGCAAAGACTTTTTAAAAATGGCAAATCAAATAATGAGAGACATGGATAGAGGATATATATATTGAGGCTGTTTTGATGCCATCCGTGAAGTGGCTTCACCTGGGCCTTTGTATTTCATACTAGTCATGTCATCAGAAATGCAATACTGTACAGTTGGAGGTGAAAGATGGACAATGTACATGATTAGTACTTTGATAGTATTTCTTTGTCTCTGTAGTGAAAAGACCTGAATTGCTTGCAGGGGAGTAGTAAACTGGAGAGGCCAAAGGCTGTAATAGATGGGTGGGGTATAAATAATAAATAATAAGAATAAGAATAGTCAATACAAAATAACCCAGTGTTACCAAGAATACAGAAGAGGTGAGGGAGCTTCTGGTTATTCTTCTCCAGTCCAAGAATAGGGGCACCACCCACCTCTCCATTTCAGTCTGGTGGGCTCTGGATAGAACATTCCACCTTGTGAAATTGTTCTTCAGAATTAGATGCTTTTTATTCTTCAGAATTAGATGCTTTTGCACTACACAATTTACAAGTGCTCCCACTGGTGAGTTGCTGGAGGTTCTGCTTCAAATTCTAGACCATCTTGCTGAGAAGCTACTTTTAGGATGGGCTTCTGGAGTGCATCTGGTCTCCACAAGACACCTGTGGCCAAAGCTCAGCTCAAATTGGGGTTCTTGCACTCCGCATAGCAGAGATGAGCATCAGCGGCACCATTTGACAGGAGAGGAGTGAGTATGTCAGACTCTCACTCATGCTGCCGTATCAATAAAAAAAGAGAAAGAAATAGCAGGCTTTTCTTCCACTCTTTACCCCCTTATCTGAGACTCTGCCTCTCCCTCTGCACTTCTTATGTGGAGAAGGAAAGCTGACATGTGTATCAGTTTCCAAACCTTCCTGGAGTTCAGAAAATGCTCCTATCTCTTCTTTGAGTTCTCTGTCAAGCATGGAGAGAGAGACACAGGGTCTTGCAGGAAGCTTTGAAGGATAGAAACAGCAGGCATCTCTGGAACTGATTACATAAGGTCAACTCCTGAGGCAATTTATCAGAAATTTATCAGGTACACTCAGCAGGAAGCAATCAGAGGAATAAGCCATAAAGAGGTATGTGGCGATCACAAAGGGTCCCCAGACGTTTGACGGCCTATTGACCCTGTGCCACCACTGTGATTGCTTTCTTCGCTGCCACCAACCCGTTTCTCACGGGTACACGCAGAGTCCAGTCAGTTGTTAACATTAACAAATAATCAAATTTATTTTATAGGCATGAACAAGCTTATGGTTTCAGTTAATTTTTCTTGTCAGTTTCTTAATCTTAGTTCCTTAACTGTCCTATTCGTTCCTAACAACTTCAAACTGATTATCCCAACTAACTATCTGACTCCACCTAACAATTCCTCTCACTCTCTCACCACACAATTCAACCAACCCACAGGCTGTTCCTCCCTCTTCCTTCTCCAACTCCCCACTCTCAACTGATTTTCACACACCTCCAACTCTAACTCCTCCTATCTGTTTCCACTGGCCAATCACATCACACTCATTTTAACCCTTTCCTTATGACCCACCTAGGATGCAAATGCCACAAGGTAGCTTCTAATTAAAACTGTAGCAGTTTAATCCATGCCTAAAAGATTGGCAATGCAGTTACGGTAAGTTTTATGGGGCCAAACAGTTGTCACCAGTCAGTCCTGAAAAAAGACAGGTGGACCAAAGAAAAATGGTATTGTAATGAAACGGCATCAGCAGTTTCTTGTAAACAGTTCTTGAATGATGGATGGCAATTCCCGATTACCGTATTTTTCGCTCCATAAGGTGCACCTGACCATAAGACACACCTAGTTTTTAGAGGAGGAAAACAAGAAAAAATGTATTCTGAACGAAATAGTGGATGTATGATTTTTGTGGTTCATGCTGTGGCCACAGACATGTGATCTGATGGTGAATTTGGGGTGACCCAATGCAAAATCCTGAGGATCCATGTGGACCCGTGCTTTGTAACCACATTTTTGCACCCAGGAAACAGTGGGTGTGTGATTTTTTTGGTGCTGGCTGTAGCCATGGACATGCTATGTGATCTGATGGAGAATTTTGGGTGACCCAATGTAAAAATCCTGAGGATCCATGGGCTTTTACCTCCCCCCTCCCTGGCAGCCTCTGCTAGTGCCCTTATCTCTCTTCTGATCCCACCGATCAACTGTTTCCTTTCAACACTCCCTTCTCTCTTGTTTGCCTTAGTGTCTTAGCTGGAGCAGTTTTTTGATCCTCCTTTTCTTCTAATTTCTCTTCTTATTGCTTTAGTCTTCCTGTTTCCCCCCTTTGCAAGTTTGCTGTCTTTATCTCCCCCCTCCCAGGCAGCCTCCTTTATCTCTAGCGTCCCTTATCTCTCCCCTGATCAGCAAACGATCAGCGGCTTTGTTTCAACACCCTCTTCCCTCTTTCAAAAAAAAAAAAAAAAGCATGATCTGCTTTTTGCCCCTGGGCAATTCAGCTCCAGGGACCACACATTTGCTCCATAAGATACACAGATATTTCCCCTTACTTTTTAGGAAGAAAAAAGTGCGTCTTATGGAGCAAAAAATACGGTGCACATCTGTTATGGAAGCAGCCTAGCTTTGTGACAGCAAAAATTGCTATGAAGCCAATGAACTCTTGGTATTTGATTGATCTGACGTGACTCCCGCTAATTGATTTAAGGTCCTCAATTAGCGATTTATGGCCGCCCGGCACACTTCCGCTCGCAGCTCTCAGTCACGTCTCAGCAGAGTTTCACACAGCGGTGTAAACTGTCACGCAGCTCGGCTCAGCTTCCAGACAAACACACACGTACAGGTTTGTCTATTTACAGTAGTTTATTCCAACAGATCTCAGGAAAATCCAGGACTGCTTGCAGCCATTATAGGACTGCTCCTTTTCCCTCACAACACAGAGTGAGACTGACTAACTCCTCCCAAGCTCCTCCCAAGCTTCCAAAACTGACGTCAGAATGGTGTGGCATCATGGGAACAACTTAACCTGTTAAGTTCCAACCCCAACACCCCCCTTTGCCGCCCATTCTGACAAGACCCTTTTGAGTTCAACACCTTCCCCTTTGCCTTGTGCCCCTTCCCGGCATCTTTCCCAGGCACCTGTTGAACCCCTTCAACACTCCCAGAATCACACTGTGCGAATCTGGCCCACGCACTTGTTGCCTGGTATCTTTCAGGTGGAACGCCCTTTGTTGTGCGACTAGACCTTCTGGGCACAAACTCAGATGTTACCTCTGACTCACTGCCACCAGAAGATGTGTCCTCAGCATCACGGGATTCCCCCTCTGACTTAAAACGTTTTCGAATCCTCTCCATTACACTCACAGGAGAACTGGGCTCGCTTTTGGGTGTTCTCTTAACATCTTGTGGAGAAACTACCGATACCTCCTCCTGTTCCTGACTTTGGTCAGTGACCTGATCGTCATCATCGGATTCTGAATCCTGATCTTGGACCTGGTCCTCATCCCCGGGATCAGCCTCTTCCTCCCTTTCCTCAGAATCAGATAAACATTCTGAGAGCACATCACGCATGACAGCAGTTTGTGACTTTTTATCCTGCTCATAGAACTCAGCGTGTTTACTGATCAGCAACTTACTCTGGTCACCTGATGGAAACGCAAACCTCCATGCACTCGCTGCTGGCTCATACCCACAGAAAATCATTTTCCGGAACTTGGATCCATCTGGCCCCTGCAAAGCAGTAGGTACTGGCACAGACGCATGTGACCCAAACATACGCAAAAAATGAATCTGTGGTTTCCTGCCATGCAACAACCTAAACGGTGTGTCACCTACTAGTGTATTGTAGGTACGATTCCAGGTGAAGCTCACATACTTGATTGCCTCCAGCCAAAACCTTGGAGGCAACCCAGAATCTGCCAGCATCACCTGTGCAGCCTGAACCAGAGCCTGACACCTGAGCTCTGACACTCCCCTCTGATTGGGTGAAGTCACTGTGTGACGTATCCCTTTCTTGCGAAAGTACTTCTGCAAAGCAGAACCTGTTGACTGGGCTCCTCTGTCACTTGTGACAGCTTGCACTCTGGTGGAAAACCTTATTTCTACCTCCTCAATCCAACGTTTGATCAGCTGTGCTGCATCATCCTTGGATTTGAGACCAAGAGTCCAGGTATTCTGTGTAAAATCTTCCTGCATCGTGAGCAGATACCTGGCCCCTCCCAGACTTGGTTCCTTTACAGGACCCCACAAAGTAGGACCTCTCTACTTTTGGATAACTGCATCCTTTTACCTTTGCTAGTTTGCAAGTTGCACAACTTATAGTATACCCACATTCTGCGATGTGACACCCTTTGGAAACCTCCGGCAGCACCTGTAGTGCTTCCAAAGAACCATGAGCTGTTCGTGTATGCCAAGCATGGACACATGAATCATGATTGGGAATTGTAGCACGCAGTGCTTGTGCTTTCTCAACCTTCCCATCACCCTCCAGAGGCGTTTTAAGAATGAAGAGATCATTCTGCCCCTTTTTAACCTTGGCAAGCATCCTCCCTCCTTTGGAGATTGTGCACACATCATCCTGAAAACAAACCTTAAATCCCTTTTTCAGTAAATAAGGCACAGATAAAAGACAGTGGTGCATCCCAGGAACAGTACAACACTTCAACGTCTCCTGTAAAATAGAAAAATGCACATTTACAGAATTAGTCACATTTCTTTTCTGTCCATTTGCGAAAAGTACAGTCTTCCCAGCCGGAATTGCCTTGCAATTCCACCTCTCAACAGCAGGTGTCTCTGGAATCAAATTGCAATTAGCTGCAGAGTCAATGACAAAACTTAGTTCTGTCCCACAGCTGTCTTCAGACAAAGCCAGACTAGCTGTTATTTGATAAGTCTCCTCCTGGACCTGGCACGTCCACCAGCCTCAGTCCCACGCCTGGTTGTTTTCCCAGACCGGTTGCCATGGAAACCCGACTGATTCCCATGAGAGTTCAGCTGTTTGACCTTGGCAACATCCTGTCTTGCCTCTCTGCTCTGGTGGGGGCAATTTCGTCGCAGATGTTCAGTAGAATTACACACGTAGCACCGACGAACTCCAGTGGAAAAACACTGCCCGGGGCTCTTTTCAGCTGGCTTGGCCCTCCTTCTTCCGGAAAAGCACTCCTTGCCAGATCCGCCCCCCCTGAACTGCCGCTTCATTCCAGCAGGTTCAGTGGAAAACTTTTCAAACTTGCCTTTGGAACTTTCCGCCCCCCCGACTTGCTCACTAGCACTCCTTGAGGCTAAAGCATCAGGAACAGGGGCTCCAGCCATCTCTAGGCTTTCAGCTTCCACCTGCCCTTGGCCCCCTGCTGAGTCTTCACACAGACGTTTCAGCACACTCCAGGCCTCACACGCAGATTCAACGCTTTCCAGGTGATGCTGCAAACTAGCATGAACACCTGCTCTCAACATGCAGACCTCAGCTTTCTCCCTCTGCATTTTCTCCTCCAGAGAAGCAGATTGCGACTTTCCTGCATCTCTGTCCACCAGTTGCACTGGTTCCCTCTGGGAAATGTCCCATACTTCCGTGGCCAAAAACCACGCTCTCACCCTTTTTGTCCAGGTATTCCACGCTTGGACGGTGAGTTCCTCAAGCTGTTCAAACGGAGCTTGAAACACCTCCTGGCCATCTGCCATCTTCCCCCGTTCTCCCAAGACGCCCCAAGCTGTACTCACAAAATCACCAGCTCATCCGGCGTGGAGAAACGATTCCTTGCTGCTCTCAGCTCCTTGGCTCCACAGCATTCAGCAACACAGGCAAATCTCTGCGTTTTTCAGCTAGCCGCTTGCCTCCGCCTCCTGCCGTGCCTCCTGCTCGAAACCGCAGACTTCAAAGCTCCCGGCAGCCTCCCGTGACAGTTTTACGATTGGTGATTTAGGTTACCCATAACCTCTTGGTATTTGATTGATCTGACTTGACTCCCGCTAATTGATTTAAGGTCCTCAATTAGCGATTTATGGCCGCCCGGCACACTTCCGCTCGCAGCTCTCAGTCACGTCTCAGCAGAGTTTCACACAGCGGTGTAAACTGTCACGCAGCTCGGCTCAGCTTCCAGACAAACACACACGTACAGGTTTGTCTATTTACAGTAGTTTATTCCAACAGATCTCAGGAAAATCCAGGACTGCTTGCAGCCATTATAGGACTGCTCCTTTTCCCTCACAACACAGAGTGAGACTGACTAACTCCTCCCAAGCTCCTCCCAAGCTTCCAAAACTGACGTCAGAATGGTGTGGCATCATGGGAACAACTTAACCTGTTAAGTTCCAACCCCAACATGAACATGGATGCAAATGTTTTATATTAGAAGGGGCATAGGCTGCTCTCCCCTTGACCAACACCATATTGTGTTTTCTGTCCCGCAAATGTTTTGGCTTTACAATCCTCCTTGAATTACACAGATGTCTGTGGATGTGGCTGAACGTGCTGCTTTCATACATAGCCCTTTTGCTGTTTCAGACAACATCTCGTGAAGTGAACTCCAAGATCCGGGCAGAATTTGAGTATCTTCATCAGATCTTGCAAGAGGAAGAGAGAGCTGTGCTGACGGGGCTGGCCAGAGAGGAAGAACAGTGGTTGATGAAGCTGGACGGAGATGCCACACGTCTCAGTATGGCGATAACTGAGCTGAAGAAGAGCATGGAGCACATTCAGAAAAAGCTTGATGAGCTGGGGAACTCATTGCTACTGGAGGTGAGACTCATCATGCTTACAAGGCTGAGGTGGGAGGAGTTTGGGTCATGGGTGTCGGAGGCAGATTTGTATTTTCTCGCATTTTCTCAGTCATAGGCTCCACCCTCTCCACATTCCCAGACACGTATCACACTGCACACTGGCAAACGCTAAAGTTTTCTATGGATTGATTTACCAAGCAAGGTTGTCATCTTGTATTTCATTCTATGCATTCAGGAAGTGGGGTGAGGCTTAAAAAATCCTGGAGTCGGAGCTGGAACGGACCTCAGAGGTCATCTAGTTCAACCCCTTGCTAGTGCAGGAAATCCACCATGGCAGCATACCTGATTGGTGACCATTCGGCCTTTGTATAAGATGCAGTGAGACCTGGGAGTGGGTCATGGTTTTGTGGGGGGGGGGGGGAGAATGCGTGTTCGAAGAAGTCTTTCCATATTTTAAACTCCGGACTGAAAATGTTTGTCTCTATCAATAATATGTTTTTCTGCCCTAGACCAGAATTAGGCCTTGTCAATGTCTGCCAGATAACATTGTCATAGAAGGCAAATAACTGTTGGCCTTTGCATTGAGATGTAAAGAAGTTTATCTGCCATTAAAAGTGTGGCTTCCCAATTCCCTCTCTCTTTTAAACAGAGGTGAGACAGTGGCTGGAACACTTCTCTCACCACAAAAAACCCCCCAACATTACAGCTTTCTATTTGCCACTTCCAACATAAAGGAAAACGTGTGCCTGCCATTTTCTTCCCCAGCCTCCCCTCTTGCCCCATGGTAAGAGGCAGCCCTTTCCATCTCCCTCTAAGATTGAAGTATTGCTGGTTGCTCGGTGTGATGCTTTTCCGTAGTTGGTTGCCACGGTTACTGCAGCAGGATTGTGCTGTGAAGTGACCGAGGTAGCCTTTGCTAGGAGGTTTAAGCTTGCTTCTCCAGCAGGATCTGCTTGTGCATGCTGTGAGAATCATGGTCCTTAACCTCTGACAGGCATAAAGAAGCAGTTCGGGCTTGGAGACCGGTTCTGTCGTGTGGGAAAATGATTGCTTGTACATGAGAGCATGAGCAAAGTTCTTATTGTTACAGGGTGATCTCATAGCTAGAAGCATCCTTGGAGCATGAATAGCGCGTGAACAGCTCGTGCTGTCCCATATGATTGGCTAACGTAGTATGGCCTGATCGCTCGCATGGTCTAGTACCAAGGTCTTTATCTGCTGGCTAGAACAAATTGCTTGACTTGTATTTTTTGTATCTTTTCTATTTCACACATTTCACACAATAAAAGCTGTGCTGCATTAGCCCTAGGGGCAGCCATATTTCCCTAGGAGCAGCCATATTTCGGAACCTATCATGGTGTGAGACTGATTTTTCTTTGGTTGTCGAGCTGTAACTCGACACTGTCGTAAGAACTAGCTACTCTTGGAAGTAGGGATGAAGTGCTTAGTTTCAGCCAAGGTTACTGTATTGTGTGCCTTCGGACCATACTGCGCTGTGCTGTGCAGGTCTGCATGAAAATACTTGTGTGTTTTTTCTAAATGTCTCAAATACTCAACTATCTCCTTCCATCATCAGACTCCTGTGGGGTGGCTGGTAGTGATACTCCCTTGGCTTTTATTTTACTGCTTGTATAATTCTGAAATTTTAAATGCAAGCTGCCTTGAGGGTGCTTGTTAGCGCCAAAAGGTGGGTTATCATTTCTTTTGATAGGCAAGTACATGTATGTCCTCACTTCTCAGTCAAGATTATACATATTTTCAGCCTCTTTGCGGGCCAGAGGTACAATATGACCAGGGAAATGTTGTTATGTGTGTATGGCATGCTCTCCTGACAGCTGACAGTGATACCATCTAGGTTCCAGGCTTTTGAGTCTTGGTGATATGAGGAGCCTGCCTTCTCTTGCATCTCTCTTTTGCTTACAGAAGCCAGTGTTTATATATCAGAACTAGCCCATACCCCTTCAGAATTTGCTGCCACCTCATTCATTCATTTATTCATTATATTACATTTATATACCAACTTTCATCCGTCATGCAACTCAAGGCAACATCCCATGTGGTTCCCAGGCAGCCACTTCAAATTGTAGGGCCATAATTATGTTTTTAATTGTCTGTACTTCAGTACAGATGCAAAAAATGGACAGGAGAATTTACTTGGCAGGAGAATTTACTTGAGCTGCAATAAGGATTAAGTGAGGGGTTTTGTTAATTTTCTCCTCTTTTTTCTTTTTCTTTTTGCAGGTGGAAAATGTGTCTGTTAGGTACGTGCCTGGAAAGAGAAAAAGCAGCTTTTGTTTTCATGAGCCTCTTATTTTACCTGCTCAGCTGGCGGGGGGGGGGGGGACGGGATGGACGGACGGACTGTTATCGCTGTAGCTTTTAAAGCATTGGAAAATAATTATTGGGAGAGAAGCTGTTGGGGAATATAGGAGATCTCTCCTTCTGGGCATTGTTGCATAGATGTGCTGACCTCAGGGTTCAGGGTGTGAATGCAAAAGCACTGAGGTGCACCCAGGATTTAACTGCTTTCATAAGGTCCTCCCACATTACTTCAATGGTCTTCTGGGGCCACTATGTTTATGTTCTAATAGCCTCAGAATACAAGTTGCCGGAAATCACAGGTGGGCAGAGTATTGTGCTCAGGTCTTTTTGCCTGCTTCCTATGGGCATCTGGTTAGCTGCTGTGGGAAAAGGAAGCTGGAATCGGGGCCTTTGGACTGGTCCTGCTGGCCTCTTTTTGTGTTCGACAAGGAGGGTTGGCAAATGAGCCTAAATGAATTTTGCAGGTCACCAAGGTGAGTGCACCTCACCTGCCATATAATGTTGTCTGTCAGCTGCTTGAAAACCTTGCTTTTTTATTTTATTTTATTGTAGCCTGGGAAGGCAAGGATGAGGGGACAGGTTTAATGAGCCACCCAGGGGCTGTGCTTTGGTGGCCTGCCTTAAAATGATTATCGCTCTCTCAAGTTGTGGAGCTGCCAAGCTTCTCTAATGGCTAAACTTGGGTGAATCTCGCATGCACAGCCATATCCCACCTCTTGGCTGAAAGATTGCCAGAGCAGTTCATTTCCCAGCTCACTTTGCTTGGGAGAAAGGATAGAAAATACATCCATAGAAGATAGGTTTGAGAGTGCTCTTTGGCTGCTGTCAATGTTGAGGAGAATTAGGGCATTTGGCTCATGTTTCTATGGAGTACTGTGCAGAAACTGGTGGATTCTATTTTATTATCATACATGTTTCCATTCTGGAAGTTGGCTTTCATGGAACTTGTGGTTGCCCACCTTCTGTCTCTCTAGGCAGTAGGCTACTTAGCCACTAAGGCAGAGGAGAACCAGTGGCCTGCTTATGTCAGAATCCACCCCACTCCAAGATGGTGTACTGAAACCCCTAGGAGTTGTGTCCTTTTGCAAAGATACCTCACTCTTGAAATACCTGCATAAGAGGGGTTGTTCAGTAGAGATAGTGTTTTGCCCTTTGACCGAGGATCCCAGGGAATACTCAGATTACAAGGACAGGAGAGGCACATCTTTTGTGATGGCCCCTTAGCTACTGTTTTTAGAAAGCTAGAAGGAAAGGGGGAAAGACATGATTTGGTCCCCACAATAATTTGAGGATGCTCCCTGCCATTATGTGCGCCAAGCAAATGGCACTGGCCGAGCCGCAACTGCCTTATTGTCCCATCCTTATGCTGGCTGAAGCACTTTCAGATTGGTTAGGAGTCACTTTCTAAAATCCAGAACTTCCTTATCTGGAATCTTGTCTTGCTCAGCAGACATTTCTTTCTGCTCCAGGCCAGCGGTGCAGGTGAAAGAGTTGACCGCCTTTAATATAGAGCAGCACAAGGACCGGTATGATGGACCGCTGCAGTTTATATTTTGGAGAAGGATGCTGAAATCGATCTGCACAGGTGAGTCGTGCCCACCCCCCAATTGCAACAGAGCATACTGGGGATATGGGAACAGAACAGAGTTCATAGACGCTTTTGACGACATGCTACCCGGTTTCTTTCTTAAAATTATCATTAATTTGATTAGTAGCTGAATCCCGGTATATTCTCTTCCTACAGCTCCTGCTCCTCTGACCTTGGACCCTGAATCGGCTCACCCTAACCTTGTCCTGTCCAAAGACCTGACGGCAGTGACAGAGAGGAAGACGCCCCAGTCTGTGCCCAGAAGCCCCAGCCGCTTCCTGCAGTGTGTGAATGTGCTGGCGAAGGAGTCCTTTGAGAGTGGAAGACATTACTGGGAGGTCTGGGTGGGCACCAAGACCAAGTGGGACCTGGGAGTGGCAGCGGACTCAGTGGACCGGGCAGCAAGAGTCAAGCTATGCCCCAAGAATGGCTACTGGGCTATACGGCTGCGGGAGAAGTCTCGTTATTGGGCTGCAGCCGCTCACTGGGTGCGCCTGAATCCTGGGTGCTTGCTGAGAAAAGTAGGTGTCCTGCTGGACTGCAGGGCAAGGAAGGTGGCCTTTTATAATGCCGAGGACATGTCCCTTCTCTTCACCTTCCACCAGGTCAGGGCACGCAGGTTCTATCCTTTCTTCAGCACTTGTTTCGGCGATGGCGAGAATGCAGAGCCCATGAGGATCTGCCACCTGAACCTGTAGGAACATCCTGAAGTCTGATTCCATTCAGCAAGACTTGGTGGGTCCCTCTTGTTTCCTGGGAGCACATAAGTTCTACCCTGTGTGTCTCCCCGCTGTGATGAACAAGTTAAGGGAAACTGAACGGTTTTGGAAAGAGGTTTAAAAAAACCACAACCCACTCTTCTATTTCATAGGACGAACACCACCTCTTAGAATGCATAAAACAATACCAACATGATGGAATGTATTAGAATAGATATTAAAGCAGATGATTACGAAGAATTAGTCGGTTCCTGGTTCATTTCCCCCCCTAATTATAATTACGTCCCCTTCTCCAGGTTAATGCCTTCTTCTGTCTTGTGTAATTAAAGGGCCTTGTGCTTTGTGGATGGTGCTGCCTGGTCACTTCTGCCATTTCTGGTCATTCCCTTCTGTATAAGATGGGAATACATCCCAAAGCACTAGGGATCAGTAACACACACAACCACAACCATTGGACACTTTGACCTGCATTCTGACTTAGAGACACATACAAAAACACAGGTGTAGAAAAGCTGGAGCCAAAAGTGATAACAGCAGAGACAAGGATAGTTTGTTGGTTGCATTCATAGCCCGCCTTTTCTCCAAGGAGCTCAATGTGACATATATGGTTCCCTCCCCTTCTCGTTTAATCTCCACGTCAACTCTGCGAGGTAAGATAGGCTGGAAGACAGTAACTTGCCCAAGGTCACCCAGTGAGCTTCATGGACAAGTGGGGATTTGAACCCTGGTCTCCCAGGTCCTATTCCAACACTATTAACGACTACACCACCCTTAAAACTACCCCCAGGCTCTGCAACACATACACTCATGCAAACACAGCCCAACATAATTGTTCATACTATAGTTGTGGAGGAAATTAGATTGTCAAAATAAGTCTGGGCACAGTGAAGTGCTGAATAATGGTGCTGAATAAAGCAGTTCAACCTAACAGTGGCAACAAGAATGGCAGATTGCAAGAGAGAGGATTGGGATCGGTGCACCTTCATGGACTAAGTCCGCATTGGCAGAGCTATGCTCCATGGACGAACCATTGGATGATAGAATTGCATTGGCGCATTGCAGCACAGTAGTTCAGAGTAGCTTGTATATTTGGCAGAGATGCATAAGAGGCCTTTGTGCCAGTTTTGGCCTGTACCAGGACACCACGGTTTGTTTTCATCCTCTTGCCGTACCGCTTTTTAAAAATAATAATAAATGCTTGCTTCTGCCTATTCTTCCACAAGAGCTTTCAGTTTCACAAGCTGTCATTGTTTTTGCAGCAGTGCACAAAATGCTCAATCAATCAGTCTTTTACCCAGTGATGACACTAAAGAATTTCTTCATACGAAGAGTGGAATTTCCTTTTGCAAGGGTGTTTTTTCAGTGGGTATAAGGAGTTCCTGTTCTTGGTGCAGGGCCGCATTTTGCCAGCAGAGGGCTCTGCATGCTAACAGAAGGCGCTGAGTGATGGCGTTGATGCTCAGCAGTTGCTGCGTGCCTTTCATATTTCGCATTGAATTCTTAGCCAGTTATTTGCAAGATTGTTCTAGCATGCAGCAGACTTTCTTTATCAGGAGCCATATAGAAAGGGTTAACAAAGTTATCTGCTTGTCAAGATTAGCTATTTCAAAGTACAGCAGGCTGAGTTGTCCTTCTTCTGCCTGCCACTATCATAGTCAAATTTTACAGTAACAGCAATTTTACAAATCTGCCTCTCAAATTTTACAGTAACTTCCAGTGCTGCCCCTAAGACTTACTTGGTCATAAAAGATCCAATATTCTGTCAATGTGTTTTAGAATTCTTTACTAAATTTGACAGTGTACAATTAAATTGATGGAGTTGAAAAACTATTAATTTAGTTTTTAATACAGATATATGTATATATAAATATAGTTTTAACTCTATTAATTTTTACTTGTTTTAAATATATTTTTTTCCTGTTTTTAGCTGTTCTTATATATGCCTTGAGTCCCTTTGTGGGGGGCAATGCAGGGTAACAGCAACAGCAGTCCTGCAAAACAGGGTGGAGCAGCTGCTCAACTGATAGAACACAATAACTTAAGTATTTAATTGAATATTTTCCCGTCTAATGTCCAGTTTTACACTATGTATTAAACCATTATTTTGGTTTTATCACGATACAAACTAAATCATCTTAGCAGCCTACACAGTTCAACCTGTGAATTGGAAATTAAAACAACATCATTAGCACAATGAAAGGATAACTATCCTATTGCAGCCTACTTTCACATTACAAAGATGATTGCTTTTTAAGAAGGGCGCTACATCCTTTAAAAACAATTTTAAAAGTACATCCCTAGCAACAGAAAGGCTATTTGAAAACTGGTCATTTAACCCAGTTCTAGCTGGTAAAGTTGTTCCAGAATACATCCTTATGAAGGAGCTTAATAGTTTTAAATAAATACCTACTGATTGCAACTTTCTCCAAAAAGCATTAGGGAGGGATAGAGTCAAAGGCTGCTTTCAAGTCATTGAGAGCCGTGAATCTGCTTCTTTGTGCTTGCCAAGGTATTTGTTGATAATGCGCTTCAGCAACAAGCATTGATCAATAGTTGAATAGTCATGACTCTTCCACTCTTGAGAGATTCAGTGCCTGTCTCATGCAACCCATGTGCATGAAGCCACTGCACAACCGCTCTGTGTTAAGCATACAACTGCACGAGGGAAGCTAAGAGGTCACACTCGATGTGACTGACTGAACCCCTTTTAAATGAAGGCAGTGGCAATTTGAAGCAGGGACCAAAACTGGTGCTAGGCTTTCCCCTACCAACCTGTGTCCATCCAGATAGTGGGTTAACCACCAAGGACACACACATTGTTGGGGGCAATTTGCTAGTCTTTGAACCTGGCCAGGACAAATGTGAATGGATGTGGGGTGGGGGAAGGCAGTAGATGCAAGAAGAGATCGGCTAGCTCCCCCCCCCCTTTCCCTGCTTGAAATTGCTTCTACCCCTGCATTGTGGTTCAACTGAGTTTTGAAAATGCAATATCCCATCTAGGTCTGCCCCACAGCCTTCCTAGTGCAACTTTAGTGGCTAGTGCACAACTATACTGCACAGGGGCTAGAGGCACAATGTGCTTGTTCAGGCTCCATTGCTGCTCCTTGACCTGCTAGAGCTATTCTCCACAACATTTGACTTTTGGGGTTTTTTAAATATAAAAAATACTGTTCTCAAAATGAAAGATGAGAGTCCCATTCGTTTGAGGAATGTAACAAATGGCGCCTGATTCTGCTATTTGTTTAGATTCCTAAGACTGAGGTTGGAGTGACAGGTTTGGACTCTTTTCAGAGCTGCTTTAATACTTGGAGGAAAGGGGGGCGGGTTGGGGATCACCTCCTGGCTAAGAAACCCTCGTCTGTCAGCAGCATTTCTAATGGGTAAGATTATACGGAGCCTTTCTGTAGCTCAAGGCTTTCAACAAGCCTGGTGGATCCAGGCCCAGTGGGCAAAACAAACATATCCATTGGCAGAAGCCAGCAGCTTTGAGGGGTGAGACACTGGTTGAAGATACTGTACTTGATGGATTGGTCACAGTTATCTAATCTTAACAGCAGCCAGGGATTGCCAGTGTCCTATTATTTTACCCTGGCACTGAATGAAGCAGATCTCTTCGTTTCCCAGAAGCTCATCAATCTGGTTTAAAAGTGTTACAGGAAGGCCCAAAGGCTTTGTAAGAAGGCTCCTTCCCACTTTCCCAGTGCATAGGTGCAGCCTAACAGGAAATGTACATTCACATCCCAAACCTGTCCTCATTAAAACTCAAAATTTTAATAAAGCATGCCAAATGTATGTGAAGTCAATGAATGTAAGCTTGATTACAAAAGTGTGGTGGAGGTATTGATCCAACCAAGTAGGCTTCCTTCAGGGAAATTCAGAGTGCAGTGTTTCAAAATTCAGGTGTGCTACACCTCTTCTATTTCTAAGGCAGCATAGGAAATAATTAGAGGTAGCACATTTGAATTTTGATTTACTGTTCGCTGAATCCCTATAGCGTCTGAAACATATTAGGTCAATAAATCGCCCCCTTTCTTTGGTCAGCCCCATTGCCTTTTGCATTTGTTGCTACTTGCTTTATTTTGAGGGCAGCTTCCCATTTTTGTTGGGGGTTTGATCACTCGATGTGCTTGTTTTTGCACAGTTTGGAATATTTTAGTAATGACTTGGAGCATGTAAGGAAGCAGGATAAATGCATTCCTGCGGCAAACAAAAAGTACTAAGCTTTTCTCATTTCTGAGGTTCTTACAAATTGTTCTTTTTTAAGTGGAAGCTGAGAAACACAGCACTATGGTGGGGGGAGCATTGTTTTCATACACATACACCCCTGCAGATGCCCATGCATCTCCTTGCATGTACATCATGGTATCTGGCCTTGGCTCAGTCTGCCTCTGTAAGCCATATCTAAATTTTCTAACAATACCTAAGTACAGAAGAGTTTGTTGGCATATTTTTACATTTTGCCCTCCAAGATCCTAGATGACAGATTTACCCAAGTTCCCTTCAATGGCAGATATGATCCTTGCAACCATTTAGAGTTTGAAACATTCTTAGGTCTTTTACTGAAGCTTCTGTCAATGCTAGAGAACCCACAACGGGTGGAGAAATGCATAATTTATCTCCTTAGGAGGCAGTTTCCTGGTTGATCCTTAGAGACCCTTTCAAGTGTCTTGCTTGAGGGGTCTAATAAATCCAGTGCTTTTCTAAAAAAAATGTTTAGGGGTACTCTCATTTTCCTACTCATATTGAAATACTGCCCCTCAATGAGGCCAAACTTAGATTCACAAAATGTTTAGGGGTATGCGTACCCCTGAAAAAAGCACTATGACCAAACAGGTGCCATTCATCATTTGAATGTTGTAATTAATTTCCCTTATACCTGCTATGATTGTGAGTTCCCAACTTTTCACTGTTAATAATTAATCATTGGTTCTACTGAGGCTGTGATTGTACACTACTTTTTCTTTTGTACTTTATTTAATGGTTGATCAAGCATAATAAATATTTGATTGATTCAATTGATTTACCTAACCCATTCTTATGGAGCAAAGTCTTATGGAGCAAAGCAACTTAGAGTTGACAGAGATGCTGACTTTGTGTATAGCAAACCAGATTGGGGGGGGGGGGAGAGAATAATTTATGGAAGAATGTGTGTTGCAGATACTGTATTATTTGAAGGTTGGGGGTGGGGATCTCTTTGAGGTGCATCTATGTGACTGCTACTCATGTTATTGGTTAGGCACTGTAAAATATAGTCAAAAATTAAGGAAGAATGCTTGGGAAAGGCATAGAACCCTTTCCCCAGAAAGTGCTTAGGCTGAATGGAAAACTTACTGCTTGTGTTGGTGCTGTGAACATCACCATAAAACTGAGTGGATGTATCCATATACCAATACAGTACAGGCTAATTTCCCTTTTAAAAAAACTTTATTGAAAATTTAAAAAACAATTACCAAACATAAAGTGTTGTCTTCCAAGACAAATACATGTACAGATGTTAAGTATTGTATGCAGTCATCCACATGGCATCAAAACAAACTTGGAAAATCTTTGTACATTACTGAATAAGTTCTCACTACAGGGTAGACTTCAATCTAAAGCATTAAGATAATTTATGCTGTAAGTGGCTGCTGTAAGACAGAAGGGAGATTATTGTACTATTGTTAATAAATGATATAAATTGAACCATAGAGAGTCAAGCCCGTCTTTGTTGTTGTTCCTCTTATCACCACTCAATGGTGAGTTAAGCATTCCATAAGTGCCATATTCCACACATATAGGGTCCCAGATGTGGGTTACAGACAGTGGAGAGAAGGCACGCTGCAACAGCACCTCCCAGCCACACAATAAACAACCCACAGATCTTAAAGAGATAAGAACAAGGACCATAGCAGCTTGGAAAAGGAGCCAAGCTTCTCTTTTCCTTCTCCTGATTCATTTCATTACATTTATGTCCCACCTTACTGAATGGAACCCAAAGTAGTGTACTGTATATGTGATTCTCAGCCAGCCAGCCACCCATCCAAGCACACACACACACAAACACCACCTGCTTAGCTTTGCATGCTTTCAAACCATATCCCCTCAGAGGAAGTAAAAAGAGTGGGTCATTATCCCATGGTTGCTGCTTCAAAACATCCTACATGGAGGACCTGATCTAACCTGTATTAGCTTAAATATACGTGTCACATTCAGCTCGCCAAATGGCCAAAGTCTGCCATTCCCCTGCAGTGACCATGCAATAGGCCACCATCTGTTTTCTCCAAAGTATGCATCCGCTGTGTATGATTTGTACAAATCGGAAAGGGAGCTGCTTTTGGACAGAAGGAATACTCTCGGTGGGAGAGTCTCTGCTGGGTGTTTATTTGATTTTTCGTTCTCTCGGGCTGTTATGCTAGTGTGTCATCTTCCAAGAATCAGCTTCTTTTGTGTTAAACAACAGCTCTGAGTCTTGGCCTGTTCCTTCCAGAGTATCAAGCCATTTGTAGCTCCACCACCCAGCGTTGCCTGTGCGGGACCAGGGAGTTTATGCAACCCATTTTCGTCTGTGGATGTCCTGGAACAGAGCTAGTTCCCTTACAGCCTGCTGGCCACAGATGAAATGAAAACAGAATAGCAAAGGGGTTGTTTGTTTGAGATCTCCTGTGGGGAAAGGAAAAATAAAGTTCCTGGGGATGTTTTGTCCGTGTGCCTATAAGAAAAGGTGAAGACTGTTTAATTCAATGAAGAAGCTGGCTGACCCACACATATGCAGCAACAAGACTAAATCTAATCTCTCTGGAAACAAGAAAAAAAAATCCTTCTTTCCCTTTCTTTCCTGGCCGTACCAACACAACAGTGATATAGGGTTAGCCTGGGTGATTTGGTTCTGGCTGTTGCAGATGCAAGAGCTTGTTGAGAACTGTGAGCTGCTGCTGTTGCGGGCATTTTGTTAACAGCAATAATATGACTACAATGCACATTTGTATAAATTTACCTTTACAAAAGGCTTTACAAAACAACATTAACTTCTGTTTTCCAGATAATGTGAACCTCTGCTTTAAAAGGAGGCAGGATTGGAAATGGCTGGCCCAAAGCATTGTGCTGCCTGTGACAGAATAACAAATGCCAACTGCCCCACTCCCCAAGTCAAGCTGCAAAATTCTCAAGGCTGACCAGCTTGTTTTGCCGCCTCCCATAATCTCAAAATCACCTGCTCATCACAATCTCCATAGTGATATTTTGTTGCTGCCCTGATCCATCTCCTGACCTGAGCACTTCTAACAAAAGAAACAAAAGGTACCCATTTACAGTGGTACCTCGGGTTACATACGCTTCAGGTTACATACGCTTCAGGTTACAGACTCCGCTAACCCAGAAATAGTACCACGGAGTTAAGAACTTTGCTTCAGGATGAGAACAGAAATCGCGTGGTAGTGGCCCAGCAGCAGTGGGAGGCCCCATTAGCTGAAGTGGTGCTTCAGGTTAAGAACAGTTTCAGGTTAAGAACGGACCTCCGGAACGAAATAAGTACGTAACCAGAGGTACCACTGTACCTGGATAATTACCTGCTCTGCTCCCGCTCGCATTTCTTCCCTTTTTTTTGGTTTTGTTTTGTTCTTTTTTTGCTTCCATTGCTCAGCTAACCAGGCATTCTATGGTAGCCTAACATATTTATGGAGCAGGAATTTTATGGAGGGCAATTGGGCACTGCAACACACCGGCTCGTCATGGGAATGAAATAATGTTAAGCACATGTTTTGATGACAAATAAATGAAGGGCAGGTTTAGAAAGTTTCCTTTTCTTACTGAAATTACATGATTCTGGAAGAGTGTTCTGTACTTGAATGACAAATTGTGGTGTTGTGAGAGCAATAAACAGTTTTGTGGTGTTTTTTTTAAAAAGGGGGGGGGACATAATTTTATGCACATTCCCTGTGCAATGGACTTGGAAGGACTTGTTCCAGTTCCCAGCATGCACTTCTTCTTTGCTCCATGGGATATGCCCTTGACCCATCTGCCTCCCATACAAGGAAGAGACTTGTATTGGGAGAGAATGCTCTTTGGGTCAGGAGGGGAGGAAGCACATTGAAGCCCCTGCTGGGGTCACTGTGAGGAAATGGGTTGCTGACAAGCATTTTTAAAAAAAAAAAAAAACCTGCCAACATGTCAAAATATCCATATATTAATCTGTTTACCCCAGGTGATACCATAATTCGGACCCTGTAGCCCCTTTCAGAGCTGGCAATGTGGTTGAAACAAATAGATTGTGCTGTGGGTGGATTGTGTGTTTCACATGCTGTATGTGCAGATGAAATTCTGGCTTTTGTCTGTTAGAGGATGTAAGGGACAATTGTATAATCTAATAAAATTCACAGAAACAAGCACCATTCATGAACTTTTATGTGTCACCTAGTCCTACACTGAAACACATTTTAAAAATAACCCAAAGCTTTCCTGTTTTTCCATGATGTGCGCTTACTCCCCCCGCTCCCCCTGTTAAGAATGAGAATTGCTTTGGGTATCATGCAAATCCTTTTATTTTCCAAACATAAGATTGCAATGCAGCTCTGTGGATTCCTATGCTTAAGTTAGCAAGGACAACCTAAAAATCAGTTTACCACACGCCTTTGTTCTCCGGTGCAAGAAGGAGAGGAAGCTTCTCCTATGTTTGATCTTGCTGTGACGACAGTGGTGCATCGCTAAATACACATGTATCATACAATCCATAGTCTGATAGGTGTATTTTGCACACACACCAGGACTGTTTCGACTACGGCAGACCAACTCGGCTACCTACCTATAACTAAGAATATTGTGCATCATTTCATGTCTCAGGTCTGAAAGCACATGAAGCTCATTGCTGAAGCGAAACAGGTCTAGATCTGGTTAGTGACGGGATGGAAGGCTGCCTGGAAGCCACTTGGGTTCCATGATGGAAGAAGGGCAGTATATAGATGTAAGAAAATAAATAAATAAATCTCAACTCTCAAAATAGCAAACAACTAATATGCACTTTCAATCCTTTACCTTATGTTGTTAACTGGTCATACTGGGCTTGTCAGGGGCAGTATTTTTCAGATTATAACAACGAAGAGTCCCTGTTGTTCACCAATAGCCATTTATCTACAGCTTATGTGTAAATAAAGTCCTAATCGCTTCCCGCCATTAGGTGGCAGTGTGGTAAAGCTGGGTATTGAGACCTTGGCGATTGCTTGCATGGCGTGCAATTCAGCCATTTTGCATATAACAGATTGTACTGCCAGGTGACACCTTGTCCCTGTCCTTCAGGTTGAACACAATTTGCCCCTCCCCACAGCCACACTATTGAGGGTCAGATGTTACTCAGTTGCCAAGAGACCAGATGAATACGTGGAACTGAAGCCAAGTTCTCATGATCTCCCACCCTTTGCTTTCCACTGCCATCAACGCTCTTTTCAGTGGAATGACTCTCTATTTCCTTTGGTGTTTTAATATATCCCAGTGCCATCTCTCGGCCTGTTTATCTCTCTGTCACCCTTTTGTTACCTCTCTTTCCCAATACAAATGTTTGCATTAATTCTCACTCTTTACAGCCCAGTAAAGCACTCATTGTAGCACCAGGCTACGTGGGGGCAGGGCAGTCTCCACACACAAAGATTCATATTGGTGCCACAAACAAAGCAACAAAGACATTTCAGTCTTCAGCCTCAACATCAGCTCAATGAGACAGGAAGTATAAAAGGTGTCAAGTGATGTGAAAGAATTTCTTCCTGAGACCCTGGAGAGCCACCGCCTGTCAGAGTAGATGGTTCTGGAATAGATAGACCTTGTTTGCAGGTAATGTTAAGCCAAACCATGGCTTAGCACAGACAAGTACATGTGTGCGCTCCTGGAGAGAGGAGATTACAACCTCTTTGCTCCACTTCTGGTCAGGTTACTGCTGTGCTACTCTGAGCTATGCCATGGTTTGGCTTAGCACAGGGGTCAGCAAACTTTTTCAGCAGGGGGCCAGTCCACTGTCCCTCAGACCTGGGAGGCCAACCATGTATGGAGGGCCACAGGTCCCTCACTCTTGCTCTGTGCTGAGCACATCCTCTGGGATGGGACAGGAGAACCATCAATAACATAAGCATTCAAGGAACCATTTCTTGTTGCACTCTGTTGAATCCTACTCGTGTAGGTTCCTGCCCCCTACTTTGTGTTCTGGGTCTCTGCATCATATTGTGTCTTTGGCCTTTATTTTGGTAGTCGGCTTGAAAGTACTCTGGTTCTCTGAACAGGTTGAATCCATGTTCATTCTTACAACTAGTGTGGAGTTCAGTTTCACATCTTGCTCCTGGAAAGGCCTGTTCTCTTAAGCCTTGCCCTTGGCACTTCTGAACAGTTGTTATCTGTTGCAGCTTGTGGGGTCCAAAGGAGGAAAAGGCTTGGCTTTACAGAGAGATTGTTGGATCATGTAAAGCAGGGGTCAGCAAACTTTTTCAGCAGAGGATCAGTCCACAGTCCCTCAGACATTGTGGGGAGCCGGACTATATTTTTGGGGGAGGGAAAATGAACGAATTCCAATGCCCCACAAATAACCCAGAGATGCATTTTAAATAAAAGCACACATTCTATTCATGTAAAAATACCAGGCAGGCCCCACAAATAACCCAGAGATGCATTCTAAATAAAAGGACATATTCCACTCACGTAAAAACACGCTGATTCCTGGACCGTCCATGGGCCAGATTTAGAAAGTGATTGGGCTGGATCTGGTTCCTCGGTCTTAGTTTGCCTACCCATGGCTTAGCATGTCATCAGAACCCGGGTTCATGGTTTAGCTTTCCCAGACAAGCCATAAATAGCAAACTGTAATGCAAACATTGGTTACAGGTCAGGTCATGGTTTGGAGAGAGCTAAACCATGAACCTGAGCTCTGATGATACGCTAAGTCATAGGAGCCAACTCCTAGGAGTCTTTGCCCACCCAATAAATATTTGAGGGGGTCCCCACTGTGTCATGTGATTATGTGGGGGCAGGGCTTACCTGCCCCCCACTCCAATCTTTTATTCAAGTTGGCACCCCTGCTCTAAGCCAAACCATGGCTAGGCTCAGTTCAGCACAGCAGCAGAAAAACCAGAGGAGCAAAGTGGTCAGTCTCTTCTGCCAGGGCCTAGTAGTTTATGGGAGACATAGGAAGAGTCAGAGGAAATAGGAAAGAGGAGAAAAAAATATGCTGAGAATGTGCCTGGATGTTACAATGAAGATCTCCTTTGAAATAAGTTATATCTATTCTTAAGTAGTTATGAAAGACTGGGCAGAGAGGCCAGAGCTACATTTGGTGCCTTCCCCACCCCTGCTTTCTATGAATGCCTTCCAGGTCTTTGTCTCATTTATGACTAGTGTCAAGACATTGCTCACCCTGGCCCAGGAGCCTGTGGCAGTAGCCAAGACTATAGCTGATCTAATACATGAGAAATGAGAACAAGAATGGCCCAACATGAAATCCAGTACATCTCCCTCTTGCTAAATAGAAAAGAAACATGTATAGAGAAGTCTGCTGGTTCATCTGGGCATAAATAACTTTTTGTGAAGTGAAAGAAGTTGAGCCTTGCGTTTCCTAAGTTCTGTAGACGTACAGTCGCCTCTCCACTGTTTGTGAAATTCATATTGTTTCTTTGATCATGGTGTCTGTTGAGTAGCTGTTTTTGTTTTTGTGCAAGAAACATCCCAAGAGACTCAGGTGACCTTTGTACTGTTCTTTAATGGAACTTGTTAGAGCAGTTCCCTGCTGACAGGCATCCTTCCAGACTCCACTGTCATCTCGACTGGCACGACTGAAGCCCCTCACCAGCAGTGACATGCGGAATGAATATAGGTGTTGAAGCAATGTGTTTTCTCGTCTCCAAAGGCTTGCTTGACTAATGGCCTGGAAAGGGAATGAATAGCAAAGCGATTAAAATGTGCACAGGAGGACCTCTCAAGGCTAGGAGATTGGGTAATAAAACGCGATGCTTAACAAGTGCAAAATTATGTACAAAAAAACCCCTCGACAGGCTTAACTGTCCTTAACAGAATTCTAGGTTCTGAAGTAGGTCTTGTCATGGAAGAGAGATTATTATTTAATTGTGGACAGCTCCCTGAAGACTTGATGCAGTGAGCTGCAGCTGTCAAATAAGCAGACGGGGCATTGGGAGAAAATATCACAATGCACAGTGTCTGCCTCAAGTACTGTAAGGATATGACAGACTAGAAATGTGTCATGCATAAACCACATTGGACCAAAGAATATTTGCTATATGAGGCAGTGGCTTTCAGCTTAGAAGTTAGATGGGGGAGAGGGGGGGATACCATAGAACAGGGATGAGGAATCTATGGCCTTCCAGATGTTATGGAACTATAGTTCCCATCAGCTCCAGGCAGCATGGACAATGCTCAGGGGCGATGGATGCTGTAGTCCAGCAACATCTAGTGGGCACCTGGTTGGGGAAGGCTGATCTAGAAAGTGACAGGTTTTCTATCCGTTCCATAGATGCATACAAAACTGATGAAGAAAAATAAAGCAAACAGAAAATATCTTGCAATGTTAGGGAATGCAATGACATTATCATAACCCAGATTCAAAAAGATGAACAGGAAACATTTCCTCATTGTGCACTGTTACTCTTTATGGCTGAGTTGAATGAGAATCTTAGTAGCTTTAAAATAGCTGTAGTAGAGGTCTTTATCGCCAACAGTATCTGTACTGGATTTGAAACTGGTTTTTTATATGCAGTTGTTTTATATACATTTTTTATTGTATTGCGAAATCACTTTGAGATGCCTCAAAGGGAGCTGTTCATAAACGAAATAAATAACAGCAGTAATATTGGTTCCAGGGGGATAATAGTAATCTGCGAGCGATGTGAGCATAAATATAAAACTCTTGTATACAATCCTGTTCCTGCTGAATTCAGTAAAACAAGAATTCACTAAAACAAACATACATTAAAAAAATCTGGAACCTGTGCAAACAGGTGCAGAACTAAAACCTTACAATTATGTATAAAGTATTTATATTAAACATGGGGGGGAAGCCCTATTTATTTGATTCTAACTAGGGCATAGATTGCATGAAGGGTTTTTGAAAGAAACAATTTGCAGCAGAAATTTTAATAGTTGCAGAAAACAGTTCTCATGTCTCTTAGACTCACCACATTCATACTGGTGGCATACATAGGAAGGTAAAGGGATGCAGGTGGCACTGTGGTCTAAACCACTGAGCCTCTTGGGCTTGCCGATCAGAAGGTTGGTGGTTTGAATCCGCACAACGGGGTGAGCTCCTGTTGCTCTGTCCCAGCTCCTGCCCACCTAGCAGTTCGAAAGCACACCAGTGCAAGTAGATAAATAGGTAGCGGGAAGGTAAATGGTGTTTCTGTGCGCTCTGGTTTCCGTCACGGTGTTCCGTTGCACCAGACGCGGTTTAGTCATGCTGACCACATGACCTGGAAAGCTGTCTGTGGCCAAACGCCGACTCCCTTGGCCTGAAAGTAAGATGAGCACCGCAACCCCATAGTCGCCTTTGACTGGACTTAACCGTCGTGGGGTCCTTTACCTTTTATATACATAGGAAGTGATTCTGAACTCTATTCACATAGCCACTATATATGAGTGCATAGTGTTAGGATTGTACTCCTTCAATGTACAGTGTCATATGGTACTCCAGCTCCCATCTGCTCCAACTATCATGGCCAGTGGTCAGGAATGACAGGAGTTGCAGTCTGACCTTGGGAGGGCTCCAGGTGGAGAAGATTGCTATGGACAATGATAAAGGTTACTATAATATTGCCTCTAAGAAAATCCATGAAGAAGAAGAAGATGAGTTTGGATTTGATATCCTGCCTTTCACTCCCCTTCAGGAGTCTCAAAGCGGCTAACATTCTCCTTTCCCTTCCTCCGCCACAACAAACACTCTGTGAGGTGAGTGAGGCTGAGAGACTTCAAAGAAGTGTGACTAGCCCAAGGTCACCCAACAGCTGCATGTGGAGGAGCAGAGACGCGAACCCGGTTCCCCAGATTATGAGACTACCGCTCTTAACCACTACACCACACTGGCTCTTGATGAAGTCAACTGATTAGTGAATAAACTTCTTATCCACTATTATATATCGTGATAAACATAGACCCTGTAAAAAGCATTTGTCAGGTGATTTTCTGTTTTTCCTATGGTAGTTTTTTTTGCTATTTCAGTAATCTGCTCTTGTTTATATAAATTATTGCGTGATTTATGGTTTTATTATTAAGCCACTTTGAATGTATCTGTGGAGGAAAGTGAGAAATAAAGAACCACAGTGTGCTTGTGTTGCTTAAAACCCTTATTTCTGCCTTTGAATCTGCTCATTTAATTCTGAACAATCTTTTACTTCTTGTGTAATAGATGTGGAAGGCTGTTGCTGGACCCCAGCTCCAGTAATACCCACAAGTCATCACTTTCATCACTATCTGGTGTTTTCAGAAAGAGGGGATGATGTGTATTTGAATTGGTTTATGGAAGACATTGAGAACACAAGCTACTCATACCATTTGGAAAAACTGAGCATGTGGTTCTCAGCCGGGTGTCATTTTTTTCAATGTCCACAAGGTCATATCATTGATAAAAAAATGTGTAGCCAAACCACCCGCCCACTCTCACTTCCACTCTATGAAAGATACACATGGTAAGGAAAGGGTTGGCCTCCCAATTGTTCAGGCCTGTTGTAGCTTTAATTTGGAAATTATGACACTGTATCCATTTATACAAAGCCAGAACTCAACATTTTACAAGCTGATAATTGAACAATATTTGTGTGCGGCTTTTTGCCTTTGATTTGTAATGTTTACCTTTTTCTTTTTTGTATTTGCTCCCTCTTCTATTTAAAAATATATAGATGGTGTTATTCAACTAACTCAGAGTAAACCCACTGAAATTCCTCACCATGACTAACTTAGGTACAAAGTTAGTTGAATACACACACACACCACTGTTTTTTTCTCATACAACCTACATTAGTTCTTTGGTACAATGTTTGAGGTGCCTCACACAAGACTCTGTCCTGCAAAAAGTTCGGTTTGAGCTGGTCTTAACTTTAGGTCACCCAGTAAAGTCAGGAGCACTGTAGCCTTCTGCTGTGACATGCAGTCTTTCAACCACTGCAGGGGCAGAAAATAAAGGACATGATACTTTGACATAGTGTTGTCAATCTATGTTGCTCTGCAAGGCTAAAGCAAACCAGGCTTCACTGTGTCCCCTGCCCATCCACCTCCAATCAAGCATTTACCGTATTTTTCGCTCTATAACACGCACCCGACCATAACACGCACATAGTTTTTAGAGAAGGAAAATCCTTAGGCATGCCACCCGTAGGCATACCCTCCATAACACGCACAGACATTTCCCCTTACTTTCTAGGAGGAAAAAAGTGAGTGTTATGGTGCAAAAAATACGGTATTTACTGTGGCAGAGAAACTCAGGGTCAGAGTGTAATCCACAATATACCTAAGCAGTTGTACTGATTTTAATAGGACTATTCAGAAATAGGTTGTAGATTGAGGTTACACAGGCATATATGTCTGGATTCCTACATACACTCAGTCAGAAGGATGCCATGTTGACCTCTGTGGGACTTACATGTGACAAATAAATGAAGGGCAGGTTTAGAAAGTTTCCTTTTCTTACTGAACTTACTGAACTTACATGATTCTGGAAGAGTGTTCTGTACTTGTTGTTGCCATGTTGACCTCTGTGGGACTTACATGTGAGTAAACATACATAGGGTCAGCTCTTAGAATGTCTAATACTTCTGGGGATTAAGGTAAGAACTGGACATTATATATGCCATTGGCAACTAGATTTGTATACTGAAAATGATTAATACTACAGTGGTACCTCGGGTTACATACGCTTCAGGTTACATACACGTCAGGTTACAGACTCCGCTAACCCAGAAACAGTGCTTCAGGTTAAGAGCAGGTGCTTCAGGTTAAGAACTTTGCTTCAGGATGAGAACAGAAATTGTGCTCCAGCGGTGCGGCGGCAGCAGGAGGCCCCATTAGCTAAAGTGGTGCTTCAGGTTAAGAACAGTTTCAGGTTAAGAACAGACCTCCAGAACAAATTAAGTACTTAACCCGAGGTACCACTGTACTACTACTACTACTAGCCATTCAGAAATAGTTAAGACTATGCAGGAGGGCTTGATGCGGCAAATCTCATTATGATATAAACAAGACACAAGGTAACAGCTCCAAGCTACTTTGCACCCAGCCAAATATGTGTCCCATGTTGCCACCTCATATCTATGCTGTGATCACCATTATTCCTGAAGAGGCTTGCACCTGCAATGATGCACTAGATATATCTTGGAGAGCACAGGCAACCACAGCAGAACCCCCGCGCGGTATCCCCATATGTTTACAGAGGCATATCTTAACTTTCATACATGACTATAAGACACATGGTGGGCACATGGGAAAACATGCTTTCTATGCAAAGTGTGAAATGGCCTTCAATCCTTTAAGCTTCTAAAAAGCCGGAATTCTGTTATCTGCCATCAAGGAATTACTTAAGAATAATTGTCTTCTCTGCAGGACATCCACAAAAGGATAACATCGCATAAGAATGGTGGACAAAGCCTACACTTTACAGGCTGTCAACACCTGTAAGTCCACAAAAAGAAAATTGGTAATAAGCTCCGCTTTTAGAGTAAGTTGGTTGTATTCTCCGCCAACTAGAGCAAGAGGCTACTGGACTCATTGTTTTCTAGCATAACTGCTCTTAAGTAATCACAGCAAAAGAGCCGCTTGGCTGCAGATGCCAAGAAGTGGTCCTGATCCTTGGCACAGCTTGGCTGCCTTTGTCCTTACTGTGCTTTGAAAGGTTAGTGATGCACTTATTAAAGCAGACTTCTCTAAATGGGGGGGGCGGGGGGAGAGGAAAGGAAACAAAACAACAAACAGCTGGAGGAGGAAATAGCAGGTCAGGTCCCCGAGGCGCGGGTTTCTACAGATGGAGAGAGATCTTTCAATGACTCCCATGTGTTTAAAATGCTCTTTTACATGGTGAGAGCTACAGTGTGTGCTTATCTCTGTGTGTTTCAGACACACATATGAATCCATGTGTATGTACCTGGACATGTAGTGGCGAAGTGATACACATACTTATGTCAAGCATTCCATCAGTTTGTCCTGATTTGCACATTTGTATGGCTGGGTGACACACACACCCCCACTCATCTATTTCTGCAGCTGGCAATATGCATGGCAAGTGTGTTTGTTAGCACGGAACCAAAGTCAGCTAGTATGATTTTATAGGATCCCTTAGTGCGCCTGTCCACATGTCTATGCATTCCTGTCTGTGCACTTGCTCTGTGTTACTGGGATTGTTGCACTGCATTTTCATGCTTCCCTTTCTCCGAGGAACGAAGGGTAGTGTAGGGTTGATTTTATCTTCACAGTAACCCAGAAAGGCAGGTTAGGCTGAGGGATCATGACTTGCCCAAGGGTCACCCACTAAGATAAAAGGCTGGGCAGAGATTTGACATCGGCTCTACCCATTATTTTTGTTATCTATATGTCTTATGTGGCCTTTGCGTTATCATCACTACTTTTTATATAGCAGGGATGGTGGACCTCAGTCCTGGGGGTCCTCTTCAGGCCTCTCTTCACCATCTACCTGTTGGACATGCCTGCTCTAAGGCATAGGCTGCACTGCTTATCCACGTGGAATCACAAGCAGGTAGTGGAGCCCACCCCTCTTCCCATGGAAGAGACTATTTCTGGTGCTTCTGGCTTTGCACAGAAAGCACAGCAGGAACTGGAAGAGCATGTTCCAGGGGAGAAAAGGGATATAAGCAAGGAAGCACATTATACTATGGATGGCACTGTTTTTCTGGCAGAGCTCCTGCTTCTCTAACACTGGCAGCGTCGGCAATAAAAATAAAATCCAACAGGTGAAGCTTTCCCCTCATCGAATGTCAGTGTCAGGAAATTGCTCATTTATTGTATTGTCCCTCTGTTGCTGTTGATGATGATGATGATGTTGTGGAGCGCACACAGAACGGGCGTCCTCAAAAGAGAAGACTCCAGACGCGCCCCTTTGCCCGAGGAAACCATTTGCCTTTATAAGAATAGCAAGGCGGTGGTGGAGCCTCTCACCTGCTCCTTGCCGCGTTTCCCCCGTCCCACAACGCTGCGTCTGCCCATCGCCTTTCCCAGCAAATTTCTCGGCCTCCCACGCGGAGCCCGTCATTCAATCTGACTCGCGACGTGATTCCTCCCCCCGGCCAATTTTGCTCTAATTGCGCGCGCTCCCCTCACACACCTTAACGCTCCTGCCCACCCCGTCGTCGAAGAGCTTTTCTCTCTCCCCACGCCCACCCCCGTCTCTCTCCCGCCGCTATCCCTTGGCGGGTGAGGGAGAAACTCCGCTTTCCGACCCAGCAAGCCCCACCCCACACTCGGTGCCCTTCTCGTCGTCGTCCCCCTTCTTCACACTTTCCCCCCTTTGCCCACCAGCCCGCCCGCCACCTTCGCTCCCCGCCCCCGCCGCGCGTTTCCCGCCTTCCTTCCGCCCCTCACACCGGCTCGGCTGCCTCGCGCAAAGACGGAGCAGCCCCCGGCCGAGCTGCTGCGCCGGGGCAAACTTGGCCAAGCCGCTCCAGCGGGATTTGCTCCCGGCAGCGGGAGGAAAAGGAAAGGGAAGCGCGCCCGAGGCATCGAGAGAGCGCGTCCGCCCTGCTTGAGGCGGACGGAGGAGGCACAGCCTTGCGCCGGCCCTCGAGTAGAAGCAACCGCGGAGCCCCCGTTGCCAGACGTGGCTTCGCCTGCTGCCGCAGCCCCTTCGCGACGGGCCCTCGCCCCGGCGCTGGAAATGAAGAGAGTGTGCACGCTCTCCCTCTGGCTCTGGATCGGCATCGTCTCGGAAGCAGGTGAGTGAGCGCAGGCGCGCCTTCGACGGAGCGCACGCCGGCGGCGCCGCGCAGCTGCTGTGGGCTGGCAAGGGATGGGACGGGGGGCGGCGGGCATCGCCTGGCTGCGGGAGACGGAGCGGTCTGCGCCCGGGATGAACCGGAGCGGAAAGCTCCAGCCCAGCAACTCCGCGCTCCCTCCGCCCGCGTGCGCGGACTTGACCCAGCGGCTCCCGACCGCCTGGCACCGGCGGGGACGGGCATCCCCTGGCTCCTCTCACCCTTTCGCTGCTCCTTGCACGCTCTCCGTGGCCTCGGCCCCCAACCTTGCCTTTTGCCTCCCTTTCTTCTCTAGATAATATTTGCCACTTTTCAGCTCCCCCCGCTTTTATTGCTTCTTTGGATTCTGAGACCCCAGCTGTGCGCTCTTCCTCTGTCCCTTCATTCCCTTTCTCATCCCTTTCCCTCTTTTGTTCAACTCCGCCGCTCTCCGGGCAAAGCATCTGCCAACTTAGTAGTGCTGTACCCGCTTCCTTCGACTACTTGTTCCATCTTTTTCGACTTCAGCTGGATGACCGAGCGCCATTCAACCACCAGAGGGCACTCTTGGGTGACTAATCTTTTCCTCCAGCTGCACGCAAAGTTCGGGCAGGAAAGGGGACTTTAGACATCCCTTTGGTTTAACCCCGCAACAGGGATCAAACCTGCGCTGGTTCCTCAGGAAGTGCCTTCTGGTGTGATCCTGCACAGTTTATCCTGCCTTTGTGTTGGTTTTTTTCTTTCTTTTCCTTTCTAATGCATTGCCTGTTGTTTGTGTGCTATGCAGACTGAGACACATAAGTTGGTTCAAGTCAGTGGCGTAGCGTGGGTTGTCAGCACCCGGGGCAAGGCAAGTAATTTGCGCCCCCTAACCCGTGGATGTGCGCCCCCTAACCCGTGGATTTGCGCCCCTTAACCCTAACCCCCAGATGTTGCGCCCGGTGCGGCCGGGCCCCCCCCCTGCACCCCCCACACTACGCCACTGGTTCAAGTTACTGCATTTATTGCCAAAACACATTGACTGGCCCAACACTAGGGCTGCAGTCACAAAGTGAACAAAGTGGGACCATAGGAGCCAACTCCTAGGGTTTGAGGTCCCTTCACTCTCCCCCAATAAAATATTGGAGCCCCCCCCCATTGATCGACATTGCCTTTCAAATGGTATGTGCACGCTGCATCTTGCTATTGATTATGTGGGGTGGAGCTTACCTCCCCCCGCCAATATTTTATTCAAGTTAGCACCCCTGAGTGGGACTTTCCTTCTGAGTAGATCTATACTGGCTGAGACTGCATGAGATGCCTGTCAGACTTGGGAGGAGGGAGGTGGTCTGCATGTCAGAGGGCCTGCATGTCAGAGCTACTAATAAAATAAAGCTGTAGGCAACATTTGCTGAGATGCAGAAAATGTTTCTGTGGAGGAGGACTATGACACATGATTTGCTAGCGTTCAGGTGGGAGGCTATAAGGAACCAGAGAGACCACAGCAAAAGTCATAGTGCAGGAAGCTTTGCATGCGGTAAGATCAATTTTTGCAGCATAAGACCATTTTCTATCATCACAGCTCATGATTCATCACTGTTGTGGTGTATTGTTTATTCCACACAAAAAAAGTGATTTAAAAGCAGGGTCTTAAGCATCTGAGAGGTATAGACTGCAGCACCATGCGCATTGCAAGTCCAGACAGCCGCTGCTCAGCAAAGGTGCTTTTAAGGCATAGTGCTTTGCAGCTGGAATTGGACACTGTGATGAATTATTTGTGGGTGATGTTACCTTTCTCCTACTAACCTAATGGGTCTGAACAAGGCTAATACACACTGGGTTGCTGCCTCTGGGGTGGAGTGCACACAAGCAGCGCACATGCTTGGTTTTTCATGTCCTGATACAAAGAGAACTGAGTTGATATAATGCTTCCTTCATAAGGATCAGAGTTTCTGTGAGGCAGGAGGGCAGTGGATTGAGAACACCACCTTTCCTAAATGAATAGCTAGAAAGGAATGAAGAATAAACAGGTGTGAGATAAATATGGCATAGGGGCTTGAATGTGTTCTGAAAGCTGATGGTGGTGATGTTCAGACCCTTGTTCAGCTGTGAAGCTCACCTGGTGACTTTGGAGTACATTAGTTTCAATGGCACACAATTTTTTATAGTAGCTTTAACACTCTTTATCTGTCTCTTATGCCAACATGAATGTCTGATGATCAGGTGCCACTATTGGCATACTTAACTTTGATTTGTAAATATTTCCTTTTACATCCAGACAGTATTGCACCATAGTTCAGGGGTGGGGTAGGTGATTTTAGTCAGTCGCTTTGTCAGCCTGTCCTATCTCCCTGGGTTATTGAGAGGCTAAAGCAGGAGAGATGAGGAGATCCATACATATTCCCTGGAAGAATTGTGTGCGGCGGGGTAATCATCACACATAATGTGAAGAAATGTTAAGTCTTGTGGTTTGGGTGAGGAGGTTTACAGACTCCTGTATTTGGGCTCTTTATAATAGGGATGTCTAAACTGTGGGCTTTCAGATGTTGTTGGACTATACAGATCTCATCAGCCCCTGGCAATACAGTGGTGCCCCACAAGACGAATGCCTCGCAAGACGAAAAACTCGCTAGACGAAAGAATTTTCCGTTTTTTGAGTCGTTCCGCAAGACGAATTTCCCTATGGACTTGCTTCACAAGACGAAACGTCTTGTGAGTTCTTGCGAGTTTGTTTCCTTTTTCTTAAAGCCGCTAAGCCGTTAATAGCCGCTAATAGCCGCTAAACCGCTAATAGCCATGCTTCGCAAGATGAAAAAACCGCAAGACGAAGAGACTCGCGGAACGGATTAATTTCGTCTTGCGAGGCACCACTGTAGTGGTGTGGGGGGGGCGGAATCACAGGGGTGGTTGCCCCGGGTGCAAAATTCTTAGGGGTGCAACATTTCAACACCCGGTGCTGCCTCAATACAGTGCATGCTTCCATTGCTGAGTTCTGTTGAAAATGGCTTCTCCATGCAAACCAGAAAGTGTCCTCTCCAGGCAGCGGAATTATTTCTCCTTTCTTAATCTTTGCGGCTGTGATCTTCTGGGTGCCATGGGTGCCATTAGGAATGTGCATGCGTACTCTGTCCTTTTCCCTCCCTCCTTCCCTCCCTTGTCAGCCCCTGGGCACTGGCAACCCACGCTGCGCCAATGCCTACCAGCATGGGACAAGGCCCATTCTTTGTTGCCTCCTTATTTTGTATGATAAGTTGTAAATAAACATGCACAGTCGGTTCTCCTCAGGCCCACCCAGCCACTTGGTTAAGGGTGCACCAATTTCTTTGGCCTGCAGTACATAGCTGGACTACAGATCATACTGACTCGCCTGGCTTCATGGATCAAGTCTCCATTTACAGTGAGAGTGCTAAAAGCATCCTTTTGGCACGAGGCCAAGTAAAACTCAAACCTACCGCTTCCAGGAATGTAGCTGAGGGAGGCAGACAAATCCTTGTAGCAGACGTAGTGGAGCATGCTGACATGATTGCAGAGGGCATATGGAATATATTATTGCCGCACTTTTCCCCGATAGATCCCCAATTGCCGCAGCACCTGCTGCAAGGACGCTTGACACAATGTGTTAAACAGATACCCCCTGCTCCTTGTAGCCTGGGACTTGGTGCTAGGCATTCCGATGGATTGCAGCACGACCATAATTTCTCCTCTGTGGGCATAGAAATACTTCTGCAGCTGCTCTGATATCCAGTGACTGTTTAAATTAATCCCAGGATTTTTATTGCCTCTGGCTATCTTAAAGCTTTGTTTCTTATTTCAAGCTGCTAATGAGGTGGGTTGTGTTAGTCCCATTGGTGGATTTCTCCTAAGGTCAAAACTGTAATGGTGCTTAATGAATTGCAGTGGTATCATTGCTCCTCCAAAGTGCCTCGTCATTAAAAGGACACAGCCAGGCTCAGTGCCTAGGCTGGCTCTGTGTTTTAAGCCTGGTTCTACCCAGCGGCACAGGAAGCCTTTCGGGCACCTGGGGCGGTGCGCCCAAAGGGGCGGGGTGAACCGCCCATAGGGACGGCACGGGGAGTGCGGCACCCATAGGGATGGGCAGGGCGCACGGCACCCATGGGGGGGACAGGGCGGGGAGTGCAGCGCAGTGCAGTGCCCTTAGGGAGGGATGGGATGGGGCACACAGCACCCACAGGGACAGGGTGGGGCGCGACGTGCCCCTAGGGAGGGACAGGACGGGTGCCCGGCACCCATAGGGATGGGGCGTACCACAGGGGCCAGGGCCTCAGCCACCCTACAGCTGGAGGGGGAGGCAGTGGGCAGACATCGTGGAGCCTGTGGGTGCCTGAGATGCGTGGCTCGGGCATGCTGCAGGCCCTACAGTGAGTGCCACCCGCCATTTTGTCACCCCCTTCAGTGGGGACACTTGTGGTGGACTGCAGCTACTGCACCCCCTTGCTATGCCCTGATTTCTACCCCCTCACAAAAATAAGTCTACATATACTCACATGCTTTGCATCCCACACTTTACCAGTAGGGCTGGTAAAAGTCAGAAAAAGTCAGAAACTCTGGAGAGCCATTATCAGTCAGTGTAGACAATACAGTGTAGGCTGTAATGCTCTGACTCGGTATAAGGCAGGTTCCTATGCTCCCATTGTGAGTACAGACAGCTTACAAAGGGAGATTTCCAGTTCACCGTCCCACCTTATAATTCCTCAGTCCTTTTAGTTTTCTTCTTCTTCTTCTTGCAATAGCCTTCTCATGTTACACTTGACTAAGACATTCAAAGCCAGCTCAGCACAGTTGTGGCTACTTGGCAGTGAGGCCAAACTAAGAGATGATGGAAAATCCAAAACAAGCTAGCAAGTGTCCAAATGGAATTCCAGTTATTGTGCTACAGTCCATTGATGCCCTTCATAAAAAAGAGACAAAGATAATATTGCTGCAAAATCACAAGGATATCATGAATCACCAGTCACTGGAGAGACAAGAAAGAATGCAAAGTTGTGTAATGCAATAAGGGCAGAACCTGGCGAACTAGCTTATTGAATCTGCCCCCCTCACATTCTGCAACTGCAGTTATCCGCTTGCCCTTCTGACTATTTCCAATATTTTAAACAGTATTGCTTTTCCACAGTTACTCCTCCTATATAAATAATGCCTCTTCACTTCTCTCCATCTGTGTTATGAATTTACAGCAAAGATTTATCCCCCTTTCCTCCATAAAAAAACCCCCAGGTTATCTGATCAGACAGGAAAAAATAATAACCCAATATGTTATTCACAGAAAAGAGAGTGGACCTTCTGGAATTTATCTTTAGACATTAGGAAGTTTCTAAAGGATACAGGGATTACCTTTTCATTGTAGTAAACCTAGAGTTCGCCAGATGTCAGTTTATTCCGTTAATGGTTTCATAATAGGAAATAACCTGTTCAGCATACTGGAAGTGTGTGTGTATAGCTGTCACATAGACAAGCAACTGTAAACCTGTCTATAAGGAGATAAAATAATCACTGAATGCTTTCAAGACATGCATATGCTTAACTTCCTGGCGTAAACTTAATAGAGGTACATAGTCAACTGTTTGCTGTTACAAATGGGTTAAATTTATACACTGCTGAGACAGGCATGCCCTGAACTGAAGTTGGGTGATACATTATAGAGATCAAACTGTGCCAATATTACACTCTCTGAACTTTATGTAAAACTGAGTCAAACACTATGATTAATCCAGGTATCTGTAGGTCCCTGCCTTTTAACAGGTAGCCTGCAAAGAGTTAAGTGAAGATGCTTAGCTATGATGCCAGGCATGATGTCCAAGCCTTTGCTGGCGGAGGTCAGCAGTGGTTCATGGGAAAGGAAAAATTGGCAGCTGGGCCGGATGTCCTGCATTTCCCCTCTTCCTGCAGCCGCCTGAACTGCGGTCCTTATTTAGCTTTCCTGATGGGCAGGAGGAATCCAATGGCGGAAACTGTCATAGCCTGATAACAGTTCAGGGACCCCTTTATGATGGGTGTCTAGGTAGGCAATGGGTCAGTTTTCATTTTGGTGAGGATGGGGGAGGAGAACAGCATGCCCGGCCAACTCAGGCATGATTGACACTGGCCATTTAATATACATTTTCCAGGGGGAGAAAGTATCTGCACTTCAGTGTGTTGATCTGCTCACTTACTTGTAAACAAATCACGCTGCATTTCTAGTCTGAAAATAATCCAACTATGAAATGATGACGTCTTTCAAGGAGGTGTTTTTTCCCCCTTTCTGTGGGCGGTTGAGCCAGCTGACTCAGGGAGGAGTTCATGGGGAGAGGGGAAAGGGGGATCCTGGAGTAGAGCCTTCTGGCTGGAGTCCAGGCCTGGGCAGAGTTTTCCACTGACTTATGGTGACAATGTGTCAGCAAGGCCAGCAATAACAATGCCATGGTACATGGTGACGCAGGGCTTGTCAGAAGTGAGAGGCAGTCAAGAAGGAATCTCTGTACAAGCATCATGAACAAAACATTCGGACGTGTATTTTCACCATACATGGTGCTTTGATATGATCTGTGTACTAGAGTCTACATTTACAGTTACATACAAAACAAACCCGTATTAGAACTGCTGAAGTAAATATATTTCCAATAAAAGCAACTCCACTATATTTGTATTGACTTCTGCCATTTTTTCATGGAGCAACATGCTCCATGAGAATGGTCATCGTATGCACACTTAGCTATTCCTTTACCCCATGTATGAATCTCCATTTGGAGAATGAAACCTCAGCACAGAACAGCTTAAACTGCAGGTCAGAGCTAGGGAAGCACTGATTATTTGGGGGGTAGCTATGGTGAAATTCATTGTGGACAGCCTAATGATCACCAGTGTTTGCCCAACTTTGACTTGAAGCTTAAGCATTTCTGTATCCGTGGTTTAATTTTCCATGTGGTGACTGATACATTAAAAATAATATTCCAAGAAAGGCTGCTTGAAATAAGAGATAGGAAACGTGCTCCAATTTCCACTTCACTGAAGAGGGCAAAGTTACTCTGGATTTAAAACAAGACAAGATGGGGCATGCAATTTTGCAAACATATCCAATTAGCATAACTCATGTTGTTCACCAAATGTTGGTTTTTCTGGCTGCAGAATTGTAAACTGCACATTACTAGGCAAACACAGGTTCCCAGTTTGCCTAATACTGTTAATGAATGGATAGGCAGGGCATTAGCAAGGGAGTGTTACTGGGCAAGAGTGAGTGCTTAAACATTTTCAGCTCACCAATGTCCCCCATAACCCTTCTCTCCCACCAGTTCCCCACCCCTCTCTTTCTCTCCCAGTTCCCTGCTTTGCCCAGGTGGCTCCAAGGCCATGCATTAGCCCATCAATCAAGCAACAAGTCCAGGAGAATGGTTGTAGGGAAAGGCTAAGCACTTCAAGCCTCTGATTCTCCTCTGTAAATACCCGCTGCTGCATCACTGTTGACTTTTTTCTTGCTGAGTTAAATTGTACATATACCCCGACTTTATGTATTAACAGTGCACAGGATTGTTTGAGTTGCTTCAATAAACCTCTAAAAGGGAACATGGAAATAAGTGACTGTTATGTCCAACAATGGCTGCGCGCACATTACTCTGGCTCCAGTGTGCTCTCATTCTGGAGGTACACCTGACATTAGCCACAATCCATATCTATCATGTAGTTCTTGATGCTTGATGTGTTTCCCCTCAAACCAGTTGCCATATGATTTGAAAACATAAGCCACATTCACTTCCCAGTTAAGCTGAGGGGTGTACCTTTGAGACAACCATTGTGCATGTGCAGATGACAGCTTCATAGGGGAATTGCAGGCGAGGGAAAATGTGCATTGGATGAAGATATCCTTGCCAGGCAAATGCAACTTGAAATGCAGCAGGCGGGCATCTCATTGTGTTTTAAGTCACTAATATGTACATAGCCTACGTATTTTGGAAGAGCCTACTGCCTATTCCAAATAGTAACCATATTTGCTCCAGCTTGCTGGTTGTTCTTTTTTCCTTGCAGTTTTAAATCTTACCTCATTTCCACCCTAGCAGCATCTGCAGGAAGGAATAAGGGTGATCAACCAGAATAGTCTCAAGAGTTGTAGATAGAGCAGAAAGGAACATAGCAATGCCCTGCAGAGTGTTCCACAGAAAGAATGAAGGAAGTTTTTATTACTAGGCTAAATCCTAAATTTCTTGTGCTGCACTCAATGACATCCAAGGGACTGTTAGAATCATAGAATCATAGAATCATAGAGTTGGAAGAGACCACAAGGGCCATCGAGTCCAACCCCCTGCCAAGCAGGAAACACCATCAGAGCACTCCTGACATATGGTTGTCAAGCCTCTGCTTAAAGACCTCCAAAGTAGGAGACTCCACCACACTCCTTGGCAGCAAATTCCACTGTCGAACAGCTCTTACTGTCAGGAAGTTCTTCCTAATGTTTAGGTGGAATCTTCTTTCTTGTAGTTTGGATCCATTGCTCCGTGTCCGCTTCTCTGGAGCAGCAGAAAACAACCTTTCTCCCTCCTCTATGTGACATCCTTTTATATATTTGAACATGGCTATCATATCCCCCCTTAACCTCCTCTTCTCCAGGCTAAACATGCCCAGCTCCCTTAGCCGTTCCTCATAAGGCATCGTTTCCAGGCCTTTGACCATTTTGGTTGCCCTCCTCTGGACACGTTCCAGTTTGTCAGTGTCCTTCTTGAATTGTGGTGCCCAGAACTGGACACAGTACTCCAGGTGTGGTCTGACCAGAGCAGAATACAGTGGCACTATTACTTCCCTTGATCTAGATGCTATACTCCTATTGATGCAGCCCAGAATTGCATTGGCTTTTTTAGCTGCCGCGTCACACTGTTGGCTCATGTCAAGTTTGTGGTCAACCAAGACTCCTAGATCCTTTTCACATGTACTGCTCTCAAGCCAGGTGTCACCCATCTTGTATTTGTGCCTCTCATTTTTTTTTGCCCAAGTGCAATACTTTACATTTCTCCCTGTTAAAATTCATCTTGTTTGCTTTTGCCCAGTTCTCTAATCTGTCAAGGTCGTTTTGAAGTGTGATCCTGTCCTCTGGGGTGTTAGCCACCCCTCCCAGTTTGGTGTCATCTGCAAATTTGATCAGGATGCCCTTGAGTCCATCATCCAAGTCGTTGATAAAGATGTTGAATAAGACCGGGCCCAAGACAGAACCCTGTGGCACCCCACTAGTCACTCTTCTCCAGGATGAAGAGGAACCATTGATGAGCACCCTTTGGGTTCGGTCAGTCAGCCAGTTACAAATCCACTGAGTGGTAGCATAGTCAAGACCGCATTTTACCAGCTTCTTTACAAGAATATCATGGGGCACCTTGTCAAATGCCTTGCTGAAATCAAGGTAGGCTACATCCACTGCGTTCCCTTCATCTACCAGGCTTGTAATTCTGTCAAAAAACGAGATCAGGTTAGTCTGACATGACTTATTTTTCAGAAATCCATGCTGACTATTGGTGATCACAGCATTCCTTTCTAGGTGCTCACAGACTGTTTGCTTAATGATCTGTTCCAGAATCTTCCCTGCTATTGATGTCAGACTGACTGGGCGGTAATTATTTGGGTCCTCTCTTTTCCCCTTTTTGAAAATAGGGACAACATTTGCCCTCCTCCAGTCTGCCGGGACTTCGCCTGTTCTCCAGGAATTCTCAAAGATGACTGCCAGTGGTTCTGAGATCACATCTGCCAGTTCTTTTAATACTCTTGGATGCAGTTCATCTGGCCCTGGAGACTTGAATACATCTAATCTAGCCAAATATTCTTGTACTATCTCCTTAGTTATTCTGGGCTGTGTTTCCTTTGCTGAATCATTTGCTCCAAATTCTTCAGGTCGGGCATTGTTTTCTTTATCGGAGAAGACTGAGGCAAAGAAGGCATTGAAGAGTTCAGCCCTTTCTGTGTCCCCTGTTTGCATTTCACCATCTTCTCCTCTGAGTGACCCCACTGTTTCTTTGTTCTTCCTTTTGCTACGAACATACCCATAAAAGCCTTTTTTGTTGCTTTTAACCTCTCTAGCAAGCCTGAGTTCATTCTGTGCTTTAGCTTTTTCTGACTGTTGGCTGATTGAAATTGAGAATAAAAATTCCAGGAATCACTGCAAGGGCCTGGGGTATGTAAAACGTTTGGCAAACCAGAGGTTTTCAGAAATTGCACTTTAGTAAGTTGAAATTGCACTGTTTCCACAGGTAAAACTGAGATGATGTGGACAGCCAAGGCTCTTATGGAATATAGGCCCTAAATCTAGAGGAGGAAATAGTTGTACTTTAGTCTTGTTGAAATAAGTGGGTCAAGTTTAGTCATGGCTAAGCCTAATAAGCCTGACTGTATTAGGGCCAAAGTATACAAGGATTTAGTTGTCCTTCCTCCACATGTCTATATTGCAAATTATAAAATGTACAGTTCAAGTACATATGCGATTTGAGAACCAAATGTTTCAGCCTTGTGATTTGATTTTCTGATCAATCCATCATTTTATTTGCATGCCATCTTTCCATAGTTAAAACTATGCTCAAAGTGGATTACAACATATAAAAAATGCATAACTACAAACATAAGAAAAGTAGTTATAAACAATAAACAAAACATCAAAAAGTACACAACCAAACTGAATAATTCCCACATAAACCATAAGATCCAGTATAAAGTTATAAAAAACTAACATCAACAACAGCAGCAACCTCCCGCAACAAAATCCCCTAAGCAGTTCCCTGTCCCCTGATAATAACATATTTATTTTACCAGTTGGATCATCCTTTATATTTTTATTTATACAGGCAACAACCGATTTATGTGCGCCCGAATGACATGTACACACGCACAGCACCGAACCTGGAAACACCCCAAAATGTCATAAAGACATCACAAAAAGGGGCGGAATGGGGTAGGGGCGGAGCAGGCTTATGTGTGCTCTGCCGACACATGGGAGGATCTGGGATGTAACCCCCCCGCACAAAAACGAGGATTACCTGTATACTAGGGACTGCACCACTGTTTAGGTTGCTCACCAACCCCTGCCTGACCACTTCCCCTTTTCAACCTCTCTCATCTTACACCTGGCACTAAACCCATCCCCATCCCTTTACACCTAACCCAAACCTGCCTTCTCTCTGTTTAGTTATTCTATTTTTACTGCCAGGAAAGGGGAGACTTGTTTTTGAGATTTTCTGCTTCAGATACCCAATAACTTGGTTGGCTTTGGATACTATGCACCTTGATGTGTGTGTGTGTGTGTGTGTGTGTGTGTGTGTGTGTGTGTCCATTTGTTGTTCCACTTTTGGGCAGCAAAATGTCCTGAGTTGGCTCTGTTTCTGCATAATGTATTAATATTTCAGGGAAAATATCCTTGAGATAAGAATACAAATGAAGGAAGCAGGGTAAGACTTACCAAAAGGAGTGAGAGTAGAGATGGTACAGTATTTGAAAGAGGTGCTTTGCCCAAAGTATTGTCCAAAATATATTTGGGAGGAAAATGTGTGTGTGTGTTTTAAAGTTAGTACCTTTCCTTGTGCCTTCCTCATTCTCGAAGAATGAGCATCCACTGCCTCATGCTGATATGTAGCTTTGGCATTCTGCTTGCTCCTGACTTTGCAGTTCAGTGGCAGAGTCAGACAAGGACTGTGCTCCCAGGGCTTGGCATTTCTCAGTATTTACAGCCCCCTCCCCACCCCTAGCTGGTTAGACAAATAAAATCTAATGCCGACTGAATCCCCAGCTCTCTGTCCTCAACAGCAATAACAAGACCTGGGTGGCATTTCAAAGAATTTATCCGTAGGAGATGGCTTGAAATTAGCTAGCATTGGAATATATTCTTTTAATTTTGGGGGCTGGAAGAGAAATGTAATACTTTCTTTGTAATAGACTGGAGACTCTGGCTTAGCTGCTGTTTAGCTAGTATTGCTATGAATTGGAAAGATTGCTTAGAGCATTGACCTCTCACTAACCCCTTCCCCAATCCCAATGAAAACATGTTTTATTGCAAGAGTAGATAAAAGGAATCATAAATAAATGTGGTCTTGCGCAAGCTCTATGCTACCTGCCCAAGTGCAAAAATATGTGTTAGCACTGACAAGTTTGATTAAAAATCGATGGCTAAAGTTCCTGCTTGCACTAAATTTACAGTTTTATAATGTTTTAAGAGAAGAGAGACTGTATCATCCACTTTAGAATACAAACCACCAAGCTTTGAGAAAAAGATTCAGATCCATCGCTGATACAACAGATTGGTAGAAATGAAAGTTTCTGAATTCCTTTCAGCTGCAGTAGGGGGTACATGGGCCCAGGGGGAGACTAGGCCCATTTTTATAACACTAAACTGTGGTTTAGTGTTATATCCAAACCAGGTGTCCAATTAATTCATCAAGACAACAGAGTTTTTGGAGACCACACTGTTGTGGATTTCGCTATACCTTTCTGCTACATCTTGAATGAATGAGACCAGCTAGTTCATCTGATTTTCAGCCCCTTTCAAGCACACTCAGTTATTAACATCTTTGTTAGTAATTACCATCCTTAATTGAGTCATTAGCATATATAAACATTTCCCTGCTATTGTATCCTGCTTGTGAGTACCTCTGGGGTTTGAGTTATTGTGTATGGAAACAATTTTAAATAGGAAAACAACAATCAGTAGAATTAGAAATTTTTTTTTAAAAAAAATTGGCGATTTATGATGGCCTGCAAACCATTTATAAAAAAATATATATTTTCAACTTGAAGTTCTAACTATGAAAATATGATTGATTTGAACACAAGTAGCCTGTTGAGAAAGCCACAGCATGGCATTTCAATGGACATCTTTTTTGTTTGACGGAAAAAATGAATTTCATGCCTGCCTGTGATTATTAGTAGTTCTAAGATGCCTGAGTTATCTGTGCAGATTCATTGACTGTCTCTTTGAACTTGTAATCATCAGGATTTGTACTCTGCAAAGGTTGCAGTATTTGATTGTTTTATTAAAGGGGGAGGTAACTGAAGTTCTTCAATGCTGGGAGGCTGCAAAATAAAATATTAGATATGCATTCCTTTAAGAATTAATTATATGATCAAAGCATTTTCCATCCATTTCCTGCTCTCTATACTGCTATGATTATAGCTCATCTCTCCACCAGAGAATTCAAGAAAACTGTAATGCATTTATAAACCTAAATAGGGAATGTTTGCACATTGGGGGGAAATGGTCTGTTTCAAAGGCTATAGATTTAGCCAGTAACTCCAAAGTAATGAAAGTAGTCAAGGACCAAACCAGGGATGGCACCTCCTCACCTCTCTGTAAGTGCTCAAGCATTTTTCACACCTTTGTGATGTGAACAAATTCAACAGATGAAGTGTTTCCCAATATGGAGATGATATGGAAGTATCTCCTGTTAGGTTTCTCTGTCAGGCAACTGTTAAAAGAAGTCACAGGAACACTGATAGAAAAAGGCCACACCTACATTTAAAGTACTTATTCAGCTTTAATGGTAATAGTTTTCCACAAAGAATCCTGGGAACTATAGTTTGGTAAAGGCACTGAGTTCACAGACCTACAGTTCTCAGCACCAGCTCCCAGGATTCTCCATGTGTGGTGCAAAGAGTGCTTTGAAAGTATGGGGTGAATGTAACTAAAGAGAACTGGCAGTCCTAGAGAAAGAGATGGCTAGCCCCCTTGCCATCAGTTGTTGGCAGGCCAGATCCAAAAGGAAACACGTGCTGTCAGATCAGCAACGAGCACCCTGCCCCTCTAACTTAAAAGCAGCACATATTGAGCTCAGCAGAGGGATGGAAAGGCTGCTGACAGCCCAGATCCGAGAGGAGGTCTGCAGGGTGGCCCCAGCTGACCTGGTAGCTCTAGGCCGGACATGTGGCTACCTGACAGGCTAACTTTGGCCCAGGACATCTCCTCTCTGAGAGGATGGAGCCGGGGAGGGAAAGGGCACTTCGGTGGGGCAGGGGGGAGAGAAAGGAAAGCTGACAGGGAGAGAAATGCAAACACGGCCTGGCAGTTATGGTGTGGGGGAGGTGTGGAGGAAGATGAAGGGTAAACCTGGCAAGAGAACTCAGGAAGTCAAGCTGAAGCAAAGTAAGGGGAATGATGAGATAGAGTTTCCTGGAGAGGGCTGGAGAGAAAGGCAGACAGATAAACAGCCAGGAGGACCCAAGGAACGGATGCTGTTCCCTGAGCAAAGACCTAGAGGGCGCTACGCAGCTGGCAACTTGCCAAGGCCTGGTTTCTGTTCTCTCTCGTCTCCTTATGCCTTTTGATTTTACTTCAAGGACTTCCACATATGGCAAACATATTAGAAAGAAGAGGTGTCACAGCACCCCCCTCCCCACTACTGTTTTCTAAACACTAAATATTGTTCATAACATCTAGCAATGTGCCAGTAATGCTGCATATTTCAAGGGAAGGCCAAGCGTTAGAAAGGTCAGGTTATATTCCTCGGCCACACAGCCATCAGGCTTCCTAAAGGCTACAGCTTGTAGTGCTGCCTCTTATGATATCAGTGCTATATTGTTCTGTCACATCTTGGTTGCCTGTGTACACATTACTGTAGGGCTGCCCCAAGACATTTTGGAACCTGAGGCAAACCACAAAATGGCACCCCCTCTCCCTGCCAGGTGAGAAGGGGTGAGTTATAATTTCTCTTACATTATTTTTATGAAGAATGCATAGGTTATATAATAGGCCTGCATGGGGAAGTTTGATGTTTTTATTGTAAATTGAAAATAACAATGGTGGTGGGTTTTTTAAAAAAGGTACATAAAACTTTTGACAAAATTATACTGACCTATAGTTACACAGCAAATTATCCAGTACAATTATACTTATACATCTACCTCACGGTGATATTGTGAACATGGGGTTGCCATTTCTCATCTAACCTAGCATTCCTGCCAAAAGGTTTGCTGCAAGGAAGGATATCCAGGATATGTGTTGCCTGTTCTAATGCTGTAGGGCTCAGGATGCAACCTTTTTCTGGGTGTGGTATTGCTGGGTTCAGCTCCATTCTACAGGAAATGAACAACCAGGAAAGGCAACAAATCTCTATAGCACTTGGAGCAAGCAAGAAATGCAGGACTAGCCATCTCCTTCTTGCAATGTAGTCTTTATAAATGTTGAGAAATTTGGTGTATAAATGGGACCTACAACAAAACATTGCAATATATTTTCTCTCACACAGTAGCATTCCTGTTGAGGGAGAGGACCAGCCAGCCAGTTAACCATGTCTTCCTCCAGCTTCCTAAAATCTGCTAAGGGCTCAAGCAAGCCAATTCTTTTCTCACTCTTCCATTCTTGGTTTTCCATTTTTCTTTTCCAATTGGCAGTCAACATTCCATGGCTCCTGGTGATCATGGAGCATGCTTAGTCTGCATTGAGCTGTTTGGGGGCATGTGGTTGCCCCATTTTGGTATTTGTGGACTTTTAAATATTGTTTGTACTTTGGCAAACTTTGGGGTTGCCCTGAGCATTCTGATACCTCCCTTAGATTTCTTAGAAGCTGCATTTTCTATTGGCATGAGAGCATATAAGTTCACCAGCCAAATTCAGGCTATGAATTTTAATCCTTGTTTTAATTCTGCCTGAGTTTTATAAGAATAAATGAACTGCCTGTGGTGGTGTGTTCCACTGTAACAATTTCCAGAGGAGTAGGGGTGTTAATTTTCTTTAGCAAAAACAGCAAAGTCTTGTGACAACTTTATTATAGCAAAAGCTTTTGAGTTCAGGTGCATGAAGTGTTATCCTGTCAATGCATCTGATGAAGTGGACTGTAGTCCACAAAAACTTATGCTATAATAAATTTGTTGTCCTTTACGGTGCTGTACTGCTTTTTGTTCTTTTTGCACTATTGGCTCTGAATAAAGGGCCTCGGACTCCCCCCCCCCCCTGCCCCCGGAAATTTGGCATTTGTAAGGTTTTTTCATTCTGTTTATCTCCCAAGACAGTCCCAGGAGGGGTGGGTTTTTTGTTGCTGTAGTTTTGAGGAACCTAAACAGGCAAACTGATTCTGGTCTCTTTCTCCAACTATAATAATGTTGTCTCAAGGAACAATTAGAGTTGCCAGATTTCCCGTATTATTATATCATATTCCAAAATATCCCAACTCCATAAAACAGGCACTCCTAGATTCTTGGCATGGCCCATTTTGATCTAGTGGTTTCATGACAGTTTCATGTGCAGCATTAAAATATCTGCCTCCCCTCCCCATACTCTTGCCCTAAAGTATTAAGAGCTGAAACCAAATTTCACCATGTTGTTCTAGTAGCTATATTTAACCAATAGTTTCACAGTTCACATGGGAGATAGGCCTCCCAGAGAATATATGGGGGTAGGTTTGACAAATATGGCATCTGCTCACTCAGCCCAATAACCAATTGCTTTCAGTTATGTGTTTCATCTTGCCCAGCATGATGTATTGTCATATACAGTATAACTTGGGTGTCTATGCAGTAGTCAGGTGCTGCTTGTGTTTATTGTTAATCTGAAAGGTCAAAGGAGCTGCCACCTCTGCCAGTTATTGATGTGGACTTCTAGCTTCCACAAACCTCATTCGTTGAGGACATTAAAGCACTGATACCCAACTGACACCTTCCATTTCCCTTCCTTTATCTGCCCATGCATCCCCAAACTACAGTGACAATTCCAGCTCTGAAGTTGACTGCCATCTGCATCCACCCTTTGTTATTTTGAGGAGGGTCCTTTATGACAAACTTTGAGGAGCCCAGGTTTAGGGTGCTGCATCTGCTCTGTAAGGCCTACAGGAAGCAGCTCTCAAATTTGTTTGGGCTCTCATTTAGGCCACCTAGTTAGTCGCTGCATATACCAAAACAAAGGATAAGTACATGTCCTTGAATTAGGTGAATGGCCTATTCTGCGAGGGGTTGCACTCCACGAAAAGTTTAGGACTCTGGGAGTACTTCTGGATTTCAGTTTGTCACTGCAGTCCCAAGTGGTTTCTGTGACTAGGCCTGCTTATGTCAACCTTAGGCTAGTACATAAGCTATAGTCATTCCTAGGCTGAGAATGTCCTCACTTCTCCATGCTGTAGTGACTTTCTGCTTGGACTGCTGCAATGTGCTATATGGGGAGCTGCCCTTGAAGATGGCTTAGAAGCTGAAGCTAATGCAGAAAGTGAGATGATTAAAACCTGCCCTCTATGCTTTCTGAGCAGGGAAAGTTGTGAATATTGCTGCTTACAACACTGGATGTTCTGAAGTTCCACCTAGAGGTTTTGTGCTTTTCTTTATTTGTATAAATACAGGTGTTTTTTTTCAGACCACAAATTATTTGTAAGTGTCATTTAGCTGGGAAAAGCTCTAATCTTCATTCCATATCTTCAAACCATCACTTATATTGAGATCCTTATTTAATTAGTTAATGAGTAGACTTTACAACATTTCAGTGGGGTTTTTTTCCAGAATTTTAATTTAATGGTGGCCGTTTATCTTAAAACTTCTCTATATTGTCACTGTGGAGTAGATTCCACTTTGGAAAGGAACCGGACATTGCCCGTGTTAGCAACTATCTTAGGATAGGTCTGGGAGCTCACAGTTTAATTAATACCATGTGGAGCAGGTTGGAGGACATTAACTAATCCTTTGCTTATTTTGTTTGTCATCACTTGGGATAATAAACAAAGACTCTGGACTAACTTTCGGCATGATTAACTCTGAATGGGTGGGCAGACTTGACCTTGTTATAATCAACACCTTGTAAATTATGGCAAAAGTGTGACTATTAGCTATACATTAGCTATACATTTCTAAAAGCAAGAGTGTTAGCAATTAATCTTGTATGGGACGGGGGCAAGACAGTGATGGAAGACTTAAAATTAACCCCATGTGGAGCACACATGGGATACTGTCAGATGCCCTCACGTGAGAAACAAAAAAAAAGGATATTGGCACTGATCCTATAAAAATAGTACACGATATAAATTGATTGTGTGCCTCTGGTGTGGATTTATTTGTTTACATGCGTATTTAGTATACTTGAAAATTTCCCTCGCTTGCTATGACTCAGAACAGTTCACTGTATATCTCCGTATCTATACTTTAAAATAAACTAAAAATGTATGAGTAACATGGTTAGAATAAACCTATCTTCATTCTTATCTGTATTTGTTGAAACTTACAGCACCCCAGAAACATTTTTGTGTGTGGAAGCAAGCTTCAGAGTTGCGGAGTCAACATAGGGTACATCAGACTAGTAGCCCTAAGTGTATCCATCCGACACATGGAGGGCACCATCAAGAAGTCAGCTAGCTTGGCTGACCAATCAAACTGCAGAGAAAAGAGTTGCTCTGGAGTCAGACAAGCATATCAACAAACTGAGCTCTGGTCCAAGCCTGCCAGCCTTGCCCCTTCCCTCTCACTACCATGCCTTCTCCCACTGCCTCTTCCTCCTGATTGCTACAGAAAGCATCGGTATCTGGGTTACTGAAACGCTGGCTGCAGGATGCTTTGTTAATGGTCTCTAGGTGGAGGCAGTGGTGGACAGGTGAAGGAAGCAACACAGGAGAGGGGAAACAAGAGTGATGGGCTTGAATTAGTACTTGCTGGTGTTGATTGCCTGACAGGAGTTGTGGAAGCAGGCATAGTGAATGGAGCCCTGTTTGTCTTTTATTTCCGCTTAAGGCATTTACAGCCCAAACAATGTAGATCTTTATAGGTTCACAATGGTATCTAGAACTGTAGCTTGATAGCTATATTTCCTGAAATTGTGATACAATACTGTTTTAGCAAATGTACCTATCAAGTAGCATCACTATTGCGCTGTTGGTTTTACCTCTTTTTTGCCCCCTAATTATAAATGTAGCTCTATTTTGTGAGACCACTTTGGGGCAGCTGTGGCTGTTAAAGCCTGAAATAAATCCTTGGAAGGTGTTTGTCTGTGTGGACCAACTTTGTGTTTATAGAAAAATGATTTGGTGCAAGACAGGGTGGAGGTACAATTCCTGCCACTACATCTGCAAAGGAGAAGCGGAAGAACGCACACACTTTGAACCAGGAAGGCAAAATCTGTGGCCTCGTCCTGACACTTCTGGTGCTGACATCACTAGTCAGCAGTAACCTCTACTCTTGTTGACACAAGGAACAAACCCCAAAGGCCGTCTAGACATTGAGTTGGCTGCCAACTTATTCACTAATATCTGGAAATGCTCAGAGATCCACTTGGAGGCAAACCAGGGGGAGAAGGAGGCTTGAGAAGGGAAATGTCATTTCCCGTGTTATTTTTTTAAAATGGATTCCATTCCCTAGGCCAAAGCTGATTCTTGCACCTCCCATTTCCCCACCATCTGCTGACTGTGAGGTTAGAACAAATGCCAGTTTTAAAACTGTGTTCTCACATCATAGTTGCTGCTGGTCTCTTCTCTATGCCAGAACTTCTCCAAGTTATGCAGTTCCTTCTGCTGATTCTCTTGCCTAATCAAGTGGGGTGGGTGGTCATGAGGAAAAGGGCCTTTTTCAATGATGGCCCCCCAGCTGTTTTGTGTGTTTTTTTAAAGTATTTTTATTAAATATTTTTCTTGTTTACAAAAGCACATGCATTGTCTCTTTCTTCAGGTTGCGTTTTCTACAGATCAGTTAGATTTGTTGTGAGACATTGGTGTTATATGCAGTATAGGGTTGGGAAGAAAAGAAGTGGGGGGCGGGAGAGAGTAGGTGGTGTGGTGTTGAATGCCCTCCTCAGAGAGGATCTTTTGGCACCAGGTGAAGATCTTTTTATTCTCCCAGGCCTTTCAATTAAATGCTCTGGTGGGTTTTCAATTCTGAATGATTAAACCTGGTTTTATAGTGATGTTATACTACTCTGTGTTGGTTTTATGCTGAATTTTGTAAAATAGCATAGACATTATTAGTTTTAGCTTATTTTTTTATTGCATTTTGTTTTGGGGTTTTTTTAAAAAAAATATTAAGTTTTGTAAACTTCCCAGAGGATTTGGTCGATGGCAAGTATAGAACTAATGTCTAAATAATAAAAATAAAAATAAAAAAAAATCTTCCGCGGATCATTGGCAGCTTCTAACTCTGCTGGGATTGGCTGCATTCATGAATTCCTAAGTGCTGCTGATCCCTGTTGAAAATCAGGTTTGTATCCAGTGCAGATCAGCTGATGGGCAGTGTCTGCAAGCCCTGTTTTCATTCTGGATCTTCCTTTGCAGCTTGACTTGACTTCAATACCAGACTGCAAAAGAAGAAAGGAAAGAATTGAGATCACACGTAGAGCACTTGCCCAATTCTTTCCTTTGAAGCTGGGTAAGGTGCAGTGGCGTAGCGTGCGGGGTGCAGGGGGGGCCGGCCACACCGGGCGCAACATCTGGGGGTTAGGGTTAGGGGGCGCAAATCCACGGGTTAGGGGGCACAAATTACTTGCCTTGCCCCGGGTGCTGACAACCCACGCTACGCCACTGGTAAGGTGATTGACAAGTGGGTGCCCCTGCTCACCTGTCAGAGTGGCCCACATGAGTGTGGGAGCCGAAGATGTGGCTGACCAGATCCTGTTCCCTAATGCCGCCTGTGTTATTTCAATCAGAAGGGCCAAGTGGACTTGAAGAATAATTAGGGCTTGCTCTTCTAACCCTGTCACAAAACTAGCCCATGGTTTCAGTTATTATCAGACTGGAAAGGGAGTCAGCACAAAGGGCATAGTGTGGACTAAATACTTCACTGAGAGGAAACTCTGTGAATCAGCAGATCTGCCAAATCCTCCAAGAGGGAGGCAAAGGGAAGTGCAAAAAATGCTGAAGCATTTTGAGACGTAGGGATGAGGATGCAGAAGAGGATTTCCTGCTGGCAGGAAGGGAAGCTTTTAAAAATGGCTCTGAAAGGTCTTGAGTATTTCATCCTCAGCTTTGAAATTCTACACAGCTCCCATTTGCTTCTGTGATCTTCCCACTTAGCAAAACAAAGAGTCTGTATCCCTCTGGCTCTGACCAAACACCTGTTTTCGAAACTGCAGAGTGCATAAATGGAATTAAGTGTGAAAGTTTCTTAGACTGAGCTGTCATGAGCTGTGACAGCTGAGTGATGATAGGTATGTGGAGCTGGGGACACAGTCATGCAGCCAAGGGTTGACTTTACGGAAATGCCCCCTCCCTGAATAACATGCACATGCAACAACCAGGAGAGCAGTGGGAGCAAACTGGGAACCGGCACATATCACCTGCTGCTCATGGGTAGGAACTTGGTGTTTAGAAGATAAGCACAGAAAGGCAGAAATTGATCATAAAAAAGAAAACCCAAAGGCTCCTATAAGAAAGGGCAGGGGATAACCAGGAAGGACAAAGGAAGAATTCTGTGTAAGCCACTCACACAATTTGCCTTTGGCAAATTACAATGAATTGCCAACATCCTTGTACCAGTAAGGAACAATTGTTTTACTCACCTGTCAGTTTGCCAAAGGGTGTTTCTGATATGTACTAGTGACTGGCCAATGTTATGCTGTGGGGTAAGGGTTCATAGTCCAGGGGTGCCAACTTGAATAAAATATTGGGAAGTGTGTGTCAGATAAACCCCGCCCCACATAATGAATCACAAGTCATGGCATGCACACACCTTTTGAATGGCAATGTCCATCAACTTGGGGGGGCAGCCCCCTCAAATCTTTTATTGGGGGCGAAGGGCTCCTCTGGTTCATACACATAACCAGGTTGTAAAGGGCAAATAGTCACAGATCGTAAAGCGCTATGCAAACTCTTTAAAGTGTTTGCATGAATTTCTGTAGCAGATTCTGCATTACGATGCCAGTGTGGGCACAGCCCTACAATCCATGGCAAATGTATATCAGTTTTTGCTTGCTTATGCATCAAGTGAGACTACCAGAACAATGGCACAAAATAATTGCAAAGAATCTGTGCTGTCACTGAGCAATCTGAATGTTCCACAGTAAGTCCAAGGAATCAAATTAATGGAAAAATGGGTACCACCTAGGGAGGGCAGGAGGAAGCATCCCCCTTCTCTCATGACTACATAATCATTTATCATCAATATCTCTGTGAAAGTCCAATGCTTCTTTGTAACTTGGTGTTAAATATATTCAATAGCAGGACTTGAAGTTTGCTATGAACTTTATCCCCACTTCTACCACCAAAATTTGAAATGGTGCCCTTGAGGAAAAACATGACAATCCTCTTCAAAACTTCCAACTACAGCACTAGTAAATCCCCCGTTGGAGGATTTCAGATTGATATTCACAGATTCTCTGCCACCCACATGAAAATTAAAAAATTAGATTTGCTTATCATAATAAATATTGCAGCTGTTACATTTTCAGGTGGTTTCTTAAGATCTTCATTTACAACGTTGCAGATAAATATGTTTGCGTTCCCTTATGTAGGTTAGAGTAGTAAGGGTTACATGAGGAGCTTGTGAAAAAGTAACTGCATGTTTTAAAAGAGACAGAACCCCAACCACAAGATTGATTCCAGAAAAAACAAAAAAGTATTGTGGCACCTCAAAGATAGGAATAAATGTGTCATGGCTTAAGCTTTCATGAACTTATGAAGTGATGTGTGGGCCATGAAAGCTTTTGCTAATACTGTAGTTAAAAGTGCTACAAGATTTTTTGCTTTTGATGCACAAACTTAACACAACTACAGGTACCCCCCAAAGAACTCAACTGTGCATTTTCTCTCTCTCTCTCTTTACAACTCATGACCTGTGCATATCTTGGTATTGTTTAGTTCTCAGGAGTGTTTTCTGTAATGTTAAAAATCAACTAAAAACATAGGTGGGGTGTTCAGTCCCCCCTTTACTTTGTTTTAGTAAAAACAAATTACAGTGAACAAAAAAAAGTAACTGGACCACTAAATCTTGTTGCTAACCTGTCAGTACACCAAGGACTCTTTCTGATTATGCATGTTGCAGTCATTAACAAATGCTGTTTTAGGGAAATTATACCCCCTTTCCCAGCAATGAGCTATCCATATCAAGAATAAAGAGGAATGGAAACATGCCAATAATGATATGGTTATGCACAAGATATCTTGAGTCAACAATCTCAATTAATAGAAGACGTTTGGTGACAAGTACATTTAAGCAATGGCAGACAATCAATCCACTTTGGATAAAGATCCTTGTCTGCAGTTTGCCCCTTTAAAAACCATAAACTGAAAGATCAAGGATAGGAATAGGAAACCCAGTTTTCCAGAAATAGACAAGGTGTCAGCGGATGCAGAATCCTGCTTCCTTTTTCAATGTCCCATCAATCCAGTTGTGTTTATTTTACTATCCTGCTGCCAGCTCTCTTGGAAACCATCTTGAGAAAACAAATATTACTGGAGTTGCTGCATGCCTTTTTAATTACACTAATTCTTTCTCCATGTTAATAGTATGTGAATATTAGAATAATATATGCACATATGAGACAGAATGACTCATACTTTTTACAGCTGCATGGATGCTATATGTTAACTCGTCATCATGTATGCGTGTGAGCTCACTTGATTTCCTCCATGAGGCTCTGGAGAAAAAACCCAAAGGATGAAGGTCACAGCATATAAATCTTGGAGAGAGAGGAAGGGCATTATAGTCTAGCAGGAGTATCTCCTTCACACCTTGGGGTTTTACTTGAGACACAAGCCATCTGCATGTCAGTCAGCTGCCATTTCATAGCAGACCTCCCTGTGAAAATCAACTGTCTGGAGGGGCTGGTTGCAGGCACCAGTGAGAATTTCAACCTGGTGGGATCAACTATACAAAGTGTCTATACAAAGTGGTGATTTTGGATTAGAGGGAATAGAGTTGCAAATGAATCTGGAAGAAGGGGTTTCTAAATTTGAGGATCAGATCCTGCCTTTGTGTTTACTTCCACAGCTGTGAATGTAACAGCAAAATGACTACCCAAAGATTGCGGTCAACCCTCTGAAATGCGCTCAAGCATCCAGTTGTTGCCAGACAACCATCATTTTAAGGGGCTTCTTGTTTTAGAGCAGAGATGGTCACCTTTTTTTGCCTGAGGGGCACCCTTGGTCAACTCTCGCAGTCCCCTCTCTTGAGCTCATCCAAGTAGCTCAGCTGAGTAGGATGCTGTCGCCCCAGTTATCAAATGATTAATCTGATAACTAGGAAGAGGTGAAAGATCCATCCCATCAGGGTCATGGGATTCTAGTGCAGTGTCAACTTTAGCATTTTTCTTCTTCTCTTTTTGCTGCTGTTGCAACAAAAATGGGGGGGGGGGACAACAGAGAAAGTTTGTTTGGAGGGGTGTCATGTGGCTCCTAGGCCCGGTATTAGCCACCCTGGTTTTAAAGAGTTGCTTCTCACTTAAGCAGGGAATTAGCATGGTCCAGTAGATAAAATGTTTGATTGCAGAAGTCATGAGTTCAACTAGAGATCGCCTAAGGGAATCTCTTGAGCCTTATTTGGCTTTCTATTGTAACTTTTGAATAATTGTTGTGAATATGTATAGGATAAATATTTAAAAGCATCTTCTTCCTTTTTAAGAAAATGCAATGTAACTGATGAATAATTATTATTTCCAAACTATAGGAGTACAGAATACCATACAATGGATATCCCACCACTCACCATTATTTTTTTCACACTTTAGCACACTTTAGACCACAGCATAGCAACCTGTGTTGTTGGTGTGATGAACTGGCAATGTCACACCCTGTCATTGATAGACTTTAGAGAAGAGGTGGAGACACTTGCCCATGAAGTTGGAAATGATAATTAGAACCAATTAAGCATAAACAACAACAGCTGTTAATGTACTTATCATTTACTATTCCTATTTTAACTCTCACACTTCTCTCTTAATGAACTTTACTCACTGCCCCTCAGCTGAATTTAACACAGGCTTCCTCAACCTCGGCCCTCCAGATGTTTTGAGACTACAATTCCCATCATCCCTGACCACTGGTCCTGCTAACTAGGGACCATGGGAGTTGTAGGCCAAAAACCTCTGGAGGGCCGAGGTTGAGGAAGCCTGATTTAACAGATGTTTTAACTCCCTAGAATGCTGCCGCCTTAATTCTCAGTATCACAAACACTTTGAATACCTATTGCTCTTGGAACTAAGCCAGATGTACATGTGATTATTGAACATGGGTTTGCCAGGGTAAGGGTTAATTTCTGAGTCTTAAAGAAGCAGTAATTGTTGTTGTTGTTGTTGTTGTTGTTGATAATACCCTGCCCTTCTGGCTGGGTTGGCCCAGCTACTCTGGGCAGCTTCCAACATATATAAAAACATAATAAAACATCAAACAGTAACAGTAACAATCTGATCTAATATAAAAAGTCACAATAAATTTAAAATAACGTATATCAAATACGTAAAGCAATATTCAGTCATCCTTTAGAATCTAATAGTAAACAGTAAGCACATGGTTGACAGGAACAAAACCTGCCCTCTCCTTTACTCCACATGCTTTGCTGCTTTAATGTTCTTTCCCCTCCGGCCAGCTTACTTCTGGTATCAGAACTAGGCTGAAGGTAAAAAGTTTTAAAGCAGCAGAGCATAGAGAATAAGGCAAGAACAGGCTTGATTCTTATAGGGTTTATCACTTTAGAGCCAAACTGGCAAGCATGAATGCTATAAACACACATGCATCTGGTTTGGTCTTTCCTCCAATGCAACATTACATCTTTAGTTGCTACTGGTTCAATTTAAAATGTTATATTTACAGCCCAAGAAACCATGATTCACTGATGTAGGAATGAGTGAAAAGCTCCACCACTCCCTGCTCTGAAACCTTCCCTCTTCTTCTTCTTCTTGTATGTTTAGCTGCAGAAGAACTTTCCTGGTTTGTTAAGACATAGTTTCCTGTGATGTCTGAATTCAGAAACTTATCCTGATCTGAAGGGAGCACTCAAATCAGTTTCCCAGGCTGACATCACAGTAAACCATGGCTTAACAAACCAGGAAGTCTTATTTGAAGCCAAGCATGGGAGAGGGGAGAAGATAAAACACGCAAGCTCATTACTTAAGAATGAGATGCCAGGATGCTGAAGAACAGGGCCAACCATCCAGATGTGGAATCAGAATAACAAGCCTTACTTATAACATGTGCTTTTCCAGATTATTTCAAAGGCAATGTGCCTAGAGCAGCAATTATGATTGTCACTAACTTATTTTGAAAGCTCCTTTTTACTACGGCAAGAGACAGCAGTTAAAAGGGAACAAAAGATGAATCAAAGAACGTAGGACACATTGATAGGAGGGGTGGTTCCAAGATGACTGGTCAATACTACTGTCATCCTATGTTTCCCGCATTCCACCCCCCACCCCCCAGTACAATAAATGCAGTTTATGGTGTATTCCAAAGGATAGTTTGTTCCTTTTCCTGTTGTACTTGTGGAGAGCCTCAGACAGGATACATCTGCAGGAATCCCAGAACCTAAACCTGCACAGACCGTACATTTTCTTTCTCTCCCCGCTCCCACCCCCTGCAACCCTAGTATAGTGCTGTTGCCTAACAGGTCATAAAGCTAAGAGAGGTGTCTTCAGTTTTTGTTATTTTGCATCCTTCCTTGTATCCTCCACCCAGTTCCACGGGACAATATTTGTGCCCAGCCCTCTGATCAGTTCTCATGAGCAGAACAGAGGAGCACCTATCTCTGCCCCAACCATTGTTTGCATGTTTTGCCTTTACCTAAAGGAAGCAACATGGGTTAGTTGCTGGCAGGGACATTGTTTCTAACAATGTGTTAGATAAATAAATAAATCCCAGCATTTGTAAGGAGGAGAGCTGTTTCGCAAGAGACCCATGAGTGACACAGTTACATCTGCAGTTTCCCCATCTTCCTGCTGATGTAGCTCCGCTCTTTGAGAGCACCAACAAACAATCCCCAGCAGCAAAATTTGTGGAAGCATAGAGAAGGGTTTAGTGTGCAAAGCAAGGTGGTGTTGTGCCTTAAATATGAGAAAGCAAGACATTTCACACAGGTTTCTAGAGGGTACTTAACCCACGACACTTAGAGCTGTCATCCTTCAGAACCAATTACCTTCCTAATACACACACACATTGAATGCAATCCTATGTATGTTTACCCAGAAGTAATGGGGCTTGTATCTCAGTAATTTTGTTTAAGATGCAGCTGCAGTGACCCATGTTTTAGAGGCAAGGAGTTCTCTCATTATATAGTGATAATGTCCTGCTTCAATGGGGGGGAGGGTCCTTAAGCCCTTAGTACACTGATTTCAATGCCTGTTATGATTCTCCTCAGGACATCTCTAAACATGTACTGAGGGACAGTGAAATTGTTCCTGTGTCAATAGTGTCTAGCCATCTGGAGCCCAGAATTTATACTGGAGGCAGATATGTCCAGCAGTAAATTGGATATAAAGATTTGTATTCAGGACGGATCGGAATTATTTTTGTTTCAAAATGGTTATATTTTCATGGGATTTCACAAAAATGCTTTCATTTATTTTCATTAACACAGAACACATTTTTTGTACAACATCCAAAAGTTTTCCCCACCCCTTCTGTCTTTTCAGTCTAACTGTTTTGTTAAGTGATAGCTTCAGGGAGAAAAAGGATGCTTAACCCTTTCTAACTGTACCTCTTCCCTTACTCCCACTCAGTCATTCTGTTTTCTTTCATCCTGCACTGCAAGTTTAGAACAGGTTTCCATTGTCCATTTGCAGTTCCATCTTGAACTAGGAATCTTCATGTCCAGGGAAAGGATCTTGTTTTATGAGCAGCCAAGCATGGATTACATGTGCTCAAGCCACATAGACTTGTTCATGTTCATAAAGATGTTTTGCATGAGCACCCCAGGCTTTCCTATGGAGGGAATTATTTATGTTCACAAGAACTGAATCCCCATTCTGCACCTCAAAATGTACCCTTGTCTGAGAAGAGACTGGGGAGGTGTTTCATGTACACTGCATCATAGCCAACTTCCCACTCCAACTACTTCTAGATATATGCATATGTTATTAATATTTATTTTTCATTTCATTTCTATACTGCTTTATATTTTTACAGAAAAATCTCAAAGTGGTTTACAACACATTAAAACATCAAATAAAACCATCCAGAATAAACATTACCAAAGAAAGTCAAATATAAAGTATACATTAAAAGTGACATAATTAACAGGAAACAAAAATATTATTTTAAAGATTTCAAAATAAAACATTGTGAGGGAGGTCAGCTACAGAAAACACATTTAGCACAGCAAAGTTCACACAAAAAACTTAACCATTTCAAAAGAAAACATTACTAAAGGAAGTCAAATATAAAATGTACATTTAAAACATCATAATTAACAAGAGAATAAAATATTATCATAAACATAGAACATATCTTCTGCTGTTGCTGCCAAGTCCTGCCCATAGTAATTCATGGCAGGTGGTGGCTGCAGAAACTCAGGCTCAATGACCTGGGTCTGCACTAAGTTTCTGATGTACGCGGTGTTCTGCATGCACTTCTGTAAGAGAGGGGTAATATTCCATGTACATCCTCATTGCACATGGCCATAATCATCTTCACATTGAAATGAGGTGGGAAATGTGAATGCAGGAGTTGCGTGCACATGTCAGAATGCTCACAAAGCTCAAAGACCTACAATACTGAAAATTAGATGTGTAGCTTGGCAAACAGAACAAAGCCTCCAGATACTAGGAGCCAAGACTACGCTTGCTCAACTGAGCAGTGCGTTCCTCTTGCTTTTAGCTTCAGGGCCTAACAGTTCAGGCCACTAACTCCATTGGAGTGCCAGGGGCTGGATTTGGGTGTGGCTTTAATTGAGGAATGATATGAGGAATGAAAGACAAGTTAACCATTAAAAAAAAAATAAAGTCCTTCCTCTTGACTAACATGGTGAAAATGAAAGCCAGAAGGACTTCAAAAAGCAGAAGGCAATAAAAATTAGTAACCGTGACCCTGAGTCCTTTTAAAGTTAGTGGTGGAAAAATGCATGTATATAGGGACAGACCTCTCAGCCCAGTGCCTTCTCCATCTACATTATCTTTCATCTCTCCACCTCACACACTCACATGCAGCCTTGTGCGTGATGTACATGGATGCTCAGTCTTGCTCTGATTCTCCATCTCATTCTTCTCTTATTACAGTTCATTGGTTGTTGCTGAGTGGCTACGTGCTAAGTGCACCACTGAGGGTCTATTCTTGCTTTACTTTACATGTTTTGCTTTTTCGGAAGCCACCATGAAGGATGCTACCTCGATAGTTTTGCACAGTGAAAGTTTTCCATAGGAGAAATAACCTCTGAAAACTAGAAGTCAGAAACTCATCCACCTATGACAAGTATTGGCTCCTGCTGCTTAAGGACACTTCCTGAGCTGAATGCACTGACCAAAGCTTTCTCTACTATTTTGACCTCTAAGTAGTCAAATGTTCACCACCTAAGACTAGGCCTCTGTAGTAGCTATGTTACCAGCACAACTGTGTATCTGACAAGTGTCCAGGTACTTGTACGCCAAGGCCAATGGTTGACCTATCAGAGCGCTGATCATGTGCTTTCAGATCATTCATTGGCCCCTCTGGACCTCCCTATGCCCACTGTGAGAAATGAACAGTGGAGGTGCTATAATTTCCACTTGTTGCATCTGGGTTCTTGTCAACTGCTGTAAAGTTTTCTAAATGGAAGGAATCTGAGCATGCCCTAAAATTTGTCTAAAATATAGCCCAAGAGTTTTGGACCATAGCAATAAGGTGATACGTGTTCCCTCCACCGCCACCCTTCCTTCTGGAAGTTTCTTCACACTTTAGAAATCATGATTCTAAATTTTGTGAGCAAAGTGGGGCAAGGGGGAAGCCACAATAAGAAACTTGAGAGTGGGATGTGAGGGATCCACCCCCATCCTGCCATTCTGTATTTCTGCTGTGGCTCCTGTCGCTCCCATTATTACTCCTGTTACTCCGGCCGCTACCACAGGAAAAGCATGGTTGGGAGACAAGTATGTCCGGCAGAGATAGAAGCTCGAGACTGCTGATGCAAGCCCAGTTTCTAAAGATATACCTAGTCAAATGACCACAGTCTGTGTGGCTTCTTGGCAGGAAGGAAGTGTAAAACAATTAAAAGGAGCAAGGATGTCTACACAAAACTAGGTTTTGGACAGGTCATTCTTATGACCTGGGTGCTGCCCTGCACGTTTCTCAGCCGCCTGTGGGAAATTGCTCCCCAAATGCCTTCTCTTTTCTGATTCCCTGGTATTCCTCTTACCTGCTTTCCCAGATTCTAATTTAGCCTGGGGGAACATGCCCTTTCTCTTCCTGATTGCCATCCCCCTCAGCCTCCCACTGTAGTTGTAAGCATCTAGGATGCAGCAGCCAAGGAATGCAAATATTTTAAGTTCCTCTGGCCATGGTGTTTCTGAAAAACAAATACTGTTTTACTTATAAAGCACCATGTACATAGATGTTCGAAGTGTAATTTATTTCTTACCATTTATTAATACTGTAAGGGGATACTGCACTGCTTAACTCATTCATTAAAGTAGCAGTCAACAGTGTTACTGGGATATGAATCAACATAAGTTCAAGTGCTTACAGATATTTTCTCCTTTTGTAAAAGAAAATGTGTGAATTTAAGGTGACAGATCTTTCCTGCTTTTGCAGGATGCCCATAACCAGTAGACTGAAACTCATGAAGCAAATCTTGATATACTACTACTAAGTGTTTCCTCCAATGTTAATTTATTTTCTATTTATAAAACACTTTTTAAAAAACCACCTCTTTAAGTTTTGTACAGCCTAAGGGCTTATCCACACTTACCTTTCCGCTGCTCTTTCCAGACACAATCTGCACTTTAAAGCTCCGTGTCTGAGCACCTTTTTTTTTTTGCTCTGCAGTTTCCCCCTCCTGCTCTTAAAAGCTCAGTCAGAGCAAATGGCAACCCAAATGGACATTTGCTCCAGTTGAGCACTAAAGAATAGATTTGGGGTAGAGATGGGAAGGCCTGGGGGGGGGAGAAAAATTGGGGAGGGGACCAGTCCCCCCCTTTTCCCCCAAAGCCGTTTTTTTCAGTTTGGAAAAAAACAGGGGGGAAACCTGGTTTTCCAGGATTTTTCCAGGCCATCCCTTCTCTAGTTTGGGGCAAAAAACAAAAACAAAACACGCAGACACTAAGCTTTTAAGTGTGGACCTGTGTCTGGAAATAGCAGGGCCAAAGGTAAGTGTGTTGTTGTTGTTTAGTCATTTAGTCATGTCCGACTCTTTGTGACCCCATGGACCAGAGCATGCCAGGCACTCCTGTCTTCCACTGCCTCCCGCAGTTTGGCCAAAGGTAAGTGTGGATAAGCCCCAAAAAATAACAATGTATAATTACAACACTGAAACAAAAACCCAACCTAAAATCTATAAAACAACAATATAAAAACATATATAAAAGTGAATAAAAAAATTAGACAAACCTGAAATATCAAACGTAGTTAGCTCATGATGGATGATTGATAGAACTACTAGAGTAGATAATAATGAGTGACTGTTGTTCTTTACTATGAACTTGTTTCTTTTTCTCCCTAGATCTAGTGAGTGGCTATTCTATGACCCCACCCACACTCAGCATCACAGAAGAAGAATACGTGATCAACGCTAAGGACACACTGAATATTACTTGCAGGTAATAAAAGAACAGTGCTTTTCACAGTTGCCAGCTGTTCTGCCAAAGATTCTGAAAGACCTTTCAAAGACACTCAGTGGGAAACCTCTTACTGGTTTCTGGACTGGTGGAAAAGCTGGACTTAAGTTGACTGGTTATGAATACTTGGGATAGAATTGTGGCTCTCCATTTACGATGGGGGAATACTGGGTCAGTGCAGCCAAGAACTGTCAATCATAGCCTATTATAAAATCAGGGGGAACACTATACATTATGATCACAACCTCCACATTTACTGATTACAGACACTTGAGGGCTTATAGTAATATTTGACCAATGGATTTTAGTACGCTTTCAAGAAAATGCATGGAATTAGTATTATTTTCACCTGAGCTCCAAAATTCAAAAAAGCAACAATAAAAGCAAGTTCAAGGGCATATATTATCAATGGCTGAGTGCCAAAGAACATTGCAACTCACTCTGCATGCTGAAAGAGTCTTGAACAGCCCACATAGCAATTCACTTTGGAAATGAAAAGGGCTTTCAAAAGCGTGTAATCATGACAAAGAGCAATCCCATCTTAGTACTGCATGCTTTCCACCGGTTTACTTGGAAGGAACAGGAATTAGGTTTGTAGATCTTTGCTGTGGCAGGCAACCATGCAGCCAGGACCTAAAAATTAGTGCCCATTCCAGCATGCACAGGCAATTTGGTCATGTAGCTGCACTTTCCACAGATTCCTTCTACCTAAAGCCTGTGTTGCCTGTTCTTTTCTTCCCCAGCAAACCCTGATCTGCACCTTGAAAAATGTAGCATAGTTTAGTATGGTTGAGTGCACATCTCCAACCTGCTATGTACCCACTTACCTTTTTGCACATATGCCCTTATCCTAAGCCTATTGGTTAAAACCCTTCCTTCATTGTCTGCTCCCAAGGACAGAGCAGCAACTATGCTAAGGTTATATCTCTATTTATCTGACAGAGGCTTACAGGGAGCAGGAAAGTGTCTTATTTCCAGTCTGAGCACTTATGTGCAAAGCTGCCCTTGCCAAAGCAAAGAGGCTGATCTGTTCTTTGAGTTATCCAAGGGAATCTTCCCAAATAGCAGTTAACTCTGTTTTGAGCCAGCTCATCTTTAAATCTCAAGGGGGACATGACCAGAAACCCGCCTCATGCTAGGATGAAAACAGCAGGAAGGAAGTATTCCTATCTCCTGCTTCCAGACCACATATTCAGTGCAACTTAAAGCTGGTCAAAGATCACTGGAAAAGAATGGGGCCCATATCCTTCATCAGTAGCATGGCTATCCTCCCCACCAACACTTACCTCCCCCAAAGTTCGGCTCCCACATTTTTCATTAACTTTCAGTGATGTGGAAGAGCCATAGCTCAGTGGTAGAGCTCATGCACTGCATGTAGAAGTTCAGTCTCTGGTGCCTCAACCCCACAGACCAAGATCCCTGCAAACCCTGCTTGTTCTGTCTGGGTGATTTGAAAGCAAACAGCGAGGACAATGGCTCAGGGGTGTGTGGACACAGTTGACCAGTGCTGCCTGCAAACAGTGCTTTCAGTAGGGAGCTGCATCTCTTTACTTGCTCCACATCTAAATGTTGTATATGATGTCAAGCTGTAGGGCACATGGGGAGAATAGCCTTGTGGGCGAAATGCTTGCACCAAGAAGGAGATTTACCATATCATTCTTACTTACCTAGTACCATCATCTCCACTACCTTCTTCCTGCAACAGCTGCTTAATTTGAATCAAATTCCTACTTGTTCAGACGTCTTTAATCTTGCCCAGCTGTGCCTCAGAGTCTCTCCTCTGGAGAATAGACCATCCTGAATGGACATGGTTCACATTAGTGAGAGCCAGGGGAGTTGAAATGTAGAAATATGCAACATCTCGGCCGTGGGGGAAAACATGGTTGGGAGGATGCTCGGAGGAGATTTCTGAAATAAAACATAATTATTTCAAATGAGTATGAAGCAAACGCTCTCCTCAGATTTCACTGGAGAATTGGAGATAGATTTGTTTGTCCATGTTGTAACTCAAAGAAGAATGTTCTGGCTGCTGCTTGTGAGCAGCATTTAAATTTACCTTAACCATCCCAACTTTCCCTGCAAACATCTGAAGTTTTTGCCTGTTTGCACATGTAATATGATACTGGTTTTCGTTTGCTAAGTAGCAGTAGAATATGCACAGTGCACCAACTGCTAGTTCCTGTCCAAACGTTGAATCCAGAATGACTGGATATTCCCCATTCTATTTTGTTATCATCCTGACCTTGATTCCACTCCACATGCCTCACACTTTTACTTGGAGAATTTATACAAATTAGTTTCATAACTTGAGCATGTTCAGTTTTCTGTGATCTTTGGGGTACCATATATCTCCAACCTGTCCTGTGCTAGTTATTGATGTGAAGAAACTTACATGTGCATTGATTACACTACAGCACGAAAAGGAGTCTTGATGCGATTGTATACTTGCATCAGGCTTTTTGTTCTGTGGTTTCAACTATGAATATATAGGCACATGAGCATTGATAAAACCACAGTGCAAAAAGGAATCTGGATGTGTTCAAGTAGTCACATCAGGATTCCTTTTTGTGGTATGATTTCATCAGTGTCTGCACACTGGCAACTAATAAATGGGGCAGGGGGTTATGTTGAAGTGAAAACTGTAACAATGCACAGCTATTGAAAGTCCAGGAAAAAAACCCAGGAAATTAATCACTAACTCATCAGTGCAGCTCTGCCAACATGATTAGGTAATTTGGAACCCTGGAGAAAAATCTCTGGAGAAATTCATATGAGGATAACTTCACAAGCATCCCTAGATTAAACAAAAAGATTTAAAACAAATTCCTACATAAACATGCCTTGGGCAGCTTCATTATAGAGAGGATATAAAAGATGCATGCAATTCTTATTCAAGAACTGAGAAGTAGAGCATATGGAAACTGACAGCTGAGCTCCAATAAGAGATGCATAAGAAGCTGGTACTACCAGGCCTTACTTTGTACAACATGGATAAAGCAAGTACCTAATCAGTCAGCATTCAGACAGAAGTGTGAACTTCTGCTATCTGCAGTTTGATAATGTGACTGTACAGTGGAGTCTTGTGATTGCCACAATAGAAAAGAGGGAATATGAACACACACAGAGAGAGTCCAGCAAAGATAAGCAGTAGCCAAATATAATTAGTGGCATGAAATAACAGGATGGGCCTGCCTTGCAAAAGTGCCTGGAGGAATTTTGCTGTTGTGGATTGTCAGGCTTCCAAACCATCAGCATCTCTAGAAGCTGGGAGCCTTTAACTGGGATACTTCTGTGAATTGGATGACTGTCAGCCTTCGTAATCAGACGAATGTAGTGACCACCACTTTCCCTCTTCCTCTCAGATGATGAGTGAGCCTTGCCTGTGACATCTCACTGTACTTTGGGAATGCTCACCCACCTTCAGGGTCCAGTACAGCTGCAAGGGCAGGCCCATTCTCCTTCTCCAGCTCTAAGTTGGGAGACAGGCTTAACCCTGGAAGTGCTGGACTATGGAGAGGCTTGCAAAGCAATGAGACATCTTGCAGCTCTGCAATTCTCTCCATGGTGGCATTACATTTGTGACACTTTTTGGAAAAAACAACAACCATATATGCTGTTTTTATAGTGATAAATAATAATTAATGCTGAGAATCATACACTAAATATTTCTCACTTCTACATGCCTAGTGTGCTAGATAGAAAGGGTCAAGCTTTCTTCACAGGTGAGAAGTTGTCACACTTAGGCTGCGTACACACTCCCATTTACTCTTCATCCACTGTGTTCCTACTGCTGATTTGGAAAGCAGGGTATATACGACATGTTAGCCACAATCCACATCTATCTTGTGGATTCTATGATTCTGTATTAGAGGAGGAATGCAGCTGAATCCCTAAATTTGCAATGCGGACATTAGAAATGGAGTAGTAAATGAATTTTAGAATTCCATACCTATTATAGAAGGCCATAGTAACACATCTAATTCTGCTTCTGTTATTCCTTTTGTTCTGGTGAAGAGGGCAGCACCCCCTGGAGTGGTCGTGGCCTGGAGGCCAAGAGGACACCGTCCAGATTGGGAAGGAGAGCGATTCAGTGGTGTTGGTGAGTCTCGACGGTGTCCAAACAGTCAAGGAAGAGGATTGTGAGGGCACTGACACAAAGCCCTACTGCAAGGTCTTGACACTGACAGGGACTCAGGCTAACGACACGGGCTACTACCGCTGTTACTACAAGTACATCAATGCCAAAATCGAGGGCACCACTGCAGTCAGCACCTATGTATTTGTGAGAGGTAAGAGGGTAAAAGACCTGCACAGCCAAAACAGATTGAACTCCAGGTGGAAGAACGTATTGGCCAAACTGCATTACAGCCTTTAAAATAATAATAATTTTTTTTAATTGAAACTCTGTATTACATAGCAGGTTGCTTAAGGAAAAGCTACTTGGAGTTAAAATCATTGTGAAGAGACAGAGGTTACACTGTCCTCTGAAAGGGAAAAGTTATCGCAGTTTCAAATGATGTAAGATTTATGTGCCCATGTGCAATTTCGCCAGCCTGCCTCTATCCTAACTTACTCTATCATGGCATGGCAGTCAATTTGCAGTGTTGATACTGAGTTCCTACATCATGCTGTTAAGGCTTCTCTGTTATCTAGGTCAGTAGTTTCAGACCCAGGGAGCCCACTTTTAACCTAAACATACATCTGGAGACCCAATTCTCCCCCCCCCTTTTTTTTCTTGTGCCATATATTTGCATGGCGGTATTGCTGCTGTTTCAGCCCACATTGGATCAGGCCACAACCCAGTCGTGGTCCCCAACCACCAATTGAAACCAAGGATTTAGGTGGCTTGGAATTACATTAAATATACATAGTTGCATATGTTGTTCTGGAAGGGCACCACCTGTACCTTTGTGCATCAGATAGAAGGGCTAGAGGATAGAGAGGCTGCAATTGCAGCTATCCAACCTATTTGCAGCAAAACTGTGTGTATGTTTACCTGAAAACTGTGTGTATGTGTATGTGTATGTTTACCTGAAAGAGCAGGAATTCTACATCATGACTGAAACTCCATGCTGCCTATGCAGACACACTATGTCTATTGGTTTATTGTGTAGAAGACACAGAGAGGGCACCCGGTTGGGGAAGACTGCTCTAGATTACTCAGATGTTGCTTGTGCCCTGGGCATAAGGAATGGTGGGGGTGCACAGCACAAAGTGATAGAGGCTGAGGACATACATGAAATAGTTTTTATTGTTTAGGTTTCTATGGTGAAATCGCTTTGAGTTGTTCTAGTGATTCATAAATGGAATGAAATAAATAATTGAATAATAAGAAGGGGGAACCCCAGAGTATATAGAGGAATCTGTAAGAGAAATTTGATGTTTCCCCATCCCCACCAGTTCTGAGGTGGCAAAGGTTCCTCCCGCCACCCATCTCTAGCACCTGGTCATCCTTCACCTCTGCAAATGCTTCTCTGTATTCTGGTTTCCTCTCTCATCTGCATAACGATGATTAAATCCAGGGGAGTTGAAGAGGGGTGTCAAGTCTTCTGCTGAGAACAAATCAGTATTCATCCTCTTGTGTGGGATATCTGATTATAGGCTCTGACTAGGGGATTCAATTACACTGGTGCCTGGGGTGAATGTTTCTGTCAGGCTGGAATGCAGGAATTTTTAGTTCAATGGCACCCTAGAACCACAGCAGTGGCCTTGTCTAGGTTTTTTTGGTTGTTGTTTTTTTTAAAGAGAGAAATTAAATCAATTGTTTGGAAGGGAAGGGTGAAACGCAGGAGCTGTTTTGAATAAAACTGAAGCAGAGAAGGATGAAAAACTGTAGTGCTGGAGTCAGAGAGGGTGTAGGAGGCAGAGATTCTCTTTTCCCCAATCGCATACTGTTTTGCCTCTGGCACCTGAATCATAATTTGTGTGTGATATAGCTGGATCTTCCAAACTCCCTAGATTTTTGCCAGTTAATGAAGTCATGATGTGATACATTTTCTGCTTTTAAAAGCCTTAAAATTATCCGATGTGTATATCCTAGCTGTCAGTCAAGCATAATTTTATATTAAAATTAGGAAAGATTGTGCACTAGGGGTAAAAAAATCTAGACTCTCTTGTTCATATAGAGCTCACTAGTGCTTTGTGATTTTTGTGACTGTGAGGACATATTAATTATCTAGATTTCTTTAAAACACAGATGCCGTAGGATTCTAAGAACACTTTCTAAAGCGTGTTTTCCACTTATCCAAAAAACAAATCCTAACCTTTCGGCCCCATTTACCAACTCTGTGTGTATGATCAAAAGTAATGTAACTTGAAGGAGCAATCCTAATAACCAGATGGGTTTTGTTGTGCTAGCTCTTGACTGGTTCAGCAGAGAGGTCCAGATTAGACCCCTCACCCATTCCCCACACAGGAATATCCCTTTCTAAGGGTTTACACTGACTACCACCCACTGCTTTTAGTGAGTGCAGTGGGGAACCAGTGGGTGGACTAGAGTTTCCTCTTCCCATAACCCACGCCAAATGAAGAGGCACATCTTCCACTCTAGGGCAGTGGATTGCATGTTTGGATTGTTCTGCCATCTACCTAGTAAACTAGGGATGAGTTACAAAATGAGATATAATAATTCTAAAGCACAAAAATGCATTCATCTGGTTTGTGGTGGCTAAGTGAAGAGCAAGCATGTGCTGTGCAGAGTGCTGTGGTGAGCCGGTCATATCTATCTGTTTTAACACAGATTGGCAAGCACCAGAAAAAAATGACAATGCAGTATTACGATTACATCTCGGTGCCAAAAATCTGCCTGTACAAGCAGTAATGAGAAATTAAAGGTCACTTCTAGTTCTATAGTTGTGGTGGTTACAGTTATCAACAAGAAGATGCACGTCATCTGTGATGTCACTAGGCAGGGTGGGGGAACTTGTTGGACTCCAACTCCCATCAGATTCAGCCAGCGTGGCTAGTGATTTTGGGAGTTGTGGTCCAACAACATTCAGAGGACCAGCAGTTTGCCCAGCTTTGTTATAAGGGGAACCTGTGCATTCTCTGTCACTTCTCTACTCCATATCACTCTCCTAACTTCTTTCCCCCTGCACACTTCCAATTGCCTGTTCCTCCTGGCAAACTTGCATTTGGAACTGCAAAGGGAGGGAGACAGAAAGTGCCTGCATGGGCAATTTGGAACAGAGAAGGAACGAGAGGGGGGGGGGGAACCCTAAGCCTTGCCTGGTCTCTTCTCCAAATTCCCCACCCTCAATGCTGCTTTTCTTTATAAAGTATATAAAGTATATTAATACAGCTTATGGACACTTATTTGGTTTTACTTTTGCACAACAATCCATTCATGGGTGGTCTTAATTTTTGCTATAGTTTGGGATCAGAATATCTGACCAAAATGTGCTGGGAATCACAACCACATGGTAGGCTCCCATGCTGCTCAGACCAACTTTCCTGGCCAGCGTCACTGACCTCAGAGGAAGGCAATGATGTTGGTACTCAGGTGACCCCCTCTGTGTGAATGTTAAAACATGGAGCACCACGGGAACCAGGAATGCAGAAGTGGTCCTGATGCCATTCCAGCAGTAGGTGAATTGGCCCTCAGATGTTTGAAATTATAAGATGCGATAAGCTGATGGACAGGGTCTTCATGCTGCACTGGCCCCCAGTCCTTGCCCCACACCTCAGCCCCCAAACTCAAAGCCACACTTTAGCTTTCTCTTCCATAATAACGTTCATCGTTACTTCTTCTCACGTGCATAAATGCATGTATATATCATTTCTTTCTCCTAAGCACAAAGTTACATGTGTCCCGTCCCCCCATAACTGTCCACCCTTCAAATACTTAGAAAACAGGGAGTCAGTGTTCAAAGAGAAATTGCAATTGCTTTTGGGTTATGTGGATATTAGTGTAGATTATGGACTTTGGCTATTCAGAATCCAGTCTAAATATAATATGGGCAATTAATAGTGAGCCCCTGTGGTTTGCCAGCTGAGCAACTGTTGCTGGTATTTTAAAATAAATCATTCTCCGATAACAAACTCAAAATAACAATAGCCAGAGGCATTAGAAGTTTGGCAGGAATTTCCCCTCATGAATGTTAGTTCTCTCTTAATCTAATCTGCCCTTGGTCTTTGCTATGAACATCTGTGGCTGCTCTTCAAATACATCCTGGAGGAATATTTATATAAAAACACAGAGATGGAATAAAATCCAAAACCTCTAGTCAGGAGCACTTAGCAGCAAAGAAGCTGATGTACAACACTGCCCATGAAAATATGTCTCAATCATGACCTCGTGCTGCAATTGTAGGATGGTGAAATTGGTTTCTTCTCTCAGTTTAGAGCTAACTTGCTCTTTGCTAGCATAACGGGGGCCTAAGTTGGAGATTTGTGTATACGTTACAAACTTCTGAAGAACAGCAGGAGGCAGCGTGGTTAGAATGTCAGACTAGGATCAGGAAGACCTGAGTTCAAAACCTCATTCATTATACTTGGATCAGCTGCTATCTCTCAACCTAACCTTCCTCACAGGGTTGGTTGTTGTGAGGATAAGAAGCAGGGCAGGAAGACCAGCGTGTGCTGGCCTGAGCTTCTTAGTTGAAGGTTATAAATGTAATAAGTACATAAACTGTGGTCTGATATCTGAGTTGTCAAAGGGATGGGGAATGGTGCATTTATTGTCACTGACCTCCTAGGATAGCTTCCGCAATTTGCATCATGTCTCTAACCCTAACCTTAAATTTCCCTTCCTTTCTCCAACTTCTCAAGGATGTCATTGTTACAAAGGCAAGAAGTGCCTTCCTCCAAGTGCTTGCTACCAAGTTTATACTTGTTTTATCTCTGCATTTAAGGGTTGTGGCTCAGGGGGCAGAAGATCAGCTTATTGAGCTAGGTAGACCAATGGTCTGACTTGTTATATAAGGCAGTTTCCTATGTTCCTACATACTGAACAGCCATTTAAAAAATATTCAGACAAATGACCATTTTGTGTGTGTGTGTGTGTGTGTGTGTGTGTGTGTGTGTGTGTGAATGAGAGAGAGAGAGGATGTAATCAACCACTACAGCAAGTTTTATTATACTATGACAGACCCAGTACAATCGAATTAAAACACCAAAATCATACAGTTTCTAATATTCACTGATTTAAAATACTGTATATGGTACAATGAAAACAAATCAAGATACCAATTAAACTGAAACAATCCCTTTATGGTTCTCTGCAGCAGAAAAGAGAGATCTTCCATTCCAAATTGTTCCATTACATTATTTTGTTTGTGGTTGCCAATAAATAGGTAGCCCAAATACCATTCACAGGTACCTCCTGGGTATTTTAGTAGGATGGGAGTAGATAATTAATTCTCCTCATCTCTGTGAGAATATAATGATGATAGCAGCTAGGACCTTAAAAGAGTCTGAGGCCTGAGTTCAGCACTCTCTCTGCCTTTAGGGGCAATGCTAGCGCACCTCATGGACACCCACACAATTGTCATGCATAGGTGGGGAGCTTCACTGTAGCCCGTGAGTGACAGACATTTTTTAAAAACCACCGTCCATTTTTTCTTCTGCCTTTTAAAGCCAGAGTTTGAATCTGGAGTCCACACTGACACTGGATATGACTGTGCGGGTTGAAGAAGATTGCCAGCCTCTCCACGCATGTGGAGAAGGTTCTCTGAAGCTTTCTTTGTGTCTTCGTTTTAGCATTCGAATTTGTGGTTTTTTAAATTGGAATTTGGGGAATAGGGGTTTTGTTGTTTCTACTATGCTAAGCTCATGGCCACAACAATGGATTTGTATAGATCAGCCTTAACTACAGGAATTCTGAAAGGAAATCTGGCCGCATGAAATCCAAGTTGCCATTGAGCTATCATATGGCTTGCTCCCCCTGCCCCCTTATTCGCTTTTCTAAAATTCTACACTGCAGGATAATCTATTAATTCCAAATATGCTGAAAAAGAAAGGAGCAATAAAAATTTCTTGAATGCTTCTGTGGGGAAAACAGTTTTCTCTTAATGTCAAGAAAGACAATAAGCAGGAGCATTCTAAGCTTGGCTGCTGATAAACTGGATTGACAAAACAGACATGAAAGGCAGTTGGACTACTTTCCTGACTCATGTTATTGTTCTGCAAGTCAGGGCATGAAAATTGCTGAGTTATGAAGCTAGAAAGATTGGGAAAAGGCATTATTCATGCTAAAGAAGATCAGCAGTAGTATCCATATTCAGACTTGTGCTTAACTAATTTCCATCCTGTCCTTTATCTGAGGGGCTCAGAAAGGTATATATGGGGCTGTCCTATTCTGTCCTCTCAAAAACCCTATATAGGTTATTCTGTGACAGACACTTCGGTTGAGCAGAGGTTTGAAGCCAGATCTCCCCCTTTCAAATCAAGCACTCTGTCCATTATAACTCACATCTGAAGTGATTACTAGAACATACTAGCGCAGAGCACTGAATTCAAAATAAGAATTAAGCAGACAACCTAAATTAACAACAACAGCTAAACATATTATAGCTACACACAGGTCTGCTGCCTGAGTTAATGGAAACATAGGCAGTTTCCTAAAGTTTACTATGATTCCAGGGAACCAGGCAGAGGGCCTTCTCGGTAGTGGCGCCCTCCCTGTGGAACACCCTCCCACCAGATGTCAAAGAGAACAACAACTACCAGACTTTTAGAAGACATCTGAAGGCAGCCCTGTTTAGGGAAGCTTTTAATGTTTGATGCATTACTGTATTTTAATATTCTTTTGGAAGCCGCCCAGAGTGGCTAGGGAAACCCAGCCAGATGGGCGGGGTATAAATAATAAATTATTATTATTATTATTATTATTATTATTATTATTATTATTATTATTATTATTATTCCCTTTGCTTTCTGGGTCCCCTTTCATTGTTGTTGTTGTTGTTGGTTAAATGAACTGGTAACCTAAGGTTGTAATCCTATACCCTTTTCCCTGGGAGTAACTACCACTGAACTAAGAGGTACTTATTTTTGAGTAAGCATGTATAGATTTGCACAATAAGCCTGTTCATACATTTCCCATCTCATATTTGTACCTGACTCAGTACAATGTCCTGCAGATTTTAGCTAAATTTATTTATTTATTTTTAAAGCAGCAAGGGGGGAAAATAACTATATTTTCCTTGTTTTCTCCAATTCTGCGGCTCTTCTTTCATTCTCAGATTATGAGCGGCCATTTATCAATAAACCAGAGGCTCTTCTTATCTACAAGAAGGAGAATATCTGGGTCCCATGCCTGGTATCTATTCCAGACCTTAACATCACTTTGCTCTCGGTAAGAAATCTCCCTGTGGGATGACTCAGGAATCTGCTTTATTTCAGTCTGAAGGGGAACAGAGAAAACACCTGGGGGTGTATGTGTGAAAGAAAGAAAAAAAGAAAGAAACCCACTAAAGGTGTTGTCCTTGCAAATCTGGATGAAATCCCTGGATGTAACCCCTGTGGATGTTTCCCAGTAACAGTTGTGGTTCCCCCATTTTGGAATCCCTTGCACTGTTGATTTCAGAGTCCCTTCAGATTGCTCTGAAACAGGGATGGGAAACCTGCCGCCCTCCAACTCTCATCAGCTCCAGCCAGTATGGCGAATGGTCAGGGGGAGGATGGGAACTGCAGTCCCAACAACATTACAGATTACCCATTCCCGCTCTACAGTGTTATTGATCTTCTCTGAAGAGATACTCCAGCATTATAATATATTATAATCTGGAGAAGGAAGTGAAACTCCTAGGGAGGGGAGGAAAACGTTTCATATATATATTCAGTTCTCTCTAAGGCTTCATTTTCTGGCACACCAGCATCAATTTATGCAGTTCCCCTTTTCTGTGGGTCGTACTCCACTTTCTGCAGGCTGTGAGAACCATTTCACATGCCTTGTTCCACCAAGTATATACTTTTCTGGGAGATGCATCCAATCATAGCCCCTCATGTTTGTACCTGTATGATGCATGTTTTTGAAAATACATCTTTGCTTACATTTTATAGTTTTAAAACCTATCTGGTGCACACCCAAATATAGTATGTGAAGCAGCCCTTTGCTAAAATGCATAAGCTGCAATCTTTTAAAGGGTTTCCCAGTTCTTAACAATGCTTGAAATCCTACAAGAGTCGTGGGAAACTATGGAAAGGACCACCACACTGTTTCATTTGCTGCTGTATTTACACCTCTCATGAAATGCAAAAAGAAACATTAGTCCTGGAAGGCCAGAACCAATTTCCATTACCTGAGGGAAATGGCAGCCTGTGCACAATGCAACCTCACCAGTGTCGTAAATTCACTCTTTGGGCAAGCTGTCCTCTCAGCCATTTTTCTTGCCTCTTCCTCTCCTAGAATCACAATAGTCTCATGACCAAAGCTTCATTGGAAGTGCATTTGGATTTATGTTCGGGGTGTCAGTAGACACCGCCCCCCTCAAAATAACCCACAGGGTCACATACTGTAACAGAAAGCTGTCTATAAGTTTGGAGGGATTTCCCCACCCCGTCAGGTGTGAAATATTGGAACTGGTCTTGAATAGCTCTTCAAAGAAATGGAGGATGCAGCAGTAATTATATCACCCTGCACGTCTCTTAAAAATATTTTATCTGTTTCTAGACAACCTCTCCCATATATCCAGACGGGAAGAACATTCTTTGGGACAACAAAAAAGGAATGCTGGTCCCCACTCACCTGATCAAGGACTCCTTGTTTGTTGAGTGTGAAACTTTCATTGATATGAAGCCCCGCAAATCAAGTTTCTTCCTTGTCCACATTGCAGGTGAATTTTGGAACAGAGTCAGTCACTGTGACAATCGACCTCCTAAAAGTGCTCAGGCAGTACGACAACCATTATTCACACATGAGACTTCCAGCAATTCTTGCTGCAGTCCCTTTGTAACATGATTATGAAACCTGCTATGACCAGAAGGCTTGTTTTGTATTATAAATGCCTCTGGTTTGCCTGCTACATCATCAATAAACAGCTTCAATTGTCATGCCCATGGCTTCAAGCCATGATTGAGGGATTGATTTAGAAGGTGAGGAAGGCTCCAGGCACTGGTTCTGGACCTAATCACCCAGACAATCGCCTCCAGTTCCCTCTGAGCCATAGGACCCAATGGCAGCACAACTGCCCTTACTCTTAAGGGCTTATTAGTCTCCATGCCTGGTCAAGATGCCACTAGATGTGGATAGGGATTGGCTGAGTAGTGTATCACTCCAGGCACAGGGACTGTCCCTTGAAACTTCTCCATCCATCTCAGTGAGGGCAGAAGCTGGCAACCAAGCCAAAGGTAGGAGACTTGGATGGGTTTCAGGCATCATCAGAACAAGTAGTCACTGCGGAGCTGTCTGAGGTGCTGCCACTCCAACATGACCTCGCCCTGCCCCTAATTCTGATAGATGCACGTTTGTGCCTAAGTACAATTGTGAAAATGCTAAATCTTACATATTAAAAACCAAAACACACATGCATTCACAATCATGGGAACAGGCAGCTGGTGGCATCAGAGAACATTTCAGAATAAGATAGGATGACGTGAAATGAAATTAAAGTTTAAAAATAAGGAAGCAAAATAAGCAATGTCTGGGTGCAAATAAACCCTCACATTCTATCTGTTCTATCTACAATGGCAGTCATTGTTACCCCTTCAAATGGGCACATATTCCTTGTTCAAAATGCACTTTTTGATATGGCACACCCTCATTCCTATTCCCTGCATATATCTTGCTATATTCTGTAGGATGTCAATTGACAGTTGAATAAGGAAGTGATCAACAAAGTTTAAGGTAGGGGGTTTGACCATCCAGAACCACAGTAGTTTGATAACACAGACAAATGGCTACAGAATTAAGCAAATATATGGGGGGGCATCTTAGACCAATGAGTCTGTGTTGAGTAGTTTGATTTTATTTTTTTATAAATTTGTTACAATTTTGTAGCAAGAGTTCCGTTCCCCCCCCCCCAAGGAAAAACTGTATTTGTTTAAGTAGTTGCCTTACTTTTACACCAGGGAACGAACTTTATGACATCCAGTTGTTTCCAAGGAAGGCCATGGAACTTCTAGTGGGAGAAAAACTATATCTCAACTGTACAGTATGGGCTGAGTTTAATTCGGGAGTTGATTTCCAGTGGGATTACCCTGCGAAACAGGTAGGAGTTGACATTATCTTATTCAGTTTTGGCTTCTATGGGTGGTTTGTGTGCACTACTTTTAATTTTGGATCCATGGAGTGGAAGCGGAACACACACACACCCCAATTCATGCATACTTGACAAACCTAATTACGCTTGTATAGTCACAACTGATGTTCCTTGTACTCTCTGCCTTGTTACTTGCAGCCTTCCTTTCCCCCTAAATTTACTCCCTGCAGAGAAAAAATGAAATAGCAATGCCTTCCCGAGTACATGCCAATTCAATCCAGTTTGGGGCATGTTTGCATTCACAATATATCTGACCCTCCATCACTGCTGGGATGGGCTGCAGCTCTCTGGCACAGCATCTGCTGTGCGTGCAGAAGATCCATGGCATCTCTAGGTAGGGCTGTGAATTGCCCCCTGCCTGAAACCCTAGAGAGATGCTGTCCGTCACTGTAGACAGTACTGAGCTGGAGGAAGCAATGGTTCTAACTCGGTGAAAGGCAGCTTTCTGTGTCACCACAACCCTATTCATATGTTTAATAGAATGGGTGTAGAGAAAGACGTGTATGCCAGCCCTGCCCCAAAGGTCGCTGCCCCTGTAGGCTCCATCCCCAACATTTCTGGGACATTTTGCTGAGCAGGCTAAATGAAATCAAAGGTTTACCAAGGAAGATGTAGAGAGAGGCTCCCGTGCAGGAGTTTCTTTGGGGAAGCAAGCTAGGGTGATAGAAAAAAGAGACTTGCCTTCTCCAAGTCACAGTGAGAGTCTTTGCTCCCATATTGACCCACCCTATAGACTTGCCTATGCTCGTCTTCATCGCTCCTTTTTCTTCTTGACTCCTTATCTGGGAATAATAATAATAATAATAATAATAATAATAATAATTATAATTATTATTATTATTATTATTATTATTATTTATTTGTACCCCGCCCATCTGGCTGGATTTCCCCAGCCACTCTGGGCAGCTTCCAACAAAGACCAAAAATAATGTCACACATTAAAAACCTCCCTAAACAAGTCTGTCTTCAGATGTCTTCTGAATGTCAGGTAGTTGTTTATCTCTTTGACATCTGATGGGAGGGTGTTCTCCACAGGGCAGGCACCACTACCAAGAAGGCCCTCTGCCTGGTTCCCTGTAGCTTTGCTTCTCGCAATGAGGGAACCGCCAGAAGGCCCTCGGCGCTGGACCTCAGTGTCCGGGCAGAATGATGGGGGTGGAGACGCTCCTTCAGGTCGACTGGGCCGAGGCCGTTTAGGGCTTTAAAGGTCAACACCAACACTTTGAATTGTGCTTGGAAATGTACTGGGAGCCAATGTAGGTCTTTCAAGACCGTTGTTATGTGGTCTCGGTGGCTGCCCCCAGTCACCATATGTGTTTGCAGAGGTGTTCGCACTTCACATCCACACAGTTGTGCAACACCTCATATGTCTGGAAGTTCTTCTATGCATGCACAAAATATCCCTCCACACAGCAAGCTAACATGTCAGGGGAAAACTTTTTAGCCTAAAACTCTCCTTGAAATGGTGGTTTTCCTATACACAAAGAATTCTCTTGTATGAAGGAACATCCAGTCATCTGAGCTCCGCCTGCAAGCTGATGTGGTTTAGCCCAGATACAAGTTTACTTTACCAGCTGGGATTAGGCTTTTGACTACTCTGTCATTCCCCTTTTAAATCAGCCTTCTCCAACATGGTGCCCTCTGGGTATTGTTTGACTACAATTTCCAACATCCCTGACTGTTTGTCTTCCAGCTGGGGTTGATGTAATTAGTCCAAAGTACCAGGAGGGCACCAGGTTGGGGAATCCTGCTGCGGTGGGGAGGGCGTCCTCCAAGCTTTATATTTACTCATATCTTATATGTTTATTCGTTTCCTTCTGTTGCCTTCTTCTGGCAGATGAACCGGAAGGTCACAGAACTGCCTGAGAGGCGCTCCCAACAGACACACACTGAACTTTCCAGCATCTTGATCATCCAAAATGTGAGCCTACAAGACCTGGGAAAATATACATGCAAGGCTAGCAATGGGGAGCAAGACTTGAAGGAGAGCATAGATGTCATCGTACATGGTAAAAACCATTAACTCAGGATAAGAAAACCTTGTAGGTGCTTCTGGTGTGTTAGCATGGTGGCAAACAGTTTAAAGGCAGCTGATGTCTTTGTGAAACAGTGGAGAAGATCAGATAAGATAAAGGAAGCAGTGGAGAACTTCCTGTGAAGACTGACCTTTTGTCCTCTGTTCCCTGCCATATGAAAACACGTGTGTGTGTGTGTGTGTGTGTGTGTAAGTGTGTGTGTAAGTGTGTAAGAAAGAGAGAGATTATTATGTGACACACCATGTTCTCTAGGATTATGGCATGGCAGAGCAAAGATCCAATGCTCCTGCTAGACAACAGCAAAGGATATGTTCCCAGGAGTAAGATGACATGATTCTGAGTTAAGTCATGGTGGTAACCAGTACTGATACCAAACTCCATATTATTACTGAGATGTCAGAACAGATGTTCCCTTTCTCTCTCTCTAAGGACTGCCGTTTTTATAGCAGCTGAAACTGTCCACTTGCCCTCCCTATGCCTATGTCATTCTATAGGTAGTAACTATAAACTAACCACCACCCATACAAAGAAAACTTTTACTTGAGCTGAAAAGTTCTGGCAAAAGTAGTGGTAAGTGTTAGTTAAAATCTCCATCCAATGCAAGGTTATTTGCAGGATAAGGCATGGTAGCATTCTCAACGTTTCAGAAAGACAGGTCCCTGTACCTTCACGAAGCAAACTGTGAATCAGTGTGAACAACTGTTCTCATGTCTGCACAAATGCATGGATACACAGATTCAGTATCTAATGGGCATCTGTGCATACGTGATGTTTATTTCCAAGCAGTGCATACTTCTACTATGTGTATGGATTAATGCTATCTAATCTCTGCTGTAGCTCCAGCATGTTCCTCTCACAGCTTTCACCCTGCTTTCTTCTCTCTTATCTGTCTGGTTTTCACAGAGAAACCCTTCATCAATGTGGAGTGGAGGAAGGGTCCAGTGATTGAAGCAACAGCAGGAGATGAAATGGCGAAGCTGCCGGTGAAAGTGGTTGCCTACCCCCAGCCTGAGTTCCAGTGGTAATGCACTCCCCCTCTTTGCATATGGGCTTAGCAGGCTTCAGGGCTGACCTTTGTAGAGAAGGGAAAAAGAGGAGGAGAAAGGCCCCTGTCTTACTGAAATCGATTTTGTGAGAGGAGTGACACTGCCCTCCCACACGGCTTGAGGGTTCTGATTTGGAGCCATTCTTCTTGACTTCTGTGATCCTTAAGCTTGATTCATTACCCAGCATTTTAACATTGTATAGCAAAGCAGGCTATTTTCACCGGAGACATAAAAATTCTTCCTCGTCTTGTCTCCAGAGTTCTGGCAGACGTTAGAGGCAGGGAGAAACAATCTTTCTCATCATTTGCTTTGTTGGCAAACGCACGCCACACAAACACACAAATGTTCTCCACCCACATACAAGTGCTGTCTCACATTCCCTGTGGCTATGTAAACACCTGTTAACACTTTCAGAAAGCTGAGGCCCTCCTGACTAAGGGAAAGTCGTGGAATCTGGTACTGAGGTGGCAAGTGTTTGGGTCTAGACTTGCACCTCAGTCCCAGTCAGAGGGGATAATAGCTGAGCTCCCTGGGGGTGCCACATATATCCTGATCTCATTCTGATCAGCCAGCTGGTGACACCATAGCAAGGAAAGTGGAGTTAGGGAAGTGGATTCCATCTCTCACAAACTCTCTTCATTCTGTCATATCAGCTTGTGCTGTGTGTAAAATTATAAGTAGTATAAGCCCTTCACTTCAGCCCCTTGCTCAGCAGTGTAGCAATGACTTGCCATAAATGGCACTTTTGCAAGATACCACAAGACAGTGAAGAGTCATTTCATAAGGGCTGGACACACCTGTCATTTTAAATTTCTCTCCTCCCCCCCCCCTTTTTTCCAATCTCACAGTCAGTTCTCCATGCTTCCATTTCAGTTTACAATTTTTAAAAAAAATTCTCATGAAAATTTATCAGAATTTTAGTACCCACTTCTCATATGTACATTTTTGTACACAATTTTACCTATTAAACATGATTTTGCAAGTGATTTTCTGTAACATTTTTGGATGTTATCTTCACTAACGTATGTATTTTTAAATGCACATATTTACCCTTGCATATACATTTTTAAAAAAACATTCTTTGGTTTGATAATGCATTGCAAAATTTAGAGAAGTGTGGATTTTGAGGGAAAGCTGTGTTTTGGGATCTTGTATTGTTTTGAGAAATGCAAATTAAGTAATTTGACATCACATTGCAAACCTAATTTCCCCTGCATTTTATACATCTGAATTTTGCATTAGGTGGTTGTCAGTGTTTTCCCTTTGGCCAGAAAATGCAGCAAGCTTTTCCTGGAAGGGGAGAAATTCGTGAGAGGTCTCCCTTTGAGGAAGTGCCTCCTGCCATGGACTGAAGCCCTGTGGCTGCCTTTTGGGAGGAACGTGCTAATCCACACACACATACACCTCTCTCTTTCTCTCTCTTCTTCTGCCCAGGTTTAAGGATGGAAGGTTAATTTCCAACAGGCAGTCTCAATATTCCCTGCAGATCAAGGATGTGGCCGAGCAGAACTCTGGCTCCTACACGTTGGTTCTGAAGAACGGGCCGGCTGGACTGGAGAAGAGCATTAGTCTCCAGCTGGTGGTCAATGGTAAGGAGGTTGGACTAATGGGAGAGGAATGTCCTGAAACCCTTTGCAGTTCGACAGATGTTTGTGCCTGATGTCATTTGGCCTTGTGTGGTTGTTTATTTTAGCAAGTCCGTGCTATAGAGGATGAAGGCCATAGTCCTTTGCCCCTCCCCCCCCGGCCCCAGTCCAAATTGGCCCCATGTGCATCCTACTCACAATGGGAGGGGAGCTGAGACTTCTCTGTCCTTTCAGATCAGAAAGTTATAAAATGAATGTCACTGGGTCAATTTTTTAAAATAAAAAATATAATATGATGAGTAGGGCAAGGAAAGAGTGTCAGGTTTGGAATGGGGGGACCCTCTGTTCAAATACCGTTTCCAACTGCACATAATGGCAGCAGATCCATGTATCAGGATTTGATTGTCATCAAAGTCCCTATATAAAAAGGTTTAGTGCAGGCAGGTGGGAGAAACTGAAATCTTCTCCCACCCCCATGTTCCCACCCCCACTGACACTGCATTCTAAACAAAGTTCTCTTTCATTGGGGCTTTGTTACCATTGCCAAAGCTAAAAGATAATTTGTAGGTGGGAAAAACAATTTCACTCCCCCCCCCATCCTGCACATTAAATCCCCCCTCCCTGCCCTTCTCTGCTTTGTAGGGATTCAGCACCACCAGTCTGGGGCACATTGTATTTGGCCAGGGGTAGGCAACCTAAGGCCTGGGGGCCGGATGCGGCCCAATTGCCTTCTCAATCCAGCCCACGGATGGTCCGGGAATCAGCGTGTTTTTACTTGAGTAGAATGTGTCCTTTTATTTAAAATGTATCTCTGGGTTATTTGTGGGGCATGGGAATTTGTTCATTCTTTAAAATCAAAATATAGTCCGGCCCACCACATGGTCTGAGAGACGGTGGACCAGCCCATGGCTGAAAAAGGTTGCTGACCCCTGTATTTGGCCTCAATATCAGCAGACAGAAGAATGAAATGTGGGAGGGGTATGAGGAGTAAAATTGGGGGGGGGGTGTCTCATTCAGGCTATCAAAGGATCTGCAGTCTTCTGACTCCATGATGTCAATGCAGAAGAAAGAATTGCAATAAGTGAGTTTTCCTGGACCTAGTCCAGCACCCCTAACACACCTGGCAGTCACATCACTGTAGTGTTTATAGAGGAAGAAAATAACTTCCCAGTGTTTTAAATTAGGATTGGGCAGAAGGTAGATTGGGATCTAATGGCAGACCTTTGGCAGTAGATCAGCAAGGGCTTCTGATTCCCAGCTGTCTAACAATAGCAACAGTTTAAACTCTGCACACCCTCACCCCCATGCACCAAATTAAGTGAAAAAGAACACCAGGAGCAGGATTCTCCTAACAATCCCTGTCAGCAGAAGCCCTGAACAAGGACTTTTGCCTGTGCAATGGGACTTCCCCACCTCTCCTCCCACCCACCATGAACTGGTTCAGAGGGGGCTGGAGAACTCCAAGAACAGCACATTAAGGGAGAAGAGGGGGTCATTCGGCAAGCTGAAATGCTTGCACATTTGGAAGTCTATAATAGTGCAGTATTGAATTCCACCCAATGAATGGGTGTTTTGTGTGAAGGACTTGTGAGCTTGGTTATGGGAACTGCTCATGCATTCCTAGACTGAGCATGTGCTCAGAGGCTCCTTGTTCCTTAATTCTGAACTTACATCCACCTACCTGATCCACTAATTTGCACCTGGTTCTGGTTGGTGGTCCTTGAAGTTGTACTAGAAAACAAAGTACCGTAGACCTCGCAAGCCTGACGCCCACCCAGCCATACTCTAAATGCACCCATAACTTAAGCTCAGGTTATTTTATCCATTGCATTTAGTAGATAATTTCTTAAATGAGAGGTGTGCCAGGTAATTGTACATTACCTGCTGGTAGTTCAGCATTTGCTTGCTGTCCTGTAACAGTTGCCCTCAAGCAATGATGTGTCATTCTATTCCTCAAAACAATGACTTCCAACAGGGGCAGGGAAAGACCAATGTACACTGCCTTCATAGTGCTATCCTGCTTAATAGAAGGCAGCACCAACATTGGCCTGTGGGGTGGAGCCACAGATCCACTCTCACAATGCCAGCATCACTTACATTGCACCTTACCTGTATGGAACCTCCCCACCCCTTCCCCACTCTCACCTGGTAAGCAGCAACAACCTTGCTGCTGGGAAGCTAGTGTTGCAGCTCCACTCCACTGGGTGAGGCATTTTTGGACAGAACACGGCACTGGTGAGGTTGAGGCTGCACAGGAGCACCAGCTGAGCCAATCAGGTGATTCCCACCCTGACATTGCTGCCCCATTCCAGCCCTGCCCAGGTAAGCTGCAGTGACATCAGTGCTGCTGGGACCTAGAGCAATTCTAAGGGAGAGGAAGGAGTATAACAACTACTACACAGCAGCAGCAACGCGAGGTTGGGAGGGGAGGGAGACAATTGAGGGAGATAGTGTGGGTGATTAGAGGATTGGCAGAGAGAGCAGCAGAGGCAACCATCCCAGAACAGTTATTATCTACAAAGCTGATACATCAACGTTCTTCTTATTTCAGTTCCTCCACAAATCCATGAGAAAGAAGCAACTTCACCCAACATCTATTCCCGTAAAAGCCGACAGGTGCTCACCTGCACTGTGTATGGCATCCCAGCACCAGAGAAGATCCAGTGGCAGTGGAGGCCTTGGACACCCTGCCCAATGTTCTCCCGTCACAATCTGTAAGTGACTGGCCTCCTTTGATCTTTGCCGTGTTCTTAATGCTGCAGCAAGGGAGGAAGACCTTGGCATGCTTCTTCATGCAAATGCATATGAGATGGTCACCGCAAGAGGGTCACTAGGGATGTGCATCGGATGAATGCCAAAGCGGGCTGCTTTGGACAGATTTCAGGCGTCTCTGAGCTAAAGTAGTATCTCTTCAGTATGCCCCAAACCAAAGGGGGATTTGGGGCACTTCAGATATTTGGATATTTAAAATGTTGCTGGTTATGTTGTAGAGGTGTCGCTAGGAAAGTATGCCATTTTCATAATAAAATAGTTGCCCACAAAACCAGAGGGAGAGAAGCAAATCCCTTTTAGTTCTCCCCATCCTCAAAAAGCACCCAGCACAAAAAAACATTTTGTATTTTGGCAGGTTTCTTACAAAGAGGGGGCTGTCTGGTGTATGCTATTTGCATACAGATTGCATACAAAATAAGAGGGGAGCTTAAGTGATTTCTTTTTTGACCATCCTAAAATGGAAAAGCCTGCCGTTGCAGGAAAACCACTATGGCTAGATAAAAAGTGCCAGAGTGCATCCTCCCAGAAAAGGCAAACAAGAGAGCAAATTTCATACACTTCTGCCAAAAGGTAAAAGAATTGTGAACAATTCTGTTTTTGTTTTTAAAGGTGCCTAGTACAAAAACTAATGGAACTATTTCTCTGTAATTTGGCAGGCTTTATCCACTAAGCCTTGAATTTTAATGCGAGTCCATTAAAAATGAAACTGTTTTTTGTTTTCCTATTTGTTCCTTGCAAATTTGGATTTGGACCCAAACCAAAATGGGTAGCCTCCGTGTTGGTGTTGCTAACTGTTGCTGTTGCTGCTGCTACTGTTGCTGTTGTTACTTGCCTGCCCTTCACTTTAAGGTGCCAGGACAGGCTACAACAATTAAAACACAATGTTAAAAATGGATTAAAACAACTTACAGTAACAGAAATGAAGCCATTTGTGTGCAGTGGCTTCTTGCACTTAACAGGACAATATTTCTCCACACTGCCTTTTGGAGAACATTTGTAGTGGAATGGAGAGTGGTGTGAGTACCTGTCCATTTGAAGGAAATGCCATAATGTTGGCCAGGAGCTAAATGCATACTGTTCCTTCACTTTAAAACCTATGACTAAGACCTAATTCAAATGTCATAATAAGCTGGTTTTATCACCTTGATCTCAGAGAGGTAGTGTTGTCCAACATCTGTAGGTAAAAGTATAAATGGTGGTCCTTGTGCAAGAGCATCAGTTTTTTATTCATATGAGTGGAGTAGACAATGAGGTTTACCCTCCTGCCTGCATCTTCTAGTCCCAAGAGAGGGGACTATTCATTTGGCCCACAAAATGCTCCCTCCTTATGGGTATGACTGGAGTGGCATGAAACCTCACTACTGGAAAAGAGATTCCATGCTTCTCTAGCAACTAATTGTGCCATGGGCTGCATTTTAGATTTCTCATGGAGCAACACAAAGGAGCAGGGTTAAGAGCAGGGGTTTAGAAAGGTTTTTCATCTGGTGTTGAATATGTAAAAATGTTGCTGATTACTCCTGCATAGAATTATCCTGCTAGTGCTTTTTCTTTGATTTCTCTGGCCACTGAGGACTGAACTATTGGCTTAGGTCCAAACTAGGCATGCCATGGGAGATTCAAAAACTAGGCATGCCATGGGAGATTCAAAAAGAAAGACAAGCAGCTACAGAGGGCTCATATTTGGATTGAAATTGCTGTGTTTGGGAAGGGAGAACATAGCAATACAGTATGGGTAGATGAACATTTTTGCCCTCAGAGTTGATTTAAAACAGGGAAATGTAATGCAGGCATAGGGGTGTTAAAAAGCAAAACAAATAATTCCCCCACAACATGCCAGTGACAATCTGAATGAGGGACCCTGTGGCTACTTTTAAATATTTTTAAAAGCTGGGGAACCTGATCCCAAAACTCCTGCATCAATTTCAGGTTTGGCCCTTGGTGTCTGAAAACTGGTTAGGATCTAGGCCCAGTTTAAAGTGCAGCTAAGAAGCAATCATTCACAAACATGAACAGGCCAGCAGCTGCATGAAAAGGCAATTTGTAAAGTGGACTCAACTCAGCCATTTGACAGAAAAAGAACAAGAAATGCAGTGGTCTAACATGAAGAATCGCCTATAAATAAGTGGCTCTTCAGTCTTCACAGACATCTATCAAACCAAATGCTGCTTTGCCTGGTGCAGTTTGCACCATCTTAGGAAGCTGTAGAGATTTGTTACCCTCTTCAAGAGATTTGTTTCTGAGCATGCTAGTGGCAGAACTCAAAACTTGCCTGCTGCTTGTCTGCAGGGACAATGGAGGCAGAAATTATTACAATGGCAGAGTTGTGAGGTTTTCAATGTGTGTGGGTTTTTCCTGCAGAAAATTTATGTAGCTGCCAGAAAATGTCTAGGTAGGAAGTGGCATCTAAGGCGTTTAATACTCTATTTAACAGAAACAGACTTAGAAAGATCGATGGGAGTCTGATACAAAGTTTTACAAAGATGTGTTTCAATGCCCTTGTTGCTTACCAGAACAATATCTCATAAAAACAAATCTATATGAGTACCGCTGTATAATTCATGCACCTCAGAAGGTTCTAGTAGTGCTAATAAATAAAGGGGTTTTTTTTAATAGCCAGAATGCAGAGTGAGATGATCCAGTGGTTGTTGAAAATAAAACTAGATAAGAATATGTTTGGACCCCAAAGTGTTGGTGCAATGAAAAAATGGGTAGACTGTATAAAGAATTCCCTAGATGCCAAAATCCAGGTTTGGGCCAAGTACAGAAAAAGTTGCACAGGCAGTAAAACCTGGATTAGTTACAGTAGTGAAAGTTCCCAAATTATTGGTATAGGAACTCAAGAGTGGCTTGTTAGAGCCATGTGGCTAAGCTGGAGCAACCAGCTTAGCCTCTTCACATGCTGAGCTTCTCCCACAGACTAGGAAGAAACAATAGGCTTGATTACCTAGTTCCTCCCAAGGTGAGGGGAAGTGGGCATAACTAAGCCTGGCAAAACAGCTTACTCTGTGGTATTAACCCCTTCATGTGTTAATTAGACTTAAGCAAGTTGGTTATATGAGGCTGGTTATCCCACACAAAGAACTTATGTTACTTCAGTAAATTCACAAAGACCTTGGCAGAAGCTTGAAATAGCAAATCTGTGAAAGCCTGCAAAAGTGACTGAACAGTATGTTACCCCAGCAGTGGAACGTACGCTCCTGCCACCTAAATTGGGTGCATAGGGCATGCCCTAAGGGGGCAGGGGTGGTGGGAGCCTGCTGTGCCCAGCCAGGCACGAGAATGCTGCCTTGGCGGCACCCTCACACAGCACTGCCCAGCCAAGGAGAGGGGCAGCAACACTGCTGCTGTGACTATCCTCCTTCTCTCCGCCTCCCAGGTCAGACCTGGCCCAGGAGCCGGAACCAGGCCCAGTGAGGGAGTCTGGGAGGGGCGCCTAGTCATGCCCCTCTCAAAACTGTGCCCAGGGCCATGCTCCCCACACACTACACCTCTGTGTGACCCCAAGATCATATTTGAGTCAAAGTGACAACGAAGCTTTAGTAAAAGCTGAGTGAATGTAGAAGTAGCAGATACAAGCAAGTTAAAGTCATAAGGCAGAATGTATGGAGCTGTTGTAATACATAGTGATAGGAAGACTCATAAAAGGTTTTGGACTCCAAGATGCCTGTGACTACATCAAGAAGCAGAGAGATAAAAAGAGCCCATTAGATTGGGAGAAGAAGAATGTGTGAGAGAAAGAGAGAACAAGAATACAAAACAAAGTGGTTCACTTTGTTTCCACTGTGTGGAGGGAAACAGTTTTTGGAAACATTAACACAGAATTGAAACATAGGGCAGGAGCCATTTAATAAATGAGAATTTTACTGGCCTTCAGCATTTTAACTCCAAAACAAATCCCTTAGTGCAACGGTTCTGAGAATGTGAAGTAGGCTTGTCTCCAAGGAAACTTGGGCAGCTTGCTAAGAAAGGCTTGAACTGCTTGTTTTCTCCCAGACTGTTTAGTATCTGTGCTTCAACTGGGTGATAAGCAGGGTGCTTATTTTCCCTGTCCCAAGCAATGTAGCTCAAAGAGCTGTGGAGGCTGCTAAAAGGGTAAAGGACCCCTGACAGTTAAGTCCAGTTGCGAACGACTCTGGGGTTGCGGCGCTCATCTCGCTTTACTGGCCAAGGGAGCCAACGTTTGTCCACAGACAGTTTTTCTGGGTCATGTGGCCAGAGCAGCACATGGAAACGCCATTTACCTTCCCACTGGAGCGGTACCTATTTATCTACTTGCACTTTGACACGCTTTTGAACTGCTAGGTTGGCAGGAGCTGGGACTGAGCAACAGGTGCTCACCCCGTCACGGGGATTTGAACCGCCGACCTTCCAATCAGCAAGCCCTAGGCTCTGTGGTTTAGACCACAGCGCCACCTGCATCCCTTGTGAGTGCCCCATAATTTTCCTTTTTCTCTTGCTGGTTGACTGGAGAAGCTTATGGTGATTTGCAGTGGCATTCGGTATGCACCAGTTTGGAAGAGGCAGTAGTGCTAGAGGTTCTTTTCCTCATGGAGGCCCTGTTTGACCAGGTGTGACAGGCTCCGGATGTGGTGAATGTAGTTGTGGAACTGCCCTTAGAAACAAGGACAATTTATATGACCTCTGTCTCTGTCTGAATGGTTATTGTGCAGGAGACAAGCTGCCTCCTGTTCCTTTGGGTTCTGCTGGCAGGACATTTTACAGCAAAGGTCTATTATTATTGAGAAAGAAAGATAGAAAGAGGCCTCTAAGATAGACAGGAATTTGACAGGGAAGCATTATTGACCCAGGAGGAAGTGGGGCATCTATAAAAATACTGATGCCGTAAATGTACTGTTTGACTGTCTGAGGAAACAAGGGCATTTCCAGTCCCATCAGAATGCTTTGTGGCCTTGTCAGGAAGGAGAGGAGTTGTTGAATTATTAGCACTGTCTCCCAAGGCCACAATCTTTATGCTTATCCCAGCTTCAGAGGATGCATCATGATTTCCTGTTGTTTAAACAGATTCTCACTCTTGTTATGGTACACTAAGTGTGCTAAACATCTGTCCCCTCATCTTCTCTAATGAAGGCATGTTGTTTGGGCGGAGGAGCACACTATCTGCCAGATGAATTTGGGCGCCAGAACTGTCCAACACTCTCAGAAATGTTTTGGGCCACCAGTTGTCCATACTTGGTCTACTGCATACACAGCAGTGCAGACACTTTATCCAGGTACCCACATTGCATTACATTTGAACCCAACTTTCCAGCAGAGACCTTCTGACACATGTTGCAGGATCCCACACCCTGTAGCATACTCTCTCTTAACTCTCAGTCAACGTCCCTTAGATGCATATCAATCCCCTGACCTCCCACATTAAAAACTCTTTCAGGTTGTGTGCACACCATATATTTAACACGCGCATCCACACAGCATGGCATGAAGGCTATATTCTTCTCCTGCTTTTGCTCCCCAGACACTGGCACCCCATATGGTCAGGGTTCCAGGCAGAGGGAAGGGCAAGGTTCAGGGAGTTTAACTGTGCAGGCATGGCAAAGGAGCCAGTCCAGTGCTCTTGCCACACCATCACCCTGCCTGCACCACCTTGAGTTTTCTGCACCTTACCACCCCACCAACTGCTGCTGGCTCCATATAACAATCTGATAGTTGTGGGTATATGAAATATCCTTGCATTTTTTACCCCTTTTTAAAGCAATCTAAGCTAGTGGCTATCACCACATGAAATGGAGCGCATTGTTTACTACATGAAGAGAAGTGCTTATAATATTCCATCTCTTCTGACTCTCTTGCTATCACTGGCGATCCTTGATTTCTCATACTGTGGGAGAGGGAGAACATTTTCTCTTTATCCGTTTTCTCTGTACCATGCAAAGTTTTATAAGGCCATCTCGTGCTCCCCCTTAGCCATTTCCCCTCTCCTCCTAATTATATTATAGGCAGCATTGTATGTTAATGCCCTGTAATCTTCCCAATTACTTCTTTTATTGGCTAACCAAATCTCCTGTTTCTCTCTGTCTCTTCTTCTTTCATGGCTTCTGGATAAATAGGAGCAGGAGGAGGACTGTCCGGCGCCATCAGCGAGACCGGATGCCCGAGTGTAAGGACTGGAAGGATGTGTCGCAGCTGGATGCTGTGAATGCCATTGAAAGCATTGACACCTGGACAGAGTTTGTGGAAGGAAGGAACAAGGTGAGGCCACATGTTTCTCTTTGTCCTTTCTGCGTTGGAAAGAGGTAGAAGCACCTCGAGCTCATGAGACGGAGCCTTCTCAGGCCAAACTGTTTTAGCTGATTTTGCAACATGAAGCCAAACTGTGAGTTGACTTCCATCATGTGGCCAGTTAGTTATGCAGCTAAATGATTACGCATTTAGTAATCAGTTTTTGTCTTATCTATACGTTTGTATGAAAAACCAAAGCCAGTTTTGGATAACCCATTAAGATCCTTACTACCAATTATGATAGTAGAGAGAAAAATGAGGTATAAAATGTGAAGACTGACATTTCTGAAGACATTCACATGAAATAAAAAATAGTTCACAATCCGGGGGCAGGGGGGGGAAGGACTCTGAAGAAATGAAGGCTGCAGAGTGTGAAACTTCCATAGCTGTCATGTACTCCTAATATAGCTGACATTACTCAAAGGTTAAGAATGCACCAGATTTATGTGAATGGCACTGGCAAATTTGGGGACAAACGTTGTATGAGTGTGCAAAGGAAGGAATACTAGAGACAATGATAATATTGATCTAAATTTGCATTGCTTTCAGTGAATTCAGTACTGAATGTATGCTTATTCAATAGAGTGATTTAAAAGGTGAACATTAAATTAGAAGGTATTGTCCACTGTGAGTCAGAGCATGGCTTTCTTCATAGAGGAATGAGATCATCTATGAGCAAGCTGAATGGAAGGCAGAGTGCAGTGGAATATTCTAATGCAATGAATATATATGTATATGTTTATATAAAATATTTCTAACCTGAACTTAAATACTGAACATAAATACATCAAATTGCAAACTACCATAAAAACAAGCAGGAACCATGTTTATTTGGTGTTAGTGATATAGTAAATAACAGCAATCTTCATTCTTCAAAATAAATTCACTGCTGACATCCTATAAATGGCTAAGGAAATACATGAATTTTGAGTTAGTGCCAAAAAGACAAAAGACATTCTATAGCTGGGGTGCCACCACAGAAGATGCCCTACACTATTCATTCCCAACTCCATTCCATAAGAATATATATCACAACTGTTTTTAAGACTCAGGTCAGCATTCTGATTATTAAACTACACTTTGTCCTACGTTAAGCTATATTCAGTGAAACTGCTGGAAATTTAATTTGATGTCGCGGTGGAAGAACCACCTTGGTACTGCTAAATATAAGGGGTGGGTGGGAATTGGAATTGAGAACTTGAGGTGGAATGGCAGGGAGAACCCTTTTCCTATCCTTATTTTTTGCCCCCGAACTACTGTGCTTCAGCCATTTTTCTCCTGGTGGGAATTTCATAATGCCATTCTGGGATGGTGGGACAGTTGAGGTAGGACATTTAAGGGGTAAAAAACATAGGTAACAAGAGTCCAACTCTTCCCTCTTGCTCATGCTGTGCTTTTAGTTGCCCCACTCACCTGCCCCCTACTTTCTCTCGATTCAGCTACCAGACTCAATGGGCCATTATGAACAGTTTGGCCCTGTACACTATTCCAGTACAAATGTGTGAATCCAAGTGTACGAAGCATTGCTTTGAAGTGTGAGAGGTTCCATTGGATATTACACTATATTTCCTTTCTGGAATGATTTTTTTTTCTTTCTCTCCAGTCCTGATGCATGACTAGCAGGCATTTAAAGGCTATTTCTTTCCATCCCCCCCCCCCCTGTATAAATGCCAGAGTCATGTGTGCTTTTCTATGACTAGTTTCCTGTTCTAGGTGACAATGTCAGTTACCAAACACGCGTGCATAATAGTGATGCAGGCTAAAGAACAAACAAATGGTTCCCAGTTTCCTGAAGTCACTTCCTGTTTTCATACACCCCTCCAAAATCACTTCCTGTTCCAATTTCAGTCAGGAGTTGGAAAGCAACGGAAAGGATGATGGGAAGGAGAGAGGCATGTTTCATGCTCTGATTCAGGCTGCGTTAATGGCTTATACCAAGAGACAGTCTGTTTTCTGAACCTATCCAAATAATAGACAAGTCATATTTAGTGATATTATTTGGGATAGTAATTTAACATATATTACATTCACTTCTTTTACTTTCCTTTCTCTCCTTCAACCCATTTTTCCCCTGCTTTGTCCTTTATAGGATCCATTGCCGTATATATTTCTTTATCCCCCCCACCAAGTTACTAGTAGGGAAAGAAGCATGAATAGAAAACATTTGTAAATAACTTGCAATTCTGACTCATCCAGTCAGCCCCTTAAATGGTTGGGTTCTGGAAAAGAGAGCCGTAACCCTCCTGGAGTGGTGTCTCTAAAAGCTGTCTCGCATTTCCATTATGTGATGGCTTTTTGCGTTTGTTTGTTTTATTGTTGTTAGCTACCTGAATCATATTCGGTGGAAAGGTGGGCTATATGTTTCATAATATGAGTATGCCATTATAGGAAAATAGCTAGTCTTTTGGCCTTCAATACTTTTGCTAATGGAATTGATATAATTTTCCAGAACATTAGGAAAGTCTCCTGTCTATGAACAGGTCACTAGATGCAGCTCTAGGTCCCACTATTTAAATTTCTTTGTTTCATTTGATACCAGTTCAAGTAGAGGAAGAACCAAAAGTTGCTGGTTTTCCCACTGAGCGACAGAGTGGCTCTGCTTCCTTTCTTCTTCCTCTGTGACAGTCTGATGGAATGGCTGCTACTAAATGACCGCTGATGCGGGGAGAAGCCTGGTGGAGCTGGTTTCTCAGCAGAGCTAATGGAATGGCCCTGCTTCCCTCCTTCATTGCAACCTGATGGAATGTCTGTTACAAGACAACAAACGAGGAATAAACTTCCCAGGGTTAATTGATTTCATTTGATGAATGAATTTCTAACCAGCCTTTCAGTTTACAAAAAGGATTCCCTAGAGCACAGACTGAAAGCCACTGCTATGTAGTTTCTGAAATAGAAGAAAGCAGGACTATGTGAATAGGAGGAATAGGCTTATAACACCAGAATAGTTAATTTCCGATCATAGGTTAGAAGACCAATTGAAGGCAATAGGAATTAAATCTAGATGATGGACGTTGTGCATACCCTGCATGGTTTTGTACCGCAGAATTTGTTAAATATTATATTGGTTTAATTGCACTAACCAGCAGCTGTGTTGACATTTTGTGGACCACTGCATATATCATTAAAGGAACTGGAGGTATCCTTCCACAGATGATCTGCAAAGGTCAGCAGAACAGATCCATCTTAGAGTGGGCTTGTCCACGTTGGAGCATTACTTAGCTCTTAATCCACCCCCCACCAATTCAAATTAGACTGGAGTAGTCTTTCCCATTCATACTAGCAGGCATTCTCTTTTGCATTTGTTGTAGCCTTCTAATTTCTTGATTTTATTATGCCAGTTAAGCACTGACAGGACACGCATGCAGGTAGCTATATGTGCACCTTGTTTTGTTTTGTTGTTTCTTGTGCAATTTTCTAGTTCTGTGCAAATCTGAGGGATCAAAAGAATATCAAAAGAATAAAGTATCAAAAGAATATATATATACACACACACACACACACACACAAAATATCAAAAGAATATATATATACACACACACACACACACATATACATATACATATACATATACATATACATATACATATACATATACATGTGAATGACTAGGCTCCTGACTCACTACTACTAGGATGCTGGAAAAGAAATGAAATCAATTGTAAATTTCAGCACCCACTTTTCAGATGGCTGCCCAATTTAATTGGTGTAGAAATTTTTCATGTGCTTTCTTTGTGCAATTTTCTGGTTTAGTGCAAATCTGTGGGATCAAAGGCTGGGGGTGGGGTGGGGTGGGGAATCCTGCATTCAGGAGTGCACCACAAACAGTTACGGGCACAGCTGGAAAAGCAATGAAAGCACCAAGGAAGTAGCAGGCATGGAAAGGGCAGTGGCAGAAAGTGAAAATTGATTTACCCATCCAAAACACACCAAAACAAATGATCTGAAACCCTGAGTGAAGTGGTTTGCAGCCAAATTTTCCCCAGTTTATCACAGTATCCCCGTATTGCGTAAACCTAAATTTACAGGGGGAAAGCACTGAGATTGGTGTTGTTTGAGGGTGACATCATGTGGACTAAGCAGATTAAATGGGAATGCAAACAGCTGCAAACACACTGAACTGTAGTGTGGACAAGCCTAGTGGTCCCACCCATACATTTCTCATCTGTTGCTTTTCCTATAGTTTGCACTACATCTGCAATCCTCTCTTTAAACAGGGACAAAAGATGGCATTTGTCTGGTGTACACCTCTTTGTTCCTGTCCTTGGCTTCTCCAAAATTCTGTGTCAGGTCATTATGCACCATCTGTTTGTGTATGGCTACTAACCCCCTTTCAACCTACTTCCCTGTAAGCAGAATGGCAGCACATAAATAAAGTTTGCTGCCCCTGATTTAACCCTTTTTATTGAGGGGAGTGTCTCAGTGCAACAGCAACATTTCAGTAGGGGAAGTGGTGAATGGAGATCACAGGACAATACTGAATGATAAGCAAACTATCAGTGGAAACAAAATGAAGAGATAGGAGAAACTGGACAAAAATTGAATGGGTGGTGCAAACATACCCTTAAATATTTCATCATGCAATTCCCCAGAGCATAAGAATGAGCATCCTCTTCCTTCCTGGAAGGTTGGTAAGAAGCTGAGAAGTCTTGCGTTTCCACATTTTAAATGTCATTCATGTTGCCCATTCTGTTTCTTTACCAGACGGTCAGCAAACTTATCATCCAAGAAGCCAACGTTTCTGTCATGTACAAGTGTGCAGCCTCTAACAAAGTTGGCCGTGATGAACGGCTCATCTATTTCTATGTAACTAGTGAGTATCATAAAGAATGTATGTTGGGGGGGGGTGTCAGTCCTTTGTCTTTGCATCTGACCTTCGCTCACAGACCCTTTGAATGGTTCATGAGTGTTTTTAAAAGCATTACTGCCATGATGTGCTCACAATCAGACAGCACTCTCTCTCTCTCTCTCTCTCTCTCTCTCTCTCTCTCTCTCTGTGTGTGTGTGTGTGTGTGTGTTTGTTTGTTTCTATGGCCTCCTCAGGGACCGAAGATACATATCACTGGAAGACATGGACCTTTTAATAAGGGCTAGTGGTGAATTAATTTTTTTCTCAGATTTCAAAATCTGTACAGTTTCAGATTATCAGATTTTTAATAATATAGGAGTTCCCTCAAACTTTGTCAAAACATTGAGTTTGAGGGTAAATCTCTAACTTTGGTTCTTATAGTTTAGTCAGCAGAGCCACACATTTGCCACCTCAATTTGTCTTTCATTATCATGATCAAAATTTGAGCTTTGTAGCTGAAAGATGAGTTTTCAAATTGGGATTTCACAGAATCATAGAATTGTAGAGTTGGAAGGAACCCCCAGGGTCATCTAGTCCAACCCCCTGCAGTGCAGGAATCTCAACTAAAGCATCCTTAACAGATAGCCATCCAACCTCTGCTTAAAAACTTCCAAGGAAGGAGAATCCACCGTCTGTAGAAGGAGACTGTTCCACTGTCAAGCAGCTCTTACTGTCACAAAGTTCTTCCAGACGCTTAGTTGGAATCTCCTTTCTTGTAACGTGAAGCCATTGCTTTGGGTCCTAACCTGGAGCAGGATAAAACAATCTTGCTCCATCTTCCAAGTGACAGCCCTTTAGATGTCTGAAGATGGCTATCATATCTCCTCTCACTGTCATCTTTTCAAAGCTAAGCATACCCAACTCCCTCAACTGTTCCTCATAAGGCTTGGTTTCCAGGCCCTTTTGAAAAATTCACTTTGCAGATGTTTATATTTGAGCATTCATCGTTTGATTTGCGATTTCATTTTTTCAAACTGGCTTCATCTGTAACAAAAACATGGGCCTCCACCTCCTTAGTAAAGTCTGCATCCAGAATAAAACATATCCACTATGAGATGTTAAAAAGCCAGGCTGGTTTCCACTGCAAATAAGAGTATGCAAGAGATGTCCTGGAGCTAGAAAAGAGAAAATACAAACTCAGTTCCTCTCTCATGCTTCCTGTGAGCAGATATTTGCTAGTGAAGAGATCAAAGCTCTCTTCCACGAAAATGCTGGATCATGCATTTCCCAAGTGTTCCTGGTGCAGTAGCACCCCCTAGTGCCCTGTCGCTGAATAGACTCTCTGTGGTGTCCCAGTTTCATTACATATTTAGAAAGTTGGGTTTTTGTCTCTTTAACAGATTTCTTCAACCAAGTTTGGGACTACAACTCCCAGAAGCACCCAGTGGACTGTGCTATGGAGTCAGCCTCCTGACACTGGTGTCACTTCCACTTCCCAGAGTAGAGCAGCACAGTGGCAAGGTTGGGGCTGGATGATTGCACCGGTGGGAGCTCCAGAGTGGCTCTGCTGGTGTGCCAACGCAGCCCTGACCTTGCCACTCATAGTATAATAGTAAATCATAGTATAATAGTAAATTATAAATCATATTATACTAAGTCATAGTATAATAGTAGCGATTTCCTCTTATCAGTGTTTGGATTGTAGCTTTATTCATTGGTGGCTTTTTTTCATTCTTCTCTGTGTGTGGACAAAGCCAAACCTTTCATTCAGCATATTTGAAGCGACCATTGTGCATGCATTTAAATAAACACATACAAGTAAGTGGTTTCTCCCATTCCTTAACCATACAGCCTTGAGCACATAGAATAGAATTCCATAGGCATAGCCTGAGACTGGTATTTCAGCTTTTGCAATTCCGTCACACATCTGTTTCCTTGTCTTGTTTTCCTGGCAGCCATCCCAAATGGGTTTGAAATTGAATCGCAGCCTTCAGAAGAGCCCATTGAGGGGCAAGACCTGAGGCTAAGCTGCAATGCTGACAATTACACCTATGAGAACCTGCAGTGGTACCGACTCAACCTTTCGACGCTGCATGATGAAGAGGGCAACCCGCTGGTCTTGGACTGCAAGAATGTCCACCACTATGCGACAAAGATGCAAGGAGAGCTGCATTTCAAACCCAACTCCAATTATGCTGCTTTGACACTCACCATTCCAAGTATCTCACTAGAGGACGAAGGGGACTATGTGTGCGAAGTGCAAAACAGGGAGAACAGCGAAAAGCACTGCCACAAAAGATACATCTCTGTGCATGGTAAGGACCACTCTGAAAGTACTCGTCAGGTTAGTTGGCAGGACTTCATGATGCTGAAAGATGTATGGAAAAGAGAATGTTTGGCCATGACAAAGCAGTGGTAGCACTGGCTATAGGGAATTGCAGCCACTAGGCTGCAGCCTAGATTGAGATATAATCTTTGGGCCACAGATTGATCCAGAAGGCACTTCTTTTTTGGATCATATATTCTTGTTAGAATCCTGAGACAACATAGTTTGCACCAAAAGAAATAACAAGGGTAGGTGCTAGCCCTAATAGCTGGAGAAACATCAAGAAAAGGAGAAACTTAGACTAGGCGAAAGTAATAATTCCAATGCCAAATAAAATTATGTCCATTCATATGTCTGGTTTATTATTTCTGTATTTTTATGAGGCTGACTCATGGTTTAAAATGCCCAGTTTTACAATAATAAGGTTCATAGTGGTCCTGAACACGCCAGGAGTCTCATACTGGCAACAGCAGGAATCTTGTTAAACTTCTTACTAACATTTCAAATATTGTTTCATGATTAACAAAATGCCCCCTGTCACAGCTGTAGTCCAGCTATATCAGAAGGACCAAATGTTTCCCACTCCTGCTATAGAGTGTTTCTTCTTTACTGTTCTGCCAAATTGTTGTTGTTTTTTTGGTTGATCACCTTCATTTACCATAACGTCCCTCTTTTAGCTCTAGAGGTCCCCAGGTTGAAGCAAAACCTGTCAAACATCTTGGTGAATGTGAGTGATTCCATAGAGATGCGCTGTAAAGTGGATGGCACACACATTCCAAACATCAGCTGGTATAAGGATGAGAAGCTTGTAGAAGAGGTCTCAGGTATGGCTGGTTGAAGATATTCATGGGGGAGGGAATGAGTGGCACATGAATTTTCCTGCTTCCTAGTGGAGCCTTGCAAGGCTCTGGGTTGGGATATTCAAATTCAAATTCAGGCTGGGTTGTATGCCCAGGCAACGGTGTGTTGGTGCATCTAGTTCAATAACATTCCAGGTGCCTTACCAACACAAGTACATTGGCGTAGCCAGTGTGATGTTGTGAACAAGTGTTAGATTTGTACAAGGAAATCCCACCCAGCTATCAAGCTCTTAGGAAGATTTTGGATCAGTTGCTTTCTCTCATCTTACCCTTCCTCACTGGGTTGTTTTGATGATAAAATGAGAGTGGAGAACAACTCATGTGTGCCTACTAGAGCAAGGGTGTAATTAATTAATAAAGACTTTCCATACTTCTTGCTTTGCTTCCTCTGTGTACATATATCTGCAAACCTATACCAAGAGGCATTATCAGTTATAGCTGTAATTAATGCACAGGAGCAGAGCAATTATAAAAGTTTATGCTACTGTAAAGATTGTGAAGATGTTTCCGAAGAACAAGCAGGCAACACAGATGTTATTCCTGCAGTTTGATTTAAGCCGCCTCTTCCCCACAAAATAATTACTTGCATCTTCATTTTAAACTTAAATTGAATTACATTTATATGAATTACATTTATATCCTACCTTTCTTCCGCTGTGGAATCCCAGGCACCATACATGTGGAATCCTTGTGGTCACCCATCCAGGTACTGACCATACCCAGACCTGCTTAGCTTCAGTGTCATGTGGCCTCATGTACCTTCAGCCCATCCCTTGGGAAATATGGGCAGCAATCCCAAATGCATGTAAAGGAACCACAGGCAATGCTTGAGCAGTCACTTCTGTTTTTGCTACTGAAATTCTGATAACTATGGGGTAGGATAAGATTAAACAGCTTACCTCATCAGTTGTGTGCTTAAAAGCTACAGGAAAATATTTGACTACATGGGCAGTTCCCATTCACCAAAGTAAATGGTGCATTTGGACCCCAGTTTCATTCTACTGACCTGCAGTGGCAAACCAATCAATTTTAAAATCTTTCTTAGAGAAGATTTATGCCATAAAGATCATGGAGAAAACAATTTGTTCTATGGTTTGTTACTTTACCATTAATGTGTGTCATGTTATGCTCTTTGACCACTGAAAACCTCCACAAGCTTTTTTTATCTGTATAGCCTTCAGGAGCTATCTAACTAGTTTCTGACTTTTATCCATAATGAGGTGGGCTAAAATAAATTCCAAAAGAAAATTGGGAATTGTAAGAGCTGCAAAAATTAAGAGTTGCAGAACTGTGGATTATGAAGCCACAACCTGTGATTTGTTTATATCTCCGTACTGGCACACTGCATTTTGTGAAAATTGCGTACTGCATCTGGGGGCTACTCTTTCACAAATATTACTTCATTGCTGGGGGATGAGGCATATGAAAGTGACCAAGTGCTGATTACAACAGCATGTGGCGAGCAGTGGTGAAAAGGACTGGTCCCAGTTTTATTTCCATACACTAATTTTAGTCCAGGCTTCCGCTTTGAACTAGGCCAGAGGCCTGAGGATCCCAGCCCTCCCTAGACACCACTAGTTCACACCTGAAAGCCCTTCCCCTTCTGCCTGTTTCAGGAATTGACCTGGCAGATTCCAATCAGAGGCTGAGTATCCAGAGGGTGAGAGAAGAGGATGCTGGCCTTTACCTGTGCAGTGTCTGCAATGCCAAGGGTTGTGTGAATTCCTCCGCCAGTGTCTCTGTAGAAGGTACTCTTACTAACTTCAACCCCCTAAGCCTGTAGAGGGAAATGTTATTTGAAAAGAAAGCAAAAGAAAGAAAGAGGGATCCCATCAGAATAAAGGCCATGCCAAGACAACAGTACAAGATTCATCTTCCTTAACCCAAACTATTAAAAAGAAATCATATTCTCCTATATTTATCCCAACTGGAAGGAAATCTAGACTATTCTCAACAATGTTTCCTCTGCTGTCTCTTGAAAATGCCCTTGGTTTTGTCATGTGCCTGCTTTAAACTTTATTCTCTTGCTAATTCTTATGTGGTTCTTTCTGACCTGTAGGGTCGGATGACAGGACCAATGTGGAGATTGTGATCTTAATTGGGACAGGTGTCATTGCCATCTTCTTTTGGATTCTCTTAATCCTCATCTTCTGTAACATCAAGCGAGTAAGTTTCCTGTGATCCTTCCAACAGAGCCTGATTTGGTGAACAGCAAACAGAATCACGAGCAAGAGATGATCCCATAGAACCTCAGGCCTGGGGCCCAAACGTGGCCTTCAATGACTCTCTATCTTGCCCTCTACACCTCCTCACTGGCCAGTCTTCATGCTTCAAGTGTGGTTTTGCTTGGCTGGAAAGTGTCCTTGAACTCTGATAGTGCCTTTTGCTAGCCTTAACGGACAAGAGAGAGAGCTGTACAAGTTTATGTAGAAACTAGCCTATTACACAAAGGTCAAAATCCACCCACTACTAGCATGTGGCCCTTGAAATGTTGCCCAGAAGGGAATGTGGCCCTTGGGATAAAAAAGGTTCCCCGTTCCTGCCATAGGATGGCTTTGTCTCCCTTCTCTACATTCCCACTGCCTTATGTTTGCAGTTTGCCCCATTCACCTAAGGTAGAGAAGTATCTGGTTTCCAGCAGAATGAGAAATCACCTTGGTAACCACCGCTGAATACAGATTGCATTGCCATGGGAGGGTAACCAAGGAAAGGTGGTATATAAATGTAAAAAATAAATTAGGGCTCTCCTTTTTTAAATAACTGCAGACCCATACAATCATAGAATTGTAGAGTTAGTTTCCTTTGTTTCAGCAGTCTGGTTAGTTTAGCTGAAGGATGAACCCTTGTTGTGTACAATTTCTTGTGAAGGAAATGATTTAGAGGGAAATGGATAAAATTGCAATATATCCTGAGCTAATAGTAACAGTTTTCTTTCAACTGGGATGGGGGGACTGAGACATGGATGTTGAAATGTCAGACCATGTACTTCCCCCTTTTGCTTTGTCAAGCAAAGCCCAATGTATAGGTTCAAGACACGAGGAAAATTGCACAGTAATAGGGGCCCGTTGCAAAACAACAGATTTACCAGCATCTCTCCCTCCCCGCAGCCTGCTCATGCAGATATCAAGACGGGCTACCTTTCTATTATCATGGACCCAGGTGAAGTTCCCTTGGATGAGCAATGTGAATACCTGCCCTACGATTCCAGCAAATGGGAATTCCCTCGGGAGCGACTTCGACTCAGTAAGGTTCAGCATGTTGTTTGCTGCTAAGTGAAGAATATGTTTAGTTCTCTCCCCCCCCCCTCCTTTCCAGCTTGCCATTACAAATCCAATTGCCATTTATGAAAGTTGGTTTGCACCACAAAATAACTAAAAGAAGCCATTGTCTATTCAGTCTCAGAACGCAGCACATTCTAGAACAGCCCATGCACCCAGCCTCTGTAGGGCTGCCAGAAATGCAGGCATTGGTGGAACGATTATGAAGTTCTCATACCTATGCAGTATAGCCTCACCTTTCCCGTGCGCTCTGGTCAACAGCAACAAAAACGACACCTCATTTTCAGCTATCTGTTTCCTTCCTCTGCTTTGTTGACTCTGCGTCTGTCTCACTTCCTCCCCTCTCTCTAAAAATACAGCCACCTGGAGATGGTGAAAATGCCATTCTTTCCTCTTCCTTTTTTCACACCTTTTCTTCTTTTTTGTCCCAGTTTCCTGTTTTGTTTTGATCCCATTCAATGACTGTTACAGTCATTACATGAAATGAGTTCATCTAACTGCACCCTGGCCATTTTTTTTTAAACGCTGTCTCTCTTCTCCCCCCAAAAAAACTTTCTTTTTTCAGGTAAAGTCCTGGGCCATGGAGCCTTTGGGAAAGTGATGGAAGCCTCTGCATTTGGAATTAATAAGAGTAACAGCTGTGAGACAGTGGCAGTAAAAATGCTCAAAGGTAGGCGTGGTAAATGACATCAAAGTTAATTTGGTTATTTTTTTCTTTCTGGAAGTCCATTTCTCCATGATTTAAGCAAATCCCTCATCATCTCCCAACCCTAACCCCCAATATGTGCTTCTGCCAGCAGGATCCACTAAGCTGATCTTCCTCTGTAGAAGTAATTAGCTACAGCCTTTTCTGAATCTTCAGTTTCTTAGCCTTTGACTGTTTGTCAGTCAGTAACTGCTAAACAGTGTCCCATTCCTCCCAATACAGCTGGGCAGGGAGTAAGGGGAAGGTGGCCTTCTTCAAACAGAGCTGACCTACAGAGGCTCTAAAAGTCAGATCAACATCAGATCCAATAAAATGAGGGCAGAGAGGATTCTCCATAACCCGTTAATATAGATGACCCAAGTGATAACTTACTATAGCATGCATGGAACCAGTTGGTGAGCCAGCTGTTTATATTGGTAAAAACCATTTTGTTATTGGATTATCAGATGGGTACTCAATACCATGGTAAGTTACCACTAGGTAAACTGTCATCTCTGTTCTCCCAGGGAGCCAATGAGTCTCAGAACAAAATGTTACAGTGCCCAAATATTGATTACAGGAGAGAAAAAGTTCAGCTGAGATAATGTAGATGATAACAAGGAGGAAACAGATGTAAGTGACATACTTTAATGGAACAACAATAGAATAGTTATCTCAGTAGACAAGAATAGCGTTGCTCAGATTCTCCAGGTAGGAAGCTTCATATAGCAGCTGTTCAGGGAAACCACTTGGTATACCTTGCGCTGTCAGAATTAACCACAGTGCTGCAGTCAGGCATTAAGCTGTGGTTCCATCTGTTACAATCAGAACCAAAAAGAATCCAAATCCCTTGAAATTAGAGCTTTCCATAAATGTTTGTAGTCATAATTTCAAATGGCCAAGAGCAATTCAGGTAGGGATTTCTGCAAAGGCCACCCAATGTTCCTGTTCCATCTCCAGGGCTTGTGGACATCCACACTTGGCTTAGGGGACATGGGGGTGGGGGTGGGAAGTCTGGCTGCATGAGTAGAACTTAGCACTACACTGAATTCCACCCCATATTTATAATTATTTTTCTTAAGCTTTCTTAAGTTTTACTTATATAATAGCAGAGCATGACACATTTTAATGTACTGGCACTGCTGTACAGGCCCAGTGAATGTATGATGGTGGCTGCATTGTATGGCATTCCTAAAGTTCAAGCCTATACGTCTTTTCTTAGAAGCAAGTCCCATTGAGTTTAGTGTGAGTACATTTGCTCCCAATGTACTGAGCTGAAAGAGGCAGATGTTTGAATAACAAAGCCTCTGCTGCACTGGTGTCAACAAACAAAAAAGAACTTACTGTCAAGAGAAGTTGTCCATGCTATGTAGTTGCAAAGACTACGCTTTCCTCTCCTCTCTCTTAGAAGATGGGATGCTGAATGAAGAAATTAATATTTTGTTTTGGATGAATCATATCAAGCTTTGCAAAGTAACATTTGCAAACAATTTCTTAAGGCAAGCTATATCTATCTATCTATCATCTATATCTATCTATCATCTATCTATCTATCTATCATCTATCTATCTATCTATCTATCATCTATCTATTATCTATCTATCTATCATCTATCATCTATCTATCATCTATCTATCTATCATCTATCTATCTATTTATCATCTATCTCAGGAATGGTTTTGGGTGACAGATATGTGCTATCTAGAATGCTAGAAGTGGCAATTAAGGGATAATTTTAACATTGTTTTCAGAGGGAGCTACTGCAAGTGAACACAAAGCGCTTATGTCAGAGCTGAAGATCCTCATCCATATTGGAAACCATCTGAATGTGGTTAACCTGCTGGGTGCCTGCACCAAACCTAACGGTAAATATTGCAGCCAAAGCCGGGGAGGAGGGGATTAACAGTGTGGTTAGAAATGTGGTTAGAAAGACATGGCACCAGCTTGGGATAGAAATAGCCACAACTCTATTGGCACAGGCATTGGGCATGGATCCTGAATCAGCTAACCCAACTACCGACTGATATCGCCATCAGAGTCATACAAGGTGAGAGGATAGCCTCCACTGATGCAAATCTAACAAGGAAATCCCACCAGGATGCCATTCAGGATGTTCTGTGGTCCAGGTTTTTGGACAGAACCCTACCCCCTTTACCAGATTGCCTTGAGTTTAGCCTGATATTTGGTGGGTGGAAAACCTACCCAGCCCAAGCTTTTGTCTAAGGAGCCAACCCAATGCCTTTTTTCACAAAAGTGACAATTGCTATGAGGAAGGCAAAAAAACCCAAACTGGCCCGATACATCTGCAGGAAAATTCCTTCCTGCTCATGAATACGACGACTGAGAAATTCAACAGCAGGGTCCTGTACATGCGCTGCCCTTTTCCCATTGGGCAAAGCCACAAAATACAGAGAGGGTGGGTGGGATATCCGTTCCGGACTGTGCTGCTGGATAGTAATGCAGTCAACTTTTATGCCTCGCTGACATTAGCTAGATGTGTGGGGTGATGACCTCCCACCCTTGGTCTTCCTAGTGCTTCCCCAGGCCTCAACTGCTGCCACTGTCTTGATCACCTTGCATGTAAAATAAAAATGGTACGAGAGCCATCCCACATTGTCCCTGTACAGCAGGATAGGGAACCTCAGGCACAGAGGTCAAATATGGCCCTTCAGGCCTCTCTGTCTGTTCCTTGAGACACTCTTGATGCCACATTGCCCCTGCTCTGCCTCCTCCTTGAATGCTTTTACCAGGCTATAATGTATATTTGAATTCTGATCATGCTTCTTGCTCACCCTGATGGGGCGTGTGTCAATAAATTAACATTTGTTGCTCCACCCACTTTTGCTCCTGGCCCCACCCACCACTCCCTGTGGCCTTCATAAGCTTGTCTAGAGCGAAACGCAGCTAGAAGCACAGGGTATATACCATGTGGATAGTATGGTGTGAAAGACAAAGCAATCCAAATTTCTTACGCATAAGCCTGTCTGAAAGAAACACACTTTCTTCTTGACTTCTCTACTGCAGGTCCCCTCATGGTTATTGTTGAATTCTGTAAATATGGAAACCTCTCCAATTATCTGCGGACCAAACGGGAAGGATTCAGTCCTTATAGGGTATGTGACTGACATTATCTTGGCAATAATTATAACTCTGTTTTCATAGGATAGGCTGAACATCATCATCATCATATCATTGAAGAAAAATCACTTGCTTAAGCATGTTTCAGTCCCTCTGAACACTATGGCTTGGTGTGTAAATAAAAAGGCTGAGGTGCCAGCTAGATGTGATGTTTGGACATAGTTCTGATGTACAACTGTAAAGTGGCAGAAACAATCTAGAGTAGAGGAGGAGGAGCTGGAAAATTGCTGCTGCTTCCCCTGCCCTTACCCACAGGTTTTGCCTCCTTTACTGTGTCCCCCAATCATGTTTTTCCTCGCTAGGCCCACATTCAGTCTAGGGGCCTGCGCTGGAGAAAGGAGATGAAGGGGGTTGTGGTGTTAAGAGCGACCGGACAAACCAGGATCCAGCATCCTCCTTCACCTGCTCTGATCTTTCTGCTTCACACTTTCCCCTGCCAGGAGGCCCATAGGCAGCATACCTCCAAATGTCAGTTGCAGGAGAACAACAGTCATAGAAGGATGCTGCTCACATGCCCTGTTTTTGCAGCCTTCCCAGGGGCATCTGGTAGGCTGCTGGAATAGATGGACATTTGTTCAGGGCTCTCCTGATGTTCACCATAATACTTTACAGCTCAGTAACAAATGAGCCTTCTGACACCTGGGTCTGCTTCTCCGCTTCTAGTCAGTCGCTCCTAAGTGGAGGATAGAGCTTCTGGGCTGCTTAACCTGAGCTGAGATTGAATCACTGCAGCATAAGCATGAAGACTTTTCCACACTTCCACTTGTGCCATGCCTAAAAAGTACAGATTCAAGCAGTTTTCCCCTGGTCCAAAGGAAAACCCAGTGTTTAGCAATGGATCGGAACAAATGGCAATCTGAGGGAAACCCAAATCGCTGTTTGCTCAGATTGAGCACTAAAAAGCGGTTTTCCTTAGGGGAAAGCAGCGGGACCAGGGGAGGTGTGGATAAGCCCACAGTCTGCCTCATGGTAATCCTTGTGATGGGGTGTGCTTCCTAGGAAAAATCTCCCCGACTACGCGTCCAAGTTCGTTCTATCGTGGAAGCTGTCAGAGCAGACAGAAGGAGTCGGTCTGGTACCACTGACAGTGCAATTCTTAATAGACTTCTGATGAACAAGAGCCAGGCAGCACCACCGCCACCACTCATACAAGAAGGTAAAGAACTCACTGAATCTTCATGGGCGGAGGGGAGCAAGGAATTTAGGGAACTTGAAAGAAAGTGTGCAGGATTTCTTTAAGCACACATGAGGGTTGGGCCAGTGGCAGAGTGGATAATGTTCCCTTTTAGAGACCTGGAAGCAGATGGAAAGGGAGGGAGCCAGGCTTTATGGGTATTCATCACAGCTCACATGCAAGGTGGGAAGAACTTGAGGAACCCAAAAGAATGCACTGAAGAGGAAGCTGGGGGCATTGGTCCTTAGCGACCCTAGTCTGTGTAACAAGTGCAAAGGAGTACAGCCTGCACAGCAGTCTACACTGAGTTTATTGAGAGGTGCAAAGGGTAAGATTCCACTCTGTTCCTTGACCATAAAAATCTAGGTTAGAGAGTATGGAACAAAGTCATGGAGGGCCCTGGACCTTCCCTTGGAGGCCTTATGCTCCCTTCACCAGGCAGTCAGATGACCATATATCATGTGCAACTTAAATGTGTGCCTTGTATAGAAATTTTGAGGGCATTAAAAACATTGAATACTAACAATATTTGTAAAAATTAAAGAGGTTTATACAGCTTTACAACTGCACAAACATAAATAGTAATTGTTCTAAGTACTGCATGAGGACAGCAACAAATTCAATCAGTCATACAAAATGCATGTGCTTAATGTTGATTAGTAAATATAGATCCAATTCTCAGACCTTTCCTGTTTCTCTGTTAGTCTCCCAAAGATTTTGTAGGAGCAAAGGAATCCCTTCTAAAGAGAATGATTCCTAGGCTTTCCTAGTACAGTAAACCACTGTTCTTACCCCATGAATATATATAACTTTCCACAATAATCTACAAGAACTACCTAAAGATGATTAGCCCCTAGTCAAATGGCAAGTTTATAAATCTACAAAGGTCAGCCATCTGCAATGTCTTAATCAGGCAGTACCTCAGCCAAGTAAAATGATTTTCCTGGAGGCAGGCAGTTTTCCTATCTGTCTGACACTGAAATACAGTTTTCTTCATCAGGAAGATGTTGTTGTTGTTTAGTCGTTTAGTCGTGTCCGACACTTCGTGACCCCATGGACCAGAGCACGCCAGGCACTCCTGTCTTCCACTGCCTCCCGCAGTTTGGTCAGGAAGATACTAAGCCCTGTCTTTATTCTCAGCTATAGGCCTCACATCTGCTTGAAGTGTCTCTCATAATGAATATCTCTGTAGGTTTCAGTACCACCTTTCCATTTATGCCGAGACAATGTCCCTAGTGCAGAGTCCTCATCAATTGTATAAAGTCAGGCTGTGCTTTCAGCAACACAAATGGTTAATGATAATCATTTTTAATATTAGGCATACAGCTACACAGGCTTAAGTTCTGTTAAGCTTGTACTTAACCATGTATAGCTTTGTCTTTGATTGCCATCACTGTTCCCAGTTATCTGTCCCTACTTAGCCAGCAAGTCTAAGTTTCTCTAGGACACTCTGAAGAAAATCACTTTAGGCAAAAGCTGGCTGACCTGGAGATAGTTGTCTTTTTGACTGCCACAAACCTTCAGAATGTAACTTCCTTTCTTGCACAATTGTACAGTGGATGATTTGTGGCAGAGCCCTCTGACAATGGAAGATCTGATCTGCTACAGTTTCCAGGTGGCACGTGGTATGGAGTTTTTAGCTTCCAGAAAGGTAAGCACTCCACATACTTACCCTGACTCACCCCCACCCCCCCGTTGGTTGGTTGGTTGGTTGGTTGGTTGGTTGGTTTTGTTGTTTTTTGTTTTGTTTTGTTTTGTCTACAATCTTAACAGAGGGGATATAATAAGAGATTTATAAAACAATCTGTGGTGTGAAGAAAATGGGCAGAGAGAAGCATTTCTCCTTCTCTTGTACTAGAACTTTGAGTCATCCAGTGAAGTGGACTGACAGAAGATTCAGGATAAGTAAAAGACGGTACCACTTCACAAACTGCATAATTTGTGCTGCCACAAGGTGTGCTGATGGCCATGTACACACTTTATACACATTCAAGAAGGAGCAATCTAACCATGTTTTTAAAGCCATGGTGGATGATATTTAGTACATCCAATTTGAGAGTCAGTACCCCATAGGCTAAGAGACGCGGGTGGCACTGTGGGTTAAACCACAGAGCCTAGGGCTTGCCAATCAGAAGGTCAGCGGTTTGAATCCCCATGATGGGGTGAGCTCCCATTGTTTGGTCCCAGCTCCTGCCCACCTAGCAATTCAAAAGCACATCAAAGTGCAAGTAGATAAATAGGTACCACTCCGGCGGGAAGGTAAACGGCATTTCCGTGCGCTGTTCTGGTTCGCCAGAAGCAGCTTAGTCATGCTGGCCACATGATCCAGAAGCTGTACGCCGGCTCCCTCGGCCAATAAAGCGAGATGAGTGCCGCAACCCCAGAGTCAGTCACGACTGGACCTAATGGTCAGTGGCCCTTTACCATTACCTTTACCCTGTATGCTAATTGTGATCTTGTTCTCTGAGTATGTAGTAAAAACTGCACCATCCACAAACAAGGGGGAGGTAGTGGCATGCTTGGACAGTCACAAGGTTTGCAGAAGTACAAAAAAATCATTTGAAAAAATCCATAAAGGGAGGGGGTGGATCCCAAAACAGTCCAATGAAGACTGAGCATGGTCAGTGGAGACAACAGGATGCAGACAGATTGTTGGGGTAGAGGAACAGAAAATGAAGGGGGTGGAATGGAGTATCCTGGATAAGGGCATGGCTGACTGGAAAATTGATCCATGCTGCCATTGTGTGATTGTATTCCAATAGAGGGCTGTTGCTTTCAAGCCCTGCCTGCTCACATTGGGTGGCTTGTAAGCACTCCCCAAAGGAGCTATTACTTGTCCTGAACACAGGGATTACAGTGGTGCCTCGCAAGACGAAAAGAATCCGTTCTGTGATTCTCTTCGTCTAGCGGTGTTTTTGTCTTGCGAAGCAAGCCCATTGACAGATTAGCGGATTAGCGCTATTAGCGCTATTAGCGGCTTTTAGTGGCTTATCGGCTGATCGGATCAGCTGATTAGCGGCTTAGAAAAAGGGGGGGGGAACCCGCAGGAACTCGCAATACATTGTCGTCTTGTGAAGCAAGCCCATAGGAAATTCGTCTAGCGAAGCACCTCCAAAACAGAAAACTCTTTCATCTAGCGAGTTTTCCGTCTTGGGAGGCATTCGTCTTGTGGGGCACCACTGTACTAGAATATCTTCATAGTATCAATGATCTGCTTTTGACTTACTTTGAGAGAAAAGGCCTGAATGAAACTTCTATACTTGTTCATAGTTTCTGATACCCCATCATTTCCACACTGGAATCTATATTTCTGATGATGTCTCCCCTTTTTTCCTTTTCCTTTAGTGCATCCATAGAGACTTGGCAGCGCGCAACATCTTGCTATCAGAAAACAATGTGGTGAAGATCTGTGACTTTGGTCTGGCTCGGGACATCTATAAGGATCCTGACTATGTCAGGAAGGGCAGCGTGAGTTGTGGGTCATGGATATGGGGAACTGGAATCGGCTTTAAAAGTTTATAGTCCGTCACTGCCTTCAGTATATGTTTGCTTATGACCAGTTCTCACTGAAATACAGAGAGGATGTTTATCGTCTGTTCTTATAGTTGATACGAAGAGGAATGGAGTAGAGAAATAAAATGGTTAAGAGGCTTTGTCTAATGCACTTCCTTGGCACAAAATATGCATTTTGTTCCGTGTAAGAGACAGACAGTATAGAGGGTAGCACTTAGCCTTGCCATCTGTAGTGTAGGGCTACTTGATTTCACCTGTCATCTGCAATAAACATCATGCTTCCCTCACCTGAAAGATGTTCATATGTTTTCTATTTAGCTGTGCATCCTCAACTGAATTAAAGCCTAGGTCCCTATAACTGCATTAGCTCACAATTATTTATTGCTACACTTTGTATACAGTATTTTGAAATGTGTGCAAAACATCAGCTTTCTATATGTTGTGGAAGTATTCATAACCTCATTAAGTTAGTGAGTGAATGAAGCCCAAGCAACTAAGGATTGCAACTGCCATGATTCCTGACTATTGGCCTGGGGCTGATGGCCAGCAACATCTGGATGGCCACAGATTAACCACCTCTGATCTAGGTAGATAATATCAGACTACATCTTCCTAATCTGCACCTAAATAGATATTCACTTAATTTGGTGCCTGTCTGCATGAGCCAATATAGGATGTTCAGAGATTTTTCTGTGGGTTTTCTTATTTAGTTGCTATTAACCTTTTTCTGAGCTGTAATAGCCATTCACATTTAATTCTCTTCCATAGGCTCGTCTCCCACTAAAGTGGATGGCTCCAGAAAGCATCTTTGACAAAGTCTACACCACCCAGAGTGATGTCTGGTCATTTGGAGTCCTCCTATGGGAGATCTTCTCACTAGGTGAGCACTGATGAATAGTTGAACTCTCCCCTGGGCCACCCATACTTTTACAAGCATGTGACTTTGAAGGTAGGTTGCTGGAAGGGCCCCCTAAGTCTCCTTATTTTACCTACCTTACCACTCCAGTTGCATCTATTCTGCTAATTGTTTTGGGTTGTCATGCTTGTGCAAGGACTTCCATCTAAGCAATAGGACTCTTTCTCTCCGCATGAACCCCAACCTACCCAGATCTGTTCTGGGGGGTTCCTCTAACCATCCAGAGGAAATTGGGAGGGAGCTTGGGGGGAGGTGGAGAGAGGGAAAAGAGAGGAAGTCCCATTGAGCAGGTAGATGCAACACTTTGCTACATGTAACCTGCAGCACACTTGCTTCATGCATTACAAATCCTACTTTTGGATCTTAGCACCCCGAATGCATATCCCAGAAACCTCCTGTCTCAAATTTATCAACTAGGTTTCAATTCTATAGAATTTCTTTACAGAAAGTTAGCCTTTCCTTTTTGTGCATAGATAAAGGCCTAAACCAATATTGACTAGTTCTTGAGCAACATTTTGATTCCAGTACTTGTAGCTTTGGCCCTGTCTAAGTAGGCTACTTCAGATTCCTTAAAGTGAGTGTAAAATAACAGGTGAGACAGAGGAGCACTCACACAGTATAAGAAAAATAGGGATATCTCTGAGTTCTCTCACAGTGTAAAATTACAGATGGGGCATTTTTGCAGATGCAAGTTCTCTTTCATCTTTCCTTCATGCCCCTGCCTGACAAACTGTGGATTATCTTCTTCAGGTGCCTCCCCATACCCTGGAGTCCAGATCAATGAAGAATTTTGCCAGAGACTGAAAGATGGCACCAGGATGAGAGCTCCAGAATATGCCACTGCAGAAATGTGAGTCAGAGTACTTGAAAACATGGCCAGCAGCAAAAAATAATAATACTGTAGTCAACAAAATATAGATCCATAGAGGTTCCCAAGATCTGAAGCCTATTTTCTTCCTCTGCTTTAGCTAGTGTGCTGAAGGCTCAACATGATATAGCCATTTAAACTGTTTCATTTGCTTCTGTAGTAACACTGCTGGTGCTCAAGTCCAGCATTTACCTTAAGGAGAGGCTTTCCCTTTGCAGCAGTTTCCAAATTCTAGCTTTGTATTTGATTGACAGTTATAGGATGAAGAGATTGATCAACTTTATGCAAAGGCTTGTTCTGTTTTTCTCTGCAGTTACCGTATAATGCTAAGCTGTTGGTATGGTGATCCCAAGGAAAGACCAACATTCTCGGACTTGGTGGAGATCCTGGGGAACCTTCTTCAGGAGAATGTCCAGCATGTAAGTTCTCATTTGTAATCATAGCTCAGAAACCAGCTGCAAAAGCCAGCTATGTGCAAGGAGTTATTTCTTTGCTGAGCTGCTGAGTAAACATTTAGATACAGTGGAGATGGGGAGCCTTTTTGTCTGGCAGCCCAACTTGACAGTTGAATGTGATTAAGTTTAGAAGACTAGCATCAAATCTATTTCCTTCTCTCTCTCTCTCTCTCTCTCTCTCTCTCTCTCTCTTCAGAGAGGTTTTCCAACACACATGCTGCCCTCTTTTACCTTAGTGCCTTTCTAATAGTGCTTGGAGGAAAGCTTAAAACCAGATATTGTTTCAGAAATATACATCCTTACTTATCTTGTACCCCTTGCCTGTCTTGTATCCCAGGACATTTGGTACAATTGGACTGTGGAGTTGATGCCACCAGCAAATAGTTAAATGGGTTGGATGACAGAAGTGGGTGTCCTTACCTTTTATTTGCAAGTCAGGAGATTGGGAGATGAAAGCATTGTTTCACTTTCTGATATAAAACAGTTTGATCTATTTGCTTTCCTTATGAAATTCATCTACCCATTATTCCTCAGAAGTATGTGTCTACACAGCCATTAACGGCTATCCTCTTTTTTCCTGGAGGAGAAAATGGGAGCAGGGGGAGAACTACCGTTTATTCACTCTCATTGTTGCTGCTTCTGGCAAATTCTTCAATTTTCCTGGCACATAACTACTTATTTAAATTCCCATTAGGAAGGGAAGGATTATATCCCACTTAATGACTCTCAGAGTTCTGAAGATGACGGCTTCTCCCAGGTAGCTTCCTCCATCCAGCAGAATTCTGATGAAGAGGAATTTGACTTGAGGATGCACTGTCACAATATAGCAGCAAGGTAAGTCCCTGCTGAATCCTGAAAGAATCAAGCTGAGAGATGGCCAAACTTAGAACAAAGGCTTTTAGAAAGGCAGTATTATCTCACATCAAACATTTTTATATCATTAGGCTACGAACAATATTTTCAGCCATAACTACTTCTCATGGATGTTACGCATTTGACTTGGACCCCTGCCCTCCCCAAAATACAGTTTATCTGTTGCTTGATAATAAAACAGCAAGATTTGCTCTATACATGTCCAGATAATATACATGTGGGACAATAAATATTTTTTGCTAGACTGGAAAAGGTGGGTACCCCAAGCATTAAAAAATGGAAGGCCATTGATGCACAATATTTGTCTTCATCTTGGAGATGCAAAGTGACAGTAGCTATGGGGGTGGCATAGGAAGAGAGACATGTCATTTCCACCCAAAGCATCAACATCCCCAGTGACAGCTGGTGAATCCTGCTTCATGTTGCTACATTTAAATCACTGCTGTACTTACCAAGGTTATTCTAAGGGATAAACCAGGCACTCTATGCAATCTATGTGTAGCAGTGGAAGAATGGCAGGGGGAGTGGGATTCTTAAAATTTCCCTGCCATCCATATTCCTGTTCAAAACCAGCCCTCAACCAGCTTTTCATCCTTGAGGACTGGGAAAAGTGGCTTCTCCCAGGCTACTTTTCCTTTCCTGAAGCTACATAAATCTGTGTGCAATGTCTACTTAGGCCTTAAACATACTTCCCGAGGAGCAAGGGGAAAGGGTAATAACACATTCAGACTATGCTAGTTTTTTTCTGCAGAATTTTATGTTTTAACTGACCCAGTATTGCTGACCAGAAGAGCACAAAGTGAAGATTTCCTTATTTAATGTGTATGTTCCGCCAGTATCTTTTCTGATTCACCCTTTACTTTATGTCCTTTCCCAGATATTATAACTGTGTGTCTTTCCCTGGCTGTTTAACTGGTGGGAATCAGATAAGGTGTCCATCCAGAATAAAGACTTTTGAAGAATTTCCTATGACACAAACCATGTATAAAGCACATCCGGTGAGTGGAGCAAAGTGGTAGTAAGACAGAAGGAAAAATTGAAAAATAAACAGTTCAATGTATATTTGTCCATTACTGCAGTCTAAAGACAAGTTAAACTGTGTTTTCTGCCACACTTCAAGATTCACACAAATTGCTAACACCATGATTTATAGTTGGCATGAAAGCTAGATGTGTATTGAGGAAACTCTTCTAAAAATAGAATATAGGGACTACCCATCCTCATTATATTTAGTATTATTTTTGTGATTGGACAACATTTGGTTTGGTAAGTCTATTTCTGATGAAGAAGCACACACACTGCTTTCAGAAAACCAAAGAATTTAAATTTTACCTTCTGAAAATGTCAGGTAATGCAACATAACAAGAACAAAACAACAACAACTAATAATAACTAATAATAATAAATACTAATATATAAGTACAAGTACTTGGCAATCATTTTTAATGATTTCTATGCAATTTTACACACATTTTACTTACCAAGCAAAACTTAATTATATTAATTTAACCAAAAGATCTTTTGAATTCCGAAGTTGTGTTACAATTTTTTAGCACCCCTCATTTTTGAAAGTTGAAAAATTCAACATGCTCTATAACATGCTTATAAAAATTTGTACAGGCTTCTAAGTTTTACACGCATATTTACAAGGCTGATTTAAGCTCCACTCTTCTTGCTCATCATCTGCAGCTGTTCCCTGCCCTACATTTGCTTTTCAGTCTCCATCCATCAGAGGAAAGGTTCCTGGTGAAAAAAATTCAGAATGCTTGCTCAACAAGTCTGGCACTTCTAACACTTTTTATTTTATTTTTCTGCTCCCTTGCAGGACAATCAGACAGACAGTGGGATGGTTTTGGCATCTGAGGAGTTTGAGAGGATAGAAAATAGACACAGAAAAGAAAGTGCATTCAGGTACTTGGTTATTTAGTTCTCCTCGCTATATCTCACAGCCCTCAGTAACATACAATACCCAGCAGTGTCCTCTGCAGCAAACCTCACTGCAGCCTCCTGTAAATGTGCTGGGAGCACAGAAATGCAAGCGCATCCATTCTCCTGTAACCTGCTGCTGGCGGCAGCATTCCTGATGGCATTTGTAACAAAAAGGGTTGATTGAGCTTAATGGCTTTTGAGTGGAGTCAGTTGACTCTGTGCAAGGAAATAAAGAGAGGAAGCATATTACACGGGCAAGAAATACAGCAAGAAATCAAGGAGCTTTCCAGACAATCAAGCAGCAAAGGTACAGTTCTTTCAAGGAAACACTTTTCTTGTGGAAATGTCACATATTCCCAATGCTCAAACTGCAATATAATGCCATTGGGAAAATGTGATTCTTTCCCCAGCTAGTGTGAAATGTTTCTGTAGTTGTTATGCATTCGACAGTAGATATGACATCAAATGACAACTCAAACCATCAAGGCACTATTTTATGGCTACTTTTAGAACATACAGAACAAAACTAGGCTAGGTTCCATTGATTTCAGGAAGAGAATTAATCTGCTTCTCCCACTGAAATAATTGAGACTTAGACTGCTGCCAGATGGGGAGCTCCTAAGCTACAAGGGGAAGTCCAATTGACTTTCCATACTATCAGGAGTATTGCATTTGTTCTATGTATACATCCTGTTATGTTTCATTAACCATAAGATTGACTGAAATAAACAAAAAATAGGGACAAACATGATGTTCACTGTAAAAATTATAATGAATATGTGCTGAGTTGCAATAGGTTCACTTTTCTGATATGTCACTGCCCATGTCAATACTCTACCCTTTTTTAAAAGATGTAAGAGTAGCACTAAAGACATCTGTACCTGTGGAAATAGAACCACTACTGAGAAAAGTCAGACTTTCTGAAGTCTGACAAAGGAGGGAAGAATCACAGGGAAAATACAAGATTTATTAAAGCTCAAAGCGTAACTCAGCTGATACTCAAAACCATTGGTGATACTTAACTGGCTTATATAGTTCCTGGCTTCGTTCAAATCCTCCCATAGAAATGGTGGATAAGAACAATGAAATCCTTGGTGGTGAGCATGAGGTACATCGCTGGTAGGTCTAAAAGCAATAAGAAAATCAGGATACATAGATACATGTTATTTGGTTGTTTTTTAAAATGAAACTTCCTGCTTTGAAGAAGTGATATTACAGTGCAATCCTATAAACTCTATGGGGCTTACTCTCTAGTAAGTCTGTTTAGGGATAATCTGCCAGTAGCTGAATCCAGTTTTCCTATATGAAATCAAGTTCCTGACAGCGGTAAGGTTTACAAAAAAACTACATTCTTGCATCTCATTTCTGGTGCACCACCTTCACTTTTTTATTGGAAAGATGCTCTCTGCATTTATTTATTTATTTATTTGTTTATCTGTTTATTTATTTATGAATTTTATATACTGCCCTATACCCGGAGGTCTGAGGGTGGTTCACATAAGTCTTCTATCATGTAACTTCACACATCTTGTAGAATTACCAACCTGCTAAATGGCTAGCTGTGCTTGCCCTGAGCTTTCTGATGCTAAGAAGCTTTTTTTTTTCTGGACAGTCAATTAGAATACTATCTCTTACTCAGAAGAACTGACTTCCTGTCTCTTGCTCTTTCTTTCTTTCCCCCACCCCCAACAGCAGTAAAGGATCCAGTCGAAATGCAGAATCAATAGTGGATCAATCAGACCTGAGGGGTAGGTGTCGGCCATCGTACCAGTCCCAGCTCAGAGGCCAGACTTTTTACAACAGTGAATATGGGGAACTGTCAGAACAGTCGGAGGAAGGCAGCTGCACTCCACCCACTGAGGGAGCCAGTCCCTCCCTCCTCCATGCTTCATTCTTTTCAGACCAGTATTGAAGGGAAGAACAGATTGTGGAGACACTCTGCTGAGAGACTACACTTCGCCCCTTATGCAGCACTACATTTGTTCAGTGGAGCCCACTTTCCCTTCATCCTTGAGGAATCCACAGTAGGGAACCCCTGTGGAACAGATGGCGAACTCCTTGGATGTGAAGATAGATGCCAAGCATTTTGATGCGGGATATAGTCCTTGCATTTGGCACTAGCACACTTCCTTGATCTGATTCTGTATTTGCCCCCCACCGCCCTGCCACCCTCAATTAGATATTGGATACAGTTCCCTGGGTGAAACGGGACTGTTCTGCCACCAGATGGATGTGTGTAGAGAGCTGCAGCCTCCGCTCAGTATTCAGCCTCCATTCAAATACTTTGCCGTAATAAGCTTCATTTCAGGTCAGATAAAAATAGATGTGTCTTAGCTGAGTTTCTTCCTGATATGCAGCCTTGTTTGCTTCTGCTCTTGTTTCAACTCAGCTATCATGGGAGGGGGAAGAAGCAAATGAATGAATTTGGGCAATGGAGGAGCAGCAGTATTTCCAGACTTGGAGAGTCCTGCTTCGCTAGATATAGACATTCCCTATAGACACATCAGTACAGAACTATATATTACATACTTAATTCTTGTATGGTGTTACATATTTCATTTATGTTAGACACTAAGCCTATTATAGATTTTATTCCATCACCATTCCCATGTCTGTGGTGGCATTATTGGCTGCTCTAGTACAAGCGGACCACTTTATCTCTGCACAGTGGGGGATTTGGTGTTAACTAGTTCAAGGTGGAAATTAATTTCCTTCACTCTCTACTGACATATACAGACTTAGAACCCATTTATGTGTTCAGTCATCTCCCACCCCACCCCTGAATCCCTGGTCAGCTATAAAATGTTCTTTATTGGCAGCCATCATTTTCAAAAATTTAGTGTCCCTTATCATCCCACGGCAAAGTATGGAACTTTCTCTTTGTGGAACTGAATGCAACCTTATAATAATAGAGAATCTAATGAAACCCTTAACTGGTGTTTTTAGCTCTGTCCCTCTACTTATTCTTCTCTACCTCCCAATTCCTACATCCTTACTTCCTCTTCCCAAGATATCATATGTTAGAATAAATAGTACAAAGTAAATTTCTGCAAATGTATCAATTTGCATTATTTATAATGGGAGGAATACAATGCAGGTCATTTTGTTAGTGCAAGCTGTTCTGCTTGCCTAACTAAACAATCTACCCTTTCCTCTTGCTGTCCACTGTTCCAGGGGTTCTCCTGACACCTCATCCCTGAGCCAATGGGGGAGGATATGGGGCACTGAAGGGAAGAAAGCCCCATTGCGCTAGCAGAAGTCCCTGTGTAGGCTTCCACTGGTGGAACTGGTTAGCTGAGCCCAGCCCTGAGTCTGGAATTTGAGGATATTACTAAACATATACACACATTTGCATTCTTCCCTGACACAGTCCTTAGCATAGTTTTCCATCTTCTAATTGTAAACCATTGCATCAATGAGGTTTTGTTTTTTACATAAATGAGGAATAAGTATAGAGTCAATCTGAACTTGTTTGTGTAGTTGTTCCCTTGCATAGCCTACGAGCCTTTCCCTCCCAGCTCTAATTCTGAAGGACGCTGCCATAGGAAAATGTCTGTGAAAGCCTTATGAAATGGCTTTTGACCAGCTTGTGAACTTCACTTTGTAATTCTGTACAGTGTCAGAGGCTCCCACTCTCAATTGTGTCTCCATGTGAAAGAATTTCTGCTTGCAGGCCAGGCTTCTGTTTATAGAACTGATAGTTTTGGTTTAGCTTATTTTATTTTTTTCATATTGGGCATATGTTTTCCCCCCCTCCAGATTATATATATTCCTCCATAAGAGGGCTTTATGCATTTACACATTTGTAATTATCATTGTTCATGCCTTTTCTACATTCATTTGTATCTTTATGAGTGCACTCAATGTCTTGTCCCTTTTTTATTACATTTCTTATCTACGTAAGTATACAGTTGTGGTTTAGTTATTATCAGGTGTGGAAGGGATGAAAGTTCTCTTGCCTCTGTGTGTGTATTACATATTCTGTAGAAAGGGGGAGGGGGAGGACTCAAAGAGGCATATAACTGGTGTACAAATGGAAAACACAATTCTACATGGAAGATTTCCTTCCTTCTTTCTGTTAGCAGAATCCCATTGACCTGAACAGCTGAGAACTTCACAAACCGGACCCATTTCAGATGTACTTTTAGTGCACTGAATCACTACCCAGATGCAGATGAAGTCCCCCTGCCCTGAGCAACGTAGATACACATGCAAAGCTGTAAATCTAATCTAATCAAGTGTTCCAGATTGCAGGAAAGCTGAAAGATCATGTTGCAGCTGCCTTAGGACCAAACAACCTGTTCATTGAGCATTCATTCTCATTTCTTGGCAGGAAGGTTAGATGACCTTGCATGAAAGCAAGTGTTATCCCACACTTCCTGGCACTTCCCTTACTGCAAAAAATCTGTGGGGGTGGGGGAGCAGGTTGTTGGACTGTACTTCAAAATCAGCTGTAATTCTGCAACCTGAATTTTCCAGTATGTGATTGAATTCTACTCAAAAACAGTGACAATCTGGAAGTGCCCTTAGTCTTAATACCTAGTTTAAAAAGATAAGGGACAGTGTGGCACCATAACAAGTTCTATGAGCATCAATATGTGACTTGCTCATCCTGTAGTATTGTTATAGGAATCGGTTGATCTTTAATGGGGGATAAACTCTTGATTGAGTCATTTTGGGGTGCAGCTACACAGCATCCAGGAATTGGAGCGTTTTGAAATGGGACATTGTTCCTGCAGTGTTTACATAAGAAAAACCCTGCTGGGTGATGCCAAAGGCCCATCTAGTCCAGCATCCTCCTCTCACAGTGGCCAATCATAGAGTGTATCTGGAGGGGTGTGTGCATCCACCTCTCACAGGATTAAAATGTCACAAGGAAAGCAGCCCTCAGTGTTAATGTGTGGAGAAGCCACATTCTAGATTCCACTCCCAGTTTTATTCTCTTGCAATACTAAACTAGCAGTAGTACTTCCATTTCATTAAAATAACTTATTTTAAAAACTATCATCTTTTTTCTCTTTTCTCTTTTGGTCATATTCCTGTTTACCCAGAGGTGTAATTAGGTGTTTGCGAAATCAGGGACAACACAACACTGCTATTGCGGCAAGCTCAAATGCAGGAGAAGCTTCCCGTTTTTCTCACACCGCAACAGAAACACCGCATGCATTTTTTTCCACCTTTCCTCTTCACCTCACTCTCACTCCGGATGCTTTGGGTACTTGGTTGTGTAAAATGTAGGAATTTCTAATATGGTATTGTGGTAAAGTGATGGGGGGGCACCAATACAGCTTCCTTGCCAAGGGTGCAAGGGACCCTTGATATGCCTCTGTGTTTATCTGCTGAATTTTACATGGCTTCAATTGCTTAAATAAAGCATTTAAAGAAATGTTTACCAATATAGTAGCAAACTCTGTAAAGAGTTAAGCAAACTGCAATGGTAGAAGGCCATATCAATTCTACAGATGAAGGTATTATCCCATTAATGCACCAATTATTGTAAACTGGGGGGTTTTTTAATAGAAAAAAATGAAAACCAATTATAGATATCTCAGTGAGTATGGAGGGGCAATTTGCTCATGCTAGGTCAAATAACCAAGTGCCTCAGGACATGGTCAGTTCTTCCATGTTGTGAGATAACAGTTTCTTTACGATTTCTTGATGCTCACTGTAAAGAGTAGGCCATATAAACAGACTATACCCAGAGAGGAATTCCCAAATAATTACACAATTTTGGGGAAGCAACTATTTGGAGCTCCTCACCATCCTTGTTATTTTATCTTGTTCTGAGCACTTTCACTACTACTTGCCAATTACTTTTAATATGTTACTTCTCCTGATGTTATTTGATGGGTAAAGTGATTGATGCGCCCCAATTCACCATGGTCTTTTAATGGTACTGTTGTCTTCCTAAATTTGTAATTCAAAACATCCACACAGTGTGCAGATTTTATATCTCCAAAGAAAAAACTCTTGTTTCTCAGTTTCTCTGTTCAGGACACCAGCTGCATAAGCACAATTACTGCAAAACTGGAAATATAGATGGATAACAGAAAGAATGGTGGTGGGGCAGTATTCTAGGACATAAAAGCAAATACAGACTTGCAGAATAAAGCATTCAACTTTTCTTGGTCCACTATTCTGTTGTTTCAAAGAGCATTTTAAAGCATATGCTATCTTCCGGATGCAAGGGTTAGTCTCACTTCCCCATTCTCTGATAGAAATGGCTCTGAAAGTCTGATTCTGACTGAGTCATTCTTTAAAAGAACATATCTGTTGGAAAGATCTGGCACAGGACAACACTTCTACTCCTGAATGAAACTCCCAACACTCTGATTGGATCAGGGACCAGACTTGTCTGTAAGGCAGATTATACAAGCTGCTTGCATGCTGGATATGTCTTGTTTATTTGAAGCTGCAGCCTCAAGTTTCTTTGGCAACAAGGGTGAGGGACCTGTGCACCTCCAGATATAGCTGGACTGCAACTCCCATCATCCCAAATCACTGACCATGCTGACTGGAATTGATGGAAGTTGGACTCCAACAGCATCTGGAGGACCACAGCTTCCTTACCACTACTGTATTCTACAATATATCTCTTTCTAGTTTTCACTAAGTGGAAGCATTAAAAGTCTGGGTAGTATTCATCTGATTCCCATTTCCCTTGAATAGATTTGCAGTGTTTTGAGAAACTCTGAGAAAGAATCAGTTTGCCCTTGGTATGGGCAAGTGTCTAATTTTAATGCAGACTCTAGATCTTAAGTAGCATGAATATATAGAAAGGCACTTCAAAATCACAGGACAAAACCGCAGAAAAGTAACCTCTTTTCTGCTGGATCTTCTGCCACTGCTGTAACCTCTTAAAGGCACTGTGGAAATGCATCTGTTGTCTGTATGGAGTAATATACATTTTTAATCAATTAAGATGTATGAAAAGTCCCCTGTGTGGAAAAAATACTTCTGGAGTTAATTGAAATTGGCTGGTAAGAATCAAGAATTGTTTCTTAGGCTCCAAATTCACATTTGAGAGGGAGAAGGATGAGCTATTTATAGAGTGGTTATCTATAACTTGCAAGATCTTTGTTGGCCCTCTTTGGTGTCAAAGATACCCTGTGTGATTTGGGATTCTTCTCCAGTCTCATTTTCCAGTCTGTAAAATGGACAGGATGCACTTACCCATATCATACATAATGTAACCAGATGTATGTGAATTTAAAGAAAATCCATATTTCCATACCACCTAATAGAATTCCAAGCACAGTTCCAGAATGTACTTTGTTTTACTGCTACTGTGTTAATTTTGATACAGCAATTCTACACTGTTATAAACAGGAACTATTGCAGTAAGAGGAAGCCTTATGACAGTCATGGGTTTGTGGGCAAAAGTTGCCAAGCATTCTCCAGAATGTTGTTGGGTCATCTACCACTTGCATTCCTTGGCAAATCCTTTATTGCCTTCTGAAGTGCACGTTCCGCTCAAACTAGGCTAAGGAAGCAGGACAGGTTTTGCTGAGGATCTCCTCATAAAGCCACACCTTTAATATGAATTTAGTAACTATATATATTCAAAGGATTTTAAGAATGTTTTCATACTTAGCGGGGGGGGGGGGAGCTTCTCATTAAATTGGACCTGAATTAGAAAGATGAAATGAGATTTCTTTTCCATTGTCTGAATGTAGAAATAAATTAGTCATACACTCACCAGGATGATCTCAAAACAGCTTCAAAATAAGCCAGAAAGTCCTTTCTCCAGCTTCATATTGAAGCTATTTTGATCTTCCCTGGTGAGTATATGACTTTAATTTTCTCTAGAACACTCATCAGTCTAACTCTGGCTTCACTAATTGTCTACAAACACTGAAAGGTGGGAGAAGGCTCATTTCTCACAATGGAATTGATTTGAACAGTGTCTATAGGATTTGCTTCAGAACACTCCTTAAAAGGGCTGGAGGCTTATTTTAAAACAAATCATGACAGCTAGGAGTCTCGGCCCCCTGTGTCTCATCAGTTCGCTGATGACAATCAGCTTTACTTCTCTGTAATCAGGAGTGGCTGTGCAAGCCCTGGCCCAGTGTCTGGATGTATTAGTGGGTTGATGGGGGCTAATAAACTGAGTCTGAATCATGGCAAGATGGAGGCTATGTGTGTGAATGACTTCTGGATCCAGGAGGTCAGTCAATTGCCTGCCCTAGATGGGATTATACCATGAAGGAGCAGGTACATTGGATGTTTTCCTGAATCTTGCTTTGTCACTGGAAGGTCAGGTGGCCTGTGTGGCTAAGAGTGCCTTCAACCAGCTGTGGTTGGTGTCACAACTGCAACTGTTTCTGGACCACAGCAGCCCAGGCATTGGTAATAACAAGATGGAATTACTGCAGTGCACTCTAGGTAGGTCTCCCCTTGTGATCTGGAAGTTGCAGCTAGTGTAGAATGTGAATGTTAGACTGCTTGTGAATTCTAAACACTGATTGATTACCTGCAATGGGCTAAAACCAACCAACCAAACATATTAATACTAATGATTTACTGTTAGCACACTTAAAGCTGGTGAAAGAGTAGCATTTATTACCATTCTTTGACTGGTTTGATTAGGGCTATAAAACCCTGGTTATTGTACTCCCAATCAGACCTGTTAAACAGTATGGATGCCTTCTATCCTCTCAAAGCATATTGTTGATAATCCATTTGTAGTGTAATCCTGCATGTGTCTACTGAGAAGTAGCCGCGCAATCCTAACTGTCATCTCAGAAGCTGTAATGAATTCAGTGGGGTTTACCTCCAGATACATGGGGTTAGTATTACAGCCATACCTTGTTTCTCGAACGGAATCCATTCCAGAAGTCTGTTCAACTTCTGAAAATGTTCGGAAACCAAGACGCAGCTTCCGATTGGCTGCAGGAGCTTCCTGCACTCAATCAGAAGCTACGGAAGCCGTGCTGGACATTTGGGTTCCAAAGAATGTTCGCAAACTGGAACACTCACTTCCGGGTTTGCGGTGTCCAGGAGCCAAAATGTTCGAGTTGCAAGGTGTTCGCAAACCAAGGTACGACTGTACGTCCTTCATAGCTTTGAACATAATGGGCAGTGCTTATTCCAAATTAATTTATGAAGAGTACAAGGATGTGCTATTGTGTGTGACACAAGATGGCTTTAGTGACTGATCAGTATTACAATCAGTAAATCACTCTGAAACTTGCAAATCAGTTGTTGTTTTTACTAGAAACACATCTGGACCAGTAACTGTCCCACACTAAACTTTAATGACTTAACTCATGTACTTACCAGCTTAAACAAATCAGCCGTAAAACATACCCCAGAATATGCCTGTTCTTGTTCAGAAAACCTAAGCGATGATGAAGTAAGCATTTTGCTACACACACCTGTGCTGAAAATGTCTGTGCACACACAAACAACTGACATAGATGTATTCAGTGTAGTGATGTTATGTTGGTGGGGGTGAGCAAACTACTTCTGGACTGGGTCACCTGCATATGCAAAAGGGTAATGTGAGACCTTTAATCCAACACACAGTTCTGAATGCTAGAGTCATTTGCACTCTGTCACTTTTGACTGCAACATCCACCAGTTTGGGATGGGATAATTCAATCCAACACACACCATTTCTCCTTCCAGCAGGTGAGCTAAGGTAGCAAAGCTTTCCTGGGCATGGGTAATGTGGTCACTGTGGCATATATATTGGTAAACTGTCTGGACTATTGTAATGCAAGCTTTGTTGGGCTTCCCTTGCAGCTGGTCCAGAGTAGGGATGGAAGAATCTGTCTATTTCACATCTCGGATTCTCATTTTTCCAATCTTAAACCCCGTTCTCCACATTTTGCAGCAATTTGTTGAAAATTTTGAAAATTCATCAGCATTTTAGTGTGAATTTCTCCTAATAAACAATTGTATACAGTTTTCAGTAATGTACACATTTGTGCAAGTAATTTCCCCTAATACATGCATTTTTGTAAATATTGGTTGGCAAAATACAATGCTAAATTTGGATGTGTGAATTTTGAAGCTGTGCTTTGGTTTGCATATTGTTTCAGAAAGTGTCAATTTGATAGCTACTTACATACAAAATCTAAATAAGCTGACCAGGTTAACTGAAAAAAGTATTCTTATTCACTGCCTAGCAAGGGCACTAAGATCAGCTAAAGGAACTAATTTAGTTTTGCAATAATTACAGGCTTGTGGTAACATGGGCTTTTTCACTGGCAGCAGCAATGTTGTGGAATGCCCTCCCTGCTGATATATAAGAGACACCATCAGTATTGGCATTCTGCCAGCTCCTGAAGACACATCTGTTTAGGCAAGCATTCTCCTGAACTGAACTTCTGGTTTGATGGTTTCAACTGCGTTTTGGTTTTTAAAACTGCTTTAAAAACAGTTTTTTAATTGTTTGTTTTATTGCATATTTTAATTAAGGATGTTTTGGTGCACAATTGTTATTGTGTGTTTTAATGATGTATTGATTTTATTGTTGTAAACCAATTAGGAACCATTTTGGCATATACGCAGTATATATATTAATAAGAATCATAGCTGTCTATTTAGCAGCTATTTCTGCACAGAGCCTCATGCACAGCACACTTGCTTGTCAGCAAGTGTCAGATATGTGGATTTCTTAGTAAAATAAAAAAAAATCTTAAAGCTATCTGTTAGATTGTCAGTAAATGAAAAGCATATGAGGCACGCTTGGTTTATTTTTTTATTTTACATTTACTGTATTCCCAAACAACTCCTTAAATGCTATAGACCTCATTTTCTCTTTATCCTTAGCATCAAGGAAAACCTATTATGGCCTATATACCTTTCTACTTTTCATTAAGAACTATCCACTAATCATATCTGTTCATAAAGCTTAGAGGAATTATAATGCTTCTTCAAAAGAAAATATTGTGGAGTCATTTAATTTCTGCCGAATGTCCTAGTGTTCTGATGTCTGGGCATTTAGGCGCACTCCTGTTCCCCTAGTGAAAACGATACTAGGGATGAGGCATAGAGAATCTGAGCTCATGCAAGCTAGAGAAAAGATGATTACAGAGAGAATCTTGGATGACAAGGTCTTAATGGAAATAAAAGCTGTACCTGGGGAAAAGAAGAGAGGCAGGTGGAAGAAGACAACATAGAAGAAACTGGATCCAAGAGACTGGGGTCTGCCCTAGTATAAAGACAGAAGGGGTCTAAGAATAAAGTATGTGTGGTGGGATTTAAGATATTAAAGGACGGAAGGGTCAAGAAGAGTTCAGCTCCTTTTATTCTGTCAATAGATCTGCCACTGATTTGTGTGTTTTGTTTCCTAAGGACTTTAGTTTGTTCACCAATTAAAGTACGTAATGTAATAAACACTAATGAATGCTGCTTTGCCTGATTAGAAAGACAGTACAATTGTGCATTGGGGGGGGGGGATTATGTTCCAAGGATGGTGAGTATATGCAAACTCATGTAGTTCTGAACTACTTCCAGGCAACCACCTGTACCTTCCAAGCTTAAAAGCTCTCTGCCTTACTTAGTGGGCTCTAGGATGCTTTTGTGCCAGCTCTGAGATGTTCCAAGTTCCAGCAAGAACATCCCAGAACCTAGGATGCATGCTTAAAAGCTCTTTCCACCAGGAAAACTCAACACAAAAGGAGCTTTTAAGCTCTTCACCTTGTGTGTAATTAATTTGTGCGATTTCAACCAGTCAGTTTTCAACCATACAAGGTTGAGATCGCACAAGTTAATTGCACACAAGGTGCTATTGTACTGTATATGAAAATATTTCCCATTGGAAGATTTACTTTCATTTCTCTTTGCCCATGCAGGAGTGTTTGTGCTTTTGTATATAGCTGTGCTGCAGATTTACTTCTGAATAATAGCAGTACGTCAAGTTGTCTGGTTTGTTGTATGAATGCACCCAGTGTTTTTGTACATAGAATCATAGAGTTGGAAGAGACCACAAGGGCCATCGAGTCCAACCCCCTGCCAAGCAGGAAACACCATCAGAGCACTTCTGACATATGGTTGTCAAGCCTCTGCTTAAAGACCTCCAAAGAAGGAGACTCCACCACACTCCTTGGCAGCAAATTCCACTGTTGAACAGCTCTTACTGTCAGGAAGTTCTTCCTAATGTTTAGGTGGAATCTTCTTTCTTGTAGTTTGTTTCTCATTTTGATTTCTTAATGAATGGCTGGACTGACTTGATAAGGTGCTTTGACTCATTTGAAACAAAATAGTCGTAGAATTATTTACTTCATACAAATATAGCACCATCTGTGTACATAAGCACATTGAAGAATTATATTAAAAAGCTGTGAGTGCCATTAGGATTGCAGCCAAAACAGAGCCGCTGGAAAGCAAGAGGGAGGGAGAACCAGGAGGATTGCAAAGGAACAAAAAGAAAATAAACTATTGAGACCAACCAACCCCAAACCCCAAGGGGTTGAGATCATGCTCGATGGTCACAGCAAAGGACTGTAGCTCAGTGGCTGAGTATCTGTTTTGCATATGGATGGTCCCAGTTTTATTCACTGGCATCTCCAGGTAGGGCTGGGAATGTCCCCTGCTTGAAACCCTAGCCAGCTGCTTCCAGACAGTGTAAACAATACTGAGCTAAACAGACCAATGGTCTGACTTGGTATAAGGCAACTTCCTATGCTCCACAGAATACTGTTATTATTTAGTGCATTTAAAATCACTCTTCATTCCAAATGTTTGTGTACGTTGGTTTTTTTGGGGGGGGGGGTTAGGGTTGGTAAAAGACCAGGGAGAGTGGAGTATGGAATGGAGTATGCTGGAAGGGAGCATAGGTGACTAACTGGCTGGAGCACTGGAGAGCAACATTTTGTTGCAGCTTCCACTTGCTGTAAATAATAGTGTTACAGCTATGTTGTGCTGTTGGGCTAAGCAAAGAGCTAGAGCTTTCTTTCTAGGTTCTAATTGTTTGATAGTAGATAGTGAACAATATGTACTGTATTTACGCGAATCTAATGTGCCATTGAATCTAATGCGCACCTCAATTTTCAAAACCTTGAAACCAAAAAAGTATTTGCTACCAAAGGTAATATGCGCCATCAAATCTAATGTGCACCCAATGTTAATTTGGCCAAAAAAGATGTGCATTACATTTGAGTAAATACAGTATTTCCTTACTGGCTAGTCGCTACTATCAGTCTTGCTGCCCTTTATGTAGTCTATTGTAGGTAGACACACCTTCTTGGAGGGAGGCTGTAATTTGCTCAATCTGTGAGAAAAATGGATTTGCCAAGAGAGCTAAAATCTTCTGACTCTGACCCAATCCATGGATAATGCAAATTGGTTACAAAAGGTTACAAAATGGTGCCAACCAGTAGAACTGATCTTTAATAGTGTGCTGGGATGAGGCTAGAATTTTGTCCACTTGCTTGGGTTTCCCGCCTGCTCAGCTTGTACATTTGTAAATAGGCAGTTTATTACAAATGCCACACTAAGTCTCTAGTGTTACTTTAGCCAAAGGAAAACTGCTCTATAGAATATGATTTCCCTGGAACATCCCACTATTCAGAGATTTACGTAGGACAAAACAAAATCTACATCTCCAAAACATTTCTAAAACTTTAGCTGTCACCCAGAAGAACCAAATGCAGTGAGAACTGTTATATAAACTGTTGTGATATTTGTTACATCCCTGCTCTAGATATTCATAAGCTCTATATTCACTTCTGATGCTATTCTATCCTCTGTTGCTGATATTATAGACAGATTTTATAAATTCTGCATAGGAAGGAATTTCAAGGAGACAAGCAGGCAGCTTTTGCTGCTGATTTTAGTTCTGGTGTTACTGCTTGCATGAGGGACGCAAGGTGCTACCGTGACATTTACACATTTAGAAAAGCAGCATTCTTCCTAAGTATTTTCTGCTTTGCATAAAAGTAAACACTGTCAACTCCACTGATGCGGTGACACTTTACAGTACAGCTGAGCTGTCAATAAAGTTGCACTAGATTGGGAGATATTATTCTCTGTAGAACTGTGAATTTTCTCTATAGCAATGAAAGCACAAGACCAGTTCTGAGCAATCACAGTGGAACAGCAAGGCATTTTCTGTATAACTAGTACTTTTGTTCTGGTGCCTGAGGCATAGGTGATATTTTGCAATTTCCCCTTCTGGATTGTCATTTTGTAACCCTTTTTTATTTGCACAGTTTGATTGAGCCTTTCCAGCATCATAAGCCATGGTTTATGAAGCCAGGAACAAGCATCAGGGATGAATGCTTCTCCTCTGCTTCTCCACTCCTCCAACTGTGCACTGGGTTCTTTGGTATGAAAAGTCTAGTTTGTATTAAGTCAAAGTTTCCTGCTATGTCCAAACCAGTGAACTCTGTCTAAATGTCAGCAAACCAAGAAAACAAGTGAGGATGTGATCCTGGCTTTATTTTCCTGGTTTGCTGATAGGTAATGGAGTACAGTTTCCTGGAAAAAAATCATGCCTGCATACTGAAAAGGAGTGTAAAGGCAATGAAAAATCAGAAAAGACTGGTAGGAGAGATTTCACATGCTTATTTAATTATTGTTAATGGTACGTTTCTTAACACAAATGTGCAGATAGCTCAGCCAAGTCTACATTATCTTCACATCAAACATCATGGGTGCCCATCTATATGCAGAACAGATGTGGAGCTAAGGAATCAAACTGTACCTTGTGCACAGGACTGATTCCAAAGAGCAGAATAATTTTAGCTAGGCCTGATTCTGTGCCTTTCTGCTACTGGGTGGCACCACACATCAGTTATAAAACACATGATTTGCATGTGGAAGAGCCTAGGTTTAACCCCTGGCACCTCCAAATGAAAAATAAATAAATAATGTGATGGGGAAAATCTCTTTCTGGGATCTGAAATAACTTTTCCCAGACAGAATACTCAGCAATAGGCTAGATGGACCAAGAGTCTGACCACCTATAGTATGTAACATGTATAAAAATCTTCATTGTAGTCAGAAGGATCTAGCAAGATCTGCTAGGCATTGCAGCTGGTCACAGTCACCTGTGTGAATTCAGATACAAGATGGAATGTACAGTAACAAACACTCATTATAGAATATATTACAACGATAGAAAATGGATCGGTCCATTATTGCTCTATTATTTTCTTGTAGCTTCAAGTAAAAGCAAATGCAAGTGGGCTAGACGTCAACTAATAAGGTTGTTCTAATTTTGCTATAAAATGCAAGCTGTTTTCCCACAGAGCTGTCTCCTGATTGCTGTGACAGAACAAATACAGGAACCCATTTTTTCTGTTAAAATAATAAGTGTATTATTTTCAATAGCAAAGAGGCATGGAAAACATTTAACATTGTCAAGCAATCTGCCCATGGTCAGACACAGTAAATATTTCTTGTGAAGGACACTAGTGAAATGTGAATATTTGTCATTTTTGTTGCTGCATAGTCCCCTGAGTACAGGATGAAGAGTTTTTGCAGAATGCTTAAAAGGCCATTAGTGGACCCACTGTGGTTCATCACCTTGCATTTCCCAAGCACCGGGGGTGGGGGATGGGGGAGATGTGATGTGAAAGCAGAACATTCAGCTACCACTTCAAAAACATTTCCTGTATTATATTGACATTTCTATAGAGCTTTTCATAAATGACATCTCTGAGGATTTTACAGATCCACAAGTTATCTGCCTTTAGTGGGTTTTGTGGGTCAATGTTTGCTCTCACAAGCACGCACAATGCGTACTGCATTTGTTGAAAGCCACCCCAGAAGAGGAGGGAAACTTGGCCCTCATTAAAGGAAAAATTAAACTAGCACAATGCAATTTTCTTCTAGATTCCTCACACTGGTGATCAAGTGTATCATTCACAACAAACACATTAGCTCTCCAAAAGGAAACATTTAACCACACTGCTAAAGATTAATAATTGCTCTCAATGTGGGGCTTTCCATTGCTGCTAACAAAATAACTAGGCAGGACATGCAGAGCAGACAGGTGGTTATTTGCTTCAAAACACAAATATTTTCTGCAACAAATACTAAAAATAAAAAATAAAACAGTGCATTTAACCATCATAAATGTTAGATGGAAGGTTGCTTCTGAGTTTTCTTTTTGGATTTTTTGTGGCATCCATTTCTGAGGACATAAAAAGTGATCCGGAGTGGTTTCATGCATATTTATTTTATTTATCTGTGTACCCACTTTTCAGAGCAAAAAGCCTTCAGAAAGCAATTTAAAAGAATACATTGGAATAAATACAAGTTAAAATCAATTAAATATAGCAAACAATACAAAAAACCCTAAACAGCTATATAAAACAGGAGTCCAATAAGACAGTTAAAAGGCCTTCAGACTCAGGCTGGTCTTTAGCACACACCTAAAGTCTGTGAGTGAGGGGGCTGGCAAATCTCACTAGGTAGTGAGATACACAGTCAGGGAGCCACCCCTGAGAGGACATTGTTTCTAGTATTTCTGATAATGGCAGGGCCAAGGCAAGACTTTAGATACTAATCTCAAGGGTCAGATAGATTCACATGAATGGGATGTTCCATATTAAGTCTGAACAAAATTACAACTACTTTACCATTGTTACATGTGGTGGTATTATTTATATATATGGTACATCTGCTGGTGTACCAACTGCAGCCTTCTCTGGAAAGTTCAGACTGTAACCCATGCCCTTCTCATGGGCAAGCTGGGCTTAACTATTGAAATGTGGGGGTTTTTTTTGGGGGGGGCTGCCTTTAACATGACTCAGAAACTTTTAACTACAGTAGTTCAGAATGTAGCCACATGAATCCTGATGGGTGCTAGTATTTGCATCATAGGACACCATTATTGTGCCACTTGCACTGGTTGCTGGTATGCTTTCCAAGCCCAATCTGCCAATTTTAACTTGTAAAACCTTAGAGGATTACTTGGATCCAAGTAATTTGAAGGACCATGTTCACTAATACCAATCTTTTCACATGTTATGGCCAACAACTGAGGCCATTCTCACTTGCATGCCACCAAGATGGTGGGCACAATGTGGAGGGCTTTCTCCGTGATAGCCCATGACTCCAGAATTCACTGCTAGCTGGCTGCTATACAGTTAGTACTGTTTATAAATAAAATTATTATTATTATTATTATTATTATTATTATTATTATTAGGTCTTCAGAAAGGCCTTGACAACCGGCTTAGTCTCAGTGGCTTATTTATGAGTGATACCTTATGCTGCCATTGCACTTCTGCAAATTATGTTTTATTCCTGGGATGCATGTGTATTTATTATTATGGCTTTTATTAATGTTGTGAGCTTTATTGGAAGTTTTAGTATTGTATTCTGTTTTAATATTTTCAGGAAGTGTTTTTATGTGTTATTGTGTAAGCCACTTGGAGAGGAGTTTAGTCATAAAGGCAGCCTATAAATATTTTTAAATAAGTTGTAGAAGGCTGATTAAAACTCCAACAAAAACTGTGCTACAGCATGGACAAATTCTGTAGCCTCTCCCCCTTTATTGCCAGCACAGCTAACATCCACAAGTCTTCCCCCACCCCAGTGATACCCTGACCTTCATCTATGAAATATTGATCGGTGTATGACCAAGATGGAGATGAATCTTTAACCCCAACATTGAAAAATGTGCACCCATAATAGCCATGAGTCTTATGTATGTATGAAATGTGTGGATGTATGTAGATGAAACACATGCTAAGCCCATTATTCTGCTGTGAAGTAAATGTGCTCATTCTCCACATTCTCAATAGTCACAATGAAGGACTAATAAGCACCAAAAGAGGAAAAGCTGGTTGATGATACAAGGTATAACAAGAAAGGGATGTTTATATTTAGTAAAATGAATCACAGTGCAATTCTAAGTGCATTTACTCATAAGTAAATTATGCTGTGTTTAATTGTATTACTCCTAAGTAACTAGATAAGAGTCCCTTCTAAGCAAAATACATGGGATTGCACTACATAATATTAACTTATTTATGTACTGCTTTTCAGCCAGGATTGGCTCTCACACCAGGTTCCAGTTAAAACCCACATAAAGGTACAATATAATTAAGGATATATTTGGCATATGTTAGGAAGTCTCTTCTGGTTTTGGCAGCTGGTGATACAGTCCAGGCTCTTCCCTTTGAATCAAGAGGGACAGATCATAGAATCATAGAGTTGGAATAGACCACAAGGGCCATCGAGTCCAACCCCCTGCCAAGCAGGAAACACCATCAGAGCACTCCTGACATATGATTGTCAAGCCTCTGCTTAAAGACCTCCAAAAAAGGAGATTCCACCACACTCCTTGGCAGCAAATTCCACTGCAGAACAGCTCTTACTGTCAGGAAGTTCTTCCTAATGTTTAGGTGGAATCTTCTTTCTTGTAGTTTGGATCCATTGCTCCGTGTCCGCTTCTCTGGAGCAGCAGAAAACAACCTTTCTCCCTCCTCTATATGACATCCTTTTATATATTTGAACATGGCTATCATATCACCCCTTAACCTCCTCTTCTCCAGGCTAAACATGCCCAGCTCCCTTAGCCGTTCCTCATAAGGCATCGTTTCCAGGCCTTTGACCATTTTGGTTGCCCTCCTCTGGACATGTTCCAGTTTGTCAGTGTCCTTCTTGAACTGTGGTGCCCAGAACTGGACACAGTACTCCAGGTGAGGTCTGACCAGAGCAGAATACAATAACTATTATGTCAACGTGTGGAAGGCACAGCATAATGCGGAAAGGAAAAGGGGGCTTATGGCTGGGAAATGGAGTGGATCAGAAGGTGCTATATAAGATAGACTAGCAGAGGGTGAATAGGCAGCTTCTGTAGCTTGATATTTCTGTGAATCCACTGTCTGGCCAGCATATTGCCAGTGGGACAAAAAGTTTCTCTTCTATCAGGATATGGTTTAAGCCACATTTAACCCCAATGAAATGTAATTTGGCATATGAGGTTTAACTTATTAAAAAGGAGCCAGAAGAGACATGCTTACACTATGCACTCACCAACAACTTAATACATAGGCAGGAGGGAAGAAATCTAGACGCCCAGGCAAATGACCCTCATGAGACCCCAACACACACACACTGCTTAGCCCGTGCGTGAGAAAGAGGGATTGGGGGAAAGCTGTGTGTCTGTGTAAGAGGGATCTCAGGCTTCACCGACCTCTGGCATGTATTCCTGGTCTACACCAACCGGCAAAATCTTTGCAGGGTTTCAGAAAGGAATATTTCCCAGCCTTACCTGAAGATGAAAGAGGCTGGATCCAGGACCTTCTGAATGTGCAGCTTTAGCCCTGATTTTGGCCCTTCCACCGGAGCAAGGCAAGGTGAATTATGCTGACTTGGAGGGGACTTGGGTCCTAGAGAAATGTGGGTTGCGCGAAGGCTGAGCGGATTTCTAGCTCTCATCAGAGAAGTGAATTTGTGAGGCAATTTCCTCCTAAAATGATGGGGAGGAGTGGAGTGTCGTTAACTATTATGTCAACGTGTGGAAGGCACAGCATAATGCGGAAAGGAAAAGGGGGCTTATGGCTGGGAAATGGAATGGCCGGTGTGAGGTAAACGGACTGAGCGAAGGAGTGATTTGCTTGACGGGTGTTGCTGCCCTGCTTTCGCTCCCTCGGAAGAGGGCATAATAATAACACTGAGCTTCGATCGACTGGTAACGGCGGAGGAGAAAGGGTCAGTTTCTGTTGGGAGCACACGCACACACACACACACACCAGTCCTGCCTCAGTGTCCAATGAGTGTGTGGAGGGGGGAGGGGTTGCAGTAAAGCAACGTAAGGAAGATACATATAGATGTGGAGCTGGTTCGCAGGCACAGCTGTCCCTAAGCCTGGCTGCCTTTTCCCTTTTCAACGGTTCAGCTCCCCAAGTACAGCGACCGCGCTGCCGCCTCTCCCTCAGAATCCAGCGCAACCCAACTATTTTTAAACTAGCCCCGCCTCCGCTGCCTCAGTCCCTGACTGTAAGGCTCGCGCACCCTCCCCTAGGAGTGGGTGTGACTTTTCACTCGAGTTCCCTCCCACCTCCTCGTGGCGGTGCGTGGGGGGAGGAGGGAGAGAGGACGAGGGCGAGCAATGGGTTGGCGCAGTGCGCCTGCGCACGCGGCGCGAGAATCTACCCGGCAGGTTGCAGTTGGTGGTTCCGCCGTAAGAACCCGCCCGGGCGCTGCCGGCTGCCGTTGTTTCCAAGCTGAGGGGGGAAAGGGAAAGGCTTGACGGTTGCTCGGTGGGTGGGGCTGCTGGCGCCGCGAGCTCCCTTTCGGCTGTTGGTCGCGCGGCTGGACTGAGCGAGGGGGGTGGGGGTGGGAAGAGGAAGAGGAGGGACCCACGAAGCGGCCGGAGCCGAGTCGGCCTCCATGGAGCTTCCGCGGCTCCTGACTCCGCCGCAGTCGACCGCCTGGGGCTGGGGAGGGTCTGTGGAGGCTGCGCGCGAAACTGGGCTCCGCCTCGGGACCCGACAGCAAGCCTGAGGAGGGCCGAAGGCTCCGGGGCGGCCGAAGCAGCAGCGCCGAAGCGCTCTCCTTGCCGAGCCGCAGGCTATCCTGGAAGCGGCGGTGGCGGCGGCACCGTTCGCCTTCTCTCTCTCTCTCTGCCCCTCGGGTGGAGCGGCGACGCTGAGTGATTGCTTCCCCCCCTCGGACGAGACTGTCGGCCGCTCCTTCTCCGCGGCCGCCCCCGGAGATACGAAGCCCCGCCGGAGCGAGCGACCGCCGCCACCTGCGCTTCTCTGCCTACCTTCATCCATCTCCTTGGCAGAAAGCGAAGCCCCAGGAGGCGAGCGGGCAGGCCCAGAGCTGCCCCTCTCTTCGGGAATCGAGTGACGGACTGCTCGGCCTCTGGAGCCCCATCCTCTGCTTTTAAAGCATTTGGATCCCAGTGCCCCCCCTTCCTCGTCTGCTTCGAATAAGCTGTTGTGTGTCGTCTTCCTTGCAGCTGCTGTAGAGCTTAGGTTATTATCCCGGCTTCTTCGTTCGGATTCGTTTCTACCTTTTAAAACCCGATATATATTTTTTAAAAATCTCCTTTCCCCCACCATCCATATCATTTTAAGCTTCCTCCAGTGGCTGAATGTATGGAAAGGACTAGGCACCCAGGGTGGCTCTCTTGCTTCTTGTAGCGATTCTAATTCCTTTTTATTGTGATATGGAATAACATGCATTTATGCACACAATAATCTTTTGTTCAAGAGACGTTTTGAAGATAAAATTTACATTTTTTAGGGCTGAAAATGTTCCTAAAGTGGGTTTTGCCTTATTGGAGCTATTTATCCTCTGTGCCCATTTTGGTCCTATTTAATTGTTACACTCTTCCAGCTAGTGCAGATAATGCTAGTCAAGCATATTATACAGCCCTCATAAATGTGACTGTACTGAGTCCTGATCGTTCAACACCTACTTTGCTGATACTTGAGCGTGGGCGCTATGGACAAGATTCTCCCAAAGTAGCTGTCAGAGGCCAACTTTTGGCACCTCTGCCAATCAATGGAGGTAAGGATTTCCTTTGGTTCTTTCTCTTTAGTTTAAATGAGGCTTTGGTTTGTTAAGCTTTCCTTACAGTGCACATTAAAATTTTGACAAAAACTATCAAACCCTCTGCCTCCTCCCTTGCCCATTGGTTCTGGTTGGGTTTCAGTAATTCCTTATTTAAGCAATTGGTAACTGAAAGGCAGTTCGTGGACTGACCTGTGAAGTACATTTGGGTGAATGTAGTACAATTTTACACATTTTTTTAGGTGTACACCTAAAATACATATACACATGTTGAAAACACATGTATCATAGGCACTCCTTTTCAGCCTGCTGGGAGCTGCCTGTCAAGTTGCCCTTCTGAAGTAAATCTGAGTTTGCTGCTGTGTAATGTGTGAAATGGCTCTTTTGTGAGTATTCAAGGGCATTGAACACAAGATTGATTCTAAGCCTCCCACATAAGAATCTAGTATGGTATCACACTAGTTTCAGCCAACAGGCAAGAATGATGGTTTCTGCATCTGCTGCAAATTTCTACAGCCTTCCAGGTTTGAATGATAATAGTGGCAAGGTTCTTCCCTCTTCTAAGGAGGTAAGCAACATATCAGGGAACTAATTGCAAGCAATCTGACTGTGGATGCCATCTGGCCCTCGAAAACAAAGCTGAGACTAAGGCCAGTCAGTCTTAGCTTTAGTGTTTAACTTGCTTTAAAGTGAAGTTCCATCTAGAACGGGCAGTCCCGCCAATAGCAGCTCTCTATAAAAAGAATATTTTTCCTAGTCCTTTGAAAGTTAATCCATTAATTACTGTTACATTAATTTAGACACATGGGTAAGTCTTTTTTAAAAAATCTCAACCTGACAGTCTCTTGGGTACCTTTTTAGTTCTGAAAGACCTTGGAGCAATAAAGTTCTATTCTACCTAATATCATAAATTGATGCTTAAGATTTGTTTTAAGTTGTGTAAGAGTGCTTTGTATATATTTAACAGATTCTTATACACAGTAGCTTGATTTTTTGTCACAGTTGAAAACTTGCTTAGAAAAAATGGTTGCTCTGGAATGTAAGCATAAGACATACATTAAGTATGCAGTGTTATAGCTATTGTAAAGTGGAAAGTGCTATGTAATTATTATTATTTTTAATTGCAATTAGGACATACATGTAAGCATTAAGTGGTGAATAGGTTCTAATTTAGTACTTCTATGCAGTTAATTGTCAGTACTCTGAGTTATGTGATTTTATGCATGTCTGCTCATAAGCAAGTCTCATTGTAGGACTTACTCCTAGGTTTATGTGTATAGTATTGCAGCCTTAGGCCTGTATCATTTTCTACTTCCTATTTTTTCTTCATACCTCAACTTCTGTTTAATTTTCTTCTTCTTTTGTGCTCTTTGCATGTTAACAGTGTGCTTAAAACCTTGCGTAATTCATCTAAATACTGCAGGTTTTTCCTTTTTCGTCCTGTGAAACTAACATTACATGCATGCTGAGAATGACATGCCCTAAACATTTAAAAAGATTATTTGGAACAAATTTAATAAAAAACAATACATAGTTGTTTGAGGTTATAGATGTTCTTCGTTTTATGCTGTATTGACTGTTAAGGACCTATTGATAGTACAATTTAGGTTCAGGTATATCTGAATGTCCAAAGAATAGACATGGGCACAAAGCATTTTCAGCCATAATTATTTATCTGGATTCAGCTTTAGTTAGCTTGTCTGCATCCAGTCTCCAACTCTAGCCAGACAGAGTGAACATTTGCAGGACAAGAACTGAGTGACATAAATGTATTGATAACTCTAAAGTCTGTATAAATATACAGTAGTTCTCCAAACCGAAAGGTGGGGGACCATGGTGAATAGCATCTTGTACATGGACAGCAATTCAGAAATAATAAGAAGTAGGACACAGAGTGCTCCTGCATTGTACCATTTGGGAAGAGTGGGGTGTAAGTATGAGGTCCACAAATTAGTGACATTTCATACCTCTCATATGGACAGTTTGTGCCTCTGAAGGACAGTTTACGTCTCTGAAATTATCTATTTTGACTCTTCTTTCCATCACTCTTTCCATCACTTCCTCTTTCCATCACAGGAATAGGTTTCTCATTTGGGGGAGGGGTGGAATAAAAAAGGCAGAACTTGAATAATTTTTAGGGGCACTTTTTTTACTGAACCCCTATTCCAGTTGGCTTTATTTTATTTAAAGAATTTTAAAACTGTTTAAAAACAATTCTTTCATCTGTTGTTTGTATGCTACTTTTCTGATACTGAATGGAAAATAGTGTGGCTAAACAGCTTATAGACTGCTAGCAAAGTTGTTTTATTTTAAAATAGAAAACGATTACTTTCAGTTAGTCAGCCTTATAGGTTATGAAATTTCACCCCTCCAAATTACTGCAGCCATTAACTACCACCTTTTTTTTCTTGTGTGTTGCTCTATTTAGGCTGTTCTATATCAGATGCATTGTCTTTAAGCAGTTAATATGAGAGTGAAATTGAAGTCACACATTTCAGAATAGGCATGTAAGCTGCTGTATGTAGCTTATTTTTAGTATTTTGAGTGTCAGTTAACCTGAATATGTCTGATCTCAATAGTTGTACCAGGTGACCCTTTTATATCATGCATTCACTGTTGTGAGTCAACTGTGAAAATGAATACACTCTTAACACACTGATTGGGTGCTTCATAGCAAGATACATAGTAAGAGTAGGAAAGGCACTTGAAATTGTTTGCCAGTGTGTTGTGTACATCTGCTAAATGCAAGGTTCAACCTTCTACATCCACAGTAAATATTCAAGTGACATTTTTTGGTGGTAAAGCAAAATTTGGGCCCTGGGCATAGGAGCAGATGCATAGCGCCAGGTGCAGATGGGCTGGCACTTGCACGTTTCTTGATCTGTTACTATGCCTGTGTGAATAATCTCAGAGAAGAATGGATCTTTAGTATTTATTTATAGCATTTATATACCATGTTCTCCAAGTAGCTGAAGATGGTGTACATGCTTCTCTCCTTCCTTATTTAATTCACACAACAACCATGTGAAGTTAGGTTGAGAGGTTGAGACTGGGCCACTTAGTTTAATGGCCGAGTGAAGTTTTGAACACTGGTCTCAGAGGTCCTAGTTTAACCATGATACCACATTCATTGTGATTAAGGATGGATACCATCTAGATCATTTTTATTTCCATAAGAAGTCCAAGTTCTTGAGGTAAATGACATTGTCATCAAATTTACTGTCCCTGAACTTTGGTGTAGGTAGTAAAGATTGTGGATATGTGTTGTAGTGCACTGAAATTATTGCACTTATTAAGTAAAGTGACTGAATTGAATTTCATGAATAAACTCTAGTTGTGAAGGCATTTGCAATTTGTCAGAGTATTAAGATTATTTGCATGTTTCCATTTCCAGGTAAACTCCTAAATCTTTTTACTGCTGTTTTATTATAATAATGTTATATAGTGTTCTTGTTTGTATTTCCCATTTTACCTGGAGGGTACCAAGTTGGGAAAGGCTGTTAAGTGTGATGCAGATCTCTACTTCTTATTCTTTGAAATACTGTAGAGGGTTTTTTTGTGTTTTGTGAAAACATTAGATATTCCCTGACATAGTTTTCCTTTGGAAAAGTATTTCAGACAATATCTAATGTTTGCTCTGGAAAAAATAATTTGAATAATATGTGATGTGATGAATCCTAATCCATAAATGGTTATGTATCAGGAAAATCTTTAAAATGTTGTCAGATAGTTTTTGTTTAATAATTCAAATTTAAGGAAAACTTTAATCAAATTGAAGGAAATCATTATCTTCAAGATTAGATAACAGGGATACTCTAATTTTAAGCAAAAGAAAATTATAAAGGCCCCAAACATACTGGTATTTGTGAAGATTTTTTTCTGGAATAGAACAGGAGTGGGTTATCTGGCAAAAATTACAGCTGAAGCTAGTTCTGGGTTGGCTTGGGTGTAACTGATGTTTTTGTCAGAAGTAAGTAGTATTGTAGCAGAACCATCACAGTGAAGCTTTAGTTGTTTTTCGTGGATGTGTGGATTTTTAGAGAGCAGCTATTTGTGTAGACCAGTGTTTCCTCTCTGGGAGCCAGATGGCCCCCTGGGAGGCCCCAGGATATTCCAAGGAGGCTACAGGTGAAAATCACACAAGTGGGGGGCTACAGCACGAGGCTAGGGGGCTACAGAGGGAAGTGAGAAGTGAAGATAAAAGGAACATAAGAGATGACAGAACACAGCTGGTGAATGTGTTATACTTCTTATGCGATGTCATGAATGGAGTAACTGGTTTGAGGGTGATATGAAGGTTGTTAAAATGTTGGTCATGTTGATCTGATCCCATATTTACATATAATATAGTTCAGAAGCAGAAATATTTGCACTCGCATGCACATGCTGGCAACAAAAAGCTATGCTAAAAGCATTTACCGGTATGTATCATAGATTTTAACTATGTTAAGTAAATTCTATTATCTTTTCTTTATCCTCTTCTTCCTCTTACTATTTATTGAATTTGTTAGTCACTTTATCTTGCCCAGGGCAACCCAGAGCAACTTAAAACCAGACAGACAGATAAAAAACCCACATAAGATACTTTAAAACTTAGAGGAAAAATAAAATACATCACAAATGTCATTTCTACTTTTGTTTTATTCCCAAAGTAGCCTGGGGCAAACTTGTGTCTGTGGGAAAAGGTGCCTGGGGAGACCTCTTAACTGCTTTCCCTTCCCCTCTGGTCATTTTGCTCACAACTGCCTTCCCTAAGCTACTTTCCTTCCATAGGGGGAAAACATATGGGAACCCTACATCTTTTCTCTCACTTAAAAAAGGAGCTGAGCATGTATGATATTGAGCTAAAACAACTACTAAACGAGAAAGAGTTAAGCAGCTCCCCACCCCTGCCACCTTGTCCCAGACTGCTTTGTGTTTAACCATCACAAGGATGAAAGAATTCTAGAACTCTTCATAACAAGTACTTTGAGCCTCAGGTGACTAAATGTTCTGATATTGCCAATCCAAAGTAGCCTAATTTTAAACTGTTTCAAATTATAAATGTGTGTTCTAGTTCTAAGCTTTTTAGGACATATTTTCTCCACAGTGCTGTGAAAACTACCACATGTACTGTAGTCATATTGCTTGATACTTTGGGCAAGGTTTTTGATATTAGCAGGTGGATATTATAAGCATTTATTTAAGTTCAAGTACTTTGGAGAAGAAAAGAGTAAGATGTTGCACAATGCTAATTTGTCAACTATAACTGCTGAGCAGTCACTGCTGCTTCCTCTTTGAATTAAGCAAATTGTACTTCTGTATTCTTCAGTAAATTTCAGTTGTAGGCAGAACTTGGGTGACTGCTTAAACTGATAACTGAGGGGAAAGGCCATAATCTGCTTTGCATCTGTCGGAAGAATTTCAGTCAAGATGGGGAGTCTATTGGACTCCCAGCTCTTTTATTTCCTTTATTACCTGATGATTGGTCATACTGGCTAGTGCTGATGGGAGTCCAAGAACATCAGTAGAGGCACAGGTTCCCTATCCTTGACTTAGAATCACAACAATCAACATTTTTGAGACATTCCTGTAAAATAGGAATGAGTTCTCAAAAACATTTTTTCGCAGAGAACACACATTCCGTTAAATCTAATACATGTCCCCAGTTTTGTGGTAAAACTGAGAATGAGAGGAAACAAAATATGTTCATCAGGGAATTAACCTGAATGTTTACATGAAATTGTTAATTTGATATTGTAATTGTGAGGGGAATGCAATGTATGCTGCTAGGTGTTAGTGCTACTTCTGTCTTTTCTCTTTATACTGATACAACATTTTTGCAACACAAGTGGACCTGCAACAAAATATTACCTTTTAAATCCACTGTGATAGTGGGATGTTTGCACATTTATGGTCCGCCTGGTTTCTCTTTTTCGAAAGATAGTGAGTAAACTAATATTTCCATGCAATACAACCAACTCTGAAATAAGTTCCATTGCAACAGTTTTACAGTACTGTACTTCCATATAAGCTTAAAATTGAACAACATTGCTGTTTTAAGGAAATGCCTACATTGAATCTATTATATCAGGAGTTTACTTCTTTTGGTGTACAGCATCTGTCTGTCTGAGGGGACAGTGGAGGAGTGTACTTTTGGGGGTGAAGTCAAATTGTTGAAGAGTTACAGCACCTGCTGTGGCTGTAGAGACACTGGTATGGATGAGATGTGTTTTGTTGCAGCTGAGGCAGATGAAGGCACCCAGTTGTGCTGAGGCTGATGCCCCATGGTGTTTCTTCTCTCTGTGCTCCTCTCAGCGGTCCTATTCCTCCTCTGGTCACTGCTGTGGATACACAACCTGACTGACTGTCTCCAGGCACTGCTGTCATATGCAAGGGATTCCCACACAGCAGGGTTGATGTTACCAGCCTTTATGTCACATTTCAGTCATCTTTGTAATGCAGAGTTGGTTCTGTCAACAGGCCTGGTGCTTGAAGCCAGCTCACCATAGAGCATGTCCTTGGGATCCTGCCATCTTCCATTCTGTGGACATGACCAAACCAGTGTTTACTAGCTTGTTTATTTTTAAAAAATATCTGTACCAAACTTCAGTTATATCAACTCAGATTAGATGTTTATTTTATTTGTTTATTGCATTTATATCCCACCTTTCCTCCAAGAAGCTCATAGTGATGTATATGGTTCTTCCTCTCCCCCTTTTATCCTCACAACCCTGTGAGATAGGGTTGAGAAACAGTGACTGGTGCAAGGTCACGCAGTGAGCTCCATGGATGATTAGAACTCCAGAAGGAATCTGCTAGCAGAATGAGGAAGGGAGGCAGTGGAGGGGGGCAATTCACCCTCTCATAGCTCTCTGCCCCCCCCATCTGCTTCAGGGGATTAGGAATCCTCAAACAGATGATGGCATGGGACCTGTAGTGGGGAAGGGAATTGTCATCTTCCTTCATTTCACTGACAGATTCCTTTCATTGGTGACCAACATTCTTTACCAACCCATTTGTGCAGTTTTGTAATATGTGAGCATTCACCACTTCATCCATCCATTTGTAATCTGAAGTGATACAGATTGTCACATGGGCTGGATGATTCTGTATTTAAGTAGTCAAGAAAAGGTGTTTCAGGGAAACTTGTTTACAGAAAAGTGCACCTGCAATTCAGTTAGAGGCATGTTTGATTCCCTCCACCCCTGAAATTTATATAATGTGTACATCTCAGGTGTGGATATTTCCAGAGCAGTAAAAGTCAAGAGAGCCATCTGTAACAAGAAGCATCTGATCAGCACTGTCTGCTAGCTGGTAACTACTATGAGATTTAGATTCTCCTTTGGAGTGGATTATGCTCCAAAATTCTGTGGACTGAAATTACTTCCCCCCCAAAATAAATTGCAACTGTCTGAGCACAGTTTTGCTTCAGCTTACATGCTTTTCTGCCCAGTCTCTATTTCCTGTAGCTCAAAAGATGACACATGGGGATTTCTATTTTTCTCTAATTAGCACAACTATGCAAGTTTGCCAGGTGTAACCTCAGAAGTTTCTCACACATAACACATAGAAAATGCAGAAGATTTTCCTTTAGCAGGTATAATAGCTACCAGAAAATAAGCGGTTGCATACTTCATTGCAAGCTCTTGGAAGGACTAGGAAGGATACTTAATAGGATGGTGAAATCCCATTTTCTGCATGTTTTGTGGGACAGACCAGTTTCTCCAAATAATCCACTACTTGTTGAGTATTAGAGCATTACAGCAACTTGTTGAGTAGTTGAGTATTACAGCATCACCTGTGCTGTAGGCATTGAACACCACCACTGAATAAAAAAAGAATTAACCAACTTGAAAGACAAGACCTTAGATAGCAGTTTTGCATGCAATGTTAGATCAGATACTAAATAATATTAAGTTTAAGTGGCTTAGCTCTAAATGTTCTGAGCCAGATGATCTTTGAATGTGGCAGCTTGAAAAACTGGAAAGCATAGCAAATTCACTGCACCCAAGAAGTTCAGAATTCATTGTGAGTGAGCTAAGGTTGTCAGTACAGAGGTGGTTGTCAGTACAGAGAAGGTACTTGAATTTGAAATAGACTAGGTTGATGGAATTTGGCACTTTATTGAAAAGAGAAAACATTTTATATAGTAACCTTTTGTACGATTGTGAAATGACATAAATGACTTCAGATCACATATTTTTAAATAAGTGATTTGTATAAGCTTGAAATTACTCTTAAATTGCTTTTCATTATGCCATGGAGACTTTCCAGCATATATATTCAGAGTCCTCAGCTTGAGAAAAATATACATTAGAAATGGATTCTAAATAACTGATCATAGATGACAGATGATAATGGACAACTATTGGCAATTAAACTTGCTGACATGGTTGTCTGTGTCCTTTACTATGCTGATTGATGTGTCTGGCACTCAAGGTGTATGGTAGTATCCCTTAGTTCCAGTAAATATTGGAAGATTCTATGAGAAGCTATGAAGAGGACAGGGATTGCCAGCCTGTTTGCCTTTCTGATACATGTAGAGGCACAATTAGACATTTTACTGATTCAAAGCTACCATAAAGATTCACCATTACATCTTACAAAATTTGTCATATCAAGTTGTATACATTTTTTTGGGGGGGGGTCTTTCTCAGTTTTTTTAATCATTGATATGGTTAATAAAAACATACCAGCCTATAGCAAATAAAATCTTTTTTTGCTCTGTTCTCTATACTGCATATTCTTAGTTTATAAGACAGTCCTTTTACAATAGGACTGTCTCCCAAGTATCAAGCAATTGGTAAAACGTAAAGGTAAAGGACCCCTGACAGTTAAATCCAGTCACAAACGACTCTGGGGTTGCAGCGCTCATCTCGCTTTACTGGCTGAGGGAGCTGACATCTGTCCACAGACAGTTTTTCCAGGTCATGTGGCCAGCATGACTAAGCCGCTTCTGGCGAAACCAGAGCAGCACACGGAAATTCCATTTACCTTCCCACCGGAGCGGTACCTATTTATCTACTTGCACTTTGACGTGCTTTTGGCAGGAGCTGGGACCGAGCAACGGGCGCTCACCTTGTTGCGAGAATTCAAACTGCCGATCTGCCAATCGGCAAGCCCCAGGCTCAGTGGTTTAGACCACAGCGTCACCCGTGTCCCTATACCAAGCAATTGGAGTACCAAGCAATTAGAGATTTTTAAATAGAGGTTGGATGGCCATCTGTGATTCCGATATTCCAGGTAGGGGTTGGACAAGATGGCCTTTTGAGTCGCTTCCAAATCTGCATTCTAAATTCTAAATATATACATAAATTTTGGGCAACTTAAGATGACAGCGGTACATGAACAAATTTATCCTAATGTTTTGCCATTCCTCTGACCAGGTATTGAAAATATTCACTAGTAAGTATTCTGGAACTGAAAAAAATCCTTAAGTGTAATGATCATAATGATCAAATATGGTTAACACTTACAGATTGTTATTTAGCTGAAAAATTGCTTTGGGTTGTGCAAATTGTTCTGGTCTCATAACTAGAGAATAATTTTAGCCAGTGATCTGCTTTTTTGATATTTTTATCAACAAACTTTAACTGACATCTCTTTCCTTTTTTTAGTTTCAGATCGTTTAGGCTGTGATCCACGAACTCGGTTTCCAGTTCCTACAAACAAGCAGTGGGTTGCCCTACTGCAGCGAGGAAATTGCACCTTTAAACAAAAAATCCTGCGGGCAGCTTTACATAATGCTTCAGCTGTGGTAATTTACAATAATATGTCAAGTGAGGAGCCTGTCACCATGACTCATCCAGGTAAAAGCTAAGATACCAGATATTCCTTTCTCCTCATTTCTTTCTTATTTCCCTTATGTTGTAAGACTTTTTAAAGGTATTTGTGATTTGTTTTTAGACATGTTCAGATACATCATGGTGGATAGTTAACAGCATTTTGTCTTTTTTGTGATTATCAAGCGTGGAAGTTGGTCATTCATTCTTTGATTTATAAAAGTGCTGGATAAAGTGCTGAGACTGACAGTCTCCACTAGCTGCATGACCGTAGCATATTGCCATGTCTACTTTATTTGTGACAGAGAAGGAAATAATGTGCTTAGTTTAATGCCTGTAACAGAAACTAGATGGGAAGAAGGATAAGTATACGGAGTATGGTTTGTGCAACAATCCCTTCCAACGCATATTTGCATGATTGTATTAGCTGTGCTCAAACATTCTACAAAACATACATGATCTATAGAAACCCTTCATGACAGCTTTCCATTAGCATAGTATCTGAAAATACAAGATTTGGAGCCCATATTGCGCTGTTGAACTATGATAGAATACTATTTCTCTGACAAAGGGAAATCTTCAGTTGCATTCTTCCTAGACATAGGTTAATGCTGGAAATCTTGCTCAGCCAAGTATTAGTTGCGTATACTTTTAATCTAATTTTTAGTTAGTCCTCTCCTGTTGTTCCCTGGGAGCTGGCATTGAGGTAGCCATTGGATTTGCTGTAACCTTCAGCCCTGGCCTGCTTCTTTCTAAACCTGCTTGTTTGCCCCTCACTGGCTGATCTTAGCTGCCTTAATGTAATAGGGGTAGTCGAGTAGGCAATAAATGCTAGAAGCTTTTCCACTGCAAAATGCAATAAAATATAGAATACTTGGCGTCCAGTAGTGGACAACATTCAAGTAGGCTATTTGCTTCTAGTGATATGTTTTTAGCTCTGGGCAAACCTTCAGATTCAGAGCCAGCATGTACCTGATCACCAATTGCTGGTGGTGTAATAATGGGAGAGGGATGTTGTCTTTGTACTCTGTGGGCTTCTCAAAAAGCATGAATGCATAAAATAGACATTACTGGCTAGATGGACCTGTGACCAGATGCATTATATTCAAGTTCATAGTCTCTGAATGCTACATTAAAGCATCTACAGAAAGGTATCAAATACTTATTAGTTCCCATGGTTGCCTTCTAAATTATTGTTACCTGGACTTGTGTAAGGGAGAAAAATATAGTTGCTAGGTTATTTGTGGCAATTGTTAAAAAATTAAGATTAGAGTAGATAAGCAGCAAGAGAACTGTGACAGACCAATTGTTTGAGTACATCATTCTGTCTCCAGCATCAAAGAAAATGCTCCTATAGCTCACAATCGGGTGTGGCAGAGTTGTCTAGTGTTTTCACCCAGTATCTGTTAGGCAGAGATATGCTGTACACAGGAGATATATATACAACATTATTTTAAGTTTCCTTTCTCAATTTGCCCAATAAGCTCTACTATTAAAATTGCATTTTTTTTATTGCTGCTGGATGGTTTCATTGAATTTTACTCTGGGACCGTCAGTTTTGCTTCTTGGATTGAGTGAAAACCAAAAACCATCACTAAATCTTTAGCTAGCTAGTGATTGTGTATTATATTCAATGTTGGTTATGTTTGGAGTTCATTCATTTATATCAGTGGAAAATTGTTGACCATTAATTTCATAAGATTAACTCTGAGTATGACTTAGTTGCTTAGTTGGATATTATCCTGTATACTTGGCCCAGTGGAGCATTCATTACTTTCTAGGTCACTCAGGAAGAAATATGATTATCTTTTCATTTACTCAAGGGTCTTCTTTTCAATGTTTTTGAGTTTCCTTTAGCCTCAGAACTAAACTGCTATATTTAGGAGGAATATAGGTGTTTTTTGTCTCACTGCTTTGTACTTGGTAGATATCAGTATGAATAGTTCATATTTGTGTTGTTTTGAAATTAAATCATTTTGAACAGATGTTGGTTAAGAGATGTGCATGTAAAAAAGTGCTTGTAAAATAATGTTGCTTTCCTAATTTTCTAAAATTTGAGGCTTCTAATCTCATACTGTTTTTCACAATTCGGTATCAGCTTTTTGATACCTAACAGTTTGTTTAAATGTATATATGTACAGCCAAATGATTTGTTTCTTAAGAAACATACATGTTATGTTAGATGTTGATTCATTGTTTTCTTCTGCTTATTCTTTTGATAGGAACTGGAGACATTGTCACTGTCATGATCACAGAATTGAAGGTTAAGGAGATTCTGAATTACTTGGAGAAAAATATGTCTGTCATTATTGCAATAGCAGTTGGAACCCGCTATCCAAACAAAGGCTTTAGTCGTGGTTCTCTTGTCTTTGTATCAATATCGTTCATAGTTTTGATGATAATTTCTTCAGCATGGTTAATATTTTACTTCATCCAGAAGATCAGATATACAAGTGCACGTGATCGGAACCAGGTAACTATCTTTTGATTCTTCATATCAAATGTGTAGGGTTTTTCTGTTGTGTTGAAATATTTTTATTAAATGTTTTTGTAACTGCTTTTAACTACTATACACCATCCTGAGTGCTATGACTACAATGGAAGTTAGCCAAACTACAATGGAATACAATGGGATATTAATTTTCCCTTGTAATTAAATTGTAAAGTTAATACATGCAACATGTGAGCTGTTTCATACAGTGATAAAAATATATTTCGGTATTTTGCAGAAGGTCTTTATCATATGCAATTATACAGTATTAAAGGGAATATAAATGGGCCTGCACTAAATGTTGACCCATATATATTTTTAAGACAAAAGTAATACTTTCTGGAGTAGGGGAGAAAGGGGATATTTCCTGTAAAACCCTTAAACTTAGGTGAATGTTCAACTTGTTTTGAACTACTTTCCTGATCTGTTACTTTTTGCCTTCTTTTTTTTAATGAAGTATTCTGGTGTTACCTAAAAAGAAGGTACCTACAAATAAAAGCACAGATTCTTCTCACCAAAAGAAGACAAATACAGCGCTTGGAAAGAGTTCAGATTTATTGCATGCTGCAGTGTGAATAAAGAGACCCAGTTGGATAACTGCCAAAAGAAACTGGGCCCTCAAACGAAGGGTTCACAGAGCTTTTATAGCGTTTTAGAAAAATATGCAATTATGGCAAAAGCTTAAACTATCCTAACTGGCTATCTTTATGTGTGTTCAAAATATGCTCTTATCTCCATATACGGTAGCTTGGCAACAAGTTGTGGTTGTGCCTGTGAGAACCTGTTTATTCAGACTCGGCACTTAGCAGGTTGTGGTCAGTTGTGTAAGCATAGTGACAGAGGATTTGAGCAAAAGTGCATGCTGTGCTGTGCTGTGCTGTGCTGACTTGAGGGTCTTGACATCTGCCTTAGGTCATGACATTCACCTGGGTCCCAAGTTATGACACACAGGTATCACTGGGAATGGTCATAAGGCAGGTGGGATTCAGTTAATGAGAATTATGTTACAGTGTTGGGGTTAGCCAAACTAAGTTGCTTGTTTCTAATATCATTGAGGGCAGCCTTCAAGAATTACTTTGCTCTCTCTGTTGGTGAACACAATCACTACCTCAAGTTTTAGTTTGTAAGCTAAGCTATTTAAGTTTCCTCTGGATTCCAGAAATCTCTTGAGCAGCATTCCTCTTCAACCAGGCCTTTGGCTTATCAATATTCTATAGCCTTTTAAATGTGTCTGTGGAAAGGGGTGTGTTCTTGTTTTGCTAGGTTTTTTAAATAATTAGTAGTTACTTGTTTTTCTACTGTATTTTATTTTGTGAACTACCCTGAGATCTATTGAGGGTGGTATACAAATCAAATAAATAAATAAATAAATAAACATGGCATAACTAAACTGCTGCTGTTTGTAACCTTCATTTTCATTCATTTTATTTGTATGCCACTTTCCACAAAAAAGCATGCTCAAAGCAGCTTACAAAATAATACCAGGAGTACATTTCAAACAAGTACTGCAAAAATAATTTCATAATAACATGAGAATCCAATAGCAAATATAGTAACATACAAAAAACCACTTTTCAAAAATATAACAAGATTACTTAAACAACATGAATCATCCAGTAGCAAAAATAACAAGGGAGCTTCACTGTTTCACCTTAGTCCTAGAAACACTGTTGCCATAATGTGCTAGTTTTAAAAAATACGGACAATCTTCATATGTCTGAGAGTCTTAAGTAATGGAAGACTAGATCTTCAACATCTTTCTGAAATGCAGTGTGTCATTTGTTAGGAATTAATTCCAGTGTAATATGCTATAAACCATTCGGGAGTTGAAATGCAGACATTTTCCTCCAGTTGGGAGCATTGTAAATTGCCAAATATTATTAACAAGATTCTGTTCTAATATAAATTGTTGAGTGACTGCTTGTTTATGGTGTGTGTGTGTCCAGTGTTTCTCATTCATTGTAGGTAAACTGCATTGGGGGGAATATAGGTGTGCCTTTATTTGGGGGTTCTGAAAACAAGGTCTACAGAGCTATGGAAAAGAAGAATTTTTTGGATTGAACGGTAGCTCACTGTTTCCTATTGCAAGGCAGGGCAAAGATTTTTCTCAGCCTGGATTTTGAAATGAGGCCTTCATTTCAACATCTCATTTGCCCCAGTGGAACAAAAGGGTAGTGCCCAAACAGGACCTGAGAAGCTAGACATTGTTTTAAAATATTGGTTTTAAATACATCAGCAGAAGGCCAGTGAATACATTTCAGCTTATGAAAGTTACAATCTTAATAATATCCAGAAGAAATTAACAGCACATTATACATATTGGGGAAATAAGGAACAGTATGTGAAAATAATAATTTCATGGGAAAACAAAATGAATATGAATATGCAATTTTAGTTTAATATTTAACTTTAGTCAGAGGAACAAAATTCAAATTAACTTTACAAAGAATCATGATGGCATGCAAAACGAATAATTTTAAATTGTTATGCAACTTTATTGTTTGTTCCTCTAAACATTCACTAGTCCAAATGACCTGTGCTATGTTTTAGCCATATAGACACTAGTTCTAAATACTAAGAAAAGAGAAGATATAGCAAATAGCTACCAATCCAAACAGGGTAGTAGTCAACTAAGTTTTACCCAGAGTAGAACTGTTGAAATTAATGAACATAACTAAGCCAGGTACATTTCAGTATGTCTGCTCAGGGTAAAATTTCACTGAATACAACCCAGCAGTTTCTGTGGGTTCAGGGAAGAACAGAGAGATGACTGCAGGGTCCTGTTGGCAGGATCCACATGATGGAGAGAAGCTGGGGGGGGGGGAGGTGAAGTATATCTCAGCTTGCAACAAGCAAAAAATATATATATTCAAAGATTTCCAAATGCTGGAGCTCAGGAAAAACCCAGTTCTGTGTAGTAATTACAAGGAACAATTCTAGTAAGGGCTTCTAGTAAAAGCTTCCAAAAACAATTAAGATTAATTGGAGCTGTACAAAAAGTATTTGGAAAACTGGTATGAATAAAGAAAAAAATCCCAGTGTAAAATTAACATAAACTGTAAGAATGGAATCTAAAAGGAAAGTTCTCTTCTGCATTCTAGAGAAAAGTTACAGCAGAGAAAGAAAAACTGCTTTTGTGAAATAGGGATGAAGCTAAGATGGGGTTCAGAGAAGAATCTGTCATTTCTCTGTTTCCCAACATCCCCAAATCTTTTCCTGCTCACTGGTTTATTTCTTTATTTTCTTTCCTCACATCTTTAATTTGTTTTGTACTAGTAAATGACAGGTCATGGGGCAAACACTTGCAGAAACAGAAAATCTGCTCCAGCAAGTCCCCCAACTCTCCAAGGAGTTGTAGGGGGAGGAAAGGAAGGGGAAGTCCCACTGTGCAAGTGGAATGGTTCTCCATTCAGTTTGAATTCCATCCTCTGTACCAGGGGTCAGCAAACCCCTGTAGTGGGTTTCTGTAGGGGGCCAGTCCACTGTCCTTCAGACCTTGTGGGGAGCTGGACTATATTGGGGAAAAGACCCCCCCCAACTCTCACCTCTCTTCTCCACAGCACCGGACGAGCCCTGGTGGCTGCTTACCTGTGCCTTGTGAGTGGCAGGGGCTGGCAGCAGCAGTGGAGGGACAATGAGCGGCGCGATACGGCTGGCTCCAGAAAGGGGCTGCTTAAAATGGTACTCACGGTTTAACAAAGCCCAGCCCCCTTCCTCCTCTAGGCAGGGCGGGGAGAAGCCAGGAGGAGGAAGGGAAGAGGCGCCACTGTGTGTGGGGGGGGGGGGGGAATGGCACAGCCCAAATGATCAGAATCCCCACACCGATCCACGCGGCGATTCCCAGACCATCCGCAGGCTGGATCCAGAAGGCAGTTGGGTCGGATCCAGCCCCCGGGCCTTAGTTTGCCAACCCATGCTCTGTGCAGTCGTACCTCGGAAGTCGAACGGAATCCGTTCTGGAAGTCTGTTCGACTTCCAAAACGTTTGGAAATCAAGACATGGCTTCAATCGGAAGCCGCATCAGATGTTCGGGTTCCAAAGAACATTTGCAAACCAGAACACTCACTTGCAGCGTTCGGGAGCCAAAACGTCCTTTTATCAGATAAGCATAGTCACTTTGCCCTGTTGTACTTGAAACACCCAGAAAAGAGGAGGTTGTGAGATATTTTCTGTTCTGCTTCATAACCTGTGTGTTTATGCGGCTTTGTTACTTTTGTATTTCAGACTTTTGACAATGTTACAATTCTCTTTTTTACCTATCTTGTATTTGGCAGTTGAAAAGAATAACAGATAGGCAACTGATTGGACAAAGTAGCAATCCTATACATTAGCAATTTCTGGATTTCAAAAATCCACACCTGAACAGTTGCTCTTTAAGTAAAAGTCTTTAGACCTTTTTCCTTCAGAATTTTACAAAGGTCAGGAGAAACTTGATAAAACTTTTATGTGGTTTAAAAGGCTTGTCTTATTAAAATTTTATGAAGAGGTAGCAACAGCTAGAGCACAATTGGAAAAGCTTAGCTATTTTATATAGGGGGGGACAGCTGCTAAGTGATAGGATAACTGTGCATTTTAAGTCTGTTGCTGACTTCACACAATAGTTTGGAAATAAACTACTGCTTCTGAAAAAAGGTTAAATATCATGAAGCTTGCTTTGATATGCCAATAATGCATTTTACAATTCACATGTATTCTGGAATCAAAGAAAGCATTTAGCAATACAGTGGTGCCTCGCAAGACGAAAATAATCCAGTCCGCGAGTCTCTTCGTCTAGCAGTTTTTTCGTCTTGCGAAGCAACCCTATTAGCGGCTTAGCGCTATTAGCGGATTAGCGGCTATTAAAGGCTTAGCGGCTTAGCAGCTAAAAGGCTATTAGCGGCTTAGAAAAAGGGGGGGAAGCGGAAAAAAATCAGAACACTCGCAAGACGTTTTCGTCTTGCTAAGCAAGCCCATAGGGAAATTCGTCTTGCGAAGCAGCTCAAAAACGGAAAACCCTTTCGTCTAGCGGGTTTTCCGTCTTGCGAGGCATTCGTCTTGCGGGGCACCACTGTAGACTGGGCTTGGTCTGTACTCACAGCCAGTAGTTGGCAAAGTATATATTCTACATTGCTGCCTTGAGTGAGCAGAACTATTGAACTTTTTGGTCATTATTGAACCAAATATGTAGTTAAAACAGCCAGCTTTGAAATTTTACCGTGTCTTAGGTTAGGGAAAACATAATGGAAATTAATAAACAATACCCACTTCTCTTTGCCATTTTGGGATGACCATTACCCCATTATGAGACTGACTGAAATATTTAAAACCTTTTCAAATGATAGCTGTGATGTTTACTACTGGGGCAGGTTCTGCTGCTGTTGATCTTTTGGTTTTACTATTTTAAATTGGGCTTTCAGCTGTTCTGTTTTTTAGTGTACTTATAATTTTGTAAGCAACTTTGCATTAAAATGAGTTGGAGTGTAAATGGTTCTCTCCACAGTACCATCCGTATAATATTGGATTAGTAAGAGACTGTTTGGCTTGTTTGCTGTATTGATTGAAGCATACAAAGGGCAGTCTTACTTAGCTTTTTGTTGCAGGAGACCTGCAATTGGCTTATCAAGGGGCTGGCTGGATTTTAATGTGTTGAAACTTGTACATTATATGGCAATGTTTAGGAGTGGAAGTATGCTGTAAACACTTGATTTTGGGACCTTTTTGCTTTTCTCTTTATAGCCTATGTGACTTTACAGTGCTGATGAGCTTCCTATTTTTCTCATATTTGATGGACAATGAGAAAAATAAAAGATACATACTTGAATAATGTAGGAGACATCCAGAGGCACAAACAAGCAGAAGCAGGCCAAAGTATTTAGCACAATGGATTAATATGTTCTGAATGGTCCACTTGTTCCTTCTCCATTTCATCATCCTAAGGGTCCAGTTGAATGTAAACATTGGAATGGCCTCTGATTTGGCCCTTTCCATATGTTACTTTGAAATATGATTCTTTTGATTGCTGATTCCTCCTTCCATTGTGCCCCCTGAAAGGCTGATCTGGAGGGTTTGGGCACCCTTTGGAACAGAATGGGAGATGCTGCAAAGGGCTGAAGGGAAAAGGGGAAATTGGTGCAAGGCCCCCCTCCCCATTCTAATAGGTAGCTTTATTGTATCTGGAGCCTTTCCATAGATGGAAGGTGCCTTTTTGTTTGCTGAAAGGGCACTCAGTATCTATCCCCCTATAAAGCAAAGAAATAATCTAGCAAAGATTAACACAAAATTGAATCTCTCTTTACATATTATTGACAAACTTGAGAAATTAAAAAAAAATCGGAGATTTCTGGTTTCAGGTGTTTCCAGAATAGCTACAAGATGATATCAGGAAACATCTCTGTAACAGCATACTCTTCTAAATAACAACATAATTACAGTAGCTTAAAGAGCAAAAATGCTAACACATTGCTTGATCCTCACTGTATAAACCTAATCCTCCTCCTGTGGGGAGTCCTGGTTACTGAAGCAAGGAAATGTGAGCTTGTTCTATTCAAAGTGACCTGTCTCAGAAATCTATTGAATCACTTGGCAGCTGGCCATTCTCAATTGCCTTGGATAATATTGTTGAAGGTGAATCTGCACTTTAAGCGTAGACGTTCTTGCTTGCAACTAAAGGGATTCCCATAAAATAAGAGCTTGATGTTTATGGCCCAAAGAGACTTTAGTTTTGAAAGTGCCATGAACTGTGCACCTGGTACTCTTCAGAGTATAGTGAACAAGCTGTAATCACCATTTTAGTATATAACCAAAGGAGATTTAAGAGGAAGAAGCACAGTTTTTCCAACACCTAATAACTCTCTCTGTGTTTTATTCAGCGTCGACTTGGAGATGCAGCAAAAAAAGCTGTTGGTAAATTGACAACAAGAACAGTGAAGAAAGGGGATAAGGTATAGTCACACAAATGAAATGTTAGTCACATTTTTTCTGGAGAAAAGTATTAATGCTTATCTGTGCAAGTCTGTTTTCCCCCTTGATTTGTCCCAATACTTTTGGTTTGTGGAGTCCTCCTCTTTTTTGGGGGGGGGGTGGGGAGGCCAAAGTTGTTGGGGGGGGGCAGAGAGTTCTTTCACTTCCAACGATAGGGATCCAGCGATCAACTGAGAGCTGTTCGACAGTGGAATTTGCTGCCAAGGAGTGTGGTGGAATCTCCTTCTTTGGAGGTCTTTAAGCAGAGGCTTGACAACCATATGTCAGGAGTGCTCTGATGGTGTTTCCTGCTTGGCAGGGGGTTGGACTCGATGGCCCTTGTGGTCTATTCCAACTCTATGATTCTATGATTCTAACTGCGAACATCCGGGGATTTACCTGTTGATTGTGGTCAACCGGTTGGACACCCCTGATGTAGATAATGTTTTTTTGTTTGTACCCGGCCCATCTGACTGGGTTGCCCCAGCCACTCTGGGCAGCTTCCAGCATATATAAAAACATAGTAAAACATTAAACCCTATACAGGTAAAAGTGTTGACACTTAGGGAGCTGAATACCAACATCTTACCCATACGGCAGTTTTTCGTTTTCATTGGTATATATGTAGAAAAGGGAAGAGTATAATACCATGAGGAAAAATGAGAAAGGGTGGGCGGGTCCCCTCTAGTCTTCTAGAATAGTGGTTCCCAGTTAGCTAAGTACTGCAGAACCCCTGTTTCTCAAACCCCAAACCATGGACCCCTGACTTTTGAAAATGTTGATATCTCTGTTTTAGTTTTTGTTATGTGAATGGTACCACCATACCTCCAACATGTCCCAGCACAAAACCAGGTCATGTGTCTTACTACAGGATTTCTGTGACTGTCTGCTCTAGAGATTGGTTGAATAGTCACTTTGTTCATTTTAGGAAACGGATCCAGACTTCGATCATTGTGCTGTTTGCATTGAAAGTTACAAGCAGAATGATGTTGTCCGCATTCTTCCATGCAAGTAAGCCAGTAATTCCTCTTTCCCTTTTGAGAGTGCTTTACCCTTGAAAATATATGTCTTAGCTTCATTATCCTTTTTGTCACTCTTGGGTTTACTCAACACATTAGAACTTGTGTATTAATTTTATGCACTTTTGTGTGCACACAATTTCCTAGAGTAGTGTGGGAGAACTATGCAAAAAGGCCTGGGTGGTGAAAGATACTTAGTATAGACTGAAAAGAAAGTGGTTTGTGAATTAGGAGAATAGATGTGGTGGTGGTAGTCAAATAAGACAATCATGGTACCTATGAAGAATTTTCTTGGTGACTCCCAAGGCGCTCAAACTGATCTCTGAATGAAGCTGGCACCTGTGTGTGGCCTTCATATTGCAGAGTACTTCCTGTAGCTGGAAAGGCCCACCCCCTTTTACTCTAACTGGTTGTGAAGGCAACCCCTCCTCTTTGAAGGAAATCTTGAAAGTGCCATGGAGGATGTTTGAACTAGTTTGTGAGTGGCCTGGAAAGGGGGAGGTAGGGTGGTGACCACCACTTCTTTTATTGCCCAGAAAGGCATTTTATTTTGGGAGGCAGGAGACAGAAGCAATGGGGATGTATGTGGTATCTACGTGAGAAGAAAAGGGGCTTTCTTTTTCACTACAGAGCACATAAGAAATGCTGGAATCTGTAAAGACTTAGACTAAAATGTATTTAGTGTATTTAAATATTAATACATGATGAAATTAACAGTGGCAAGACATGTTACATAATTACAATGAGCTTGGATCTCAAATTATTACAAATCTGACATCCGTTCACTTCCCTTATTAAGTCGATTTGGTATTACTGTATTTAGTTTATAAAACTACCTGACTTCTTCCCTTCATAATTATTTAAGTATTATTTTTCTGATCCATATACTTTCTCAGTATACCAAAACTTACAAGGATTTTACACCATGCTGTTCTATAAAAAAAATTAACAAATGCACCTGACGTTTTTTATTCTTCCTTCTCCCCTATGTCCTCCTGTCTTATCTGCATCTTTTGAGTGGTCATCTTAATAGATAGCAAAGGACACAGGCATTGAACTGCATAAATAACCCAGTTCAGTTCCCATGATCCTTGTTATATGCACACACACTAAAATGGAAGAAGAACTAAATAATGTTTTGGTATGTGTGTGGCTGTTACTTAAAACCCCTGAAATTGGTATGTTCTGTACAAAAATGTAACACAAGCAGAAGTTATAAGTGAAATATGCAATCCATACATTCTCAGAAGATCTAAATGTAGCTTTCCTATTAAGGAGTTAGTTGTACATTAAACCCAACTCAAGGATGATTGCCATTTTATTCGAATTCCCAAAATAAATTGTTCAAAATTCCTAATATTTTTTCTTATTATGACCTCTCCAGTATGTCTGGTGTTATTAATAGTTTTGCAACTAGCATTTGTTGTGCTGCTCTGTTTTCAGACATGTTTTCCACAAAACCTGTGTGGATCCATGGCTCAGTGAACACTGCACTTGTCCTATGTGTAAACTGAACATTTTGAAGGCTCTGGGAATTGTGGTGAGTCAAGTCTTATTTAAACAGTTAGGAATGTAGAGCTTTCCTTTCCAAAATGATCATAAATCAGTAAAGTCAGGTACGAGAGGACCAGAATTCCACTGTGTTAGCCATTCTTCCTTTCTTGCATGAAATTACAGTGTTCCAATTCTAAATATTGAAAGCATCCTTGGTAGTGGGTGTAAAAGGACTGTGGCAGAGGCACAGAATGATTGGTGTCAGCATTGTGCAAGCCCTGGGTGCCTTCCCATTAGTATATTTTGTTTGAACCTACCTACTATCCCCTCTCAAGTATATTTGCCTCTCACTATTACTTTTGGAATTGGCTCTTTGTACAATTTATCCTCTGGACACTATCAGAACATCTTATGATGGGATTACTGAATCCTTTGATTTGGATGTGTGGCTGACTGCTTGACAGTCCCTGCTCCAACTGGTTGCTGCTCAGCAGTAACTGCTTCTTCCTGTGAATCACATTTCATCATTGGTCACTATTGGATGCTTGTGCACCCCTCAGATAGCCTTTTGCAGACATTTTACAATATCTCTTAAGATTTTGCCAGAAGCTTACAAAAAGGAAATATATTAACTTGCCAACACTGTGTTTTCAGACAAATGTGCCATGTGCTGACAATATGGCCTTTGACATGGAAAGGCTCACCAGAGGCCAACTAGGCAACAGGAGATCAGTTCTTGGTGACCTTACCAGTGACACCTCACTCACTCTTGAGCCCCTGCGTACTTCTGGAATATCACAGTTTCCACAGGATGGGGAGCTGACTCCAAGAACAGGAGAGATCAATATTGCTGTAACTAGTAAGTGAAGTTTGGTTTTAATTTGAGCATTGTAGGTTTCATGTTGCTTTCAGATTTATGCTCTATTACTATAACTTGCATGGAAGTTTTCTATTAGTTTTAAGTGACAGTGAAAAAGACTCATATTGAACATCAATACAATGAACTTGGAAATAGCTTTGGCAAAATCATTTTCAAAATTAATTACCAAGTAAGAAAATAGATTATACAAGTCAATTATTTAAATGGCTAACGGTTAAGATGGTTAAGATGGTTAAGTATTTTAACAATTTCCCCCGTCAGTGAATTACGTTTGCAAATCATAATGGCTGGATCTAGAAATTCAGTAGATTGCTCCAATTATATTTGCCATCTTTTTATAATTATTTTTGGGCTTGATGCAGTCTTCAAACAGTTTATAGTTTGAGTGCCATCAGAAAATCACATATGCCAATTGTTTATGAAAATCACGTATGCCAATTCAACAATCTACCTGTGAACACAACCTTGCATTAAATGAACTCTGGAACAGTGATCTTTGTTGAGCTAGCTGTTTGGGGTATGATTTAGGCAAAAAAGAAGACATAGTACCAGGTCCTAAAAGCTAAAGAACCCTTACTGGATATATAAATAAGAATTTTGCTTCTGATTCTGTTGCACAGTCTAAGCCCCAGGCAAATGGTGTAGTCCTTACTTTGTTCAATTCAGCAGCAGCTCATCAAGGGTAGAACTTTCATATTTCCCGGTGCTAAGCATTGTTTGGTCTGCCTCATGATCAGTAGCAACACATGGCTTTTCTTTCTTTCTGCCTAGCAGGCCTGTGCAGAGCTTGTCTGAGGCCTGGGGTGGAAGTCTTGTTAGAATAAACTCAAATAAAAAAGCAGTCAGTCCCTGGCTGGGGCCCCTGGCCAGCTTAGTCCTCTGAGGCCTAGGGCAAGTGTATCTGGTTGCCCCTGCCCTGCCCTGCATGGGTCTGCTGCCTAACAGACCAGGTAAAACTATTTTATGGGGGAAATGCAGTATGCACTCTGACAAATAAGGATGAAAGTTTCTTTTAGTCTTCTATTTGCAAACTTGATTGTTATGTGAAGTTATACTAACTAAATGTCTTTCATACACTATAAATGAATTGGTGGAACCTGGAGATATGTGGGAACATCTGAGCAGAAGCACTTGCATATTATTTGACCAGTAACTAAGAGAAATGTTTGGGCCAATGTGACATATACTACCACTCTGTAGTTTGGGAGACTGCCAATTTTGACAAAAGAGCTGGGTTTGCCTCTAACATTCCCCATACGTCCCACACATTTATTTAAAAACTTCAGGCATGGAATTAGTGCTAGCACTATATAATATAACAAAGCTAATTTGCTTTGTTATATTCCCTCAGAAGTTGGGTTTGCAGTGTTATCATATTGCTATGTGTGAAGAATTCTATTTGTCAGTAAAATATCCCTCATGAAAATTGAGACTTACCATTGAATACTTTCTACAGTCCTGGTTCTATAATCTTAAAGTGGGATATATATATTATAGTGACTTTGACCATCTTGAGAATGAGCAGTGGTAATGCACCTACCCTGTTGTTGTTGGTTTTGATTATTGCTTGCAGGCCCAGAACATGTCTTAAGAATGGATTGACAACTCTTTTTCATTGACCGGAAAGACTTATTTAATATTCATAACCACATAACTGTGCATTTAACATAGGTTAAATCTCAGTGTACAAATACTGCTGGTTGCAAGAAATACACATGTACATACATACAACTTCAAAAACAAGCATATTAACTTGGCTTGAGTCCTGTTGCTTTTCCAGTCATTTAAAATGGAGATCATGATAAAGGAGAAGAAATTCATGCAACATTTCAAGCACTGTCATCTGAAAACTTTTCTGATTTATTTTAGTTTGTGTACATTGCACACATTCCTATGCCACAAAAAATTAAAATCAAAGAATGCACCTAGAAATGATGTCCAAAACAATCACATTCCTTTAAAAAAATTTAAGATGTACTTTTGTATGATATTTTTAGAGTAAAATTATATTTCATTTTGTATTATTAATGACTCCCTGCTGAATTCTACCTTTTAAAAGTGCTAGAGCACTTTATTTGCGGTTAAAGGAGTGGAAGAGATGATACAGGCTCTATGTGTGTGCTGTCATATTTCTTTTAATACAGGTCTCATTTGGAAATAGTCTTATTCCTTAACTGCAGGTAAAGATTTTGCTTATGCTTTCCTTCTTTTGCATTTTACTTTGATCAGTCATTTATCATTAATGTCTGGACTCTGTGATCAATATTATTGTATCATTCCTCTTTTTCTCACTTCTCCCCATAACCTTGTTTGCTGGCCTTCTCCATTTAGTACCTTCTTTGCCTTCTGCTTTCCTCTGGAGCTTCACTTCCTGGTGCCCCACATGAGTAGAATTATTGTCTTCTGCTTCTGATCTTTGAGGGCAGTTGCCATCGATTTGACATAAGCCTTCTTCCACGAGTGATTTCCTCCCTTTCCTTTGTCAACAGAAGAATGGTTTATTATTGCCAGCTTTGGCCTCCTGAGTGCCCTTACACTTTGCTACATGATCATCAAAGCCACAGCTAGCTTAAATGCTAATGAGTAAGTAAATGTTCAGATTGTGAGTGTGCCTACACATACGGCAGCATTGTAAAGAAATGATGAGTTGAAGAATTAGAAGGAAGGAAATTTGGGAAACATCCAGAATACAGTGGTGCCTCGCAAGATGAAATTAATCCGTTCCGCGAGTCTCTTCGTCTAGCGGTTTTTTTCGTCTTGCGAAGCAACCCTATTAGCGGATTAGCGCTATTAAAGGCTTAGTGGCTATTAAAGGCTTAGCAGCTATTAAAGGCTTAGCGGATTAGCGGCTAAAAGGCGCTTAGCGGCTTAGAAAAAAGGGGGGAAGCGGAAAAAAATTGGAACGCTCGCAAGACGTTTTCGCCTTGCAAAGCAAGCCCATAGGGAAAATCGTCTTGCGAAGCAGCTCAAAAACGGAAAACCCTTTCGTCTAGCGGGTTTTCCGTCTTGCGAGGCATTCGTCTTGCGGGGCACCACTGTACAGCGTTCTTTTACTAAGTTGCAATATCAGATTGTTAGAACATCTGAGGATAGGTTTTCCAAAGGGAGGGTACATTTTTTTATTTTTTAAGGGGAAGATGCATTATCGTTCAATTTTAGTTTGTATTCTGGCACTCCTGCTTTTTATTCATTTTGTGTGTGGCTATGCGTGCATGCACTCCTTGTTTGGTTAAGTTTATATTAGCAAGCCTACCATTAAGGGAGAATTGTAAAGATCATTGCCTATATGGACTTGAGTGAACAAGCCTAGATAGTGCCTGTTCAGATTTAGATAACTGAATGTTATTTATTTGTCTAGGAATTATATTCAGGAAGTATATTCCAATAGGGAAGCTTAAGGGAAGTGCCATAGAGAGTAGTAAGGATGCTAATTTTTATTTAATATTTTCCTTCTGCTCCCAGAGAACCAAGAGCAGCTTACAATGAAAAATACAATAAAACAAATAATTTTTATCACTAAAACACAAATTTAAAAACAATTCCTGATAACAATTTAAAAGCAGCAATCAATGAAGAATCAAGTTAAGGCTTAGGGCTGTATGTTGAAAGGAAAACTTTTTTTAGCTTATGTTTAGAGGAGAGTCTCTTGAATTCCTGATTCCAGCGCAGTGTTATCACCAAGCAAGTGCTGGCTTGTGTAGTATGATGTGCACGAGTTTCCTGCATTTGTGCACAGCCTCTTTGCTCCTGCTTCATTTATTTCTTTGTGCAAGCTGGGAAACAAATCAGGAAACCAGAGTTAACCAGAGTTTCCTGTTACCTGCAAACTGGTGAAGTTATGGTTAACTGTAGATTCTTTGTTTCCTTACTCACATGAAGAGACAAGTGACCTGAAGCAAAGGGGCTGTGTACAAGTGCATGAAACAGATTAAGCCTGAATTTGTGCAAACACAGCCACTGAATCTTGTGTCCGCCGACCTAATGGCCTGAGGTAATGGCACAGAGAGCAGGGCTTCCAAGGCACATCTCAAAGGTTTATATGGAAACTATCCTTGAGATAGCCTGGTCTAAGATTGTTTAGGGCGATAAAGATCAAACAATGATGTGCAGTATAGGAGAGAGCTTAAGGACGAGAATTTAGAGTGAACTAGGGGTGCACCAACATATGTGTACTTAGTAACTCCTGGTCCTGTGATCAGTCTGCTGCAAGTAAGGAGGACAAATTATGCAGCAAACATATATTTGCAAGCAAATGTACATTAATAAATTATGGTTCTCGCTACATGTGGTGAGCAGCATGAACACAGAGCTTGCTCTCGCACACTGCCCCATGAAGGAGGTATATAGGCTACATATTTTACAGTAATTGACTAGTTCACCAGTACCCTGGTCTGGAATAATCTTACAACTTACTCACGTAGCATTTTGCTTGGCTACTTTCATATTTCCAAAAAGAGACTGGAATATTTTTTAGGGATTTCACACAATATTTCCTACTGGTGATAGCTGCATTAAACTAGAAAGTTCCTCCTAGATTTTTGTATCTAAAAGTAAAAATGATGTTTGCATAAATGGATACTACAGATATCCAAAACCACTTTCAGTCATTACTTTGCTATGCTGGAACAAGATGTGCAAGTTTCCCACATAGTGCCCCATCTCTGATCTTTTGGGTGGAGGAGATGCAGAGATTGTATTTTGGACATGACACAGTATAATAGGAAGCCGGGAGAATTTATATATTGTGCTCATGTACAGTATTTTTCTTTATTTCACCCCCCCCCCCAAAAAAAAGGTGTAGTAAATAAATTAAACCTAGTGTGGAGGTCAAGGTGGTAGCTAGGATTCATAATTTATTTCCCATTTTTATGAACCATCTATTTTAACTGTAATATCTACAGATTTGCCACTTGTGAAAAACGAATAGCTGTATGCCTTCCTTCTCATTAACAGAAAGCACTAGCAAGTTGTTTTTATTCTGCTCATAATTTATTTTGAACATTTGTGCATTAAACAACAACAATATAATATTACTGATAATCTCTTTTACTTTCCCACAGAACTGAATGGCATTGAAGAAACACTTTGACTAATCGCTTTGGAGAGAGAGCGGCTTATTTTTACGTATCATTTCTTGATCATGTAACACAAGCATATGTTTTGTACATTCTATTTTCATAATTTGCTAATGCTGAAGCTTTGTATTACAAAAGACTCAATAAAAGGTCAATCATAAAAAAATATTCTGAGATTGAATTTTATTATACGCTTGTCAGTGGAAAGTGGTCCCCCCCCCCCCAAATCCAGTGAATGTTTACACCTAGTTCTGTTCAATGTATGGACATGTATCAGATTTTGATCTTATACTTCTGTAAATTCAAGGCTTAGTTCCTTGAACTAAAAGTTAACAAAGAAGTTTGCAGGAGGAAAGTTTTAGGTCCCTTCCTTCTGCCAGCATGCCTGCTCTTCCGCAGAAAGCTGCTCTGAAAAGTCAAGGAGGCCCTCTTAAACAACATGAGATGTAGACCCTCCAAGTGTCCCTATTTTCCAGGGACAGTCCTGGATTTGCTGAAGCCATCCCAGTTTCTGATTTGATCCTGGAATGTCCTGCTTTTCCTTAGGATGTCCCTATTTTCATCAGATAAATGTTGGAGGGTATCGAATAGGATATCCCTATTTTCATCGGAGAAATGTTGGAGTGCAGGCCTGGTGCTGCTGCAGAGAGGACGAACTGCCTAAAATTGAGGTTGGATCCTAAGATAAGTTAACTTATCTAGGAGTAAAGTTTCCCATTCTTTCCCTCTTCTAGTACCCCACCAAGTTCCATTTTATATTATTCAGGAGGGCCCTTTGATCTTCTACAGCAGGCATCCCCAAACTTGGCCCTCCAGGTGTTTTGGGACTAAACTCCCATCATCCCTAGCTAACAGGACCGGTGGTCAGGGATGATGGGAATTGTAGTCCCAAAACATCTGGAGGGTCGAGTTTGGGGATGCCTGTTCTACAGAGTCTTTTCAGAAGTCTGAGGGTAGCAAACATTCATTCTGTGAACTTGCTTAACTTAGTATACAAGCCAAAGCTAACCTATAAATTAGAAAAAGGCACTCACTTTATGGATTTCCACGAAACACTAACACAAATGGGAAGCAGTTCTTGCTAAAGGAAGGAGGGCTTGATTTCTGCTAATCCTCCCTTGTTCCAGCTCCCTGTATCGTATCTTGATAATGCTCTGAAGGTATCTCAGTCCTCAAGGGTAGCTTTTTGGGGGTTGTAGTGGAAAAGAAGAGGTGAGCAATCGCCTTTCCATAAGTGAAACTCCTCTTGCAATATTTGGGACTTAAATAATTATGACTCCAAATTTGTTCAGAGGTTACAAGTGGAAATACCAGGTGTAGGATATATACTGTTTTATAGCTACATAAACATTTAGCTTGTGTTATTTCATTTTTATTATTATTATTCTCATACAAGCTTCAACAACATGGCATCCTCGTAGTTTTGTCTTCCGTTTCTCATTCCTTAATACTTCTGCATATAAAGAATGGCAATTGTGGTCTGTTTTTAGATAAGTTATTACAAAATCTAACAAATAAGGAAGTGACTTAAACAACCTAAATTACCTCAGCGCTCTGCTGTTCGAAAAAATATTGAGGAAAAGAAGAAATTGTCTGGTTAGATAGCTTTCATTGTTGTTGGGGTTAAATAGAGTGTTTGACAAAAACATGATGTATCAGTAAAGAAATAGGTGTATAATGTATATAGGTATACATGCATATTCTTTTCTCTCTTGACTCTTCTCCTGTGGCATTGGGGAAAATGGATTGGGTGGGTGTTGCGAGCAGGCCAGGAACTTGGGCAGCTGATTTGGGGCAAGAATATCCAGATCCAGTGGCCCTTTAGAATCACTGGCTGCATCGCGATCAACTGGGCAGGATTCTGCTCCTCCTGCAGGGAGACCTCAGTTTCAGGGTGTGGCACAGCTGCCCTTGACAATTCTAAATTTAACTTTATCAAAGATTGGAAAAGAAATTTATTTAAATAAAATTCACTCCTTGCAAACCACCTGATTGTCCCTTCTCTGCTACTTCTACATCACAAATTATTCTCTAAGGGAATCAACACTGAACACTAATGTGAAAGTGTGTTCAGCTATTGTGATTGGAAATGAATGGTGTATAGGATTGCTTCCACAGCAAGCTCTTCCATTTCAAATCGGGTCAGTGACACAAAATCTCATGTCCCTGCTGCTTTTTCAGTAGTGGTGCTTGCTTGCACTTCCAAGCCATTGAACATAGCACATTCTTCTTCTTCTTTTCTCATAGAGTAAGAGTCATTCAGCTCTTTATAAAGAAAATCCACAGTGGCCTTGTTAGTGAATGTAGAGCTGTTGGGTTCTTGATTTCCAGCCAAAAGCTAATGTCAGACTTAATGAGATTGACTATTGAATCAGGCAGACAAAAAGGCGTAAGCTGGCCAAAGCCAGAACCTTTTGTGTTTTTGTTCAATCAAAGTTTAACCTACTTTTGAATTTAGTACTGTGTTTAATTAAAATAAGCCAGTTTGCATTTCTAGCTATCAAAAAAGGACCTGGCGTTCCTTTTTTTATGATGCTTTTTAAGAAATATTGGGGCTGGGGATTTAAAAGTACTTCTTGAACTTGGGAAAGCAGCCAACATCTATATTAAAATAGTAGCTTAATTTGTAGCTGTCAGGAAACCATCAGCTGAGAAAGCAGCTTTTATTAATTAGAAATGAAGTGTGTTAAAGTTTTCATAATAGAATATTTCAAAATGTCTTTGAAACGTTCAGAGAAATGTCACAAATAAGGAAGTGACTTTGCTTTAGAAAATGTGAAAAAGTCAAATTGAGGAGAAAGGAAGTACCACATGAATTTTCAAAACATTGTTTTGCCTTTTTTTGTTTTGAAAAGCTGAAAAAACGGGTTCTTTGTATGTTGAATGCCTGCATGTAAATTTTATTAGCCAGTTTTGTAACATTTGAAACAGACCTCATGAGCATAGTAAACCTGGTCAGTTCTTTCTAGATTTATGTTTTGTTCATTACATGTAGCAAAGTTGCTGTGCTAGCAAACAAATAAGCTAAAAATTTTTAAATGAACGGAAGGAGGGGGAAATGTATGTAGGTCAGTCCTTGTCTCTTGATATGGGCTTGTCTTATGAAACCCAGTCAAAAGGCAAGAGAATCTTCAATCTGCAAGGCAACATGTCCTTTACTAGGCTCCTTTTCCGGCAATTGGAGTTGCAGGGAGAGGCTATAGTTATAAGCAAGCTTCAGATTGCTTTAAGGCAACAGAATAAGCACATAACACATGTGTTTGCCTTCCTCATGCTAGTAACAGCAAGATTTGATGACAGCTTTTTCTTAGTGCACTCTGAGAGTAGGCATATAGTCTTCATCACAGAGATCAGGAAAATTGAACCAATTTGTAGTCAAAAAGCCCATGGCTGTGTTTAAATTTAGCCCATACTGCTGCTTTCACAGCAGTGAGAAGCAAACCTCTGATCGAAATCAATTTAGACTGTCAGTCAACTAACTGTAGCAGAAATCTGTTTTCTCCAGCATCTTACTACAGTGATATAAGCAGCTTCTTTGCTGGGCCTTGGGTGGGTGGGGGGAATACTAAGGTAAATTTTGGATGAGAGGGATGGTAGAAATGTCTTGGAAGCTTACAACAAATTGATGAATACAGAGCGATGTGGGTTAAATGCCCCAAATAAAAAAGAGGAAAGTGTCAAGGATTTCCTAACAAAAATGGACAGTCTGTGTTGAAGGAAACGAATGGAGAGAGAACTTGATAGGCAAATGTGACACGAGGCAGATCTGTAACCAGATTATTGAACAGATGTAAAAGGATAGAATGGTATTAATATTTAACACTTAGAAAACACCGAAACTTTTTAAGCGTTATACATATGTTTAAAGATAAGACTGTCACTGCCTGCCTTGTGATCATAGGCTATCTGCCTGGTGTCGGGGAAGGGGCAAAGTGTGCTTCTACAGTCCCAAGTAACAGGCAGCTGGAGCAAAATATTCTTTCATGCAGGGTTGCGGGGAGCATTCCCTCTGCAGTTGTTCATACTGTGGCCGATGAAAGAGATCTGGATATATTGCAGATGTTCTATTTTCCAGGTGTCTAATATGTAACAGCACTGACTGCTTGCTTCACAAAACACAAGCGGCACCCTTCTGCACACAAGCCTTGCGGCCCTTCTTGGCAACTGTTTCATACACAGGCTACCTTGAATTTTATTTTATTTTATTAAATTTGTATACTGCCCTTCATCCAAAGATCACACCTACATGTCATCAGCCGAGAGTTTATTAAACCTGTAGTATTACATTGTCCATACAGAAGTATGCAATGGGTTTATTACTGGAAAAAGAGAGGTCTTTCTAATTTTCCAATAATTCACATCCCAGATAATGATGGTTAATTTTTTTAAAAAAACTGATGTTTCTTTTGCATTTCTGTGACCTTGGTATAAAAGTAGATTGAAATGCGTAAACTTTGTTGTTAGCAGAGTCGCTTCGTTTTTTCTGCCTCGTTCCTAATAGGATTCTTTTTCTTGTTGCTTCTTTCCTAGGTGGCCACTTCTTTCACCGTAATTCCCTCTCTCCTCGGAGCCTGGTTTATGAGAATGACTTCTCTTCCATTGAACCTGTCTTGGACATGTATGATGAGAACAAGACCTGAAGGGGATCTGCATTCTTCTTGCTTTGCTCTCTTTCCCCGTTCCTTTTCCGTTTCTCATTCCTATTGTTGTGTACTCCTTCCATGGGTGTCCTTTGTCTGAAGAAGAGCTGCCTTTTCCAGAACATGTGCCTGGCTGCCAGGCTGCAAAGGTGAAGCTCAGCTGAGGCAATATCCAAGGATGACATCTGTAAACGGATGAAGTGTGTGCACAAAGTCGGCTGTTGGAGGTTGCCGAGTGACCAAGTTGTCATTAGCAGTGCCAGCGGGATGGTGTTGGTATGCTAGAGGTTTTGCCCTACTCTCAGTTTTAATTTTGTACAACAGTCACCTCTCGAGTAGGCACATGATATTTCTCTTCTTTTTTTAAAAAAAAGTTGCAGTGTTTGCCAGCTTAGTTGCCTGATGGAGGAGGTGGTAGGCTACATGCCCAAAGCGCTCCAGTTATTCTTCATTCTAACCTTGATCTTACACTGAACATCCCCATTCCAAAGGGATCTATGAGAAATGTATTAATGTTCCAGCTTTCCATTTAACAAGCTGGTGGCAGAACAAGCCAATGTTACAGCAGCATTACAGCCTGCAATATTCGTACAGGATTTTTCAGGGGTGGGGGATGAGGGTTCCTACTTCATTGCTGCGGTTAAATATGAACAAAAGCTGCTTAGAAAGAATGCAAAAAACAAACAAACAAAAACAGCCATTTTTACAGCCTTCCTGCTGAAGGAATCTCAGACTGATGCTGCTGCTGAAATTTATAAAACCAATATTTGATCTTTAGATGATTAAGACTTCTTAAGAAGAACCCAGGAATCAGAAATAGGTTATTGCTTGTTTTTTTAAAAGGTGTGTACTTTTTCACTCTGATTTTTAAAAAGCCACTTACGTTGGTGTTACATACTGAAAGAACTGGAAGCATCCTTCATACATTTTTACCTGAGATAACTAATCATAAAGCAACAAACACTTTTCTGAAGCTACACCTGTTCCAGAGGACATCAACAGTATGAATCCAGTATGGAGGAAATGCAGTTGCTACTTTGACATCCAGGAGTAAATCCATATTTACTAGAATGGGACAGTGGCTGTAGGAAATAAACTTTCCAACTGATGCAAAAATGGACAGCTAAAAGAACAAAGACTATAGGGTGTGTGTGTTTTTTAAGTAGTTGGCAGTGTTGCTTAAGCAAAAAATAGCAATTCAGAACAAAATTATGCGATGGTGCATCTAAAGTAGCTTTTCCTACTGTGGGTGCTGCATAAAATGTAACAATTGAGAATAGTCCCCCCCCCATTGCAAACCTGAGCTGCTGTAGAGATAGAAGTGGTATGCTTGTAGTGTGGACACTTAATGCTCTTATAAATCTTGATTGCTGAAGAAATTGAAAACCAAAAGAAAAGGTAAGGAATGTTGTGTGGGTGTCTCGTTCCATTCAGGCAGCTTACAGATGAAAAATGTCTTGTTTTTCTCCTGCAGAAAGCGGGCTTTCACAAGATCTCTCCTGCCCTGAAATGTTGTGATGCTGAAAGTTTTATGCAAAGACTTGAAATTAGCTCTGTGAAGCTAAGTGTTTCTTCGTTAGCAGGAATGCCCTTTCTGTGTTGCTGAGATGGCCATATTGTGTATCTGATCATTCTTAACTGGGTGATACAGAGCTTAGGGACTTAGCACTGGCAACCGTTTTGTTTGTTATATGTGCCAGGTAAGTTTTAATGTACTCCACTGAACTGTGAGAGATTCTTTACAAAATCTATTTAAAAGCACAGTCTTGAAGTATTGTGAATGAAAGTTAGATGATTTAGTGGAGAAGATCAGTAATACTGATTACATGATTACAATGATATTATTTAAATGGACACACAAAGTCTAGCATTCATTTTTCCTTTTACAAACTGCCAATACCATACACTTCTCTGATGGCAAGAAAGCATCTTATGAAAGAAGTGTATGTAAAGTGCTCTCGTATTGCAGAGTTTTTAGTGCATAGCTAGAATCTGGATTAAAAAATGCCTAAAACAGGTTCTGCCCCTGCCCAATCCCTTAACTATACATCTGCAATTATTCACATGTAATAAATCACAGTAGTTTACCTGATTTAAAAATTTTAACTAGCTGAAGTTAATTTTAAAACCGAACTGTTACTGAACTTTACTGAATTCTTACAGCCATAACATTGAAGTATTTAAGACTGGGTGTTTGGCAGGATGTTGTGGAATGTTCAAAGGTCACTGTGTAGGCCCATAGCCTGAAAGGCAATAAAATATATTAACTGGATAAACTTTTAGAAAATGCTAATTGGAAGCAAAAATACCAATAATTCTTTGTGCACAGAGGGCCCATTCCAGAGAAAATGTAGTTCAATCAGTGGTTGATTTCAATGAGATTTAAGTGTAATTACATTCCTTTGTATTTGCATTTTAACGGGTGAATGGTAATATCATAGTCATGTTTTTAACAGATTCAGGCCACTATTTTAACCAAACTTATACCGTTTTTAGCAAGATCCAGGCTTCTCCTCCTCCTCCTCCTCCTCCTCCTCCTCCTCCTCCTCCTAACTTAATGGATTTTCAAGCTGGAATCATTCTATATAGATGAATAAGGCAACTTATGATTTAGGGCATTGTTTGCTAGATATAAACAATGTTTGCTCTCCAAATCAAGGAGAGAGCTATTGTTTGAACATATACAGCTGCTGCTATAGAGTCAGATCATTGGCTCCTCTAGCATCATATTGCCTGTTCTGGCTGCCAGCTGCCCCAAATCCCAGGCCTGCTGCCCCAAATGCTTTAAAATAGAGGCACTACCATGGATGAGTTTGGTATCTTCTGCATGCGAAACCTATGTTTTATCACTGAGCTATGCTCTGCCCTGTCTCGTTTCTAGAACATGAGGCAGGGCAATCAGAATTCAGTGAACTACAGCTGGCCACTATACTAATATTTTCTTTGGTATCTGAGGCATTGGTGGCAGTGCCTGAAGCTAAGAAAATAGAGCAATGAAAGGGAAACATGGAAGCCTTAAACAAACTGTAGTTACTATTGAGTTATCTGTCTGACTCAGAATGTTGCGCCCTACTGCGGCCCTTCAACATGTCTTGGCTCATGAAGAACCTTGACAGTTGCCACTGGAGCATATTCTGTGTCCTGATAACTTGGGAATGGGCAGCAATCAAGAAAAGCCTTCAATTGTGTAGCTTTTCAAATGTGGCTTTTGTCTGAGCTGTAAATTGTAGTATCCCTCTGAACAATAAAAGCAAACAAACAAGCCCCCAGAATTCACAAGAAAGCACCCTTCGGAAAAGCCTAGTGCTGCTTAAACTTCAATGATTCCTTAAGTAGATGTCATCAAGACTGGGCCTCCTTCCCCTATAGATCTTCCCAAACATAAAATATTTTGCTATCTTGAGAGAGAATGCAGTAGGGGGGTGAGCTCTTATTTAAGAATTATGTATTGCCCTTTAAGAACAATGGTGGCTTACGTTCAGGGGCATATATTTTATTTTGACAGTATCATTCACTCTTTTATTTAGCCCATGATGGGTTTTAAAAAATAATAATAATAATCAAGATTTCTGAACACAGGTCAGACCATGATGTGAGCACACATTGATTCATTCTCAAGACTAGAATGTTTGTACATAATCAGCCCAAATTTGGGGTGGGTAGGGTGGGGTTGAGATGGATTTGGTCTTGTGAACCTACTATTTTGCCATTGACACTGTTGTGAAAAACAGTATTTTTAAAATAAAAAGACAACTGGGGAAATTGGCTTGTACATAAACACAAGTTTTAAAACTCCCATCCTGCTTATATCTGGCTACACTCCAAGCAAAAAAACAGCTTGCATAGTTTTTTAAGATGTTTATATTACATGTGAAATGGCTGTTCAGTCTTCTCACTTAAAAAGTGCAGCAAATACTTAGCCCAATATAAGAATTGTGGTATACACGTTTTTTTTCTTCAGAGTTTATCCCATGTAAGGAAAAAATGTGAGAAAGTGGCTCTTCCAAAAGGGATTCTTCATGTGCCTGGCCATCCAGCATTGCACAAGTACCCCTAGCCAACTACAGAGACTGGGTCCTGCTCTGCACCTTTCTAGAGAGCATGCATTTTATTAATATCTGGGTGTAGCTACTTATTATAGGTAACACAAAAACAGGTAATGCAGGCACGGGGGTGGGGCATGTCTGTTTCTAAATTTATTACACTCCCAAAGATTTCAGGCAGTTCATTTGAAAGATTAGTTAATTGCACACATCCTTGTTCGATGTTTTCCCCCTATATGTGTATGATAACTAATTTACCTAGTTAAGAATGCATTTTAGCAGATGTAGTACTTAAGACTTATATTGTTTTTATTATCTAATTCCCTAACTGTCGCTTTGTTCAAGAACTGCACAGGTATGTAGAGGCTATACTATTACAAGTAAAGTAAACTGTGGCTCAGTTGATAGAAGCTATGTCCTCTCCTTTTCCTGTTACTTTTCTGGGGTTTATTATTGCAACTGGAGGAAATTGTAGCAATGATAGACTGTGGTCTGGTCCACACACTTAACAGGCATTTTCGCATTGTGGAGCAGACATGTACTCTTCTCACCCACCACGCATTGCATACAGTGAACAGTTCACTAAAAGGCCCAAATTTCACAACTTGATTTCACAAGCCAGTTTCACATGATTTCCCCTTGCCTCTGCATGAGACACTCTGTCTCATCTTATGTTCATGGGGCAGGAGTGAGAGGGAGAGGAGGGATAGTTATAGGGCATGTCAAGTCAGAGAATCATAGAGTTGGAAGGGACCCTGAGGATCATCTAGTCCCAGCACCCTGCAATGCAGGAATAGGCAGCTGTCCCATATGGGGATCAAACCTGCAACCTTGGCGTTATCAGCACCACGCTCTAACCAACTGAGCTATCCAGGCTGATATGCACCTTCTTCTCCAGTGTATTCACAGGATTGATGGCTAATATATGAATGAGACCCTTATCCACAAACTGTTTTTAAAAGAAAGGTGTGCGTATATTAAAAGCCTGTTTCACTTGTAAATTCCTAGGAGATAGGCACGCACAATTAAGACTAACAGCCCTAATAAAATGCGGTTTTTAAAAATGTGAATAGGAATAGGAACCATACACATACAAATAGACTGCTGCAGTGAGGGCAAAAATGTGGGTAAAACAGTAACTTTGGACAAATGGTTTGTGGATTTAGGAGTGCAAATACTTTAGTTAGGCAGAATAGTAACCCATGGACATATCCACCCTACAAATAAACGAAAGTCTGTTTTATACCACTATTGCCACCTTTGTGCCAGAAAGAGAAGGGTGTATTCAATCTAGCCTGGACTAAAAATAATCATTGACTAATGCAATCAGCAAAGTGTGTGAGCATGGAAAAGGATAGTAAAAGTTGGTGCCTTCCCACTTTTAAAGATGAGCATTTTTCCCCATTCCTGGACTTTAGACAGCTAGTGTTCTTCCTTCCATAGGCAAACCACTTTCCCTTGGCATCTGTGTTTTTATTGGTTGTGATAAAGGAAGCTGGTAGGCTTGTTTTGCACAATTTTAGAGCTGGAAGGTCATAAGGCATCTAATCTATCTACTCCTGAATAAGTGTATTTACATATAAACCACCGTTAAAAATATTTCTCTAACCTTGTTTAAAAATACCCAGTGAGACTCCCTTAATAACTTGTTCCATGCATTGTTGCTTCCTAATTATTCCTCCTACTTAATAATTTCCCTTGCTCATTTTCTGATTCATGTTCTAACTTGTGTGCCACACCCTCCCACACCCAATAATACTGTTTTTCACAGTAGTTATGAGTCCATCTCTATCCAGAGGGCATATCAACATATTTAAAACATGTAGTCCTATACAAAGACTGTTTTCGCAGCAAGACTGCATTGATGTGCCCTATGTGAATTTACAGAGATTATACAAAGTAACTAAGAAGCATCTGCATCATGGTTCCATGACGTTCAGTTGTTTACAGTGACATCTAGTGGGGAAGAAGGGGGTAAATCAGCTCTCCAGGCATTCATCTGATGTTTAAACAATGAAAACTTGTTGAGTCCTATTGTTTGGCCTACATAGGAAAGAAAAACAGATATATAGCAACTTTTCAAGCAGACATTGCTGTATCCCCCACTTTAACCTTTTCTTCAACTGACCTATTATTTGGTGAAATCAGCGTATTATGGATGGCCTTCTACTAGGTGCTATTGGGGTAAATGAAGTAGGCATAATCCTTTCTGTACAAAACTTAGCAGCTAACAAGAGAGTAGTTTGGTTTTATTGTTCCTTTTTCAAGCTGTACTTGGCCTGTAAAACATTTGCAGTTAGAAGGCTTGTCTACCCTCCTGTCACTCCCATATGTGTGGAAAGGGCTTCACACCCTCTTAGATTGTATTTATTTATTGCAGTTGATTGGTGCAGTCAAAACTGTATTATAGTTGTACTGAAGCAGCACAACTGCACTAATGGGTAGTGCAGTTGTACGAAGGATTGCTGCTTCTCTTCAAAACAGTGCCACTTGAACCACACAGCCTGTTTTTGGCAGTGCTCCGTTTGTAAAGCTTATCCTAGTATACAGTTGCAGTGATGGGGGGGGGGGGGGAGCTGCACCTCTTGAGTTCCCTTCTGTCACGTGGCTACTTAAAGCATAGGTTCCCTGATATTTCAGCTTAGACTGCAGAGGGATGACATCAGTTGAAACTGACCTGCAGTAAACTAGCAGTATGTAAACTCAGATTTTACTGTGTTCTGAAACTGGCACAATTAGCAGAATGTACATGATGTATTGCTATTAGCACACCTGTGCATTTGCTATAGGAGGGGCTTAGCTCCCTTTCCTATCAGTTCAGTAAAAAGATGATGATCTGGTGTAGGATTCACATGCACCAGGCAGGAAACAAGTGAGTTTTTGAACAGGAAATATCTAGTTCCATCCAAGCGCTAAACAAGCAAGTTATGTTCAATGCTTCGGTTTCCTCATATATAATATGGTAATAATACCTACCTCACAGGAATAGTGTGAGACTTCATTCATTAATATTTATTAAGAATGGCAAGCTTCTTGCATGGATGGTGCTATGTAAATGCTTACATGTTTGTTCGCTTGTTTGCTTATATATCTTCCCAGTTTTCCCTATAGATGTCAGGTCCTCTGGGGTGCTAGACCATGTTGGCTAAAGCGTTGTGATCTGTTATTGTATCTGTACTCTGATTGTCTGCCTCTCTTTTTATTATTTAGTGTTTGTTCACTTATGCTTGATGGGCCATGCTTGTAACTCTCCTAAATGTTATTTCTTTTGATGTATCCAGACAATAGAATACAGTGGAATGGCATTTTAAAGGGATGATCTGCTGACTCACTAAATTGGCATACTCCCAATGAGTTCAGAATGTCTACGCTAGTATAAAGGGTCAATGATTCTCCCGTTAGAATTGCCAGTCATGTCAATGATGGGATTTTAGCACATGCCAGCTATTGAAGTTGTGTTCCATCAAGCACCTAGATTGCTAAAACCATGTTCTTATTATGTTGAGATCTGCTCAAATTATGGGGGGAAAGAAGATAGTGGTCCTTTATAAAACCCACAAGCCTCAACTCCTGAGACTGCCCAATTTTAGTCAGATCATGGGCCCCCTGCACTCTCCCAAAAACAGTAGTGAAGGGGATCAGGCCCTCTCCGAGCTCCCTGTAATTTGAGCACTTCTGACAATCCCTGTAAGAGGGTATAAGAACCTAAAAAACACACAGCAGCTATCACATTTGTTAACACACTGATGAGGTTGATCTGCATTAATGAAAAGCACATGTCAAATAACTGTCACTCAGCTCTGTAGCTTGGAGAAAAGAGTTGCCATTTTTCTAGCATATAATCTAATCATTTGGAATGGCTCTGGCTGCCCCACTTCCAAGGTCAGTGAAGTTTCCTTCAGTTCTGGGAACTGAAGAGAAGAGGCACTTGCTATGTGGTAGTTAGGCTGTGCTGTCTTAGATATGATGGTGGTGGTTATAATTAACAGGAGCGTGATGAATAACCCTCATACCTGGGCTTTATCAAGGATGGCTAATCTGTGACTCTCCAAATATTGTTGGAATCCAGCTCCCATCAGTCTCAGACAGTATGGCTAATGGTCAGGGGTAGGTACACCACCTCTGCTGTATATGAAGGCTTTGCCAGCTTTTTCTGAAAGAGTTCCTGTGCCTTTCACAGCTGCATGCCAGGCTAAAATGCAACTTGTACAACTTCTCTTGGCATAAAGATGCAGTCATTTTGGGGGGGGGGGGAGCTGCAGTTGCTAAGTTCCTTCTTGTCATGCAGCAACTGAAACCACAGGAGCGCAGCCAAGAAAAAGAGGGGGAGGAGAAAATCTGTGGATATTTGGAAATCAACACTTGTGGGTTTAAGAGGAAATGCTGCCACCAGAATTAAACATTTGACCTGCTTTCCTCTCTTCTCTACATCTGCACATTGCTCACTCTGGTGATTAAAATTGCTGCACTAAGCCTTATATGTTAGGAGAAAATAACTTCTGAAGTGCACAAAGCTAGCGGTATCCCAGTTGTTTGGTCAACTTAGCAGCAAAATAAATGGGTATCTGCTAGATGCCCTTTTTGTGCCACTTAAGGGCTATGCATGCAATCCTTAGGTTTGTGGTTATCCATAGAAACTATTTGTATGGATATTTAGTTACGCTGAACCAACAGTTTGCATTTGTATCAGCACACAGTTCAGTGGATGTGCTTAATCATGATTTGAGCTCATGTAACTACAACCAGCAGTCTTGAATCCAGACGGTTAGCCCAGGTGGAAAATTTAAGAGGTTTAAGAGGAAATGCTGCCACCAGAATTAAACATTTGACCTGCTTTCCTCTCTTCTCTACATCTGCACATTGCTCACTCTGGTGATTAAAATTGCTGCACTAAGCCTTATATGTTAGGAGAAAATAACTTCTGAAGTGCACAAAGCTAGCGGTATCCCAGTTGTTTGGTCAACTTAGCAGCAAAATAAATGGGTATCTGCTAGATGCCCTTTTTGTGCCACTTAAGGGCTATGCATGCAATCCTTAGGTTTGTGGTTATCCATAGAAACTATTTGTATGGATATTTAGTTACGCTGAACCAACAGTTTGCATTTGTATCAGCACACAGTTCAGTGGATGTGCTTAATCATGATTTGAGCTCATGTAACTACAACCAGCAGTCTTGAATCCAGACGGTTAGCCCAGGTGGAAAATTTAAGTGGATAACTCTGTACGTAAGGCTCATGTGTCTGCTCAGGATCCCCAGGTACAGGCCAAGATTAACTATGCACAAAATGCAGTGAGAATAACTTTTAGCAGGTCTTTTGCAATGTGATGAGTGAAAGTGATTAAACTATCAAACAGCGTGTATGTAAAATACAATGGCAGGGCCTATGTATTTGAATTCCTCATTGCCATATTGTGAATTATACCAGTATGAACAACAGAGAGCCGAAAAATACAAACAAGCTACTAGAGGTCTGGCAAAGTGAAAAGGATTATTTGCCTTGTTTCTAATCTAGGCATGTGCAGGCAGTATGCCACCCTCTTGACAATCTAAACTTTAAAATCTGTGATAAGCTGTAGCTTGGCAGCCACAAAAATTCTTAGTCTACATATTTTGATGTACGTATACTACTATATTGTAGCTATGTGGTATATGCTGATATGTTAATAGTGTATACCTTTAAGTTAGGATTTGCTAATGTAATACATTTCAATAAAAAGCTATTTAAAAACAGCCTGTGCCTGCTTAATGGTGTTCCATTGCTCTGTATATGTGAGAATTTCACTGCATGGCAAATCCTAGTGCACAACTGGTGAGACAATCTGAGATACCTGTTCTCCAGTGTTTCAAGAAAATGGATGAAATCTTCGGCACACAGAAAATTATCTTCTAGGTATCTCAGATGGCTCTTCGTGCATTTTATTTTCTGTTTTACTTAGATATCATGTGACCACATGGCAGATAAGGAACCAGTGGACAAATTAAAAATAAGCTCATCTGCCTGATTCTCATCTCATGATACTTCACAAACTGTACTTTCACATAGTCAATTTTGTGTTCTGTGGTGTTCAGCAATTTTACAGCAGGCAGTTAAGAAGAATAGTAAGGCAAGATAATATAGGAAGAAGGCACAATCCATAAATCTTAAGGTCTAACTCTTGTCTATAGACCACTAGTGGTCTAGGAGCCTCATTCAGGCATGTCTGTGGATTTGTGGCTGAAGACTGGAGATGGCACAGCCATTAATTTGATTTTAATATTTATTGTAAATATTTTAATTCTATGGAATTAAAATGGTAATACACTAAAAATAAAAGAAGCAATGAAATTTAGCACATCTAGCACATTGCATTACAGTTGTTACAATAGAATTATTAAATGGTCCGCTAAGACCCTATTTAGCAATATTTTAAGTGTTCCATGGAGGGTGGGGTGAATTGGGAACCTCTGACCTAAGGTATCTCATACCTAAGCAGTTTAGGACTTTAATGGGAATCACCAACACTTTGAATTGAGCTCAGAAGCAAATTGGAACCAGTGCATTTATGTCATGCAGTCATTGTCTCAGTAGGCTTAAAACAAATGGCAGCTAATATTTATTCCGGAAAAGGGCAGAGGGCAGAAAGAGACCAATTCTGGTACTGCATAGCTAGAGATAGGAACAGGACTGCATATTAAGCCCAAGATTTGTGGCTTTTGCCAATATGCAACATAGAATATAATTTAAATGTTTTCTCCTATTTTATCAGGGATAGTGAATAGCTTTAGTTTAGTGCATCCCAAGGGAGTTGTTTAATCCATCTACTGCTTTGTTTTGTGAATTGCCCTGACAAATGCAGTCATTCTGGCAGAGAGACATTTAAGTGAACACTAGGCATTTCATCCATGCCTTTTGTAAGTTAGCTTCAGAAAAACAAGGTGAGCAATCCTTTGTGCTTCAAGAATTGTAATAAGCACTAAAATAAAATGGGTTGTTGCAGCTCAGGAATGTTGTGGAGAAGTACCTGTGTAGGTGCCACTACATTCAGAAGAATGAGAACTTATTAATAGAAATTGCAGTGCTCTAAAACAGGTAATGTGGTAAAATAATCTGTCGTCTCAGTCGTTCAGCAGGGAATTGCTTCTCCTATGGCATCAGACATTGACTCTAATTCAGCACAAACCATGCTAACCCTTTATTGTTGTTGTTTAGTCGTTTAGTCATGTCCAACTCTTCGTCACCCCATGGACCAGAGCACGCCAGGCACCTCTATCCTCCACCGCCTCCCACAGTTCGGTCAAACTCATGCTAGTAGCTTCGAGAACACTATCCAACCATCTTGTCCTCTGTCGTCCCCTTCTCCTTGTGCCCTCTATCTTTCCCAACATCAGGGTCTTTTCCAGGGAGTCCTCTCTTCTCATGAGGTGGCCAAAGTATTGGAGCCTTTATTATTATTGAACCCTTTATTATTATTACTATTTATTATCATTTAGCTGCCCATGCTACTGATGGGGATGATTGCAACAACAGCTTCTTGCTGTCAGAGCAGCAGTGGTGGTAAGGGAAAAGGTACCTTCCTGTTCCATGAGTGTTTCCTATATAATATTTATTTATTTAGTTATGCAGTGGTGGGAGGGGTGCTGGCACATCAAAGATGGTCACAGTCACAGACAGGTCATTGGATGGAATCAACTTTCATTTCAGTTCTGTCTTCATTGCTAAATGAAACCTGGTGGTTTCCAGTTCTCAAGCCAGTCATGTGGTTAGTTTTGGGCAGTGCCAAACTAGCACACCACCACACAGTGCTTTTTGTAGTAGTGTGCCAAAACCTTAATGCTGCCTGCGGCAGTGAATGAGCTCAAGTGGCAATGGTGCTGTATTTGTGGTCAAGAAGGAATTTTCCCTCAGATCAGATTGCCTTGTGCCTCTGGGAATATTTATTCATTTTGCCTTCCCAGGTTTTGAACGCATGAAGCTCAGGTGTATGAGACATTATTCTAGAGCAGCATTGTCTCTGTTGTTTGCTGGGCCTTTAATTCCTATTATTACTGTTAAAGGAGCAAGGGCCCAGGCAAAGAGGTGATGGCCCTATTCTACAACTATTTCCTGTACCCTTTCCAGCTCTGTCAGATGATTTGTGATTATTTTTAGCCTGATTATGGAAAGATGACTGCTTTCCTTCCAGTTTTGATTCCATATGCTCTAATTGCCTCTATTTAACCAAGGATGGTTCTGATTTTCTGACACCAGTTCCTTATAAACCACTTATTTCTGCCTTTCAGATATTCACAACATCTTTTTAAAATATTTTTGTTAGCATGAGTTGATAGCTCTCTTCAGATGCTCAACTCCATGTCCAGGATCTCTAGAAGTTCCATCCTCCACCACCCTTGATGGCACAATCTGACATACCTACTGTATTCAGAATTAAGTCCCATTGAGTTCAGTGCCACTTACTACTAAGTACATGCATTTGGTCTCCTGTTTTTATCCTTGTAAATGCATGCCCACAAGCAGTGAGGTTCTACACATGCATTACCTTCTATTTCAGATGGCTGAGGCCCATGTTGAGCTCCTTGTGGAATGACAATATGTTTTCTAAAATACCTTTAACCCAAAGAACCACCATCTTCCTGTCCTTTAAAAAACAGTGCAGCACAAGCCTGTTGAACAACAAATGGATTTGGCATGCACTGCTGGAGTGGGACCTTCAGCCGTGTGAAATGGGGATGGGACATTCTCAGGTGTCAGAAGACTGGTTTAAAAGTGGGTTCCTATTATCATGTGAAGAAATGACTGGGGTTGCGTATGATACTCAGCGCTGGTCCTGCCATTAGCAGAGTGAGGCGGAGACCCCAACTAGCGGTAGGGAGAAACAGCAGGGTATTTGCCTTTCTCTGCGGGGTCACACAGCTTTGCTCACCGCATGACACACTCCAAGTCTCGCCAGGTGCAACGGGGATTGACGGCGCCACTCTAGACAGGTCTCCTCATGAGAAGGCCCCACTGACTTCAGAGGGGAGGGGGTGTTACTCCCAGGTCAAACGGGTATAGCAGCAATGCAGCCCCACTTCCCCAATGTGTGCGTTGGACCGTGTAGCCACAGGGCGACGACCGTCGTGGTTTTAGGCGGCTTGGGAAGAGGCTGGACTCGGCTCAGCCTCGCACTGAGCGGGACGACGACGACAAAAAAATATGGCCGCTTTCCCTGCGCCGCGGTGCGCCAGCCACGCCGCTAGAGGGCGCAGTAGGCAGGCAACAGCTCCTCCGGGCTCGGTCCGCGACGTGCGTAGCCCCCGTGACCCACCTGTGACTGTCGGGCCGGCCCCGGTTCGGAGACGGCGGAGTGTGCCCGGGTGGTGGTGGTGGCGGCGGCGGCGGCGGCAGTGGCGCCGCAGCGGCAACGGCCCCGCTATGTGGCTGGGCCCGGAGGAGGTGCTGCTGGCCAACGCGCTGTGGGTGACGGAGCGGGCCAACCCCTTCTTCCTCCTGCAGCGGCGGCGGGGCCACGGCAAGGGGGGCGGCCTGACGGGTGAGTGCTGGAGCCGCCGGTCGCCAGCTGGGCGAGGAGGAGTTGGAAGAGGGGAGTCCATCGGCCGCCGCCGCCGCCGCCCAGGGCCTCGCGGGCAGCAGAGGCGCTGCTGGGAAGGCCTCTCGGGGAGAGACTGGGCCCAATCAGGGCAGCGCCCCAAAGCGCCTTCGCAGCCGCGAGCTGCCCCTCATCCCTCGCTTTAAAACGCACAGCGAGCCGGGCCTCTTCGCCCAGGGCCGCTGCGGCTTGCGGGTGTCAGGTCCAGTGCCCCCCCCTCCATCCAGCCAAGTAGTTGGCTAGTGGCATCGCCCGTTGCCCTGGGTGTCTCTACCTCCCCACCCTTTCTCCAGGTGGACCAGAGAGGATGCTTCTGGGTGCTGAACGGGTTTGGTCCTGCCCTGGGTGAAGGTGCCTGTGCGCAAAAGCACCGACACTGGTTTCCCCTTTCTCCCAAGGCTTTCAAATCAGCAGGCTCTTCTTGACTTGTGATCCCGCCCCGCCCCAACCACCAACACAGGTGAAATTTGGGGGATGCGTGCCATGTAAATATGTATATTTGAAGGTGCCCCTCCCGTGTGTGCCAATAAAATACAGAGGAGGGGCTCTGTGGAGTTTCGCAACATCTGACGTGGGGAAGAAACAAAACAAACGAAAAACATTGTTGAAAGGCCTTTTTTATTAATACATCACTTGTATATTTTCATTTGGTAAATAATATGTCGGTATTGAAACATTTTACTTTAGAGCTTTGTAGAATATGTGCACAGTTTTAAAGGATTTCAGTGTAAACAAGGAAGCTAATTATTTTGCTTTTTAGAGGCTGACAACGCTAATCCACATTATTTCAGCAGCTTAGTATTACACTTGTAACATTTGTGGTAGTTTTAAACAATAAAAGCTAATTTCAAGTAAAATTCCCGTATGCCAGTAGCATACCCACTCATTCGCTTGGCTCCCAGAGACAAGCTGAATTTATTCACACTATATGCAGTACATCTGCACTGCAGATTCTTGAAGGCCCAATGCAGAGCAACTCTGTGAATTGCTGCATATCTGTTTAGCATATATTTGTATTATAGATAAATTTGGTTCCAATACAGTAAGTGTTGCCTATGTAAACACAGGAATGGCATTGCTGTGGTGTTGTTTTCTGTCACAGTCTTCCTGCAAAAGTATACTTTCTTGTGTTATCATTTCATTTGCCTCAACAAAAGTTAATCTCCATAGGACAGTGCAGACAATAGATTGGGTCCAGACTAAGACTGCAGTCCTATATCCACTTACCTAACAGTAAGTCCCATTGAACTCAGTGTGACTTACTTCTGAGTAATACATAGGTTTGCACTGTGTTGGTTGTTGAATCAATAAGTCACAACTAATTTATCCCACAGATTTCAGTGGTACCTAAGTTCATGCCTAATTGTGAATTTTGCTTGTTGAATATGCTTGGATCTGGTAATTTGTTTGATATGGGCAGAAGAGCCAATGGTCTTACACACATGATATGTGATATGTATGTGGTAGAGGTAGCTGTATCTTTGCGGCTGCAAATCTTGGAAAGTCTGCAAAATGCTTATATATAGTGGCATTTCAGGTATTTCAGCTGCTATCTCCCTAGTGTGAAGCTGGTTAGTCCTAACAGTACTTTGCATAAGAAGGGATATTTCATCAGGTTCTTTCCCTCATGTCATAAGTGCTTCAAGCATTGCAAATTCCCACATATATGCGTACAGGCCGCATACAGGCCTCTTAATATAGAAAGAGAGATTAAGCCAAAAACATTCAGTTGGTAATGTGGCAATAAAATGCTAACATTTCTCTTATCAGGAGAAAATGTTCATATACATGTGTGTGTTGTTTTCTCAAACAGTGTTTTAAAAGATCCCAGTTTATCTCACCACACAGACTATCTATCTATCCATTTAGAAAAGTAGTGCATGTATAATGAATATTTGTTATAAAAAGATTTATTAAAATAAAGTTGCCATTCAGGAAATACAATTTGCCTGGCACTCAAAATAGTTTTGCTCCTGAGAACATGTGATTTCCCTCCCTCCTCTGGTTTCATTTCACTAGTTAGTTACAGAAGTGTCCATAACACATTTTAAACAGAGTCTGTGACAGCACTGATAATGTGCTGTGAACCGCCCTGAGATCTACGAGAATAGGGAGGTATAATAATAATAATAATAATAGGTAATGAACAACAAAAGTCTTCCCTCCCCAATGTCTACGTCATTTTGTTAAAGTTTTAATATATTCTGGAAAGAAAGAAAGAAAGCTTGTGGAATTCCTTGAATCTCTTAACCATAGTTAAGAAATTGAAGAGTATTCCGTATGCAGTCAGCATCTACAGTGTAAAGGGACTTTGATAGCATTTTCTTTTTCTTTGTAAAATTGCAAACACATTAAAAACAACAACAACCTGCTCTTCAGGAGCTCATTCTTGGAGCTTGCGGCAGGGACTGGCCCTACTTAGGAAGTCCTAAGGGGAGTTTATCACAGCCAGGCTTGTATTTGTTGCCAAATTTAAATCACTGGTTTATGCATTGGAATTCTTTGTTTATTTTACAAGCAAATGAAACTTGCTTTCCATAAGTTTATGTACATATTCTCGGCTGTTACTGAAAGTTGACCCTCCCCAAACTGGACAACACAACAGAACTCCTGTAGCTCAGCCTTCTGCCACAGGTATACCTTTGCTTGCTCTGTGCTGGAATGCACAGAGAATGGCCTCTATTATGAAGTAAACATCATGTCCAAAGTTTGGACAAGCTATCTAGGAAGAATTGTATCTTGGGCTACACATGCACCAGATTTCAGCTTTGTGGGTGGTCTAGCAATACTGTGAACATTTTGAAATACACATATAAGGTTGTCATGTTCCAGTAAAAGCATAAAAGTCTATTGTTGCATCTGTATGTGATTTCTTGTGGCATAAGCTTTTGTGTACTTAACCAGATGCATGGTATCATTTGGGTAGGGTGTGTGAGAGAGACTGAAAGAGAAAATTGGAACAGAAATGGCCTTGAAGTGCAAACTACTCAAATTTTTTAGATTGTTTGTGTCAAGTTTAAACTTTTGGGGTGGCCTGAGCATCTTTATAAAATAATAAATTTATAATTTACCATATTGAAAATAACTTCTAACAATCCTCAACAAATCTTAATTATATAAAAAAATCATAGATTAAATATACAGATCTTGCATACTTTGTAAAAACTTAGTTTTATCATCTTGGAAAAACAAGCAGTTATTTGTTGTCTTGCCCCTCCCCACAACTAAATGACACAAATAGGAATGCCCTGCATCATTTATGGAAGATACTCAGGATATGAAATTATTAAATCCCTAAAGGAAGAGAGTTCTAGTTCTAAAGGGATGCATCACTGAGAGTGCCTCCCTACATGCACGTCTCTGTTGTTTGGACGTGGTATATACAAAGTATATTTAAGAGGACATTCTCAGCTGCTCTTGGAGACTACAACTTCTTTTCAGGTACACAGTGCCAATTGGAAAGCTAATGCATTAGCTTAACTTCCTTCAATATTTCATTGGCAATGATATACTGTCAGTATAATTCTGCACCCACTCACCATCACATAATTCTTTCTAGTCTTTCTCCACTCAGAAAATGTGCAACAGGCCTAACACTGTGTAAAATAGTAAATAACATTACCGCTTACAGCATTCTGAAGGCATTTGCGAAGAAGCTTCAAGTATGCTATTCTAACACTGCATTAAACCCAGTTTTGATGCTGTATAAATTTCAGTTCTCCTTCAGCTGTTGTGCCTCAGTGTTCCTTTCCCTGTTAAGAATGCATTGTTTTAGTGACTCTGCTTTTCAAATGTTTGTGAAACCTCAGTCTCTCCTTAATGTGCAAAGTGTGGTTTGTGCTTGCCCTTCAGATCAGGATTGGAAACTATGGATTGACCTTTGTTATTCCCAATTTTGGTTTGAAGGGAAAGCACAAACCATAGTTTGGACAAGTAGGAAACTATGATTTGCCACAACCCCAAAAAGAAAGTGGAATTTCCCCATGCACAAGGGGCATGGTTTAGCATTGTGTCTGAACCAAGCATTTCAGACAGTTGTTTTACTGTCTTAAGAAGAATGTTGGACTAGATGGGCCTTTTGTCTGATTCAGTAGACCCTTCTTGGGATCTCACATCCTTTATAAACTTTTGTATCAATAAACACTTTATTTTAAATCATCCCACCATTTATTTCACTCTCTCATTTGCTCAGATCATATTCATTATGTTTCTCTCTGCATCTTGGTCTTCTTAGGGCTGCTTGTGGGAACCTTGGATGTGGTTTTGGACTCAAGCGCTAGGGTTGCTCCTTACAGAATTTTACATCAGACACAGGATTCTCAAATCTATTGGGCAGTGGCATGTGGTGAGTAAATACCATTCTAGAACAAATAAATTCTGCCAGTGTATGATTGCTGTCCCCCACAGCCAGCTTTTAAATGCTCTTTAACTACAATATCCTCAAAAGGATTTTTGAGCAGTTCAAGTGTTCTTCAGAGGCACATTCTGAAAAGTTTAGAAAAATCTGGGTGTACATGTGGACCATGGTTGCACATCTGGATTATGGCCATTTTACTCAAAGTTTTAATCCATTATTCTATAATTGTATCAGGTGGAGCAGAAAAACCCCCTGATTGTCCAGGATCTGTTCAAAACCAATTGGCTGATAGCAAGCAAATTTATGTGAAGTAGAGGGTGGGCTGGCGGGGAGCTAGCAGAGGCATATTAAGTAAATACTGGCTATCTAATTTAACCAGTAGTAGAAAGTATTTAACCTTCTATTCCTTATATTAAATTTTAAGTGGTGAAGTTACAGTTAAACCATAAAAGAACAACATCTCCCACCCCACCCCAAAAATACAGATAGAGAAACAGCAGGAAGCATGATTACCATAATCCTTCAAAAAACCTGGGAGAAGAGTACATCTGATCCTGGTGCTAAAAGGATATTGATGCTGGTGCCAGGCAGGCTTTACAGAAGAGAGTATTCAATAAATTGGAGGGAGGGTAATTGAAATGCTCACTGAACCTTTCTCATAGAGATCACCTAGAGAAAAGCCTCGGCTGCAGTATGCATGTTCCAGTCAGGAGATGTGTTCCATTAGCTATTGGTGTCGACCTGTATGTGGCTTTGTATGTTAAAACCAGCACTTTGAATTGAGCTTCAAAAAATATACAGTGGTGCCCCGCAAGACGAAATTAATTCGTTCCGCAATTTTTGTTGTCTAGCGAATTTTTCGTCTTGCGAAGCACGAAATCCCATAGGAATGCATTGAAAATCAATTAATGCGTTCCTATGGTCAAAAAAAGTCCAAACAAAGCCAAATTTGGTACAACAACAGTTTATTAACTGCTCTTTAAAGTCACACATACTGTAAAGAGCAGTTCAAAAATTTAAGGGAAAATAAATTAACTTTATAAACAAAACATGTCTTTGTTTTTAGACAAAGAAAAAAAAGTCGCGAGACGTTTTCGTCTTGCGAAGCAAGCCCATAGGGGAAATTCGTCTTGCGAGGCAAATCGCGAATGGAAAAACCTTTCGTCTAGCGAGTTTTTTGTCTTGCGAGGCATTCGTCTTGCGGGGCACCACTGTACATAGCCACTGTCATTTTGCCAGAACTGGTGATGTGATCAGATAGCTACATGTCCATCAGCAGCCTCGCTGCTGCATTATGCACCAGCTGCAGTTTCCTAGCCATTGTCAGAGGCAGCCCCACATACACCACATTGCAGTAATCTAATCTAGAGGTTTCTAGATTACAGATTACTGACACTGGATTATCCCTTTCCATGGAAGGAACATAGCTAGACCGCCAAGCCAAAAGATGGTAGAAGGCACTCCATGCTACTGGAGCCACTTCTGCCCCCAGTGATAATAGTGGATCCAAGAGAACCCCCAAACTATTGACCTGCTCCTTATAGTAGCTGTTATCTGAATGTTTCTGAATTTCTCCTTAGGTTCATCGCGTAAGGAAATAACAAAACACTGGGAATGGCTAGAAAATAATCTGCTTCAGACACTTTCTATCTTTGACAATGAAGAAGATATCACTACCTTTGTCAAGGGCAAGATACATGTAAGTGGCACCTATTCGTCATGGAACTTTTCCAGTTTTTTAGCAACAGAATGGCAATCCATAAGAACTGCAGGCTGTGAATTGTTACATAAAGCTGGATGTAGGACAAATATTTGCCATATGCTATGAGGAAGGGATGAAAGAGCCACCTATCTAGAGTGTTTTCGTTTCACCTGGAACAATAAAATAGGCTGGCTAGTTTAACATTCTACCATATAGTTAAAGATCAACACTATGATTGTGCTTGAGCCAAGGTTCAGTTTGAACAGACTTCCATATATTTTCATCTATCCTTGCTTGGGCAAGGATATATATGCTGTTGCTACTTTCCGTGTGGAAGTATTTTTTCTGCCTTCTATTGCAGTTGTACTCCTTCACTGCCTGCATGATTTTCTTTACAGTAGGTTTGGCACTTGAGGCTTAAACCAGTGCTCTTGTTAGACATGGTGAGCCCCTTCTCTTAGTGAGACATTGCGGTCCCAGAGGGTGCTACTTTAAAAGTGTTAAACTTTACTGCACAATGACTTTAGTGCACAATGACGGCACAGGCACTCGCTAGGTCACACATGGGGAGCCTTTGGCAGCAATGGGGCTCAACGTGCTGGTGGAAGAGGTAGTGTCTCAGAGCACCATGCTTTCAGTCAGCCCTGATTTAAAACTTTGCATGCAGTCAGTGTAAAACAAATAAACAAACAACTTTTGAAGGAAGTTCACACAACATTGGGTGCCTTGTCACAAATGTTACTGGCAGTATTCATTATGCATCTGTGCATTGGCACAACCACTCAACAAGCACAGTAGTCGTGGATTCGCTATCACATATTTCAGAGTACAGTGCAGATATATATATTTTTTCAGTCTTTCGATCAGGCGTGAGGAACCCCTGGCCCTCCAGATGCCGCCCAACGACAGACATTGAACTTTGAGTGTTTGGAAATTATAGTATATCCACCCAGAAGCATAACCTCAAGTGGTACACTTGTCAGCTGTGCATAGCAAATAAATAATGCAACAAAGAATTGTAGAGGCCATTATGTTTTCATCTGCTACTTTTGCTACTCCTTCCTGCAGGGCATTATTGCTGAAGAAAATAAGAATCAGCAGCCTCAGGGGGAAGAAGATCCTGGTAAATTTAAAGAAGCTGAACTGAAGATGCGTAAACAGTTCGGAATGCCTGAAGTAGAGAAACTAGTGAATTACTATTCCTGCAGCTATTGGAAAGGGCGTGTCCCTAGGCAAGGCTGGCTGTATCTGACTGTTAATCACCTTTGTTTCTATTCTTTCCTTTTAGGCAAAGAAGGTAAGTGGTCAGCTGCTTAATGTTTTTTTGTCCAGCACTTCTAACTGCCCTTTTTAAAGGTGGTTTCATATCTGGTTGTACATCCATATTGTCTTAATAGTGAGGCCCAGTTGGGGCAGTGGAAGAAATTGGTACTCCAGAAGGGAGGGGAGGTTGCACTCCTGTTGTTGTTGTTTTTAGTGATATTTAAGCAATCAGCAGCCCTACATCCATACTGCAGCCCCCAAATATTATTTGAACAACATTTGTAAAATATTTTGCAGGGCTTCCTTCCCAATCTATTTTCTTTCTGCTTAAGTACTTTGCTGAGTCAAGCAATAATTAAAAAAAGAAAAACAGATAGGCTTCAAATCTGTTGTGTTCCAATTTGTTTAAAATGTCCGTTAGAAATCGGATAGTAATTGTTGCTTTGCGTTTGCATGTTTCCCTAGTGACCTTAATAGTCCAGTGGGTAGATGTAACCCAGCTGGAGAAGAATGCCACCCTTCTATTCCCTGAATGCATCAAAGTGAGTACCAGGGACAGTGAGCTCTACTTCTCTATGTTCCTCAACATCAACGAGACCTTCAAGTTAATGGAACAGCTGGCTAACATTGCCATGCGGCAACTATTTGATAATAAAGGGTATGTGGAGGACATGTTGCTTCCTAAGCCCAGCAAGCCTCTCAAAAATATTTCAGCACTCAAAAGGTACGTCTGTCTGTCTTTCTGTCCATCTCCCTCCCTCTCCTGCTACACTCACACACCCCTTGGCACAAGGAATCATTTTAAGAATAGTTAAATATGTTCCTGGACTGGATTGTATCATTGTGTCTGGAAATCACAGAAACATAAACCATGTGGATTAAGTTACAGATAGGTAGCCGTGTTGGTCTGCCATAGTCAAAATAAAAAATTCCTTCCAGTAGCACCTTAAAGACCAACTAAGTTAGTTCTTGGTATGAGCTTTTGTGTGCATGCACATTTCTTCAGATACACAGATATCCATGTGGATTAAGTTTTCCAGAAATCAGGGTTTATGTTTTATATTGGACAGCTCTCAGCCCCTTCCTGTGCATCCTTTTTACATTTCTTGAACCTACTAAGTGATTCAGGAACCTTTGACTTGGATGTTGTACTGGAAATGGAAAATGGACTGTAGAAAAATTAATATTTGTGAAGTTGTTCTCTTGGTGTCATTCCAATGGAAGGATATTAGTTTTCTGATTGTATCCTATGGGCTTGCACTAATCCATCATAGGGCTGTGTTCCTCCTTATCTCAACCACTCTAGTATGTAATTTCATAAGATCTCGGTAGACCAGGCCATTATGGAGAATGGGTGTTTTTGTGCATCTCCCCATCCATTCCTCTGTTCAGGTAGTGCTGGGAGGGCTGGATGGGATGTTAGAGGCATGAATAGATCTCCCATTCTCTATAGCAGTTTGGGGTGCTGAGTGTCTCTATGTACACAGAAGTAGGGGAGAAAAAGGTTCTATTATACCCTATGGGGATCCCTTGTGGGTACTGAACTTTTGTTGGACTAGATCCACCATCCTTGACACTGAAGTTGACAAAATGTATTTTCCTTTGATTTGAGCATTATTTTTGTCAACACTTGCATCTTTTCACAATTTATGTCTTAATTTATATATAGAAATAGTTGTATACCACCATCTCATAAAATGTCAGGGTGTTGTACAGCAATGCACTGGTTCTTCTCACCACAAAAGATATTATAGAGCTGGAAAGGGTTAAGAAAAGGGCAACCAAATGATTATGGGGGTGAAAAGTATTTATCCTCACTAGGAATTTTTGCCTTTCAATACTCAAGCCTAACTTTGTGTTTGATGGAAATAGAATCTTGAGTAAGCTGCATTGAAAAGGGGCACTTCCTGTAATGGTTGGATAGTGGAATGTATTATTTTCCCACTTAGTTTCTCGTGTGTATTATCATTTTTCTTCAGAGATTTGGATGCTCGAGCCAAAAATGAATGGTACCGTGCTTCATTTCGACTTCCTAAGGATGAACGTCTTGATGGGCATACAGATTGTACTTTGTGGACCCCATTCAACAAAATTCACATTCCTGGACAGATGTTTGTTTCCAACAACTATATTTGTTTTGCTAGCAAGGCAGAGGAGGCTTGCCATCTCATAATACCACTCAGGGAGGTGAGACACTGTTTCTTAAGGATGAATTGTCTTAGTATCTCATTGTTACTCAGTTACATTCTTATTCAGTTTTTTCAGAAAATATTTGAAGGTTTGTTTTTGAGTGTTAGTAGATTGGCCTATTGGTTAAATAATTTTCTAGGCTAGTGGCGACAAGATCCAGTTATATTTTTCAGTTGCGGCTATATTTTGAGATGGGAGCTGATAGGAATTCTGTGGCCACTGTTTGAAGAAGCAGTTTTATATACAAAACAGAGAGTCAAACACATCCAAGGGCTCCCTCTCCACTTTTGTCAGAGCAGCTTCCAAACCATTTTTTGGTTTAGCATGAGAACCGTCTGAAATAAAGCAGGTGTTTCAGAAATGTGGAACTTAAGTAGAATAGCCTTTCTTTATCACACTTCTTGCAGCATTTCAGTTTTCTGTGTTTCACATGCACTGTGGCATCTACCTGTACAGAAAAAAACTCAGTGTCTTCAGGAATATCTTGACAGCATTCACCTCCATATGTATCAATTATGGAGTTGCTAGTAAGATAACTGACATAGTTGTGAATAATCTATTAAAAGTTAAATTTAGAAGTTATGTTAATACAGAGGAGCCTGATACACCCAAATGATCCCCATGTATATTCTCTAGGTCACAATTGTTGAAAAAGCTGACAGTTCCAGTGTATTGCCTAGCCCACTGTCCATCAGTACCAAAAGCAAAATGACCTTCCTTTTTGCTAACCTGAAAGACCGTGATTTCCTGGTGCAGAGAATCTCTGACTTCCTGCAGAAAACTCCGTCCAAGCAATCGTGTAACAATGGAGGAGGACGGAAGAAGAGCTGTGGTGACAATGCACACGAGGTATGAGAACTGAGCACTGAAAAGCCCCTGCTATTATTGCATCATGGTTATGACAAATTTCAAATATGTTTTGACATGTGGTTTCTTCAGATAGCCCCTCTTTCTAAAGCTAGATGCTTGAACCCTGGTGTTACATTTGCTTACAGTGGCCATGTTTAGGTGCATTACTAAACCATAGCTCAAATTAGTTTTTGCATGCAACTTGAGCTCTTCCACTAAACTCCTACCTTTATCGACAGGGAATCAAACCACAAAGTAGATGGTTTAGTGTTACTCCTGAACCAGTACTTGTAGTTTGTTTGGAGAAAACAAACAAACAATGAGTACTGATTTGGACATAAGGCTAAGTCATCTGCTTCATTTCCATTTGGTGGAAAGGGGAAATGGCTTAGAGTTGTGGCCAGTGACCCACAATGGAAAGGACACTAGGTGTTTTTTTTAACTTTATCCAAAAGATTTGGGAAATTATCTACTTATTCAGTCAGATATGACCTATATTCTCAATATTGAGATGAAATAGAGTCTAATTTTTATCCTGTGAGGAGTTCTTGTTAGAGAGAAAGCATTTTCTTAATGATACAAGGTTATTACTATTAGTCTAAGGGAAAATGGATGAGGCAGCACTGACTGCCTCAGATGTGAGAATGAGGAAGAAAGTGGTTGGGAACTCTGACTAAGGGAAGCTGAGATCATAGCTTAGTGATAGAGGGGAGGGAAATGTACAGCATAGCTTGTGTGACATATGTATTGATTTGGCTGTGAATGCACAAGTTAGGTGGCCAGTTCATCCTGTCCATCCTGGATGTGTCTGGTGGTGTAGGCGTGTATAAATTATTGGTCGTCTGTTCCATTTTGTTTAATGGTTCCACCCTTCCTCATATACTTGGTTCATGAGATGGTATGCTTAATGGTTGCTTCTTAGCTCAGTTCAGTGCTGTTTGCTCAGAGCTACACGCTGAGTGAGCTACCTAAGTGCCCTGGATTCTATCCAGCATGTTCTGCTTTTATCAGAGAAAAATGATGCGTCATACCATGCTAGCCTTAAGGGAAAGCAGATTAGGCAACACTTGACTGCCTCAGATGCTGAGCAAAGGGGAAAGTGGCTGAGAACTCTGGCTAAATTCTCTAGGAGCAATGTCATCAATGATGGTTTTCCACATGGGATAATGGGCTCATAATTCACTGTCATTCCACTTCATAGTAGTGAACCAAATGACAGGGATGAGGACTCAGTTAATGAACAGTGTTGTGTGATGGCTTCGGTGTCGGGAGGCATAAAGAAAGATGAACTTCAGAAGCAAGTGGGTAGAGGAACACATATGAGGGGTGCAAATTTCTGTATATTGGTGAAAGCTGGCTGAACTTTTTTTTTTTTTAAGCATCCAGGACCAACAGGCTAGAGACAATGTAAAACAAGCTGGTCACTGTTCCCACTGTCACTGATTTGTAGACTTACTCAGTGACATTTCATATTGTTTGAGACGGTGGAACAACACTTTATATTCATAATGCTGATCAATAATTTGGGAATCTCATGGAGTGTTGCTAAGCCTGTTGGTCAGTATCATCAGGCTCCATCTGACTGTTGTTGTAGTGGTAAGCTTATTGGTCATTACCACTCAGTGCTGCTTCACATACTGCCTTTTTGAGGCATATGCATAATAATGTGCTGTATACTGATACATAAACATTTGCAAACACATCTATATATTTGGGAAAGTGGTTTGTCCATTTGTTCTCTTAACATTTGGTCATTTCTTGAGAAGTCACCAAATTTGGCACCAGGGTTTCCAGGGTGGGGGTGCCATTCATCATTGTTTGTATGCTGGCTGCCACTTTGAATCAACATGTGAACCAAAACGTGACTTGAGCGTGACTTTGTTTTTTGGCATAGGTTTGGCTGCCTTTCAATATATCATCAACAAAGTTGGCACAAGGGTTCCAAAGGTGGGGCAGCAGACTTCATCGCCATTTGGACACTGGGTGCCATTTTGAAACAAGATGGCAGACTGAAATGTCACTTTGGTGTGGCTTCATCCATTTTTTGACATAGTTTCACCCGCCTCTTGAGATACAGTCACTAAGCTCAGCAATAGGGTTTTTGGGGTGGGGTTCTATGTTGATGTTTGGGTGCCAGGTGCCATTTTGAATCAAGATGGTGGACCAAAACCTGAATTTTGATTTCACTTCACCTGATATTTGCCGTAACAGATCCAAATTCACAAATTGCACTATCCATTTTAAAATCACAGTATTTTTTGGTTTCGAAAAAATTAGCTGGGCACTTCCCACTAATGATTTAGACAGGGGCCATAGCCACCTAACAGGTAAAGGTAAAGGGACCCCTGACCATTAGGTCCAATCGTGACCGACTCTGGGGTTGCAGCGCTCATCTCACTTTATTGGCCAAGGGAGCCGGCATACAGCTTCTGGGTCATGTGGCCAGCATGACTAAGCCACTTCTGGCGAACCAGAGCAGCGCACGGAAACTCCATTTACCTTCCCGCCGGAGCGGTACCTATTTATTTACCGTAAATTTCGCTCCATAACACGCAGATTTTTCCTCCTAGAAAGTAAGGGGAAATGTCTGTGCGTGTTATGGAGCGAATGCCTACAGATGGCGGGGGAATCTGCTGCAGTCGTGAGCAGTCCGTGGCTCGCTTTGAAACAGCAAAGCGGGTGTAAGCGGCTCCTGTCAGCTAGCGGAGCCGGGAAGGAGGGAGAGAAGCAGAGCGGGAGTTGGCTGCTTTAAAACAACCCCTGCTCTCTGTCCCTGCCTGCAGTTTTTTGCTGTCCGATTTTGGATTAGCCACTGTAGGGGCTGTGTGTGTGTGTGCTTGAGCTATCGTTCTCCTCCTGCTGCTTCCCCTTCACTCTCCCAGCGCCCCTGCGACTTTAGAATTGACACTCTGTGTGTCTGTGTGTGTGTGAGGGCTCCTTCTCCTCTTGCTTCCCCTTCACTCTCCCTCCGACGTTAGAATCCACACTCTGTGTGTCTGTGTGTGTGTGTGAGGGCTCCTTCTCCTCTTGCTTCCCCTTCACTCTCCCTCCGACGTTAGAATCCACACTCTGTGTGTCTGTGTGTGTGTGAGGGCTCCTTCTCCTCTTGCTTCCCCTTCACTCTCCCTCCGACGTTAGAATCCACACTCTGTGTGTCTGTGTGTGTGTGAGGGCTCCTTCTCCTCTTGCTTCCCCTTCACTCTCCCTCCGACGTTAGAATCCACACTCTGTGTGTCTGTGTGTGTGTGAGGGCTCCTTCTCCTCTTGCTTCCCCTTCACTCTCCCTCCGACGTTAGAATCCACACTCTGTGTGTCTGTGTGTGTGTGAGGGCTCCTTTTCCTCTTGCTTCCCATTCACTCTCCCAGCGCCCCTGCGACTTTAGAATTGACACTCTGTGTGTCTGTGTGTGTGTGAGGGCTCCTTTTCCTCTTGCTTCCCCTTCACTCTCCCTCCGACGTTAGAATCCACACTCTGTGTGTCTGTGTGTGTGTGAGGGCTCCTTCTCCTCTTGCTTCCCATTCACTCTCCCAGCGCCCCTGCGACTTTAGAATTGACACTCTGTGTGTGTGTCTGTGTGTGTGTGAGGGATCTTCTCCTTCTCTTGCTTCCCATTCACTCCCCCAGCGCCCCTGCGACTTCCAGCGCCCTGCAACTTTAGGGCCAGTTCTCTCTCTCTGTGTGTGTGTGTGTGTTTTGACCTCACTGTGCTTGTTGGGGGAGAGTGTTGGTCACACTTTTTATTGATTTGTCTCAGAGTGGTTACTATCGTGGTTTCCTTGCTGGGGAGGAGGGAGAGACGCAGAGCCTGCTTGTTCTAAAGGAGCAAAGCCGGAGAGGAGCCTCTCCTGCATTATTAGCAGCATCCTTCTCCACCCACCCCACGCGTGCTCCTTGTCCCTTGAGTGCTTTTCCTTCCCTCCCCACTTAAAACGTGGTTACAAAGCACGGATCCACATGGATCCTCAGGATTTTTGCACTGGGTCACCCAAAATTCACCATCAGATCACATAGCATGTCCATGGCTACAGCCTGCACAAAAAACACACACGCACCCACTGTTTCATGGGGCCGCAATGGCGCAAAAACGTGGTTACAAAGCATGGACCCACATGGATCCTCAGGATTTTTGCATTGGGCTACCCCAAACTCACCGTCAGATCACATGTCTGTGGCCACAGCATGAACCACAAAAATCATACATCCACTGTTTTGTTTAGAATATTTTTTTCTTGTTTTCCTCCTCTAAAAACTACGTGCGTGTTATGGTCAGGTGCGTGTTATAGAGCGAAAAATACGGTACTTGCACTTTGACGTGCTTTCAAACTGCTAGATTGGCATGAGCAGGGACTGAGCAACGGGAGCTCACCCCGTTGCAGGGATTTGAACCGCTGACCTGATCGGCAAGTCCTAGGCTCTGTGGTTTAACCCACAGTGCCACCCGCATCCCTTGTTGTTAGTGACCTTCCTGTACATCATAGATGGCCACCTCAGTGAAGAATTAAAAAAAGATGAATTGAAATGCACTAACAGTGGTCTCTAATGTACCTATATTATAAAGCCTTGGAACACCTTTTAGTCACACTAAATGCCATTTAAATTGCAATGGAAGCCTGTTTGTTCCTTTATAATTTTCAGTTTCTACATTTTAAAGGAAATTTCAGAGCTGTCTCCCAGCAGCCCACTTGCAGCCAGCCCTGTCTCACCTCTCAACAATCAGCTGGCCAATTTTTGCACAGATGAAGTACCAACAGCATCCCAGGGACTGCTTAAACTGTTCGGGAACAACACTGAGGAGCTCACTGGACCAAAAGGGGTAAGTCACCAACTCTTTTATTGGGGGAGGGGGGTGTCAATAGTTCTAAAACTAGTACAATAAAATCCTCTATAAAACCATATGTATTGAGGGGGGGGGGTCAGTCAGATTTAATTTGCAAAAAAGAATTCAAAAGATGTTCATCTATGCATTAAAGACATGGGTAATATTTTTTAACAATAGCTGTACCTATTTTTTGGATGGCTCAACCTTAAGGCCTTTGGCAATAAATTTGAAAGAAGAAAGACCAGGCACAAAAAAACTAAGGCATGTCCCCCAAGGAGGGAAATCTTAAGCAAGACCCCATTTAGTGACCTTCAGGATTCACATGGATAGGTTTTTAAATACTTTTTAACTTAAGACCAACATCTTGCATTGGGCCTGGAAGCCAATGGCAAAAGTTGGTTCTTAGTGCTTGTGTTCCATAAAAGTCTGTTGGGGCACTACATTGGGGAGATGATGCATTGCCTTGTATTATAAAAGTAGATATGTGAGAAAGTAATTGGGTTGATCATATTATTTTGTCTTGTGAATGCTAATCCATTCAGGCATGCCTGTACTAATCCTTATGTATCCCAAAATGCTACTCTCTGAACACAGCAGTAATATACCATATAACTATGCTAGAGATTGAGTCCCAACTTAATTTTGCTGAGTGTATATTAAAGCAGATAGTCCGTGAGATGTGCTGCCTTGGTGCCTATTCTGTTTTTAAAACAAAACAAAACTGCCCGTTGAGAGGGGAGCTATTTGATATCTTGTTTCATCTTGCACATTTCTATTATAATATCTTTGCCAGTTACTATAAGAGATCGATGTTAATAGATTATTTATAGAGCAAAGTGTGCTGTGTAAGAGTGGAAAGAAAATCCCAGGGTTTGGTCATCTGAAGTTTCCAGTATTGTGATCACAGTAATGGTTTCTTTAGGCAAAGGAGACAATGAAAGAGGAGTCGTGGAACATTCATTTTTTTGAGTATGGGAGAGGAATGTGTATGTATCGCACAACCAAGACCCGTGAACTGGTGCTAAAAGGGATTCCAGAGAATCTTCGTGGAGAGCTATGGCTCCTATTTTCAGGTGAGAAATTATATGCTCAACAGGTTTCCCTTTTAATGGGAATAGAAGTTTTTCAGTTAATCCTTGTGGGCTACTTCCACTGTTACAATGTAGGGGTTCCCAAAGCTGGAAGTGACCTCACAAATCATCTATAATTCCTTCCAATGGTCCAGGGATGGGGAACACTTCACCCTCCTGATGTTGCTGGACTGCAGTTCCCACCATTGCTGACCAATGACAATATTGGCTGAAGCTGAAGGGAGATGGAGTCTGACAGCACCTGCTGTTCCCCATCCCTGCATTTATCCTGACCAGTGGTGGCCCATGTTGAGTTTTCTTCTCTTGAAAGATTAATGGAGAGATCACATGCATGCATTGCAGGATAGCTGACATGAGTTTAAAAATGATATCTAAATACACATATAACAGCATTATGTCATGCATTTAGTCCACGGTCTAGCACAGCCACAAGGGATTGAAACTGACTAGTTTTTGTGTGCGTCACTGCAGGAGCCTGGAACGAGATGGCTACTCACCCTGGGTATTATGCAGACATGGTGGAACAGTCACTGGGAAAGTATAGCCTTGCTACAGAGGAAATAGAACGAGACTTACATCGATCAATGCCAGAGCACCCTGCCTTCCAGAATGAGCTGGGGATTGCTGCACTTCGAAGAGTACTGACAGCATATGCTTTTCGGAATCCCACAATTGGCTACTGCCAGGTAAGAGAGTGGTAAGGATTAGCTTGCAGTTTGGCACATCACATCCAAGTCCAGCTAAATTTCATATTGGAGCTCCAGCTACCTATTGGTACTAATGCTGCCAGTAGTGTGAGAGACTCCCTGGTCCTGAATGGAGTAACTGTGTCCCTGAAGAACCAGGTGCACATCCTGGGAATCATTTTGGACTCACAGCTGTCTGTGGAGGCGCAGGTCAATTCTGTGTCCAGGGCAGCTGTCTATCAGCTCCTTCTGGTACGCAGGCTGAGACCCTATCTGCCCACAGACTGTCTTGCTAGAGTGGTGCATGCTGTAGTTATCTCCCACTTGGACCACTGTAATGCGCTCTACATGGGGCTACCTTTGAAGGAGACCTGGAAGCTACAGCTCATCCAGAATGCGGCAGCTAGACTGGCCACTGGGACCATATAACCTAAAGGATCTTTATTGGCTCCCAGTGCATTTCCAAGCACAATTCAAAGTTTAAAGCCCTAAACAGACCCTTGAAGAAGCGTCTCCACCCCCATCATTCAGCCCAGACACTGAGATCCAGCACTGAGGGTATTCTATTGGTTCCCTCACTGTGAGAAGCGAATTTACAGGGAACCAGGCAGAGGGCCTTCTTGATAGTGGCGCCAAGAAGGACCCTCCCTTCAGATGTCTAGGAGATAAAGAAGTATATACCTTTTAGAAGCCATCTGAAGGCAGACCTATATTGGGAAGTTTTTTATTTTTGATTCTTTATTATGTTTTATGTAGTCTGTAAGCCACCCAGAGTGGCTGGGGAAACCCAGCCAGATGGTGGGGTATAAATAATAAAATTATCATACATGGTCCTAAGCACCACTCTAGGTTGAGCGCAACCAGGGCTGATGGCTCTGCCCAGTCTGATGGAATGCCCCCGTCTTCCCTCTGTAGAATTTCCTGGAGCTTTTTATGGAAATTTTATGAAGCATCCTCCCTTCCCACTCCACCTGCTAAATGTCATTATTTCTAATAAAAGCACTAATACTAGTTAATTGAAGCAGAGATGTGGTTCTGAGCTGTAAAATCTTTTATTCGAGGTATCTCATTTATCATTTGTGTCTTATGCTCTGACAAACTAAAATAGAATAAATGATTGCTGCCCTAAATGAGCTTCTCACCTAGTGTGGATTCTTCTTCCTCTCCTTTTGCATGCCCCCTTCCTCTCAGGCCATGAACATTGTGACATCAGTACTGCTTCTGTACTGTAATGAAGAAGAAGCTTTCTGGCTCCTTGTGGCCCTGTGTGAGAGGATGCTGCCAGATTATTATAACACCAGAGTGGTTGGTGAGTCTTCCAGTTAACCTTAAAAGCTAGAATTTGTTTTTAAAGAGCAATTCATTGGATAGGTAAGTTATTTTTCCTTAGAACAGGAGGTGTGCGTTGGAAGCCTTGGCCTCATAAAACCAGGTTTTGAATATATTCTTACAATTATAGGGTGATATCCGAGCATACAGGAGGGCAGAGAGAAAGAGGAAGCCTGCTCCACTGTTGATGGCTGTTACTAAATATCCATACAGTTGGAAAAAAGCTGAACGAGTCAGTTCAATCACCTGTCATAATACAAGATACCTTGAAAAAGACAAATCACTTGCCTGTCTAGTCTTTGATTAAAAATCTTCAAGGACAGAAGTTCTGGTATCTTCCTAACCACTATGTTTGATTCCTAATTTCTCTTGTGTGGATTTTTTAAAAAAAGTTTAATCTGCTATTGACTTTATGTAATTTTATATCCGCTACATCCAATTCTTAGCGGATAGAATAAATAAATATACTTCCTTAAAGGTAAAGGTACCCCTGCCCGTACGGGCCAATCGTGTCCGACTCTAAGGTTGTGCACCCATCTCACTTAAGAGGCCGGGAGCCAGCGCTGTCCGTGGCCAGCGTGACGAAGCTGCTCTGGCGAGCCAGCACCAGCGCAGCACACGGAAACGCCGTTTACCTTCCCGCTATAAAGCGGTACCTATTTATCTACTTGCACTTTAGGGGTGCTTTCGAACTGCTAGGTGGGCAGGAGCTGGGACCGAAAGATGGGAGCTCACCCCGCCGCGGGGATTTGAACCGCCGACCATGCGATCGGCAAGCCCTAGGCACTGAGGTTTTACCCACAGCGCCACCCGCGTCCCTTAAATTGATTTACTTCCTTAAATCAATTCAAATATTCTAAAACTGTCAATATATTAGCATCTCCTCTCTAGCTCCTCCCCAGTTTCTTTAGCTTTTGCCTGCTTGAGCAAAATGTGCTCTTCCACTGAACTGAGCAATACCATTGCTTCACAAGTCTGAAATTGATATCATCTTCTCACAATAATTCAGAAACTAGAGTTATTAATAATTAAATGCCCAAAATGATTGAGGTTGGCAGGTACTGCCATGGAATATCAGCAGGACTGGTGAAGTATAGAAAATTGATTGAAGGTTTTCTGAAATGTTAAAATACATATTTGACTGAGTGAGACAATATAATAGGTACTGGGCTGCAGTGAGACCTTTACTAAGGCTTCAGAAATTTAAACTAAATATAGATTCCTTATATTCAATTTATATATGGAATTGTTTAATTGTATATGAGCATACTGCTGAGTCTCCCAACAGGTTGTGTTTTGCTCTGAAAGGCATGAAAGGTTCAGTCATTTCAGTAAAGACACATAACATTCATTTTAAATTTAGTATTGTGCTTATCCTTTAAAGAAGCTAATAAGGGATATTTCACACATTAATACTTAACACTCAGTGATTGCTACATGAGGTAATGATGTCCCATGAGTAAAACAGCCATTGTAACCTAAATATTGCAGTCAGAAGGTTGTATCCAGTGGACTTCCACTTGCACAGTGAGACTTCCTCATTCTCTCCTTCCCATTTCAGGCCCCATGCACTCTACAGAACCGTTCTGTTGGGCTTTCAGATTTCATTTCATCACTTCCTCAAGCACAATAATTTTTAGTGGACGGCTGCTCACTCACAATATTCCTTTGCAAGCCAAGTGGTAAATGTACCGGTGGCTTTACCCTAAGGCAAACCAGTTATTCTCTGCACTTTTGTTTTACTCTAGGTTTACCTCAGCCCCTTGTCTGTAATGTTGAGTCTATGCTACACTTCCAGTTCCATGTTGCAGATAACTAACTCTCTCTCTCTCTCTCTCTCTCTCTCTCTCTCTCTCTCTTTCCTGTTCAGGTGCCTTGGTAGACCAGGGCATCTTTGAGGAGCTCACACGGGACTGTCTTCCCCAGCTGTCTGAGAAGATGCAAGACCTAGGAGTCATTTCTAGCATATCGCTTTCTTGGTTCCTCACACTCTTTCTCAGTGTCATGCCTTTTGAAAGTGCTGTGGTCATTGTTGACTGTTTCTTCTACGAAGGCATCAAGGTCATCTTGCAAGTATCTCTGGCCATCCTGGATGCCAACATGGAGAAGCTGCTAAACTGCTGTGATGAAGGCGAGGCCATGACTGTCTTGGGCAGGTAGCCTCATTTTTCTGTTTCACAATGAAATGAATGGTAATGGATATGGTAATAGCTACCATTAATTCTTCCTTCTTATCCCTGGCTAGTGACTGAAGCTTCTTGCTTTTCACTTTATAATAATAAAAAGCCATTTGCTCAAAGCCAGCCACCATGTTTCAGTGTGTTGTGAGATATGTCCACCGTAGGTAGTGAAGCCCAGAAATATTTATTGTTACTGCAATATCCGTTTAGCCAAAAAAGATAATTTGGGGCTAAATTTATAAGTACTGTATAAGACCCCCCCTGTTTTGGGGGACTTCAAATTAAGAAAACACCCCTCAGCACTATTTTTGTATAAGATGAGCCCCAATTTTAAACCTAATTTTTTGGTTTAAAAACTCTAGCCTTATACACAGAAAAATATGTTAATTTATGGATAAATTAATAGAAATGTAACTTGGAAATCTGGTTTCCATGAAAGAGGCTAGTGAAATCTCTTTCAGCCAGGAGCATGTGGGCTAGCAGGGGTCAGAAATGAACAATCAAAGTGCTACTTTGATCATCGTAATGAAGTCTTTCAAGAAGGGTTTGCTTCAGATAGCAATTCAGTTCTGCTGGAACCAGCTGTTACCTAGCCTATCCTGTCTTAGAGTAGATTCCAATAGCAACCAGCCATCTTATGAGACAGGTGCGGGGAACATTTTGGCCCTCCAGAAGCTGCTAAAATACAATTCCCATCAGCCTCAGCAAACATGACAAGCTTGACCAAAGGCCAAGGAAAAAGGGATTTGTAGTTCAGCAACATCTGGAGGGCCAAAGGTTCCTCACACATGTTAAAAGATAAACGGTGAGTCAGTGGGTTTACTTGTACAGGGGTCAGCTGCCTTCCTGCCCTTCCCCTCCTTTGAATGAGTGACCAGCTACTCCCCAGCTAACAGGAGGAGAGGGTTGAGGCAGTGAAGACTGCTGCTGAACAGAAGCCATTTGCAACTGCCAGAAGAAAGAGGGGAGGTTGTGAGGACTTCCTGCTTTGATCATTCATATTTTGTTCTAGTTTTTGCATGTTGCCTTGAGTTTTTCTGCTGAAAAAGGAAAACTGTAGATAGATATGATACGTATGACACATACATAAACAAAATACATTTTCCTGTTAATGGCTGTTATTCAACCTTTCACCAATATAGTATGTTCATTTGGTTTCTTGTAGCATAATTGATTTGTACAGAGATTGAATCAGAAGTAATGAGAATTAATCATCAGTGGAATTATGCAGGCTAGGTAGAACTACCTATATAAACTATTCAGAATGGTAACCCTAAATTTGGGTTATGCATTAATCCCAAGTTCTGTCTTTTACTTTTGGTTTTCCTGTAGGTACCTGGACAACGTAGTTAATCGACAAAATGTTTTCCCACGTATTCCCCACCTCCATGCCTTATTGACAAGTGGGGATGATCCACCAGTTGAAATTGATATCTTTGAACTTATAAAAACAGCCTATGAGGTCAAGTGCTGTCTTATTTTTTCACTCCTTTTTATTTAAATACCTTACTAGACTTGTATTCCTTGTTGAACTCCACACCCACACACCCCTTTTCCCTCCTTCATGCTGCTTTTAATCTTGGGTTGTTCAGGGTAATTATTTAAAAGATGGGATTACTATTATTTTTATCTTTGTGTTTGTTTTTATATTTTGGAAGCCACTTTGACTCCTTTGAAGGGGGAAAGTGGGATACAGTGGTGCCCCGCAAGACGAATGCCTCGCAAGACGATAAACTCGCTAGACGAAAGGGTTTTTCGGTTTTTGCGTTGCTTCGCTAGACGAATTTCCCTATGGGCTTGCTTCGCAAGACGAAAACGTCTTGAGAGTTTGTTCGCTTTTTTCTTAAAGCCGCTTGAAGAGGCGCAGTTGCGACGGACCGTGCTTCGCAAGACGCAAAGACTCGCGGAACAAATTAATTTCGTCTTGCGAGGCACCACTGTATAAAATTTTGTATTAATCAGTCAACTTCTTTGTGATACATGCACAATTTCTGGATATGGGCTTGATGTTACTTCTCTCCCTCTGCCCCACCTTTCATATAAACCTTATTAAATCTGAGTCTAGTCTTCCAAAATGTTACATGCATGATTAATGCAATAGAAGGGAAGCAAAACCGTAGTGTTTTACTTCCCCTGTTTAGACAGTGACTTGTTGCTGCTTGCTAATGTATCTTTCCCTTCCTCTGCCATCAGTATTTCTATCCATGGCTTTCAAACATTGCTAGAGGCAGCTGTTTGGGACTACAACTCCCATCATCCCTACCTAACAGGATCAGTGGTCAGGGATGATGGGAATTGTAGTCCCAAAACAGCTGGAGGGCCGAGTTTGACCATGCCAGCTTTAGACAGAGATTTGCTTTCTCCGGAGTGAAATCATTGCTTAGGAAATTATCTTCAAATGCTTCATTGAATATGTGGTATTCCCCTGTGGCTCTAAAGATGAATCTTGTTTATTTTTATTACTACAGAAATTCGGCCATTTGAAAGCAGATGACATTGAGCAGATGCGCTTTAAGCAGAGATTGAAAGTGATCCATTCTTTAGAGGACACAGCTAAGAGAAGTGTGGTATGTTGCACCCAGTTTTGTGTTATAGGTGTTGGGTATGTTGATGCTTTTCTAATTTTTACCTTTGTGGATAGGATGAGTTTTTTAAAAAGTAAATCAGGTAATCAAATTATTAGCATGCACTGAAGGACACTTTGCTTAAAGTTATTCTACAGAGAGTTGTTTTGTATCACATTTGAATTAAGGAATTGTGAGTGATGATCTTGGGGGTGCATCTGCTGCATCTGAGAAATTGCCATATATTTCTCTGAAGAAATGAGAGGTTGGCCTGAAAAATTTGTGAGAAAAAATTGGCAGGCTTTAAAAAAAACCCTACTACTGAGCTCTCCTCTTTTCCTCCACTGAGGGTGTGGCAACAGGAGATACTGACCTTTCTCATCCTCAGAACTCCTTTGCCATAGAATCTCAAGGGAAGAATAGCTTTCACGTCTTCTTGCTTCTGTCCCCCCCCCCCCCTGTTGTTTGTGCCATTGTGGTGTTCATTCCCTCCAGATAGGATCAGATGTCTCCAAGTGAATGTCTCTAATGCCCTTGTAGATGTTTGACAGTGAGTGGATCAAATAGATAAAAGCTGAAAGGATGAAGGAGTTGACACATTTCCTGTTCCCACTTCCAATTACAGTGCACTGAGAGCAGGAAATGCATTTAATGTTTTTGACCACTTTTTTTGCTGTGTTTACCCCCTGAGTTCAAGGGAATAGAGCTACTCTTCGCTAGCTGTTGTTGAGGTTTTTGCATCTTCCTGTCTCAGATCAATAGCTCCCAAATGCAGACTTTAGTATTCTGCTCAAAATCATTACATGTTCCTTCCTTTCTCCGGTCAAGTCCCCAGACTTTGAAAGTCATTTTGTCATGCTTTGTTTGAAGTAACCTTCCTGGTGTGTTTTAATTTAACTTTTCCAAGTTCACAGCAAAAATAATTAAAATATATCTGTTTCTTTGTGTTTCTGTAGGTCCGAGCTATATCTGGTGACATTGGTTTTTCTATGCAAGAATTAGAAGACCTCTATGTAGTATTTAAGGTAGGAACCCTGCATAAAAGCTTATTTAACAACGTACAGCATAATCATAAGCATGTTTGCTCAGAAGTAAATTTCACTGGGACTTGCTCCATAATAATCCTTAGTGTATTTTATTTACCAACGTACAGTGTAATCTTGGCATGTTTTCTCATATATAACGCCCACTGATTTCAGTGGGATTTATTCCCTACTGAGCATCCTTGTGACTGCAGCATGAGAGCAGAACCAGAATTATTAGTAACAGTATTATCTGTTAACTTGTACTCTGCTGTTCCAAGCTTAATGAATACATTCAGTTTCTTTGGCTGAGCCCACCGTAGCCTCTGCCACTGCAGTTGAGAAGTAAGAATCTAATTTCACTTATCTTCTTGTTGAACAGATTTAAGTGGAATTCTTCCAACTGATGCAAGCATCCATTGAAAGTTTAAAGGACTATAGAACTGCAGAAGGAAATGCCATTTATTTCCGTACCTTTCATTCACATTAACATTTCTACCTGAATCTGCATCTCAAGTTGGTGGTGTTGCTTATTGCAGGGGCAGTCAATGTGGCACTCTCCAAATGTGTTTGGACTCCCACCAGCCCCAGCCAGGATAGCCAATCCTCAGGGACAATAGGAGCTGTAGCTCAGCCACATCTGCTGAGAACCACTACCTCCATCTTACTGTTATGATTAACCTTTAGATGTACCGTAGTATCTTTTCTGCCTGTTGCAGTTGATTAAAAGTGATTTCCAAGCCTGTAAATGTAAAATGGTGTTGGTGTTCAGCTCACAGGTTTCCCCACCATCACCTATGGGTTTGGGTTGGCTTCAAGACTGAAGTTTTGAAAATGGAATTATTGTCTGACCACAATAATTATATTACCACCTTCCCTTCACAGGCAAAACACCTAATGAGCTGTTATTGGGGAAATCACACTGTATCTGCCCAGCGAGACCAGAGCCTGCCCTACTTAGAGCAGTACCGCATTAACATGGAGCAGTTCAAGGAGTTGTTTGCATCTCTTACTCCTTGGTCTTGTGGCCTCCACACACCAGTGCTAGCAGAAAGAATGTTCCGACTGTTGGATGAGAACAAAGATGCACTAATTAACTTCAAGGAGTTTGCAACAGGGATGAGTGAGTGGCTTATATAAAAGATTCAATGTACTGCTGAAGCATAAATTCTTGCCTCCTCCCCTCTTCTCCTATCTGCTGGTCAATTGTGAGCGAATGATGCAATTGCATATTTGAATGATTTCCTCATAATATGTTTGTGGTTGAAATGTTTTCTCATTATTAGGCCAATTCATTCACCCACCCTGTGATGTAGGGTGAGAAATATAAATGGTAGTTCTCCTAGTGCCACATTCTACTCCAAATTAGCAGATAAAGCTTCTAATGGCTTGTGTAGGATCTATAGATAGATGTTCAAACCAGTGTGGTTTGGTTGTGAAGCCTGGCCTGAATCTTACATTTGCCATGTATTCACTGTTTGACGTTGACCAAGTCAATAGCTATGAGCTTCAGCTCTCCATCTCTAAATTAGAATAGTGTGACCTACCTCACAAGGCTGTGGGGAGCGGAAACATAAACAAGCTCTGTGACGGCATACAAAAATTTCAGTGTGGATATGGGAAAGCTTCATTTGCTAAATGTCTGTGTATCGGGCAGATATCAAGCATAATAACCTTTTCAGACTTTTTTGAAGTGTCTCCTAATGCTAAATTTCTTTTCCCTTCCTCCCTATTCCTAATAGGTGGAATGTATCATGGTGATCTGACTGAGAAGCTAAAACTTCTTTACAAACTACACCTACCTCCAGGTGAACCACTTATTTCTTTCAAATGTACATTGGTGGTACCTGAATGCTGCAAACTGTTAAAGTTGGTAATAGGTTCTTTCAAATACATTATGTCTTGGTAAGCATTCAGTATTCTGTGTTCCCTGAGGTTTCATTTTCCTAAGGTGTCAGTCTATACCAATTGGAAATGTAATTCTGGTTTATCATGTATGTAGCTCCTTCAGCTACATTGAGAAATGATTTTAAAATAACTTACAAGAGCTAAAGGTTTTAATTCACTTCACTGGTGTGGTTTAATCAATAAAATTAATATCTGGCCCAAGAGTTTGGGGGTCATGCGGAGTACACCTCTGTATGAGGTCCCTTCTCCCTGTGCTAGTTCAGTGGCTTATCTGAGTAGCCTTTTAAGTTTCAGCCAGTGCTTTGGGAGATTCTCTCTGTGATTCTTGATTGCAGCCCTTCCTGTATGTGTCATCTCTTCTTCTGTCTTTAAGAAACTTGGGTTGGGCTTACTGACGTGAGTAGAGCAGAAAAGGTGACCTGAATATTATTTAGAAATTGCTATCATGTTAATCTGCCTATTGAAGAACTTGAATACTTGTGTCCATATATAGCACATGTCAGATTTTAATTTAACGGTAAACAATGGTCTGTCGTTGCATACATGAGCTTCTCAAGCATTAAATCACATTTTGCTGTTAAGTTCAAACCTTAGACTGTGATTAATCTTAAGGGAAAAGCTTTTTTCCTAAAACATGGCTTGAAAATGGCTTGTTAACCACAGTTTTAGGTTCAGACATACAGCTAACTGGTTTGTGAAAAATGGATGTAAAAGCTTTGAGTCTCCTCATTGTGGCCACGCTGGAGTGGAGTGGGGAAGCACACAAGCTCAAGGCTAGCTTAGGCTTTTTATTGTTTGTAAGCTACCTTCAAATAAAGCTGGGAATAAATAAAATAAATAAAAAGGCCATGGCTTTATACTTTTCTTTCTTTGTACAGCTCTGAGCCCAGAGGAAGCAGAGTCTGCTCTGGAGGCCGCACGTTACTTCACAGAAGATAATGCTACAGAAGGTAACAGGGATTGGTCACATCTGATTGTCGGAATGAATACTCAACGGTGGCTTTCTTAGCTATTCCTCTAAGCAGGATTGTGTCAATGAAATGCTTTAGCCTCTGTTGTGGACTGTGAAGAGATGTTCTCCTTTTATATGAAGCATTTACTGGCTGCTACTAAGGAAGACTAAAACCACTTATCAGATGGCTTTTTCTGCCCAGGCTGTTGCTCAAATCTTGTTTCCATTTTTGTTTTCCCCACTTGTTTCTGTTGCTCTGTATTTTAACTCTCTCTCGTTCTATCTTGAATTTATTCCCTGACCTCAACCCCCCTTCCTCTTCCCCCCCCCTCTCTTCTCTTTGCTTCTCTAGTATCTCCCTTTGTCTCAGAACTGGATCTCTTCCTGCATTGTGATTCTCAAGGTTAGTCTGCCCGCCCTTGCAAAGGTGGGGCACTATTGATGTACTAAAATTTACCTGCCTACTATGTGAGTGAAAGCTCATTTAAAATGGAATTGCTTTAGTGCTGCTCTTCAATGCGTGGCAGCAGAGTGGATGCTCTATGGGTGAGTCGTTCGTGTGTCCAAGAAATCAACTTAGTTGCCTGTGCTGCACGGTGTTAGACTCCACATCTGGGGGGTCCTTCTGAGTCAAGCTTTGTCAGTGGTTGTTTAGCCATTCTTAACTTCAAGATTGGATTACTACAGTGCACTTTGTGTGGAGCTCCCCTTCCAGCTGATCTAGAAGATGCAATTAGTGCAGAATACTGCAGCATAATTGCTGACAGAGTGAGATCATCTGCTCAAAGATCAGATGACCAAAATCAAGGTCTTAATTTTATTGGCATACAAAGGCCTTAAGAGCATTGGCAACCCATTAGTTGGAGATCTCCTTGTCCTTTCCTTACATGTTTGACCACTTGGCTGTGGTCTGTGCTAGAGAACTCACCCCCTGTCAACATTAGGCAGGCACCCACATATTGTTTCAGATGCCTTAAAAAAATAGTTTAGGAAGCCAATCCAGACATACGATTTAGTTATGCATACTTGTTTTTAAATTTTGCTGCTTTTATTTGTATATTGATGATTGTTTTATGTATACTGCTTAAGGATTTTTTGATTAATAGTTTATAATTTCAAATAGATAGATAGATAGATAGATAGCTATCATAGATTAAGCTACCTAGCTGTCACCATAACAAGCGTGCTTCATTTTCTTAATCTATTATCAGTTCCTCTAACTCCATATATACCACATTCACTGCAAAGATTTTTGACCTAGAAAAGGCACAATGTCTGATAATTAAGATTCATTCCACAAATGAAGTTGTTTATCTATAGCACTGGTTATCTTTTTCCTGTTTTTTCTAACACTTTAAGCAGTGAGTATTGTCTTATGGCCATGAATCTCATGTTATTGTGTTTTATGTGCAGAAATATTAACTTTATTTGCCCTTAGCAAGTTATCAACTAATTTCATTTAACCTTTAGTTCCAGTAGTTTGAGGAACAGAGAAACAAATTTCTCTTAATTCACACTCACTCCACATATTTTATAACTTTACAATCCAGTAGTCTGTTGTGTCTCACTGTAGTTATTTTTTTCTAAAGTAAAAAACCATGTTGCTGCTAGCTCCAAATAACTGATATATTCTTATGACATTTTATGTCAGATTTTTACCATTGCAGATGAGTTAAACTGAAATATTTTAAAATAAAATAAAATATTTTGTTTGTTTGAGTGTATGTTTTTACCATGAATTGCTCCCCCACCCCACCCCCCACCACCAGCAGTACAGGATCAAAGGTGTTTGGGTGTGTACATGTAAATTACTGTATTTTTTGCTCTATAAGACTCACTTTTTCCCTCCTAAAAAGTAAGGGGAAATGCGTGTGCGTCTTATGGAGCGAATGCAGGCCGCGCAGCTATCCCAGAAGCCACAACAGCAAGAGGGATTGCTGCTTTCACTGCGCAGCGATCCCTCTTGCTGTTCTGGCTTCTGAGATTCAGAATATTTTTTTTCTTGTTTTCCTCCTCCAAAAACTAGGTGCACCTTGTGGTCTGGTGCGTCTTATAGAGCGAAAAATATGGTAGAATTCATTGGGAGGTTTTCCCCCAGCTGGCAGACATATTGGTCAATAATTTGAAAGCTTATTCAAATGCCTTAGTCATACTGTTTACCTTATTTAAAATTTTATTTTTAAAACACTAGTTTGACATTTATTCAATTTAATGTATGTTCATCTCCCCTTTTCATTTTTTGTTGTTGTTGTTTTTTTTAAAGTAGGATTGGTTTTTAAACTTGAAAAATTGCTTTGAGGACTAAGGAAAATGACTTCACAATTTTCTGGCCGATCAGCACTTTGTGCATCTTGGTTCTGTAATAAACATGCTGCTGGTTTCTTCTGAGGTTGATCTATAAGAAAAGGCTGTACATCTATATAAAACACAATGAGTGTCCAATGTCTACACACAACAGAGCCATTGCTCAAATTATGGATGCACCCTTAGCTTTGTTATATATTATTCAGTGTGCTTGGTATCCTGCTAGGATATCTTAGTCAGTAGTGCATGAGACTCTTAATCTCAAGGTTGTGGGTTCGAGCCCCATGTTGGGCCAAAGATTCCTGCAGGGGTTGCACTAGATCACCTTTGTGGTTCCTTCCAACTCTACAGTTCTATGATTTTGCTATCTTTGGTTTCATGTACTTCTCTTAAAGTAGTTACTACTTTATTGTCTGTTTTATTAGAAGCAGCTATGCAGGAAGAGAAAGCACCAAGAGATGGGAACCCCAAAGACCAAGGTAATTATTATTTGTAATGGCTGACGTATCCCAACATTTCCTTACTGTGACTCATAAATTATCTCTCCCCAGAACCTCAACCTGGTTCATTTCCTAGTTTTAACATTTCCCTTTAACATAGAATAAAATGCCTTTTTTAGAGCAACAAGTCTTAATAGTCCTCTGAACAGTTTTGTTATGTTTGATGTGTGTTCCAGGCCTCAGCAGAACTTTTACTTATTGCTGCCAGTTTGAAGCAGCATATTATGGCAGAAAGTTTAAAAATAAATAAAATAAGTCTCAAAATCTATGTCAAGGTCACCAAAGTCAATAAAATGCATCTTCGTACAGTTTTGCGTTGGTTATGCTGATTTGGTTTTCCTTTCAGAGGAAAAGGGCACCAGTCCCCAAGATTACAGATACCACCTGCGAATTTGGGCCAAGGAAAAAGATTCCAAGAAAGAAACTATCAAAGATCTTCCTAAAATGAGTCAGGTAGGAATTTATTTTAAGATCTGTCATGCTTTTTAAGATGAATTTCTGAAATAGTATTTGCCTAGATTTAAGATGCTGAATGAGCCAGAAGGGTTGGTGGTTTTATCATTGTACCATATTTTACCAGGCAGTAAAGGAGAGCTCTTCTAAGACTGGCATGGGTGACATCCTCATGAAGGGTTGTGCTCTCTGATTTAGCCAAGCCAGTGATACGTGGCTGATTGCTGGAGGAGGATAAAATGCAAAGAAACAGAGAAGAAGACCATGTCTGCTTTGGCCAAGACAGGGAGCTCCTGGTACCCCATCGCCACTCTCTTTTGCTGAGAGAAATGCCTCTGGGTGGTGCAGCTCAGGGACATTCTAGGGAAAGAAAGCGGGTGGGGTGACTGGGGGCCTGAATTTCATTTTCTGCCTACCCCAAGGAGGAATTGTCTGCTACTGTCATTACACATCTTCATGAGCAGACAGGTGGAAATGGGATTTCCCCAACCCTTAGAAATGTGGAGTTTAGCCAAGTTAACTTGGTAACATTTAAAAGACAGCTAATTTTGGTTCTTTGCATTCAGTTTTCATATATGAAACATTAGTGCACATCTCAAGGGGAAATGCATTACATTTTGGAACATTTTCTGTGTTGTCAGCATGATTGTTAGCTTGAGATGATAAAAAAACGTTTATTTGAATTTGTGACTGGTCAGCTTGTTGTTTTGCAGCATTGTCAGTTTGAATATTTTGCACCTAAACTCTAATCAGTTGTTATAATGTGCATCTGTCTCTTTTCAAGGAGCAATTTATAGAGCTCTGCAAGACACTTTACAATATGTTCAGTGAAGACCCCGTGGAGCAAGAGCTGTACCATGCCATTGCCACCGTTGCCAGCCTTCTCCTGCGCATTGGAGAGGTAGGCAAAAAGTTCTCCCACCAGCCTGCTAAGAAAGGTGATGACTTAAAAGCAAACAACGTTCAGGACCCAGTAAGTGAAGAAGAGTCTCCAACATCTGACCAGAGTCAGAATTCAACTGTGGAGCAGTATTCCCAAGCTACTCCAGAAGAAAAGGCTTCTGGAGACATTCAGGTTGAGAAACAGCAACAGGAAAACCAGATTTTGGTAGATGGAGGTGGTGAGGGTCCAGGATCTCCAATACAGCTGTTTTCAGATGATGAAACTAAAGACGATATGTCCATGTCTTCATACTCCATGGTCAGCACAGGCTCTCTGCAGTGCGAAGATATTGCAGACGATACAGTGCTGGTCGGTTGTGAGGCTGGCAGTTCAGCTGCGCGATATGGCAGTACCATTGACACAGACTGGTCCATTTCCTTTGAACAGATCTTGGCCTCCATGCTTACAGAGACAGTACTGGTAAACTACTTTGAGAAGAAAGTTGACGTTGCACAGAAGATCAAGGAACAAAAGAAAGTGGAGAGGCAGTTCAGTGCATCCAGTGATTATGAACTTACCTCAGTATCAGGCTGAACTCAAGAGAGAGGTGTAAATAATAGAGGCAGGAGAGCTAGAAAACTGGCAGATAGCTGGATACTTGTTTTTTGTTTTTTACCAAGACCTACAACTACCCAACAATTAAAGTCACTTCAGCTGAGTAAGGGACTTATCACAATGACTCTTTGGTATAGATACCTCCCTGGAGGACACCTTGCTTGCTGTGCTTACATTACATTCTCAAAAGCATGAAAGCCATTAGAACCTAATAGCCTCTGTGGCCTAGAATTACTATGGTAAATTATGCATGTGTGCCTCTGCCTATCTTTCTTTAATGAAGCTTGATTTCGGTCACACTATTGCTTTAGGTTCCTTGGTAGTTGCTCACAAGAAATGCAGCCTAGCTTGAATTCCTTCCTCTGTATCTTTGGCTGCCTCCCTGTGACCTTAACGCCATGTATCAAAATGCTGTAGAGACCCCCAGCCTTCCTGAGAGAGCCTTGTTAGGAACCTAGAAGCTACGCAGTAACTAGTCAGGGGTAAAGGATGTTATGCTCTGTTACGCCTGGCATCCTGCCGCTAGAATGTACCAGTGTCTTGGGACAGCTGGTTTCTATCCCAGATGATATACCATCACAGTAGCATGTGGTTTTCAATACTGCCCAAGAAAGATGCATCCTACTATGTTATAGCCCAGTTTTAACTCTTCAGTGCCATGTAATTTTTTTTTTGTTTTTTGTTGTTTTAATTTCCCTGAGGGGAGAAAAAGCAGCACTGAGAATTGCAAAAGCTATGGAGACTGGAGAGGGCAAAGTGAATGCAAAAATCCTGAGAATTGCAAGACACTGATAAGAACGGAATTCTTGGTGCTTTGGGGCATTAGAGTGTTTACTTCATAATTTTTGATGGTACAAGGGCTCAGAAATGTGGGGTTTAAAGAAGTTAATAATAACGTGGAAGATCTAAGCCCCTACACCAGTAAGCTAGTTATCATAAAAGACTTGCATCACTGTACAGGCTGCTTATCTGATCTGTTTCTCACCATGGTGGAAAGTGGATCTATTGCTTTTGTGTGTGTGCTGGGCTCAAGTAATGCAAGTGTGTACACATTTTAGGACTAAGCAGAAAGCAGAGATTAGTCCAGTTTATCTGAACCAACTAACCTACTGGCTACATGCTGGTCCAGAAGTTCCACACCATAGGAATCCTGCTGGTTGTACGCTCCAAACAGTGTCTGTTACCTACTTTATAATGTTGTGTGGTGTTTAGACAACCTTCTTTTCCAGCGGCATAAAGTGTGGTTATGAGATCTGTGCTCTGAGAATCAGTTGTAGGCCTGAGGAAAACTGGAGCTCCATTTTGGGATTGATAACTTCCCTATGGGAAGGCATTCACTCTAAAGAAGCACTATTATATTTGTTTATATTTGTATACCTGCTCATCTCATTGCATAATTATTTTACTTAATCATATGAGCACCATTGAAACAGTGTGAATGCTAGTGTGTGGCTGTTGTTGGACCAGTGATGAATATGGAACATACTGGCAGTTCAGAAAGAGCGAGAGTGACCTTGGAATATACAAGGAACACACCACATGGTGCAATACCCAGTGTTACTACAATTTTGTGGCGTACTCTGTATGTATTCACAACCAGTATTTGTTTTAAGACTGTCTTCTTAGCTATGCACCTGGAGAGCTTTTACTAATTCAGTAATTTATTGTAATTTTTTTAAAAAAACAAATACATGTGATTTTACATTGGTTTTTGTCTGATCAATCATGTATTCAATAAATGAACAGAATCACACATAAGACTTCTTTTTCCTTTATTTCAACTTCAGGACCATTTTTAAAAAATGCCTGTTCTCTTCCACAGTTCCTCATTTTTTCATATGCATTACAATGGCCTTTGGGAAAAATACGTGAAATGAATAGCCATGTGATCGGGGGACACAAGCAATTTTGAAGTTTTCTTGTGTGCGTAGAAATAAAACTTGCAAGCTATTGAAGCAGGGCTTTTTTTCAACTGGAACTCAGTTCCGGCACATCTCAATTGGGTGCCATTGCCATTATAAGAGAATGAGGGAGGTTTTCATGTTGAGTTTTGGCACCTCTTTTTCTAGAAAAATAGCACTGTAATGAAGACCTTGAGTATGTTTAATGGCATTGAATCATCTTGACTGTAGGAATTGCTTGTAACTGGCTACTACACAAGCATCCCTTCACTTGATGACTGCATCATCAATTGATGAGTTTACTGCAGAAATGGGCCACTAGACATAACATTTTGATACCGTCTCAAATGCAAATGGTTTCAGCAGAACCAGCTGATACATGCAGCTACCATTCATCAAATGTACAGAAAAGAACAGATGTATGTAAGCCTATAAAGCAGACATCTTACAAAAATAGTGCCAGCCTCACAAACTGGGATGTAAAGAAATGTCAAATCTTCACTCTGCCCACTAGATGGCATATAAACAAAGTAAAAAGGATGCATGAAATCAGTTGCTCTGATAAACTGGAGGGGAATGGGGAAAACCTGGGACCCTGCTACCTGGGTATAAAGTCTACAGGAAGGATAATTGTCATAAGCCACTCTTAGTCTCCTGACCCACCCCATCTCTCAGCCTCGTCCCTTCCACCCGTAAAATAGGGATAATAATACTCATTTTTGTTCAGTCGATTAGTCGTGTCTGACTCGTCATTACTACTTAATTAATCCTGGATTTCTCGCTGCCTCCTGCACACAGCTGTTTTGCTTTTTATCACCCCTCCAAACGCCGCCGGAGGGTTCAAAGGTAACCAGGAAATCACTCCGCGGCCAAAACAACTCTGCCTCTCGAGGGGAGCCCTTAGTTAATGGAGGAACCTCGTCCCCGCCCATCCCAATTAGATCCTGCACGAGGCCAATGAAAAGCCGTAGGAAATGGGGGGGGGACCTATCTGCGCCATTTCCCGCCAAATGTTTGGGCTTAGCGGGAAGTGCGCTGCTGCTGAGGCGCTTGTCAGTCCCTCTCGCCCCCTGGGAGAGGTGGAAGGTGGGTGTTTTTCTTTCCCATGCGAGTGAAGAAGCTGCGCTGACTGAGAGCAGTGTCCCTGATGGCTCAGCAGTTTCAGGTGCTGAGGTGCTGCTTCTGCAACGTCTTCCAAGTCCAGCAGGTGAGGCCACGCGGGAGCGGGACCTGCCGGCTGGAGCGCGCGGGCTACTTGAACCCGAGCTCTGTCCTCCTCCGGCTCACAGAACAGATGAGTTGTAGAATTGGAAGGGACCCCCAAGAGTCATCTAGTCCCATACAAGACGCTAAAAGTAATTCAAAAGGTGGTCAACGGACACAAGTTGAGGTTTTGCAAGCTGGCTTTGCCTTCAGGGCAAACTTGGGCATTTCCATCACTACAGTCAGTGCTTTTTTTTTCCTTCAAAAAACCCCCACAACAAACACGTTTAGGGGTACTCTCACTTTGACTCAAGAAAATCACCATTTTATAGTTCAAATCGGGAAAAATAAATACAGTAAATGGACAGAAGTACAAAGATTTTCAACATGTTTAGGGGTATGTGTACCCCCGCACCCCCCCAAAAGCATTGACCACAGTTACACAAAGGTTGTTGCTACAGGTCTGAAAGTCTGAAGTGAACCAAAATGTTCCACTTCAGGGCAGGGGGAGGTGTTACCCTTTCTTAGAGACCAGTGGTCTCTAAGTAAATATAAATATAGTACTAAATATAAATATAAATATAGTACTAAAAACCAGCATCTTGTGTTATTGGGGTACTATCAAATCATTGTGCATCATTCACTGGCTGCAGCAAGTGTTCCCAAACTGGTCAACAGGCCACCTGTGGTCCATGAGCTTCATTTAGGTGATCTGTGGTGTCTCTGGATTTGTGTTTGAAGATGAGAAATGGCACATCCATTGCATGTTAGATACTCGCATTGTTTTTTAATTGTATTTATTTTGCTTCTGTATATTGTATTTTATTGTATTATAATTTGAATTATATGGTGATACAGTAACACATGAAATAGGAAATAAAAGAAGCAATAAAAATACAATTAAAAATCATAACAGCATTTAGCACAGCACATTACCAATTGCTGCAACAGGCAGAAACATTAATTGGCCTGCCAATTTTCTACAATTTTCATTTGGTCCACGTGGAAGAAAGCTTGGCAACCACTGGGCTAGAAACTCCTTTCCATGTACTTTGACTTGAACCAGCTGCAGCTATTTATTCTGCCACTGTGCCATTCTGCAGTGCTCCTGCTCCCTGGTCAAAGCATGAGTGGGGCAACTTTTCTTCTGTCAAAGGCCACATTACCTTGGACGGAATCCGCCAGGGGCCACATGTTAGCAGTGGATTAGGCAAAAAGAGACAGTATTATTCTGGATGTGTTTTCCAGAATAAAGATAGTCTTGCTTCAGTTTTAACTGTGGCCAAAATTAAGGAGGAAACAAGCAGGAAGGGACAAATGCTGATTGGATGGAAGAATGGAACAGCTTTGGGAGGGACTTGGGGCTGCATAAAATGTAATGAGTGCAAGGCAGTCAGGTGTGGCTTATAGCAGACTGTAGCCTGCATTGCACATGCCCCAATCTGTAGAATGGTCACTGTTGCATTTCGTCTTTAAAAATTGTGATTCCCTCGGCCATTAAATCTATGGATTATGATTGAATTATGGCCAGGTGTTCTGTGGTTCCATGATTTTGCCACACAAATGTGGTATTTAGTACTTACTGGGTGGAAAAGTAAGCATTCTTCTCGGTGAGAATACAGTAAGTTAGGCAAGCTAAGCAAGTCAATAACAACTAACTTTGCTGACATAATTCAGGCAGGTTGAAGAGTTCAAATGAAGGTGCACAATTCTGATATACTTTTTTTATTACAAAAGAATACTAAGGGGGGAAAGGAACAGAAACCTACAATAAACAATTCTGATATACGTATAAGTACACAGTACACACAGCACTCTGATCATAGACCTGTTCTTGAGCCCCTTAAAATACACACTTGGCTTTTATTGAAAATCGATGAATAGTTACAGAAACATGCACAGTGGTGAATGTTTCACCCATGTAATTGTGTGGGTTACTAATGAATTATATCTGCAATTCTGTCTTAGATCAAAAAGAGCCAAAAATGGAATTGCAAAGTATGTGATGAAAAGCAGTCAGTTCTAAAGGTGAGTACCCACAGTTCCTTTATTTAAGTCCTGCTATCAATGAACTGGCATTTTAGTAGGTGGATTCTTTTTCTTCAGATTCTCAAACTGCAATCCTACACATACTTAACTGGGAACAAGTCTCATTGGATTCAGTGGGGCTTACTGCTGCGTGGACATGAATAGGATTTTGCTGTATTAGTATTAGAAATCTATGTTACCCACATTAATCTCTTTTTTAAAAAATCTCCTTATCTTGCAATAGGAATCTGTTCACATAATCTGGTGTTAAAAATAGGTTAAGCAGTGGAGTGTTTCTATTTTTTCTGGTACCTCCTCAACTAGAAGAGATTTTAATACGTTATCATGTTGATGATAAAAAATGTGATCCAAATATAGTACTATAGGAGAGCTACTATAAAACATGTATTAGAAGAAGGGAGTCGTAGTAATTATTCTGATTATATAAACTATGGAGGTTAACGTACACAAAGAAGAGTATACTGCATTCTTAGCTAAAGTGTGGAGTGATAAGATGTACAGTGCAAGTTTGTTAAAGCAAAAGGTTGTATATATGTCAGATTTACAAACAGGAAGTGCCCATTATTAAGTAATGTCCCTGGGACTAGGGCCTCTCAGATATAGCTATGATGCTATTTCCTTGCCAATATAACGTTAAAGAACTGTGAAAATAAGTGTTAACAAAACTTTTGTTACTTTAGATTTTTGGTCAGGGTTCTGGATCTGATTGCAGGCGCCATGTACAAAAACTCAATTTGCTACAAGGACAGGTAGAGCAGGGACCTACAGAAATGCTTAGGTATGGTATTAACTTATTATTGCTGTTTGGTGTCTGTATACATTTGCATTATAATTTTCATTCTAAATTACATATAATGGGTGGTATCGAGCAAAGTCATACTCGGAGTAGACCCATTGGAATTAGTGGATTTAAGATTACTTAAATCCATTGATTTCAATGGGTATCTTCTGAGTACATCTATCACCCAATGGATTTTAATTAGAAATGTTCAGCAATTCTACAATTGTCAACTGCAGTGCAAAGATTTAATGTGATTAAAATAATGCTTCTGCTCCCACTTAGTTAATTCCAATCTGGACTAGCAAACTTCCAAATTCAGAAAGGTGACACGATGTCCATTAAACTTGGCTTCTGTGGAAATAGGTTCAATAACTGCTTAAAATGCTATGATTACTATGATCAAGGAGTGGAACTGTCGATAACACTTCAATTTAAATCTGAAACAATCCTTTAGACCAGCTGCCTAAACTTATTTGTTGGAGTAATTGAGGTTTTGTTGAGACCAAAGGTACTGATTTGGCTAGCGGGATTTATGCACACCATCTTAACATTTTTCATTGCATGTTGTATCAGATTTCCTTTGTTCCATTATTAACAATTATTAATTACCACAGTTGCATTTTCTAAAGGTGCGGATGTGGGTGAGAGTCAAGTCAATTTTTATTGTATATAGCCAAAGGTCTTTACAACGAATGACAGAAAATAAAAGGAAAACTTTCCTCTAAAATTGTAAAACGTAGCCTGCAGCAATTTACAACATAAAAGAAATTTACAACATTAAATGTTAAAATTGGAGTGCGTTCACATAGCTGTAACTGTGCAAATTTGGTTACCGCTTGTGTAATATATGCAGTCATACCTCGGGTTAAAGACGCTTCGGGTTAAATCTTTTCAGGTTGCATCCTGCAGTGACCCGGAAGTAACGGAACGGGTTACTTCCAGGTTTTGCTGCTCACACATGTGCAGACGCTCCAAATGACATCATGCGCAGAAGCGGTGAATCGGGGCACGCGCAGGCACGGGTTGTGTTCTGTTCAGGTTGCAAATGGGGCTCCAGAACGGATCCCGTTCGCAACCAGAGGTACCACTGTAGATGTTTATCCGCTAGGAGTTCAACTGTCATTTCTGTGCAGATTGACCAGGAAGCCAATTAAGAATTGGAGATATCAATTTTCCTCAGGGCGTTGTATACAAGGGGAAAATCAGCAGATAGTGTGTGATATCGTCTACCTCTATACTTACCTGGCAGGGGAGACACCTTGATCATGTGGGTGAGAGAGAGACCTGATGCTTTGCAGTTTGTGCTCACATTTCAGTACATATGAACTCTAAAACACACACATTTATATAGTGATATAACATTAAGTGCATTGATTATTTTCAGATTTATAGAAGAACCAATAAAGAGAGATGGTGAGAACACAATAGTTAAACTGGAAGAGAATTCGGGCAGGCAGGTAAACCCCTTTGTATTAAATAAAGTGTATCTTCAAAGCCAAAATTGAAGGACAACCAGTCACAAGCCCTTAAAATACAAATCAAGGAAAGGAGATGAGTTTAGCTGACTCCCCCCCCCCGGATACTCTCAAGATTTATTTTTGTGTAAATGTTTATAACAGTAATTTATCCATTTGTTTAGTTAAGTAAGGACCCATTTCTCCATGTGACATTGGGCAACCTTTGTTTTTACTGCATATTAGCAGGATTGTGTAAAGGTCATGGTTCATCAGAACACAGAAAAATGTGTGGAACACAGTTCTTCTAGATTGGGTACAGAATTAAGCTCTCTGAGCATACATGCTTTCATTTTAAATAGTTATGAGGATGGGCTTGAATAAGCACAGGCAGATCCTATTGAAATCTTAGAAGCCTGGGGTACTAATTAGAAACCATCTAGGGTCCTGCATATCTCTTGTCCTTCCCCATGACAAGCAAAACCAGAACAAATGCATCTGAGTTTGCATAATTCACCAAATTCAGCTTTTCTTGGTACTTGAGATGGCTGGACAGTAGTAGCAGCAATGGTATTAATAAAAATAATCATTATCCGGTTTCTTGCTGTGATTAAAACAGATCACGAAAGCAACAGAGCATTTAGTCTGAGATGGATAGTGAGTTAGGACTCTCGATAAGACATTCTGTAATTTTTGTAGGAGGAAAAGGTAAAGTTGGTCAGCCGCTGGACTAAATATCTTGATGGAAGATGTGAAGAGCAAGTGAAGGAAGATGAGGAGGAGATAATGGTGCATACAGAAAAACAGAGCTACTCTTCCAAGAACACACTAAGGTGGATATGTAGTAGTTTCTTATTTTTTGCATAGTAAGTAATGGTGCCTTGTTTAAATATGCCAGAATAGTATAACTGAATCACAAGGTTCATCTAAGAGGTACTTGCTTTTTTCTCTCTGTGATGCTGTGTGAATTCATTGGACCACTTTTAATCTTGTTGCACCTGCTAGGAAGTGTCAGAAGACCAGCTCACACGATTCCCAGGGGTCCAGAAAAAGGAGAGCTTCTGGATTTGCAAAGGATGTCCTACATTTTGAGGTATCGCTCTTTTTCCAAGATAACAAATACTTAATGTTTTATAGTATTACAGGACCCTCTTTTAAATGTCATAAAAGTTTCACTCGTGTTGTATTCCCTGCATTGTTGCTGAAATGGGTAGAACTCAAATCTGCCTAACTACCATGGCTCTTCTCAAAGCAGCCTACCAAATGAGTAGAGCTTACTGAGCACTTTCAGTATAATCAAAGCCTCACTGAAAGCACAAGGTGGTGTTTGTACATATCCTAACCAACTCTTTTACCTGACAAATCAACTTTACAGTATTCGTAGCCAGTGAATTGGCTTTTTACTTATTGTGCAGTGGGCCTGTTATTACAGCCATTCTATGAGGCCCTACTCTATTTTTTCCCCCCACCATGTAAGTAGTGTACATCTGTACAGGATGCAATGTAAACCTTGCTATGGAAGAGCTGGATTGTCAATGAGTATCAACTTAAAAAATGCATGAAAAGCCTGCAGGATCAGCCTGTGGCCTAAGTCCAGCATCCTGTTGTCACAATTAAATATCATCAACAAACTTGGCCACCTCACTGCTCACTCCTAACTTTAGATCCCTTATGAACCAGTTAAAAAGCACAGGTCCCAATACCAATCCTTGAAGGACTCTGCTTTCTGCATCTGTCCATTCAGAGAACTGTCTGTTGATTCCTATTCTCTACTTCCTGCTACTCAGCCAATTATTGATCCACAAAACAGCCTCTCATCGCTTTACCATTAAGCTTACTCAGGAGTCTTTGGTGAGGTACTTTGTCAAAAGTGTTTTAAAAGCCCAAGTACATTATATCAACCAGATCACCTCTATATGCTTGGTGAAACTCTCAAATAACTCTTTATAGGTTTGTAAAACTGGACTTGCCCTTGCAGAAACCAATGCTGGTTCTGCTTCAGCAAGGCTTCTTAGCAAGCTGTGCAGTTGCTTTCTGAATCTGAGGAGAATGTTCTGTCTTAATAACAGAACCACCACCTGTGGTGCATGTTACTTTCCTGCAGATGGGTCGACTACTTACTTACCCACCTTAGAACAGACCAACCCATGCAGTCTAGCCGAGTGTGCAACAGAGCAAAAGAGCTCAGATAGAGTAACTTATTTGCAATCTGGCATTTCCGATTATTTCAGTCTCCTGCTTTTTATCATAGAACAGAAAAGATTCAGCCATAGTAGCTAAAAATACCTGTGGAGATGATACATCTGGAAATGGGGTTCCTGCTGTCAAAGAGCATCTGATGTGCCAGAAGAATAAAGATTCAGAGTCAAGAGCTGCTGGACTTTCAAAGTGGGAGAAATTCCTTTTATCTGGTAAGAGTTGTAATAGTGGCAATGAAACTGCCATGATGCAAGAAAGGCAGGGAACGCCAGTCCAAACGTTTGCTGCAGGGACAAGTGCTGAAAGGCCAGCAACCTTCAGCCCCTGTAATTGGCATCATGCATCCATTCCACTAGCTGGAGTGCAAAAGTTCTCCAACATTGAACATGTTCCCATAGCTGACATACCTGTGGGTAGAGGGAAACACTTTCCTCCTTTGACCAATGTTCATCTTCAAGAAAAACTGCATAATAGACTGCCTGAACAGCAATCTGTCCCTTTTTTAAATACTCTTATTAGTGTCTCAGATTCAAAGAATCTGCATAGAAACCTCTTTTCTACAGGAGATGACTTTGATGATGATATTTAAATGCTCTTTTTTCTTCCCAACACTTTTTTATCATTATTAGTCTATGTGAGATGACTTAGAAGAATAAACTGTAGCCTGACCTAAGTCACAGAGCTATGTTGTATAATAAAGGAGAATGTACTCAAATACTTTGTCAATATCTTTGGCATGTAGGGCTTCTATGATGTTGTTCATCATTTGTGGTGAAAAATGTGGTTTCGGGACAAGACTTTAAAACCAGCAAAGCAGTATTCATTGTATGCTATGTATAGGCAGAAATTTATAAAAAGGCGTTTTTCTGCATTCAAGTATGAAATTGGGGGCTAGCTTTGTTTTCTCTTGCATACAAGGAGGGAATTTTCTTGTATCTGGTTCTGGAGTAGGAGTAGGAATGCTGGCTCAGGTGGTGCTGAAACTTGTATGTGTACTGTAGTTCAGGCATAGGCAAACTCTGGCCCTCCAGATGTTTGGGACTACAATTCCCATCAGCCCTGAACACTGGTCCTGTTAGCTAGGGATGATGGGAATTGTAGTCCCAAACATCTGGAGGGCCAGAGTTTGCCTATGCCTGCTGTAGTTTATCTTGTCTCATAGAACGTGACAGAGTACCATACAATGGTAGGCCTATGTATTAAAAACTTTTTCTGCTTCATCACACCCTAGTACAGAAAGTGCCACAAATGTAATGTGAAATGCAAAACCACCTTTCAGCCAAGTTTCCAAAACCATTTATTTTCGTAAAAGCAAGGCTTGCAGTTGATTCACCACCTGAGGGTAAAAAGAAACAGAAACCAGACCAGCTATCAGAACTTGTGCCTGATAGCATCCATTGTTTTGAGTACTGGCACCTACCAAGTATCTTCTGCAATATGAAGTATTACCACAAATTAGACACACTACTGAATTAAGTGGGGAAAGTTAATGTGAATCTTTATTGATAGTATGAACTTAGAATATGGAAAGACAATCAGAGCCTTGCAGGGGCCAAAAGATATAAAAAGGTAGGCTACTCAGTTGCAGCAGCCTTAACAATTTGCTTTAAGAATTATGAGTTACACAGGTGCTATTTGGAAGTTTTTGCTTGCTTGGCATACTGGATGGTATCCAGAGCTGCCCCAATGTCGTAGTTCTTGGAATGCAGCAGGTGAGTCAGCCAGCCTCCTTCATCAGAAAACCCCATAGACAACATCTGGGACAAGGATTCAATGAGACGGGGGTCTGCTTCTGTAAATAAGTAGAAATAGGATTAGTTGACCCAGCTATCCTACAACCTTGTGTACATCCCGTCTCCAATCTGCAAATCCACAGCTGGCTGTTTTAAGATGGTGAGGGCAATTGACTATGTCTAGGTTGTGTTCTCTAACAACTGGATCCTTACAAGCTTTATCAGGAAAAGTTACCAATAGGAAGACCAACTGAGGCTGACCTTGATTAGGTAACAATCTTTCAAGTTATCTTGGCAACCCAAGTGATGGTTATAAAGCCCTGAACAGCTCAAGACCTGCAGACAGGGCTGCGTTCTTGTCTTTCCGGTATCAGGCAAAGACATTTGCTTGGGAATTTAAGCAGCTCATATAAACTAGTTTTGGGGCTTATGTTTTATTGTTTTGTTGCATGTTGTCATGGAAGCTTATACCGAAATGCAGCTAATGAACTTTCTACACACTTGAGTTCAAGTGACCAATTTGTCTTGTAAATAATACTACTGAAGAGATGGGACTCAAATACAATCCTATGCATGTCTACTCCCGACATAAGCTCACTGAGTTCAGTGGCACTTACTCTTGGGTAAGGAGATGCAGGTTTCAGCAAGTAACATGTAATATTAGTCTGTACCCAAGGTAAACAGGATTTGATTTCCTAACATGCCAGAGCTGTATATAGCCTTCCAGTGTCTTTTTTTTACCTGGTGGAAGGTGAGGATAGAGCGCGGCCTCTCGCAGTCCTGTTGGTCCTGTGTTCGTGGGAGCTTCAGCTGGATTCAGAGAGCTTGGGTTGTCACTCTCTGGCATTTGTAAGGACTGCAGTTCACCAGTTGAAGGGTCTACTTCCTTTGGAGACAAATGGGTCCAGTCCTCATCTGCCCCTGAACTGCTGCTGGATTCAGCTGGTTCCTGGGATTGCACAAAGACAATGTGGAGAGCCAGCTTTAGAATAACACAAAGTACTCCTTAAAAGACCCGTGCCTAATGAAGTTACTTACCAATAGCACATACATGCTGCTCACTGGCTACAACTAACATAATTCCCCAACACTAAAGTTCTCTGCCTCCCTCACCTTAAGGAATATTGCAGATTATACTTTCTCTAGGATTTTCCATGACTGCTAAACAGACATTTGATGCCCAAGAAAACACATCAAATGCAACATTGCTAACCACAACCTTCCATGAAAATTTTAGCCACTTCAGTGTGTATTACAGATCTAGCTTCACATCTAAAACTACCCCCTTCGATACATGCTGATGTTACTAATCTGTGGCTTTAAACATACACCAGAAAAATGGATTTCCACATGTACAATAGTACTTCCTCCTGCCTCTCCAGCACCTCCACACTCAACACTGGGCGACCCTCCAGAACAAGTGTAAGTGAGGAGCTGCAGTGGGAAGTCCTCTTGTGCAAGTGGAAGTCCACATGTGATAATGGATTTCACCCTGTCTTACCAAACATCTCTTGCTCAATTATATACTCTTGATTATTTTCAGGATATCTAGCATGGGTTTTTCCCCCCAGTCCTGAAGCTAGAAATATACAATATGTTGCCTTTTCAGAGCCGAATGTCCACCAGGAAAACCGAACAAAGAATGCCCTGCCAAGTAACCATGCATACTCAGAATTTAGTTGGGCTGACTCCCACCTAAGCGGGGTTAGGATTGCAGCTTTAGTTTTTTTGGAAATAATACATTTTTTCTGTTGTATGTTATTGTACAGAGGCTAGAAGATTACCACTACTCATGACCATCTCTAAATAAATTTAGTACTCTCTTGCATAGGAAAACGAAAGATCGATTTAAGTTCCTAATATAAAAAGCATCAGTGCTGATCTTAGTGACAAGCATACAGTAAACAGTGTGTACATCTTTACCCTACTGACTGCACATTTCGGAAGTGACAGTTTAATCTTCATACTCGTACCTCTGGCAAGAGGTTCTCCTCTTCCATCTGTGTAGCAGGAGAATGTACTGCCATTTCCTGCAGCTGGTCTGTAAGAGTATCTGCATCTGCAGCTGGTTTGCTGTTGGTACTTGCTTCTGGTCCGGTCTGGTCACTGGAACCTCTCTTCTCAGAACTAGGTTCTGTACTAGGTGACACTTTGCTTCTCTGTCCCTCATGTTCCACATCAATATCAACATCAATACCTAGAAAAACAATTTAGAAGTTGGAAGCTGGTGGTAATCTGCAATCACTTTATGTTTCTGTCTACATCTACATCTCTAGGGATTTGAATACAGTCTTCTTGGATGAATTCCCCCTCCCCCTTAGAATGGCAACGGTTTGCTATTCTGAAGGTCAGACAAAAGTAGCTCTCCAATAACCTTGTCCAGGAATTGTGGACAGAAGTTTCATGTTCCCACTGAGCAATCACTGGGAAGAATGTGAAGACTGATAGCTGGTTGATATGAGAGAAGATGGACAATGTGCCAGCTATTCTGTAACATTCACCTACTGCTGACTGACTTGCAGTGCCAACTTTCTCCTCGGACTACATTGCTCTACAACAGCTTAAAGTATTTATAGTCTGCCTTTGCACAGTGCAGTCATACATCTGAAGGACAATCACCTTCAACAAACTCAAAAATCAGAACACAGGTCCAGGAGATGCCCACTTTTGCCTTTATGTTTTTCCTATGCAATGGCAATCAGTATTTGAGAAGACAAACACAAATGAAACACTATTGCTAGGACCACTCCCCCCCCCCAAAAAAAGCTTAACCATAGTATTAGAAGACTTTGACAAAACTATTTGGGAGGAAAGCGTAAGGCAAAATAGCCAACTAAACAGAAGGCCCACATGTCCTGCATAGGTGACAGATACTGTAATGGCACAGTACTGTAACACATATCCTTTTGATAGTGGCAGAAAGCAGCTAGTAAGAGACCCAATTGATCAAACCACAAAAGGCTACTTAAACCATTTGATATTTCTGAAAGCTCACATGCAAGTGTGAAGGCAAATCATAGATGAAAGCAGGCAATAATAGCCAGATGAAAGCAACTGCTTACCAAGTGGACCCAGAAATGCAGCAACACTTTCTCCAACATTCTTCAAAAAAGTGACATTGGGATCTTGAGATTGGCTGCTAGAAGCTGTTTTTAACAAGGGGGAAAAAGTTACTAATAGATCTTGTAAGAGAAAAGTTGATCAGTAAAGTTAAAAGGATTCACAAACTCAGTTCCTTTTAGCTCCTAATTATGATTTATCTCAATGTAGCATTCTTAAAGGAGATCCTGAACACATCTATTCAAAAGTAAGTTCCTGAAAGCAATGACTTTGGGACAGAGTGTGCCTTTTTATTTTGCATTTACAACCACCATTATGGTCACAGAAAGCTAAACGCATACCTTGCTCAGGAGCAGAAGTGGTGCTACCTTGTGCCTGGCCAGGGTTTGGACACTTGCGGGCAGGACAAGGGTGACCACAGCCTTGCATCCATGCAAAAGGTGGAACACCATGTTTCATCTTACGAAGCCAGCGACCTCTGGGAAGCCACTAAAGGGTAAAAGAACACACTGTTAGGGGTAACTGTCGCTTTAGAAAATAGTTGCAATTCATCTTCGGCAAGATGATCTTTACAGCCCCCTCTGGGCAACTGCTTTTTCCTCATGTTACTTACCTCAAATGGATGGAGCAATGGACTCTGAAACATGATCATGTTATGTTCCTTATGGATACCTTTTCCCTCACAAGTACTGCACAGGTCATAGTCAGGACAAACAGTGCATTTGAATCTTGCACCCGCAACTGGGCCATCACAACCATCACAGATCACGTTGGGATGCACCATGTTTGGTGGGCGCTCCTGGCTGCAGGATTGGCGGTGCAGGTGGTCACGCTTCAGCTCCTTTCTCTCTGAAGGAAACAAACACAGGGTGTTGCTGAAATATGCCGAAGATAAATGAGCTGCAGAACTGGACAGTTGTAAAAGGACAGAAATGGAAGCGTGCATACTTTACTCAGCCCTGCACCTCCAACTTTGTTTTGCCCAGAAGTGAACTAAACAATTTCTCATAAAAGCCTTTAGTGTCTGCCACTACCTCTTTCCCACGTGTTTGTGGTGTGGATAAACATGAACATAGAGTCAAATCAGTATTTGTATACAGAGGATGACAATAAATGTAAATGTTACAATTGGCAAAAAGTGACTGAAGCATCGTTTTCAGAAATGTTGACAACCCAGCTCATCAAGGACTTGTTTGTTATGAGTGATCGTAACTTTGTTTTCCTATCAAGTTGCACCACAGACTACTGTAGCCAACTGATTTTTTTAAATATTCAAATATGTTATTCATGGCACAGTTTGTACCAGCAGACAAGATATCCATGAGTTCCAATTACCAGAGATACATATGGCTTATGGTTTTTTTCTATTTCCAAAGGAGAGTAGCCACTGAATCTTTTTCTCAGCATGGCTCTTATTGTAACCCGAGATTATTGTTATTGATATATTTTGCTCACCAGCAGTCTCTGCTATCCAAGTCTGCAAAATGCCTTCTCTATTATATCCTAAGACTTTTTTAAAAAACCAGACTCAGTTTTCCATCAGAGCCACCAATAACTTTTCCTGTTCTAACCTTCTCAATTTTGGGGGTTTCAACATCTGCTCTGCAGGTAGGAATGGGCAGGGAACAATGATAAGCAGAGGGTTATACAATATATACCCATTCTGCATATTTAAGAATGTTCTAAATATGGGTTCTCATAGGTTATGAATATAAATGCTCATTCTTATTTCAGGCCTTTAAAACCACCAATTCCAATATTGGGGAAAGTTAGAGGAGGCAAATTCTAGATCTCTTAGCCTATCACCATTCCTCTCTTAGCATGCTGTTCTGGTGGATACTCACCCTTTCCCATGTGTCTGGCAATGTCTCATTTCTTGCAGAAATCTAGCATGAAACTGCCAACTTCTGTCAAACTGAGCTTTCTTTTAGTGTGTGGCTTGTGCCCCATTGGTACACAACAGCTTTGTTAGGAGGAATTTCAAGCCTCTTGGAGCACAACAAAGAAGTCTGGTCATGTAAACTTTGGATCAGCTATACGCTTCTTGTTACACTTCTTCAACAAATCTCCTTTACTAGAGTTTCTATGGGAAAGGCATAATCTCCTATTGGCCTAGTTTATGGGCTCTACCACCTCAGACTGCTGCTGCATTCCAACTATACATTGGTATTAGTTGAAAAACAAAATTACACATGTCAAAAACAGCTTGGAACAATGGTCATTGGAAGAATAAGGGTAGAATGAGAAATGGGGGAAGTCTACTTCAAGGGATTTAAATGCAGTGGCCAACAAACCCACCCTTGTACTGGCTCTGGGTGAATTTCTGGTTTTCAAGACTGGTTTTGCCAATGCAGTTTAAATTCCCATTAAGTCACTGGGGTTCATAGAGTCTCACCTTACTCTCAAGTGATATTTCCTGTAGCAGCCATTCTCGTGAAACACTAGCTTGTTAAAAGCTGTGTCTTAAGTTGTGTAGTGAAACGCAGTGATGTTTTCCCCTCTTGAACAAATTATAACTACTAGAATACATTACAAGATAGCTGCCAAAAGCAGTTAAGAGAGAATACTAAACTGGCTAAGATTACCTTTAACATAAATGCGAAAAATCCCATCTTTCACACAGGGCAGGGCCAGCTTCAGTTCTTCATCACTGGAAAAAGCAATCATATCTCCATCTTCATCTGAAATAAGAACACAGTTAACTCACTTTGACAGCAGATATTCAGCCTTATCCTGAAATTTCTGAATAGGGCAGCAGAAAACACTGTTGGACTCAGTATGTACTCTGCCTTCCTCTTGTTGGGCTGTATGCAAGTCTGTTGTTAAGAAAGTTGCCTAGCACCATCTGGATGGGTGGTGAAGTATCCTTTGGTTACACATTTATTTCACATAGCAAAGTAGTGCTTTCAGAAGACAGATTTACAGCTTTTATTCAGTTACTTGAATTAAAATCTAAAGGCAAATAAGCTTCATATTGCAGGCTATGTAGTGCAAGCTAGCTCTGATGAAAGAAATGTAACCTTCCACTGAAAAAGCTATGCAGTTCTCAGCTACCAACTGAATTACTGTTCCAGTAGCTGATCTCTAGTAAAGATGCACCGATGCTTTAGGCAGTGATATATACAAAGCTATTAAAAAGAGCAGCCTTCCCAGACCTGGTGGCCTCCAGCTGTTTTTGGACTACAATTCCCATCATGCCAGATCAGGACAGGTTTTATTGGAGGTTTTATTGTTAATGAAAGCAGCAACAGACAATAACCTCCCAGCACCTGATTCTTGAGTTAAGAAAAACCTTCATTTATGTTTCCTTTAATGGGAATCAACATTCCTTTCAAGAGGACCTTAAAAGCAGCATGCACTGTAAGTAGTACAAAAAAATAAGGCATTGCTAATCAGTTCTAACCTTCAGGCAGGACTGAAAACAGCGCACAATATGCATGCAGGTACAAAAGCCATTTGCTACCTTTCCTCATAATTGGGAAGCCCAGGCATTGCCAGGTTGCCTTCTGGAAGTAATAATTAATGGAATGACAGAGCATCTGCGTTGCATGCAGAAATGCTGCTGTAAAGTCTAGGAGACCTGTCTGAAATCCTGGCGAGCCTCTGCCAGTAAGTTTAAGAAATACTGAGCCAGATGGACCAACAGTCTGATAGTTTTCTGCGCTCTTGTGTACTCAGACATCAGCCTCTGAAAACTACAATACACAGTGCAGTTCTCTCTCACACGTTATACTCTTATATACCAATAGTCACGAGTGGTTTAAGAAACACTTCTTTTGAAAAGTGTGCAAGACTTGTAGGACTGGGAGCTCCCTAGAAGAAATTCTGGTTGCTACAGGAATATCCCAGTATGACGCAACTGCCCAAGTGTACAAACATGCTTAAACAAATATTTACAGCTGTGCAGTGTTATGCAATGGCACTTATTTTAAATGAATTTATGAGAAGTATCAGCGAGCTCCATATCCTATCGTGTCATATCTTACTACTAAGGGGATCTCACCACCCTCAGGAAACACATTGACAATTCCCAAACAGAAATTTGGACACCAGTAGCTAGTACCATATTAACGCCTGCAGTGGCAGTCCCCTTTTCGCAGTGGAGACTCTGCTGCTTATGTCACTCCTCTGTCTGCCATACTTTTTACCCAGATTGTTGAAGAGCATATTCAAGATAACTTAGCTTCACGCCATGGGTACCTTGATACATATCAGAGCAAAATTCCACACCACCGCACTATGTGTATGAGTATCAATGATGCAACCACATGGAACCTTCCTATTTGATCAATGTCTATCCTCCCAGGCACTGATTAGTTGGGAAGAACTGGGTCACCCACACGTTTCTGGTTATTTGTATGTATGAGATGACAAGAACTATGTTAATTGCATGGTGGGACTAGAAATGAGCAACTGAAACCAGATTTAGAGTTGGAGCACTTAAAGAGTAGCCACACACTATAGTGTCTTCCCTCTCCCCACCCAACCTCAACAGGTGAATTGAGGTTGTTAACTGCACTGAGGTTTAGTGAGACATAGCTAGTAGCAGTTTTAGTGCTCAGGCCTCAACACTGGAGGAGTAAACTGTGGAAAAGACTGCCTCTGAACTAGTACAGAATGCCTTTTCTTATACATTATCAGAGACAGCTTCCATTAGCAAGTAAGGCTTCTAGACTAGGAAGCGTTGCTTCCTAACAGACCTGAACTCCAAATCTTATTTCGTTTAGAGATTAAGAGCTGGTTTGAGCAAGTATAGCAGAAGGGCGTGACAACTATGATAGGTTAATGACTATGATAGGTTAGCTTTGCCTTTTATGCACACAGGCACTTGACAAAACCTCCAACTGCTTTTCCATTGCACAACGGAGTCTGGAAAACCTTGACCTGTTGATTTCAGCCCGACAGGCAGCAATAACGGCTACACAGAGCCCTGCCTCCCAAATCTAGCATGAAAAGCCTTAGGACTATCAATTCACTAAAGCAGAGGCGCCTTTTAAAGGCAAACACCTTTTTTCCTGGTCTTGTTGCGGTACCTTGAACCACAGCGAAGCTTTTCCCAGACCCGGAGATCAAGTGACTGAAAAAAGTTTCCCAGGCCGGATTTCATGGAATCATAGAATTGGAAGAGAATTATAGAGCTGGGTCATCTAGCCCAACCCCTGCGATGCAGAATTCTCAAATCCATGACAGGTGGCCATCCAACCTCTGCTTAAAAACCTCCATTGAGGGAGACTCTGCCACCTCTCGTGGGAGTCCGTTCCGCGATCGAGCAGCTTACTGTCAGAAACGGACATAACTGTCTGAAGACGTAATGTCTTCCCGACGCTTAGTCGGAATCTCCTTTCTGCGTGCAAGGCTACTGCAGCGATCCTGTCGCACAAATAAATAAAAAACCGGAGTTGGAAGTAAAACACCACGGTGGCCTGTTGTTAATGGTCCCCCGCCCCCACTCACCCTTATAGTACATCTGAAAGGCGCCCGTGGCGGCTGCGGAATTGCGAAGCAGCCCCTGGAAAAGATCGGCGATCTTGTCCCGTATCGGCAGGTAGCGGGCAGGCGAGTCGAGGGCGAAGCGGCGGATCTCGCGAGTCACCTCCTCCTTGCCCAGCAGGTAGGCCTTCACCGTCATCGGAGCCATGGCGGCGGCAGCAGCTGGATCTAGTGGCGCAGCAAGAATTGGTTCACGCAGGAAGGCGGGAGGGAGGTCGGACCTGATCGCGACGACACCGCTCCGCGTGGCAGCCTCCTTTAACTCTGTCCTCGAGCCTGCTTCGCCGCTCGTCCCCGGGCTTCTTATAGGCGCTTTTGCAAAGAGGGCGGGCTTGAGCTGGGAAAGTCCCCACCCAGGGAGACAAGCAGGGGAGGAGCGGCAAGAACAACAACAACAATAGCGGGGGCGTGCGCGACCCTTGCGCTAAAAAGCTGCTTCTAGAATGAAAGGAGGCGGGGGGCAAAAGGGAGCGGGGTTGCAGCTCAGGAAGGAGAACACCAAGGACAGGGGAAGTGCCATTGTCAGTCGTATGATTTTTAAAGCGGGGAGGGGGAAGGCAAGCCAATTATGCTTTGTGCTCCTGGAGGTGGCGTCTCGTTTGCCTCCTCGTGAGCTAGGAGGAGGAGGTTTGATCTCCCCAACGCGGTTTAGCTCTGTTTGCAAACCCCGCGTGTAAGCATTACTCAGCACTTTCTTGCTCCGCGGCCTACACAGAGAGAGGTGGGCGGAGGAAAGCAGGCAACAAGGCGAGCTTGTTTTTTGAAGCGGGAGGTGGCAAAGGCGAGCAAAACAAACACGCGAGAAGTGGCACCTCCTGCTGCTGCCTCGCCCGCTCCGGTTCCTGCGCCCGGTGTGGTTTCGGATTTCTGACTCACTGTGTGCTGGATCTAATACATACGAGGCTGGGCAAGAGGAGGTAGGCCTCGGACAGCTTCCCGTCTCTCGTGCCCAGCCTGGGCTTAAAACGTTTGGCTGAAGTGCGGTAGGAGGTTGCTCAAGGTCGCTAACAAAAAGCCCCCTCAAGAATTGGTTTCTTTACGAAGTGAAAATGACGATGAACCTTATTAAGGGTTATTGATGGCTCTGTCACTGCAACACAAGGAAAGAACTGATCCCTCTTTAGTGTCGCAGTTATGGCTCAGTATGAATGCTTTAAAGCAAAAACACTCTTCTTCAGACACTATCCCGCTGTCCGGATATGCTCCTTACATTTTTGTGCCATGTTAATTTAGGTATGTCTTCCATAACCTCAACCTGCGCATAGTGCCAATTTAAGCAGCAAGAAGGTCCCTGCTGAAGGGAGCCAAGGGATCAACCGAACTACCTGCTTCCAGAAGCGGCCATTCAGTATACAGTGGTACCTCGCAAGACGAATGCCTCGCAAGACGAAAGAGTTTTCCATTTTTTGAGTCATTCCGCAAGACAAATTTCCTTATGGGCTTGCTTCGCAAGATGAAACGTCTTGCGAGTTCTTGCGAGTTTGTTTCGTTTTCTTAAAGCCGCTAATAGCCGTGTTTCGCAAGACGAAAAAACCGCAAGACGAAGAGACTCGCGGAATGGATTAATTTCGTCTTGCGAGGCACCACTGTACAGTGGTACCTCGGGTTACATACGCTTCAGGTTACAGACGCTTGAGGTTACAGACTCCACTAACCCAGAAATAGTACCTCGGGTTAATAATAATAATAATAATATTAATTTATTATTTATACCCCGCCCATCTGCCTGGGTTTCCCCAGCCACTCTGGGCGGCTTCCAAAAGAATATTAAAATACTATGTTACATTAAAAGCTTCCCTAAACAGGGCTGCCTTCAGATGTTAAGAACTTTGCTTCAGGATGAGAACAGAAATCGTGCTCCAGCGGTGCGGCGGCAGCAGGAGGCCCCATTAGCCAAAGTGCTGCTTCAGGTTAAGAACAGTTTCAGGTTAAGAATGGACCTCTGGAACGAATTAAGTACTTAACCCGAGGTACCACTGTATTTCTAGATGACATGAATGCAACATTTAGGATGCCCCACTAGTAGCCTCCCACCATGGGCATAGCCAGGATTTATTGTGGGGCAGCAGGCATTATATTGGGGGGGCAGAACCGAGTTATCTGCAACACAATTGGTCACGTTTTTATTTATTTACTTGCTGGGGGGGGGTACCCTTCAGGTAACCAGGCCCAAAAGCTCATGAGGGCTTTAAAGTTTAAATACCAACACTTTTAATTGGGGTTGGAAACAGGGTGGGAGCGAAGCAAGTGGCAAAGTACTGGCATAATATATTGACCAGTTCCAGTTAAGTATCTTACTGTTGTATTTCGGAACTGCTGACATTTCTGGGCCATTTTCAAATGCCGCTGTATAATACCGTATAATACTGCAGCAATTGAAAAAAGGAGCATGGATAACTAGCAAGGCTGTCTTAATCCCAATACGGTCACATTTAGTATAACACCTGTGTCTCCAGAGACAGTAACCTGGTATTTTAGGGCAGCGGAAGGGAATATTAGACCCTGGGGCCAAATGTTGTTATTCACTCTTCTGTTTTTGGCCTTTGTGACTTTCTCCTGGTCACACCTCTCGCCTCTGTGAGCGCTTTTCCCTAGCTGGTCTGGACCGTGTCCTTTATCTTTGATAGTGGTTTTTTGCTTGCATGCATGGAGGACAGAGAGTTGTCTGTAGAAACCTTACTATAATGTTGCCTATTATACAAAGAAATGTAGAAATTATTCTGCCCACTTTTGTTTCTAGCCACCCCCAGAAGGCTGCCCTGTTAAGAATGTAAACTGTTGGCCTGTTAAAGCTTCCCTGGCCCTGCTTTAAAGGGGCTGCAACTCTCCAAACTGTTGGGTCAGAACCATTTACTAACAGTATCTCTTGGAGTGGGGCAAGCTGGGATAGGGTGCACTGCGCGGAACCGGCGCCTGCATCGAGTCCGCTCCACCCGCCGCCTCCTTCCCCTCAGTTGCAGGTACTGTGCCACCTGAAAAAGCAGCATGGGACTCATATCCACCCACTGCCCCACTGGTCTCAACCCTCAGCTATGCTAGTGACCAGACCACATCTCTAGATAACTTGTCCCAGTGGTTTCATACAGATATTAAACAGTAAGTGGGATAAAATGGAAGCCTGTGGAATTTTATACAGCCAAGAGGTACAGCAGTAATGCCCCAGCACCGCTTCTTGGAATCTATCATCCAAGTAGGAGTGGAACCATTGCAACACAGTGTCTTCAGCACACAACCCAGACAGCTTCAGAGGTCCCTGGGAGGTCCAAGAAAACTAATAAGGTTGCATGAACCTGCCCTGCTCCTCTCTGGGCCAAGGTTGTGCTTCCAGGAAACCAAAGCAGTTGCCGTTCCAAAACCAGGCCTAAAGCCTGACTGAACATGCAACAGTTAAACTGAATGTTGGAGGGGAAACAAAAAACCCCACATACAGCAGTACTATCAAATTAACAGATTAATGCAGATGTTTTAATGTTGAAGTTGGTGGTAGTATTGAAATATAATTTTGTTCACCTGGGAGTGATTTACTCAGTCTTCTGTACTATCCAACAGCTGATGGTTGGTTTTGATATTGGGGCTTGTCAGAACCGTTAAACCCATTTGCTGAAATAAAACAACATGATAACAATAGCAACATATGTTAACAGCTAAGAAAAAAATATTTATGCATTCTGGTCCTTCCCTTTAGGTAACTGACCCTCTTTCCCCCCTCACACTTTTGGAACACATGCAGTTCTGGAGCCTGAATCAGATAGCAGTGCAAATATTACTCACATCAGAGGTCACATTTTAGACTTCCCAAGGCTCTCGGCTGCAAAATATGTTGTTCAGATAATGGCTGGCATGCTTTTCAAGTTGGTTAGATAATGTGCAGTTTACAGAAGATGCCATCTGAATCTTCTAAGTAGCTGATGGTAGATAATTTTGAACAGGACTCCTTTTCAGTGTTAATAACCTTTCTCCTTAAGGGTCCACCGCTCAAATTTCTTCGCATTACAGAGTAGTAAAGTGATACATTGAGTGACAGGCAGCCCATTTCTAAGCCAATTGAAATGGCCAAATATATGCTTACCTAACTATGCATAGACTTTTAATTGTATTTACTGCTTGGTTGTTTGCCACCCTGGGCTCCTTTAGGAAGGATAGAAATAATAATAATCAAGAAGGAGAAGAAGAGGGAGAAGGAGAAGAAGTAGTAGTAGTAGTTGTGGTTAATGGAATTAGTAACGTATTAGATATAGGTTTCTCTATATTACACATTTCTCTGACCTCCAGGGTTTCCTGTTTGTGTGCTTTGAAAAGATTGGTCACAATCCACTGTATTGATGGATTTCTGTTTGGTACATTGTTGCTCTTGAACACCTCCTGCGTAGAGGAGTGGTACATTCAGGGGATTATGGAGGAAGAAGACAGTAGCCTGGATCTGCCTTCCCTTTAGGAGTAATACACCACTGGGATGGAGAGAATCAGACAAACCATTGATTTCTTGTGAATTTTTGAAGGTTTGCTATGTTTCATACAGTGTAAGGCTTTAGTTTGAGGCTGCGATGGGGACTTTGGATTTTCAAGTTATTGCAGCTGCCCCCCTTTGGTTTTAACAGAAAGAAAGAAGCCCTAAATTACAGAGAGCATTGCAGTAGGGTGAAGGTATTGTCTGTTTAAATGATTAGATGAGCACTCCAGTGCTTCATTTATGCCACAAAAGGTGAGGAAGTGTCAGCAAGCGGAGGGACTGAACCAACTGTGAAGGTGGAGAATGTTTACCAGGAAATGTTATAGGAAACTGCTTTTTATTTCTTAGTCACATCACACTTTCATCAAGTGGCAGCAATATTTCTTTATTAGCAACTTGAATATTATTTAGAACAGTAACACTGGAGTCAGTGTTTATTATCCTGCCCCAATTGAGGTCTGGGCATCTTTTCTCAGATGTATTGAATTTTACTATCCACATTTAAATGAGCAACTGCTCACTTAGATAACACTCACAAACATTTTTAATCCTATGTTAGGGGATTTGGGGGTGAAAGTTCCTTCTTTTATCAGTGAATTCATGTTTGGTTTTCTCATTACATCATGCTTTTTCTAGAGGTTTCTAAAGTGAAGAAAACAGTTACATCAGCACTTGCCATTCCACTCCAGCAGCTCTGTTGCGGCCCTTATTATCTAAAAGGAAACTAGCTCAGCTGCTAATGACTCACCTGAGTCCCATGACCATTCTCTTTCTAATTCATCTACTCTCTTGCTGGCCTAGTAAGAAAATGAAACCTGTACCTGTTGTGCATAGTCATTTTGCCTCTCTGTGCCTCTGCAGCAGTGGAAAATCACAGAGCAGAAAAATGCATAAATGTCTCAAGTACAGTCTACTATTTACTTAGGTATCCTACATAGCATTCTTCCTGGGGGACAGAATAAATTCTTCTTAATTTTTTTTTAGCTTTCATTCAATCTATACGGCCTTTCCTTCTAGCACTGTTTGTTATTGTGGATACAGTTGTTACGTCTCCTCAACTGTGCCCTGCCACAGGAATTTAGCTGCTGGGATTTTTTCCATCACTTATTTCAGTGTTGGGAGAAGTGTCATCTCTCAGTATCTGCTTATTGGACTGCTGTTCAGGACATAGGAGCAGCGTCAGTAAAAAAAATATGGCAATAGGACTGATCCAAGATATTTTGTTGCCTGAAAGAGAGCAGCAAATAATGCCCCCTCCAAGGTACATGTAAAATTATTTTGACAGAAGATCCAACAAGTGCCTTTCCCTCTCACTGGCAGTAAAAGCACCATAATAATAAATAAAGCCACTTCCAGCTTGCCCAGGAGGTGGGGTTGCGGGCTTCACGCCCACCCCACATGAGCGGGGGCTGGTTGCAGCCCCCGCGAGAGCAGGGGAATCCCGGCCGGGCCTGCCCCCCCCAGCCAGCCAACCAGCTGGCTGGGGGGGCGAGGCCTGTCCTATTTAGGGCCGGTGCTGAGGGGGCTCACCCTCTTTTCGCCGGCTAGCCCTCACGTTTTCCCACCCTCCCTCCCTTTAAGTGGGCTTTAGGTAGGTCTTGGACTTTGCTATGGACTTCGGTCTGTCGCCGCAAGGGGCATGGTAGGAATTTTTCCCAATTGGCAATTTCTAGCCTTTTGGTTTTTCGCCTACCTCGTAGCAACTCGTCACAACTTCTCGGCATTGGCAGTAGGCATTGGTAAGAAGGGGTTAAGAGGATGTGTGTGGGGGAGGAACGCCATCACCTCCCCCCAGTGAGCGAAGGGTGGTCCGTTAAAGGACTCCGGGGGGCGTGGCCCTGTCCGAAGCCTATGGAGGTGAGGGCCAAAGGCACGCCCCAGAGCGGTGACCCGGGGGAGCTCCTAGTCGACGTGCCTCGGCGGGAGACTCCCCCGATTAGTGTTAACCCTTCCCCGTGTCTCCAGCAAATGGGCTGGAGCCGGATAGTCGTTAGGACCAATGCCTAAGCCAATGCCTCTCATTCCTGAATTCAATAAAGTTGTGGCCTAATTCGCCCAATTAACCTTATATTATGGTGTCTCGTGTCTTTATTTATCCTGGTGGGGGGCGGGAACTCGCCACGCAACTAGTTATTTGCTGGCCCAAATCAGCTGCCTGGGGCAACCATCTCACTCTGTAATGGTAGGGCCTTGCCTTGCCTTCCTGTGCTGTGTTACTTGAGACATTTTCTCCCAGTCCTTCTGTTATTGGGGCTGAACTGAATGAAAAGTGTCAACAGCAACTGGCAGTGCGGGGTTCTGTTCCCTTAGCCTACTTGTTGTAACAATCAGCCCTCATCCATTCCCCAAAACCTAGCTCAGGGGTAAGCAAACTTTTTTAGCAGGGAGCCGGTCCACTATCCCTCAGACCTTGTGGGGGGCCAGACTATATTTTGGGGAGAGGGGAATGAACAAATTCCTATGCCCCACAAATAACCCAGAGATGCATTTTAAATAAAAGCACACATTCTACTCATGTAAAAACACGCTGATTCCTGGACCGCCCGCAGACTGGATTTAGAAGGCGATTGGGGCAGATCCGGCCCCTGGGCCTTAGTTTGCCTAACCATGTCCTAGCTTTTTATGTGAATGGAGATAGGAATAAACAAATAAATTGCATGTAGTTTGACCCTAATAAATTAAGTGGGGGGGGAAGTTATGGTTAATTTATATATGTGATACCGTTGTCAAAGGTATAGGATCATGCCCAGTAGGAAAAAATGTCAACTACGTTCCAGTTGAATGTACTGAAGGTGGGCTTGTAGTGACTGTACACCATGAGGGACATGGTGTAAGCGAGTTAACAGGAATCTTTTTGACTAGGCAGTCTAAATGCCATCACATCCTGTGGTGTACTTTTAATTTCTTGACTGACCGTTTTGTTCACAGACCAAAAGATTCACAACAAACTGTTGGCCCTCTGGAAACCCTTTTGCTGGGCCCTTTGGGGCTACTTGAAGGAACTTACATCAGATTGCTATGATGACTATGACTCAGCTGAGTCTCATGATCATTTTCTTCCCCCCAAATCCTAAAGAGGGAGCTCTAGGCTGTGTTTCCTTGGATCTACAGTATATGCTTGCTCTGTCATAGTGATTCAAGCCCTGCTGAGGCAGTCAAGGGCATTCCAGAATCTACTGGAATGTTTCCATTTTATGCTGATATTTTGAAGGGGAAAAAGCCGTTATGCTTTGCCTATTCCTTATGATGTTGCTATTATCCTGAAGAATTATATGGATAGTTGGAGGAAAGGAAAGCACAGATTACTGGTTTGCAAGATGTTTCTTTTATGTTAGTCCGGCCTGCAACACAGGATTTCAATCCTCCACTTATTCTCAATCAGAATGTTTTCAACCACCGGTAGTCAGTCTTCTTATACAGAGAAAGCATCTCTGTATCAAGAAAAATTCTCTCAGGCTGAAATATTATTATAATTCTCTTGTAAAATAGCAAGGAGAGAGAGAAAGCCCCAAAATGGTTTTTAAGACAAGATGTGTTGAATTTTTATTTCCAAAAGTGACACTACAGTACTTCCTCCAGGTGTATCTGAAAAGTATCCTAGTGGGTATTTTAGATAGTATTTTAGAGCACCCTGGCAACAACATATAGGAATACTAGGGAGTGGTGCCTATGCTTGCTTTGCTTGCCAATTCCTACATCCCACCTCTTTAAAGCCTCCTACGCCCATAAGAAAAAGGGCTATTGTAAATAGGAGAAGGTGAATGTAAAAAGACCAGATAGGAGGAGGATAAAACAATGTGCATAGAATTAGGATGTTGAACTGAGTTGTAGTCATGACTGAAAGTGTAAGCTGAAGGCAGATAATAGAAGGAGATGCTAGGCCTATTACTATATAAATATAAACAGGATGGCTTTGTTTATTCAGAAGACAACAAATCTGCATCGGTGTAGGACACAGAATCTCTAATTTAGAATTTGGGAATAAAAGAAGGAAACTTGCAGGCCACATTTCTGTTTATTTGTATAGGTATTAACATGTTATTTATGTATATAGGTATTAAAATCTTGAAGCTGCAGCAGTGCTCAGTATTTAATCAATTTGGTACTAAACACCACATCCCATCGCTATTTCAGAAAATGATTGCAACCTAGAGAGAAGTCTGAAAGAGGATTATAATGTGCCTCTGAATTCTCCTTCCATTATTAGAATGCTCTGTCACGTATTTTGTCCTGTTGATACTGCTTTGCTTCATTGTTATGACACAAGGAATGTCATTTTCTGTGCTGCTAGACTGCCTCTGTTTGCATCAATCATTTTCATAGAAAAAGATTCCTCTGCACAATTATACCTTGAGACGGATAATTCCCAGTGCTGAAGGAGCTATGGAGATAGATAATATCTCAGCACAGATGTTACATGCAGTAGGTCTCAGATTTGTTTATTTTATTTAAATATTTTAAATTTACACTTTCATATAAAATATCTGTCATGGGCCCTATGTCGCTAGGCGGCATGGGACAGGAATGGCAGGCTCTGACAGAGAAGGAGGAGAACCCTGAGATAGGGGTAGGGAGCAGAGACAGCTCCAGCAGTGATACGGATGAGGGTCCTGCTCAGGGGCTAATGGCCATCCCAGTAGGGGAAGGAGAGCTGGCTAGATTGGAAGCAGAGAGAGTCAGGGCTGGGCATGAGTTCTGTTGCCAAGGATGTGCTACCATCAGTGCAGGCGTGAAGAGACAGCCCACCCCACCCTACCATGCTTGCAAACTCAGTCTTCCAGCTTGATATCAACTATAATCAGCAGGATTCCAGAGGACATGTGTTTAGATGATTTACTTCCTGGCATCTCCGGTTAGTAGAATCTTGGGTTATAGGGCTGAAAAAAGGCATTACTCTGCATGACACCCTGGAGAACTGCCAAGCCAGAATAATAATAATAATAATAATAATATAATTTATTATTTGTACCCCGCCCATCTGGCTGGGTCTCCCCAGCCACTCTGGGTGGCTTCCACAAAGACCAAAAATACACTAATATGTCATACGTTAAAAACTTCCCTGAACAGGGCTGCCTTAAGATGTCTTCTGAATGTCAGGTAGTTGTTTATCTCTTTGACATCCGATGGGAGGGCGTTCCACAGGGTGGGCGCCACTACCGAGAAGGCCCTCTGCCTGTTTCCCTGTAGCTTTGCTTCTCGCAATGAGGGAACTGCCAGAAGGCTCAAGGCGCTGGACCTCAGCATCCAGGCAGAACGATGGGGGTGGAGACGCTCCTTCAGATATATTGGACCGAGGCCGTTTAGGGCTTTAAAGGTCAGCACCAACACTTTGAATTGTGCTCGGAAACGTACTGGGAGCCAATGTAGGTCTTTCAAGACCAGTGTTATGTGGTCTCGGCGGCTGCCCCCAGTCACCAGTCTAGCTGCCACATTCTGGATTAGTTGTAGTTTCCGGGTCACCTTCTAAGGTAGCCCCATGTAGAGCGCATTGCAGTAGTCCAAGCGGGAGATAACTAGAGGAAGTGATACTGGGCTAGATGGACCTGGAAGCATAAGGCTGCTTCATATGGGGTGTGTCAGAGGCAAATCGTCTGGGGTGTTTACACCAGCTTTCCCCCAACCCAGTGCCCTACAGATGTTTTGTATCACAAGACTCAGCACCGCTGACCATTGGCTTTGCTAGCTGGGTCTGATGGAATTGTCTTGTGTTTCTATTCTATCGTAATCCTAGCCTCTCATCCACAGGACTGCCCAGGTCTATTTGTGCTTAGCTGCAGCAGTTCTACATCATCAGTTGTTCTGAGGCCACCTGCTGGACTAGTTCTATCAAATTGTTGACATAATAATTTGTATAGCTTTATTTTTGAGTGTTAGCACTCTTCAGGTGCAGTATCTTCTTACGATGCATTATCCTGCTTACAATGACTGTGTAAGAGCTGCAGGGAAGTCAGCTTAAATATACTTCCTGTGGTAGCCAGTTGGGGCATTTATTAGACAACAATATCAGAGAGCAAGGAAGCAGAGCTTTCACATATTTTAAGTAAAATACTAATGGAGGTAGAAGGCAGTGAAAATAGATTAGTTTCAAAGCTTTATGAAATGCTCCTTTGGCAAGGTGTGAGATATTCCCTACACAATTTTAAAAGCTTGTGGAGAAAATGGACTGAGAATTAAATGAGGAGGGTGAAGAGTAGTCTTTATGGAACATCAGCTCAATTCAGAAAAGCCTTGATAAAAATATCTTAGACCATTGAGAATATCACACATCCACAAAAGAAGCTCGCAAATGTGCCAGACAAGATGCGCGGCTAGAGGCTTGTATAAGCTTATGTAGTGGGAGTGTGGGAAGGTATCTGTATTGCTAGTCGTGGGGCTCAGGCTGACAGACAGACAGTCGCTTGCTTGCCTAAGGCACCCTAGTTATAAGAACTGCTTTCCCGGAGAAACTCACTTGGCACCATTCTTGTGGGTCTTTTCAGTGCCTGGTGAAGATCTTTCTGTTTACCTTTAAAATAACTTTCTTCACTTTTTTTTTTTTACTGAGTTTCAAAACAAACATAAATATAAAGAATAAAACCATACTCTAAAACGTCAGTCTCCCTTTCCCCTCAGCATCCACTGAGGCTCCTCTGCCCCTTCCTCAGAGAACCTAATGCCTTGGGCACAACTACAGCATGTACATAGTACTTGGTTAAATAGCATGTGTGGTCTGGTCCTTTCAGCTTTAAAATTGGTGTTTCAACTTTGTGGTTGTGGTAAGTTTTGCCTTCCTACTGTATACATGTTGCTTCCTATTTTACTGCATCGTGGTTTATTTTGTATTTAAATTGCTTTTATATTTTATTGTAAGCCACCCAGAAAACTTTGTTATATGGGGCTGCATGCAAATATTATTTATTTATTTATGAATGAATGAATGAATGAATGTCTTCGTATACTGCTCTCCTGCAAAGCATATAGGTGTACAGTGACGCATCATTACTGAATAAATAAGTAGTGAGCTCATGTCAAAGGCAAGATTTGAACTGGGGACTTCCTGGTTTGGAGTTTACTCTTTTAGCTACTTCATTACACCAGCTCTCATGGACATTTCATGTAAAAAATTGGCTTTCAGTTACGGCCTGCAGTTATGGCCTTTTTGAAAGCTACCTTTTTGAATCTGTTGAATGGCAGAGTATATAAATAAATGTATCTGAATGCACATACCGTAACTATACTCAGATTGGAACCTTAGCTGCAGTTAGAATGCCACTGGTGATCTTGACATTTCAAATGGATTGGTGGTGTGGGGGGAGCAGTTTTGCCAGAAGGTCTTAAATCTATTCATTAGCCCTCTCATTACCTGTCTTCTGCCACTACCTGCTCTGCTTACATTACCTTCCTATAATTCTCTGAAATAAATCCGATTGAGTTCAATAGGGTTTGCTCTCAGGTAAGTGGGTATAGGATTGCAGCCAGGGCTGGCAGAAGAAATTGCACCACCTGAATCGTTATTGCCAAGGTTTTCTCAAAGAATGCTGGGAAGTATAGTTTGTTAAGCATGATTAGAATTGTCAGGAAACCCCTATTCCCCTCACACAGAGCTACAACTTCCAGAAGTGGTTTAACAATCAGCCCCTCTTCCCAGGGCACTCTGGGAATTGTAGCTCTTTAGGAGAAAATTGGTCTCCTAACAATTCTAATCACGCTTAACAAACTACAGGGCCAGATTCAACTAACTCAGTGTGCTAGTGGAAGCCAAAACAAGGACTCCCACTAGCACAATGGGCCACTAGTGCAAGGGGATTAGAATAACATTTAATAATATTAAAATAAGTCAAACTCTAGTCCTACTTTGTGTACTATTTAGCAATTCTGTGGTGCAGCTGTGTGACATCTGATTATGACAACTGTTTCTATCCCTGCAGCATTGCTCCGGGACTGAAATCCTGCTTCCCTTAGCAACGCTGGTCATACTAAAGTCGTGTGATTGCAGAGTCTTCTTCTACGAGGTACTTCCTCTTACATTTCCTAGTTTTGCACTGCAGACATTGGGGGGGGGGGGTGTTGCCAATGTCTAGAAATGCAAATCCAGCATCGCATGAGCTTTGTGAGTGCAGCTTTCTCCCAACTGAAGTGCAGAGTGTTTGAGGACTGGGACATTCACAGGGAAACCAAAATGCTTGTTTACAAAGCTATTGTACTATCAACCTTACTGTATGCTTGTGAAACATGGACCACTTATAAACGCTATCTCCAACTCCTTGAAAGATTCCATCAACAGTGTCTCTGAGAATTTTTGCATATCGCTTGGGAAGGCAGGCGAACTAATGCCAGTTTACTGGAAGAAGCAAAAATCACCAGTGTTGAAGCAATGATTCTTCAACATCAGCTTCTTTGGACTGGTCATGTTGTTCGGATGCCTGATTATTGTCTTCCAAAGCAGCTACTCTATTCCAAACTTAAAAATGGAAAGCGTAATGCTGGTGGTCAACAAAAGAGGTTTAAAGACTCTCTCATGGCAAATCTTTTTAAAAAATGTAGTATGAACATCGGCAATTGGGAAACACTGGCCTGCAAGTGCTCCAGTTGGAGCACAGCCTTTACCAAAGGTGTCATGGGCTTTGAAGACACACTCAGGACGTAAGGGAGAAACATGCTAAGAGGAAGGCACGCTTGGCAAACTCTTACCGTGAACAACTCCCACCTGGAAACCTATGTCCCCACTGTGGAAGGATGTGTGGATCCAGAATTGGCTTCCACAGTCACTTACGGACTCACTGTTAAGACCGTGTTCATGGAAGACAATCTTACTTGGCTGTGAGTGATCGCCAAAGAATGAGGAGGAAGAAGGAAGGAAGGAAGAAATGCTATAAACAGAGTTGACATGACAACAGATGCTAACTGCTTGGCCATAATGATCAGGATAGCTTTAGATGCAGCAGAAATCTGTATCCCATCTTGGATCACCTTACAAACCGCAGCAACATTATGCTACCTTTAAACATTAATTTGCCGGCATAGTGGTTAAGTTGAGCTATAGTGTTACAATTAGAAATGACTTGGTTTGGAATGATGCTTCTAATTTCCACAAGAATTTCCATGAAGCGCCACTACCAGTCAGTGTGGTCAGTGCCGAGCTAGATAGACCAGTGATCCAGCTCAATAGAAGGCTATTTCCTATGTTCCAGGTAGCCTAACAATCCAGGTAGCCTTGGAGGCTTATGCCAAGCTCTGGCTGCTTTGCCAGTTTACGGCCTTTCTTAGATTGAATGGTTATTGTCAAACAGATTTATAGACCAACACACTTCATAAAGCTGTTGAAGCACTATACATGATTATAAGAAGAATAAGAAAGCACAAACACCAACAACAATAAAAGCAATTCAACCAAATGTATAAACAATAAAAACCATCCCTACAAACTCCAAAAACAGCAAAACAATTCCATCAGATATAAAATAGTCCATAAATGACTGAGTTAACACCTCCGGAAAAGCCTGCTCCCCCCCCCAAAAAATGTCTTAAAGTAGGTGCTTAAGCATCATGACACTCGGCACCTGTCTGATTTGGGCTGCTAACTGATTCCAGAGAAAGTGAGTTGTAGCACTGCCTGATTTCTAGTACAGGCTAAGCACACTGTTAGTGCAGATGGTATTGTCAGAAGGGCCCCATCTGAAGAATACAATTACTGGAGATGAATCTAGTGGGAGAGGCAGCCCCTTAAACAGTTCAAGATGTTTGGGATTTTAAATACTGAAAGCAAAACCTTGAACCCAGACAACAACCTAGCTGTTGCATTTTGCACCAGCTGCAGCTTCCAGGTAAAGCCAAATAAATGGTATATTTATTTATTTTTGTATATAATTTTTATTAATTTTCCAATAAAAACAAATTTATAACACAATTAAACATTAAGAATTCATCACACATCTTTTTTCTTTTAGACTTCCATCAACATGTCTGATAATTTTCCGTAGTTATTACATATCTTCACATTTCTTCATTTATATTGCACTATGTATATCTTATCTTACCATATTATTTAAACAATATTTCTACCAAACCTTCTTACAGAGCTTCTTGGAAACTTACAAACGTTATATCATTATCACAAATATTTTTAATATATTCTGTAAATTTATTCCAGTCCTCAGTGAATCTTTGGTATATTAACAACCAGCTGATGTGGTCTAAACCACAGAGCCTAGGGCTTGCCAATCAGAAGGTCGGCAGTTTGAATCCCCGTGACGGGGTGAGCTCCCTTTGTTCAGTATCTCTGGGTTATTTGTGGGGCATAGGAATTCGTTCATTCCCCCCCCCCAAATACTGTCCGGCCCCCGACAAGGTCTGAGGGACAGTGGACCGGCCCCATGCTGAAATGGGTTGCTGACCCCTGGCATAGTGTTTTGTTTTCACTTCTGCTGCCTGTTTTATTTGGTGGTGGTTATAAATAGTATGATGCTGATTGATTTTGTTTTTTATTATTATTATTGTTAGTTGTGATTCTTTTTTAATGGTATTGATGTCCTGGGACACTTGAGTAAAGGGATGGGCTACCTCAAATAAATAAATACAATCAAATGTTTTGACTTTGGTTGCAGAATGCTGTAATTAGTTGTTGTTGTTTTTAATGCTCTTCTACTATCAGGCTCTCTGCTTGTTATGTATGATCTCACGTTATTTGCTGGCTCTCAGGGAAGCCATAAGAATACTTTCTCTGAGGGCGCTTGCAGATGTCTTTTCAGTTGTAAGCTTGAGGACAGGGATTGTTTTATTCTTGATCTATGCAAGTCACCCTGGGAGCCCTTTTCAGCTGGAGAGGGGGGGTACAAATGCTTTAAATAAAATAAATGCATATATTTCCAGGTGTACTTAAAAAAACCCCAGTAACCTATAGGGCACTTCAAGACCAGAATGCTGGTTCAGAATGTTGAACTACTCCAAATCAGGTGTCTATACTGTTACATTTCCCATACTGATCACTTCAGGCATACCTGCATTGTAGACAAACCAGTTTAACAATCACCAGGTGATGCACAGAACTATAGCAAAGGAGAGCCCCTTACCTATCCAGGCAGTTTCTGTCATTGCTGAGCAATTCTTGACATTGGGATGTACCCACCCCTCCATGTTAAGCTGAAATCTGCCTCTCAGAAATTTTCACCGTTTCCAGTCCCACTCTCTGAATCAACAGACAGCTAAACTCTATCCCCAGTATTACCGTATTTTTCGCCCTATAGGGCGCACCTCGTTTTTTGGGGGGGAAATAAATTTAAAAAAATTATATCCCCCCCCCAGCCGCGGAACAGGCTGCTATCCGCAAGCGTTGCGAGCTATTTGCATTGAGGTCAGGGTGCTGGAGGGACGCGGGTGGGTAAAACCTCAGCCAGCGCCTAGGACTTGCCGATCGCATGGTCGGCAGTTCGAATCCCCGCGGCGGGGTGAGCTCCCGTCTTTCGGTCCCAGCTCCTGCCCACCTAGCAGTTCGAAAGCACTCTTAAGTGCAAGTAGATAAATAGGGACCGCTTTCTAACGGGAAGGTAAACGGCGTTTCCATGTGCTGCGCTGGTGCCGGCAAGCCAGAGCAGCTTCGTCATGCTGTCCACTTGACCCGGAAGTGTCTTCGGACAGCGCTGGCCCCCGGCCTCTTAAGTGAGATGGGCGCACAACCCTAGAGTCGGACACGACTGGCCCGTACGGGCAGGGGTACCTTTACAGGGTGCTGGGGAGGTAGAGACAGCTTTCCTGATTAAAATTACCCCACCTCCCAGAAGCTGTAGTTTCCCCCTGTAGGCTGAAACATGAAAGGTTTGTGTTACCTGAAGGCTGCAAATTTATACACATAGTACTAGGATTAAGGCCATTTAAAATCAGTGGGATTTTATTTCTGAGTAAACATATTTGGATCCAAGCTGATTGTTGGGTCCCTTTGGAGCCATTGCTGCCTCTGAGACTGAGTGCCGGCTCCAATTAGAATTCCAGTGTTTGCTGCAGAACGCTGAGCACCTAGCAAGTGCCTGTCGTGCTTCACTGACAAATTAAGCAGCAGTGCCATTCTACTCCCCTCCCTTCCTATCAAGCAATTATTTTTGTTTGTTTGTAAGCATGTTTCCTTGAAATATTTTGTAACTCTTTGTGCTATAAACCGCATTTGTGGTTACACAAAGCCTTTGCCAGCAACAGCCTGTTCTGTTGTGCACCACTGCAGTTTATTTCCAATTTGATGCCAGGAGCAATGAACTATTAAGAGGGTTAGAGAAAGCCCTAAGAAATGTGCTCTGGGTGATAAGGGTGATGTATTGTATTCACAGAAGGAGTGATGAATTGTGCAATGGCACAGCCTGCGCTCCTGTGTGCAGGGCTTAGTTCTGAGTAACAGAGAACACAACAGAGGCAGCAAAACTGAAAGGCGGCACTCATACTTCACAGCCGAGAGAAACATAATACCCCATTGCTTGTGTGTGTGTGTGTGTGTGTGTGTGTGTGTGTGTGTGTGTATATACTTTGGAGCGTATGGTTCAGTGCTAGAATTACATACAGGTCTTAATCACTTTAGAAGGTTTGGAGCAGGGGTCTCCAATGTGGCATTTATGACCACACATGTAGTAGTAATTTATTATTATTATTATTATTATTATTACTACTACTACTACTACTACTACTACTACTACTACTATTTGTACCCTACCTATCTGACGCAGGTGGTGCTGTGGGTTAAACCACAGAGCCTAGGGCTTGCTGATCAGAAGGTCAATGGTTTGAATCCCCGCGACGGAGTAAGCTCCCATTGCTCAGTCCCTGCTCCTGCCAACCTAGCAGTTCGAAAGCACGTCAAAGTGCAAGTAGATAAATAGGTACTGCTCCAGCGGGAAGGTAAATGGCATTTCCGTGCGCTGCTCTGGTTCACCAGAAGTGGCTTAGTCATGCTGGCCACATGACCCGGAAGCTGTACGCCAGCTCCCTCGGCCAGTAAAGCGAGATGAGCACCGGAACCTAATGGTCAGGGGTACCTTTACCTTTACCTTACCTATCTGACTGGGTTGCTTCAACCACTCTGGGTAGCTTCCTGCATATAAAAAAAGAAATAATAAAACATTAAAAACTTTCCTATACAGGGTGTCTTCTAAAGGTGGTCCGTTCTTAACCTGAAACTGTTCTTAACTAGAGGTACCACTTTAGCTCATGGGGCCTCCTGCTGCCGCCGCACCACTGTTCTCATCCTGAAGCAAAGTTCTTAACCTGAGGTACTCTTTCTGGGTTAGCGGAGTCTGTAACCTAAAGCGTCTGTAACCCGAGGTACCACTGTATAGCTATTTGTCTCCTTGACATCTGATGGAAGGGTGTTCCACAGGGTGGGCGCCACTACCGATAAGGCCCTCTGCCTACCCTGTCCCTGCAACTTCGCTTCTCACAGTGAAGGAACCACCAGAAGGCCCTTGGAGCTAGATCTCAAGTGTCCAGGCTGAATGATGGGGGTGGAGATGCTCCTTCCACTTTCCTCCATCCCTGCTGCAGCAGCAAGTCTGGTTTGGCCTCATAGCAGTCAGACCAGCCCCCTGTCTCTTTTCAGGATGTGGAGTCGGAGATATTACTACTATTCCTCTGCTGCAGAGATGGGGAACCTCTGGCTCTCCAGCTGGTGTTAAGATTACAACTCCCATCATCCCTGACCATTTGTCATAGACTAAAAGGATCATAGAGCTGTAGAGCTGGAAGGGACTCGAAGGGTTGTCTTATTCAACTCCCTGCAGTGCAAGAATTGTAACTAAAGGATCCTTGACAGATGACTATCCAACCTCCAATGAAGGGGAGTCCACCACCTTCCATGGTAGTCCATTCCACTAGTGGTAAGCACTGATGGGAGTTGGAGTCCAGCGATGTCTGGAAGATCCTCAATCCCTGTTCTCTTTATTAGTGCTTGGTGGAATAAATGTTTGAGAGGTTAGGACGGACTGGAGAAACCCAAGGACATATGCGGTCTCAATCTCTCCTTTGCAAAATTCGCAGTAAGAACAGCAGGTGGTGCTGCTGGCTTAGCTGGAGTTCACATATGACAGGCATGAGTATTTTCTCTTGTATTCTGCACCCACAGAGTACAAACAAGAAAGGACAGAGAGAAGCCCTTCCTAGCTTCTTTTTGTTTTGCATCACCACAAAACCTGGATTTTTCTGACTAGCTTCTAGCATTTGTATCCGCCTGAAGCCTATAAAAAGATACAGTTATCTTCTGCCACTGTAACGATATATCTTGCTAGGAATACTGTATTTCAGTGTTTTCTGAGCTTTGCTATTAAATGTCCTCCTTGGGGATAGTTGAGCAATTTGTAGGCAAAACTCATCATAGTTTGCAATAGCCTCCCTTTGCTCAAAAACTTCTACAGGCATCTCTGTGTCCCCTCCCCTCCCCACACTAGACCGTATTGGGAGGGTTGCACTGGCAGTGTGGCAGCTGTTCACTGCCTCTTCCAGTTGGGATATTTAAGACTAGGGATTGCTGCAATGATTGACTGACAGCTGTAGGAGTAGATAGAGAGGAACAGTTGGAAGAGAGACATGGAGGGATTAAGGCTAGTTCGTATGCTACTGCAGTTGAGGGGGGCATATGTGTGTCTGGGGCAATTAATCCTAGCTGGTGCTTGTAATAAATATCTGTGTTTGGGTACTGTTGGGACTACTAGAGAGTTGGGATCATGTGCATACTTGTGTGGGTTTATGAATAAGCATTAGAATTTTTGCACAGTGGTGCAGTCTGAAACCAGCTACAGCCAGTGCTGAACTATAAAAGGAGGAGAAAAATCAGTTTTCAACCTTGCTTGCATACTGATTCAACCTTGAGTGTATGCTGGCACACAGCATGTTCTAGTGCTGATCCTTTAGTTTAAGACTCTTGACAGAAAAGGGATTCCCACCCCCCAACACCTTGCCAAACTCTCAGAAAACTTCACTGCAAATGTTTCAGGTTTTAGAACTAGACTGAGATTATGCCTATCTTTGGCACCATGTGTTTTATCCACATTTTATTTTTCACTCTTGATATATATGTGCTGCTGCTGTGTGGTGCTGCCTGCAATTATCCAAAGCCAATTTTTATTCTGGGTTCTCCTGATCTACCACCACCATAACACTGGCCACATTAGGGGGTTGTTTCTAATTGTCTTCTCCTTTGCAAAACATCATTTTAAAAAATCTGCACATGACATGTATGACCCTGTGTACAAGCAAATGTGTGCAGCATTATGACCTCTCAAACTCCTTTAATTATCCACTGGGGGCAAGAAGACAAGGGAGCTGTGTGTAAAACATAGTTTTGAAATAACAAAAACCAACAATTGGCACATAGGCCATATCTGATAACGATAGTTAATAAAGTGGTAGAACCTAGCAAAACTTGTTGATTTAGTGTGAGAGGGTAGGAAAGGGGATAGATGGAGAAGTTTGTGTCCTGTTTCCCATAGACATTTGGTTGGCCATTGTCTTTGGTCTATTACACACGTAAGTGGGGATGAAGAACACCCTCATTGAACAAAGCTATTAAAAATGCACAAATCAGGGCCACAGTGTGAACCCATTCTCTGGAACAGTACCTGTTTTTAATTCAGCAGAATGGTGATGAGAGCAAGCATGATAATCTACTATCAAACCACACAACAGAGGCAGTAATATGAGTAGAGAACCATTCTATTTTCACTACCCACTTGACAGGAGCAAGCCTGCAATAAATTGCACCTAGCAAGTTGGAGTTAACTCTTTATTACCAAAAACAGAATCTGCACAGGAGTGTCTGGCCTAATGAACACAGCAACTCTTTTCTGGCCGGTCTTGCCCCCATGAAGCAGTTGCCTAGACTGAAAGCCCCTGCCTCCCACAGCTGCTTAAGTCTTCTCTTTCCCAGGGTTTTCCCCAAGCAATCCAAGACTGCGCTCGTGTAAAGCTAACTTCTCCTCTGCCCTCTTCATGCCTCTCCTGGTTCTGGGAGACTTGGGGGAGGGGAGTTTGTTGCAGCAGCAGCAGGAGGAGACACCCGTGCCTCTTGGCCTCCCTCCTGTCCTGCTTCAGCTTCTGCCTCTGAGTATGGACCTCTCTCTGCCCCAGACTCCTCCCGCTCACTAAGCCCTGTTACATTTTCAGCTTCCAACACTTCCTCCCAGTCTTCTCCCTCTGACCACTCATCGTCGTCCCACCACCAGTCTCTTGGCTCTGAGCCTTCATCTCTTGTGGGTTCTCCAGCTGGTTCCTCCTTCCATTCCTCTGCATCCAACCAATCCATGACATCACTCATAAACCCAACCCATCCTTAAAATTGATTTACTCTCTGCAAGACACAAATGCATAAATAGTCTTTGCACTTGCCTCAAGATTCAGGTTTCTTTCGCTTTAAAAAAAAATGAAAACCACACACAATATTTTTATTCAAATAGATCAGATACAGAATAAAGTCAAAAGGCATCAGAATAAAAATAAGTGAAACACAAATTAAGAACTGTGCCCATCAATTCTCATATAAGGAAAGGTAGATGTGCAAGACAGTTATTTTTTGCTTCAGTGGTTTCTATAAATGTATTTGTGATTGAAGTTGAAGAAAAGAGTATTATGCAAGATGAACACCTACACAAATCCATTCTTTCTGGTATTGGCAGAAAGGTTTGCAAAAGTATTGTTTTGGCTTCCTCCCTTGTAAGCATGCAAAGGATTACAGCCTTGGTTACATGTAATGCACACAGTGCTCAGTTACAAATGAGTAAAGGCTGGTTGACAATTGCCCAATTGTGCAATCAAATCCCCAAATGGTAGTGACAATGGTGCATGATGTTATCTGTAACTAATTGTTTAGTAGTGTCTGTTACAGAAAGTTATTTTCAGTTTATTAGTTCCATTCCTTCTTGCGCACTCTGTCTTCTTTCTGAGGTCCTGTTTATCTTTTGCTTGTTTGTTTATTATGCCATTTATATTCCACCTTTCCTCCAAGGAGCTTCATATGGCGTACATGGTCCTATCATTTTATCCTCACAAGAAGCCTATCTATGTGAGTCAGGCTGAAACAGTGACTGGCTCAAGGTCACCTAATGGGGAGATGAAGCTTTCTCTCAAAGGTCCTAGTCTGACACTAACCACTCACTATTACACACTGGCTTTCTTGTCTTCTTTTTCTTCCACTCTTCAGCTTCCCCCTTCTCCAGCTGCCACCAACTAACAGTGCCATAGCTACAGGAAGGCTAGCCGTGTTTTTTTTGCCCTGGGTGAAGGCTCCAGAGGGGAGCCATTGAAGCTCCCAGCCTGTGTGTGTGTCAAACTGGGTCTTTGACCCATGTGAAATAAAGCCTAGTTTTGCCTGTGCTAACTTTACCTCCCTTGCAGTTTCTCAGCATCCTCTATTCCTCTTTTTACTGGCTCCATATTTCATAATAAGCACACAGGAGTAGGCATTGCAGAATGCTCCATAACCTCAAGACACAGTCCAAAGGTTTAATGCAGTTTCTTGAGATAGAAGGCAATTGCAAATAACACTTAGATTCGCCTACACTCCTCCTCCTCCTCCTCTTCCTATGCCGTTGATGTTTAGAAGTACTGTATGTGGTTTCATGGATTTCCTTACACACTTTATGTGTTGGGAGATACTGTAGGGAAACCTATGTCTTCCTCTTGAGTCCTGTAAAGCCATTTAGTATTTTAGAATGGAATTAAGACTTTCTCTCACAATGTCCCTTTGGAGTCAAGAGGGACAGCATGCATGCATTAGGGTAGTTCACACATATATGCACCCTTGTACTGCAGTCATATACATAGCCACTCAACTGAGGCTTGCAGCCTTAATGTTTGCCTCATTTGTCAGGCTGGGCCATGGGCAGTGGTTTTTGAGGTGAGTCAGAAGCTGTGGGACAATGCCAGTAGAAAGGACCAACAGAAGAAGTCAGGACTGAAAGACAAACTAGGAGCAAGCCATGAATCAGGAATGAGGGACAAAATAGGAATCAGAACCAAACAATCCACGAACACACCAGAATTCATCACAAAGAGTTTGTTGCACAGGAACAGGAAACCCTCACATAGACCTTCCTGTCCAGGAGGGTCCAGTGGCAGACCTGGGTTGCCACGATGCTCAATCAGATGCTGCCATATGGGGCTCACCCTAGATGCTCCCTGCTGAAGCTCCCAGCAGCTTCTGACACTCATGACTTGATTACTCAATGCTGCATCATGACTCAAGCTAAATATGAGAACTGCCTCTGCTGGAGTATTGAGCTTTAGGCTGTATCAGTAATTAAGCAATGAACTGCATGTGTGAATTCAGCCTCATAGAGCCAGCTCACGTGTTCTGCCATCAAATGACCAGACAAATGTTACTGAAGGATATGCATCTACAGCCATAACTTTGGAGAGACTCCCCACTGTGTGTGCTATGAAAGTCCATAGTCGGTTCAAAGATTATGGTCCCTGCAGTGATGCTCCCATGTGGTAGCTAACATTTGTAAATAATTCACTACAAGGCTGGTGCTGTCATGTGGAGCATCTCTATGCCAGTGCCAACAACCTCCACATAAATATATATTGGGCAAGATAAGGAAAAGAAGCAGAAAAATTGAACCTGTCTTCAGTCTTCCTTGGAACCGAACCCACTAATGAGCTTGAATGACAAATGCCTCCTCTTTATTTTCGGTGCATCATAGTTGCAGAAAAAGACTACTTGGTGGACCATTTACTGAGCACCCATTCACACATGGATCTGCATTTGATGACTAGAAACTTAATGGATGCACTGGCTCCTCTAAAAAAAAAAAAATTATTCTGAGAGGATGGGAAAGCAGTGCTGTTGAACCTGTGATTACAAAGCGTCATAAAATGCACCTGTGAACCCGACTGTGCCTGTAATGGTGGACTGAGTTTGCTGCAGGTTTCTCCATCGTGTTCGAGGACCGTGTAACTGGTGTCACTAAGCTTTCCGGAGGTAGGACAAGGTTTCCTCCTCTCCATTATAAGACAGTCCCCTCTCCTTTCGACTGGGGTGGGTTCCTGCCCACTAACCCAACTATAAGCTCGAACACGAGGGCGTGGGAGCGTGTCCTGCTCTACAGGTCGCCCCTACAGTCCAGCGGCTTTCGGCAGCCGCTCTTCCTCACACCCTCGTCGACCCCGGTTTTCAACACGCGCCCGACTGCACGTGTCTGTCGCTAGGCACCCCCTTGCCCGCTTGCGGACTGCTGCCGGCGGCGCCCAGGCGCGCGCGCGCGGCTCCTTTAACACGGTGCTGCCATCATCTCCGCCCCTTCTCTTCCCTCGGCGGCACGGCAGCCCCCTCTCTCCTCCAGGCCCGGGGAAAGGCAAACGGCGGCGAGAGCAGCCCCTGCTGCCTGCTGGAGCCGGCGGCCCGGTGGGGCGCGGCCAGTGCATGAGGGCAGCGGGCGGAGGCGCCGAAGAAGAAGGAGGAGGGGGAGGAGGAGGCGGGGGCGGCGAGTCCCGCCCGCCTGCCCGCCCGGGCACTGGCAGCCCCTGCCGCCGCCGCCGCCGCCTCTCCTTGCCGGGCCCGGGAGGCTGAGGCCGCCGCGTAGCGCCCGGGACATGCGGCCTCTCCAGCCGCAGCCATCGCCGAGGAGACGGGGGACATGAGGCTCCGCAATGGCACCTTCCTCACGCTGCTGCTCGGCTGCCTCTGCGCGCTCTTCTCGCTCTCCTGGTACGGGGCCTTCGGCGGGCACAAAGGTAAGGACGGGACTCGCTCGGAGCCGGGCGGGGAGGGAGGCAGGGAGGGTTCCCGCCTTACGCACTGCGCCTGGCCCGGGAGGAGAGGGGAGAGGGAGCCCCCACCCCAGGCAGAACCCGAGGGGGAGAGGCAGCATCTCCCCCCGCCCCAGGGGACCCCAAAAGGCCGCCGCCACCTGCTGAGAATGTCCCCTCCTCGTGCTGGATGAGGCCAGAAGACCCTGACATGCAACTTAAATGTTTTTCTGGGTGCCTCTGGCAACTGAACCGCATTTCGAGTTTTGTTGGGGTTGGAGAGGCGAGCAGTCCCCCGAAAACCCAGATTCCTTGACGCCTAGCACTGCCTCCTCTTCAGGTCTTTCCCACATCCCAGATTGCTGCCTGGTCATTTGTTTTTTCCTCAATTCCTCTTTTCCTGCTTCTGACACAAAAGGCTCCCTTTTTCTGAGAAAGTGGTGGTTAAGGATTCCCACCTACCCGCCAACATTTTTCTCTGTGCCCTCACAGAGTGTGTGACAAAATCTGTTCTGTGGTTGCCTCCTTGGAACAGGTAGTTGTCTCTCACCCTAGCTCCCTTTGTTTTTTTACCCTTGTTTTGTTTAGGCTGCTCTTTGATGGAACATCTAAGACTCCCAGCATTGCCTATTTACACAGGATGTTTTTATGTGTGCAGGTCTTTGACTCTGGGCTGTAGCCAAAGTGGCCAGGCAGGGCATGCAACCCTTGTGTTCAAAATGGCCCTGAACTTTATACTGCTCAAAGTGAACTGAAGGGGAGGAAATTGAGTTCTCCAGTCTTGACCTGTGCTCTTGAAGACTTTTTGTGTGATATCTGTTAGCTTGCCTGTTGAGAGAAGGCGAGTGGGTTAGCTTGACATTGCATCACTGCTGTCAGTGATTGTTGTATTTATTTAAGGGCAGCCAAGCAGTTATCAAATAAAGCAGTTTGTTCTTATGCCGCTAGTTTTCTTTCCTTTTTTTACACATTTAGTGCTTCTTTGCATCCCTCTTTCCACATCTTGCATTTTATCTGAATATTAAGCATTTCCCCCATATCTTCCTCTGTTGGTGTTTTAAATAAAATAAATACAGTTGTAATCATGAGCCTCCCTAAAAGCAATTTACCTCTTATGACCTGGAAGCTGTACATCGGCTCCCTTGGCCACTAAAGCAAGATGAGCACCACAACCCCAGAGTCGGTCACGACTGGACCTAATGGTCAGGGGTCCCTTTACCTTTACCTTTACGTTTTGGTAAAGTGATGGCTATGGCACATTAAGGCATGTAAGTAGAACGATGGACCACATTTGATGCAGGTAGAGCAAGAGACCACTTTGGAGGCATGTTATTAGGTCTTCGAGAACTGCTTCACGTGCTACTTTTTAAGACTTGTAGCTTCATGTTGGAAAGAACACAATAATGTGTTGAATGGTGGCTCTAGTGTTGTTTTTTCACTCTAAAATGCATATGCTGGGAAGGTGATAGACTATCTGGCAGCTAACTTCATAATGTGGGAGGATGAAAAATATTTGCATCACCACTCACTTGTTTACTTTTCTTGAGGCCACTTCATCTATTACTTTTTCATAAACAGAAATTGGATCTCTGTATTGGAAAATATATTTTCTATATTAAGATAAAGTGTTTTGTAAAATATGAAGGACAGTGGCTGACCAGTCAGTTATACCCCTGTAAAGTAATTTGTCACAGTTAATGTATTGCAGATAAAAGTGTTCCCCTATAATCTCAGTGGAACAATCTAACCCTTGCTCCTTATGCACAATAGGAACATATCTTGGAAATGTTGTGCATTGTTGGGGCAAGATGTGAATAAATAAAATAAAACTTATACTTGTCCCTCCCAGACCTTCTTATTGGGCACTTTGATGTATGTATGGTATGTATGGTAGTGGCAGTGTTAAGGATGACTTGCATGGATAATTACATTAAGAACTTGGGCAAGCATTTATACCTACGATTCTTATCAAGGACTATTGCTGGGGTCCTTGATAACAGGGAGCTAAGAATCGCAATGGTGAACAAAAATAATAAAGGTAGTGCTAGCAATTTTTGTTCGGAGGTAGTAAAAATGGACTTTATGTTGGTGTCTTGAGATGTGACCATTTCAGGCACAGTTCATTCTGGGACATCTTCTCATGTTCTTTTCTGTTTCACTTTATGACCTTATATTACACCACATCTGGCAATAGTGGTTATTTCCAGTGTAACAGCATTAAGAATCGGGGTTGCTATACTGTTGTAAACCCAGTCCCAATCCTCATCAGAGTTGCAGTGCCACAGTTCTGCAGTATTACAGTTGCACAACAATCCTTGTCCTCAGTTATATGCACCACATTGCTGGCACAGTAGTTCAGACAAGTAGACACTTGACTGCTGAGATGTAAGTTTAATGACTGAGGAGCATCAGTTGTCTGTCAAGATGGAAGTTTAGTTACTGAGTTACACCTGCATCCTTATTAACTACTTATGCTATTGGAATAACAGAACAACATGTTTAAAGAGGTCTGTTCTGAAAGGAGCTTTGGATTTTAGGATTGGGCTATAAGATTATCAGATACCTCACTTTTGTTTTTGTAGAAATATCTAGTTATCTACTTGTCAAAAGGCCTAAGGATTATTCTATTTATGGTCACAAGTATCCCCTTTCTTGTAGTGATCACACAGTTATAATTTTGCAACTTGTCTTATTTTCTTCACCACAGAAAACTATTTAAGTGCAACATAAATCAAATCAACTTTCTATCAAGTTACAGAGGGAATATCATGCTGGTTGTGCAGTTCACTCCCTTAGTCTTGTTAGCACCGCCACCCACAAGCTAATATATACACTTAGCTCCCATCAGTTATGCTGGAAGAACAGCAAAACCCTGCCAGTGGTTGTAGGACAAGTTTGCATTGTGAAAGCAATAATTTCTAAAGTAGGCTCTCTCAAGACTAGTACATTTTTATCTATTTGAGAAAAATTGAGGGAGTTTTGTCTTCTTCCTTCACCTAATAATTGTTATGGTGGTACAGAATATTAACAGAGAGATAAAAAAGGCCCTGAAATTAATACATGCATGGAATGCATAAACCAGTGTCAAACAAAGAGGGCCACGATACATTAATGGGGGGCACCTCATGAAAAAGAGAGGATTGCCATTGGATCTAGGACTATATTCTCTCTTTACTTGTCAATAACTCGCAGCTACAGTCCTGAAGTAGTTTTGGTCGTAAAGAATCCATTGTATATATGGATTGATCAGTGCTTGGAATAGAAAGGCTTTCCTGCTTAACTGAATAAGAGGCAACTGTTGCCTCTGTCTAGTAAACTTAGTGCTGTTTTGTTTTTTACTGTTAGGAATGTAGGGAACTGCCTTTTATGGAGTTAGACCACTGGTCCATTTAGCTCAAGAGTTGTCCACATTGGTTGGCAGTGGCTCTCCAGGGTTTAAGGCAGGGGACATTGACAGCCCTATCTGGACATGCCTGGGATTGAACCTGGAACCTTCGGCATGCAGGGCAGAAGCTCTGCCACTGAGCTATAGTCCTTCCCTAGTTGTGTGGAATGTGTTTTGTAGAGCTCTGCCAAACCTCACCATCTTCAATCATCTTACCTGGACACAGGGTTTCTTTCTCTTTGCCACTTTACCCAGCTGTTTATACAACTTCTATTAGCTGGTTTCTCAGCTCTTCATCTCTCAGTAAGCTGAGTGCCCAAAGTATTTTGTTTTCATGAATTGTTCATAATATGGTTAACATCATCATCATCATTATTATTATTATACTGGGCTACTGAGGATTAGATTTGGCTATCATGTTGCACCTTATATCTTATAACAGCATAAGAGTATCAGTTCCCATCACATCACTCATGTTTTCCTTTTTAATAGAATGAATGAAGTATAACTAGGAAGAGGAACAGATGTGTTTAAAAGTAGATCTAGATGTGCAGAGGATACAGTAGCGCAGTTAGGCAATTTTAGATTATGTTCTTATGGGGACTGTTTTGATAGTAATGGGTGCTCCTACTCATTCTGCTGAAGAGTGCTGTGGAATTTTGCCCCAGGGCTTGCCTAATGGCATCACTGGTGGTGGTATATGCGTAACATTTTAACCTGGTGAAACTTGTTGCTCCTCTTCTTAACTAGGGTGATTGATGTACACAGCAGAGTACAAGTGCCAGCAAAATATTATGTTATTCCCTTTCTGCATTGATCACATTTGCACTGGGAATACATGTAAGGAAAGGGCATCTGCAAAATCGTTGCCAGCAATAATGGGAGCCGCTGATTACGAGGCAGAGCGAATCCATCATGCAGTCGACATCATGTTATCTTTGTGACAGGGGTAGACTGGAAAAGGTGAGGGAAGGACACTGTGCATAATGATTTTCTTTAGCTTTGCCTCCTTTATGGAGTACTCTGTTTTCACAATGCCCCAAAACAAAAGGTGCATACTGTTAATGGACAGTTACAGGCATGGGCTCTTAGTGCTGCTTTGAGGGTAAAGGATGGGGGCAGCTTTGCTAAGCCTGGCCTCTGTCAAACTGCACTTGAAAGCAACCGCTTAAAGGAATAGCCATTCATGGCTCTTGGTGTTAGTCTGGCAAAGCTAATGGATATTGTGCATTGCACACTGCTTAGCCTCTTTATTAACTTAGTGTCTCTACTTTTGCTGCTAGTTTCTGCACTTTAAAAGTCATTAGGGCCACATCATCCATCTGTCTCAAGGCTACTTTACTTCCCCTTACCCATTTAAACAATGCGTCTTTGTTACTGCTGTATAATGGGTTTTGGCTTTGTGATGCTTCTGTTACTTGCTTCCTTTGCATTACTCATCAGCTAAAAGGTTCTTTCAGCTGTGGTTTAAATCTCATTAAAACCATTTCCCTACAGAGCTTCAGTTAAAGAGATTTGGGGACTGATATCAGTGAAGAAATTCTTTATGGCAGCTATTGCTGTTTGGATCTTTTTCTTGAAAATATTACATATGATCTGTTTTGGCATTCCGCTCTTTTGGACACTTGAAAACATGGTCATGTGACTGTGTGTATGATGACTGCAAAAGATAAAGGAATGTGATTTTCTATTTAAAAAAGAAATGGCACATAGGTAAGCATACCTACTGTACTGAGATGATCCTCCAGATTAAAGGGAGAGTCTTTTCTGCGGTTTATTTTTGTTGTTCACACTATTAATCATCTCCTCTTAACTTCATGTATCAAAATAACAGCATTTTCTCCCTGCCTCATTATCTAAGGGGGTTAATCTTCCAAGTTTTTCTTTCTTCAAAATATGTGCCTATGGACTATGCTCATATCGACTATTTGCAAATAACAAGCAGTGTCTTATATAGGGTTGTGTCTAATGCTGCCTGTACGTGAGCAGAATGGATTTCCACCCTCACAACAGAGACTTCACTTTCCTCTCTTCTCCCCTAAGCACCCTCAAAATATGCTATGGAGAGTTGGGGGACTCTGGAGCAGATTTAGGGGATGCGGGAAGAAGGAAGCCTTGACTTGATAGAAGAATGTAGGAAGTGCCTGCTGGATCAAGCCAATGGCCCATCTCGTCCAGCCTCCTGTTCTCACAGTGGCCAACCAGATTACTGTGGGAAACACACAACCAGGGTTTGAGTCAAAGAGCACTCTCCTCTCCTGTGGTTTCAAGCAACTGGTATTCAGAAACTTTGCCACCTGCAACTAGTAGCTGTTATTAGCTCTCTCCTCCATGAATTTAAACACTATCTTGGTTGCATTCCATAGTTTATCTATGTGCTATGGAGTACTGTCTTTGTGCTTGAATCTTCCAGCCTTTAGCTTCATTGGATGCCATGAGTTCTAGCATTATGAGAGAGTGAGAAAACTTTTCTCTTGTCACTTTTCGCCACGCCATGCATAATTTTATAAAATTCTATCATGTCACCTCTTGCCTTTTCTCTAGGCTAAAAAGACCCAAATGCTGCAACCTTTCTTCACAGGCAAGAGTTGCTCCATTCCCTTGATTGTTTTGGTTGCCTTTTCCAACTATATAATATCCTTTTTGAGGCGAGGCAACCAGAAATGTGTACAGTGGTACCTCGGGTTAAGAACTTAATTCGTTCCGGAGGTCTGTACTTAACCTGAAACTGTTCTTAACCTGAAGCACCACTTTAGCTAATGGGGCCTCCTGCTGCCGCCGCGCCACCAGAACATGATTCCTGTTCTCATCCTGAAGCAAAGTTCTTAACCCGAGGTACTATTTCTGGGTTAGCGGAGTCTGTAACCTGAAGCGTATGTAACCTGAAGTGTATGTAACCTGAGGTACCACCGTACAGTATTCCAAATACTGCCTTGCCATAGATTTGTATAACAGCATGATGATATTGGCAGTTTTATTTTAAAACCCTTTCCTAATGATCCCTAGCATGGAATTTTCTCTTTCACAGTCACCACACACTGGGTTGGCATCTGCATTGAGCTATCATCTACTATGACCCCAAGGTCTTGTCCCTAGTCTGTCACTGCCAGTTCAGACCCCATGAGCACATATGTGAAATTAATATATTTTGCCCCAACATGCCTCACTTTACACTTGTATACATTGAACTGCATTTGCCATTTAACCATTCACTTGGTTTGAAGACATCCTTTTGGAGCTATTCACTATTTTTGTATTAATGACTGAAGAATTTAATATCATCAGCAAACTTGGCCACCTCACTTCTCACTCCTAATTCTCATGGGGAAGCCCATCCTGATGGACAGGATATAAATGATGATGATGATGATGATGATGAAGTTAAAATGCACAGTTTCAAATACTGAACCTTGGGTGAGTCCACTTCTACTCTCCATTCAGAGAACTGTCCATTCATCTCTACTCTTTGTTTTGAGCAACTTAACCAACTCCTGAGCCATATAACAATATAAAGAGCTCCTTGTCTTGACATCTTATGTCTCAATGTTTTTAGCAATGTGTTCCTCAAATTATTTTTTTAACATCCTTTTCTGTCTGCTTAAGGGCAGATGGGACTCATCAACCTGGGAAGATAGCCCATCTAAGAGAAGGAAAACTTACCCTAAACCTTCACTGCCTTGCAGGATATTTTCAGGAGAAGAAAAGGCTAAGGAGTAAACCCTACACAAATCCGGAGAAGAGCCTCTAAGACGGTTGGATGGCACCTTGTATGCTTCCTTCCAGCAACTCCTGCAGCCAAGCTGCTGCCAAACATACTGCTCTGCTTTCCTTTGGACCACATCAGCAAACCTGAGAAAGGGGGCCTTGTTGTCTGGGCAGCCCAGGACCTCCATACACACTGCCCAGGCTCATGTTGCTAATGTAGTGCTACTAATGTAGTGGTTTGCCTTCACCCCTGGAAGCTCTCTCTCTCTCTCGCTCTCCACACTGAATCTGTGAAGGAAGCAGAGTTGTGGGCTTTTTCAGCTGAAACCTGCTCATTAGGAAGTTGACGGAAGCCATTTATTTAATAGGCTACCAGGTAGCCTTGACTTCTTCCTGCTGATTGTAGTGACGGGTTTGACTGATGATCTGGAGGTGGGGAAATGCTCTGGTGGCCAAGTAGCAATTAAACCCTTGAACCATTATGTTCCAATGTGGCAGCTGCATTCCACAAAGGAGTGACTCCTTGTCACACATTCTGAAATTTTTCCAGCAAATTATTTATCTGAATTAGCACCAAGTTCAAACAGAATGTGATCCACTTACCCAATGCAGGCTTATTACCAGCTGGTGATAACTTATATGGATGTCTGTGGCTTTATCTGCTTTTTGCTTAGGCTACCTGTTGTACAGGATAACAGGAGATTACCCTCCTCCCCCCAGTATCCAGTAAAAGAAGGATTGACACAATTACACACACAATTTAATGTGAAGTTGTTCAGTAAGGATGGTGAAATGTTAACAAATGATGAAGAGAAGGCAAAAATTCCTATTTTGCCCCTGTTTTATTTCCCAAAAGGGGTGCAACCTTACATAAGTAGCATAACTGGTATGGGGGTAGGACTTCATTTTAAGATTGAAAAGGAGCTGGCCAGGAAGTACCTAGCTTCTTTAAATGAGTGCATATCTTTAAAGCCAGATGACTTGCATTTTAAGGAACTTGCTTGTGTACTATCAGGGTCTCTTTTTATAATCTTTTAAGAAATCCTGGAGAACAGGTACCATGGGCAAGTGTCCCAACTTTCAAAGAGCTGAGAAACTAACAGACAGGTCAGCCTGACTTCGATATCTAAAAAGGTAATAGAACAGATTATAGAGGAGTCAATTTGTAAGAAATATATAAGCAACTATAGTGATTAGTAGGAGCCAGCATAACTTTTCCTTCCTTCCTTCCTTCCTTCCTTCCTTCCTTCCTTCCTTCCTCCCTCCCTCCCTCCCTCCCTCCCTCCTCCTCCTCCTCCTCTTCTTCTTGCCAGCATTCAAGAATAAAGTCTGTCAGACTAATCTCTTTTTATCATGTAGGTTGTAGGAATGCCATGATTGTAATTTAACTTGATTTCAACATGGCAATTTGACAAAGCCCCTTTTGGCTTGCAAACTGACTGCATGTGGGCCACATGCTAGTATCATCAGGTAGATTCACAGCTGGCTGGAAAACCATATTCAAGAGTGCTCATTAATGGTTCCTCATCAAACAGGAGGGAGGTTGGGTCTAGTAATCTTTAATCCTTTTACTAATAGGTTAGAAGGCAGGTAGGAATCCTCATCAGATTTACAGATGACACAAAACTGGGATGGATAGCTAACACCTCAGAAGAAAGTAATACAATGATCTTGATAGAAGGGAAGGTGAGCTGCAACTAACAAGTTCTGCATCTAGGCAAATTCACCTGGCTAGGTTGGGGTATACGTGACTTTCCAGTAGTATATGATCTCAGGATTGTAGCAGATGACAAAGTGACCATGAGCCAGCAGTGTGATGCAGCTACCAAAACAACTAATGTGATTTTAGGCTTCATTAGTAGAACCTTAGTTTTCACACTAAGAAGGATATAGACAAATTGGAATGGGTTCAGAGATGAGCATAAAAGGTGATCAATAGTATGAAAAACAATCCTGTGAGATGGTTGAAGGAACTAGGTATATTCAACGTGGAGAAGAGAAGACTCAGGGGGAAGACAGGATAGCGCTCTCCAAATATCTGAGAGGCAGTTGGTTAGAATAAGGTAAATACTCTTTCTCTGAGTATTGGCTGAAATTATGGAAAGATAGATTTTGGTTGAACAATGAGATAAATGTCTTCATGGCAAGAGCAGTTCAACCAATTACCTAGCTGGGTGGTAAGATCTCTTGCTGAAAGCATTCGGGCAGAAGCTGAACAGCCATCTGTTGGGGAAGAGGAGGCCAGAATAGATACCCCCTCAATTCTGTGATTCTAATAATTGGTGTTGGCCAGCTAGTTTTGTGCTTTCTTGGTATGTTAAGAAACTTCATAACTTGAAAACACACTTTAATTTAAACCCATGGGAAATTAGGATAATTTAATGATGGCAGTATCTGCCCTGCATTTCTCCTTTTATTTCTTACCTCATATACCAAAAATATGAAGAAGGTTTGCTTTGTTTTAAGATTTTAATACAGCATCATTTCATAGGTGTGTGTCTGCTATTTGGTTCCCTGTACTTTTGGAGTGGCAGATTGAGTGACAGAGGTGTTGCCTACTCTTCTGCAGTAAAATTAGAGTTGCTGTATGCATAGAACTTGAGATTTCCTGTGGTTCATCATCACTGCAGGGAATACCTGTTGAATGATTTTTTTAAAAAGTGTCTTACTGTTTCCATATTGCATTAACACCCCCTTTTCTTTTTTTGCTAAGAATAAAAGTATTTGCTTCTTTTTCTTTCATCTTTAGGTTAGCTAAGCGTTGAGTAATCAGTCTTTTGGGGTTTTAAGAGAGATTATGCTCAAGTCACTTGTTCCTTTTAAAAAGTAAAATTTGAAAACTTCTGGTTTTCTAATAATAATAATAAAAAAATTATCAAATCTCTCTTTTCCCTGTGAAATTTTTGCTTTGATTCCCTCTTAACTGTTACAAAACTATTAAGGAGGTCAGGGGAACTGAAAGAACAGAACAAAAGCAGTAATGAAAAAATTATTGAAACCACTTCAATGTGGCATTTCTTATATATAGTTAATTTTATCCTGCCCACACATATTTCATTGACATGCTGTTTTTCTAATAGAAGATAAATGTTAGTTATGAGATCTCAGCAAATGCTGTTGACTAGTAGTGCTCATCGAACCAAAATAAGGTGTGGGAGATTGTATCCTGGCTTGAAAAATAAGCAAGTGTAAGACGTAATACCTAAGGAGAAAGGCATATTTTCCCCTAGTAGCAACAGGCATCTCTTGCTGTGATTCTGTTTTTAATTAAAGATCACAGGACATTTCCTTATAATAAGCATTTCAAGGTCCTCTGTTGCAAAATAGGTGTTCTGTTCTTCATCTTGACTATCCAGGAACAATTGCGGCACCCTTTTTTTCCTAGTTACTGTAGAGCCTTGTCTGGAGAGTTTAAAGCGAAATGGTTCTCCTGGGGCTAGCAGTTAACCAGATACCTTTTGGTATTTGTTACACTTTGGCTCAGCATTTGCCAGTATCACAAACATTGCAACTTGTCCAACTACAGCTTTCTAAGGAACTTGTAGACTTGGAAGGTTCAGAGGTGATGTTTTCTCAACCAAACCTCGACGTGTGCTTTGAAGTGCCAACTTAATAAGTGAGTATGTTCTGTGTCTCTTGCAAGCACAGGCAGCTGCACAAAAAAACACAAACCTGACAAACTTAAGTCCCCTGCACACATTAAAGACAATCTCTATCCACCTTCAAGAGGCATGCCTTAAGGTCCTTCTCCACTGCCATTGGTTCCCAGTGCAACTGTCTAATATAAGTAAGACTTTGTCCCCATTATGTTGGAAAGGCTGTTGGAATTATGGCTCTTTTTGCATGCATGGTGGGCCTGCAACACAGTGTAAAACTCTGGGAAAAGATTTGTTTGCATAATAAGCTTGGAATTAAAGCCCAACCAATCCACAGCCCTATTAATGCTGGAAATTGACACAAACCCAGTGATCAAACACGAGGACCTACTGTTCTTATTGTTGAGAGCAGCATGACTGGCTGAATCAGAACAACCAGTGGAGACCTGGATTAATTGCCGTATTTTTCACTCTATAAGATACACTTTTCCCCTCCTAAAAAGTAAGGAGAAATGTGTGTGCATCTTATGGAGTGAATGCAGGCTGCACAGCTTTCGCTGAAGCCAGGAGAGCAAGAGGGATTGGTGCGCTCCCGCTGTGCTCAGGAGGCTTTGCGTTGCTTTCGCAGAGAGAGGGAGCTGCGCAGCGCACCTTCTGCAAAGCAGGAGGAGAAATGGAAGGGGCTCCGCTTCTCCTGCCGCTTGGCTGAAGGGGAACTGCGCAGAGAGGGAGAAAACATTTTTTTTCTTGTTCTCCTCTTCTAGAACTAGGTGCGTCTTACGGTTGGGTGCGTCTTATAGAGCGAAAAATACGGTATGTCTGAAGCATGAATTTCAGGCTAATCATGGAGCCTCTTGCTCCTTAATTGGCTGTGAATCAATTTTGATATGGCAAAAGTGGTCATCTGTACCCATCTATTCTTTGGTTGCTACATCTTCCAAGTTAACTGGACAGCATGGTATCTGAAAAGCTAGGCTTTCCAAAATATGACATTGACCAAGGGTTGATCTACAAACATCCACCAAAATTAGGTTGGAAAGTCTATTTGGAACTGTGCAATTTTGCAGTTTTAAATGGGGTGCATGTGTTTGTGTCACATTTTTAACATTCCTCCATGTAAAATAAACATTAGCTTTCTCCTTAATGTGCTAGTTTGTGCTGAGTGGGTGGTTTGATTGTTGTTGTTTCACATGGGTAAGCTTAAAAATTGCTGTCTCTCGACTGCAGCAGTTTAGTCCTAGAATTACTTATTTTGCTGGGTGTGTAGCTTAACTGTTTGGTATGAAGACTTGCGGTAAACGTTTTCACCGTGGTGTTGGCTTACCAAAACCTGCATGTGAATGTTGACTTACGTCATGTGCCAGATTGTCTTAGAGTCATGTTTCACTAATCCCGGCTTAAAATCAACCCTTTTATAACTCATTTTCCCACATCTCAGATGGAACTATCCCTTTCAGAAACAGGGGTGGGGAGCAACTAATGTTGTTTGCTCAGCCTGTTTGGCAGTTGTACTTTGGTATTTGGTATTATTTGTATAGGTTTTTGAACCAACATCAACTACATACAGAATTACAAAAGATGTAGCCAAACAGTTGCCCTGAATAATGATAATAATAAACCTCATGGCGTTTACAAAGGAGACAAAGAAAAAGCTGAGTATATGTATTATCTCCTTTTGGAATAATGGTATGACTTTCATGGTGAAATGTTTAATGTCCAGTAGAAGAGACCATTGATTTCTGTGCCCATGAGGAAGAAATATTATAAATGACCCTGCATAAATAATAAGCTAACAGCCTGTGATTTTAGCCCTATTAAAGCATTCACCTGAAAATGTGTTGAGGGAGGAGCAGAGCAGCAAGCACTAGCCCTGCTGCCAACATCCCTATCCCTTCAGGCTAAAGAATCAGACCTTCCTGCTCATTGGGTGGAAGAACTGAAACGGGATTCTTTGTGTGCTCAGCTGAATGCGTTTAGAATCCTCCGTGCTCTTCGGAACTCCAACCATGCAATGTTCCTGATTGCAGGAAGGCTTCTAATAGCATTACACCAAATGTCCTTAGAATACCCTTTCAGACCTTCCCGCTCAGCGTGGGAAGGTCCAGTGGAGCTGGCAGGGCAGGTACACGCAGGGATGTTGGGGGCGGAGGCCATTCATGCTCACTGCATGCTTTATTCCATCCCCACCCCCAATCTCCAAATAGGGCTTTTGCTTTGTGAAAAGTGCTAGTATGTGATAAGCATGCCTAAGGAAAGAACAGTGCAAAAACATAGTCTGATTCAAAATAAGACAGCTTTCTGTTGGTCTGTCTGGATTAGTATTGTCCACGCTGACTGGCCAAAGCTCTCTAGAGTTTTAGGCAGACAACATTTCCAGCCCTACTTGGAGATACTGGGTATTGAACCAGGGACTTTCTGCATGCAAAGCAGATGCTCTTTCACTGAGCTATGGCTCTTCTCCATGAGCATTAATATGTGTGGCCAAGGTGATGCACAGTGAGCACATATGTATATGTGAAAGGAAAAACAACAACTCTGAAGGTCAGCTTTGAAGGGAAGCAGCTTTTGGTATTTTCTAAATTGTAGGTCATTGTCTACAAGTTTTGAAATTTGGGTGGCTGTTAATTAATGCACAGATGAATGTGTTCTCCCAGAATACTGAGCTTTGTAGGCACCATGCATTGAGCACCAAGTGGAACAAGTTTAAAGAGGCTGAGCGGAAAAATGAATTTGTAACCACAGTCCTTTGGACAAGCTGCAAAAATGTACAATGAGCATGATGTATTGAACCCTTTAGATGAATTAATTCCACTTTGTTCTCAATGCATACCAACTGCAAAAGTCAGACAAATGGCCTTTTCTCCAAATTCCCATGGAAACATGCTTGGCATGACATTGCACTGTTTACCCTCACCCCCAAAAGGAGCTGTGGGGCGCCATGCCCAATTCCTTTTATTTTGGGCCTTTGAATATGCTGCAATGGTACATTATATATCTATCCATTGTGCCAAGCCCAGAATTCTTTAGGTGATGTTGAATACTTGACATTATTAATTCTTATTTACAGAGGAGCTGGTTCTATAGCATAAGCATGAATACAATGCCAGATTGATGTTCCTGACCGACATACAATTCCTGTGTAAAAGGAACTCGGCAAAATGGAGAATTCTTGCTCCAATATTCTGTGTGACATTATCAGTGCAGCAAATTGATAGAAAAGAGGAGGAGAAACAGTGATAAGCAATATTCACTTCTTCCTACAGTATTCTTATAGATTTCTTCTTGACACTCAGACAGCAATTGAGAAAGAAGAATAACTCATCATCTGTTGTATCCTGCCATTCCAAAGATATTATTTTGGGCTGCGTCCAAAGGATCAGTGCAATCACTCCAAGGATTTCTTCTTGCACAGTGAGGTATGCACAGTGGAGCATACAGGAAGGGGTTAACTCCTTTTCAGAAGGCAGGGTCATATGATAAGAAAAGGATTCCCCCCCCCCCCCTGGTTTCTAGGTGGAAGAGGAGAGAACCTCCCTGCAGTTGAGATCCTGCTCCTGTACTCTCCATTATTGGGTACAGGGACTCTTCTCTTTTGAGAAGCATAGTTATTTTTTCTTATTTTCTCCCTCAGGGAAGCCACAGACCCCCTTCCATCAGCTCTTAGTTAGAATTAGGTGGGGGAAACTTGCTTTCCCTCACATACTGAGAGGCAGGGAAGGTAGGCCCTGCAGTAGATTGAACACAACAGCTGTGGTAGCTGGGACTCTCTTGGGTCTCCCAGGTGTTGTGCCTCTGTTTTTAGCTTCCTGTTCCTCTTACTGCTTGGAAAGCAGCCTAAACGTCCTATAGGTTTCAACTGGGGATCATTGGATTCCTGCCTGGACCCTCACCCAAGACACAAAGCATCGGGACACAGACCAGCAAGCCAAGGCTTATCCATCCACAATCTCTTTCACAGAATATAAACCGTAGATCTAACAGAGGCTCTACATCCCTATTTGCCCACTCTTCAAGTTGAACCTGCCCTGGGTTAGCTTTTTATTCTGCACATAGGGTGTATTGAATTTGTGTGGTTTACTCCAGTAATACAGTCAGGACTTCCCACTACTTTCTGCAGCCTTTTCTCATCTTTTCCCTTACATTCTATTCTGTTGCTTAGGATTTATCAATTTCCTCATTGCAAATAGGCATGGGTTTTTTTCAGTTAAGTAGATACTGTATAGATATTCCTCTGGACAAGTTCTTACTGCTATTGAAGAGGCCAAGTCTGGTGACTGGAGGGAGTTTCCTGTCTCTTCCTGCCAGACAGGGGAAAATACTCCTCTTCTTCTTTTTGTTTGGTCATCTGACACTATGTCTGCTGAAGAGGCGTTCATTCTTTCCTGTATGCTGCTCTCTCCACTGACCAGAAGAACATTTCCATCCCCCCACTCTCCTACCCCAGCATGCCCCCTAAATCTGTTCTAGGGGGTTTCTCCAACTCTTCAAAGCAGATATGCAGACGGTACAGGGCATATGTGGGAGGGGGGGAGTCCAGTTATACAAGTGGAGATCTTTGTGCTGATGGGACATACTACCCATTTACCTTTTACCTTACTACTTGGGTACCACCCTCTGGAATAAAACATTTCCTGTGTTTTCTAATCGCTTGTTCCTTATTTTGCTGTAATCTCTATTACTGTAGTTAACATATAGTTCAAGGGAATGTTGCTCTCAGGCAGAGGTCGTCTCAGGCTCCCATTTGCTAAGTCGGACAAGCCTGTCCCCTTCGTGGCATCTTATTTGATCACCTGATAGCCTATTAACATATATTTTCAGGTGTCGTCCCCCCTAGTTTGAATTTATTCTTCTTTTCACATGCTCTCTTCTTTACTGTCCAGAATTCCCAGGCAGATTCTGTGTTTTCCTGTACAGTGGTACCTTGGGTTAAGTACTTAATTCGTTCCAGAGGTCCGTTCTTAACCTGAAACCGGTCTAAACCTGAAGCACCACTTTAGCTAATGGGGCCTCCTGCTGCTGCTGTGCTGCCGGAGCACGATTTCTGTTTTCATCCTGAAGCAAAGTTCTTAACCCGAAGCACTATCTCTGGGTTAGCAGAGTCTGTAACCTGAAGCGTATGTAACCTGAAGCGTATGTAACCCGAGGTACCACTGTAGATTATTTCTCTTACAGAGTAGATCTCTACACTTTAATGCAGTCATACATCTCCCATCGATGCCAGTCTGCATGAATCGAGATGCTGGAAAGCATCTAATTTTCAGCAGGCTATTGGAATGGGATGCATTATGGGTATAAACTTCCAAAATGTCCTCCCTATGCAACACAGCCTGACAATGAAGTCATAGCCTGTAGCTATTTTCACTTGTTCAGATGTGCTCCCCACCTCACTCTGCTAAAGGAAAGGTCCTGCGGTCTCACCTCTTCTCTCCCTTCACAGGAAGAAACTGATTAAAGAATCCCCACAAGCAGCGTTGCAATGTAATAGAAACTGCACTGGTCAGAGATTAGATTCCTGCAGCACTTTTTTTTTCTTGAAGGGGAAAAAATGTGAATTTGCAACCAAAAGACCCACAACAAAAAGGAGAATGAAAGCTCCATGGGACAGGGCCTGTCTCTCTTGCTTATGCTACTTGGTAAAGTGCCATGTGTATTGAAGGCACTAGAGTAAAATACATTTAATTTCATAACTATGAATTATATAAATTTATTGCGTGTAAGACAAATTCTTGGGTATTTCAGAGTGTATTTAAATTGCAAAGCCACACTCTTGTCGTATCTGAGTGAATTTTATGGAAGGACATTATACTGTGTAAGTTCCTTCATATTCTCTATTTCTTTCATACAATGCAGCCATTTCATAACCTTGCAGTTAAGATACTTTGTGTGTGTGGTATAGCATGTTCTGTGTTGGAGATTAGATCTTTTGCTTCCTCCAATGCCTCCCCAAGGAGGCAAATTGCTTACTTTTCTTGGTAACTTTGCTCTATGGTCTTTGACCGCAATAAAGATTGGTTGATACATTTATATACCATTTTTATCTTCCAAGGATCTCAAGGTGTGGTGTATATGATTCTCCTCCCCATTTTATCCTCACAACAACTCTGTGGCTAGGTTAGGCTAAGAGATGGTGAGTGGCCCAAGGTCACCCAATGAGCTTGTTAGGAACTGTAATTCTGGGACAGGTCTCTTAACAACTCTTAGCACCCTTAACAATTTGCTTATTTGCAAATTGCTTACCTTTCTTTGTAACTTTGCTCTCTGGTCTTTGACCACAATAAAGATTGATTTATACATTTATATACCATTTTTATCTTCCAAAGCAGTATTCTTTGACTGCTTTAAATGTGTGGTGGAGATGTGAGGTGAAACTTTATCTGTGATCCCTGCTGGATCCTGTGTCGTGGCCACACATTATGATAACACTCTCTCCGCCAGTTTTACCTATGGTGTTTATTATTTATTTATTTATTTATTTATTAGATTTATTTTTTGTTCTGTCCTGCTTTTAAGTATCTCAGGGAGGTATTCATACTGTTTCACCCATCTGTTTTATTTGCACAGCAATCCTGTGAGGATAGGCCAAGAGATCTTGAGTGGCTAAAGATCAGCCAGTGGGTGAGCTTAATAGTGAAGAAGAAATTTGAACCCGAGTATCCCTGTTCTCAGTCTGACGCTGTAACTACTACACTGGTTCTCCCCCTTCCCTCTTATTTGACAGCAGTAAGCCTATTTCCCGATCTTCTGCCTTACATAAGCCTGATTTTAAAATAATGCGTAACTGTGTAATCTACTGCAATCTTATGTGCTATTAAAACAGTTGTTGTAACATAAATTAATTAAAGATATTAATGTCTTTAAAACCAGGGTTGGTATCTGCAGATTGATAAAGCCTGCCTTGTTATGTGCCGTTCTGTTATGTACATACTTCTTAGACCACCCACTTTTTTTTTTTGTCTGGCATCATCTGAATGCAGGTCACTTGACTAAAAAAAGAAAATAGTGATAGCAAAGCCAATTTTAGCAAAAAGATTGAGGTTTGTTGAATGAGGAAAATGAAGCCAGTTTAGTAGGTGAATAACTTCTGTATAAGATATTTTTTGTGCCACTTAAATAAGACCTCTGAGGGATGTGCTTCCTATAATTAAATACTAAATTGTGTCATCACCAGGTTCCCCTCCACAAAGCCCTGCAGTTAAAATGAAACCCAGGGCATTTGCTGACAGTTTTGTTAATAGGGATATCTAGGTTCTATACCTTTCAATATAGTGAAAGATTTAAGTGCCTGTTGAATTACTAACACACCTTGAAGGTTATATTGATTTCAAGTTGACTTGTGGGCTGTTGTAGAGAAATCTATGGGAGGACTGCTTACATGGTGTCCATAGGAATTTTAGTGCTTATTTCAGGAGTGTCTAAAGAAACATTCACTGCTTGTGTGGGAGGGGGGAGGAAAAGCTGTGCTAACAGTTTTACAAGTAATATTGCAGCTTTCTTTAGTGAAAGGTGAAAGGAACCCCTACTGGAGGATTTAAGGATAATTGGCACCTGTTATCACTCTCACTCTCTCCTTTCTTTATAGGCTAGCGTAAATCCCGCTATGTAAGACAACTCTCCCACGGCTACAATTACAGCGTTGTAATGTATACTTGTTAAATGGCTTGCACATATTAATGTGAGATATCTTAGATGCACAATATACATGAAAAACAAATGTGTGTGGTGTTTTTTTGTAATGGAAAGTACCCTTGAAAGGTTGTGGTGATGGGTGGAAAAGTGGTGGTACAAGTCCTATTGTGTTTGTGGATAATCCTAGATAAATGGCAAAGTTGCAGCCAAAACCTCCCCACTTCCAAAACAGCAGCAGCAGTAGCAACAACAACAAAAACCACCCCTGTGTTTTCCTTGTGAAGAAGTTCCAAAAGCATGTTTATAAGAATCCCAGAATTCTGGAATCCCGTGGGAGGGGGGGACATAAAGGTACATTTAGGATTAAAAGGATTAGTAGGAGAAAGCAAACAAACATCCTTACCAGTCTTCCACTCAAAACCTTTTACTGTATCTGCTTTTCATTTTGGAAGAAAAAACACTTTTTGGGGTTTCATCACCAGCATCTGTGTGTAACATATAACTTGGTCCTTAAATATATACCGTAACTTCTCTCCTTGCATGAGAGGCTCAACCAAGTATATTCTCCCTTTGCCCACACTCTTTGGCAGTGTTCCTGTCCAAGCCCCACTTATGTGAGCAGAGGTTGTATGGCAGCATATCTGGTGGGCTGCTTTCCTTGTCAGTTGCTACATATTTGATAGGTTTGCAGGATTAAGCAAATAAAATGAGATTTGTTTTGCAGTTAATTAATAGATCATGTTACACGTTCCATGTAACAGGAAAGTGCAGTGGAATAAGCTTCTGATAAAATTCCTAGATGGGAAAAGAGAGGCGTTCTCTTACTCTAGCCCCACTTTCCCGCTTAAGGGGCTTTAATTGGGATTTGAATTAAAATGAGCTAAACATTGCAAACATGACTATAGAACACCTGTGAGAGGGTCAGATGGTATGGCATAATGTATTTCTGACCCCAAACCATTGTCTGGAAAAATAATTCAGAGGTTGGCCATCCCAGATTTATACTGTAGTCCTTGCCTTTAAGTTTCACCATTTTTTTCTCCTCCCTCTTATATATGATGATGCTTGTAAATATTAGGGAGCATTTGTTAGGCCCATTTTAATCATGGGTATACATTGAAGACCGTAACTGGCCACTGTTTTATCTGCCTTTTCTAAATTCAGCTGTAGAGTCCTTTTCTTATTTATTGATAATAAATAAATACAGCACTTTTCTCTGTCATGTGATAGGGAAGCTTTTGAGCAGAAGGCATTACAGCTAGCCCTAGAAAGTGTGTAATCTTCATTTGATACAACGGTATAGAGATAATTCCAATCGGGATTGATGCTGCAAGGACAAATAATGCTTGCGCAATCCGCTTATGGTATTCCCAGACATGGATGAAAACTACTAATGGAATAAAGAAGGATCCAGATAATTATCTCAGCTGCATTAACTATCCATCCTTTCAGTAAGTTACTCTTGCTTTTGACACAGTTTCCACAGTCTGGAGTGCTAAACCTGCCTAGATACTTTCAAAATGTAACTGGTTATCTCTTTTTTGAATCATGGAATGGTATTTCAGGAATTGTATTTCTCTTTTGCGTGTTCAGAAACCTCCACGACTATCTGACCCCTCTGATGCTGTCACCTACAAGCCACCCTGTCTCCTGCTGCAGTTAACCATTTATTTGCAGGGGGTTTTTCTACTTCTGTGTGCTTATGATGTTTGCCGCCTTTCTCTCTTATAGAATCATAGACCATAGACTTGGAAGGGACGCTGAGGCACATATAGTCCAACCCTCTGCAATGCAGGAATGTGCAACTGTCCCTTACTGGGATTTAACCTGCAATCTTGGCATTATCAGCAGCACACTCTAACCAACTGAGCTATCTTACTAGTTATGTCTCAGTTTGTAAGGAAGGGTAAAAGTGTAGGAAGTAGGAACTGCATGGTATTTTCTAAAGAGTGGCAGATTCAAGTTTACTAAATATATGGGTTCAAACCTCCCACTCAACAATTAGCTCAGTTCAGTTAACATGAACTTGGCCTGCTCCAATCTTTTAGCCTAACCTACCTCACAAGCTAGGGCTGTACACCATACAAGGGGTACACCATCCATGCCATCCTGTGTTCCTTTAGGGAAAGTTTAGTATAAAAATAAATAATAATAATAATAATAATAATAATACTGTATCTTTAAAACTGTGTACTAAGGGAATTGTCATGCATCTAATCATAGACTTGCTAGCTAAGATTATAGTTTCCTGCTTTTCACCTAAGGTTCAAGTGCCCTGGTATTGGGATACACAAAGAGAGAAGCAGATAATGGCCTAGTTTGCACGGCATAGTAAACAAAACTAAAACTTAGTGGGATTTTGTGAATGTATGGGCTCTCGGAGAGGATCTGCTGGCCACTTTGCTCCTCCCTTCTCCTTTCTGCTGCCATCCTGTGCTGAGACATGAAGGTTTGTTTTTGGTTACAGCTCATAGTTACTGAAGAGAGAGCTTAGCCGCAAGTCCCGGTGTGCATAGCACACTAAGCCAAACCTTGGCTCAGCGCACTGCAGTGTGGGAGCAAAAGGACCAGGGTTGCACACTTCTCTCCGGGAGTATGTGTAGTCCAGGAGTAAGTTATAGTTTGACTTACCGTGTGATATGAGCCAGGCCAATGAGACCCACAGATCATTTGACTATGCAGACAAAAGCTGATTTACACCCTTTAACAATTTAAGGTTGCAGTCCTTTGAAAAGGTACATGAGAATAAGTCCCTTTGGAGAATACGTGCATAGAATAGGCTGCATGGTGACTGGAATTCACAACTGCTGAGAGTCTGTCTAATAATATGTCATTTCTGGCTTCTCTAGAGACTCAGCATCCCGCAATCAATCCGTGCACATTTACTCTTAAAAACCCTTTTTGTAGATAACTTTGGGTGCAGAAACCCATATTGGGCATCTCTAATTAAAATGTGACCTGGGAGAGATCTAAATACAAATGCTGCATTAGAACTGCACGCAGCAGAACTGTCATAAACCTTTATGAATGTGACTTAATCCACAACTGTCCTTTAGGTTTGGAGACCTAGCATTCAGAAAAGAACAAATGATTGTGAATGCATCAAAGGGGGTCGATTTAATAGGCAAAATCTGTATCTTGTCCCACTTTGCAATGGGAAGCAAAGTTACAGCTGAATTATGCTGGGCATGTATAGCCAGAAGTGACTCATGGTTGTAAGGGAAACAGAAGTCTGGCCTCCTTCCATGTGGCTCTGCTTCCCTATTCATGCTGGTGGGTTTGGGGGAGGTGGGTTTTTCTATGTGGAGGCAGAATTTCTACCCAGAACCACACATTACTGGCAGTGAGATCATTACAGAATATAAAACAGAGGGAAGGAATCGTTTCAACCCACCAGTATGATATAATGGAAATGACGTTGGCGTTCGGATCCTGTGTTCACCCATGAAGCTCATACCTTTCTCTCCCTCCCCTGCCACTTTGGTTGCTCTGCTCCCTGTTCTGCCCCAAGCTTACCAAATGGTGTTGGGAAGGGTTTCCTTTTTATTGTTTGTTTTGTTTTTCAGTGCAGTACATTTGCTGCCATGTTACTTACAAGGAAGAGTAATAAACCCATTCCTGACACTGCTTGGTGAGTGTGGAGGAGAGAATGGTGGGCAGATGCTGAGCTTACCCCGTTCTCTCCCCACCGACCCACCCAACCAACCTGGTGATGTTGGGAAGAGCAGGGGCTCTGTTTTGTTCCTCTGATTTCTTGGAAACGGTCAGTCCAGGAGTGGGAGCAGAGTAGCTGAGAGCCAGCTCCAGTCATGAGTTCTCACTCCCATCTTCATTTTTCAGAGCATTGGTGGGCCCCAGATGGGAGTCCAGAGGCACCTTGGGCAAACACAGACGGTTGTGGCATCTATGTCCTGGCTTCCTGCAACAAAGTAATTTCTCTCGCATTTTTAAATGGGATGTTGCCACCTGCCTTTCCTACTCATTTGGGTGATGCTTGAGCTGGCATGGCCCTAGACCTCTGCCACAAAGCCCAGGGCTAACAGTATCACTGCTCTTCCCTCTTCCAACCCACCCCCACCCCCATGTACTGGATTTATGAATCTAATTGTTTCGTTTCTCTTTTGCTGCAACCAACACATGATTTTGACCTGAGGGTCAATCTCTGCATCCTCCTTACATGAGCAAAGAATGAACAAATATTTCCCTAACAAAAGCTATTTATCAAAAAGTGAGAGCATGGCACAAACATACTGGAGGACTGTGCCAATGTCCAAAATATTTCTGCTTAACAATTAATCTGAATGAGCTCTTGTATAAAACCAGAGAAAGCAATATAAAATACATCCAGATGGGATGAATAAAAAGGCTGGCAGAATTATGATTGTGAATTCGTACAAGACAGCTTCCAGCAGAGATCCTATTTGTACTCGGTAAATCTCAGAAATATATTAGTAGACATACTAGCAGGGATAAAAAGACAAGGTACCTGGAATTTGGTATTAGTGGGATAGATATAGAAATGGTAGCGATGTCATTAACCTGGAGTGGCTTGTCAAAACCAACATGTAATTTTATTTCAGGCCTAGCTTCATTGGTTTCCTTGGCTATATTCCTGAGCTCATTTATGCATCCATGGTTCCATTTCCAGAGAAGTAGCCGTTTTAGTCAGTCGCAACAAGGACAAAAAACCCCATCTTGTGTCATCTTACAAATGTAATGAGTCTATCATGGCATTAGCATTTGTGGACCAGTGCCTTTATCAGGCATACAAAGTGAAATTCTAAATTGGCCAGTTTATATTCACAGTGGGATGCAGTGGATTGTTAATCTCTAAGATGCTGCAGGACTTTTGTCATTCTAATAGAAGACAATAGAACACAAGAGTTTATAGTTGGACTGGAATACTTGTTTTAAATAAATGCTGACCTATCTTACACACTTGGTTGTGTGAAACACTTACCTTAAGCTTTTTTTTTTTTACTAGAAACTGCTCATGTTTTGTATGCTATTTTTCAGGCTAAGAAAAGTAGGATTTTAGAAATGTTGGGGAGATTTTTCAAGCTATAGGAAAATTCTCATAAGGGTTGTCATAAAACTGTACAAAACACAGAGTACCAGCATCTATACATACTACCTGTTCACCCTTTTTTTAATAGTGCTGAGCTTAAACATTTTAAACATCTTATTATATAACATTTCTAGATGCAGCTAATCTGGATATACAGTTTGAGGCATTTGGGGATATGTATCATAGTCTGAAAGTGCTAATTTTAGTGTTCTATAAATGTGCTTCCTAATCTGTGGCAATGAAACATTTGACCTGACTACTTCCATGTGAGAATGGGAAGTATCAGTTTCTTTTCTAGTCAGGCGGTTGGAATCGCATGCATGAAATCACGTGAATTCCTGCAGGACTTCATAATTGGATGAAGTCTTAAGATACCTAAGATTCAAAGGGAATGGATTGCATGGCTATGAGCTGGGAGATGGGTGGGTTATTGTTCCTGTTGTTGCTTTTGCTTCTAGGTCTGTCATAGGTTTGGCCTTACTCTCTCACTTTATCTGCAGAACAAAGCAAAACCTTTTAATGTATCTTATCCAAATAAATGTGACCCTTATAAAGGAGCTGTGGGTTGTATCCAGTGATAACCCTACTCAGAGCATACGCATTGAAACGGATGGATATGATTAACTTAGGTCCATTAATTTTAATGGCTTTACTTTGTTGAACTTAATTGGAAACAGCCCATTGTGCTAAACTTGCCACCTGTTTTGAGACCCAGAATCCATCTTCTGTTTTAGGCAACTTTTAATAAAAACCCTCTTTCTAATGCATTGTTTTGGTTACCTTATGCAATTTGGCAGCATCAGGGTTGTTTGTTTGTTTGCTTGCTTGCTTGCTTTTCTTGTATTTACTGAAAGCAGGGATGGGGAAATGCACCTAATTGTGGTACCCTGAAATCACCACAACACCTGCATAGGCTGGTCAGTTGCAGCACCCAGATGTCTGTGCCTTTTAGACATATATTTAGTGCGCTGTTTGATTAGGATTCATTCTGTATCTGAAATAGAGATGACACTTACTGGATTAGAAGAAGCTGTGTGCTGAATATCATGGTCAGCAGAAACAACACAAGGCCTCTGGGGAAAGCAAATGGGGGGATATCCTCAGAGGAATGATAAAAGCTTATAGGACTCCCTAGAGGGAGGCATTAGTGTCTGGTTGTGGCAAGGTTTTGCTGAGGCACTTTGACAGCAAGGACTCTTTATAGCCAACTAGATCTCCTGCAACAAGGCTATTGATTTTAGATGCAGCCCGCTTTGTGGTAGCTGTCCTGTTGGACAGCTGTTACTTGAAAGCCTCTGTTAACTTTCAGTTCACTCCAAGGTTATGGTAAACAAGCTTATTATTGTGGCTTTGTAAAACATAGAGGGATTAAGGTACATAAAGAGATAGTTATAGGTTGCAGAAAAACCTTCAGTTGGCAGAGGTACAGCATGTGAATTTCAGGTGTTTTGCAGGATTTATTTGTTGTTTCTGTTTACAACCTTGTCTTTGCACTACTCACAAGTACAACCTTGCAGATGTTTGTGGCCTGGCACTGTGAATGGACACGTCTTGTAGGGACTTACCAGTGAACTGGTACCACGCATCTGATACTTGGAAGACAACACTATCAGCTTTATGCTCAATGAGGGCTCTTCCCATCTCTGTAATTCTAACAGCATTTTTTTGTCTGCCACTCCCCTTTTCTTAATGACATTGTTTTTGGTTGCTTTTCTGTATGTGTATGCAGAAAGCCTACAGAAACTATTAATTCAAAAGAGTAAAACAGATTCATTCCAGGCAGTGCTGTCAGATTTGCAGGGGAAACTAATTGGGAATACAAATAACTAGTTTTGCCTAAATTTAGTTTTTATAATAACAAGGGGATGGGAGCTAAAAGTTGCAGGGCAAAAACCTCTATACAGGAGTTGTTATTGTTAAAAGTAAAGAAGATTATTTGTTCTTCTAGAATCATAGAATCTTAGGGTTGGAAGGGACCCCAGTTTCATCTAGTCCAACCCCCTGCAATGCATCTAAAGCATCGATGACAGAAGCTGCTTGTGCATAATTCTTTGACTTGTCATGCTGCTTTCTGTAACCTTGACTGCAAATTATAGTGCCTTCATACTAGTGAACTACCTTCCCCAATATTGACTTGGGTTTTATTCTAGGTGATTGGCAAACATTGTGCCACAGCAGCATATAATCCACTAGCAGCATACTATATTGAATCTGCATGTAATCAATGTAGAGAGCCAAGCTTGCAGGGAAGTACCACTGTTTTCCACTTGATTTAAAACAAAGATACAACTGGTTCTTCCACCCCTAGGATGATGCATATCCTGCCAGGTTTAGAGGAGGTTTACCCATTTCTGAAAGAGCATCACCTGCCAGTTGCCTCTGTGGCAACACATCTGTTCTTCACCAACTCTTTAGACATAATGTCTAAGAGACATGGTCAGGCCTATTACCTTAATAAAGAGAATGATTTGACAAGTTCCGTGGTTCCTTCTACTACAGATGACAGTCTTCTAGATACAATAACACAGATTTGTTGGGGACTCACAGGCATAATCCACCCCAGCTCCCAAATCCTGTAACATGTCTGAAGTGGTCTAAAAGAGACTGGACATCTGTGATTAATATTTTGTATGATTTTGCTTGTTTTTGCTAATTACTAGCTTCCTGGGCTGTTTTGAAGATCAGGAAAGTATTGCTATGGGATGAAAGGCTTAAAGAACTTCACCAGAACAGCACTTTCTGCAGTCTTCAACTTAAAAAACCCCCAATATGAATAAATTATATTTACGGTACTTATCTGCTGACACACATTTAGCTTAACTCAGTGTTGGGCTCCATCCTGACGAAACACAATTTCCCCAATCTGCATTTGCTGAAATGTAGGGACTCATTTGCACAGGAGGGTTAGCAGAGATAGTGGTGCTTAACCTCTTCTATTCCTGTCAATTATCTATTGTAAATCCACCCATTAGACATTTCCCCAGCTGGACTTAATTCTGGTCTAGGAGCCTTGCTATTGATCAATACAGAAACCCAGGGTGCATTTGCAGGGAAGCATTGGTGGGTAAGGAAAAGTAAGGAAACACCATCCTTTCATCTGTTGACTCTCCTTTATGAGGGAAACAAGTCTGGCTCCAGCATCAGGTTCATTGTGAGAGACACATAGAGATGTCCATCCCTTTGATGTCCTTGCTCTAAAGTCTCTGACTTGCAAGTAGCAAATTGTAAGGAAGAGGACAGGGTTGGGGTTCACATAGCTGAGCTGATCACAATGCTGAAATGAGCACATACTGCCATCCTAGGCTATGGAAAGGTAGCACAGTGTCTCAGTATTTTGGATGGCACAGAAATGCAAATCCATGACTAAATGGGAGCAATATCATACATATGTTACCTGAGCTGTTAGCATCTGTCTACAGCTGTCTGCACTCTGATTTGGGCATTGAAGCTCATAATTGCAAGTTTAGGAAGCTGCCTTTTCATCTCTTCTCCCCCAATCCTGGAATGCCTTTGGTCTCCAAATTCCTCAGCCATTCCGATTTGCCAAGTGGATGGACAGGAAAGAAGGGAAGGCTTAAGTGCATGGAGTGTGAGCATCAGATGTGCTGTAGAAGCTTCCTTAGTTCCCAAAATGAATGCCCCACTCCACCCAGAAACACTTTCATGCTGTCTTTGGTTTCTAAACATACAACACTTAGGCCAAAGAATTTAAAATAGTTCTCTCTACTTAAAAACTTTAAATACTGACACACTGGCTCTTCCATTTAATGCCTCCTCCCTTAGGTTTTGTGGTTTGATTCGAGGTTGGGGTGGAGGCAGTGGCCATTAAAACTCTGATGGCGGTGTTTTGTTTTAAAGACCGTATTTTGAGACATCATGTTCTTGTTTGGCTGGAGGCTGAAATACCAGTTGAGGTTTTCTGTTTGTGAAGCAGGTTTGCATTTTGGAAGTTAGTGTTCACAGCAGGCGGGGAAGAAACAATGTGGGGGGGGGGTGACACTGCTTTGGTGCTAGTGCAACCTATTTATTTAGTGCATATAAGTCCTGCAAGTTTTCAGTGATTTACTCCCATGAGGAAACAGGCGTTCTCTTGAAAGTGGGGAGATGAAACATTCCTTGCAGTTTCAGACTGCTTTTGGGACTTTCCTGCTGGTTTTGCTTAGGTAGTTGTTCCCTTCCAAACAATCTCTTGCTGCACTGCCTCCGACACGACCTGTTAACATACCCCCAAAGCTCCTTGCAGCCTTCTATATTTATTGGAAATGCTTATTATAGCATGTGGGTTACAGTAGTTACCCCACTGTAGTGCTGCCAAGAAGCTTTCCTTTGCTGCAAAGGAATCTTATTGCACAATGACTTCAACACATTTTCCTATCTATGATTAATCTGTAAGTGGAAAGTTTCCCTCTCATGAAACTAATAGCAAATGTTCACAGAAATTCTGTGAGTTGGCCTATTTGAGTTGACCTATTAACGAAAGCAAAGTGAAGAAGAGGCAGAAATGCATTCAGCTCCTCTAGGTTTGATTGGTAATAAGAGCCCGCATTTACTGCACCCATGCCATTATTTCCTCTTGCTCTTGTTAATTTCCATAGAGTTCGTTTTTATTAGAAGGCCTGCTTTCATGCTTGTTTATAATCCCTTCCAACTGTTCTTCTCTCTTGTCTTTCCCCACCCCTTGTAAAATCCATTTCCATAATGCTACTGGGTATTACACAGATTTGCAGAAGCTCTTAATGCTGATGATGTGGGTGAGAATTTGCATGCCCACTTGGTACATATTTAGACTCAGAATTAACGCAAATGGCTATATTTCTTACTCTTGCCAATAAAATATCCTGAACAAAGGAAAAATCAGAAATCATAATGGAGCTCATTTATTGATTTGCAAACTCTAAGCACCACAGAGACATTATGTCCCTGGACTTCTTGGTGCAGAAAAGTTAATCACTCCAAATTGCTAAGACTTTTATTATCTTGGCCAAGTTCCAGGGAGCTACTACTTTTAGGTGTGTCCTTGTGTACAACTAGAGGTTTTTTTCCCCTGTTTTATTTGGACAGCAAACATTAATGTGCTTTTAAGGCTTTCCTGAGTTTCAAAAGCAGCTTGCTACACTAACAGAGCTGCTTTTTAAGGAATCCAGATAAAAGTCCTGTTTTTTCTGATTTTAAGAAATACAGATTCAAAGCCACGTGGGCATGTGTAGCTAATTTTGTGGTTCTCTAGATTATGTGTGGGGTTTTTTTTTTGCTTATTCTGTAACATAAAGTTACTCTTGCAAACTATTTCACAGATTTGGTTGGCTCAGACAGCTACAGCTTAAAAGGTGTTGGCATCTATCAGCTTGAACAGTTTTTTTGTTTTGCTATATAACTTCAGTTATTTGTCCTGATGAAATATGTAAAGTGGGGTAAAGGAAGAGCAGGGTCAACCCTTGCTGTTGTGCAGTACCCTCCATCCCCCCAAACCCCTCAAGTTTGACCTTCAGAGCATTTGAACTTGGATTCCTCTAATCTTGTTATTGAGCTTTTGAAGAAGCTTTTTCAAATGCTTCTCCAAATGCCCAAGGACTAAAAATGACTCATTTATTGAAACCTTAACATTGCATAACTTTAGTGAGTTCTTTTTGGGGAGCAGAAAGTGCCAAATATTTGAGAAAAAGAAAAGTGTTACCTTAATTCTACCCTAGGTGTTACCTTAATTCTACTTCCATATGAAAGTTTATTTCATATTTAACCTGGAATCTGAAAGCACAAATGATATGAGAAATGTTATTTAAAAGTTTAGGTTTTTTTAAAATGTGTTTTATAAACACACACAGCTGCAGTCAATATTGATGCAAATTTTGAAAAGACTATTGTAATCAGTTAGGAGTGCTCTTTGTTCAGATGAAGGAGTGCTTCACCTAATGAGACTGTCTGATTTCCTACATGACTTTTGCTGTTATATAGGAAATTTATGTGCATGCTGTCAGTATAATGAGCACACGTCTCTCTCACTTCAGTGCAAACAGCAGAAAACCCTTTGTGTGCTAATTGTATGTGACAGGGAATGTATAACTTCCTACACAAAAGCAATATCAGCATGCATGCATATGTGTGTGTTTGTGTACACACACACACACACACACACCTTATCTCTTGCCCTTCTACTGCCTATGTACTACTGAGGGGGCTATCAACAATTAAAAATCACAATATCATGCCTAAAATATACATTTAGATAAAAAATACAATAAAAATACAACAAAGGCAGGGACTGCCGATAAAACACAACCTCTGAATAAAACACCAGGCATTTAGCTGGCAAAAGCCTTCCAGAATAGAAGTGTCTTCACCAATCAGAAAGTATAACAACTTCCGCCTTGTGCGAAATGGCCCTGAGATGGTGGCTCTGCAGTTACTTGCGCTACTGAATTCTAGCCAGAGGCTTATGTGTCTGATGAGACAGATGTTCCCATAGAATAAATCCATAGTTGTACAAGAAACTTGGTTATATCAAGGCTCTGTGGTTTCTTTCCTCCTTGGATATATTCAGATTCTGGCAAAACAATCTTTTAAAGTTGGCTGTGGCATCTACTGATCTTATTGGTGAAAAATTATATTGGTGAGTTTCATTAATTTTCCGTGCTTCAGTCGCACATTTGTACATGATAAAACCTAGCTAGCTTAAAACCTGTAAATTGTAAAATAATTTGTATTTGTATAGATGGGATTATTTGTCAATATTGCTGACCTTTATATATTGCAGTTATTTATTTATTTTTACAGAATTAAACTGGTCTTACTGTCAGAAAGTTCTTCCGAATGTTTCGTCAGAATCTCATTTTCCTGTAATTTGGATCCATGGGTTCAGTTCCTACTCTCTGGAGCAGTAGAAAAGCTTGCTTCATTTTTCACATGACAGCCCTTCAGATATTTGAAGGTGGCTATCATGCCACCTCCCAGTCTTTTTCTTCTCCAGATATCCAGCTCCCTCAACAGTTCCTCATATGGCTTGGTTTCCACACCCTTCACCATCTTGGTCACCCTCCTCTGAGCATGTTCCAGCTTGTCAATATTCTTTTCAATTTGTGGTGCCCAGAGCTGGCCACAGAACTCCAGGTGGGGGTCTGACCAAGGTACTATTACTTCCACTGATATGGGCACTATACTCATGTTGACTCATGTTGCAAGTTCACCGGAGTTTAAACAGGATTTGTGTAAGCAAGGAAGGCTCCTCTTGTAGCCATTCTTCAGTGAAGCAGGGCAATATGAGGACTTGTTTTGAGACAAGTTTCTAATAGTTCACCATCTTATACTGGGACATGGAAACAGGACTTTTTTGCATGATTGTCACAGACGACAAAATACAGTGAAAGCAGGATTTATGGGCTTAACAAAACAGAACACAAAGTACAGGATACTGTTCATAGAGGAACAAAGGGGGAAATACAATTACGTGCTGGTGATGGTAACATAACTAACAGATGCTTGCCAGTTGAAAACTAAAAGCTTCCAGTCAATTATGCATGCAGTGCATAGTTGCCCACAAAGACCATCTGAAGCTGGGGGGGGGGGGAGTAGCTGCACCTAGTGGATTGGCCAAATCTCAGTGAAGCATAGAAAACACGGTTCTTTTCTATCTCAAGCCCTTTAGGGATTTTAGCACCTTCTTATGATGGTACTGGGTCAACTGTTTGGGCCAAATGTTTTTCTGTGCTAGCAAATTTTAAGACTTTTGGGTACTGTAAAATGTAAAAATTTAAACTCTGTTTTGTATCCCAAATATCATTTCTTGATCATGCACCAACTGTAGTCTTCCATCTGGCTTCAAGAGCAGTTTATACCAAGCAGGTTTGCAAAGTCCATGCTTAAAGCATGGAAGGAGAAAGTAGGCAAACTGTCCCCAACCCCATCCCCACAGACCCCCCCCCCTGGCTCATCACCCACTGTTCCATCACGCAGCCCAAAACTTCCAAATAAAAGCTTGGCAAGCCAAAGGCCTATACCGCCTAACACACTTCTATAAAAATAACAAACCCATATCAACACAAGAAATACAAGACAAACTAGGGGACACCCAAATACCCTAGCTAACACACCACCAACTACACGTCTTCCTTAACAACCCAGCAGTAAAACCAGCAGTCACTAGGCTCTTGACCACCTTTGAAAACCTTCTCCTGGCAGCAGAGGGACACAGCAAGGGGATGGTATCCACAATATACACAATGCTGCTTCACAATCCCACAACCCCCCTCAACACATTCAAAAAAACAATGGGAGCATGACATAGGCTACGAAATAAATCCTACCCAATGGACTAAAATGTGGTCTAAACCTCCCTTTAAATCCATCTCAGCCAAATGTAGGGAACTCTCTTTGAATCTTACTTATAGATAGCACCTAACACCATGGAAATTGGCACTGACTGGTATTGGTGTTCCTCATTTTGGTGAGGAACCTCACCAAAATCCTGGAGAGGCTGCACCTCCACAGGCATGTAGCTCCACATGTAGTGGGATTGCCCCCAAATCCAACCCTTTTGGATGGCAGTCCTACAAGAAATACGCAAAATAACAAGGCACCCCAGAAGTGGCCCTATTGAATATTTTCCAAGTCGCTCACTCACACTATAAAGAGCTTATAACCCACCTACTCTCAGCAACCAGAAGCACTGTAGCTAGACACTGGAGAGACCTGTCAGGAGTGAACCTGGACCACTAGTACCAAATTGTACGTGAAACAGCATCACTAGAAAAGCTAACCAACAGACTGAAACTGACACAGAGACAAATAAAGGAGGAAGCCTTCACCCTGGTGTGGCTCCCCTTTCTTACACATGAATCCGGACAAGACAACAACAAGAATCCACTGACAGCATACGAATCAATATGGCTAGCTTGGCCCAACCACCCCTCCCCCTCCTCACACACAAAAACACATCTCACTGCAGTCAACTAAAGGCAACCAAGCATGCCCTGAGCTCCCCGCTCAACATTCTCTCACTGCCCATGAAAACTAATACATGAATAGAAAGAGAACCCACCCAAGTGACATGACACAAAAAACCTCACACATGCCCTAAGTAAAAGAATGCAAGTTTACCACCCCTTCTCTCTCCGCACCACTCTTCTACCCCAACCTTATGCTGCATGCAACATTTGTGCTTCACATTGAATGAAACTAATCTGTAGAAAAGATTCTACAACCTGAAAATAGAGACAATGCATGTACTTTTGTAACCTAAGATAATCCTTAATAAAAAATTATTGATTGATTGATTGGGTTTATTTAACAAGAATAATATTATACAAACAAGTATCCCAAGTTTTCTCCTGTCATTTGTATATCACAAAAATAGCGTAATAAATATGGAAAAATATATGCAACATATGTTTTGTTATTAGTGGTCAATGTACAGATATACAGGATCTGATATCATCCTTTATGACTTCCTGACACCACTGGTGGAGGAAGGGGTGTGTGGTGGGTGCAGTCCACCCCGGGTGCCATCCCTGAGGGGGGTGACATCGCCAGTCCGCCCCCCCCCCCCGATGCTCGCAGATCAGATGCCTAGCCCTGTTCCTGGGTGCACTGCATGTGCGCCACTCTGGGTGCCAGAGTAGCTAGCTCCGCCTCTGTCTGACACTGGCCAACTTTGCTTTGTTGTGGAATAATTATGGTGTTTTGCTACAGAAGCATTTCCATATTGTGTGCAAGTTGCTTCTAGCATCACTTATAAACTCAGAATAAAGCATAATTTACTGCCCATCAAGATTGGAATGGTTATGGAAAAAAGAGAAAATATAAACTTGCAAACCTGTCTATGAATTTTGTCGGTTATGATTGTTACTTGTATGCCAAAGAATGCTAATTTCAAATCTTTATGTTTTCTCTTTCTGGCTAATTTGAAACTGCTTGGAAGACTCAAGTATCTTAGATGCTGTAGCTGATTGGTAGGATCAGTATAATTACTGAACTTTTAAATTTACCTCTGCATTACCAAGAATTCAGATGGCACTGAATTATTAATCTGAGAGTATATACAAGTACTGAAATATTTTTTTGTGTGAGGGGGAATTATATCTGTTTAATACTTTCTAGTGTATGTTGATTAAGAGATTTTTTGAAATGATTGAATTGCACTTTTTGCTCGTGGGAAATCGCAATTATAGATAAGTTGCAAAGGGAAGAATTTTTGCTTCTTTGAAAACCTTCCTTCTATTTTTAATAGTTGTCTGGTGAATTCATTAGTCTGCAGGATGCCAAGTGGTGTGCAGTAGTTTGCAAAAATAAAAATGCTTTCTGATCTGTACAGTAGCTTTTAAATAGAAGATTAGCAAGAATTTTAATTTTACATTAGTTAAGGAGCAGCTGAGAAGTGAGACATTTAAACAAGTCACAAATGTCAGCTCCTCATTTTAAAACTTTGCTCTAATTTGAAATTTGTGTAGAAAGTGGGATTTAAACCTTGCTGTTTCTCATATGTCTTTATGAAAAGACTTTTCCTATGGTGTTGGTTAACTATAGTTCATTGGGTTTAACCATCTCTTATATATCTCTGGAATGCTTAATTAGATCCTACACACCTTCCTTCACCTCCAGCCCGAAGTAGCACTGGGTCCTCATCAGATTCACAACTCCACTCTTTTAGCAATTGCAGTGAGTCATGCTGAACACTTACTGTTTAAAATAGGACTATTACCATTGCACCATGCAGAATTGCTTATGTTCTCCTTTTTGGTAACCAACAGGCATTCATTAACTTAGGAATCCATCCTTTCTATTACATTATTTTTAGATGTTGATTATCTGCCCCCCCTTCCCCCATAATATGTTCTGTTGTTTATTCCCAGCATGTTTTATTCCCCAATCAAATGAGAACACAGAAACAAAAACAAAACTCCTGTTTTGTACAGAACAGAGAAAATGCTTAGAAAGCTTTTATTTGTGCTGCACGCCTTGAATAATTAGTCTGTTAATGAAGTAGCTCTGCCGGTGGGGGTGGGTGGGGGCTTAGAGCAAAAATCCATAGTAAAAGGGAGGAGAGCCTTAAACTGTGTGGATCTGCTTTCCGAATATTGGCCTAGTGAAAGCCTAAAGCTGTCAGACAATTGCTTAGACTGGTGGTTGCCAAACTTCCCCCAACCCCACAGACGACTTGAAATTGCTAAGGGTCTTGGTGGAGGAGTTAATGGTTTTCCTGACTGTTGTAGCAATTGTAGCGTGCTGTGCTAGATGCTGTAGGATTTTTCATTGCTTTTTCCATACATGCTGTGGACCACCTGTATGAAGCTCATGGACCACAATTTGGGAACCCCTGGCTTAGGTTAGCCTTCTCCAGCCTGGTATTGTTGGACTACAACTCCCATCAGCTCCAGCAAGCATAGCCAATGGACAGGGGTGATGGGAGTATTTATTTTATTTATTTCACAAAAAATTATACCACTTGATTGCAAGAAAAACCCTTAGCAGTTTATGAAAATATATAAACTAATCACCCAAAACATTTGGATGACACCAGGTTGGGAAAAGCTGAATAGGTATCCCTGAGCTTGCACCGCCTCCTTGCCGTCTCGCCCCGCCCCCTTGCATCATCATTTCCCCCACCCTTCCCGTTGTGGAGTGCACTGTGGTTGATGTTACAACTGCGCGAGCGTTTTGCTAATCATAGTTAGCACCAAATGACAGTTTGCGAACCAGGTTAGAAGTAGGATGCTACAAAACCACTTGTGCAGACACTATACTAGCCATCATTAGCTCCAAGACTGAAAAGGAGTGGGGAACAGCTCATAAACCGATGTGGTGCTGTGGATCACCTCCCAAGGGTTAGGCAGTCAGCTGGCATTGCATCTGTACTGAACTTCTTTGAATGTAAGCCGTAATCAGTTTAAATACTGATTGGGGGGGGGGCAGGTCCATTCTGCTATTCTAAAATGGGTACAATGGGTTATTTTACATGAGTGCAGAAGCAATAAAATGTCAGCTTGTAGTCTTTGGGGTAGGAGAGGTCTACATCAGAACCGGGACACTGGTCTAAACCACTGAGCGTCTTGGGCTTGCTGTTCGGAAGGTTGGCGGTTTGAATCCCCGCGATGGGGTGAGCTCCCGTTGCTCTGTCCCAGCTCCTGCCAACCTAGCACTTCGAAAGCACACCAGTGCAAGTATATAAACAGGTACCACTGTGGTGGGAAGGTAAACAGTGTTTTCGTGTGCTCTGGTTTCCGTCACAGTGTCCTGTTGTGCCAGAAGAGTTTAGTCATGCTGGCCACACGACCTGGAAAGCTGTCTGTGGACAAACGCCGGCTCCCTTGGCCTAAAAGAGAGATGAGCACCGCAACCCAGTTGTTGTCTTTGACTGGACTTAACCATAACATCAGAACCAGCTGTAAAGGCCTCAGACATACTCTGACATTAGCTCAGGCATACTCCACTCTTTTTGCGTTTACTCTTAAAAAGTAAAAAATAAACTGCCTTGTGGAGGCTTGCTTCACAAAAAGGCAGCGTGGAAACAACATATTCTCAGAGTAGAAGTCACGTTCATCTTCCTACGTAAGGGCTTTCTCCCCCCCCCCATCCCCTTGTCTGAAAGCTGGAAGGCACTTGTGATAAGATCGCCCCCTTATTTCTGTAAACAGCAGGTCAGAGATGGCACAGATTATTATCCATCACAATGTTGCATCTGTCAGCTGTGCGCTCCAGCAAGCCTCTTCCTCCTGGCAACTGCCTTGGGCCCCAGACACAGGATGTTTCACTGCAGGAAGATTCCTGTTCCTCCCTTACCATATGGTATGGTGCTTTAGTGTTGGTCTTATGAGCGTTTCAAGAGACTGAGCTATGTGGATCAGCTGGTCTCTGAATGATCATGTGCAAAATTATTATTATTATTATTATTATTATTATTATTATTATTGTTATTATGTTTTCTCAATTTTTAAAAAAATCTGATGTGCAGCATTTACCTTTTAACTGTGAGCTTTGGGTGAACATGGTGTGTAATGGGGAGGGGTGTCTCATGGCTAAGCTTGAATTTAGATGTATATGAGAACTTTTAAAGGTGCATGCTGAGCCACATGTTAAGTGCCATTTGGATTATGAATGACATTGCAGCCTCATGGAATTATTTGGACACGGATTGCATTTTTTCTAAGTTCAGAAGGATTATGTCATCATGATTCAGGTTGCAGATGATTCAGGTAAATCATCGTGTGTTCAAGTTGCAAGAAATGAGATTCCTACTAAGATCTTTCTGGCGGTGAGGAGTTCGAAAGCAGAACAGACTCCCTCGAGGGTGGCGGACTCTCCTTCCTTGGAGGTTTTTAAGCAGAGATTGGATGGCCGCCTGTCATGTATGAGCTAGCTGAGATTCCTGCATTGCAGGGGATTGGACTAGATCAGGGGTCAGCAACCTTTTTCAGCCATGGGCCGGTCCACTGTCCCTCAGACCATGTGAGGGGCCGGACTATATTTTGAAGGGGGGAAAATGAACAAATTCCTATGCCCCACAAATAACCCAGAGATGCATTTTAAATAAAAGGACACATTCTACTCATGTAAAAACACGCTGATTCCCGATTGGGCCACATCCGGCCCCCGGGCCTTAGGTTGCCTACCCCTGGACTAGATGATGCTCAGGGTCCTTTCTACAATTCTGTGATTCTAAATATAACATGTCCAAGAGAACTAGCTATTCAGCCAGCAGCATGGTTGCCCAGTGCAGTGTGAGCAGCCTCCTGACTCAGCTGCCTCCAACAGACACTTACTGGTAACTCTCATTTGTTGCTCAGCAACTGCTTATTGCTTTCCATCTCACCTCACTAGTCACTGCTTCCTTAAGGTGTGAGCGTATTGAGTGGTCTTTGGCGAGGTACTGTCAGCCTCAGGTCCCTAACCCAAGTGATACATACTGTGACAGTAATGATAATACCAATTCATAGAGTAGCATAAATATTATTTAGATGCCGTGTGAGTAAATCTATATAGTTATAGTGGCTGCAGCCCCTATGCACATTTAAATATTATCCAAGGTCAAATCTTATTTTCAAATCCTAATGGTAAGGGAGCTTTTTTATTTTTAAGCTGGCAGGAGAAGGGTGCAAAAAAATTGCAGCAAGAAGGGGAGAGTCCAGGGGAGAAAAGGAAAAAATGAAGGGGTGCCTGCTGTTATAGTCAGCTCCTGATATCTTCAACACATGTTTTTTTCTGTTAAAAAAAAATAGCAACATGCAGTAAGTTTGGTAAATATGGTCATCCCTTGTAAGTCACTGCTTTTGTCTCTTATTAAATGTTTCCCAGGTATGTATTCCTATTTTATTTCAAGTTTTCAGTATATTTACACTAGTCTAGAAAGTTTTTAATAATTAGCTGAAATTCTTAGTATTTTCACAGGAGCCATTTCTTGATGGTAGCCATTAAGCTGCGCCTGAACTAGCTAATTATTGGGGTCTCTTCAGGTTGTTACATGAAGTGGAAAGGCACATTTATTGGATTTCAGGACCCTAAAGCACTTATTTCAAGGGCATTTCTGTCATCTTTGGCAGGTTCTCTCCTTGATCCCACTGAAGTGCTATCCATCTAGGCTCTGCCGGATTGTTTTGTAAATGGTTCAGTGCAGTAATACATTTGCCAAGTGGTGCTGTGGCTGTAGATATTTTGGTCAGTGTTTGCTTTGAAATTCAAGGCAGTAAAAGCTGAGTAGCAAATGTGCCAGGTTGCAAAACTTGGCAGAGACCCCAAAGTGTAGGTTTTCAAGTCAGTACAGTTTGTTCATTAGCTGGCAAAATACTTTGCCTGATGTGTTCCAGCATAGAGCTGGCATGTATGAACTATTTCTCAAACTAGTTTATTTTATGGTTGTAGCATTGTATTCTGGCATATCATTTACAGCATCAGGTTGGAAACTATTCCTGAAATCCTGCTCAACAACACATTTCCTCAAACTTTCTCCACATTTGGCCTCAGAACAATCCCATTCTGAGTCGCACTGAGACTGATTTTCTGTTATTTACATTATGTTTCCTAGGAAACATGCTTCCTGCCCTATATATTTGGTTAGTATTGTCATCTTACCTTAAACAAACAAAAGATAAATATTTGTATGTATTAACTAAACAGACAGGCATCAATATGGTGAGTGTGTGGTTAAATGCGGGAGACTGTCTTTCATGCATCTATCACTGCTATGAGTGGTATATGTAGCAAACAACTGAACCCCAAATGATTCAGTCTTGATCTCTTAATGTGTCTCTATAGTCTGCTTCCTCATGTGTACAGCATGGGGTGTTGGTACTTCTTTCATCTCCCAACCTGGAGATGCCATATATTGAATTTGGGACCCTTCGACTGATCTATGGCCCTTCACCAAAGTACTTGCATGCTTTTAATATCCTCATAGGGAGAGACCTAAGGAAGGCTAAGGATTGCTCCACATTTCAAAATCAGATTAGGGGAAACTAAGAGTATTTCATAAGAAGGCCTGCCTCTGACTTTTAGAATGATGATTTTAGCCATTTCTTTGTTTCTTTCTGACTTTTGTAGGTGGGGGAGACATTGTCTGAATCATATTTTTACAGCCTTTGTAAAACTGATTTTTACAGCCGTTGAGAACTGATTGCGTTTAATGAAAGGGCTGGTGCCGTGCTGTTTCATTATTTAACAGGTTTTATTTATGTATCTGGTTTTAATTCTATTAATGTTTAATTGTTTTTAATGATGGCTTTCTCTATGTTTTAAGCGATTCTTGATTTTATCTGTAAGCGACCTTGAGTCCCAGCAGGGAAAAAGGTGGGGTATGCATAAATATAATGATCATCATCATCATCTTTCACAACTAGGGGACTACTTATAAATTGCCTGTTCTGTCTTTACAGGCTAAAATTGTTTGGGGCTTGGGGAGAGACAGAGACAGGAAATTGGGAGCAAAGTAGCTCTGAGCCTTACAAATCAGAAGCATTAAAACCAGATACAGTTTCACATTTGAAATTTCCAGCTAATGAAAGGGAATCTCTCCGATGTTGCCTCATCTTTCCGGGTTAATGAGCAGTTCCACTCTCTGATGAAACAGGCAGATCATTAATGACCAATAATCAGTGACATTTCTCTTCCTACTGTACCTGTGATGGGGGAATTGGCTTCTTTTTAAACTACTGATTAGAGAATTCTATTCATCTTCCAGGTTTTATGTAAAATATTTTTGAAGCAAAAGTTAAGTTGCACCTTGCTTTCCTTAACTGCACTGGGCTGATCCAGAATTATAACATGGGTATCTTTAGACAATGCTTAAAGGCTGGACTTGCCACAATTTTTCCTCCCTTGCTCTGAGCTGAGCACATCCTCTGGGATGGGACAGGAGAGCCATCAATAACATAAGCATTCAAGGAACCATTTCTTGTTGCACTCTGTTGAATCCTACTCACGTGTCTAGGTGCAGGTTCCTGCCCCCTACTTTGTGTTCTGGGTCTCTGCATCATATTGTGTCTTTGGCCTTTATTTTGGTAGTCGGCTTAAAAGTACTCTGGTTCTCTGAACAGGTTGAATCCGTGTTCATTCTTACAACTAGTGTGGAGTTCAGTTTCACATCTTGCTCCTGGAAAGGCCTGTTCTCTTAAGCCTTGCCCTTGGCACTTCTGAACAGTTGTTATCTGTTGCAGCTTGTGGGGTCCAAAGGAGGAAAGGGCTTGGCTTTACAGAGAGATTGTTGGATCATGTAAAGGCTGCCCTTTAGACAGCGCAAGAATGGTGCTTTAAGAGATTTTCTGCAGAATATAAAATGCCATTTGATGGTTCTGTAGCTGTACTGTTGCACTCAGGTAACAAATACCTTGGAAATATGACTCTGTTGGTGAGTTTGTGAGTTGGCAATGGGCAAGCCCAAGCATACATCTGCCGTAAAAAATCGCAACCTTTGCTACAGCTTCATTTCTGCCCAAGTGCCTTCTTGTGCTCCATCAGTGTAAATTCTGTGGAGGAGCAATATCTCTGATTTCTGTGCCAGCAGGATCTGAGCAGGGTCATCTTGCAGTCTTCACTCATCGCTGATTTTAAGACAGGGAGGAAGGGACTGAGCCAGAAGCCTTTAGTAGATAAAAGTCAGGGCTGGGGGAGCAGCTGCTTGTCCATCACTGCCTTCTGGGTATGTCCTGCTGAAAATAATATGAATTTGACTTTGCCTGCAGTGTACTTCTAGCTAATCAGAAGCATGGTTTACATATAGGACACTCAGGGAATTGCCTAACAGCCTGCTAATTAAATACTCGCTCCATCCATTGATTTTGTTTTCCCAAGAGCTGCCTTGTGCCATCTGTCTAAGGGGGCAGTCTGAGGTCCTGTATCCTTCCCTTAATTATTTATGCAGGTCTGTTCGGAAGCAGCTGGCAGTTCGGATGCAGCTGGAGAAAGGTGCCTTGCAGATCTGACTTTTGAGCCTCTCCTGACCTGGCCATGAGGTGATGGTGGCAAGAATCCTGGTTCTGTAGTCTTCATGCATTTTTTTTTTCATTACAGAGCCTTTGGCCTGGAATTTTAATTTAGCCCTTTTATTACTTTTCCATTCTCTTTAAATTGGTCGCTGCTGGAATTCCAGTTTGTACACAATGCATCAGGAGTGTGGGAAACAATTCAGAGAGGGTTTTTTTTCATGTTTTGTGTATGTGTGGAGAGGCTATTTTTGTGTCTTTCTGGTGGCTGGTCTCGGGAACACTGGTTGCTATAGTAATATTAATAATAACATCACTTAGCATTGTGAAATACCCATTTGAATGTTTGGGATGAGGTTAAATTTAAGATTGGTTTATCATTCCTGGTTTCAAATATAGTCCTGAGGCGTGCACCCCCCCCTTTGGTTTTTCAAAGTGACGTTTCCTGTAATTGCTGGGTCTGAAAGGGCAAGCTAGAACAGTATTTCCATGACACAGTAGGTTCTCCCTGTTTCCTTAAATGGCATATTTTAAAATGGCATTCACTTCCTCAGGATAGTTAAAACAAGAACTTAACACCTGGGAAATTAGGAATATCAAATTAGTTAGCATTGGTTATTTTCTGAAATGTTTTTTCAAGTCTTATTCAAAATGCCAGGATGTGCTTGGCAGGGCACAGATCCACTAATGTAACCTTACTCCAAGTTCAGTGGATTAGCCCACACATGAAAACTCATAAGCAAACAAAACTCAGAGGATGGGGAGGAGGATATAGATCTCTGTGGTATTTATCCACTTACTTGGAATGGTAAAAAATGACATGCTCATCCTGTTGTTTTCACTTGCAAATCCTCAGTGGACATGCCAGTGGGCTAACCTCCCCCTCCCACCTTACAATGTGCGTGTATGAGCCAATTTCTGACATACTACTTCAAACAAATTACTCCCTTAGCTGTTCTACATATATGATCACAGTGAAGCAGAAGAAACTAGTCACTGCTTCCCTCTGTTTTCCTTAGTAGGTATTCTAACAAAACGGGCAATTCTATGTATTGCATAGCAAGCTACCAGCTCAAGGTGACTTTCGAAGGAATCCAGTTTATATATAAACCATTTAACAGTGACTTTGCTCTCGGCTACTTCTAAATTTATCTGTACTCCTGCCCAAAGGCATTAACCATGAATGCAGGTGCGAATGTTTAGAGGTGTGTAGGACCCAAATGAGCATATTGAACTGAGTAATACACTTCTAGTTGAATCAAAAGTGTGCCCCCCCCTTCCAAACCAGTAAGAGGAGGAGGGTCTCCCTCTTCCCTGCCTCCCCCTCTCCACATGGAACCAATTTGTCTGCACTACAGAAATCCTTCCTTTTTCAGCAAAATAATAATAATCAGCATTTTCTCTTTTGTGCAGGTGATGTTGTGGATATCTATCAGCGAGAGTTCCTGGCGTTAAGAGACCGCTTGCATGCTGCAGAACAGGAGAGCCTCAAGCGATCGAAGGAGCTGAACCTAGTCCTGGATGAGATAAAGCGAGCCATCTCTGAGAAGCAGGCCCTGAGGGATATAAACCGGACGTGGAGCAGCTTATCTGGTAAATCTGGCTTTAACAAGGATGAGCTCATGATACACTGAAGCTGCAGAGAAGAAGCTTCTCCACAGAAGTGTGTGTATTCACACAGATCATCAGATAGACAGGCATGCCTTTCCACAGGGAGCAGGTCATTTGGATGTTTTGTTGAGCATATAAAGACTGAAAATAATATTGGTAGGTCGGGTGTGAGTGGCATTAAGACATTTCCCTTCACCTATATCACATCCTCACTATGTATGTGATGTGAATATGATGGGAAAAAAAAGGTTGGAAATCCAGTGAAAACATAGTCATCTTCAACTTGCCAGTTACTGTCACATGGTATGTGAAATCTCTGTGAAAGTTATACTTCTATGCGCTTAAACTTTGGCAACCGAGTTACTTGTCTCCGCCTGCTTATGAGTCTGGTCCCTTATGAATTGCCGCAAATATCATTCCTCGCACCCACTTGCACAGTTGTGTTTTCAAATGGCCTGACTGCCTGCTTCTTTCTTTTGCAATTATCCTAGCTTCCCATAGGCCAAGGATGGGGAACCTGAGACTCTCCAAGTATGTTGAATTACAGTTCCCACCTTCCCTGACCATTGGCTGTGGTAGCTGGAGGAGAAGCCTGACAACATCTGGAGAGCCAAAGGTTCATCATTCCTGCTTTGGGCAGCCTTGTAAATGTTGCTTCCTTCTGCAGTGAAAGCCCATTCTGCCCATTCTTTCCTTCATAGGCTACACTGGTAGCAGAGGCAGCCTGCAGAAGATGGCCTTCAGTGCTCCCTAGTGGTGATTGAATAAGCACTTCAGAGGGGCAGAATGTTGATTCCCCCCCCCCTTTTCATTATTTATAAAAAATCATGAATTTAATCAAGATGGATGTATAGTATAAATACCATTTTTAAAATAAAAGTTTCAATATAGTTGCTTTTAAACAACACTTTACTACCCTGAACAAAGTGATTTTTTAATGACTTGTTGGAACTTCTGATCGCTAGTGTGTTCAGTCTCCACAAATAGCACAGATTTAGTACATAGTAATGGGGCAAAATTAGGTCCTTGAGATTTGGTAAAAGCACAATAATACCAGGTGCAAATTTAGGCCTTTTTGCCAAAGGTTTGTTTTAAGTTTTATTCTTTTCTCAAATGACTTGGGTGTGTGCTTATCTGTCTTGAGCCTTAAATAATTCCTGCTAAACTTAATGGGATTATAGGGTACAAGTGAAAAAGATTGGACTGATTAACCCAAGTTAAGTGATCATCTCAGCTGGCCAGATGGTGCTATGAAGTGGGCATGCCCTCAAGCTTAACAGTCTCCCTCCTTCCTCATTATAACATTGGGGGAAATGTCAGAACGTTCGTCTTTTCTTTTCTCAAACAGATGAAACAAAACTGAAACTCTGGAATATCACTAACAAGAATGTGTTGCATCTCCCCACCATCTTCCATCATTTGCCTCATTTGCTGTCCAAGGAGAACAGCCTGCAGCCGGCTGTGCATGTTGGACAGGGACGCACCGGAGGTAAGTGGATGCCGTGGGTTTCTTGTTGCTCTTTAGGCCACTTCCCTTCCAACTCTTCCCCCATGCCTACCCTGTCCCAGACCTAACGGAATTATCAAATGACAAGCTAAGGATGCATAAGATTTATATGTTACGGCTGCTGCCATACCTAGGCCACTTCCTGTGGTGGCCATTTTTGAGAAGCCAGCTGGTTGTGTGGCCAGCTTCTGATACAGTTGAGATGGTGCTGCCATGGAAAATAGCTTCCCTATACCTGCCAAGGGCATGTATGGACATGAACGTCCCGTCCTTCTCTTTCTGTTTCTGTGCACAAGGCAGCAGAGACAGAAGGAAGCTCCTGGAAATGGTCTGGCAGGCAGTTTGCTTTGCTAGAGTCTCTCCTTTCAGTTATGTGAACTGTTCCTTCTGCACTTATCTCATTATACACCACTTTGTGGCACAGATGGGCAAGATGACCTGCCCAGGCTGAGCATGAGTGCTGTGTACCTTCCATTCAGAAACTGTCTCAGGGGTATATTGCCTGTGCTATATTATTTTAAGAGACAATGCTTTACTGCATAAAGGAGGGATCCCCACACTGCACCTTCAGGTACCCCTGCTGGTGTCCGCAAAGCCCCTTCAATTTTCAAAATGTTTTTAATTTAGTTGTTTTATTTTAGGATGAGGTTGTTTGATCAGGAGTTACCTTTCTTTTGGAAGGAGGGGAATGCCTGCCTTTATGTTGTTGTTGTTGTTTTGATGTTTATGTATGCACATCACCAGGTTTTCTTCTGTGAAATGGGTATTTTATGGTACCCACAACAGTTTCTTAGATTTGCAAGCGTGCCCACTGGCCTAAAAAGATTGTGGGGTCCCTGGTATAGAGTGTCTTTTGGGGATCTGGCTAAGCCTTTGTTAGAACAAACCCAATCCTCCAGAAGGTAAAGTACTTAAGTTAAATCTCTACTTTTGATCCCCTCAAGTCTTGTTCTAGCAATGTAGGGCAGATTCTGCTTCCTCAGTCAAAAGCAATATGGTGTACGAGGACTCTCTGCCAGCTTACAATCCCAGGACAGCCATGGTGGCCACTGCTACACATCCATCTACATTTCGTTTGAGGGTATTAGTTCATTCTCCAGCAGAAGCAGCTACTGGGTGGTGCAGAACTGCTTTGCTAGCTTTCTGGAATGTGGGTCACTGTTGCTTACCAGGAGTGGGAGGGACAAGGTGGCTGGGAGGTTGGTTTGGTGCAAACATAGTGGCAGGATTGCCATATTTGGCCCACTGGTGCATTTGCACTATGCCCATCTTCCTGCTGTCTTGCCCTTGACCTGCCATGAAGCTCTTGATGTCCTTCTTGACAAGCCACCTTCATTATCCAGAATATATGGAGAACTTTGCCAAAAAACAAGTAGAAAAGGAAATTGTGCTCCTTTGAGATGTGAAGTATGACGTGAGAAACTGTGGTTTTTTTTAGCAAGCTAACTTTAACTATATTTTTGTTCTGCTCATTTACAGTATCGATAGTGATGGGGATCCCTAGTGTCAAGCGGGAGGTGCATTCCTATCTTACAGACACCCTAAACTCTCTGATCTCAGAGCTCAACCAGCAGGAAAAGGAAGACTCTGTCATTGTTGTCATGATTGCGGAGGTAAAGTTATCACCTCACCTCCGAATCCAGCTTTGATAACTCCGTATCCCTTTATTGTCCATCTGACAGGGACTTGATGCTGATCCAGGAGCCTGCATGTAGTCATGAAACAGCAGGATGTCTCTCTCCACATGGCTGCGGGCCAACTTCTCCTTTGGCACAGGGAGATAAGTCTAACCTCAGGCTGCTGTCCGACAAGGATCATCGGGCACATCCCGCCAATGGGGCCCAGCGGGCTGTTTCCAGTGTGAAACAATGCTTGGATGCACTCAGCTGTAGAGGGTCAATATGTTAGCAGAAGGCTGCATGGCTGTTGCCAAGAAGGCACTTGTGTATGTCCCTTTAATTTAAATTGCACTCGGCTTGTTGACCTTTGCTCCAGCAGAACGCTAGGCAGCTGTTCTAAAAAAGGGGCCTGGTACAATTGCCTTCAGGGTGTTCTTTCAGGATCCTGGGCATTTGCTGCCACCCCCTGCTAGAGATCCCAAAAAGAACCTTAACTGAAAAAAATGCCTATGCATTTTGCTGTACTAAATGCCTCACATCATAACCAGCTTCTGGATTTGAGAGTTAGGATGACCTTTGCACATTAATCCGCTGTGGCCACTTTTTGTCTCAGGGTTTGTGTGTGTGTGTGTTTTTCATGTAGCAGTCCCATTGGGATTATTTGTCTCAAGCTTGAAACAAATTAGTTTTTCTTGCTTTCCAGAAATCCTTTCTGCAAAAATAGCCTTCAGTAGCAAATTATTTCGAAGAGAACAGCAGCCCTTAATGACCCCTTTACTGATTCCTTTTTTCAGCATTCATTGATGGTATTTTTGTATGTGGAATTCCTTCCCACTTTGCAATTAAGCAGAAGAAAATGGCTGCACTTGAGGAGCAAATGGCTTCTTATTCTAAAATGGTAGATACTTTGCTTAGCAGAAAGGAGAACTCAGGGCTGCTTCACATCAGGCCCAGTACAGAATATACTCCAGCAAATGGCGAAGCTCTGGAGCCCAGGAGGAGGCACTGCTGATGTTGTTGCCACCATACCTTATGTGGCTCAGCTATGTGGCAACAGGAACAGTGCAGGGGCAAATACAGTGGTGCCCCGCAAGACGAATGCCTCGCAAGACGAAAAACTCGCTAGACGAAAGGGTTTTCCGTTTTTGTGTTGCTTTGCTAGACGAATTTCCCTATGGGCTTGCTTCGCAAGACGAAAACGTCTTGCGCTTTTTTTAAAAGCCGCTTGAAGAGGCGCAGTTGCGACGGACCATGCTTCGCAAGACGAAAAACATCACAAGACGAAAAGACTCGTGGAACGAATTCTTTTCGTCTTGCGAGGCACCACTGTACACTAAATGGAGTGACAGATCTGTGCAGCATGCTTTAACTCACTGACTGCTGCAGACATGGGCAGGCAGTCTACCCTCAAGCTACTAAGTTGTCCACGGTGGGGGAAGGGCAGCCACCAGTAGGGGACCACTGAGACCATCTTGCCCAAATTTCCCCCCCAAGACTGGAAGTTGGGCCTGCTTCACATATTTTTTTTCCTTTACACTTAAATTGATCTGTAGTGTATCAAGGGCTGTCTGAGTCTCTCTTGCATTTCATGCATGCACTGGAAAGCCTCTGTGTGCCTTTGTTTCTTGTTTTGGATAAGATACTCATGCTGTCCTTTTCTTACTGCCTGGATACATGTTGTTTTTTGTTTTTTTTACAAATTATTCAATGAAAAAAATGGCATGTCAAGTAATTTTAAGGCGCTTGATTGGCATGCTTTGCCTGCAGACAACACATTTTAATGTCTCCGTCTTAGCTTTTAGCCAGTGTGTGTGCATCTTGTGAGAATTTTAAGGAGATAGTGAACTTGAAATAGCTTGGATTTCCGGTTGCCCAGAGTTGGAACTCCACTAACTGCTCCCTTGGGCATAAGAGGGGGGTTCAATTTTTGCTGACTTCCCCATGCCTCTGCAGCCCCCTTTTTCTCCCCCAGTTCTTCTGTGGACAGTTAGAGAACCCTTTGGAAAAGCATGGAAAGTGGCACTAGGGGCTGCCAGGGGGAGGTTAAATTGGTGAACATCACCTTTTCTCCCCGCCCCCGTTTTCTGCAGGAGGCTCTGCTAAAACCAAGTCACTTCCACAAATGAAAGAAGAATATCATTATATATGTCTTTTGAATGTGTGAGGAAATTTGAAGATCTGTTGCTCACCAAGAGACTACGGTCACATCCACACCCTACACTCACAGAGCTAACATTCCCAGCATTCTTGACAATCTAGGGTTATTTTTTGGGGGGGGAAACCTATGGCTGCTAAAGTGGTGTTGGGGTGCTTTAAGGCACAACTGAAATGGAACAGGCAGACTTCCTCTAAACTGGGTGTCTGATGAGGAAGTGCCGTACAGAGCAAGGCAAGGTGGCATTTCCTGAAGGCACATGTGTACTTCTCATTTTCTGGTGCCAAGTTCTGAGGCAGTTATTGGAGCAGATGCATGCTGCATCCATTTACGAAGAACATAAAGCACCTTGTCTTCATTTTGCTGTCTGTTTTCTTAGATCAGAAACCACTCCTTGTTTGGGAAACTGAAAGCATCCTTAGATTCTTCCCTCCTCCCCTCCAAATGCACTTTTATTGTTCCCTTAACATTGTTTCCAAGATGGTTCTGATTTTGGGCATAAAATCCTGACCTTTCATTCATTCATTATGTTGTTTTGTTGCCAGATCTCACTTTTCAAATTGCCTTATCTTGCTATTAGGAGTCCGCTGAGAATGTAAACACATACTGCATCTTCTGAAGTAGGAAATTTAAAAATAAAGTGTATCTGGCAGCCCTTGGCAAGACTAGCAGCACTTGGCAACAGGACAAGCATGTTGGCATAAGTAGGGCTAGTAAGCATGATCTCTGAGGTGCAGAATATGCATATTGACAACTTCTTAAATCTGCTTGTTCTTATTGACTTGTACTCTTCAATTTTCCTTTGCAGACAGATCCACAGTATACAACAGGAGTGGCAGAAAGTATCAAAAGCCTGTAAGCAGCATTCTTTCATTCTTTATTACTATTGCATTCTTCTTAGGAAAAATACCAATTTTTACCTTTAATTAAAAAATGAGAACAAAAGTATTTTGGGGGGTTTTTGCATGTTATGTTTTCTTCCTGAGGAAGGTTTTTCTTTCTTTTTTTACTAAGCCTATGCATTGAGTTTGCATGCTGATTAACCTTTAATTTCCCCTCCCCTGTTAAAACAAGTTGTGAGTCTGCATCAGTCATGCCATCCATTTATTTCCCCTTTGTTTCTTAGATTATCAGGAGAGTCATTATTTTGGAACAGCAGCATGTGCTATGCTGCCTTTGGCCAGTATTTACGTTACTTGTGGGCTCCATGTCAGTTAACTGCTGCCTTAAGAGTTAACAGTGGTCCTGGGCAGACAGTTCTTGTTATCTTCATTCTACAGCCTGTTCACAGCAGGAGAAGCGGCTGCTTGCCAGCAACACAGACCTCAAACCAAAATAAGGCTTAGTTCCAACATCAATATCCCTGCCATGATGTCCTTTGCTTCATTAGGGTTATATTCTGTCTCCCTGCTGCTCCTACCAGGTCTGCATCTGATTTCTCCAGAGCTCTGTGTCAACCTAATAGTTAATTTCCCTCTCAAAGCATTATGTGGGTTTCTTTTTGCGTTGTCAGGGTTCTCTCATCAATAAGTTGCTCAGGGCGTTTTCTGGGGGTTTTAAGGATTTGGATGGGAGGCTCTGGTGGGTTTGTTTTTTAAAAAATGATTAGTGAGCTTGTAGAAGACACTGGGCAGGAATTAGTAGCATCAGTGCTCAGAGGACAGAAGATTTAGAAGATAATGGTAATGGAAGTGTCCCTGACTTCATTACCGCTTCTGCATTCTGCATGTTGCCTATTAATAACAGCCGCTAAGATCAAGACCTGGAAAAAAGGATGTGACCTACTAACTAAAGTTTTGCTCCGTGAGCTGTACAGGTGATGAGAGAAGGCTCTTGTAATAGCTAAGGTGGGAGTCATTTTGTTTCCAGTGCTGATGAAGAGTCTGTGGCTTATGTGGAGTCTGGCAAACTCCTTTTGGCTGTGGACGAGACCACACAATTATCAAGTCATTATAGGGCTGACTGTGTAATGGACCCCGATGAAATGGATGGACATTGTCTTGGAAAGCAGCTCTCTATCAGATGCCTCAAATGTTTCCCTTTTATCAGTTTAGCAATTTGATTTCTGAACACACATGCATGCACGCACATACTGCATGCACACAAATGGCTTGTTTTAGCTCCCTTAAACTGAACAGGAAGAATCATGGGCTGCATCAATAGGATCTGGGCTGCATCAATAGGAGTATAGCATCTAGATCAAGGGAAGTAATAGTGCCACTGTATTCTGCTCTGGTCAGACCTCACCAGGAGTACTGTGTCCAGTTCTGGGCACCACAGTTCAAGAAGGACACTGACAAACTGGAACGTGTCCAGAGGAGGGCAACCAAAATGGTCAAAGGCCTGGAAACGATGCCTTATGAGGAACGGCTAAGGGAGCTGGGCATGTTTAGCCTGGAGAAGAGGAGGTTAAGGGGTGATATGATAGCCATGTTCAAATATATAAAAGGATGTCATATAGAGGAGGGAGAAAGGTTGTTTTCTGCTGCTCCAGAGAAGCGGACACGGAGCAATGGATCCAAACTACAAGAAAGAAGATTCCACCTAAACATTAGGAAGAACTTCCTGACAGTAAGAGCTGTTTGACAGTGGAATTTGCTGCCAAGGAGTGTGGTGGAGTCTCCTTCTTTGGAGGTCTTTAAGCAGAGGCTTGACAACCATATGTCAGGAGTGCTCTGATGGTGTTTCCTGCTTGGCAGGGGGTTGGACTCGATGGGCCTTGTGGTCTGTTCCAACTCTATGATTCTATGTGGGGAGGGGAAACACAGTGGTGGCAAATGCCATCTTTAGTTTAGATGGCTTAGAGGAAAAGCAATTGCTCCTGTATCAAGAGAACAGCTTTCCCAGTTAGAAGCCACTGTTCAAATATTGCAGAAAGATGATTAATTGAAAGGAACACAAAGTTGTCAACAGGAAATAGCCACGCACACCCCCACCCCACAATGAGACAGAAAGGCTACTTTTTTATTCCTTAATCCCACTGCTGGTTCCTGTCGCCTTGCAATCACTTGATTAAGAAAAAGACTTACTACAGGGCACATGCTGAGACTGATTATCTACAGGCAAACACTGTCAAAACATGTATTATTTAAGGGCTGCCAAAAACACAGATGCTTTTTGGAATTTGAATGTGTACTGGTATATTGATGTAACCCTATGAAAAGACATTTAAACAAAGTGAAAAGTGAACGAGTCATTAATTGACCCTTGGAATAGTAGTAGTAGTAATAGTAATAATAATAATAATAATAATAATAATAATAATAATAATAATAATGCAGTAGCTCTGCCATGACAGGAAAAAACATCAAAGTATTTGACTTTTCTAAAGAACAGAGAGACAAAATGCAGTGATGTAATCTTTGTAACAGAATATTGTATGTTGCTTTGGCCTGCCTGGGGAAATGACTAACAAATTTAATAATTAAATATTGACTTACCGTATTTTTCGTCCTATAGGGCGCACCGGCCCATAGGACGCATCTTGTTTTTTGGGGGGGAAATGAAAAAAATATATATATTCCCCCCCCCCCCGCCGCCGCCCTGGCTGCCGCCCCAAGCCTTGCGCTCACCTCCCCGAAGCACGGGGCACCCTCCGGAGGGCTCCCCGTGCTTCGGGCGACAGGCTGCCGCCCCAAGCCTCGCGCACTCGGCGGGACCTCCTGCCGGGCGCGCAAGGCTTGCGGACACTCGCGGGGGCTGCAGGCTGCTGCCCGCAAGCCTTATGAGCCCGCAGGAACTCCCACCGGGCTTGCAAGGCTGGCGGATAGCTTCCTGAAGCCTGGAGAGTGAGAGGGGTCGGTGCGCACCGATGCCTCTCGCTCTCCAGGCTTCAGCGAAAGCCTGCATTCACCCCATAGGACGCACACACATTTCCCCTTCATTTTTGGAGGGGGAAAAGTGCGTCCTATGGGGCGAAAAATACAGTAATGAAGATTCATATAACACAAATAACATATATAACACAGATAACATCAGATATAAAATGAATTGGGAACCTGTCTAGTCTAAACTGCCTTGGGCTCCTTTGGGAGAAAGGAAAGGACACACATTTAAGAAATTTTTTATTTTATTTACATCCTATTTACATCCTGCCCTTCCTTCTGAAGGAGCCAGCAGACACAGTAATAATAACACATTAGAAATAAAAACTAAATGCAGTTTTAAAACGTTCTAAAAACAGTTACAAACACTCTCAGCCAGGTCCTCCTCCAACACTCTGCATCATACAGACACACATGGCTAGTGGTCAGGGGTGAGGGCAGTTGGGAGTCCCAACAACATCAAGAGGGCTACAGGCCCCATATCCATGAACTAGGGGGAGGAGCTAGTACCCAGTTGCCTTTTGTAACAATCAGGACATTTAGCATGTAATACGTAAAAAATCGCAATAAACAAACAAGCCCTCATACTGAGCAGCATTCAAAAGTAATGTTCATGTAAGAATGGGGCACAAGTGTGGTAGGAAAATCTAACTTCACCTTCCACAAGCTGCTGTGAGGTATTTGAGAAATCCAAGGCAGGGGGAGAGCTTTTCAAAATGGCAACAATTCCCCCTGTTGCTGTTTCTTCTGTTTTAAAATAGGACCTGAAAGCACAGTAGCTCCTGTGGAGGTTTTCTTCCCCAGAGCTTTTAATGTCGTCCTGCCCTGTGGTGTGCCATGATTTTCAGGCTATTAATCGCTAGTGTTGGGTTGCATTCTCCTCTTTGCAGAAAGTGACAGCTTCTTCCTTGCCTTTTTTTTTTTTTTTGTTTTGTTTTTTTTTTGTTCCTTCTCAGGTTCCCCAATGAAATACATTCTGGCCTTCTAGAAGTTATTTCCCCTTCTCCACACTTCTACCCAGACTTCTCTCGCCTCCGGGAATCCTTTGGCGACCCCAAGGAAAGGGTCAGGTAAGAGAGAGCCTGCTGACTGGATACCTACTGGCACTCTGTGTTCGTCTGCCCTGCCCCCCACCACCATGGCTTTGTAAGAGAAGAAACAGGCATTTAAAGGGAGCAAGTAGAGGTTGAATGGCCTGTACTTCTTTTCCAAAATGTATTTGCCTGAGCAAGCTGCTCAAATTGTGAACAGCGCTGTTTCTCTTTTCTTGTGACTCCAATGGAATGTGTGCCTTAGAGCTAGTGCCATTATTCACACAATTGCTAATCATGTGACAGCTCTTTTAATTTAACATAAGCAGCCCCCGCAGCAAAGGGTGGGGGGGGGCCCACAACCCTTTGCTCCCACTGCAGTTCTGATCCAGATGTTGGCCCCTCCCATGGCAATTTGCATCAGAAAGGAAGGAAACTCCCACTGGCACCCACAGGGGAAAAAAATCTTAATGCAAATAGCAGCCAGAAGGGGGCTGGATAGAAAGCTGCCTTATGCAGAGTCAAGACTGCTGTTGGTCTATATTGCTTACACTGAGCGGCAGCAGCTCTCTGGGAATTCAGACCAAGGACATTCCAAGCCCTGCCTGGCTCCAGGGATTGAACCTGGAGCTTTTTGCATGTAAAACAGGTGCTCTGTCAATGAGCTATGGCCCTTCCCCACGAAAGTAAGGACTGTGGCAGGGACAGAGGGTTAAATCTCTTACTCCCCCCCCCCCCAATGCTGCAGTTACAATCTGGACTGAACCGCCTCCCATGACTGTTCCGTTACTTAGATTTTTAAAACTACACGTTGCTAATCCCATGAATAACAACAGATGTCGTTTGGTCCTAAAATCACCTAGAGTCCAAGCTAGAATGATAGCTATGTACTCAGAATAGATCTGGAACTCATTATGGTCTCAGAATGAGAGTGTACCAGATTCTGAATTCCCTGCTGAACTTGTGTTTTTCTCCGTTGAAAGCACCTGCTGCCTGCCAGCAATGGAACAACTTTCTGCCTTGTGTGCCATTATAGCCTTTCTCTATTTTATAGGTGGAGGACTAAACAGAACCTAGATTATTGCTTTCTAATGATGTATGCACAGTCCAAAGGCATCTATTATGTCCAGGTAAGTTAAACATTGGCTAAAGTATAGATTCTGTTGCTCCCAGCAAGGAACATTTTGTCTGGGTCCTTGATCAAAACACAAAAGTATGTGTGGGAAGCCTGTGTTTTAGAAGGAGGGAGGGTACATACAGTAGACCATGTTGTTCATTATTTTGATCTGGCTGTTATGTGTTTCATTAAAACTGTTACTTTTAACTCTGTCTCTTTCTTGGGTAAGACCTTGGTGTTCTAATAGCAGTTGGCCAAATGAATTTTGCTAAGATTTAGATGGGGAAATAATCACTTTAACCTTCACAAGGTTTGAGGGAGAGCCATAGTTAAGGGGCAAAGCATTTGCTTTGAATGCAGAAGGTCCTAGATTCAGTTCCTGGCAGGGACAGGCTCCTGGCTGCCGGTCTGTGTTGACAGCATTGAGCCAGAAGGATCAATGGTCTGACTCGGTATAAGATAGCTTCATATGTTCCTGTATCCTGAGTTAGCTGGAGTGGTAGAATGGGACGTTTGGGGGGGGGGTTGTTGTTGTTTTTTAAGCATTTCAGCTTTGACATTATGTGGTCTTGACTTGGTAGCCTAACTGTGGAATCAGCATATTGCTGCTGGTACCTTATTATGTAACATGACTTTTGACAGCAGGGTCTATTTCTAATGTTTGCCTGCTTCCAATGGCTAGAAAAACAAGATCCGTGTTTGATTATGGGAATAGATCTTTTCTTGTATAATGCTGGCATGCCTGGAGCTAATTGACCATTACTGATTGAGTATTATTCATTATTTTAGTTCGTTTAACAAAAACAGGAAACTGCTGGAAGGTTTTGTCTTCCTTATTAAAACCCTGTCCCTGGCTAGAGGTTTCTTCCTCCCATTTTTGCTTGTTGGGCATGTTGTAGGGTAGAGTTTTTCTTCAGCAGAGTGCATGATCTGTCACGAGTACTGGCATCTCCCACTGTTTGTTTTGTAGCTGGAAGATGATATTGTAGCCAAGCCAAACTATCTCAGCACAATGAAGAACTTTGCTCTGCAGCAGCCATCAGAGGAATGGATGATCCTGGAGTTCTCACAGCTTGGGTTTATTGGTAAGGCTCCCTTCAACATAGCACCAACAGCACCTTCAGGTGCATTTTGCTTAGAGGAGAAACCTCTCCCAGCGGCATCTGCTTCAGTGCTGTGCCTAACTCTGCCTGCAGGAGAAAGGAAAGCACCATCCATGTTCTCAGTTGTGCTTCTTTTGGCACAAATGGAACACAAAAGTTGTGACAGTTACACTCTGGCTTCCTCCAAACTCAACGCAGAACACAAAGAACATACAGCAAAGCCTGCCATCTCTAGTTTCACTTTGCTTTTTTGTGTGACACAAATGTTTTATTGATGTGGCTTGTTAAACAGGCCAGGCGTCTTAAGAGGCTCTAGTTACTAGTTGGGAGGAGCAGCTGGTTCATGTGCATGCTTGTCTTGTGTACAGGGAAGTTTTTAATGTTTAATGTCTTACTGTGTTTTAATTTGTTGAAAGCCACCCAGAGTGGCTGGGGCAACCGAGTCAGATGGGCGGCATATAAATTTATTACTACCACTACTATGATGTTAAAACAGCAGAGATCCTTCACTGATTACAGGTGGGGAAAAAACCAGTCTTTCATACCACTCCTATTTGGGCGGCAACAATATTGGAAGGGATATGGGGGCACTGAATGCAACTGAATCAGGAACTGGAGAGGTGGCCTTGAATGAAGCCTAACAGGAAAGGTTGCTTCAAACCTTCATTCCATTTAAGGAGCAGAGCAGACATGGCTCATGGACAAACAAAATAATAATAATAATAATAATAATAATAATAATAATAATAATAATAAATTGCATTAGTAGTCTACCTTTCCTTCAAGGAGCTCAAGGTGGCTTACATAGTTGTCCTCCCCATTTTTTTCTCATAACAACTCTGTGAAGTTGGTTGGACTGAGAGAGTAAGTGGCCCAAGGTCACCCAGTAGGCTTCATGGCTGATTGAAACCTAGTTCAACATTCCCAACTGGTATGCCACACTGGTTCTCTATAACTTAATCAAGGTTGGGTTAAGAAGTATCCTCCTCATTCATTCATTTGCACTGTTTCTGTACTGCTTTCCAATATCACCTGGGCCAGGGAGAGGGCTTGTCTCCCTGATGCAGCAAGTGAGAAGGCCCTGCTCTGAGTGGGTGCTTATGTTGAAACAACAAATGGTACCCCAAGCAGGATCTCATTGGCAGGCCATTAAAGCATAAGGTGTGTGTTCGTTAGGTTCATTTGTAAGGAAAAATAAATGTTTCCAAAAGTTGTAGGAGACAGACCTACTGCACTCTTCAAATGCAGGGATGGCTGGCTGACTGACCTCTGGCCCTGCAGATGTTGCTGAGCTACATCTCCAGCCCCAGGCAGTGAGCGTGGCCAATCATCAGGGATAATGGATGTCATAGTTCAGCAACATCTGCAGGGCCACTAGTTAGCCACCACTGCTTCGATACTACATTTCTCCCTAGAATAGCACATATTGATTTTAGGCTGTGCCGGAGCAAATACAGTCCACTCTTATAAAGCCCTCACTGATATGAGGCATTAACGTTATTTACAGTGTCTGACCTCCTGTTAGGAGGTCAGAACATGTAGCAAAATGTACTTCTGGCCCGCAGACCACTGTTTGGAGAATAGACTGGCCCCTGAGAACATAGAAGTTGGCCTAAAGTCTTGGTCAAGAGTTGTCTGTAAGAGCACGGCCATATGTAAGGGGTTAGCAGTGTGCCAGTATTAAGATTCTGCTAATTGGCTCAGCATCAGCAGGCTGAATGCCTTTTTAAAAAGAAGTTCACATCTGTAGAGAATACTCCAGGGCAAGGAAAGGGTTGTTTCTCTGATCCAACATGCATTTCTAATTTTTCTCTCTTGTCCACACTTTCAGGGAAGATGTTCAAGTCTTTGGATCTCAGTCTTATTGTGGAATTCATACTCATGTTCTATAAGGACAAGCCCATAGACTGGCTCCTGGATCATATCCTCTGGGTAAAAGTCTGCAACCCAGAGAAAGATGCAGTAAGTTAACCCCAAATTAGTTGAATGGTCTCCTTCTAACTTATGCAGATGTGCCTTTTAACGAAATGATACTGAAATTATGCAGGGATTCTACAGTGGGTCATTTTTAAGGTATACTGAGTCTCTTTTAAATTAAAAACTGAATTCTGTAAAGGGCGGAATCACTTGTGGAGATGTTAAGGAATACTGGGTTTTGGTCGGAGGGGATACAATTTGTGGTTCCTAAAAGCTATTACAAGCCACAGAACTCCTCCCTCTGGCATGCTGTTAGATGCTGCCCCAAACAAGAGTGTTCCTGGCACTGGAGAGAGATGGGCTGGTTTGCATTGCTTTGATGCAAAATGCTCTCCAATAAAAACACATCAAATAGTTGGGTGATGAAGTAATTATTGCAACTGGATGCAAGGTAGTCAGAAGATAATCATTTGTGATATCATACTTAATGTTTGCTTATTTTTAAGAGACAACATTAGTACCCAGAGTAAGACTCGGCTACTGCCTATCTCCTTGCCTGGTTCCAGTCTACCTTTAGCACCCACACGTAGCCTTTTCTGGAACAAACAAAGCTTTTTCACTCACCCCATAGCACTTAACGCTCAGGGAAGACCAGCAGTTGCCACAGAAAGAAATATCTACTTTCCCAAAAGAGAGACTTTGCTTCCGCTCAGCTGAGGCTGACTAATACCTGGTTTGCTGGGTGGACAGCGATTTTCCCTGGGCTGGGATTTGCCTTGTGGTTTGCTCTGTGTCAATATAATGAGGTGTTGCTGGTGTTTATCTTGTTTACAAGGCCTTGAACTAGAACATAGTTTCAATGTCACTGTGCATCCACCTTCACTTGCCTTCCCCTTCCAAATTCCCCCCTCCCGCCCCCTGGCATGCTTTCCAGGGGATCCTGAGAGCATCTAAATCATTGTCTATTTTAAAATGTAACCTAGTTCCAGCATAGATTTCTGGCTCCCACTCCTGCTGCTTGCCTGATTAACTCTGCACAACAGTCTTTTAAACCAGACTTGCTCTTGTAAATCCTGCTGTGTAGAATCAAATTGGTAACTTGTAGGATTTGTCTCCTTGATTGAAAGTTTGCCTGACCTGAGGTTTAGTGGTGAAATGCTTTGCCTGATCTGAATATCTCTTCCTTTTGTCTGAAAACCAACTTTATAGTTCACCCACTGTAGCTGCTTTCATTAGCTGCATCGGTAACAACAATAAGAAGGCACAAGGCAGAGAGTGGAACCGCTCTTGACTGCTGTGTCCCACTTAACATCAGGCGGGAAGGAGCCCTTTGCTAGCTGCATTCAGGAATTCTCTCATGAGTGGAGCCAGGTTTTTAATTTTCTAAAGTAATGAGAGCTGGATTAGGGGATTATCTTGGAGCAGGGCTTCAGGGAATATGTCTGCAATACCAAGTGTTGCAGGTAGTACAAATGGTTTTGCAAAGCAACCTGTGTCTGTGAGAGAGGGCTGCCTCAAGGGGCCCCTTCTTACACATATTGGGTAGACAGCTATATTGGCAGTGGAACCACAGGTGACTGCCTTTCCTAAAATGTGCAAGTTCTTGGTCTTAAAAAGGCTTACCCAGCGGGATTTGTGAGTTCTATTGTTATTGTTTTCTGTTATATTTGTTGAATAATTTCCTAGCTAAAGATTAATTTAGCACCTCACATTAATAAGAATGTACATCCAGACCACCACTTCTTGGGACCAGCCATAAAGTATGTCACACCTCAAGAAACGAGGTGGGAATGCAAATGTGTGGCAGACAGATTTTTTGTAGGGGACAAAAATGGGGCAGGGGTAGGTGATGCCTTAAAAAATGGTCAGAGAGTGACATGGTGGTTTGGGCAGATTTCATTTTGCTTTGTCTTTTGCTGCTCTAGTCCTCCTAATGGTTGCATGTTTTCCTTCACATAAAATTGCAGGCTAAGATTTTAAATATGTTTTCCTTAATAAATGCTGGCATCAGGCAATCATACCTTTTATACACCCGTTTGCCATTTGCCTCATGAAAGGGAGGCAGGGCAAGGCAGTGGGGAATGACCTTGGGAAAAGATGACAAAATAGTATTCTTAAGTAGGCAGCTTTAGCTTATTCTAAGAGAAATTAGCAAGTGAAATGAACAAGGTGAATTGGCGCAAGGGTTCAGCGGCATACACCTACAGACTTTTAAAAGAGAAAAAAGCCTCTAGTGATGGAGGAGGAAGGGTTGATAATGAGTAGACGAGAAACAGCTTCAAACTTGCATCTGGACAAGTTTTGTACTTTAGGAAGGTGGTGGTAGAAGTGAAAGTGGTATTAGGCGCAGATTATACCTCCTTTTCACAGTACTATAAGTAAAAGAATAGTCTGCGCATGTGCCAATGTCAAAAGCTTATTTGTTCAGAGCTCAGTTTCTCCTTCATGCCTATGTGTCTCTATTCTTCATAAGTCTCCTACGTGCAGCATATTTTCATTCACAAATGTATTCTCAAAGTCTCCCAGGTGACAGAGTTGGGCAGAGGATTTTTTTTGTTTTTAAGAAAAAGTGCTGCAGATTTGCTTGGTACCACTCTAGAGTTGATCAAAATTTTCTCTTTTACAAACTGGTGGTAGAAACAGAAGGTGGCTCAGTTTCCTCTTAGCTGTGTAGAGACAAAATGAGACGGTTGCAATGAACATCAGCAAAATAGTATTTTATGAACAAAGAATACAAACATATGAAGTTGGGAGGAAGGCCCATGATTTATCCCGACAGCTAGTTAATTAATTTAACAGTAATGACACATTCATGAGACTACACCACCAACCAGAAGGTCATAGCGTCCTGCTGCCCAAGGCTGCCTCTTTCCCGCCTCCTTCCCATTCCCTGACTCTAGCAGGTTGCTAGAGATCAACAATACATTGCTACCCAGGCTCCATATAAACAGCCAAGCATGTATCAACAAAACGAAGGGCAAACATGCGTGCACAAGTTTATATGTTTATACTAATCATTATGTTCCTAGTGAGATCCTAACCCATCCACTTCCCTTAGAGTTGAGTCTAGCAACCTGGCTCAGTTGAAATCCAGTTAAAGAACACATTCCTGAGCTGTACTTCATTCTGACTCACTAGTAGTGACACCAGAATCGAGCTGGACAGCTGATCTCAATCTATATCCATCATCTTTTAAACATTTTTAAGAAGTTGCAATACCAGTCAAGGGAAGATAGTGGTCCACTTGGAACTAGACCTTCATACCAACTTTGATGTAGATGAAAGCATACCTGTTTTAAGTGTGGCAGAAACATTTTATACACACATTTGCTGCATTCTGAGGTATTTGTTTTCAGGGTAGTAAATATGTATTCAAAATACTTTCACAACACTTAGGCTGTGTACACACTATACCTTTAAAGCATGTTCAAAGCACATTCTATCTCTCAAAGAATTCTGGGCATGGTCGTTTGTAATTCTGTGTAGGGTAAACTACAGGGCCAAGAATTCTTTGAGGGATAGAATGTGTTTTAATGCGCTTTAAATGTAGTAGGAAGGATTCAAATTACAGTCATACCTCAGAAGTCAAACAGAATCCATTCTGGAAGTCCGTTCAACTTCCAAAACATTCGGAAACTAAATTGCGGCTTCTGATTGGCTACAGGAAGCTCCTGCAGCCATTTGAAAGCACAGAAACCCTGCCGGACATTCGGCTTCCAAAAATAGTTTGCAAACCAGAACAATCACTTCCGGGTTTGTGGTGTTCAGGAGCCAAAATATTTGAGAACTAAGCTGTTCGAAAACCAAGGTGCAACTGTAGTGCAGTGGGAGTTTTTTAGTCAGTGCAAGCATTTCAGCTTCCCCCATGGAACAATACTCTCTCTCTCCCTCTGCTCCACTCTTCTGGGGTTGTCTCAACACTCCCCAGAGCCCATTTCTGGAGGTTTACAGGAGAGAAGCCCTGTTGTGCTAGCAGGAGCACTGGTGCTGGCTTCTTCTAGTGCAGGGGCAGGGGCCAGCAACATTTTTCAGCCGTGGGCCGGTCCACCGTCCCTCAGGACCACATGGTGGGCCAGACTATATTTTGGGGGGGGAAAGGAATGAATTCCTATGCCCCACAAATAACCCAGAGATGCATTTTAAATAAAAGCACACATTCTACTCGTGTAAAAACACTCTGATTCCCAGACCATCCGCAGGCCAGATTGAGAAGGCGATTGGGCCGGATCTGGCCCCCGGGCCTTAGGTTGCCTACCCCTGCTCAAGTGGGACTCATTAGCTGAATCCCACCCATTGTGTGTACACAGCCTTAGGGTGAGGAAGGAAATAGCACCTTAAGTGTGGTTTGGACATGCCTTCTTTGAAGCCACTTCTTTCACACATACAGTTAAAAAGTCACTAATGGCAAACTTGACTGAAAGTGGTTAACCAACCTATTTCCTGCTTTGTGCTTCCTCCTAAGCAGGAAGCACAAATCTTGATTTTTATATATTATTATTATTATTTATTATTATTATTTTAGAAACATTGTGACAGACAGAAGGCAAACCTGAGGATACGCTTCAAGCCCTCACTCTTCCAGCACGTAGGAACCCACTCCTCCCTCGCTGGTAAAATACAGAAGCTGAAAGTGAGTATGTGACGTCATAGCACTGGGAAACTGCATCCCTATGCATTGGGCAAATTTATATTGTAAAATGTGATAAGTTTTCAAATATGTGTAGCAGTTTAGGCAGGGAAAGCAGGTGCTTTCAAATGCAGGTGCCTTCCCTAGGGAAGAGAGGTCAGTTGTGCTTCTTCTGCAGAGAAGGAGTGGATGCTTCACTGACAGAGTATGAAAGAAATTGTTAATGGCTTGGAAGCAAAGGCGAGGCATCAGGGTCAGGAGCCAAGGGAACTGGAGCATGGCAGGTATCAACTCTGATTAATAGCTGCTAGCCAGCGTTCAGCAGCTATGTGTTGCAGCAGCTTTAAAAGCCTCATATCAGCAGTGTTCTTTGGAAAGTGAGTCTGGGCAGAGGACAGGAACGCCATGCAAACATTCAAGAGTTGTACTAGTTTCAGTGAGCTCTACCAAAACTACAATCTAAAGATCTAGTTCTAGGATTCTTAAGTTTCTTTCTTTCTTTCTTTCTTTCTTTCTTTCTTTCTTTCTTTCTTTCTTTCTTTCTTTCTTCCTTTTCCACCCTTTCCCAAGGAGAGGACTCAGGAGAGAGGGGTATTGCCAGAGGCATCACAGAAATAGGGAGTTTTGAGGATAGATTTGAAGACAGAGTGAGAAGGGCAATGTTGCATGTGTTCTTGGAAGGGAGTTCCAGGCATGTGGGGCAATGTGAGAGAAAGGGCAGACAGAAGTTGGGATGGGGTGGGAGGGAGGGAGTTTGAAGAGCAACAGTTATGCAAACTAATATTTGCTTATTTGTCTGTTTCTCTTTGCTTTATGTATACCCCTTAAAGATTTATTTATTTTTGATTAAGAGGACTATATATTTTTTCTAAACAAAAATAATAATAAACCGTCTTAGTCAGGGATATATTGACATACAAGCGTGGAAAGAAAAGGGGAGCCAAGGCCATGGCGTGCTTTTGAAGATAAGAGTGAGGGGTTTGTGCTGGATCCCAGGGTGGACAGGAGGCCAGTGCTGATATTTAAAGAGAGGCATCACATTGTCTGAGAGACTGGAGTGATGAGAGAGGTGAATGATAGAAATGAGGGGCCTGAGCAGTGACAACAGAAGCCCAGCAAGGAAAAGATACAAAGGCAGGAGATGACTGGCTTGTGAACCAGAGTTTCTTGCTGGGGTGTATTTTCACCATGTGCAGGCAGAAGTGACATGACTTTGGTGATGGACTGAATATATAGAGGGAGCAAAGCGGAAGGAGAGAACAGAGATAAAGCTAAGGTTTTTTGAAGCCCAAACAGCAGCCTGGATGGTGATGATGTTCATTGGCTCAGGGGATACAGAAGGAGAGTGAGGCTAGGGAGGAAATATTTAAAGCCCCCCTTAATTAAAGCAGCCCCACCACTGCCCATGCATCAGAATAGCAGTATTTCCATAAAAGTGCAATGGGAGTAGGAAACACAGTTTTATATAGTTTGAATTGTTTTGCTTTTACCTTGCATGTTGAGGACAAAGATTTTGGAAAGCAAGCGCTTCGAAAAGAACACGTCAACCCTCCTGCAGAAGTTAGCACCAGTCTGAAAACCTACCAGCACTTCTCCTTAGAGAAAGCGTATCTGAGGGAAGATTTCTTTTGGGCATTTACCCCCACAGCGGGTGACTTCATACGCTTTCGCTTCTTTAAGCCCCTACGCATTGAACGGTGAGTATATGGAGATTTGTGGAGGAAGATTAGCTTGACATTTAAAAGTCACTCATCCCCTCTCCCCTGTGGTAGAACATGAGTTCATCTGAAAGGCAGGTTGCATCTCATCCACTCATCACCCTGCTTCTCCCACATATGGCCTTTTAGCTTTCAGTTCTGCCTGCACAGCCTTACAGATAGTAAACTAAAGCACAGATGAAATTAATTGGCTTTTTCAGTTACAAAGGGAATTCTACCCAAGTCTCAGTGGTGCCCAAGTCACCTAGACCCCATCCTGCTTTCTAACAGGGTATGCTTAATTAGGTTTTGTTTGTTTTTGGTTCCGATACCATTGTGAATCATGTGTAGCGCTTTCATGAAAGTTCAGCCTGTCTGTGTGTGTTTCCTCCCTTTAGTGGCTCTATGAGGTTTTGCCTCATTTTGATACCACTAAGAAATATTCATCTACAATAGGAATGAGGAACCTGTGGCTCTCCAGATGTAACTAGACTCCAAATCCCATCAGTCCCAGCCATTGATATGAGGCTCATGAGCGAGAGAATTCTATTGCACTCATGTCTTGCTTGTGAGCTTCCCTTAGGCATTGGGCTGGCCCCTCTGAGAGCATAATGATAGGCCAAGCAGGGCTTTTGTGGTCCAGCGGTCTCTGGAGTGCCACAAGTTGCCATTCCAGGGGAGGGATTGAATGTAGTGCTGAGTTTATTGCATCAGCTTGCCAGACAGAATGATCTCCCTTCTCCGTCCCCCATGTGCTGGTCTAGGGGTTCCCCTAACACACACACTCCAGACAATTTAGGAAGGTGGTGGGAGGTGAGAGGGCAAAAAGTCCTATTGTGCTAGCAGAAGAATCTTGCACTGGCTTCTACTAGCAGAACTCATGAACTGAATCTGGCCCCTGGTCTACAACTTAAATCATGTGCAGGAATTATGGGGGAAATTGAATGTGGTATGTAGAAGTCCATTGGTTTGTCTGTTAAATTTCCCTGAGAATTTAATGTCCAGGGTGGGTGGGTGGGTGGGTGGGTGTTCTTCCTCTCCCTCTCGATTTGTTAACATGAGAATGTCTTGTGTGTGTGGCTTTATCCTTCCTAGAATCCGTTCAGGAAGCACAAGGAGTCACTTCTTACTTTTCCAGCTTGGTATCACTGAATAGTGAACTGTTCTCATCACAGGAGTAGATAATTGCACTTCTTACTGATATTCATTCATATGCGATGGAGTGCTTAATTTGCAAGCGCAATCAAACAATCAACCCATAATTAGTTGTTTGTGCACTTAGAGCCATCTTTCTCGCAAATGCGGCTTTCTGTGGGAAGAGAGGCCCCTGTTGGGTGAGCTTATGCCTGGTGGGGTCCTTCTGTGTTACATGCCCCGTGAAGCTGTGCATTCATTGCTGGTTCCTGCCCCACAGGTTTTTCTTTCGCAGTGGCAATATTGAACACCCTGAAGACAAGCTCTTCAACACAACTGTGGAAGTGTTACCTTTTGATGTAAGTTTACTGAGCTTACCATAGGAGTTCAGGTGAGGGGGGAGACAAAGGTTTAGGAGATTATAACCCAGATTTTTGTTACTTTGTGGTTGGATACCATGAGAAGAATATGTATGGGGTCAATGGGCTTAGCAATGGAAGCTTCTGAGAAGCCTGTGCCACCTAATCTGAATTCTAATTCTAATTCCTGAGGCATTTTTCCAAAACCTAGGAGCAAGCCTGCTTATTCATTCTTTATTTAAAGTACACTACCTATGGCAGGAAGAAGGTAGTCCTTACAAGGTATATTTTAATACACTTTTGGGGGGGGGAGGGTCCTTGAAAGCATAGAGAAGGTCTTCCAGCAACCAAGTATGCTAGAGTAATTCTGTGTCTCTGAAAAAGTAAACATTGCCTGATGTTTTATGACCATAGTGGTTTAAAATGTACCCGCAGCAGGCTGCCTAAATCCTCCTTGCTGGCTTTTTGCAAAGATTGTCTCTTTTCCTGCACAGAGTCTCCAGTCAGATAAGGAAGCCCTGCAGGAGGGAAGAGCAACAGCATTCAAGTACCACAGGACATCTGACGGCTACATACAGATAGGTAAATTGCTGGTTCAAGGCAAACAGCAGCCTGCTGGTTGTGGATAATGCACTGTGGTATGTTGCTGTTCAGATAACACAATTACGCAGACAGTGATTGCATGGAAAGTTTCAGGGGTGGGAGACAAGCTTATCTTGAATTAATTAGCATCCCCCACTCCACCCTTGACCTGGAATTTAGAGTGAAAGTCATTCACTCAGAACACACATGACATTTTTGTCATTTTCCCAAGGGTTAGAATTTGCATATGTCTTCATTTTAAAGACTTTGCTGAGGTGGATTTTCTTGGCTAACACTGTGCAAATGCAAATGTTGACAACACTGCAGAGGTCAAGAAGTACGGATAAACCTGAAGGACGGAAATAACAGCTTGATTATACAGTTAATCTCAAATTGTTCTTTGGGGCAGTAAAAAAAGAAAAGAAATGAAATGAAATGAAATGAAAAGTGTTTTCTCTTTAGTTCTCTTCTTAAGCACATTGATGTGTGGAATCAGGGGAGCCTGTTCTCATGTGGTGTCTTTTTATGATTGGAGTTTTGGCACTCAGTGGCAGAAACCATTTACTGATCCTGCTGCTCTTTCTGGGCAGCTTCCAGCATCATCTCTTCTGCCTACTTGCTTTCTGAAAACATTTGCAGGAACTAGGGGAGCAAATGGTTACAGGTTTACATCTTCCTGCCTGTAGGAATGGTATCTTCTCGTGGGTCTGAAACCCTACTCTGAGCACTTTCCACATGTGCCAGCCAGTGGCTGTGTCATGGTTGCTTTGTTACCGGTTGTTTTTGTTTTTTTAACAAGTCGAAAACCATGCAAGGGGTTGGACTTAGATGAAGTACTTCTGGCCCCAGTAACTTTCAGGTCTCACTGAGCATCTATGTGTCTGGGAATGGGGGAAGGAGGACATGGAAGAGGGATGTTTTGTATTTGAAAAGTTTCAGTAGCTCCAGGGAATAAGCAAAAGGGAGCAGGAACTGTAACATCAGAAGTGGTCCTCAGCTTATGCAGTTACTTTGTGTGAATCAGAGAATTCCTTGATTGTTGAGAGGCACAAGCTATAGCTGAGCAAGTATCATAGCTGCTCCTTGTAAGCAATCTGCGCATTCTTATTGCTAGAATGCCTTAAGCCTCATTTAGCACCAAGTCTGAGGCTGCGTACACATTAGTGGCTTAAAATGAAGCAAAGTCATTCTTCCCTGCCACTTTTCCAAGTCATATTTGCACATTTCTGTACACACCAGAGGTATGTCTTCACCCAAACTGCTTTAGCTGTTTGGTTTTGCTGTGCCTTCAAACCCCATTTACGAAGCTGTGATCTGCACATGCCCAGCCCAGAGGGTTTGCAGTCATCTTGAAAACAGGCTGTTTTGGAATTTGAATATGATTTATGAGCACAAAATACATGTGCTATACATCTCAATGTGAACTAAGTCCATATGTATATTTAGTTGTCTGTCTCTTTAAAAAGCCCTTGAGTAGGTATCCAGTCCTTTCCTGGCCACTGCTCACTTGTAATTTAAAGTCTCATTGAAGTGGCCTTTGGGGAACGTTAAGAGAAATAAGTTGAGAGTGGGAAGAGTTTAAGTGGTGGCAGGAAAAATGGAGACTCTAGCAGCGCAGGAAAGGCTTTACAGAATTTGGTGGACTTTTGAAGGCAGAGGAGGTGACTAGCTGGATAAGACAGGAAGTGCTTTTCCAGGCCTAGGAAACTCCATGATAGCTGCAGCAGGAGAGGGCAGCCAAAGTGGGATGATGTCACAATGTCCTTGTGCAAAACAGGGAAAGCAAGGAGAGAAGCAGAGGCAAATAAGAGAGTCTGCATTCCATGCCAGAGCTAGAAGCTTGGGTTTGAAGTGCAAAACAGCAGGGTACCAGCGTTCACTTGATGAGAGAGGTGACAGGATTCCACAGGGTGTGACAGGTGGGTGGAGAAATTTTACCAAAGGTGTTTCTAGTTGACACGAGAAAGGAAAGACTGCAGGCATATTGATCAGGACAAGACGTTACAGTAGACTTGGAGAGACAGGAACTGGTCGCAAATGATAATTTTAGCAGAGAGAAAATAATTGATTTGGGAGATGTTGAAGAGGAAACAGAGGCAATGCATGGTAATGGCTGGGTAGCAGAAAGAGAGAGGCAAGAATATTATTCCCTGCTGCTTTTAAGATGGCTGCTCATTTAATGCAGGCATAGATTTCAAGAGGACATCATATCCATACATATCTTCAGTTAGCAAGGGCAAATCTGTGGATCAATAGCTATTTCCCCTTCAAATGTGCAGAAGTGGGAACAGTCCTTTACCAGAGATGCGAGGGATGTAGGAAAGGGGGGGTGATGAGGACGGACCGCCCTGGGTGCCCTCACTGAGGGGGGTGACATTTGGCATGCCCCCCACCCGTGACTCCCAATTCTACCCCAAGCCGTCGGGGTAAGGGGGGAGCTGCGCCGCTTTGCCGGAGGCATTCCCCCCTTCCCCCTTCATTTTGACAGCTTGGGGGAGGCTTGGGAGTCGCGGGCAGGTGGCGCGCTGAATGTCTGCCATGGGCGGCTTGCTCCACCACCGGCTGCAGGGCACCTGAGTGGCTATCCTGCGCCTAGGAGGGCACCCTCTGTGCCATGCCCCCCTCAGGAGTGCGCCTGCCCTGGGCAGCGCAGCCATATGCTCTGCTGCTGCCAGATGCCACTTCTATGCACAGTGCTAAGAACAATTTATTTAATAGTTTTGTAGAGTTACAGGAACATATGCAACTACAAAAATGCCTGGAAGCAATAAAATAACATGCAGATGAAACTAACAAATTGTTTGCATGAAAGTTTGTGTCCTTCACAATTGTCATTGGGGTAAATCAAAGCACTGTGTTGTATGTATATACAAGCTTATGCCTTGCATGTAAAAGGCACCAGGTTCAGTCCTTGCATCACCAGTTAGCAGGGATCAGGTAGCAGGTAAAAGGCCTGTGATTTTGTGTGTGTATTTTTTATTCTGGTTTTTGTGCCAAAGTACAAGATGCCAGGAATAAAGTGGCTCTTACATTATGAACTGCAGGTAGCAGTATCTATGAGGATTTGTTGTTGTTTAGTTGTTTAGTCATGTCCGACTTTTTGTGACCCCATGGACCAGAGCACGCCAGGCACTCCTGTCTTCCACTGCCTCCCACAGTTTGGTCAAACTCATGCTGGTAGCTTCGAGAACACTATCCAACCATCTCGTCCTCTGTCGTCCCCTTCTCCTTTCCCAACATCAGGGTCTTTTCCAGGGAGTCTTCTCTTCTCATGAGGTGGCCAAAGTATTGGAGCCTCAGCTTCAGGATCTGTCCTTCCAGGGAGCACTCAGGGCTGATTTCCTTAAGAATGGAGAGGTTTGCTCTTCTTGCAGTCCATGGGACTCTCAAGAGTCTCCTCCAGCACCATAATTCAAAAGCATCAATTCTTCGGCAATCAGCCTTCTTTATGGTCCAGCTCTCACTTCCATACATCACTACTGGGAAAACCATGGCTTTAAGGAAAACCATAGCTTTAACTATAAGGATTAGAGCCCTGCAAATAAAGCATAGCAACTAGGAGATTGTGCTACAAACTGAGAAATCCCTCCTTCAAATACCACCCGTCATTTTGGCAAACTGCTCTTCTCTCAGCCTCAGCCATATAGCACAATACTGACTCTGATTTGCAGGCTTGTGGCAAGTATGGCAAGAGAGTATACACAAAGAACACAAAGTGTTAGGAAGTGCAAATGAAAGGGGACATGGTAGAAGTTTGTAAAATTATGCATGGCATGGAGAAAGTGGATATAGAAAAGTGTTTCTCCCTCTTTTGTAACACCAGAACTCATGGACATTTGAAGAAGCTGAAAGTTGGAAGAGTTGGGACAGATGAAAGAAAGTCCTTGTTCACACAGTGCCTAGTGAACTATGGAACTCACTGCCACAGGAGGCAGTGATGGCCATCAACTTGGATGTCTTTAAAAGATTAGACAAATTAATGGAGGGCAAGGCTATCAGTGGCTAATAGACATGATGGTTATATTCTACCTTCACTGTCGGAGGCAGTGTGCCTCTGATTACCACTTTCTGGGTAAGCAGACGGGCAGAGTGCTGTTGCTCTCATGTCCAGCTTGCAAGTTTCACACAGGTATGTGATTGGCCCCTGTGAGAATAGGATGCTGGACTAGATGGGTCCTGGGTCCAGCAGGCTCTTCTTATTTTCCTAGAATTCCTAATGGCCTTTGAAGACACTCCTTTCCTTTCCTTCTCCCTCCAGATTTCCATTTACATCAACAAGCAATGCTTTTTTCAGCAGGAACTCGCCAGAACTCAGTTCTGGCACCTCTTTTTCTAGAAAAAATAGCACTGACAACTGGCACTCTCCATGTGCCATCTTACGTGGGATGTTGCATGTGTGTGTAGGGGCACCCCCTTTATGTTACGGATAGTGCCATTTTCATTACATAAGGATCAGTACACAGAGAATGAATACACTATTTGTGTGTGTGAGAGAGAATGAGAGTGAGAGATTATAATACACGATAAAGCAGTGCCACCTACTGGACAGCTGCAGCTTTGCAAAGCATAAAAACATGGAACTAAATACAGTGGCACCTCGTCTAGTGTCCGCCTCGTCGAGCACCCATTCTGTCGAACGTCCGCGGCAAACCCAGAAGTACCAGAACAGGCTACTTCCGGGTTTGCCACATGTACAGATGTGCAAACTGCTCCGCACGCAGATGTGGCACTTTGGCCAGCATCCTTTTTGGCCAGCGACCGGGGCTCCAGAATGGATCCCGGTCACAAAACGAGGTACTACTGTAGTCCTTTAAGTTTCTTCAGGGGAGGAAAGATTTGACGTTTGCAGCCGTTCACACCACAACTTAGTGAAGTGATATTGTTTGGTGGTCTGTAACTGTCATGTTTATGTCTTGTTTGGATGTTGCTTCCACCTCCAGAAAGCTATTATTTGGGGACTGCTAATATGGAGGTCAGACATTGTGCTCCCTCATCATGTAATGTATTAAGATTAAGATTTCTCAAGAACTCTTTTTAAAACAGATGCCAATAGCCGCATCCTTCCTCTTGGGCAATATGGTATTTTCTTTCAGAAAAAACCTTTGTATGTCTACAGGGCATAACTCATTCACAAAGTGATTCTTACTACTACATGTTTGTTAGCTCTGTTAAAAAGGGAAGAGGTCAGTGTGTAAAAATTAGGCAGGAGGGGAAGCCAAACCCAGGAGGCTGCCTGCATTTGAAACATCTACACTGAGCTAGCAGGGGGTTTATCACTTGGTCATCACTAAATATTCAGATGTGTGTCTTGTGGCCTTTTAATGTTAACATGACCACGCCAGGCTTGCCATACATATTTGGGTGATAAGTGGCCCGTGACAGAGAGTAACCCTACAGCAAGTAGGGCAATAATATTGTGTGACATGCTCATCACTTGAAAATCCAGTCATGCGATTTCACACAAGGCGTGGTTTTTATAAACCGGGTCAGCTTGTAGAACAGTGGGTAGGAAACGTTTCCTCATGAGCACGTTCCCCTACAGCCAGTCACGTAAACTGAAAAGAGGAGTCAATTTTAGGTAGCTCTATTGACTTCTCTGAAAGAGGGAGATGGTGGCTTAGGAGCTACAGCAGTTACCATGGCTGACTGCATCTCACATTGCAAGCAGCGCCCCTTTGTTTGAGCACAGAGGCTCCAGTGCATGCCTTGACATTTCTAGGCATGGCTGCATATGCTGGAGCCAGCCTGCAGAAATGACCCCCTTTCACCATGGAGAGCTGAGCGTGCAGTGGTGTTGCTGCCACTAAGAGGAACTGAGAGTTGTCCTGAAGTTTTTTTTCTTCGTCCATTGTGCAGGCTCTTTTTCAAAGGGCATTGCTGAAGGAGAAGTGGACCCTTCCTTTGGGCCTCTGGAAGCAATACGGCTAACCATCCAGACTGACTCTCCCGTATGGATCATCTTGAGCGAGGTAATCTGTTTTCCCGGGAAAAACACCCTTTATAAGGGTGGTGATTACAGCAGCTCCCACTTAACCTTTCCGCCAACTGATGTGTCTAGGCAGGACAGGGGAAGAAAGTTCTTGAAAGATACAGTGTCTGTTTAGGGCCATTGCCTGCAATGCCCCAGACAATTCTATCTGGGGCACAGTGGGGAATTTTAAAATTGTGGCTTGTAACTGCCAGGGGCTGAGCACAGATGCCAGTTGGCAATGCAACCTGCCGGGGATTCTCTGGGTCTTTCCCCAGGCATGCATTCGGTAAGTAACCACAGTAATTGACCACAGTCCTCCACAGAGACAGGCTTAGCTTCCTGACAACCACCTTCACAGGAGCTGTCCCCCACCCCCCACAACTCAAGAGACCTACCTCCCAAAGCCAGAAAGGAGAATGTATGTTGCTTAGAAGATAAAACACACTTTGGTGCTCAGGTGAACAGGAGTAGTTTGCTTATTTGGTTGTTGCATGGGGCTTGTGCGGTGATGCAAACTGAGTTGGTGAAATAGAAGCTTGGTAGTCAGATCCTCTAGGGACGCAGGTGGTGCTGTGGGTTAAACCACAGAGCCTAGGACTTGCTGATCAGAAGGTCGGCGGTTTGAATCCCCATGACAGGGTGAGCTTCCGTTGCTCAATCCCTGCTCCTGCCCACCTAGCAGTTCAAAAGCACCTCAAAGTGCAAGTAGATAAATAGGTACCGCTCTAGTGGGAAGGTAAACGGCGTTTCCGTGCGCTGCTCTGGTTCGCCAGAAGCGGCTTAGTCATGCTGGCCACATGATCCGCAAGCTGTACGCCGGCTCCCTCAACCAGTAAAGCGAGATGAGCGCCGGAACCCCAGAGTCGGTCAGGACTGGACCTAATGGTCAGGAGTCCCTTTACCTTTACCCAGATTCTCTAGACAGCAGTTGCATCTGCCTGCAGCTGTCATTTTATGTCTCAACTGTGAAATCCCTCCCCATTTCCGACAGAGATTTCATGCTGTGATTTGCTTCAGGTACGGTTGTCCAGAAAAGACAAAACTCTTTTCGCTTGCACTTGGCATTAATTAATAGGGCAATATTCTAGAGGAGAAAAACAGATTTGCCAAGCTCTGACCTTTTTCTGTTGTTTTGCTAATCCCATGTACTTCCAGATATTCCTGAAGAAAGCTGATTGAACTTCAAGACACAGGGATAATGCACAACATGGCTGTCAGCTCTTCCCCTCTTCTTCCTCTTGTCTATGAAACTGCAGACACAGCAGAATAGGAGCAGCCTAGTCAAAGGTGCCTGCTGAAGGGCACCTGCTGCTCCCAGAACAGGAAGAAAATGTTGGTGGTGAAACTTGGCAGGGCCTTAAGGGTTTCTGGATCACATTTACCGGGAGAAGAGAAGCATTTTTCATGCACAGGTGCTGGACTGTATTTAAAAAATGAAGCACTAGTGCTGGCCTATCTTGGATCCAGCTGCTTCTGCAGCTACAAAAAGAGGACCTTGGAGACTAACTTTCCGTGTAAAAGATTTGTTCTCCCCCCTTCCTTTGAGCAAGGACCACACACTATTCCCATGCCTCTTCCTCCCCACCCCTACCCCTGGCCCCTTGGGTGTTGATTCCTGAATGTATCACTAAAGGGTGCATTTAGAAATACGGGTTTAAGGACTATGAAGGCTAACTGCGAGGGCAGCTCAACTGTCAAGCGAAGCACTGACCCATCTTGGGAGCAAAGCAGACTGCACCTCCGGCCCCATGTGTGTAAGTAAAAGCAGTTGCTGCAGACTAAAGCTGAGGATTAAATATGAGGGGTAACTGGTCTGGGGTGGGAGGGAAGGGATGTATGGAGGGAACAGAATGGCAGGGAAATGAAAAACCACACTGTGCCTGCCAGGGTTGTACATGTGCCCTTCATACAATAAGAGTTCCTGTCGAAGTCTCCAGTGTCTTCATGCCTTGAGAATGAGTGCTAAAGTCCATCCTTTTAAATCCATATCTGTTATTTACTGGTTGGTGTGAATTTTGGAGAAAAATAAACCATGTAGGCCAGTCCTCAAATGGTAGGGATTAGAGTAATTTAAAACAAAAAACCCCCCAATGTCTCTAGCTATACACTGGAATGCGTTATACTACTTTAATGTGCTGTATTTTTTATTATTGGATACATTTGATTTTTAAGTATATCTATATAAAATATATATATTAAAATGTGCACTGTAAAATTTTAATTCAACTTAAAGTGGCATGTTTTATTTTACTGGCTCTTTCATTAATTAGGAAAGTCAGAAAGGCAAAGCGTGATTTTATAGGGCTATTAAAAGTATGACATGCTTTCTGTACAGACACAGCTAAGACAGATTTTGCAATGGGGAGGATTTCTATTTAAACCAAAACCTACGGATACTTCCTCTACACAGTAACCTATTTAACACACTGGCCCTTAACGTCGTCAAACTTGCATGTTCTCCTCCTTTATCACAGGTATTCTCCATGCGATCCATTAGTGAACTCACAATGGTAGTAGGTTCCCTTTGATGGATAGCGCTGTGCACAAATGCAAGCAAAAGGGTGCAAAATAGTTGTGACCAAATCAAAGGCTGCCTTCCCACAGGCACTGAAGCTCACCACTGAGGCATAAATAAAAGCAGCATTGTGGTTTCCAACTGGAGCACAAAGTACAGCCATTTTGCATGGAGGAAGGTCCTGCGATATTGGAGAGTTGCAGCCACACAGAAGACATTACTGAGTTAAATGTATTGTATAAGGCAGCCACATGTAAGCAAAGGTTCAAGCAAAGGAAAAGGTTGATAGAAAACCTTAAGGGGGGGGGAGAAAAGCTCCAAAACAAACTGAAATTCAACAACATCCAAAAGACCACAGGTTAGCCCTCACCCTTACCAGAGATAGTAAGTTCTTGCTTCAGACAGGAATTCACTATGAGTTGACAGCTTGGTTATGACAGATACTGTTTAGAAACCATCATGTTGGAGCAAAGTTTCTGAGAAGCAAACTGGGCTGGCCATCTCAGAGCTCACTGATGACTCCCAAAACTTGCTGGCACATACAAATAATTGTTACTCTAAATCTCTTGCTCACTCTCTCCTACCAGTTGAAGTTGACCCAATGTCACTTTTAATGTAAAAGCTGTTGTAACCACAACACAGCTAAGAAAATGTACCATCACAAAATTGCTTTTTTAAAAACGGAAGAAAGATGTACAATCATTTTAATTTAAAGAAATGAAATGAATGTTGGAAAGTTGAAACCTATGGTGTCATAAGCAGGATAATTTACCAGCAGAAGAGCAGTAGACGCTGACTCAGAAGCTCACTTCGGGAATAGAAAACGTGGGAGTGGCACAAAATAGACAAGGAGCCCTGTCACAGACAAGCCAATAAGAATGCAAAGAACTCCAGCACTGAGGTACAAGGGGGCGAGTCTGTGGGGAGGAACAAGAACACAAGATGCTAGTTACTATTAGGATCGGGTGGTCAGTTGGGAAACTTATTAAAAGCTTCTCTTGGGTGATGATTTCCATAGTAATATGATAAATAGACTTTGAGACAACTGCAATTAGTTTGAAAGTATAGAAAAGTTTTAGTTCTCACAACCTCATGTGTACCATTTGTTAAATCTGGTTTTAAATCTTATTCTAATTTTTATTTGGACATTTCTGATGACAACACCAAACAGAATTTCAACAAATAGGAAGATTTCCATATAACACAGGATCCTGTTGGAACTGGGAACCTGTTGGAACAGGCCCTGTATGGGATGTAACCATACAGTTACTTACAGGACTTATGAAGCTCCTTGTCCAGTGACCCCCATCCTGTTCTCTTTCCTAAGAAAGTCATCAGTCAAGTCCAAGCCCCACCCCTCTATAATGATTGCAGGGCAATTATCTCCTGACATGGGACATCCTTAAGCAGGACTGCCAGTACTAGGCCACATGCAATGATACACCTGAGGAACAGCAGGATTGTGGGGTTTTCCAAAGAGGTTTTGTAAAAAGGAGATCAAGAATGTGAGCCACCTGTGGTTGCTGGAGCAAGGTATTGCTCTCAGTAAAGTGGTCAGTCTTTGTGGGGTGTATCATTTCAGGCTGCAGTTGGAGCTCACAGGTTTAAATGCACCTCTGCATCAAGAAAATATAACACATGCCTACACATAGAAATCTAGATGCCAGGAAAACGGTAATGCTCCCCGATACTTAAGTTTTCTATAAGTAAGGAATGTGTTTGGTATGAAAGAGCCCTCGACTTTGTATGCCTGCCCCCCATCAGTAGCCTGAAGCCATCAAGACTGCAGATGCCAGCTAATATCCAGAGGCGGCAGACAGGCACTTGCCTATTTGAGAGAGAAGCTGACTGGCACACTGAAAAACACAGAGCATTGTGCTTAGAACAACTCACCTTCCTTGAGCACATCGTGCATATCCACTAAAGTACTGGTAGCGAGCAATCAGATAAAGAACCCCACAGCATGCAGCCAAAACTATAGGAGGAGACAATCAAAGTAGTTATTATGGAGAGACTCGGGAAGATTGACCCTATTTTCAAACAAAAAACCCATCAACAGCTTACACTTACAGTTCCTGCTCTTAAGCACTATGCTACAGCAACTCACAAGATACATCCAAGCACACAAAGTTCTGCAGAAGTCCACATCCATCAGTTATTTGGAGAAGTGAACCAAAGCAAAGCAGGAGGCCTTTAGTCTGAGGTCACAACAGCCCCTGCATTAGCCTTGCCTTAATAGTGAAAGCAACTATTTACCACACCATCACTACTTGAAGGCATCCTGTGCTATTGTGCCACATTAAATTTGTCAGTGTTTAAGTTGCCTCAGGATTCTTGTTTTTGCTGTGACTAAAGCATTAAAATAAGCCTTTGAGATCTTCCAAATCAATCAACACCAACTTGGAAGGTCATAGCACCTCCCAGCTAGAGGTCAGAGGAGAAGGATTTTACTTAGCCCTCCCCCTGACAGCAGCGACTTTCCTGGAACTTTAAAGATTTCCCCCCTAGGCTCTGGAATTACCATGCTACCACAACCAAAGGGAATTTGGGGAGTAAAGGACTTGCTATGTGGATTGGGCCATTATGTCACATGCTACACAAAACATTTTCAAGAAGTGGCTCAAATGAGCATTTGTTTTCACCCTTTCACAAACTTGCAAGCAAAACTGAGGGTAAAAACATGTTAGAGTGGCTTCACACATTACATGTGGCAGAAACAACTGCTGTAGGTTCACCACTGCAGCAAGCAAGTCAAGTATAGACAGGATACTGACATCTTAAACCCCCTGTGTGCCTGTATCTCTGATTGGGTCACGACTTACAGGTTATATTAGTCACACTTTGCAGTGAAAGACACTTGCAGCAATCATGTTAACCATGAATGTGTGCAAGCGACAGAGTGTGCATGTGTGAATGAGTGAGAGAGTGCATGTGTCTGCACATAAGAGACATAAAACATCTATGTGCAGGCAACGGCCAACATCAGCCCAGTGGAATGAGGCCCCTGAGTGGCCACCCATCACATGTGATCTTCAGAAGCAAAATAAGTTGCCCACTTCAAACCTGAAGCATGAAGCTACCTCATTTAAAGAGCAGAAGACTTGAACCCTTTGCTCAAAATATGCAATAATGGTAGCATAGGGTGAAATCCAACAGTTCCAGCAGCACGATGTTTTCTACTTGCCCAGAAAAAGTTCTCCCTCTCTCCTACTCCCACACCAGACAGGGAAGAGGGGTGGGGGGAAGTCCCATTGCACAAGCAGAACTCTTGCATTGACATGACACGGCAGCTGAGTGCCACCCTTTATGTAGCAACAAATATCATTTTGCAGCTGCGTAAGTAGTGCAGCGGCAGCAGCTTAGCTGACAAAAATGTTTTATGCTTTTCACATTAAGAGTTTTATGAATTAAGGTTTGCTTTTTTACCTTGATGGGAAAAGACTCCAGCCACCCACAAGAGTGAAAGAAATATTGGGAAGTATTCGGTGCAATTTGCTCTAAACAAAACAAAGAAGAAAATTAATTAATCTGTAGTTTGGGGATGAGGAGATGACACACAACGATCACAGAGGCTTAGACCCTGGATAATATCCCACCTAAGCAGCTTTTTTAATGACTGGATTTATCATGAAGCACCCCACACTGGGCACACTATCCTTATCTCCACCCACAACACTATGGTCTAGTTCACACTGCAGAGAATGGACCCGTGTCTGGGCTATACCACTTTAAGACATTTTACATGACTGAATGTCCCTGCAAAGAAAACTCTTCCCTGAGATGAGGATGTCAGAGAGAAGGCTGGAATAGAACCTTTCTCCCCTGACCTCTAGCAAGAAGGTGAAAGTTGGTACCAATTCATTTGGAATATCTTAATGCTTCCTTGACATTTCATGAGGCAAATGCAAGGTACTATCTGATTGTGGCCATACTACTCTGGTACTTGGCGGGTGAGGAACGGCAGCAAGGAACTCATGTTGAATGCAGAGAATCTAAGATTTTCGTTAAAAAGGAACAAAGAAGTTGCTTCTATTGCTGAGAGATACTGAAAATACAGGGAAAATTTTGTGCTATGTAATTCACTATGCTTATTATACTGCCATCAGTGCACCTTGTGTTATGATTAAGAAAAAAAACATCAGTGGGCTCGCATTCAAAAATTCAACAAACGGGAGACAAGGGAGGAACTGGGTGGGGGTAGCAAAGGAGACAGATAACAAGGGACACATAGGCAACTCTATACAGTGATGCACATACTTAGGCTTAGATGCAGTTTGGTCAAAGGAGGTTGTGCCAAAGCATTCATGGAAAAGGAGAGGTGAAATTTGAAGGAACAGCTGGGACCCTACAAGTGTTCTAAGAGGCAGTTTGAAGCACACACAGGGCAGCAAGGGGGAAAGGGTAGAGTCATTTGAGACAAGAGCTTCAGAGGTAAGAAGAGTGGAGGTTGTGAACGGAGAACTTCAGAGCAGCCAAGAGAAAGCATAGACCCCAATGCCTGGGGGGGGGGCTACTTCCTCCATTCCCAGAAGTGTGTACTGATGCATACTCTCTCTGCTCTCTGTTCTGTAACCAGTTACTGATCCAAAAGAGGAACTTGCTTATTGTTCTGTGACTGCTAAGCTGAATGGGGGAGTCTTTTTGAAAGTCTTATGTATGCTGTGTTGACTGGATCACTTCTGCCTGTATGCTTGCCACTCTCAAGGAACTCTGAAAGGTTAGCGTGATGGGATGAAAGAAAAGAGGCGGGGGCAAGGACTGCTTGAAGGTTTTCAAGAGAAAGGATGAAGAGGTCACGCTGGATGTAAGAGCAGACAGGAAGCCAAGAGGGAAGAGAGCTAAGCAGTGGTATCACGGAACTGCAGTTTTAACAGAGGTGGACATATTTGCCATTGGAGAGCTGAATAAAGAATAAGGGGACTGAGGTGGGAGAACAACACAAGGTTTATTTAATCGTTTTAAATCTCACACTGTGGCTCAACGGACCCCATGGGACAAGTCACTGCAGAAATATGAGACAGTCCCAACAAAAAATATGTAAAATAGAACATATAATAAAATGAAATAGCTATTAAAATCCATTAGAAACCATTCAAAACAGCAGGACAATAAAACAAAATCTGATTAGCAACCATCTCCAAATAGTGCTCTTAAGGTACATTACAGAGCAGAAATTTCAGAGTATAGGTGCGACCACTCACAAGGCCCTGCAGGCCCTGCCCCTTATTTCAGTCAGCCAGATCTTGGATAAGGTTGGCATGTGGGAATGGGCACTTGTTTCCCCAATGTATTCTAGAGTTTAGGTCATTTCAGGTTTGAAATTGCGCATAAAAAAGATATTGTGCCAATGAACTTATCTTGGCCCAGGTAGTATCTGCTTCCTCTGCACTGTATCCATCAGAGAGACATACTAGCACACTTGGAACTGACTGAAGTTTCAATTCAGTCTTCAGAAAGACAGGCCGATGTAAAGTTATGTTACAGTAGTGCAATCTGGTGATTACCAGTACACACATCAATCATTTAAAGTCTGAATAGGATACAGCTGGACACAGTAGAACCCATTTAATTTTAAATGACACACATGTGTGTCTGTTTATGAACAGATGCGGGTGGACTGATGCTTATTTTTAGAATGGTAAAGTCTGCAGGCGGCTACATTCAGCTGAGAGGCAAATTACATATTATACTGCAGCTGTGTACAATAAAGGCCCATGGTCCTCTTTGCTCTCATAAAACTCCCACTGGAGAGAAAATTTGCATTGGAGAGGTGAAAGCTACTTTGCTTTTCCTCTGAAAATTGCGGGTAGCAGGTTTTGCCCACAACTGTGTTCCAGGTACATGTTTACTTCACAAAAATGGGTCTGGAACCCGGAGGGAGGGTTTGGAGGGAAAGGGAAACATCCAATAAGGGAAAGGCGAAGCCTTCCATTTCTCCCTGTCCATTGTTCAAAGCAAATTGTTCCCTCCTACCTTGAACTTTGAAGATATGGGGCTGTCAGTGGGAAGTACAGATTGCTCTTAAGCAGTTATAATTTCAGTGTAAAAACAGCATCAGCTTATTTGATAGAACTTACCTGTTTCCCCCCACCCAACATATATTTTGTGACTTCCCATGTGGACACAAGGGTATATGACCATCACTGTTAGTCTATGGCAAGCTTTAAAATGAATGTGTTAACTGGAACCCACGACAAGGTGTTCACATTTCTGCCAAATTTAGAAGCTCTACTCCTGCAGTTGGAGCATCTCCCAAATAAAAAGCTATGGGGTGGGAGTGAGGAGAAGAGAGAGAGAAAATGCAAAATAATAACAATCCCTTTCTTCATACATTGAATACAGACTGTCACGATGTCTTTGCGGAATTCTAAAAGCAATTTTTAGCATCTCCTTTGAAAGTGTCAGTTAGAAACCAGAGTAGGTGGTCAAGTGAGCTGTGAAGATGAGTGGGTAGGAATTCTTTGCTAAGCTAAGCAGTGCCTCCCAGTCACAGCTTGCTCTTCCCTGCCATCAGAATTCAGCTGCATGCTGGCCAAAATGCTACCCAAGGGACAAAATCACAAGGGCCATGAAATCACTTCAATGCCAAACATTCACTGAACTGCAGAAAATTCAAGACTATTTGTTCCACAAATGTTGCAATGTATGGAAGGTTTGGTGTTCAAACTCAGTGATCTTGTAGTCACATCACACAGACATGAAGCCAGTGAGTATAATACACAGTAGTATATGAAGAGTCTGAAGAGCAAAGTGTATGCGGTTGCACCTCATCTGTACCAACCAGCATGTCAGTGTCTCTTAAACTGGTCAAAGGTTTCATCAAAATGTCTTTGCCTATTCTCACATTGGCCAACCACATGCCTGTGGGAAACCCCCAAACAAGACCACAGCATCTCCTGTTGCTGCAACTCTCTTCTAAGAATTTTACGAACGCAACCTTTGGAGATGATGCATTGCCAGTCTATGCAGCCCGTTGGAGAGACTGAAATGGGGGCGGAGGAAATATGTGGTTGGTTAACACCCTGATCACATAAAATGTGTATGCAGAATTGCAGCTGCTGTTGCCAATAGAAATTGGTTCTAAGTATGGTTTAGGAACTAAGTAGATGACTGTATGGTAACCAATGTCACCACGAGACTGGAAGTATGCCATTGGGAGATATGTCTACTTGGAGTAATCTAGATTCACATCTCCAGGGGTGGGAAGCTGGGATAAAATTAAATTATAGAGAGGGATGGCATGGAAGGGAAAGGAAGGGAAGGAGGAAGCAGGTTAACTTACTGAGCTCTGAAGATCCTTTCAAATTCTGGTGGACCTGAAGTCACAGGAGGAGAGACTTTGCACTTCCGCCGAACATAGATCACCTGCATGGCAAAATAGGCTGGATGGGAAGTAAAACAAGGAGGAAAGAGAAGCCAGTTATTTCACCCAATGAAGCACAATGAGTTCTCTATTGTTTTTTAAATTATGTTTATCACATTAAATAACAACCAAGAGCAGCTAGTTGCACAGTGGATGATGAGCAGTATGCCCATAGTTTGCTCATCCGCACTAGCAAACACCATTCACGTTCCACTTGAAAGAGTAATAAACGAAAGTCTCATCCATTACAGAATCATCCATTTGCAAACTAACCTTTAGTCTCATTATCCTGGTCTTGCCTTCCTCTCAACAGCAATAAAGGTGCCTGAAAAATTATAAAACTGTGCAGCCAAAAACCCACAATTCTCAGCAAGAGGCTTAAACTGTGCAATCTGAGCAGATTTATGTTGTTGATTGGTGTGCATACTTCATTTTGGGTTCACAGTTTTGCTTCAGGTTGCTTTGAAACACTTGATATCAAGGGAATAAGTGTAAAGGCGCTAAAACAGAAATGGGTATAGATCCTGCATGAAGACCCATAACTCAGAGGAGGAGCCATTAGAGTCTGTGGCAGCAAACAAACAAGAGGACAGACATCTTGTGGCACCTAAAAAAAGATTCCTTTCTTTAATGTACTTGTATATCACTTTTTATCACAAGTGATGGCAAAGCGGGATTGCATTAAAAAATAAAGTTTAATTACAAGACACAATTAAGATAGCAGTAAAATATCAACAACCTCATTATCAATAGTAAAACCACAAAATCAGAACTATAAAACAAAAACAGACTCAAGGCTCAAAAACAGGCTAACCAGTGCCACCAAAAACTAGGAAAAGAAACAAGTAAAATTTCCATTGAACAAGGAGGTCCACATCTTCAGATGCATGCAGTTGTACAAGGGGAAAACAGGTAAAGGTTGGAGTTCAGTGGCAGTGAAATGCAAAAAGATAGCCTGCCAACTGAGGACTATGCTTCATGTACCTGACAAAGTGGATTCTAGGCTAGAAAAGGGTTGTCCCAGGGATTGGGAACTTGTGGCCCTCCAGATGTTGCTGAACTACAACGCCCATCATTCCAGACCACTGGCCATGCCAAGTGAAGATGATGGGAGCTGGAGTCCAAGAACATCTTGGGCCACAGCTTCTCCATCCCAAGCTTGTGCCACAATTAATCTGTTAGTCTTCAAGGGGCCACAAAACTCTGTTGTTTTGGTCCCTAATACCCAAACCATTTTCACATTTTTAAACATTTAATTGAAACAGCCTGTACATTTTCTTTCCCAGCAGTGAAAGCTAGAAAAATGACATTTAAATTAACATTTTGATTCCACTCCATCTACCCTAATCAAGAGGTGAAAAACTGAGATATAAACTTGATTATTAAGAAAAATGGTTGACTGTATAACATCTCCCTCTCCCTTTTTATCTTCATTAATGGAACTGGCACCGTCATCAGATCAGTTATTGAATGACAGTCTCTAGCAGGCTTCCTCAACCTCAGCCCTCCAGATGTTTTGAGACTACAATTCCCATCATCCCTGACCACTAGTCCTGCTAGCAATGGATCATGATGTTGTAGGGCAAAAGCATCTGGAGGGCTGAGGTTGAGGATGCCTGGTTTCTAGTAAGGAGTGAAATTATAATTCAGCAGCCCCTCAAGACCATTGAATTAAGCAGAGAATCAAGCCAATGAGGCCATCACTTCTTAGAAACACAACTGCACAGATTTGCTCCCAGCTGCCCTTAGCCTAGCATTGTGGCTTATCTTAACACAAGAAGGCCAATAAAACAAAGACCTGAGTCCTGCACTGTGAAGTGACAACCAGCCATGCTCTCCCAAGATACCCATTCCATCCCCTGACCACCCACTCCCTGCATTTTCCATTTCTCTACCAACATAGACACAGAATTGTATGGTCTCTGGGATTGCTCAGTCCGCATTGCACTGTCAAGTGACAACCATGGAGGGCAGTCAAGATATAATGACTGGAGAACTAGGTGGCCAAAGGGCTGGATGTATCTATTAGTGAAAATTTAACAGCAATTGCTATACACCCTGACACTTATGTACCAGGTACTTATGTACCTTTTGGAAAAAGATGCGAGAGCTCAACCCTGGCCAGGGAAAGGGGACATGGACGGACGGACACACACACACACGCCCCACTCTGAATTGGAAGGTCTTCTTTTTTTTATTTGAATATTTAATTGGGTATGTGTATGGTCTGCACCAGAACCTCTAAGCAGCTTACGAAAACGCAGAGAATCACAAAGACAAAAGTTAATACATAAGATTATATCTCAGAAACAACCACCAAGCCCCTCTCTTAAACAAAACTATTCATAAAAGAAAATTCTTCATACCAAAAGAAAAAGTAGTGACCCCAGCAAACAAAAACAATCAGTTAAAATATGTTGACTCTAAAACCTTACAAAATTGTGCTACTTTTAAGACAAAACACTTCCCAAAATTACTGAAATATTTGGAGAGGGGCGGGAAATGTATTTCCCTGCTCTCAAAAAGACTTCATAAAAAGGGCGGACAGTCAAGTCTCCCAGGAGGAAGCATTTCATAGATATGGGAAGAGAAAGCCTTCATCCCTAACACATGGAGACCATGAAGGATTTTCACTCTGCACCTGATCAAAGGTGAAGCCCAGGCACTACAAACAGATAACACTCTGTGTATCAATCTAAGGGTTCCTAATATATGGTTTTAGCTCTCTAAATTAAAGATGCCAACATCAAGGTGACAAGGAGAAAGCAATAAAGAATTCAGCCCAGGTAGCAATGGTGGTCTGAAGAGCCTGGCAGAGGTTGCCGACCCCCAGGGAAAACTAACTTCCGCCCTTGTTATGATTCTGCTCCATCTAATCACAGAATCATGCGCTGCATGAAGTAAAATATTAAAGGTTTGCTCACTTATTAAAAACATGTTGTGGGAGATCTGAGTGAAAACTTGGTTTGTTTCTTAGCCAGATGCTTCCTGTTGCACCCTGCTTTACTTTCTGAGAGGCATTTCTCGACATCACAACTGCCTCTTATCCCCCAATGATTTTGCTCCCTTCTCCATGACCTCCATCTCAGTGCTGTCTGCTTTCTTTTAAGTGCTTAGGAACTGTGCCCTTGCAGCACAACATCTTGACAGTGGGGCGGGCACTGAATCCATTTCTCCTAGATTATATTAATTTTATGTCCTTTTTTTACTCCAGCACTCTGCCTCTCTTATATTCAGATTCAGTCTTCCTCTCCAAAACATCTCTTGGTAATACTTAGCTCCACTTTCATCTCTTCCATCATCATCTCCTCAGGCTTTTAGTGTGACTTTTATTCATGCGCCTGCTCCAGCCTTTTTATCTTACTGCATGCTCTAGACATTCTTTACAAATGACTTCTTCACTTTGTGCCTACTCTCGCTCCTTTTTCTCCAGTAGTAGATAGGTAGCCGTGTTGGTCTGCCATAGTCAAAATAAAAAATTCCTTCCAGTAGCACCTTAAAGACCAACTAAGTTAGTTCTTGGTATGAGCTTTCGTGTGCATGCACACTTCTTCAGATACACTGAAATAGAAGTTGCCAGATCCTTCTATATAGTGAGAAGGTGGGGAGGGGTGTTACCCACCATCCTTCTGAGTAACACCCCTCCCCACCTTCTCACTATATAGAAGGATCTGGCAACTTCTATTTCAGTGTATCTGAAGAAGTGTGCATGCACACGAAAGCTCATACCAAGAACTAACTTAGTTGGTCTTTAAGGTGCTACTGGAAGGAATTTTTTATTTTGTCCTTTTTCTCCACTGTGTCTTTCAGCTCCCCTTTCCTAATTTGACTCCTCAATCTCTCAGCTCTCTTATTTTTCCACATACCTTGCATGTCTCATTCATATCGCTGCATGCCGCCCTAATCTCTAAGCGGTGTGAAATTCTAGGGGTTAAAGGTGCTTACCTTTGTGTTTCCTTTGAAATGAGGGCCTCTGGAGACTGTGGTGTCTTTATGATAGAAGGCTTATTTACACATATATATAACCTGAGCCTACGATGGAGGGGTTCGCAACATTATCACCCCTAGAGGATCTTGCTTCCCTCAAAGCCACAGCCTTGGATTCCAAAAGAAATCAGGCATGGCTATGTCTCCCAGATGCGCAACCTGCCACCTGCCAGCATCTAGCTTCTAGCTCACATAATTCAACTCTCAGCTCTGGCCTTTGTCTTTCTAACTCTGACTTCCTTTGTCACCTTAATGGCCCATTACCTTACCAGGAAACTAGCCTAACTGTTTCAGGAATTGAATAAACCAATATTTATTAATTGTGAGCGCCTTTAAGGAATACTTTAGTTGCTGCAGAAAGCACTCTATAAGACCTGCATTCCTCAGCTGACTTTCATGTTTCTCTGCCTCCACCCCACTGACTTATTCCAGAAAAGAAAGGGAGAGATTTATTAATTGACTAAGGATGTCAGGCTTGAAAGCCAAAAGATAGAAAATATGACTCATATTAGCCTGGGTACTGCCTTTCCAAGGTAAAGATAAGATCGCTCTGGCTTCCTGCACAAGCACTTATTTTTGTTTTTGTGGAGAGGGAGCGCTGTGGTCTAAACCACAGAGCCTAGGGCATGCCGATCAGAAGGTCGGTGGTTCAAATCCCTGCAACGGGGTGAGTTCCTGTTGCTCGGCCCCAGCTCCTGCCCACCTAGCAATTCGAAAGCACGTCAAAGTGCAAGTAGATAAGTAGGTACCGCTCTGACGGGAAGGTAAACAGCGTTTCCGTGAGCTGCTCTGGTTTGCCAGAAGTGGCTTAGTCAAGCTGGCCACATGACCCGGAAGTTGTACACAGGCTTCCTCGGCCAAAAAAGGGAGATGAGCACCGCAACCCCAGAGTCGTTCGCGACTGGACCTAACAGTCAGGGGTCCTTTACCTTTTAGGCATGTGTACAGTTCCTTAAGATGCCAAAACAGTCATAGCCATGCATAAATTGGAGGTATCAGCAAATGCAGAGGAACCCCAAAGTTTGCAGAAGTACCACAAAAGGAAAAAAAATCTTGAGGGAAGAAACCCAGGAGCAGCCCAGTGAGGTACTGACTTGACTGTTTGGGGGGGGATGGAAAACCAGAGTAGCACAGGGGAGACATGCCTGATGGACTGGAACAAGGAATGGCAGGGCCTCCACAAATTCTGTTAGTTGGGGCTGGCCCACCCCTGAGGCAAGGTGAGGCAACCACCTCAAGTGGCAGGATCCACAGGGGCAGCTGATCCCTATGTTGCTTCTTGCTGATGTACATACTCAGTCACCCCTTCTTTCCTAGCTGGGAGGTGGGGCACCACTTTGTGGTTTGCCTGAGGTGCCAAAATATCTTACTTACTACAATTAGGATCAGTCTTAAATGACACACACTGTTGATTTGCCATCAGGTCGATTATTTTCTACAATTCTATTTTTAATACTCAAACCTGGTTCCTAAAAATATGCTAGGACAACTGAAATAAAAAAATAACAAAAAACAGGCAGTTTACTCACATGAACTGCATGATGTGGGACTCATCAGCTCCGGGGAGATTACAGTCTCCTCTTTCGGGGGGGGGGAACCCTACAACCTACAGTTTTACTTTTGTTGTAAGGGGAATCATAAACTCATGAAAGTTTGCTCTGCATGTTATCCCCTCATATGAAGACCCCACTTGTATGAACAGGTATTTTTTAAAAAGGGTAAGACAGTTCCCAGCATATCACCAGAACAGACTTTCAGATATTATACATCAGCACACAATAAACACACCACTCTAGCTGACATATTTAATTGGCCAAGCTGTCAATTTAGGAATTAAAAACAAATCTCACTGTCAGTTTATACCACAACTAAAGGGCTGGATTTTTTGTTTTTTTTTGGAAATAGGCTGCTATCTATCAAGTCCACATTAAAGTCTCTTTATATTGTTGCCAGATTTGAATGGTCTTGATCATTATTCTTTCCCTGCTCATTATGCAAAAAGAATAAAGTTGATTTGAGTGCCTTTTTATGTATTAGTCTGCCGTTGCATATGAAATTGCTAGGATGAAATAGGGACACTTTACATTCCATGTACCTCACTTTATGCTGTATTTTGGTCTAACTCCTGGAGACAGAGATTTAAATCATCTTGTTACTACTCAAGGTTTCCCATGAGAGAAGCCTAAATTCCCTAGCAAATTATCCCTTTGATTTAGTTCAGCTAATCTTGACCCTTCTTACCATTTTGTTTCTTCAGGCAATTGTTGGCATTCTAATGAACAAATGTTTTAAAAAGTTGTTTACACCATTATCAACATTGCAAGTATGGCTTTACAATCCAGTTTCCATTCCCTGCTGCTCTAAAATATAAGGCAAGAGTTGCAAGTCAATTATCTTTTTAGACTTTAAAGTTCATCTTTTTCTCCCAACAGCTACATCAATGGTACATATTTCCTATTTAACTTGAGAGATCTTATTTGGCTTATATTGCCTAAAAAGAGATATTAAACTTGTCTCTAATAGTGGTGGCATGTTCCTTACCTTGTTCCAAGACTCCCAGGACAGTAACAGTGGCCAGCAAGGCTATCTGATGCAGCATGCTGGATCTTGAAACTGCGAGACAAAAGCGAGACAGCTACAGAGCTACACAGACTTTGAAGCTATGACTTTTCTGCTCCTTAATATATGCCCACAGTGGCTGTCAATATAATCAGACAGCACAACCCTCCATTTCCTCTTCCAAAGGGCTGGTTAGTTAACTCACTGCTTGCTGGATGGTTTTGACTGGATCCCGTCAACAGTGGTACTATTGAAACAGTCTGAGCTTCATTTACCTATTCAATAGTCTATTGTTAAGATGTGGGCACTTCACAATGGCTGAATACCTAGCCTTTTACAATAAGCACTATATGCACCACTTCAGCCATGGTATGATAAGAATTAGTGATATTTTCTTTTCTTTTCTTTTCTTTTCTTTTAAATGTCATTCAGTTTTGAGACCAAATATTTCTTTTTGGACATTTACTTGCTCACTAGTGAAATACTGAACCAATGTGAACAGCAGATGACCACTTCAATGACCAACTTTTGTTTTCTTGGTAGCTAAAGCAATGAAAATTAGAAACCGTGTGCTTTTGGAGTAAAGCAAAAACACAGCATATACACATTTGATTAAGCAGATATAGTCACACTGCTTCCTTCCTATGAGTGACTTGCGAACAGATGAGAATGAGTGACATCTTGTGAGCACAGGTGCATTTACACAGTTTAATCCAATTTGCCCTCTGGACAGTCATCTCGGATTGACTCACATCCCAAAGTTGGTTAGGTCTTCCTTTTCCAATTATACTGGCTGTGCCTGTATATGCAAGGTTTTTAGGTATGCAAGGTTTTTCTTAAAAAGTCAAGAAAACTTATTTCCTGGTCCAGGCCATCATGGGCCTATTTCTTTTCCCTTCCTGATCACTTTGTCTGAAAGGCAGCATTGGCTGCTGGGCCCATTTCACATCTTATGGGGCCTTGGGCCATCTTCCTTATCATTGCTCTGCTCCTCCTGCATCCTAACTTGGGTGGTGGCAGAAGCAGCAGGAGTGGATTTCCAGGCTAGACAGGAGGAGGAAGGTGGTGAGCAGTGGTCCCAACCAGCCAGATTGGGGATATGGCCTTCTACTGCACATGGGATACTTCAATCAGCGCTTCATTGGCTAGAGCCTCAATGCACTTATTCAACTTGATGTTGACAGTTTCACCAAAAAGGTGCTTGTGCTCCTTTGAACTTTGCTGTCCTGGACGGCTTACATGGGGATCTTGTTTTATGAGTTGTTGTGAATTATCCAGAAACGGGCATCTTTCCTGTCTGTTTATTTGAGGAACATAGGGTTAACTTGTGAAGCCTGATCTGCTCCGAGGTTCAAATGTAAAGGCAGTAGAATTGCATTGGATGTGAAATGTGGCACATCTCTTTGCTTGAGGGAGGAAAAATCTGAAAGCTGTAAGCTTCCTGGAACCTATAGCCCAAGATCAGTATGATAAGAAACAGCTTTGTACGCCTGGAAGAAAGGCAAGCAAAGTGCTGCTACTCAAGAGGAAGCTTCTTCTTATCCTTTTTCTTGCAGAACAGATGGCCGTCACATGCTGTCTCGATTTTATTTCCAGAGGACCATCTCTCCACACCTAGTTGCCAGAGGTTTGTGGAAATGTGGGTCCATCCAGGTGATCAGGAATCAATACCTTCCACAGCCTCGATATGTCTGTTTTGTAGTTGCACAAGCAAACTACCCATTCTCCTGTATGGCCTTCCTCAACTACTCCTCAAACGTCACCCAGGACTGTACCTTGTGAAGCATGTTGTTGCCACCATGTAGGGTGATGGGCTGTCAGGTTTGCTTCCTAGAGATTCTTCTGTTTATTTAAAATATTTATAAACCATCCTTCCTCCAAAGGAATTCAGGACAATGTACATCAAACAAAAAATCGTAATACTAAAAAGAAATAGCAGCAACTCATTAAAACACCAATTCAAATATTCTTGCTGAGGATTAAATGTCCCACCGTCAATCTACAAAACTATGGAAAAATATAAATGTATTCAGTTGACATCTTTAGGTCAATAATAATGGCATACATTTGTAGGAGGATCGTTCCAAAGTTTGAGTCCTACCAAGGAGGCCTTTCTATATACAACCACCCTCCCCAAAATCCAAGTGGGGACTACAAGAAGAATTGCTGCCACCTGATTTTAAGGAGCAGGTTAGCTGGTAATGGAAAAGGCACTCCTGCAGGTATTTGGGTCCCAAGCTATTTAGGGCTTTGTAAGCCATTGTTAATACCTTGATGCAAACTCAACTGCACATCTCCTACCTGCTCAATGGACATGGAGATTGCCCTGGGGAGGGGAACCTGGAAGAATGTGTAGATGCTGTTGATGTGTTCTGCTTCTCTTATTTTGCAGCAGTCCCCTGTAATGCAGACAGATGATACTGCATGGAATGTAGTAGCAACCTTTGAACATCCTCCATCTCTCCCCAACCACACAATCACTTTGCAGTACTTGCTGTTGATAAGGTATTTGCCATTGTCATTTAAGTTAGGCTCTCATACAAAGGAGGACACTTGCCAGCCATGCTTGCTGTGCTGCCTACTTTGTCAGCATCTAGCGTGGCCGCAGCTGTAGGTGCCACCTTGATGTGAAGAAGTGGTGTGACATTACTTTATTATCGCCAGAAGAAAAGGAAGTGGCCTTCATAGTTGTGGCAGTGGTGGTTTGCGGCTGCTTCAGAAGGAAATTGTTTTCCAGAACAAGGTGCTGGAGCCAGTGTGGTGTAGTGGTTAAGAGCCGTAGACTCGTAATCTGGGGTACCGGGTTCGCTTCCTGCTCTTCCACATGCAGCTGCTGGGTGACCTTGGGCCAGTCACACTTCTCTGAAGTCTCTCAGCCCCACTCACCTCACAGAGTGTTTGTTGTGGGGGAGGAAGGGAAAGGAGAATGTTAGCCGCTTTGAGACTCCTTTGGGTGGTGATAAAGCGGGATATCAAATCCAAACTCTTCTGCTGTTCTGTTGTTTTCTGAGTTTTAGATACAACTGGATGTAGAATAGCAGCAGACATTATCTCAATCAGGGACACTTCAACCATGGCTGACGCCACACCCACATCAAGTGGCTCTTTTAGATCCTCACCTCAATTTAGTGGAGACTGATTAGAATGCTTCAACCATTCATCTACTGCCCTTACAGCCCTCCTTTTATTGCAGAACACTGCACAGGTTCAGATGCTGTGCTTGATGCCAGTGGAGTATGGCTGCTGTGGTCTTCTTATTCAGGAGGACACCACTAGTGTAGAAGGGGAGGAGACTCTTAATGCACCTGCACTTCTCCAATGATGCCATTATATGCTTCATTGAGATTCTCACTGCATCAGCAAAAAAGGACAATGAATGATCCAAAAGTTTAACGGATATATTTTCAGTATAAACACACTTCTGTTGTGATTCCTGCAGTGCTGGGCTTGACCATGTCATCTTGGTGGCTGAGTCATAGTGCAAATGTCACCACCCATGACTTCAAAAAGGACTGGATGCAATTACCTGGGAAATGATGTGTGGTTCTTTTTGAAAATTTGGGATAACTCCCATTGAACATGCTGGAACTTAATGGTGTGATTGAGTTGGCCAGGGATAGAGGGCATCACTACTGTCGATCCCTGAAGATAAAGGACTGTTCATACATCTCCATTTCTCTGCCATCTATAACTTACTTTTTCATATGTCCAAGCAGCCAACAAGGTCTCTACCCTTTTCCTGCCACCCCAGGCTGTGCCCTCCTGCTGTTCCTCCCTGCCTCCTATCACACTGGGGGGGGGGGGATCATTTCCTTTCTATCTCACTCTCCCATTCTGTGTCTTACACACACAGACTCCACTGTCCAATGCATAAACATTCTGGATAGTTAAAGACATTGACCTATCAGTACAGCAGCATACATGGTTAAATGAGTCCACCTTGCTGCTGCTGCTGCTCCCCCAAAATAAACGTTCCTATCTGGATTCTGGGCTCCAAGAGCTGCACATTGGCATAAATGCCTTGACCTCCAAAATAAAACTTGTGCAACTTTTGCTATTCTCTGCACTACCCCAAACCAGCCTCAGTCCTTCCAAGTAACTCATTTTCTATATCTGCTCCAGCAGCCAAGATTTTCCCCTCACTTCCACCAGCTGTCCCGGGCCACACATCAATAGTCATAAGCAAGCTGTTCACAATGCATTTTTCAGGTATTATGAATGCCTTGATAGATTATCACAGTAAGAAAATACTGCACACAGATTGGCAAAATGAGTGCCAAGCACAAGTCAAGCGTTAAAACAAAATCCAGGGAATGCAAATCGCAATTCCTATTTGAAAAGGCTTTTTCAAGAGTGGTCTTTGTTTGTGTGCTCTCATGCATGTGCGGAGGAAGGAAATATAAAAACAAATCATCAGATGGTATTGATGATGCAGAGATAATTTTCAAATAGCAAATCTGCAACAGTAAAAAAAACTGTATTGAAGATTATACTTGAATACAAATCTTCCTTTTTTGAAATGTCTAATGTACTTTCTTAAAGCATTTATTGAAGCTTATAGCAATGTGAAAACTTTAGATATTTCATAGTAATAGGAGGCAATATCAGAGTAAACCTATTGATTTAAGTAAGTCTGCTCTAAGTATGACTAATACTGTCACCCACTGTGTAGTTTAACTGGAGGCAAGTGAAGAACACAAGACTTATTTGAAATATATTTTCATATTAAAATCCTCCTGCTCAGTTTCATTTTTCCCCACTAAAGGAGCTGATAAAAAATGGAATTTGCAGATGTATTCAAATTACACTTGCTTAGAAATCCCACAGGGTTCAATAATGCAGCTCAGCAAGGTGCGCAGGTGACTACAGTATTTTTCTGCAAGCCCTGTGCACTGAGGGATGGAAGTGAAACAAGAACTGATGTCTTCCTTGCTCATCCCTGAACCATCTAGGGTGAAGGTCTGATATCAGAATACTATCAAAAATCTGTGGCAACTAATGTAAGATTTTCCAAGGCGTTTATAATGCTGTCTCCCTAGGAAATACAAAAGGAATTCAAAAATGTGTGTGTGAAAAACTGACCCAGTATCCTCCTGAGTTTTAAATCTACTTTAGATTTTTTTTAAAACCTCTATTGAAACACATTCCAAAATAATTCTAAAAGTCATGACACCTATGAGGATTATTCCATTTTTCATAGATCAATAATTTAAGATGGCAGAACAGACTAGAGTCAGGCTCTCTGTACAACAGCCTGCAGCCAACTCTACAGCCATGAACTCCAGAGAAACCTGCACATGTGCTTTTTAAGCAAGTGGATCCATGGCAAATGGGGCTATAAAGTCTCTTCTGAATGCCAAAGGACAAGTTGCTAATCCACAACTTCATGGGCATCGCAGCCTAACCTTTCTTTAAATTCTTGCCAGCTCTGTCAGTTTGTGGCCAGTATGTTGCACCGCTCTTCCACCACCAGAAAAAGCAGCTCTTTTTAGCATCTTGTACTGCAGTGTTTAAAACCATAAGAGAAACACACAGCTAAAAGTTGCATCTCTACTGTCCCCCTAATTTAATATATAACTGATGGCTGAACAAAGTTTGGCAAATCATTTAGCAAGACCCTAAGTTATTGATACAGTAGAGCAGCGATGGGGAACCTCATGCCTCTGGGTCAAAATCCAGGCTCCCTATATGATCCTTAAAGACTCTCTGCTCAGACCATGCTCTTTGCCAGCCCTATTCCACCCCACCCCAAAGTGGCTTTGCCTGTTCGGAATGTATCCGTCTCTTGGTTGGCTAGATGGAGAGATGGATGTGCAGATGTAGAGAAACACCTGACGTCTGAACGGCAGGGATACAGCTTAGAGGTACATCTGTTGCTCCGCTCACTTTGGTCTCTGGCCCTACCCACCAGTTGCATACAGCCCCTGGTTGCCCAGGAAGGAAGGGGAAATGCCCTACGAACGAAAAAGATTCCTCCGTCCTGTGCTGGAGTATCCATGTACAAAGTATCTCAAACCAAGGAAGTGTAACCCCAATCCCAAGACCCTGACAAAACCCCAAGATCCCAAAAAGTGGGGGGAAGCAGACCCTGTTTAAATTTCTCCATCCAGCCCAGCACCCTGATGGGAATGGGAATTGTCGCTTCCCCAGTCAGTCAGATCAATCATTTGATGAGCATGGAGGAGGGAATAACCATGCCTCCTCTGCTGTCTGCACAGATCAGCTAAGGAGTGGAGCTGTGTGTGGCTGGGTCCATTCTGTGTGTGTACATGCAGGTGATGGCATCCATCACTGGCATACAGACCCAGGCGAGTTAACCAAGGGTGAAAGTGGCCCTCAAGCCAAAGGAGGTTAGCAACCCCTTATCTAATAATTGCACATGTCTTTGTAGAGTGACTACAAAGCACACAAGTAAGTATCTTAAACGGAACAGTCTATTCCCCCCCCCCGAGTGATACTGCATCAATTAAGGGTTCAGACTAGAATATGAATATTCTGTAACCACAAAAAAAGATTAAAATAGACTCTCAAGCTAAAGGCACAATTGATTTCTCCAAAAGATCTGCACTAGAACTGTGAAAACCGCTGATTCAGCTTGGATGGACTGATAGAAGTCAGAAATACTTTATTTTTGTTCTGATGCAAAACATGATTCTTCAGTTTGAAAGGGGAAACAGATAAAAAGTTACTTACCATGCAAAGCGCTGGCTGCTATCATTCTGTGGTCTGCATTTGTCATGCGAACCAGTATGGACCTGCAAAGTTAAGTTTTCTTGGAAAGGAGCAGAAGAACATTTTATGCGAAAGAACAACACACAATTGTACATGGGATTTTACTCTAACCTATACACAATAGCAACAGCATAGTTAGGACCTCCTCACATATTAACATTTTAGGTGTATAGTAATTCCTCGTTTTATGTGCATTTGAATTATGCAATTTCAACAATATGAAGCTGAAGGTGGCCTGGTTGAAATTGCACAAGTCAAGTCACAAGCAAGGTTGAAAGCTTAAAGGTTCTTTTTGCACTATGTAACCCCAAGGAGACCTGGCACAAAAGAGTTTTTAAGCTGCCTACCATGCTTTTGTGTGAGTACTTGGATTTCTCTCTCTCTCCCCCTCACCTATTAGCCATAGAGTGGCTCCAAGGGTTTGAGAGTATATGCAATTTTTCATGTATACATGGAACACTTGAAACTGAGCCTATGCATAAAATGACAGATTATTGTACTTAATAATTGGGGTTCTCCCAGACTTGGTACTATCAATGAAGGTGCAAATGGCATCAGTGACTAGGAGCGTCTTTTATCAATTCTGGATGATTCACCTGTTGCACCGCCATCTCGAGAAAGCAGGTATTACCACAATGTCATGCTCTAGTTACAGGTAAGACTTAATTACTGATAACACATACTATGTGGGGCTGCTTTTGAAGACTGTCTGAAAGCTTCAGCTGGTTAAAAATGCATCTGTCCAGTTGCTTGGAATATTTAATTGTGATTCTGTACTGCTATTGTTATTACCTTTAAAGCTCTAAATGGCTTGGGACCAGGGAGACCCATATGAATTTTCCTGACCTTTAAGACCCAGGGTGAGGGACCACTAGCATGGTCTATCAGGCTGGCAGGTACAAACATTTTACTTTAAGGTGGTCAAGTAAATAAAAAGAGGTGGCCCAATTGTTATGGCACTCCCTCCTGTGGGAAGTGTGCTTATTGCTGTTTGTGAAATTACTTTTTCCCATTATTTTATGATGTGAACTGCCTTGAAAGGGCTATATAGCCCTGAAAGGCATTACACAAATGCCTACATAAATAAAACAAGAAGCAAGAATGTAAACAAATATACACCATACAGGTTAACTCTGTAGAATCCCGGAGTTTGCCTCTTCAAAAGGAATGAAATGGCCCTTAAAGAGCTTAGAGCAACACACCACCTTCTTTCCAGTGTGTTAATTTTTTAAAATAATATTTTCTAGACTGTAACTTGCTTGTCTCCCTAGTGAAAAATGATGTTAAGAAAATGCCTGTTTTGCAGTTTCCTGTTAAGGTAAGTGAAGCCTATATACATATACACATACATATTCATATTCATATAGACAGATAGATATAGATATATCATTTTGGATGTTTTCCAATATACAAATGTGTTGAACATTTTCATTTCCTCTGTGATTAACAAAACCTAACATTGTATGCTGAATGCCTACAAGTGGCAAAAAGGCCAACAATTCAAAATGGTGAAAAATAGCTTGTTTCCTATATAACAACTCTTCATGTTAAAGGGTACCAAAATGTGATCAGAAATAAATGGGTAACATTAGTAAAAGCTTTTTCTACCTATTGCTGAAATACTAAACAACATTAGTTATACTAGATCTAGTTTTCAAATGGAAGTGATTGAAGGGAAAGTGAAACTACTGAAAGCCGCATACAGCATATTATTAGAATGGGAGATGAAATATGAAGAGGTAAAATCAGTTATGATTAAATGGGCACAAGATGTAGGTCACAACATTATGATGGAAGATTGGGTTAAATTATGGAAAACTGACTTAAAATTTACAGATTGTTCCCTATTGAAGGAGAATTACATGAAGATGATGTACAGATGGGACACAACACCAGTGCAGTTAGGGAAAATGTACAAAACTAGTTCAAATATATGTTGGAAGTGTAAGGAAAAGGAGGGAACATTTTATCATATGTGGTGGGGTTGTAAAGTAATTAAAAAATTTTGGGAAATGATATACAATGAATTGAAGAAAATGTTCCATTTAACATTTGTTAAAAAAACCCGAGGCATTTTTGTTGGGGATTGTAGGGAAAGACCTGCCAAAAAAGTTGAAAAACATCTTCATGTATGCGACAACGGCCGCGAGAGTTCTGGTAGCACAAGGATGGAAGACTGAAGAAATCCCAACTAAAGAATCATGGCAAGAAAAATTGATGGACTATGCAGAACTGGCAAAATTGACATATAAGCTACGGGACAAGGATAACTGTGACTTTAAGGATGAATGAGAACCTTTCACAAAGTATTTGAAGACGCAACAAAGCGAACTGGACTCCTTGGCAGGTTTTGAATAAACATTCACAATTTTTTTTACTGATAATAATTAGCTAAACAGTTTGAGGATCTATACAACTCTGTAACATGCAGAAAATAGCATTATTGGAGAAACCAAAGACTGGAACTGAGGTAAATCGGGGTAGGGGGTGGGGGGATGGGGTCTGGGGGGGGGAGGGATGAAAAATGGGGGGGTAAGGATATGTTTTGGGAAAATACGTTTTGTTATAACTTTGAATAAAAATTAAAAATTAAAAAAAGAAATACTAAACAACAACAACAACAGCGGTCTTGACTTTCAAACACATTTTACTTCTGTCTTTCAATATAAGGGTTAGTTCAAGAAAAGGGAGAGAGTTAAGTTTGTTTTCTGCCAGATAAAAGGAACCAGAATTTTTAAAATCAGTCTCCACAGCAAAGCTAAACTATATGTAGTTCAGGTGATGCTTCAGAAAACACGACTATTTGTTTAATACACTAGCAAAATATTTATTTTTTATAATGACGTAACAGAAGTGAAATATTTCTTTTTGGTGTGCCACAGTAATTGTAGTTAAAGAAAATAAATGGATTAATGGGCTCTTTATACATTTCAATGACAAAAAAGGTTAGCATCAAATTTGAACTGTTCATTTAAACAAGTGTAAAATTTATCATAACCACCCCCGACACACACACGCACGCACGCACATATTATATATATATATATATATTTAAAGAATTATAGTTTTAAAATCTATAAAAAGTAAAAAATATACACTCAGATCTAACTCTTATTCAATCTTTAATATAAAACTGTAAACATTTATTTACACACAAAAAATGTGTAGTATAGAAAACTGAGCACCCTTTTCGATTCAGTTGTAGGGGGTTTGGAAGGCAGTGGATGTTGAACACCTTTTCACCTGTCCATGACCACAGTATATAAATAAAGCTGAGGCAGCAGGCTAGGTAAAGCTCAGGGGAGCCACATCTTATTGCTCTAAAGCTGCAGCAAATGCAAAGCTCAAGTGCATATTCATTTATGAACTGCTACAAGTGGCTGAAGGGCAGCACTTAGCCCTTCCCCACCCAGCCTCCATACTCAATTATCACTGCCAAAAATATTCTAGGCCATTCTGCTTAAAACTGTATCTGAACAAAGTTAAACAACGTATGCTCACAGCTGAAAAAGACATTAGCATTTTACTGGACATCAAAATCTGATTGCAGCATTAGAAACACAAGGGGTTTCATTTTCTTTTGACCTAAATTATATTTAGGAGATCCAACTAGAATTTAGTATTATTTAATTCCTTAAAACCTGCTATTTTTCAGTGTGCCTGAGGGAGAGGAAAAAATCAGCAGAACCCAGACAATTAAAAAACTATGAGGCTCCAAACACCTCCAATAAGAAAAGGAAGGCACGCTGGTGCAAAATTTAAAACTGTTTATAAGCCAAGTTCAATTATTTCCATACCTAACCCCTCTCCCAGCCCCTGCATGTGTTCCCTGGCCAAAAAAATCTATAGAGATTAAAAGATATTCTGGTGACATTTTGGACCAATTTTTTTTTTTAATAAACCGAGCTCACAAACAATTTCACTCACTCGCTGACTTGTCGAAAATATTAGTAAATTTAACTCTAATCTAATTTACTTATAGTATCAGTCATACCAAGGTTTCATTCATTAAAATGAGCCGCCTCTTAGAAAATTGTGTTTTAAAAATATACAAATAATGTGATTTGCTTCAGTTTGGACATTCAGCAGTAAAACCATTCATCAACATGCAGCTTCCACAATTTAACCCCCATCAACAGTCCATCAAGATACAATACAAAAATCTGTTTAGCATGGCATACATAACTACTCATGGGTGGCAAGCATATAAAACAGAACTAATATCCATGTGTAATTTGGGAAAAGATTAAATAAAAGTAGTGTTAAAGCGGATTTTTTTTCCAAAGTGCACATCTGAGAAAAACACTGCAGATACAGTAAAATATTTCCTTCCTATGGTTCAACGGTTGTATCCCTTATCCGTTTCCCTGTCTAAAATATCCCAAACTCAAATCTTCACCCTTTTCTTGTGTAGAGATGCTCCTGAATAGGCCTGAAGAAAATTCTTTGATTCTCAGTGACAGGTGTGATGAATTAAGGAGGTAAACAGTCCTGTTCATTAAAGAACAAAACCAGACCCAGAGTAGGGAACAGAGGTATCTGTGCATCTAAAACAACTTTCAAATTTATTACCTTTATAAACGAAAGGTTAAGGCAAAAGGTGGTTTGTTGGCAAGTAGAAGAATTTTTGGTAACCTGTTAAGAACAATTCTCTCTTTTCCTTGCCCTGCATGGGACCGTCCCTACATATGTATGAAGGGGTCTCCATGAACCGTGATGAAATAGCAGCATCTGCTTCACTGGAGATTAGTCTACATATTTCTAAAGAGATTAAATCACTAAAAAAAATTTCCCCAAAATATGGGGGCTCTCACAATGGAAGAACCTTTAATAAAGTATTACGCTTCCCCGGGCTCTCTGTGCCATTATTGCAAAGTTTTTCAGGTTAGTAACAGTTTCCAAGGCACAAAACTTCCTTCACTTGCTTGACCAAAAGTAACAGATCCTGTTCTCATTGGTACAGCCTATGTGTGGCAACAAAAGATTGCTAATTATAAATGCCCTCTGAATCCAAGAGAAGAAATAAGCTGTGATCAACCCAACGTTATCATTTAATGGATGCTAAAAAGGAGATAGAAAAAGTGCATACTTGATTTTAAGCTGATTCTCCGATTAAAAAAAATAATCATCAAAAAACCAAGAGCTCAGTCTTCCCCCACAGCAGAGTGCAAATTGCTTAGCTTAGTAAGCCATAAGCTATTTAAGGATGAGGTCCCCAGTTTAGGGCTCTAGCAACCTACTGCTGGACAAGTTTTAACACTCAAAGATCTTCAGCACAGAAAGCCATCAGCTATTATTATTGTGAACTCTCATATCTTGCTTGCCAAGTATCACTAGAGACTAGAAGAACGACTTCTCAAACTAGAGTAGATTTTGCAAAGAAAGTGTTGCACAATCTTTCCTCAGAAAAAGGTCGCAGAGTGTTAACTTTCACTAGTTTGCAGGTCAAGTTAGAATCAAGAAACCTGTCAAGTACTAGTTGTAGAAACGATTGCCTTAACACTGAGTATTTTGAGTCTTCCTTGCTGGCTTACTTTCTGAATCACCACAGCATGGTTCGCATTTAAACCTTCAACTGAAAAACACTGTTAAAATTGAAACTTCTGAAGGGCTGGCTGGGATGCACACCAAACTGACCAGGACTGTTTCCATGAGCAGTGTTCCAGGCCCACTACAAAAATGAGAATGTTATATCCTATCAAATTGGGGCATACTTCTCATGCTGTTAGACCCAGAAGGGAGCAGCTCCAATACATTCCCACTAGTGCCTGTGAATTTTCTCAATTCCACAGGTATTTGGTCCAAAGATAGTTGTAATTAAAAATAAAAGATTTTTTTGGGGGGGGAATCCCCAAACCTCTTTTTAATGATTCCCTAACAACTCATCCAAGTCATTCATCCATTCTTCTGAAGTCCTGTTTTTCAACAAAGTGTCTATAAGATCTGTATCCCCAGTTAAGTTCGGCAGTCCATTACTACCAGATGGGTTGCTGTAGGCAAAGGGCAGTTCCTGACTGGGTGTCCTCACTGGATAACCTTGACTACAATGCAGATTGGCTCTGTTAGGCAGTTGCTGATTTTGATTCTGGCTGAAAGAAGTCATATCTGGGACACCTTGATTCATGCCTGGCAAGACCTGCTGTGATGGGACTGCCTGCTGGGTAGGAGGGTTTGTCCTCTGCTGGGCACTTATAGATGACAACATCTGTCCAGAGACAGCAGAGTTCATGGACGTCATCGGCCTGCTGGTGTTGAGGCTTACCTGAGGCATTCCTTGCGCAAACTGTTGATTGGTCAACTTTAGGTGAGTCTGCTGCATATGGAAAGTGGAGTTGGCAGTAAATGTCCCTAAACCACCGTTCCCTTGTGCCTGGTTGTTCATATTTGACATACCTTGATGCTGCCATGATTGATTTTGGACCCCAATAGATGTTGGCATCCTTGCCATTTGTGGCTTGGATAGGTTGGGATTCAGTGCTCCTTTACTGTGCTGCTGAGAAATGCTGGCAGTTCCTAGGGTGCTCTGTCCATATCCAGCAGGAAGAGCAGTGCCCTGTGCCAAACTGGGTTGTCTTTGCATTTGTGGCTGTCCATTGGCACTTGGATTTGCATGCTGTGGAACCATCTGTGTCATACCAGATGCCATGTTGTACAAGGTACCTCGCTGAATGCTCTGCAAACTAGGATACTGAGTTACTCCTCGATCTTGCTGATTGCTGCTTGAGGAGACAGAACTGTGTCCTGTGCCAATCTGGATCATATTCTGAGTCTGAGAAAACATGCGTGGACTACTGGAGTTAGACTGGCCTAAATTATTTACCCCTGCCATCGCTGGAGATGAGCCTATAACACAAAACGAGAGTTTCAACATTTATAAAAACTAAGCAGAACATACCCTCAGTTTAGGTGCAACATTACACATATACTGCAGCATGCAACATTTTGAAGCTGTATTTAGGACTCATTGTCTTGAACCTTGAGAAGTGCCAGCAGAAGGTGACTTTCCTGCCACTGCTACCTCCCCCCAGCAGCCCCGTGAAAAACCTCTCTTAGAGTTAGGGGATCCTCTTGAATAGGGTGGTATTTGCAGGGGGTTGAGGGCAATCACTAAAATTGGGTGGTGGCACCTTTCACACATCACAAAGCTAGCAGCTAAGAACAGGAATAAGGACTGTTAATTAAACAGAATATTATGGTGAAAGGCAAGGGCAGAATCACGACTGCCACCTATGTACTGTTCCAAATAAACCTATCTGAGCTGGCTACTTAAATTTAATGCAAACATAGGGTTGCTTGACACCGTCACATTCCTTCACACATGAGCCAAGCCACGCCTGACCGTGCATGTGCCCAAACAAGACAGTGTAATTGTAAACTGGATGATACATGGATAAAATCACAACAGCAGCTATTTTCTCAGCTGCTGCAATAACAGTAATTAGGCAAAATTACTAGAACACTGGGAGCACAACTTTGGCCGTATCAGAGAATGAAGAAGCTCTGAGACCAGGACAACCTGTAGCATTATATATGTGTCGTCTACTTCATTAGTGCTGCTATAAAGTCTATAGCGAGGAAGAGGTTGTAGGGCAGAACAGGAGCACTATGCAAGTCTTGTTAACTGCCTAACAAGGGCAAGGAAAAAGAAAACAACAATGCATGAGGGTGAATTCAAATGAACCACTGATGCGGAAACCTCTGTCCTCATTCACAGCTGTCACTTGCACATATTGAAAAGCTAGCCAATCTGTGTTGGAAATTCAGAGTGAATATGCACTAACATGAAAATTACCATCACCACATGCAAAAATATGCCAATCCAGTTTGTCTCATCTGCCACTATCCTAGTACTGAGCCCTCCCAAAATTAACATACTTGATTTAATTGATAGATAGCAAGTAAAGAAGATTATCAGCTTACGTTTCTCTTTAGCAGTTCTACCAGTACTGAGAAAAAAATTAATCCATCATTTGCACACTTCACAATAGAAGTGATTCCTCTGTAACTTGATGGATGCAAGTTTGTTTGTTTGTTTGTTTGTTTGTTTTAAAAAAGGCCAAGCACTTAAATCCAGAGCATAAAATTATGAATTATGGCAGTAAAAGAACATTTTAAAGTTAACTAATGACCAAATCCATACAGGCTGAAGACACTTTGCTTTTGCATACACCTCTCCTGCTTTCCAGCTAGTCTTTCACAAATAAATCCCACAGTTCTATTTACCTGTGAACTGTTGTTGATATGGATTCTGTGTCTGGTCTTGGTATTGAGGGGGCGGTCGTGTTAGATGCCTCTGGAGCTGTTGCTGTTGTTCCTGATGATGCCTTTGCTTTTCCTAAAACAGGGCAGATCCAAGACTGTAAGAACACACAGCCTAAACTTTGTCATAAACAATGCCTTAATGTAAACAGCAATGTTGTATATAGGTTGACTGCTGTCTCAAGAAGTCTACAATCACGTTAATAACATCATAAAAACAATTAAAGAAAAAATGCTACTGCTTAGTATGTAAGAAAATCAAGACTGATGTATACACTAAAATAAAACATAGCAGAATATATCACAGAAGGTGCTAGAAAGGGAGTCATATCTATAAAACAATGAGCTCCACTCAATAATAAACTGACATTCCACTAGGCAAACTGCCTAGAAGAATTTGAGAACAGTTAAGCCTTTTTATCTAAAACAGAAGGGAATGTAGAATAACAGATTTTGCCTTTCACTGAAGTTCACAGATTTTTGTGCTGTAGTTCCTCTCTAGTAAAGGAAATGCGGTATTTTGAGGGACTCAACATCCACATTGCAATGCCTCCTCTCAAATTTATTCAAGGGGAAGAATAGTGTGACATTTTAATCCTGAGAAGGTTCGTTCATCATGTTCAAGTACAATGAAAACATTCCTTTGGCATTCCAGCCATACATTGCTGTACAGTGGTACCTTGGGTTACAGATGCTTCAGGTTATGCTTTTTCAGGTTACGGACGTGCCAAAACCCGGAAGTACCGAAACGAGTTACTTCTGGGTTTCGGCGCTTGCGCAGAAGCACTAAATCACGCTTTGTGCATTCGCAGAAGCGCCAAATGATGTCACGAGGTTCCACTGTACCTTCATTTTAAATAAATATGGTAGTACAGTATACCAGAACCATTTTTACACTGTGGGGCTAGAGAACAGAATCTGGCCAGATCTCCCCCCACCTCTCACAGGAACAATTTAACAAGTGGGCAGCACTGCCCTCCGGCTCATTATTTGATGTCACAATGTCATCAGGAGAACATTTTTTGTCCGTAAGGTCTGAAATCAAACTGCAACAAAGTGCCTTTCAAAACACTTCACAAGATGTGACAATCTGCTCATCAATGGATTTTGCGAAGCAGTTTGCAAGAGGCTTATCAAGCCCTAACAATCAGCTGATAGGTGGGTCTTGCCAAGTGCTTTGTAGAGCTACTAAATACTTTTTTGTTTAGGCAAGCATATCCAGACATGTAGAAGCTGCTGAGTGTTTTAATTTCATTTTAGTTTATTTATTTTATTTTTGAATGTTTTGGATACTTGTTTTTAACTGATCTTACTAATATTTATTGTTTTATTCTTTTTGTAAACCAGTTTGAGGTGTTATTACAATCCTTTTTTTCTAACAATTTATTTTTATTTTTGCAAACCTTGGGGATCCATTCAAGTCTGCTGTGTGTGCAGGGGAGGAGTTACCATTTTGGTTGCATAAGAATTTATATTTACCTCTGTGCTTTGTCAGGAGCTAATGAAAGATATCAGTGAGAGGAGAAAGGTGGTATGTGACTTTTTCTCTGTAATACGTGACTGTAATCCCCTCCATTTTTGTCTGTTTGCTTCTGGAGCAGGAAGAGTCTGAGCTGCTCTTATACAATCAGCATAACATGCACCTTGGCTTCAGCAAAACCTTATTTAATATACAGTAATCAGGTAACAGGAAGGAGTTCAAGTCCATCAAAATAATAAGACAAATACAAAAAGGAAAAGTTACACTTATTCTGATGTCCCCTACCTGTTCAGCAATTAGTTGCCTCTGCCCCATTATAAACTGTTTTTGTTGTTCCATTAACAGTTGTTTTTGTTGCTGTTCCCTCTGTTTCTGCTGATCTAGTAGCATTTGGTGCTGCTGCTTCATTACAGCTGCTTGCTGCTGGCTGTTGAGATAGGCTGGATTGCCATGGTTACCTGCCATGGAAACATTGGGTGACTGTGCATTCACACCAGAGCCGGGAACAGAAACAGGAATGCGAGGAACACCAGCAGAAGGATTTTGATCCTACAAAAGCAAACACATAAATTGGATAGGAAGCCTGGAATTCAGTTTGGGAACACAGGATTAAATCTATGATTCTGCTTCTGACGGAGGACTTGTCATATATTCATAGCTATCTGCCAAGAAGTGATGCTCAATGTAATTTTAGTTTTGACTGAATTTTACTTTTAGTTTTGATTGAAACCCACTCTCTTATTATGATGCCACCTTTGTGCAAAAGCACAAACCAGACTGGAGAATCAGAGACATATTTCCACACATTATAAAGTGGGTGAGGAAGTAAAGGTCATAGTCCCTCTTCACCACCTGTGGGGGCCACTTACCAAAGAAAAATAGGTGTGGCTTTCACTGCACAAACACACACCACAGACTTACAAACACACTGCACAAACACACATTTGTTGTTGTTTAGTCGTTTAGTCGTGTCTGACTCTTCGTGACCCCATGGACCAGAGCACGCCAGGCACTCCTGTCTTCCACTGCCTCCCGCAGTTTGGTCAGACTCATGTTTGTCACTTCAAGAACACTACCCAACCATCTCATCCTCTGTTGTCCCCTTCTCCTTGTGCCCTCCATCTTTCCCAACATCATGGTCTTTTCCACATACACACATACAACCACATATCTCACACATGTGCATGTGTGCATGCGCGCACACATACACACACTCCTCCCCCAATCTTCCCTCTCCTAGCAATTAGGCTTTTTCAAGCCCAACTGCTAGAGGAGGACTGCAGCAGCAGCAGAAGAAGGCAGCACAAAGATCACCCTTTCAAAAAGTCTTTAAAAGTGGCTACTGTACTGCTTTCAGCAACTATTACAATGTAGCAAAGAAGATAAATGAAAGTACAGCAAGCCTGTCTAATAAAAATCTTCATTAAATTAAAAGCCACTTCTGAAGATGCAGCAATCATGCATACTAACAGTGAGATTGAAACAAAACCACACAATGAAGTCTGAGTCTGTTAATGTCTAGTGAGTGGTAAGCCAAGATCCATGAAATGGCCGCGTGGGGCAGCAACCATCCAGTGACAGGATTCAAGGAACCTCATTGTGAGAAGAAGCCCAAAGGGCATTTATAACCAAGAGGATTTGTTAAATACAGCACACATACTTTCCAATAATAAGGGAAAGAAATTGATTTCCTCTATGGGTTTGCACTCTCACAGGGGGAAAACCCCAACATTCTGATGCAGTTTAACACTATATATGTGATCTGGTACCCCTGAAGTAAGCCACTTTTGCAATATGACTTACATTACACTGTAATAACAGTCGTATTATTCATTAAGGAGGTGGAAGCATTCTTTAAGTAAATTTCTGGTTGGCTTTTTAGACAACTTACACCAGAGATAGACTGTATCTCCTCATTGGTCAAAACAGTTATCCATCTTCATTAAGAGGCTTTTTTTTTTCTGACTCTAGGTTCCCATAAATACACTGTGTGAGGTTCAATCTTTACCCTTGGATGATTTCAAGGAAATGAAGACTAATAAAGCCCTATATGCAGTGTTAGAAACTGAGATATGAACGCTAAGAGCTAAATGGCATTTTAAACCTAGATTATGGGCACCGCCGCAATGGAGTGTCTAGGCATGCTGTTTTATAACAAGAATACAAAGCTGAAAATGAATGAACTGCAGCTAAAATCTTATGTTCATTTTTCACATGGTCTAGTCCTCATCTTAAGACTAAATAAAACAAAACCACACTTCCCCTGATATTCTTATGAGGGTCCCTTCTCCAGTCTTCAGAGTAACTAGTAATATCTCATAAGAAACTTCAATCCTAGTCACACCTATTCAAACAAAATAATCAGAGCAATGAAAAGACCTCCTAAAATTTAATTAGATCCTATTTAGCAGATCTTGAAGAACTGTACCCCTGTCTTTATAAAGATCATTGCAGTGACTATTTTGGAACAGAAATAGTATATTATCATGGTATTTATCTTTACAGAGATTATGAAAAACAGTCTGTTTCTTTCTCAATTGAGACTGTTGCTAATTGTCATGTCCATTGTACTATTTTACATTAAGCTCTAAAATATGCACCTTACAATGGAACTACTTTGCATGGCTGCTCTACTTATTCAGCCCTCCTCATTTACTATTATCAAACCTTCTACTTCAAGCACTTACCTGGCTGTGTGGCCCTAGAGGTCTATAAGCAGTATTTCCAGACTTCTTCATTACAAACATCCCATTCTGCTCATCGCTCATATGAGGCAGAGTGGGTTGCTGCCGCTGCTGCATGTATGCCAACATTGGAGACTTGTTCTGTCCAGATACTGTAACTCCTTGACCGCATTCTTTGTAATGTGAAAGAGGTTTCGTATTCCCATAGTCTAGCACAGAGTTTTGACTAGATACAGAGTTCTGGTTTAAGCTGTTTGGCTGATGGCTTAACATATTTCCACCATGATAATTAACTCCAGCCCTCGGAGAACTCTTGTTTGGCATACTAGACATCATGAGTTTCTGGTTATTGAAGTCCTGTTGGTAAACTGAAGGGCTAGTGGGATTTTCCATAGTGTATGAAACAGCTAATGGACTGTGTGAAGGTCCAGACTGCTGCCAGCTAGGAATCTGGTTGGGCTGATGGACTTGCTGTTGGTTCTGCAACAGCTGATCTCTCTTCTGCTTAGCAGCTATCTGTTGAAGCTGTTTAGCAGATGACATCTCTTTGGCACCCCCTGTACTTTGACCAGATAACAATGAACTAGGAAGAGGCCTCTGAATATTCTGAGACTGGCTTGATGGCTGCATCATGGACTGGTTGGAATTTTCAGTTACTGACTGACTGGAAGGCTGAATCATAGTTTGAGAATTACTAACTGATGGAGAAGCAGCACTAACAGAAGAGGTACCAATGAACGTTGTGCCAGCAGAAGTAGATCTGACTTGTGGGGATCCCATCTGCTCTTGTTCAAAGTCTGCTGGGGAAAATTCAGTCTTGATAATGATGTCCTGTGGTAATGGAGTTTGTGCAGCTGAATTTGAAGCATCAACATCCTTCTTTTCCTCAAAGTCTTCTGTAAATAGATCTTTCATATCCTCATCAGGCACGGATCTGTTAAGTTCATCAATGAGCTCCTTCCACTCTTGCTCATTAAGGTTAAGATCAGACATCAAATTATTCTGAGATATTGAACTTCCTGGTCCCGTAATCATACAAGGAAGGTCATCTGGTTCTTGTTTAAGCTCCTTGTTAATAACCATAGCAAAGGGGTCATCAGCATCACTGTTTCCATTCAGCTGAAGGTTAGAGTCTGGCAGACACTTTTTGTTGATGCCATCTAGACCCATGGAATGTTTTCCATTAAGCTGTAAGGTGTCTCCACCAGAAGATTTGCTGTCAAGCTGGTGCAGAGGTGATGCAGGAGGGATTCCATTAGAGGAGCCACTCAGTCCAACAAGACCATCATCATGACGCAATTTCTTGGGAACAGAAAACATGTCCCCATAGCCATTCTGCTGGTCGCCATTCTGCGGTGAAACAGAACTATCAAGTTTCCTTTTGACAGTTTCATGAAGCTGCTGAAAGAGAGACAGTTCTAAATTAGTTTTATGCCTCACACCAAGTGCCATTTTGGTTTTTTAGTCTAGAAATCATTCTTTTAGCTACCAAGCACCATTGTTTTCACTGCAGTTGAAAAATTGCAGGGGAGTAAAATCCCCTTTTTTTTAACTACTTAAAACCATGTGATTTAAAAACCTGTTTGCTTTGGAGTTACAAAAATGCAACAAGACTTGCATCTTTCAAGGTAACACCTAAGGCAACCTTGGATATCTTTCCCCCACATCCCCCCAACAATGCTTTGTTTGCCTGGGCTCAGCCTCCAACACCATTATGAACTTGGGAACTCAGGGAAAAGTCTGAAAGCATATGAGGTTACAGAAATGCTGAAGCAGCTTTAGACCTGATCAATCCCTTGGATGGGAGAGCACTGGAAGCCCCATATAATAAAATAAAATAATTACACATAAATGTTTTTAGAATTTACAAACAATGTACCTGTTAACTCTAAAGGGCTAACGCTGCAAAAGAGCACGGTACATGCAACTCCCACAGGGCTGGCCTGCATTGCAACACAAGGCAGCCATGCAAGAGCTGTCCAACAATTCACGGCTCTCTTTGCCCTTCTACTCAAACAATTACTCAGGCTTTTACAGTAGAATATACAGTTGTAATAGCACTTCACCAGCACAGCAGGTCATGGCAGCACAAAGCTCATCACGGAGCAAACAAGCTACAGGTCATACAGTTTGACCCCCCCCAAAAAAGTTGACTGAAGATAATTGCTACTCGCCACAGTCTAGTAGCAAGCTGCATTATGCTCCTCAGAAAATTCGCCACTCAACCAACCTATGTTTTTATGACTAATAAGCAAACATTTACAAATCTACACTTTAACTTCCAACTTTAAAAAGGAAGAGATATGATTCAGAGTAGATAATATTCCTCTTCAAAATTTTATTATAATAATTGGGGGGGGGGGGAGTATTACAAATTTGCAGCAGACTAGTGTTCCAAAAAATATAAAAACCTTAACAGAAGCAATTACAGCTCTGTCTGCCTCAAAAGACTGGGTTTCGCCTCAGAACTCCTGAAAGCACTAGACTTTAAACATTCAACCCTTCCTCCTGAGGTAAGGTGTAATTTTATACCAGTTTATTTCAGGTAGCCCCAAACCTGAGAGGATTGTATTTAGTGCAAAATATTATATAACAGCAATGGAAGGTTGCACTCAACACAAATCTCATCAATTCACCAATGAAATTGGCTTATTCAGCAGGAAATTGAATTCCATACTCCCTAGGTCTCAACCCCCATTTTACCCCCTTGTGGACATTTTAGCATCTCCAGCATGTAACCAATAATCCGTAGAACTTCACCAGCAAGTCTTGTCTGCATGTTTTGGAACTGATGCATCATTAAATCTATTTAGAAAAAGTAGCAAAACCAATTTAGCTTTGCTTCCAAAACTAGAATTATCATTCAAACTTCTTAATTCAGGAACATATTCCTATAATGTGGGTACTTTTTTTAAAAAAACCTACTATTTAATGGAATGCAAGCAATAATTAGTAGCAAAACAAGATGTGGTACAGTTCTGGACAACACAATGTACACCTATATTTAAGACTTGCTTTAAGGACATTCTAAAATTCTCTATAAGAGGCCTAGTTATGTGGCACAACAGGGAATGCAGAGAAATTCAGTGGAATCTGGCAAACATTTCAAGCAGTGTTGTTTAATTGATTAAACTCTTATCCAATTTTCACCTATATGCTATGTCCGTCCTCCTCTACCCCTTTTCCTTTGGTTGTTTTATTCCTCCATTGGATCAATATTTTTCCCTATTTAAAGTCAACTACCTTCAGTTGGAAAGAACTTTTGGGTTCAAGGGCAGAATACAACCATAATAAATAAGAACTAAGAAGATATTGAACTTCCTGTATTTTCAATTATCATATTATCTGCATTTTGGTGACCCTCCTGCCCATCAATAAAATATTACTACCTTGTAATTTTCCAAACCCATGTCACAGTATACTCAGTGAAACACATATAAGAACATGTAAACCTGCATTACTTTCAGTTACTATTAGATTTTCAGAGGCAGACCACATTGCTGACCTACTCCACAAAAATTTGTAAAATCAACTTTTGCTATGTATTTTCATTTCCTTAATCTTATCTGACTACAAACTAACTGGTCTATGTTCCTATAGCACAAGATGATAAATTTAATAGTGAAGATTTTCTTCCCACAGCAATTGCATTTGACGATCCATGCTCTGTTCATGAGCTATGATGCAATTTCTTATTTTGTAGTGCCCTCTAGATGTAACTAAAGGAAACAGCAATTTGTTTAGCCCTTCAAGCCCACAGTGTCTTATTTGTTCCCTGGTACTATCCTCAAACTACAATATTAATAAGTAATCTCTTCTCCCATGAATCAGTTGCAAAAAAAGATTTTCTACCAATTTTTAAGGTAATGGAATCTTACCTACTACAATCTTACCTTGGCAAAAGAACAAGAGTTGTGACATCTAATATATTAACAGATTGTTTCTGTTATAGGCTTTTGTGGACTACTGCCCACTACATAAACACAAAGAAAAAAAACAGTGAGGCTAAATGGCCACAAATTCAGTCTGTAGCAGGACTGTTGTTTTCTCTGCAGCAAGCTAACATGGCTACTCCTCTAGAAGATGTTATGTCTATACAGTCCGAGTTGCATTCAACACTGGCAAGGGGATTTGCACTTGCACAATGAGACTTCCCCCTCTTCTCACTGTGCGCTCCCAAAATCTGATCTGGAGGGTGCTCCAACCTTCTGGGGCAGATTTTGAGGGGGCATGGGGGGCTGGAAGGAGAGGAGGGAAGTTCCACTATGCAGGTCTGCTGGGTGAGCAGAACAGCAGAATTGGATACAATCTACATACCGCTAAAGAGCTTTAGCACACAAAATACTGTAGAAAAATGCTGTACTGTATACATATTAGAAGAGAAAATGAAAACCTCCGCCTATCCTAAGTAAACCTGCCCTAAAAAGATAAAAACTATTTTAAAGTATAGCCTGTGTGTAAGTAGTAGGGGGAAAGTCCTATCATCAGAGTCCTCTAAAAAAGAAGCAAAGTCTGTCAATATTTAAGACTGAGGCAACTTCATCCATTTTTCTAACTCTGTGTTGTAAAGAGCCTTCTTTTTTTGTGGTTATACAAAACTACAGTGAGTCAGTGAAATATTGGAGATTTGTACTGATATAAGTTTTTTGTGAGCAGCCTACACTAATTTGAAATGCAACCATTGATCTAAAAGGACATGTTATACAAAATCATTTTTCTACTAGAATATCACTTTAGTGCAATGAAGTAATATTGCACTTTAACATTGGGACAGATGCATATTATCTGTTTTGCTAGGTGCAAAAAGCTTACAAAGCTTCTACATGTGCCCATATGTAGAAAAAACAGATACATGTGCCCTTGTCACAACTTATACTTTATTGTTCCTACTTGATACTGCCATCTGGATGTGAAAACCATCTTGTGTTAAGTGGCTTTGAGGAAGCATCTTACGTCAAACTTCTTAACTGTGATTTTCAAGCCAGTTCAGATGGTGCATTTTCCAGCTTATTTGCAAAAACAATTGTATATTCACTCTAGTTCTAGTGGCTGCTTTTGTGAGCTGGGATTTTTGTGCCACTTTACTAACTTTTCAGACCTTCACAACTTGTCACCTGCCAGGTGCTCACCAATCCCACTATACTGCAGTCCCAGTCAGACAGCCAAAAACAAGAACTTGATGCTCCTGGCACACTGCCAAACACGTCCACATTTAGCTTTGTGGCTTGTATAAGCCTGATTTAAACATCATAGTACGGTAGTAATAAAATAAACTGTACTTGCCAAGTTTCCCCTTCACTATAACTCTTGAAAGGAATTCTATTTTAAATCATACAGCTACAAGTATAGAGTGAACTCACCTGCAATAATTTTGCTTAAGAATGAGCTACTGTGTAATAATAAATAAATCTTATACTACTAGTAACAAACTCATTCTCTAGGGCTGATCTGTATGCAGCAAAAAAAAAATTCCATTCACCCACAAGAGGGTGCTATCAGCTTACTTGAGGGGACCCCCCCTAAGGGAGCCAAAAACACTCTCCAAAAACACACAATAAGGACTGAGCATCCTCAGTGGCTACAAAATGCTACAAGCTGGATGCGGGTCAGCAGAAGAAAGGAGAATTCTGGGAAAAGAAATGGCTGCCTGGTACTCTACATGGGAGCACTCCACACTGTTGTGGTTCTCATTTGTTTTTCAGTGTTACAAAACTATTTCACTGCAAACTTAACACAAACAAAGAAAGAATGCAACAGTGTGTCACTCTTAATTAGTCTCAGTTTAACCAGAATACTGTGAACATCACGATAGTGTTCTATGACTTTGCACATGCATGAACTTTGTATTCCATTCTTTAAGAATCATGTATTTGGCAGTCTACAAAAAATGGGCAAAATCTACACTACCATGTACAGCTCTCTCCAAAGAGCAGTTTACAACAGTTTGGCAAGTGAGTCAGATAGCAGCCCTGCCAAAGTATGTCAAGGCGAGAAAAACCTGTTCTAAGATGAAAATTCAAAGGAGAGGAAACAACTGGAAAATAATTCAATACTATCTGTCGAGATACTACATCCTGTTGATCAGTTTAATTGATGCCAGACAATTACACTGAATTAAAAATTAATTAAATTATTGTTCTAGCAATGTGTATATTTAACACCCTGATAAGCCTTTCTAAAAAATATTCTATTCTCTGCTTTCTGAACAGAATAAAAAGGGAAATACTGGACAATTTGTCTGAAGAGCAATAAAAAGGTATTCATCTGCTAATAACAGTGTTGATAATTCCTTTATTTCCTACAAGAGTACAATTATTATTGTTGTTGTTATTTATTGAATTTATATACCACCCTATACCCAGGGGTCTCAGGGCAGTTCACAATATGAATTATCTCCCCTAATCAAATGTTATTTGATCTACAATAGAGATCAACAGTTTTCTAAAATATTGTAAATATAAAATATTTTAAAATACTTATTTCTATATTCTACATATTTCAGTTACAGATAGGTAGCCGTGTTGGTCTGCCATAGTCAAAATAAAAAAAATCCTTCCCGTAGCACCTTAAAGACCAACTAAGTTAGTTCTTGGTATGTTCTTGCATGCACACGAAAGCTCATACCAAGAACTAACTTAGTTGGTCTTTAAGGTGCTACTGGAAGGAATTTTTTTATTTCTACATATTTCAGTTAGCAGCACTGAAATATAAGCAGATTCAGAACCATGTTAACAATTTGTTCCCAATGCACAAACACACAACGACCTATCTGAAGGAAAAAACAAATCTGAACGGACTTTAATGATAGAGCCTTTATTCCTGAGCTCAACCTATTAGTGAAGTACCGTATTTTCCCATGTATAAGACTAGGTTTTCCCCCCCTTAAAAATAATGTCAAAAATTAGGGGATGTCTTATACTCTGGACCATCTCCCCCCATTTTCTTAAATCTGAGTCCCCCAAAATAGGAGGCATCTTATACATGGGGTCATCTAATAGACGGAAAAATACGCTAATTCACAGCCACAGTAGAAACTTTTTTTCTAAATCAGAACTTCTGTGACTTGTGAAACAAAATGCTAGCCGGTCCACCTCTTTTAAAGTTGAACAGCATTACTAGTTGCTCTGAGTGCTTTACAGTAGAATGAAATGAGACTTGCGAGAAGACAGCATTTAAACTGCCAACAGAACACAGACCAGTAAACAACACCCTACCTCAACTTGTTGTGCAACAAGTTAATCAGCTTGTTAGCAGAAACTTCTATCCAAGCACTGAAAGCAATTGTGTGTGTAATCCCACAAAATGGTCTGCAGTCATTCCAACTCCACACCTTGCATTACTTCAGGCAGCCAAAGCAGATCTTAGGCATGCCTGGAAGGCAACTATCACACACTTACAGGCAATGTAACTGTTATCAGTACTGTCCTGTCTCTAATCCAGTGTTTCCCAACCTTTTTGGGGCAACGGCACACCTGTTTAATGAAAAAAATCTCGCGGCACACCACCATTACAGCCCCGTGACGTCAGCGCGCAGCGTCACGCCGGGAGGGACGCACGAAAGTGAAAGTTTTTTCCCTCCCCCTTGCCGGGGAACCTCCAAGCTTTGGGGGTGGGAGGAGGCAGCAGAGCGAGGGACTGAGGGACGGCGGCAACTGAGGCGGCGGCGGCAGTTGTGGTGGCGGCGATAGCGGGCAGAGGAGGGGGCGGCGGCGGGGCTTGAGGAGCCGTCGCCGGGAGTTGCTGCTGCTGTTGTTGCTGCTGCTGCCCGGACATGCCGGCCTCCTCCTCCTCCGCTGTCTCGCGCTCCTCCCTTTTGCACGCGCTGCCCTGCCGCTCGGCACCACCACCGCGGAGCCGCCCCCGGCTCGACGCGGATCCTCGCCGCCGCCGCCTCTCACCGCCCGACTCGCCCGCCTCCCTCCCACGGCACACCAGCCAACGTCTCACGGCACACTAGTGTGCCGCGGAACACCGGTTGGGAAACACTGCTCTAATCAATCACAAAATCTCCCAATCAGGATGGATACAACTGCTTGGGGCAGTGGCACTGCCTGCAAAATTTCTGGGTCCCAAGTTCACCTATGTATACCAAACCATGGCTCCCTGAACTACGGAAGTGAGTAAGGTCAATGACAGACCTCTGATGAGAGAATACCACAGAAACATGTAGATACCGCTATTTTGTTGGTAAGTGCCTACATGTAAAAGGGAGAACATTAATTTCAGAACACACAACAGGATCATCGTCATTGCGAGAGTACTTTAATTAAAACTTGTTTATGTTTCAGTACACTAATAAGCAATAAAAAGCAAACAGTGTTCTTGTTGACAACATACAGCACTTGCCTGCAAGTGATGCAAGTTGTCAGTACCAACAGCAGTACGAGGAAAGGATATATACTGGCTAAATTTTTTAAAGGTGCTCACCATAAACACAGAACATAATTTCCATAGGGTTCAACCCTAATGTGCTCACTGGAGCTCTGCTGGTGCTTGCAGCCACTTGTGGGCCTTGAAAAGCTGTTTCAAAGTGGGGAGGGAGGGCCTCCAGAAAAGCAAGGGAGGTGCTAATGGGAGATGCTGGGGCAATGAGGAATCACTGCAATTGCTGCTCCTCTCTCTTCCCACAGGAAAGAACCTCTGCTGGATCTGTTCCTTGCCTCAACTTAGATTCTAAGTTCCTATGAGTGCAAGTCCACACCTGGGGTACTGCCACTACCTGACTACCAGAAGTGGGGAAAGGTGATATTCGCCAATTTCCTCTTCCCATGCACTCCCTGTGCCCCAGTAAAATCTCTTCCAGAAGGCTGGCGGATCCTCTGAAATAGCATGGAAGGTGGATGGACTCATGTCACTTTCATGAACAGAAGAAGCCATTCCATTTGTGGAAAGGCAAGTAAGGATGTAGGGTTTGACATAATTTTCAGTTGTGGTGGTATCTTATTCATTGATAAAATGTCCCCAACTTCTGCTCATTACCACACTTAATGGTAAAGCAATTTGGAGTTTGACTGCTCAAAAATAGGGGCAGATCCATCCACATCTCTTCCAGCAGTGCTTAAGAATATTGTTTGGTTTGAAAGAAAAACCTTGATGGTGAGAAATACCATCAAGCATATAGTTTGCACATTAGTTCCTTGTTGCTAAACCAGAAAGGGCAGATAACCAGATTGTATGGTACTTATATCCGTGTAAGTGCTTTTTTTCCTGTTAAAATATATATTGTAGATCATCTAAAAATTAGAAGTTTAACCCATACTATATGGTCACATTCTGTATGGTCCAACTGTTCAAAAGTAAGCATAAAGTTGTTATTATCCACCCTTCACCCTAACATCTCAGGGCGAGTTACAACAATTAAAACACAATGTTAAAAACAGTTAGTCATTAGAAGGTCATTAAGAGGTCTAATCAGGCTTTTCTTACCCTTTTGCTTTCCTTTTGGCAAGAGGGTTACATAGATATCAACACCTGAAAATAATCAGGTGATGTGGAAATTCAAAACCAAAAGGCTTAAGGGAAAATACTAGAGCAGGGTGGTCCAATGCATGGCCCTCGAAGCCTTTTTTGGTGGCCCTCAGCAACATTTTATGCCCCCCCAGCCCTCATGCAGATGTGCTGTCTTTGTGGGTAAGCAAGGCACTGAACTTTGGGAAGGAGATGTGAGGGCTATAGGACCCTGCCAGAGACTTGCAACTTGCTTACCCAGCTTTGGAAAGGCAGCATCAGGGCTATGGGGTGTATGTGAAATATTGGCATAGTGTACAGGAATTAGATGATCCTCGGGGTCCCTTCTAACTCTATGAAAGATTCAATTGCTCTGCTTAACACTTACTTTTCTGACAATAAAGGGTGGAACCCAACATTGCTACTCAACAACTTCAAAGCTCAACAACTTTGGTCAGCCCTCATGCATGTTCACTTCATCAAATCTGGCCCGCTTTGAAAAAAGTTTGGGCACCCCTGTACTAAAGCAACAAGGAATCACCTTCTTCTACCCTCTGCAACTCCACACCCCAAAATGTTTTCTGGCGGTCTCCCAAACCTACAAAGCAGTTTTTTAGCGTGTGTGAGGACTGCAGAGTTAAAAGAGGGAAGTGAGCTCCAGTTGTGTGAGTGGAAATCTGTTCTGTTCATGCACTGACAGCATTGGATACAATGCAAAATATGTATAAAACAGAAAGTTAAAGAGCTATGTTTTATGTTCTTAGCCATTTTGCTTTCTGAAGTGTGTATTTTAAAGCGTACACTTTGAAATGCAACATAAAGTTTAAAGTATCAAGGAATTTACCAAGCTCTTCTTACAAAGTTTTAAACAACCTTCTATCTGGGACACATACCATTTAAGACATTGTCAGATCACAAGGCCTTCTTACAACCTCACTGCCAGAAAAAGATTAAAGTGACCCATCCTTCTGACTATGTCCTAGCTCTGTCCAGCCAAATTCTAAAACAGACAAATGACTAATAGGGCAGGCAACTCCGGACTCTACCAGATGCAAAGATCACAACCTAAAATGTTATAGAAAGGGTTACCTGGTTTGTTCCTTTTCTCATTCCCTAGCTTAGTAAGGGTATTAGTATCATTTTGGATGCATCTTTCTGATGTGTTGTTAACCATACTGACCTAAACAGCTTGGCAATTCACTTTAACTTTACCAACATAGTTAACTTTCTTTGTTTTCAGTATTTAAAAATCACTATAAGCTCAGGCACAGAAGAAATTCAAGATTAGATATGTCAATCTCTTGTATCAAGAATAAATCGCAATATATTACAAGGAATGTGAGAGATTTAAATTTTTAGTTTCATTTTTCTAGCCAAATATTCAATGACCAATAAAGAGAATACTTCTTCCTTCCCACTTAATCTTACCCACTGGAGACTTGCCAATAGCCACTGGTAATAAAACTGCAGCATAGATTAGTAACATTTTATCTACCCTAAAGGATGAAGGCACAGTTTTTAAAATGTTCATTTTGTAGGAAAAAAATAACATGTTTCAGTGTCAGAGGCAGTATATCTATAAATACCAGCTTCTGGGATTCACAAGTAGGGAGCTCACTGCTGCACTCAGATCCTGCCTGCAGGCTTCCCATTGGCTTGGACACTGAAGAGAGGAGGCTGGATTTAATGGGAATTGCTTATGAAAAAGTGCTACAGCTCTATTATTAATGCATTTGTACAAACGCACTCGGGAGATAGCTTAGATGATTATTTGAAAAGAACTAGAAGAGGAACCAAGTCCAGTGCTTTGCTAGAAAATTAATGTATCGTACATTGGGGGTGGGGAATCACTGGATAATACCCAACCATATTGTTCCTGCTGTAAATAATTTGGTTTTGGTATTTAAATGATAAACTATTACACCTAAAGAAAGGAGCAATGTTGGAAAAAATATGCCCTTTGGATACAATCTGATATATGGTTGCTTATTTTGACTTAGGGACTATCTACAACTAGTAACATAAGTAAGCAACTTTCCCCAATGCATGTCCTTCTCTTCAAGGCTGCTAAAATGCAACTCAGATTACAATGTTTATTAATAAATTCTAAGAATCCATTAGAAATACACATTGCCTTACTTAAGACAATGAAAATATGCTTATGTGATGTTTCTGAGTCTTTACCCATCCTTTCACAGAGCTATAATATAAAGCACAAGTAAGGGTACATGAGGAAAAATTTGGAGAACTAAAATCCCAACAAATTTATAGTATTCTACCTCTCCATTGTATCTGGAATTATGCTTCACTATTTCAACACAAAAGTTACCGTCAGAAAGTATATCTTCCAATTCCAATAGGAGTCCAAAATTTTGATACTTATTTGGGAGAGGCCACAGCACAGTGATTTGCCTGTCTAAAAGTCCCAGGTTTAAATCCTGGTGAAATAATCACAGAAGTTAATACTAGGAAAGGCCTCTACTTCAGACCTTGAACCACTGGTGCTAGGCTGAATAGACAGTTGCAGCTTCATTTTATTTTTCAGTTGTGATCAAAGCAGCGTTCAAAATTTGCCAGGCACATTTTGCACCTGGCTATCGGGCACTTGTGACCAAGTGAAGATGCCCAGGTGCCAAGATGGCACCTGATGTCTCCACCATCTGGAGTGCATGCTTGGGCATCCTTGGATCTTGACTGTTTTTACACACTAGCAATTCTATCACTATATTTTATCTGCACAATCAGAATGAATTTCAGGAGCCAGAAAGTCATATTGAAAATTATTACTTTTGAGCTGTCTACCCCCAAAATGGCAACTAGGCATTCTGTTTTGGGAAATGTAGCCCTGGTTTAAGGAACCATTTGGCGCCTAGCTTATATATCTAAATTTCTAACACTGGATCAAAGGCGAGCAAACCTAAACTCAAAGGCATCATCTCAAAGTGAACATGAAACATAGTCACCTACAGCTGTTTGGGATTACCCACAACAGCTTTACTGCTTCTTATTTGTGGCTTTCTTAACACACCATCTAACTTTGTGTGATTTTTCTACACCTTGCTTCAATCCCAAAGCACTGACCTGATTCTATAGGGAAAGTTAGCAAAACTTCCTCTTTTACAGGGAAGACAGGTATTATCTTTACATCTTTAAACCCACAGCAGGAAAAGACATAAGCAGTCTTCTTCATTTTCCACCAACTCATACACATGATGTGGTGGATTGAGTCATTGGACCAATATGCTTAGAAAACCAGAACAAGCAGGCTCCACTATATGGAGTAAAATTCTCAATTTCTGTGTATGCAGACATTCCATACCAGTCTCCAAGTTGGTCCCTAAACCCCCATTAAAAACTCTTCATACTGAAGCTCCCCCTCTGTTGCATAGCCAGTATGGCAGGGACTAGGCCAGTTGCTCGCATACAGTAACCTATCAGGCAATGTTGCTGTGAAAATAAAAACAGTGTCTCCCATGTGAACTACTCTAAGAAGAAAAAACAATACATATATAAATGGGGGAAATGCAGTCCTTATTTTTCCTGCCAAACGACTATCTGCACAGGCTTGTTACACTGGGCATGAGCAGAGTTTCAAGAGCATTTCACCAACTTGCCTGCCTGCCTGGATGGATCATTCTCATGCCCCATTTCGCGGTAAAGCCAAAATATAGCAACGCTAAAGGAAGTAAAGAATCGCATTAACCTTTATTTTGCTCATAACAGAACTGGAAGCCTACCATTTCTTACTTTTCCTACATACTTTGCTAGACATCCCCGCTTTTTCTTTAATCACTATTTACATATGTACGCTGCCTTAATAAGCTGGAAGAGACAAGACTATATATATTTATATATATGCCGGGGAATGGGGTAGATAGAATCGGGAGAGCAAACAATCAAGTTTCTCTTTCATGCACAGCTGGAGCGGCCCGGGGGAGGTGGAAACAAACATCCTCTTATCTTGTTCCCAATATGAGGAACTCGAGCTCTGAGGGAGGCCTCAAACCTCTCCAGCCTTATTAAAGGAAAGTTCCCTCCAAGCCACGACTCCTTTCTGACCACCGGCCTCAGCCTTCACGGCCCTACAGGTCCTTTTCAAGGGGTGGCGCGGATTCCCCCGGGCAAAGCCCCAACCAACCCCGGGGCCCGCCAGCTGGGACCTTACCGCGATGAGGGCGCTGGTCCGGCCGTGCTGATGCTGCTGCTCACCGCCCGCGGTGTCGGCGTCCAGGCCGTTGACTCCAGGCCTGTCGGGAGGAGCGGAGGTAGAGGCAGAGGAGCCCCCGGAGCCCGGGGCCGGAGCAGGGGGAGGCGGCTGGGACGGGGCGGCCGGCGGAGCGGCTGCCGGGGGAGGCAGAGGCGGCTGGCGGTGCTTCCCGGCCCGCTTGGCCTTGGCCTGCAAGCAGCGCTGGTGGAGGGCAATGGTCTGCTGGCGCTCCAGCTCCAGCCGCTCCGGGGACACGGCCTGGTAGCGGGACTCGCAGGCGCTGTGATGCCGCCGGCACAGCTCGATACGCCGGCGGAGCCGCTCCATCACCGCGCTGTGTCGCGGAACCACGAACTCCGCCATGGGGCAGGGGGGCAGGACCATGAGCCGAGGGCGAGAAAGGCAACGAGAGAGACCAGGCGGCCGCTTCACTCCGCCATGGCTGGCGGCCAGAGACACCGGGCAGCCCTCACAGCCTCGGCTCTCTTCCCCTGTAGTCGTCGTCGTCGTCCTTCTCCTCCTCCTTCGCTGCCGCCACCCTTTACAGGCCGGGCCCGCCCCGCCTCCTGCCGGGAGCCTGGCGACGCGCCGCCGACTTTCCCTCACTCCTGCCCCGACCCCAGCTCAGGCCCGGAGCCACCCAAGCCTCCCGCTTTCCATTGTTATCCGCGCCTCAGTCGCCGCCATCTTGAAATTGTTTCACCCCTTTTCCTCCCTCCCCTCCCCCGCCGAGAGCCAGCCCCAGCGAAGAAGGCGGAGGAGTTTCCTATGTGGTGCCTGACGTCACGGCCCCGCACTCATTGCTCACGGGGTTTAACAGACAGCAGGGCAAGCCTATCGGACGCGAGATCAGAAGAGGGGTGGGTGGGCGGAAAGACGAGGCAGAGCTCCCTTCCCCCTCCCCTCCGCCTCTGATCTCTTCTTTTCCCCTCCCCCACGCCACCCCGCCCTTTCCGGAAGTGGGTAAAGGGCGGGGCTTTAGGTGTGATTAAAAGGTGATAGAAGCTGGAACTTCGCGGCTGCTCCGCCTACCAAAGAAGGGAGAGATGGTGAAGTACTTGAAAGAGTGACTTAGTGGTAGTCTCCTTGGCCTGAAAAAAAGAAGCAACAACTCGTGACTTAATGGAGTATTAAGCTTAAGGCCAAGATTAAAGATGTAGAATTCTCGCCCACAATTTATTTAAAGCAAAATGCCTACCATTCTAGGGTTGAGGCTTTTGATGCATAGCAAAAGCAGCACACAAAATCTGTAGGCTTTATGCCTCTGTCGATACAGCAGGACACGACAATTTAATCAACTCCCCCCCCCCCCATTATTCTTGAGAACATAAGAATCCTGCTGGATCAGCCCAGTGGCCCATCAAGTCCAGCACAGCCGATTGGATGACTGTGTGGGAAAACCACGCACAGCAACTGATACTTCTTTCTGCTCCCTGCTGTGAAGCAAGGCCACAATCCAAAGATTAAATACTTTTGTGCAGCTGTATGGGTCTGATAGTTTTAATGTCGAAATACTTCATTAATTGGGCAATATAGTGGTTCAACACAGGAATGAAAACACAGCTGCCAGCAGCAAAAAACATTTCTTTTGTAGGCTCTGGAAATTTGGAAGCTCTAGTCACAGAAGCAAACAAACAAGAACTTCTGACTTCTTTTATGAAGTAGACAACAGGTTTACCCCATTCTCACCACCCTTCTGAGTACGTAATACCCCTCCCCACCCTCTCACTCTATGTAAGGGTCTGGTGACTTCTGTTTCAGTGTATCTGAAGAAGTGTGCATGCACAGGAAAGCTCATACCAATGACTAACTTAGTTGGCCTCTAAGGTGCTACTGGAAGGAAATTTTTATTCTGTTTTGACGCTTTATCAAGACATTTTACCATCTAGGCAACACTACCCCACCTCACGCCCCACCCCGCTAAAACCAAGGAATGTTTAAGATTGAACTAGTCTCATGCAATTCACTTGAACAAGGTACTAGACTAGAGAGAAGAAAAAGCAAACTTTTTAGAGTGAAAATACACAAATGTTTTAAAGATCTGGTCAGATTTTCAGTTAAGCATTGGAAGCCACCAATTCTGGGACACTACACAAAATAATGCCCTAGAAGTGTTGAACTTTAATTCAACCTGTAAGATAATAATTGGACAAAATAACACAACTTACTCCCAGACTAGTCAGTTACCTTGGGGGGGGGGGGGAGACACACGTCACATTAACATCCCAAATGTCTTTGAAGGTGTGGTGTGATTGCTTTGATGTGACCAAGCAATGAAACCTTGCAAATACGGATTAGAGTTTAGTTAGTTTTCAGGCAATTTTATCTGTAGCCAGTTCTACAAAGGTTATGGGAGATTAAAATCCTGCCATGTCCACAACTGCTAATGCTAAAACAAATCAATCTTTAAAAACCTATATGACCAAGCCAAGCCACTGCATTTTGATGACCAGGGTTGAAAGCAAGGTGCAACTTACTTGAACTATTCCATTTTTGTAACTTAACAGTTCAGCTTTCTTAATCCAAACAAGAGGATGTTATTCATGAAATGTTGCAATTCAGAGATTTTAAGACAGTTAAGCTTGGACTCAAGGTATTTCAGTAGCACATAAGAGAATGGAGAACATTTTACTGTTGTGCCTTTTGTATGACGGTAATGTCTTCCAGTACTTATTTTGTCTCTGGAAATCTTTGCCCCAAGCCTAGATTTTTCTTTAGCATTTGCTGAATCCTCTGCCCTTAGATCAGCTGAACTTTTAAAGATAAAAATATACCAAACTAGACAGTAGAAAAATGGTGATTTAAGTTTCTTTATTAATCAGAGCAAGCTTACATTTGTTTATAACTTAACCAATATATTTATATGCATACCGCATCTTTAGATTTTTTAATAACAGTCAGGACTTTTTAAAGAAAGTCACAGTCTTGTTTACCAACACTTAAGGGGTTTGCATCTGAAACTTGTATGGAGGCAATACTGGCATTTAGAAAACTATAGTGAAGAGAAGGCAGCAAGGTGCCAAGAAATTAGTCTAGCACCATATTTACTGCCACAGATTAAGAGGAACCAAGCACTGAAGATCCAAGATACCTTTCCCCATTCATGGCTAATTGCACAAGACTCCAGGCATCTGTAACATCCACATCTCAGTGGATTTTAACATTAGAATTTTAAAATTTAAGCAAGTTTGCAGTGTAAATATCCTATGAAAACCCACTTTTTCATTGTATAGCATTACCTTGCTTAAAGTCATCTACCTTTTACTCAACACACTAATACAGATAGATCTGAAATTGCTTGAATGCAGTTTTATCTTTTACATAAAATAAAAAGCCAAATAGGTAGTCTAACATCCCATTAACCTTGAAGTCATCCTCTTTGAAAGGGAACCTTTTTCTTTAGAAGTCTTATCAAGGTACCAATGCAGTTTTAGGATTCAGCTTCTTCCCCACTATAAATTCATCTGTGTTGGCAATAAAAGATTTCCTACAGCTGAATGTTGTCTTCAAACAAACAAAAATAATCATCTTCAAGTAAGATAGAATAAGAACCTCAAATTATTTGGAAACTTCAACTTACTCCATAATATGCAAATTCATGCTTTAATCTGAAATTGTTGATGGGGCAACCCTCTTGTGTGGAATATTTCTTAATATGGGTTCACAATTACACACCAGGCTCAAAGTCTTTAAGTAGTACATTTAAAACAATTGATAAAAATGATGTAGTGCTTTGCAAATTTCACTGATATAAAAAAAGCCAAAAGATGCATACAGGCATATTCTGAAGAGGTCCTACAAATTCCAAAAATATATTACTTTTAGCTTCAAATTAAGGATTGCCTTATGACTTCCATCAGAAAAGGAAATTAAAAATTAACTTCCCTCACAGTCTGGAGAAAGAGGAACACACCAGAAATAAAGAATAACATAAGATTGTTCACATGACACACAGCATTAAATAAAGTATGTTACAATTAGCACAAACTGAGGTGTTGAATGGGGCGCTGCAAGTCTACCATGTGAGGGGGAAAAGACAGAAGAGGCAGCTATGGAAGCAATTTCTTTTTATCAGCTGCCTAAACAACTAAAAGGAGTTAATTAAGCCTGTGAACTCTGGAGCCTGCAATGAGAACAGCAACACTATTGTGGAAAAACAAACAAACCAGGTGCCAGGAAGCATACCTGAAAAGCATATAGGGAAATTTGAATGTGAAAATCATACCTTAAAGAAGCAAAACCTCTGTGACTTTGAGAACCTCTTATCCACACATACAAATCTGGAGTGTTTCTATTCAGTGCACATACAGTAGTTTTGCCCACAAGCTTATTTACTTTCTTCCCAACCCCCTAGTCTTCCAATACAACAGCACAGAATTACATTTTATCTTTAGAGGCAGAGTGTGTATTCCACAAAAAAGGGATTACAATTGTTAGATACAAAATGCAACACATTTTTAAAAAATTTATTCAGCTGGAATTGGAACCCCCTACATTAACAATATAGTTTGATACATGAAGAGCAGATTGAGTCTCAAAATGGTACATATACCCGGGAAGCTTTCACATGCTCCTTCCTTAGCCGCAAAATACTGACATCTGCTTTTGGTGCAAATCTTTAGATTGGCTTGCCTTTGCTTCATCTCTGCGCATGAATGTACATACAATGGCAATAATGAGAATGTTAGCAACACTGTACTATCCACAGTGTTTGGACCCCAGAAAGTAGTTCTACCTTTGAGATTAAAAACACACATCACAAACAGATTTAATGAACTGAGCATATGCATTCTATAGCAGCTAAGCTGCATTCTGAACAAACTGCATAGCAGCAGCAGAAGCTAGAACAGGAGGAATTAGTTTTAAAACCATTTGGGGGGGGTTGTTTAAAAAAGAACAAAACCAAAAAACCAAACACCATGAAAATAAATTCTATACTGAAAAGAATTCCAAGGGCTAAATCCAGTCTCAGTCTTAGTAACCTAAACCAGAACTTACTCTCAAATTCAAGTTGATTATGAATACTGTTTTCACTGGGCAGTACCCATGACCAATATATGTATTCCATGGCCTCATTATGCCCTTCCTCCAATAAGAAGGAAAGTTATTTAAGCACTTAATAGTTTCTTGAAATGGATTTGAGCTCTCTCTCTCTCCTATCTGACTGAAGTACAAGTTTTAACATAACTGACCAGAATACTTTGACATGATCAAACTAAGGGAACTGTGATGTATGAGTATGTTCATTTTGGTAAAAGAAAAATACGAAAAATAAACATATAAAAATTGTATACCAAGCAATTTTCTAAGGATTGCTGTTCATTTCCATTGATAGATTAATACATTAAGTTGAGCCAAGGTTTTGAGACTGGCAATTCTATCATTCTATTCAAAAACAAAAATTTTCAAAACAAAAAAATGTTAGTTATTGTAACATTCCAGAAATTCTTAGCTGGGTTGTGTTAAATGCATTCTTTTTCTACAGGAATACTCTATTTAAAAACACAATTGCGAATATTTTACTGCTAACACTCATTTACACTGGAGAGCATTTGACAGGAACCTGTGGATGGTGAAGTCTGAGGTTGGTTTTTTTTATTTGAGTTTCAGCAAAAGGTATCCAAGGTCCTCTCCCAAAACCATGTTGGGGAAAATTAATCAGATCAAGTTTTTAGGATATTTCAATCTCTTCTTGGTTTTCTGTTTCTGGGGGATCTATTCACAGTTTCTTCCTCCTGTAAAGGTAAAAGAACACAACTCTTACATAAATATGAAGCCACTTCCTGCGTTCAATTTCCTCTTAGCTTTAGAAAGCAATGAGAAAGTATCTTTGAAGTTATTAACTGGGATTTGAACAAAACATTAGGAAGAACATCCGGACGATATGAACTGTTCAACAGTGGAAAAGCCCATCTCAAAAGGTACTAGATTCTTGGTTTGAGGTTTTTTAAAACAGGTTAGATAGTCATCTATTATTATTTATTGAATTTGTCAGTCCCTTTTATCTTACCCAGGACATTTCAACAGACATACAGACAACACTTCCACATAAAAACATTAGAACCAAAAAGAAAAAGAAAAACATTTAAAGCTTACGTTCTTCAATTGAACTGTAATGCCTCCCCCCCCCCCGAAAAAAATTATTGAGCAGCTGTGATTGGTTGGCATAATATCTAAGATAGTGGATTATCCAACAGAAAGCAGCCATAGAAGAAAGTTGTCTGATCACCTTAAAATAGTGGTTCTCCATCTTTATTTCTTTTTTGATGCTGTAGTGCTGGATTTCCTGTACAAGCGAGCAGGCTGCACTAGATAAAGGATGCAGAATCTGTGGCCCTCTAGATATTGATGGACTACAGCTCCTATGACCATTGGGGCTGATGGCAGTGGCAGAGCTTCATGCTCCAGCACCGGGGGGGGGGGCAGAGAGCAAGTGGGGGCGGGGCTGGCACGCCCACAGGGGCGTAATGCGCATCCTGGGGCGGGGCACGCTGCCTGCAGGGGCAGGGCACCCAGTGTGGGCGGGAGGGCAGCCACAATGGCACCCCAATGGGATCGCGCTGCCAGGGGCGGTGCGCTCCCCCCACACTCCTCTTCCTCTGCCAGCGGCGGATGGGTGTTGAGTCCAACAACATCTAGAGGGCCATGAATTCTTCAATCCTGGACTAGGACCCACTTATTTAAACTACAATACTCATATCAACAGAACTGTGTGTATCCCATTCGCACAAGTTTTTCAAAATTTATTTGAAGGTTACACTGGCTTTTCAGAATTCACAAAACTGATTCCACAGGTTATGAAGTGAAATGATCCCATCAACTGATGGCACTGAGGTTGCAATTCAAAATTAGGAAGCACTGCATTGCTGGCTGCTCTTATAAACAGGCTACTACCTCCAGGCTTGCTCTAGTGCAACACTTTGCAATTTAAAAAAAACCCTTACCTCTGTAATAGGTTTGCTATCTTCTTCATCTTCATCTTCCTCCTCCTCCTCTTCTTCCTCCTCCTCTTGACTAGCACTTCCTGCATCACCATCACCTCTCTGCTTTTCTTCTGAAGTGTGTAAAAGGGTTTTATTACTATTATTTACAGGATACTTGTGTTTTTTGCTGCCTACTCTCCAATTCAAGATTAGGCTTCAAATTTTAAAATATGTAACTTTATCAGGATAAAGCTTTAGTGATTTTGGGACTAGTGAATATCATCAACTTTGCTTACCTGGCTTTTCTTCATGTATTTCTTCTGCTTCTGCTTCTCCCTTGTCTTTTTCCTCCACTTTCTCTTCCTCATTTACATCTGGCTGAGGAGCATCAGTCTTTTTGTACTCTGCAGCACTTGGCTGTTTCTGAAACAGTTGTAGGAATTCCACAAGTAAGTTTCTCAGAGACTATTCACTTCCAATTCCAATCCTACTCAACATACTTTTGAAACCAGTTGTTTCCAAAACACACACCTTTCCAGAGCAGCAGAAGAGGACAACAAGAAACACAGGCAAAGCCACAGTAAGGATGTAGACTACCCAAAGCCAGGGACGCTCTTCAGCAGCTGCCATCATCTGACCCACAACACCGGGCTGGAAGACAAATCAAAATCTATGAAGTTATCTGTACTTAGCAGTGATTATGAGGCAATACAGCTGCCCAAGAGATTTAACAATCACTCAGCCATGGAATTTTGTCCTCCCTCCAAGCCAAAAAGCCCAGGAAAACCCAGAAAAGCTATGTGATCTATCCAATCACACCTCCCCATTCTTCAGCCAACAGCAAAAGGTAAACAAAGAAGTAAAAAATGCTCTCTATTCAAATGTCTGAATCTGCAGTGTGCATAGCAAGGTTTGTGTACTAATTCCTCATGTTTTGATATGAATTTTCGCATAGGGAACATTTGTAAAGTCGGATCTCTGTGTTTATTAACTCAAAAAAGACATACAAATCTGTTAATGACCAAAGAACAGAAAGAGGTTTGGAGTACATTGTCAGCAGTATGCTGATGACACTCAGCTCTATTTCTCCTTTATATCTGCAGGTGAGGCAGTGGAAGTACTGGACCGGTGTCTTGCCTCGATAATGGACCAGGTGAGAGCTAACAAACCAAAACTCAATCTAGGTAAGACTGAGGCAGTGTTAGTAGGTTGTTCCCTAGGCCGGATGGGTGGGAGATCACCTGTTCTTGATGGGGTTACACTTCCTCTGAAGGAGCAGGTTTATAGTTTGGAGGCACTCCTGGATCCTTTGATGTCACTTGATGCTCAGGTGGCCTCTGTGGCACAGAGTGCCTTCCATCAGCTTTTGCTGGAAGTCCAGCTAAACAGGACAGGGATAGCCCAACTACTATTGTCTATGCTCTGGTAATCTCAAAGTTAGATAACTGCAATGCATTATACGTAGGGCTACCTCTGAAAATAGTTTGGAAACTTCAGCTAGTGCAGAATTCAGCAGCCAGGTTGCTCACCGAAGTAAGATGGTGTGAGCATATTGCACCAATCCTGGTCCGACTGCACTGGCTACCAATTAGTTTCTGGGCCCAATTCAAAGTGCTTGTTTTGACCTATAAAGCCTTAAAGCGGCTCACGACCGCAATACATCAATGACCACCTCTTTCCATATGAACCTACTTAGACCCTGAGATCATATTCTGAGGCCCTTTTTCATGTGCCTCCTCCACAAGAGCTCTGGAGGGTGGCAACACGAGAACGGGCACCGCGTCTGTGGAATGCTCTCCCCAGGGAGGTTCAACTGGCACCTTCATTATACACCTTTAGACGCCAGGCAAAAACGTTTCTCTAGTTGGTTGACATCCTTTGCCCTTTTAAAATGTGTTGGAGGGGTTATTGGGTTGTCCTTGTTTTTATTTTGATTATGTATTTTGTGGTTTTATATTCTGATTTTATCCTGAAACCTGTGGGTATAGGGCAGTATACAAATTTAATTAAATAATAACATGTGGATTCTAGTCTCTGTTATCCTGTCTGTTGTCAGAAACAAAGCTTCTATTTCTCACCTCAGCAGCGCCATCAGCTGCCTTCTTCAGACCCCATCCATCATTACCCCAGTCATCTGCCACTGCCCGATCTGTACAGATGATGAAATTATCAAATAATATGTCAGAGGTCATAGACCACAACTCAAGCCCAAGAGCAGCAAAGGGGGTCATCCTGAAAGGTTCCAAGTCTTCAAAGAAATCTGGGTTTGGAATCTTTCTTGGCTTCCAGATGCCCTGATGAAGAAACAGAACAATTATAACACAAGAATTCATTTTAATGACCCTTCAGAGATTCCTGAACAAAATAGAATACTTCATTTTATTCTTGGCTTATATTCACAATCTTGTTGAACATCTATATATACAGTGTACTGTTATTTCCTTTTGTTTCTTGTTTTGCTATTTTTCCCACTTCTGCAGCAGCTGTCTGTTCAGAGAGCAATGACAGAGCACATGCTGTGTCTGGAGAAAATCCCAGGTTCAGCTTTTCACATCTCCAGGAAGCAGAGTTGTGAAAGACCACTGCCTAGATCCTGTAGAGAGAAACTCTCTTATATGGAGATAGATACAGGTCTAAATTCAAATAAGGACAAGTATTTTAATTCTATTCTGCTCTTACGCTACAACATGTAACGGCTCTATTTCCACATAATGATACCCCAAGCTTGTTTAGCCAAAATGATTTTCAATTGCTCTTTGCCTTATGCCTCTGTATCTTGGCATGTTTTTTGTGTGACATAGCCAAACAATCAATGTGTAAGTGAGGCTCTTTGGTTTGGACAAAACACCAAACCATAGTTTTAAAATGCTATATTTTATTAGCCAATAAACCACTGCACACTGAGGTTTGTTGATGTGCTAGATTCAGAAATCAACTCTGGCTAAACAAACCATGACTCTGTGTTATGTGTTAACCAGATCATACTTTAGTCTTAAATAGCTGAAAAAAGTAGCAGAATACAAAGAATGTGCCCTGAAATAGGAGTATAAAATATAATTTGTAATACTAGATAATTTACCTGGTAGTTAGGGTTATCGATCATGGGTGCTTTCCATTTGCCTTTATAGTTGGGATTGTCAATTGTGGGACGTTGCCAAGCACCACAACCAGGGGCAGATTCACATTTGGGATTTGCAATCTGAGGTGCCTCCCACTCTCCATCCATATCTTCATCCCTGAAAAAGGTAACACTGTTTTAGGACTCCATTTACTTTTTAACAAGAAATTTAAAAGGTCTCTGACCTATGGTAGAAATTTTGATCTAGAAATGATTATCAGTGTTGAAAATCAAAATGATTACACCAATTATGCTAGAATTCCTTACCTTAGCATAATCAAATAAATTCAAAATTTAAGCAAATTCATTTTACAATCAACTTGTGTCAACAATTCAGAAAATGCGTAATTTAGCTTATTACCACTATTTAAAGACCACCTTTTGCCAATCTACACTGTTTAATAAAATGAAAACACAGAAGTGAAAACCTATGTTCATTAAAAAGTACAGCATAAGCACATTAAACTGGAACAGCAACAAACACCTCTGATCCAGAGCAAGCTAATCAAATCCACTGTAAAGCCTGGGTGAACAGAAATCTTTTCCCATGACAATGGGAACACATCAACTAAACAGCCAACTGTGCCTCCAGGGAATGAGTCCTAAAGGCAGGGAACAACCCTCAAGAAGGCTCAACCATTGAAGGAATGGAAAGTAAAGCCTCCTACGCTGAACTCAATGCCCAAGCAGGCTGGTCTGCAAAGAGGTGCTCCATCAGATTTCACCAACTCAGCATTCTGCACTAGCTGCAATTTCCAGAAAGCGTTCATCAAGGATAGCCCTAGAAACAGCACATTAGAGTAGTTGAGATAGGTGGCTGCCAGAGCATGCAAGAATGTGGCGAGGCAATCCCAAACCACGAATGACTGTAGCCAACAAACTAGCTACTCCTCGCCACTGAAGCTACTTGGGCCTCCAATTAGAGAGACGACTCAAGTAGCATTCCCAGGCTATGAACCTACTCTTTCAAGAAGGAGTCGGACTCAATCCAGAACAGGCCATTAATTTCCCAGATCTGGGAGCTACTGCAGAAATAAGTTACAGCAAGAACTTGAGAGGGACTACAACACTTTCAGAGTTACTCTGACTAGATCTACCTGCAGGTTAGCATCTCCCACCACCAAGTTATCAAATGAGCAACCTAGAGTAATTTTTGCCTTTACATGCAGCCACTAAATTCAGGCAGAAGGCTGTATTCAGCCAACACTCACTACCTCTCATGTAACATCCACCAGTAAGGACATGTAAACTCCTACCCCCAAGTTACCACTCAACAACAGGCAAGTCATGTGTCTCACTCTGCCTCACTGGCTGCATCAGGTAACCAAATGCCCAATTCCAATACCCCTGCCACCTCTAAACATATATATTCCACCCATCTGGTCTAGCAAACCACCCACTAACAATGCCTCTAAGCTGGTGAGATACAAGTAATGTTACAAAGCTTATAGGTTTTCCTCAACTACTGAATTCCTCTTATACTCTGAGTTTTCTCTCACGCTAGGTAATACAAAATTTGGAAATACATGAAATTTCACAACTTGCTTGCACCTTTCTTTGTGTGAGGAACACAATGCTGATCACACTATCTGTAAAGCCTTTCACTGTTATCTTTCTTTCTTGATTAATCTTATCAACAGCTGCTTAGAGCAATCTCTTCATCAGGCAAAGTCTTAAAGCTGTTATGCAACCTCCAGCTTTGATTGAACAATAGACTTTGATTGCATCAACTTGTGCATTTGAAAGAAAGTCTTTTAAGAAACAAATCCAAGAACTTCTGGCTTCAGCCAGTCAGGGCAAGAAGTCACAAGTCTACTATAATCAAATATTAATTCAGATCCATACTCCTGAACTCCTCATTCTGTTTTCTTTGTGCTGCTCATCTAAAAGAGTTCCAACTGTAACCATGACTAGATGGGCTTGAACTAACTACACATCATGTCTTCCAGGAGTGATCATATATAATATGAGCGTGCCACAGCAACTCCCATGTATGTCATTCATACAAAATGACAAACATCAACCTGCTCGTTTGCTGACTATCTGGGCCAGTAGCTATGGTCTTTCAAGTGCCATATTTCAATGATCAAGTTCACCATGACCATTACCCCATTTCATTTCAGTCAAAGAAGGGGTACAGACCAAGGGTTCATGCAATCTAGCCTTCCCCTGTAGTCCAGAAGAGCTGCTGGGCAGCAGTTTGGGGAACGCTGGACTAAGCAGCAGCTTTCCAGAAAGCCCATAGCAGCACATTAAGGCAACAGCTCTCACCTGCTTTTGAAAGTGGCAAACAAGCCAAGTGTCTGTCTTAGACCAGTAACAGAATTGTGTTTTTCAATCAGTGAAAAAAATGAACCTGAACACACAGAATAGGTTGAAGTATATCAGGCTGTGTTCCACAGATACAACTAGATGCCAAGTAGACATATTAAACACAAAACAGAACAGAAGTTTAAGTACCACACATCTGGAAGTATTAGTTGTGGTTACTGAAACGCTCACAAAAAACCCCCTATTTTAAGGATCACCAGCAGAGTTACTATTTTAGTTTGAAGACATCGCAAAGTGGAATCAGTGTCAACTTACCAATCTTCTGGTTTCTCTGCATCAGGATCAGCAACATATTCTGGTTCATCATCTAGCCAGCCTTCTGGCTTCACAGCATCCTCATCTGGAATCTTAGCAGGAGCATCCTCATCCCTAAAAGATGGAAGAAACCATTAACACTTTCAGGGAGCATGTTGCTCTAGGCCTGTAGATGCTGGGACTTTCTAGGTCATTTCTGGGTGCAACTCAATGAGTGAACCACTTTACTGTCCCCAACAATTTAAAAGAAGGGTATCTTTGATCCTGCCCATCTCTTGTGGTCAGCTGGAGAGACCCACCTGCATGACCACAGCTGGTAACAAGGTAAGGGGCATAAAAGACTTCTTTAGGCAAGCTTTGGTTTGCCTTATGTTTAGTTTTCATTTCCAAGTTATCTCACTCTGTTATATTTTTTACAGTTGTAAAAATTGTGATATTACTTTATCATTATTATTTTTAGGGTATCATAAGCTATTTGGAGCACTCTGGCAGAGCATGAGAAGTATGGTTAACAAAATAAGGCCTTGCTACTAGAGAACATCAGTTGTCCTCCATTTTGTCCCCACTCTCAACTTGTTCCTCAGGTCTCCAGTTGTCTGTAGATAGCAAGCCAGGAGAGGGTGTGCCTGAAGAACCAGCCACCGCCATCTACTGACAGGGAAAAGAGATCATACTGGCTCTCCTGGCCTGAGGCTAAGGAGCTCTTTAAAAAGGTAAAGGTAAAGGACCCCTGACCGTTAAGTCCAATCACAAACGACTCTGGGGTTGCGGTGCTTTACTGGCCAACGGAGCCGGCGTTTGTCCACAGACTCCCCCCCCCCCCCCCGATCATGTGGCCAGCATGACCAAGCCGCTTCTGGCGAAACCAGAGCAGTGCACAGAAACGCCATTTACCTGCCTGCCGGAGCAGTACCTGTTTATCTACTTGCACTCTGACGTGCTTTCGAACTGCTAGGTTGGCAGGAGCTGGGACCGAGCAAAGGGAGCTCACCCTGTCGCAGGGATTCAAACCGCCAACCTTCCGATCGGCAAGCCCTAGGCTCAGTGGTTTAGACCACAGCGCCACCCGCATCCCAAGAAGCTCTTAGAAAACATAAAATGCAACCAGGACATCCTTTAATTAATTGATTGACTATTTAGAGCTATGGGTTTTGGTGTGTCTTTCCAACTTGCATCCAACACCCACATTCAGGGTCAAGTACAATTCACAGTCACTCCCTTCCAAGTTATGTCATCAGCAAGTGAAAGCATAGCAGTGTTACAGATGGTGACATGAGAGGTAAAATGTGGTGCCATAAACCTGGTTCTTCCAGTCTCTAGCAACTGCTTCCAATTCATCCCCCTCTCAGGTGCTAGGTTGCGCTACATGCTGGCATCCCCTGATCCAGAAAAGCAGGGGGATCAACAGCAGCTAGCTCAAGGCCTTTCAAACAGCACAGACTGCAGAAAAGACACAGACTTCAGCTGATTTGTGACTGAATCTGCAGAACAATAGTCAGACCAACTCCCCTCAGCCCATTTCTAACCTTCCTGAGGTTCAACCACAATCAAGTCTCTGCCCAATGCTCATGCAGATATATGGGAATGTAATTAAGGATTACCTAGAAAACCAGAGAATACGCTAGAAAAACTACACTCCAGTTACTTCCCTTTATGCTTCTTTTCATGCCACTCTCAGAAAAAGCTGTTGTAGCAAGCTTCTCCCAAGGTTCCTTAAATTTCAACAGCTACTCACCAATCATCTGGTTTAACAGCATCTGGGTCTGGAATCTTAGCTCTCTCATCCCAATCCTCTGGCTTCTGGTCATTTGGGTCCTCTATCTCTCGTGGCGGATTCACGGCAGGGGTCATATCAGAAAGAAGATTCCCACTGTTTACAACAGTTTGATCAACCAGGATTTCAAAGCTGTTGTCTGGGTTTAGAACTAGGATGACCAAGGAAAATAAAGTTAACTTGAATACTTTTGAGAAGAACCTATAAAAATATAGGTTCAAGAAGGTCCATTTCCCTGCTTTATAGTCTACTCTTCTCCTGCAGGAAGTTGTTCTATCATTAAGGTTTCTTACACAGGAAATAAAATAAAAAACTCTTCACTTCCTGCTTTACAATACTTTCCATTGTTGCAAACAGCCTCTCCCACATTCCATAAAAGCCGTCTGCACTAGACTTTCACATAGAAATCCAAATATGTGGTTGCTTTACCCAGTGTATAAAGATGAGTCTTCTTATCAGTAAAGTAATTCTTCAAATCAGCATCAGGACGCTTCGCATGCTTCTCCTCATACATGCCCGTTTTGGGGCTCTTGTGCCGGAAGATGAAGTGCAATTTATAGTCTTCTCCACATTTGTCGGGGCCAAACATAATGGTATAGGGAGTCTTGTCATGGAATTGATCCTTAAAAATATAAATATGGCCCAAGCTTCAAACACACAGCATAAGTTAACTTTCAGGACAAGCTCCTAAGTTACATCTTATGAACACTTTGATTCTACAAATCTAGAAATCAATAACCTCTGTATAAGCAGACTTACATCAACCAAAATTGTAAAAGTCTAAAAAATAAGGCTTTCCTTGTTAGGAGTATTAATAGTGCAATTCAGGAACCTGAAGTTTCAAAAACTGCTGTTAACACTGCACCGACCAACTTATAAGTCATGGATGCTTAGTCAAAAAGCGAAATTCATGCTACCGATTCAAGGGCATTTTTCATGGTATTAGCATATGAGATGTATGAAATGTGCCATCTAGAGTAATCCAAAAGGCAAGGAATTAATAATTTTTCAGCAAACACATACTTGGTAGACCACAGAAATCATAAGAATGATAGACCCACAAACTGTAGATAAGTAGGCCAGCAGACTACTCTTACAGCCATAACTAGTCCTTGAACATACTCAGTTTGGAAGTGAAGTCCAAAGGTGTGCTCACATTACTGCCTTAGAGTGCAGTGACATTCTCCCTCCCCCGCCCTTCTTAGCTCCCCCCAGATGTTCACATCAGCGTGGCTTCATTACTGTCAGGTTCTCTGTTTGTATACACACCAGGGGACATTGAGGGTGGGAAGGTGGAGATGTATTTACTCTATGCAAAGAAAGGTGTGCACACCTTAACTACAGACAAATTAGGAGTAACTTAAGGATTCCAAACAGTCTGAAGCTGGTTGGAGAAACAATGCATCAAATAGTAGTATTTTATAAAAAAAGTACAGGATATGTATTTTGGATAAAAATCATAACCCAGCACTGGAAACACAGTAAGTGCACAGTAAACATAGTTGTGGATACAGCCCAACACACATTAGGAGCTAAAACTCAGAAGGCAACAGCTTTATGAATGAAACTGGAAGACAGTCCGAACATCACTTACCAGGTTCAGCTCACGAGTTTTCGAAAGCAGCTTTACATAAGCACCACCACACTCAATTCCATTCTGGAAGTTGACTTCATACCTAAGTTAGTTTGGAATATAAAATAATACTCTCATTTTAAAAAGAAAACCCACCTCATTTTTTCCTGAAGACAATGACTCATTTCAAACAACAACCACATCCTCCTTTCACAACTGAGATGGCATTTTCCTCGTCTCACCTCATATGCTTCAATTCTTTCTTTGGTGTGACTCAATTCAGAAATGGAACCCCACTTTTAAGCCGTGTTTTTCAATTCTGGCTTGCAACAAATCATAATTTTCCCAATTCATGTATCACAGCACATACTGGTTTGCCCAAAGCACCAAATGAAAGACAGATCTAGAGTGGAAATCCGAAGCAAGTCCCCAGCTGCCAAACCATGGTCTGAACATTACAAGTGAAGCAAGCTTATAGTCCAGATTGTGAGGAAGGCAAGACATTTTGACTTTGGTTATGAAAAAAAGCCCATTATACAGAATCGTTGGATTTTGCTGTGAACTGGCAAAACCTGCTTCCACAGAGCTCAGTCCTTATAGGCCTATATACAATACAGTGAGTGCATTTCCACCGAACTTAACTGCTCAGTGTACACACCCATTCACTGCTAAATAGAAAATAAAAAGGGTCACTTACTGTACAATGAGAGGCTTGGTGTCAAAGACAAAGGGTTTGGTGAGTTTGGCAGAGATTGCATGATGCTTAGCTCGAGAAACCAGCACAAGTCCTTTATCCCCTGGTAGTTTAGTATCCTTCATTTCCTGCACTTCCCATTTGCCTATTAAGAAACAGGACAACACATCAGGAAGCCCATTGCTGATTTAATACTCTATTCATAAGAAATCACACACACACCCCCCATGTCATTTCTACTCACCGTATTTACATAAGCAGCCAAAATTTCATTGCACAAAATGTCTACCACTTTTAGAACCCATATGCACAATTCAGCTACCACTGACTGCAATAAACTACAGCTCTAGTTTATGAGAAAATACAACCTTCCACAACACACAAGGAACTTTGCTCAGGACAGCCACTCATCCACAACACTGCCTAACTGCAACCTAACAATAAACAAGATTCTATACACATGAAAATGAAATTGTTAGAATCAAGTATGTGCGAAGTTATAAATGCCAGCTTTATGCCATGTGTTTTTCACATGAGTGCTGTTGAATAGTTCACAGAAATGTTTAAATGCTCTCCCAGGACTCTGCCCCAGATCTCACTGATGCAGTCATTCTGTATCAAAACTGTACCGTTTTGCAAGTGGGGGCTCATTTGACTGAGTGTTCTTCCATACAAAAAAACCATTTCTTCCACATAAAAAAAACATTTTAGGATTAAGGCTAGATGGTTTCTATGTGGAAATTTATTTATTTTTTTTGTATTGGGATGCATGCAATCACAGTCCAGATGTAGGTTTATCATCTCTGTGAGAACTAGGCCACTAGTGCCACAGCAAGACAAAGGTTTAATTGAGATTTAGTCACATTTGAATCTTAGAATTGTAGAGATGGAAGGGACCACAATGATCATCTAGTTGAACCTCCTGCACTGCAGGAATTTTTCTCCCAACGTGGGACTCGAACCCACAACCCTGAGATTAAGATCTATTACCCACCCTTCACCATAAGGTCCCATGCATATGATAACAATATAAACAATTGTTATAAAAACAAATAAAACAGTTCTAAACAAAAATACCATCCAGTACTGGGAGGAGGCTGGGCCAGTTAAGGTACCGTATTTTTCGCCCTATAGGACACACTTTTTTCCCTCCAAAAATGAAGGGGAAATGTGTGTGCGTCCTATGGGGCGAATGCAGGCTTTCGCTGAAGCCTGGAGAGCGAGAGGGGTCGGTGCGCACCGACCCCTCTCGCTCTCCAGGCTTCAGGAGAGCCCCAGCGCCAGCCCCACAAGGTTGGGGGACAGAGGGAGGCGGAACGCCGCCATCCCGCTGTCTCCCGAAGTGGTTTGGAGGCTGGCGGCGGGGAGACCCCGCCGCCAGCCCCGCAAGCTCCGGGGACAGTGGGGAGGCGCAGTGCGTCTTCCCGCTGTCCCCGGACCTGAGAGCCAGTGTGGTGTAGTGGTTAAGAGCGGCAGTCATGTAATCTGGGTAACCGGGTTCGCGTCTCCGCTCCTCCACATGCAGCTGCTGGGTGACCTTGGGCCAGTCACACTTCTTTGAAGTCTCTCAGCCCCACTCACCTCACAGAGTGTTTGTTGTGGGGGAGGAAGGGAAAGGAGATTGTTAGCCGCTTTGAGACTCCTGAAGGGGAGTGAAAGGCGGGATATCAAAACCAAACTCTGATCTGAAGGCAGGCGGTGGGGAGAAGAGCGCTTCTCCCTGCTGCCTGCCCCGCAAGCTCCGGGGACAGCTGGGAGGCGCAGCTCGTCTCCCTGCTGTCCCCGGACCTGATCTGAAGGCGGGCTGCGGGGAGAAGAGCGCTTCTCCCCGCTGCCGGCCTCGCAAGCGCCTGGGGGGGGGAAAATAATTCCCCCCCTTTATTTCCCCCCCAAAAAACTTGATGCGTCCTATGGGGCGAAAAATACGGTAGTTGTGCTTAGCTACTAACCCCAGTCATTGCATACAGTGAAGACCAAGCAAAGCATTATACTCACCATCGTATTTGGCTATTTCATCATCTATATCGTCCTTTTTAGCTTTAGATAGAACCCACCTAAAATTTAAAAACAGTTGTTTTTTGTTTAAAGCATTCTCCCCCCCCCCCCACTCTTCAGCCAAAAAAGTTCCCAGAGTGGCTAACAAGCAATCATTAACAAGCAAGCCAGTCCCTGCCCTCAGGTTTACAATCTAAAAAACATAGCAAAAAAGGAGATGGGGGAAAAGAAGGGTAAAGGAAGACAAGCAAACTGAGGCACCAGATATGAGAGCGTTGCATAGCTTAAATGTGTTTAAACACCTTTTTATCTTCTGTAATTACATAATTTAGTGAATTAGTATGTCTTGCAACAAATTCAATAAATATGCATATTACCACATGTCCATCATTTGAAATATTTAAGTCTAAGAACCTGCAACTGAATGGCTCACTGGTAACAAACTGCTGGCTCTGTGATTGGTGCACTATAACTAAGATATACTTTGGCAGAGATGTAAGGCAGGGCCTTCTGTTTCAACACCTAGGCTTTGAAATGCCATGCCCTAAGACACACATCTTCAACCTTTTCAGACCCAGGACCTGCTTTTAATCCCCACATGCATCTGAGGACCCGCTTCTTAATCTTTTACCATGTATCTGCATGGTAGTGCACTGTGATTATTGGTTGCTGCCAAGTACCTGTGTACATTTTGCTTTGACTTTGTTTAGAATTGCTTTTTTGTTATGTGAGCCCCACTGAATTACTCATACTGAGGCAAAAGGGATATAAATGCTTTTAATGCACACAACAGAAACATCTCTCTGTAAATCTACTAACACCTCTTGGGCTTAAACTTACCCTTCTAAAGTTCCTTTATCGAAGTTCTCGGCAAAATAAACGTCTCCTGTTGGGACTGGGGCCTTATAGGTAACCTGATTGAGAAAGATGTCCGATATACCTTGATAAGTGATATCTTGAACAATATTACAAACCAATTCATATTATTTGTGATCAAGTAGAATTGACAAATATGCTTTTGGGTACACAATGCACTTGTTGTGACAGCACAAGTATTTCCGTTAGTGCAATAAAACTTCCCCTCCCTCTCCAAATTGGCTCTGAAGGGCTGGGGTAACCTCCTGAACAGATTTGGGGTTGGGGAAAAGGAGAGGCAGGAGACGTTCTGTGGCATGGGCAAAAGTCCTTGTGCTAATGGAACATCTTGGATACTGCCCATAGTTTGTATGTTAATATCCCAAACTATTCCACTTCTTATTGAACAGCAGAATTACTGAAACAGCTCTTCACTGGAAAGAACACTACAAATAATGGTTTAGAAATTTGAACTCATTGCTTTACTCCACTTCCAATTGCAGATTCCAACCTTAGGGTGTAGTGTAGCACTACACTAGCAATTCATAGGATAGTAGTGAATGAAATATTAGAACTACCACAAAGGTAGTACCCCTTGCACCATCCCCAAATCTGCTCTGGAGTTTTGGTGGAATTTAGGGGGCATGCGGGAGGATAAATCCTTGTGCTGATGAAATGTTATCTTCAGCACTATGATGAACGCAACCCATGGCTCAATTTTCATGTTCCTTCTGCCTTAAAGATCTAGGAGCCCAGAAGGCAAGCATGAGAGAGAGCTAGGCATACAGTCATACCTCGTGTTGCGTTAGGTTCATGTTGCGTCTTTTCAGCTTGCAAATGCGGCAAACCCGGGTTTCGCCGCGCGTGCACATGCAGAAGCGTTTTGCACACTTTGCGCATGCGCAGAAGCACCGCTCTAGTTGCGGACTATTCGGGGTACAAACGGCACCCCAGAATGGATCATGTCCGCAACTAGAGGTACCACTGTACAACACAAAGCTATGTTGCATTGCTATAATGTCGTGGTATAGTTCTATGATGGCGACATAAACTGCTAATATAGTTGTATTACTGTTTCCAAGCATAGCTAATTCCAATGTACATGATGCTACTTTCCCACTGATATCATCTGTATCACATTCACATGTCGACAAAGCCTGCTCTGTCCAATTTCCACATTAATCTGCACAGAACCAGATTTAAACAGATGTTTTTGAATGTGTTCTCACTAAATAAGCATTTCTAAGCATATATGCATTTTTATATGCAGTCTGGTTTGTTTTTAGGCCCAACAACTACATCACACAAGGAAAACTATCTTCTGATCCACACAGTCATCCAGAAGACATTGAATGGATCAGTTCAAACTAGAACGCAGAAGAATAAGTTCCCCAAGCATCCCTATTTACTAACACCACAGCAGTCAATGTAGCGCCTGCCAGATATAGCAGACTACAACTCCGATCATTCCTTACCTTTGGCTATTTTGGCTGGGGCTGTTGGGAGATGCAGTCCAAAACATATGGATAGCACCACATGGGCTTTCCTTACACTACACCCATGCAAACAGCACAAAGCTTTAAACAACAGGAGAAGCCTCTCTGGACAGTGCAGCAACTTAAGTTAGGATGCAGGAATTTTCCACATCTTTTCAAGAAGCAAGTTCTAGCAGCCAAAGGAAAGCAACAACTTGGAAGAGTGCACCCCACTCAGATAACGGGCCGGTTAAAATTAGAATTATAGCTAGAAAGCTGCAGACCTGTTCCAATCATCAGAATGAAGGAACTTGCTAATAATTTCTATCTGGAGATCTACACTTGAATTAAGTATTCAAACAAACCTTAGGGAGTGGGGGTGGAGTGCTCGCTTCATGCTTCAACTCTTCTACCTCTTCAACGCCATCATCAAGGTCATCTTCAATATCTATTACGTCGTCGTCATCATGATCATGATCGTGATCGTGAGTTTCATGTGCCAGGATAGCAGAGGCTCCAGCTAACAGCAATGCTGCACACAGCAACCACTTCTGCTTCATGGTCTATGCATAAGGGTAAAAAATGAGCATGAAATATCACTACGCCTACCAGCAAAGGAAAGGGCTAATCAACATAAATCAACATATATGCACACTATTAGGCATATGCTACCAAAATGGTTCTCTGTTCATCACTAGGTCCCAGCCAATACATGCACAAAAATGCTATTTAATGGTGTAGACCTGTGGTTTTCAACCTTTATGAGTCCCCAGTTCCCTTAACCGATTACTCCCCTGTGGGATACCTGGTAAAATCCTGTGTTGTTTTGTAAAATAGCCATTCTGCCTATCATTTTTTTAAGGCTTAAAAATTGAACAGTAGAGCTTTGAAAAGACTTTTTTTTAAAATTGAGTCATTCATTGCCCTGTTAAATGTTGTTTTTTGTAAGGTGGCACCCAGTAAAATAAAACTGAAACAGGATTATTAGACAGCCCCAACTGGCAGCAATTTAGGGCATGAAAATGAAAAGGCACTCTGCACATACTCTGAGACACCCTTCCCCTTTGATTACGACATCAGGTGTCCCAAGGGTGGACCACAAATATCAGGAAGGAGAGGCTACTGTATCCAAACAACACACACACACCCCACCCAAGTAAGGGGCTGTTGCCATGGGACAGCACACAGAACCCCCACCCAAGAGGAAACAGGAAGCAGTCCCCATAGCAACCACCCCCTTCCTTATATGGCTTTGAAGATCCCTCAGGAACTCCGCCTTGCCATGTTCTAACTCCTGACTGGCTTCTTCACTAGCTCAAGCTTCTCGCCACGGCTCCCATGCTGAAAACACACGCTTCCAGTATGAAATGGTTACTTCTGGCGTGTAATATTGACATAGACAAACACAGGAGGAGGAAAAAGGTAAAGTATCAGTGCTGGTTCCATGGAGACGCAACTTCCTGGTTCCTTTTAATACTGCTACAGGAGCTCCTCCCCATCCCTTCACTTCAAATAATGAAGAGATTTATCACAACCAAACAAGTAAAACTTGCAAAAGCTAATGCAGTATGAATGAGTCAGAACTAGCAGCAAGAACGCCATACTAGAAACAAGCATATCAATTTCTCTAAGTTTCATAACTGAAAGCCTTTTTTAAAAAAACAAAGCTTTTGGTGGCTGTTCCAGTCTTATGAGCAAACCTGCATTTTATACAAAGTTCCGTTCTGTCCCCTTTTCATGCTTTGTTTTCATGCTATTATTGTCATAGATGTAGACACAAGTCAAGTGCAAAATGCGCACATTGATATTCTGTGAGCAGAAACAGAGGGAGACACTGGTCAGATGGTCTTACCTCTGGGCCAATGAAAATCTCTGCCTACTGATTCATAAACATTTCTTTCCAACCTTCAGGGGTGACTAGTTTCTTTTTTTGCCCAAAGGCAGTATTCGATGATAGCCAACCTCAGTGGACCACCACAAGCCAGGTGCACATGGCCAAACAGAAAGCAGACACCCACCTACACACTCCCATATATACAATACACATTGCCGCACTAGCAATATCAATAGCTGAAAGGAATTGCCCCAGCACTTGTTTCCATCATGCTCCCTTGCTCTACTGAGAGTACCAACAACAGTTATGGTGAAAAGCACAGATAGCAGAGCAGTGGTGAGTCTCTCTTCCTCCAGCTTCCCTGTGGTGGCGCAGAACAGCCTGCTACCATTGAGAGCAGATTGGAGTGCTCAGAAAAAAGGAAGTAGTATACCAGAGTACTAGTGAAACACTGGAATAGATCAGAGTGCCTCTTCCTGTTCCCAGAGGGATCCTGATTGTTTGTCATGGGGGCAGATTGTTCTACACCACCACTGCTGAAGCTACCACTGAAAATACCACCACCAGTCTATTTCGGCATAGGCTGATGTGTCTTTTGAAAACGGCTTGGTGAGCCAAATCAGGCCAACCAATTCGCTACCCCTGCATTACAAGAACTATGAAAAGTAACCTTTTACTAAATAAAACCACTAAGCAAGACAAATGTTTACAGCATATGTCTGCATGCATCACCTAGAGGGGCTTTTTAGAATATAAAAAGGATTGCACATTGCCAGTGTGTTGCAAAGAGCACTGGATTCATTCTGGGAGATGAGCATTCAAATCCCCCCTCAGCCATGGAATTCAGTGGGTGACCTCGAACAGGCACAGCCTTTCAGTCCAACTTCTAACTCATGGGGTTGTGTGAGCATAAAATAAGTTGGGGGAAGAACCATGAGCACTACTTTGATCTCCTTGGAGGAAAGATGGGATATAAACTAATTCTTCAGTCATATCTCTAGGATTCCAGAAAAGAGGGCCATTTAAAAGCATGACAAATATCATACATAGGAGAGAATGGGACATTAGTACACCTCTCTCTCCCAAAACCAGAGCTTTGAAGTTCACCCCTACATGGTTATTTCTGAAAAAACAAGGAAGCTAATACAGTGGACGCTCGGGTTGCGAACGTGATCCGTGCGGGATGCACGTTCACAACCCGCAGCATTCGCAACCAACGTCTGCGCGTGTGCGGGTTGCAATTCGGCACTTCTGCGCAAAGCGCGATTTAGCGCTTCTGCATATGCGTGACCGCTGAAACCCGGAAGCAAACTGTTCCGGTACTTCCAGGTTTTGGCGGTCCGCAACCTGAAGTGGCTGTAACCCGAGGTATGACTGTATTTGGTGCACATTTATTAGCCCACCATATATTAGAAGAATTTAAAATGAAACATTTTTGCACTCAGCCCAGATTTGGAAGTGATGGGTAAGACACAGGGGTTGGCATCTTTCCCATTAGCCAGTCCATGTCCAGCAACAAACAGCTCCTTCCAACTCCACATTCTGGAGGGAACAGCCTGGATGTTGATCATTTCACCAAGTGCCAGGGAACAGAAGAGACTGCCATGCACTCTCATGTATCTTATATCATACATTTGTTAAGATTTCTAGTGTTCTAAACTGTTTCCAGAGCCTATTATTGAATTAAATTTGTATACCACCCTATACCCACAGGTCTCAGCTGAAAAGGGGGGTGGGATTCCAGTACTTCCTAAGGGGTCCAAAATCAAGCGCAAAGGAAGCTACAGACATATGCTTGCAGACCGATTCACTGGAATGACAACATTTTTGTTTCTATAATAAATACAAAAATGCTTGGGACACAGTCTTATCCCAAAATGTTTAGCCTACTCCCACATTAGTGAGAATTCTGCTACAGAGAAAGCTGTAATACACAAAATCCAAGACCTTAGTACATGGAAGTCTGAGTCTTTCTTAGGTCTTGCAGTCAAAACTTGGACATGATCCCAACATTCTAGCACAGAGCAAGCAAAATTGTAGAGGTGATATAATCCTAGGGATGTACAACTTTTGTTGCCTCTTCACTCAGACTATGTCTTATATGGAGGGGGGAGAACATCCAAAAATGGATAGCTGAGATGCACATTTGCTTCCAGAATGAAAGTACTTAGCTCAAGTACATCTACAGGTCAGTGATGCTTAGCTAAAGTCAACACCTCAGCTGAAACTGAATACAGGAAAACCTGGAGATTTCTGTCTTTTAAATGTATTCTGCTACACTCCCTTCATATTCTGATTTGTGGATATTACTACCAAGTGTTTGTTTTCCTATCTACGACAGTCCTGCTGATTAATTTGGCTTTCCAGCAAATTCTGCTTTGTAAACAGATTGTTTCTACTGTGATGAGCATTTGTCGCCTGCAGAAGAAAAGCAAATTAGTCTGCTCAAGTGGTAACCAGCACTTCTGTCCTTCTGCCATTAGAAAAATAGCCTTATAAGCAAAAAGAACCAAGGCCTACACAGCAAGCAGGTTAATTTAATTTAGGGTACTAACTACAAAGTGGATGTGTACGTGTAGCTCCTACAGAACTAGAGGTAACTGACAGTTTTAATTTGAGTGATAGAACCTTTCTCTTCGGAATCAATATGCCTCTGAATATCCAACGCTGAGGATAGACAGGAAAGGGGTAGTCTTCATGTTCTGATTCTAAGTACAGTGGTGCCCCGCAAGACGAATGCCTCGCAAGACGGAAAACCCGCTAGACGAAAGGGTTTTCCGTTTTTGAGCTGCTTTGCAAGACGATTTTCCCTATGGGCTTGCTTTGCAAGACGAAAACGTCTTGCAAGTGTTCCAATTTTTTTCCGCTCCCCCCTTTTCTAAGCCGCTAATAGCCTTTTAGCCGCTAATCCGCTAAGCCTTTAATAGCCGCTAAACCGCTAATAGCACTAATCCGCTAAGCGGGTTGCTTCGCAAGACGAAAAAACCGCTAGACGAAGAGGCTCGCGGAACGGATTAATTTCGTCTTGCGAGGCACCACTGTATGCCATAGGCACATGGCTGGCTGTTGCGGGGGGGGGGGGAATAAACCAATTCTTATGAGACCTTTTAGAGGATTGAGTTTCCAAGAAGAATTCTTGGCTTTTTAAAATCTCCTTATAACTTAGCAAACACTGGAAGCTTTTAAAATACACACATGAATATTTAACATACAAGTTGCCCCTTTTCTATATATCTTCTATAACTTGTCTTGAAGTAATTAAAGCAAATACTATTATGTTGTGCACACCAAGCACTAATTGTTAAAGGTTATTAAGAGTACATGGGAAAGTGTTTGCAGATTGTTTTAGCTGTTCTTTTAAGAAAAGCTGCATGTTTGCAAATACATTACAAATGGGATTTGTAACAAGTTATGAGCTACCATGTAGTGCCTTTTCAGGTTTAGCTGAAACAGTTCACAGCTACTGAAGAGAGTACAGTTGTTGGTATCTGAATGTGTGTATTACCGCTCACAGAAATAGAATATGAAGTTAGTAACACACTGGGAAGTTCTGTGCTGAGAACAGTGTGATAAAATAGAGCAGCATAAAGTACTTTGGCATAATATGAAACCAGGAGGCAGAAGAAAACAGCTGGACAAATTTATCTTATTCGAATCTAAATTTTTCTATTCTAAATGCAAGCCGACATACAAAATCACATCCCCTCCCAATATACAGTTTAATACAGTATTTCATGGGGCGGTAGTTTTTTAGTCTTTATTTCTGAACCAGGTTTTCCAACAAACAATGGTCAAAATGCATGCTTTTCTACTCAACTATTTTATGCTGTGAACCTCCCTGAGATCTATGGATGGCGAGTGGTATACAAATTTAATAAATAAAATATCAAGGGGCTATTGCCTTGTCTGCCCTAGTCCTAGTGAAAAAACTGAGAACACTTCTGACATTATTATTATTAAACCCATATAAATTCTCTCATGTAACTCTCACCTTTATTTAAATTTGGTGCAGCAGTAGTGAGTCGTAAAATTGTTTTACAGGCCAGATTTTACCCAGTACAGTGGTACTTCGGGTTACATACACTTCAGGTTACATACTCCGCTAACCCAGAAATAGTACCTCAGGTTAAGAACTTTGCTTCAGGATGAGAACAGAAATCGTGCTCTGGCGGTGCAGGGGCAGCAGGAGGCCCCATTAGCTAAAGTGGTACTTCAGGTCAAGAATGGACCTCCGGAACGAATTAAGTACTTAGGTACCACTGTACTAATAATCCCTAACCCCTTACCCAGGGTTACAGAGGATATTAGGTTCCACATTAAGTGTATTTCTTAGATCAAACTAGGCTGACTAGCAGGGAGAGATTTCATTCAAGTTTGCACTCCACTGAACTAGCAAGTCATCAATATTTTAAATCCATGGTTCACTAACTGTGACCTGAGCCTCCATAAATAACAATAAACAGTTGTTAAGGGAGGTACAGTTCAGCTATATCTGTGGACAGCATTCGAAATTCACTATGCGCCAGGTACATTTTGCATCTGGCTATCGGCCACTTGTGACCAAGTTGCCTCAGGATGTTGCCTGAGATCTCCACCATCTGGAGGCGCATATCTGGGGGTCGTTGGATCAGGACACTTTTTACACACTAGCAATGCATCCTGTACAATTCTATCCATTGAATTTTATCTGCACAATCAGAATGAATTTCAGGAACCAAAAAGTCATATTGAAAAATGACTTCTGTCTGGCACAAAAATGGCAACTAGGCATTGCATTTTGGCGACTGTAACCCTGGTTTAGGAAGCCATTTGGCACTGAGCTTATATATCTGAGTTTCTTTGGGGACAAAAGGGGGGGGGGAGATACACATAATCTATTTTAAGACGGGGCTTCATTCATGAGGTGCCACAGAGGGCCTCCAAAATGCAAATTCCAAGCTACTGTTCTTCCTTCCAGCTTTGGAGCCTGCAGCACTAGCCTTGAAGGAGAGCAGCAGCCCTTAGAACTACATCACAGTAGATTAGAAGGGTGCCAATAGCAGCTGCCCCTTGATGTTTCCTAAGAGGGAGGGCAAGAAGGAAAAATTAGTTTGAGTGTGAACAGTGGGGCAGCAATGTAGGAAGGCAATGGAGTCAGACTCACCCACCAGCTTTTTAGTTATTTTAGGACACCACACCCACCAGTTAACTTAACTCCATACCAAATAAAGGCAGTGAATCGTGTTTAAGGCAACACCTAAACCTCTTAACATATATAAGAAATTTCTGTCATTTTCGGTTCAACATAACTGCAACATAACAGAAACAAGAATTTGTTACTACTTGTGCCAATATAATACCCCAATACTTTCCCCCTTAGTATTGTGTGAACTGCAATAAGTTACTACACTATCCATTTGAAGTTCAAGGCCTCTATAGTTTAGAGAATTCCTTACCCTCCCTTTGCAGTTCACCTTTGTCCTCTTTCTGCTTTCACTTGGCACATTGCAAAATTATCACTTCCTTCTTCACACCAGACAGGACTTTTGCCCTTATCTTCTTTGACTACCCAATTCCAGTAAAAAAAAAAAAAATTCACATTCACGCAACTGTTGCCAGTAATCTATATTAAGTACAAGCCAGTCTTAAGACTTAATTTTAACTTCCATTATTTTATATTGCACATTTCCCTGCCCACGCAATTATTTCCAGAATATGTGTCCTGGGAGCCCTGGTGCTCTGCATAAGTAGTTCAGCACTAAAATAGCTTAAATTCCAGTTTTGAGAATGCCCACTAGAAAATATGCAGCAACAAAATGTGCAAAACCGTTCCCAAGTCATCAATCCATTCAAACGTCACCATACCTGACTTATACTCCATTTTATTAAACTGGCCTGTGCCAAATCCACTCCCATGCCCCATGTTCTTTCCTCATGTGAAAAAGCGCCACAAAATAGTCACAAAGTCACGCATACTCTTTAAACCCAACAGGGGGCAGGGAGGGTTCCTGCGGCCTCTCCCACAACCGCCACATTTCTCCCTTCTTCCTTTTCTGATATTCAAGAATACGCGACGTGAGAAACTGCGGGCTCCTTCGACGCCCCGTGTCCCCAGCCCAGTCGGAGGAGGCGCCCCCCCAAAAAAAACTCCAAGGCATGACCGCGCAGACCTACCAAGTGATTAGTCATACCGCGCATGTGCTACTCGCGAGCAGGTCTCACGGCGTTGCCACAGCATGACCTAACGGGGAAGGCCCGACTTCCCCACTCGCGGTGCGCCTGCGACGCCTCTCCTTCCTCTGTACCCCCCCCCCCAAAAAAAGGAGAGAAAACCCCAGAAGGCCAGGCCTGGCTGCTCCTGGCGGGCCCTTGCCCCCCCCAAAAAGACTCAACCGCCCAGACTTTGCGGACCCACCGCATCAATACCCACCCCACAACCTGGCCTGACACTTTAGGCCTTACTGGCCCCCTCCCCCGTCACTCTCATCTCCCCTCTTTTAAGCCCCATGGCCCAATCTCCCCTACATGCAATGGTACAACCCACCCCTCACTGCCCTCCCTGGGGTCAAAATGCCCCCCTCCAGAGTCCCGGCATTCTCTCCGCGGGCGAGTGAGGGGCTGCCCACCAAAAGGCTTATTCTATTCCACCCTGTCAGAGGCAAAGGATGGTTTCATTTTTTGAGAGGGGGGGGACAGACTGGAACGCTCACCTCTCGGCGCACCCCACCCGCCGAAGCACTCGGTTGTAGTAGCCCCAGCGGCTCCTGTCACGTGCCCCTCAGGAGAGTGAGTGAGTGAGAGAAAGAAAGAAAGAGAGAGAGTCGGCGCCGCCAGCCGCCCACCCACTCCGCCGCCTCTCTTCCCAGCCCGAGCTCCGCCTCCGACGCTCGGGTGCTTCCCTACCCCATTGATTCCGGCGGGTACTAACTTCCCGCCCTTGGATTCACGCCTGGATCCGATTGGCCGGGAGGGCATGTCACTTACCGAGGCTCTCGCCTTCAGCCACGTCCCTACGGCGCTGCCCTTCGTGGAGCGTCCCCATTGGCTCCCCCGTCTCGGCACGAAGACCCCGCGGATTGGGCGGCAGAGGCGGGGAAGGCGGGTACGTAGCGTGAATCGGATCCCGATTCATTCTTTAAAGAGACAGCGGGCTTGCTTAGAGGGAAGAGCTCTTTGCGTTCGGGCGGAATGTAGTCTCGCGCATTGTCCCGAGAGGTCCGAAGCGAGGCGTAGTTTCGGGCGCCTTTTTAAAACGGGCACCGAGCGTTTCCGTAGGCAGTGACAGGGAGGTGTTCTTTGAATGAAGTGGAAAGACTGTGAGGGAGGGAGGAAGCAGTGGTCTGTATTTCTACACCTGTTCAGCCTGCAGCATGTAAGGCAGGCATAGGCAAACTCCGGCCCTCCAGATGTTTGGGACTACAATTCCCATCATCCCTAACCACTGGTCCTGTTAGCTAGGGATAATGGTAATTGTAGTCCCAAAACCTGGAGGGCCGGAGTTTGCCTATACCTGATGTAGGGCCTCGCTCATGCGCTATAGGACGGAGCCGGTATTACTACAGGTGCCACAAAATACCCGCATTTGTAAGAACTCTGACCTTTGGCAGCGCCTGCACTTTAGAACTCCCTGCCTATTGAGCTCAAGCAGGCACCTTCCGTGCACTTTTTTTTGGCGCCTGCTAAAAACATTCTTGTTTAGTCAGGCCTACCCAGATGCATAAAAAGTTGAGGTAATTTTAATTGCATTAGTATTAAAGGAGATGTGTGATTTTTTTCTTGATTTTACTGTTTTTTCTTTTGAGAACTGCTTTGAGGGATTCCCCCCCCCCCCCCGCAATCAAGCGGAGTATAAATCTTACATAAATAAATCCATATAACGGTGTACAAAAAGCACACATACAAATTATTGTGTACCTTTGGGGCAGTTTTATCCACCACCTGTCTTTTAATTATTTGTTTTTTTATATTTTATTTTCAGAAATGAACAAGCATCTAACAGTATTAATGCATAGGTTTCATGGATTACTAAGAATGATGCTTCTGGTGAACTGGACTCTAGCCCAAGAAAGCTTATTCCATAATAAACTGGTTAATCTTTAAGCATACATATAGATATGGCTCCAAGGAAAGTTACTAGTATAGCTTTACAATTTTTCTGTTTGGTATCTGCTCAGTTTTGAAGGAAGGATAAGTCAAACATAATCCATTTCAAGTGGGCAAACCAAGGAGAGCTCTTTTTGGGATACCTGAATACCCCACCTTCACGCCAGATGGCACTGTTCACAAAGGCACTGTCCTTGAACACTGCACATTGAACCAGTCCTTGAACCAAGTATCATTGGCACAGTTGAACTTTTTTGTTTTGTAATTTGGGTGTATCCAGATTTGGCATGATAAGCTGATAATCACATGAGGAGCTAAGACAGTGTCTTACCTGTTCTTCTTGTTTAGCACCCACATTGTTTTTTTATGCACTTCAGACAAATCAGATTTTCTTAACTGAAGTACTGTATCCTGCTGTTTGTGTCAAAACTAAAAGACAGACTACGCACGTCACCCAGCTTCCTGTTGGAATTTTCATTGGAAGCTTTGTTAGGGGCAAAAACATAATGTCTCTGATTGTAAGTCAAAAAAAGCAGGAGCCTTCTGAAGCCAGTCAAGTTCTAGACTTGGACTGGGTAGGAGATCTTGAATTATGGAATTTGGGCTGGAAAACCAAAAGCAGCTGCTGACAGAAAGTGGATAATAATTTAAATCACAGCATTTTTAAAGCACTTTTAATAAGCCTGAAGCTCAAACAACTTATGGTTTGTTATACAAATCTATTTACTATGGAGCTTATTAAATAAATAAAGGGACATGGGTGGCACTGTGGTCTAAACCACAGAGCCTAGGACTTGCCAATCAGAAGGTCGGCAGTTCGAATCCCCACGACGGGGTGAGCTCCTGTTGCTCGATCCCTGCTCCTGCCAACCTAGCAGTTCGAAAGCACGTCAAATAGTGCAAGTAGATAAATAGGTACCACTCCAGCGGGAAGGTAAATGGCGTTTCCGTGAGCTGCTCTGGTTCGCCAGAAGCGGCTTAGTCATGCTGGCCACATGACCCAGAAGCTGTCTATGGACAAACGCCGGTTCCCTCGGCCTGTACAGCGAGATGAGCACCGCAACCCCAGAGTCCGTGACTGGACTTAACGGTCGGGGTCCCTTTACCTAAATAAATACTGTGCCTTATCTATAATAACCAATATTATTCCACCATTTCAATAGTCCTGCAATGGCAAAGTAGTTACTACAATTTTTTCTTCGGGGCTGGGGGATATTTTAGCAGTGCTTCCAGAATACTGTGATAAGGATAAGGTGGGTAGCAGCAGGCATACTGATTCAGTGTGCTCAGTATGTGTGCAAGATATAGACCTTTGCTAATTCCCATGGTGGTCACTATTAGATCAAAACACAGACACAAAGATTAAAGGCGTTAGGAATATGTGGTGTAGTCAAAACAAGGAGTTACCTAGAACTTGTTTTGCAAAACCTTGAATAAATCTGAAAGTTTATTGTGTAATGTTTAGCTAAACGTTGTGCAACCAACCATGGGCATAGCCAAGATATTTGGGGGTGGGCACAGCTTGAGAATACTCACATGACCCATCAACAGGCATTCAAACCCTATACTTCTCATGCTAATACCTGCCACTGGTACTAACATATGTTTGTTCGGATTAAATCTGCAGGCTTCAATTAATCAACCAAAGCTTTGAATGGATAATGTTTATTGAATATTTTATAAACAAATACATAGCTTAGCAGGTCTTGAGTAAATCTAGCAGGGTTGAAATAGATAAAGAGTTTTTAATAGATAACAAATTGGATGATTAAAAATATGTGGATTATGCAGAGTAGTAGAAAAGCAAAGGAACCAGGAAAAGGGTGGAAGGGAAGTCATGGTATATGTATATATGCTGTATTTGGTACGAAGTTGTAAGTGGGATGGGGAGGCGGAGGGGGGTTAAGTATGCTCTCTGTTTCTGTTTTTGAAAATGCAAACAAACAAACAAAAAACAGACATTCAAACCTAATCGCTCTCATGCGAATACTTGCCGCTGGTATACTAATGTGCGGATTAAATCTGCAGCCTTTAATTAAACAACCAAAACTTTAAGCACAGATTCAACCCTGCTTGATTATTAGGTGCGGCTGAAAACAAGCAAAACTTAAGCCATTTTACATACCTGAAGGACTTGCCATTCTACAGGCTGTACAGATATCCTAGACTGAAGCTCCCTGCATCTCAACTAATCCTGAAGGGATAGCTTCTTTGGTAGATCATGAGACTGTTGATCTCAGGGTCCTGGGTTCCACATTGGGCAAAAAGATTTCTGTATTGCAGGGGATTGAACTGGATGACCCTAGTGGCCCCTTCTAATTGTCCCTGTCTTGTGTACCCTACAATTCTATTATTCTAATGTGTTGAAAACCTTCTCGGTAGAAAAATGCCAGGTATCACATTTTTTAAAAAATAAGTTTGTGTATGCACAATTCATATGTATATACATTCCTTCATTTAAGACATTTTTCCTTCCTATTGTTTTCTTTTACTAACGTATGCATTAAAAATCCATTTAATAAACTTTTAAAGAGATATTTGGTGAACAGCCCCAGCATATAGGAGTCATGTGAGTCATCTCTTACTTTAGCAGTCCTTTTGGCATTAAACATTAAATATTATGTAAACAAAATAATTTTAACAAAAATGTATATTTTAATTCACCCCACATCATGAAACTTTTGGTTTCCCCCCCTTAAAACAATAGTCACTATGGGATTGTATCCATCTAAGCCATATTCAGAATAGAACCACTCAAATCAATGGAGTTATGGAGTCCATTGATTTTAATGGATCTACCTTTAGTATGATTTAGCTGGCTACAGCCTATCACTTTTAAGTTTCAGCTTTAATGGGCAAAATGTGTGTGTTTGCCTCCAGAGTCACTATACCTTTATAAGCACAAAGCAGGTAATATATTCACAAATTAACATTTAGTAAGCATCCAGTTTACAGACAGTAGCAATTTACACTCAGCAATCAAGAGTGTTGAAGGCCTAATGAAATATCCTGAATCCTAGAGCTGTAATTTCAAAAGAATACAGGTCAGTATCTTGGATGCAGTGCATCTCATACTGAGCATCAATGTATTTCCCAGCATGTGAACAAATAGCCTGCCACAAGTGTGTGAAAAAAGCCTGCCGTGAAACCCCAAAGTAGCAATGGAAATGAGTCTACTTGAAGCTACTCTTTGTGATGCAGATGTGTTACACAGGTTGCCATAGTAGCTGCATCCATAACAAAAGGGAGCCAGCTGCAGGGCAGAAGTAGGTCAGACTGGTCTAAATAATACTCACTTTGATCAGAAAAAGCACATCCAGATCAGTGAGGGAAAGAAGAGGAGAAATGGGAAGGCTAGAGACAAGAGTTAAGGATGGAAACCTATGATGTTAAAAAAAAGAGAGAAAGAGAAAAGGTTTCTTGTTCTTTTCAGGCCAAGAAACAAATTCAGAGGCAACCCTTTAACTGGACATTATATTAAGTTTGTCTTAAGACAGACTAAAACAGTGTGCAATTGGGTAGTAAACGGCCCAACTCCATTTTGTTTCTAGAGGGGCCTAAATCCTCTCACAGTTAACAGCCCAATCCAATGCGCAGTTTACTTGAAGTATATCTGACTAAATTTAATGGGACTTACTCCCAGGTAAGTGTGCACAGGTTTGCACTCCAATTCTCTTCTGACCCACTTTCGTCTGTGACCAAAAGATTTAAGCTCTAACTAGCTCTGACAGTGATTTGACTTCTAAGCATTCCCAAATAAATATAAAGTGTGCGTTGTATGTGATCTAAAGCAGAGAAGTATCAGTCAGGAGGTGGGTGCTGAATATTTTCCCCAGCTATGGTTTTGTCCAAAAGCTGCTTTGCCGTGACCAGTTCTCTCCAAACAGGGCTTGCTTGTAAGGAAGGGGATCCTAGGGCTCCTTCAGGCAACCTGTTTATCCAGCATTCATCCTGATTTGGTTGCACAAAGCTTTTGCAATGCTTAGATAATGTCTGGTCTTTGGTGTGCATTTTATTCTGATTTGCTTGTGGGGTGTTTACACATCTTCACATTAATAATTTGTTCATCGACACTTTCCCCATTTCTTTCATAACTGAAAAGTATGGATTTTTTAAAATGGATTTGTCATGTTAGGGTGACTTCAGTCCACTTTGATTATCCAAAACTAAAGCTCCCACAAAATACTGAGATTGGTATTCAACTGAGGCCCAATCTCCACTATACATTAAAAGTACACTTATTGTCATGCCATTTTAATCAGTCATTACTTCCTCCCAAGAATCCTTGGAAGTGTAGTTTGTTAAGGGTGCTGAGAGTTATTAGGGGATCCCTAATTTTCTCAAAGAGCTACAGTTCCCAAAGTGGTTTAACAATCTCTCTTCCCAGGGAGATCTAAGAACTTTAGTAATGAGAAGCACATAGGGAGTCTCCTAATAACTCTCAGCATCCTTAACAAATTACAGTTTCCAGGATTCTTTGGGGGAAGACATGACTGCTCAAAGTGGCATGATACCACAGATGAGTTTTACTCAGAGTATACTTCTTAAATTAATTTGCCTGATTTAATAATGTTAATTAATTTCAATGGGTCTACTCTGCTCCATTCTGGTCTAACACTAAAGAAGATCCTTAAAGCCATGTGGGCAGCTGGAGTGACCAGCTCAGAGCTCCCTGCATACTGAAATCCACATAGAGAGATAACAAAGGTTATGTGACCCATTTCATCTCAAGGTAGGGAATGATGACATGGGCTTAGCCTGATAGAACAGCTTTCTCTATTGTTTAACCTCTTCATGCGCTAATTAGATTCAAACATGCTGGAATCCTACAGATTGTTCTCTGACTTACTCCATACATTTCCTAATAATGACCTTTGAAGTCCATACACCTTGAAGTAGTTGCATGAAAGCTACTATATAGTATGGAGTTGATTTTCAAAATGAATGTAGCATCAGAGAGTTGGGACCTTATAACACGCTTTAAGCCTTCCAACTAAGTATCTCAGGGAATATACAGAAAGATTAAAATATATGCAGGAAATATACTCAAAGAGCATATTAATTGCTACATTTGCACAATACATCCTTGTGTCAAATATGTACCAGCAGCCATTTAATTTTTAAAAATTGAATACTTAATTTCGCATTTTCAAAAAGACATCTAACAGGAAACCCCCCTCCCTCCAGACAATCCAATAATGTTATTTTTTCCCCAGTTAGGTAAGTAACAGGTAAGTTTGTAAATACTTCAGCCATTCATTTTGATCTCTGTTCAGATCAAGAGTATCTTGCATGTCTTCCTAACAGGTTATTCCAACATGAACCATTTGTTGATGGTGACGAGTGGCAATACAGCAACCCTGTCTTTTCTAGCATGTTGAATAAACATATGCCAAACTGTTCCAAAGTCCTCCTTGCCTTTTATATTCTGCAGTGCTCCAAGCTGTTTTGTCAGTTTCTCCATTCGGGCTACATTCCCTACTCGACCCCACCATGTCTCTAAATTCAGGTTGGTAGCCGTCTTCCAATGTTGGGTAGTTAGCTACTAGCCACAATCATCAAGGTTAGGAAGTCTTTGAACATTGAATCTATACTGTCACCAGTAATGAACAGGTTATTGTGCAAATGTCCAATATATTGATTTATTCATTAATTCTGAGTACTTTGCCCAGTACAGGTGCCATATATGTAAATAGTTAACTTACCTGTTTGTTTTAATCAGCTCAAGCTAAACACTGAGCTGATTGCTGACAGCAGTGAAGCACAGATACACACATCAGGGTGTCTACTGCCTACAAAAATATGATTGGCCAAAGTAAGAAAAGTAATTGTGAGACACTGCAAACCACATGATGACATGAGGCAATCAACATGATGTCAGGCACAATTTTTGCATGTGTTACTGAAAAGCAACAAACAGATTATTTCCCATGCCCAAATTGTTCATTTCTGAGGTTTCAACAGAAGCAAAAAATTAAGTGACTGCAACAAAGTACTGTCTGGTGAGCAGAGTATTTTGAGAAACGGAAGAAAATGGTTTTTTAATGGCTGGTGGGTGACCTGCCTCCATATGTTTGTTAGAAAGCCTTTTAATAGGTGTGGCAAGGTTGTGACGGGTTAAATTAGGAGAAGTGCCTCAGATAAAACAATGCATCCTTATTAAACTGAGATCCTAATTGCAGGCTGTAGCCAATGTTAGCCCTACTCAGAGTAGACCCATTGAAACATTGGCTAACCTAAGTGAATAGAAGATAGTTGACTTCAACCCAGCATTTCTTTAATATTTCCCTTAATCTTATTCCACTGGTGCATACGTGTGCTAACTTCAGCAGCTCCTATGGCTGCACTGAGCTCCACAGAATACTGTACAGTGGGAAGACGGAATCTCTTCACACCCACCAGAGTAGCTCACTGGTCCTATTGCCATGAAATGACATGCTCTTTTACTAGCATAAGGGAATGAGTCATACGTTGACATTTGTGTCAAGCTCACCAAGGACTTGGCCCTAGAGCCGGTTGGCTTTCTTAGGACTAGGGGGAGGCAAGTTAAGGGAAAAATGCATTTGTATGACTTTCTTAATTGAGGAAATGATCCAAGTCAGACTCATTTAACTTTTTTTAAAAAATTATCCAATGGGGTAAATGGTCTTCCCATGGTGCTACTAGGATCCATGTTCCAAATCCTATCGAGTTGTTGCATGGAGGTGCTGGTGATTTGAGCAACGGCAATCCCTCAAGTCAATGTTCTATTTTACATCAATCCCTTGCTGTTATTTATGTGGAATAGGACTTAGGCAAGGAAGAGAAAAGGCGGGGGGGGGGGGAGGGAATGGGAAGGTGTTGGTGATGTGACAATGGCACTGCCATCCAGTGTGAAGCTGGGTTATTATATGACTGCTATCTGTACTCATTAATAATATCATCCACTGATACTGCAGAGGAGATAGGTCAATGGCAGGGATGAGGAATCTTATTTATAATACTTCTATACCTGCCTCTCATCATAAGGTCCCAGGGCAGGTTACAATATAATTACATAATTAAAAACAAGTAAAACAGTTTATTCAATGAGAAAAACAAGCAAAAAAAAAAATAAAATCCAAACAGAGGCATCACTGTATAGACACTGTGAGTCACACAGAAATACTTGGAGTACAACGTCTATTATCCCTATTGTGTTTCTGGACTAGTTTCCATTATTCCTGACCATTGGGCATTCTGGCTGGAGCTGATATGGGCAGGAATCCAACAACACCTGGAAGGCCACAGGTTCCCCATCTTCCCATTGTAATACACTGGATAATAGTCATTCTTTTCCCCCTGATAGTTCTGTAAGGGAAGGAGCTGGAGGGTCCTCTAAACAGATATTTCTCAGCATCCTTACTAAACTACAATTCCCAGAATTATTAGGAGGAAGCCATGCATGCTAAACTGGTATGAAACCAAAGTAACTGAGATATACTTATGCCCGCCCACACCCGGTAATGTTGGTGGCAGGCACTAGTTGAATAAAATGTAATCCCATTGTATTTCCTCAGGTGCTGGAGCATAAACTTTACACAACCCGAATACCAAATAGTGTTGTTGTGTTTACTCAGTTTGTCCAAAATGAAATGGGGGCCACCACAAGGAAAATATGTCTTTCACAAGCAGTTGCTAACTTGGGGATCTGCCTCTTTCCACATGCTTATGACTAGGTATGATCCTCAATGAAAGGATTTCTGTGGGTCTCTCTACTCCCTGATGCTAGACGAGACATGATATGACTTGGTCCTCTTTCATTGTGGTGCTCCACATTTAGAACTCGATTCCCAAAGGAAGTATTAAATTTTTGGCTGAAGACTTTTTAAAATGTGCCCAGACTTTTAAATAAGTTAAGGTTGACTTATGGGTCAATCTGTCTTTTTTTTTTAAGGATTATATTAATCATTATCAATAATGCATCCCTTGGGAGGTTGTATATCAGAAAGACAATATATAAATTATTCAGATAAACAAGTAAAAACTACTCTGAAAATTTATTATTCCAAAAATAAAACCAGCTGTTGTAAAAATTAAGATCATACCAGCAAGAATAAGTCTTCCTGTAAAAAAAAATTATTTAAATCAAGCCTTACTGACTAGTGATTTAAATTGTGATTTAAATTGTGATTTAAATCAATTTGATTTAATCCACCCTGGGTGTAATTATATCTCCTTCTGCTAGGAGGGGCAACATTTTATTTCTTTAAAACTCCCAATGGCAAATAATAAATAACACACACACACACACACACACACACACACACACACTTCTGCCCTGGTGTGCATCAACCAGATGGGCTTAGGAAGTGGCAGATTCTCCACCAAGGAAGCTCCTCACTATCACCTTAGGATTGCACTGTTTTGCAATAGTTACCCTGACAGTTTATCTCCCTGTCATTCCTCCCCTCAATGTCATAGTGTAGTTATTGATTTTCGGCTTCTTGTTGGTTGTTTTTTTTTTCATTTTAGCAATGCCATATAATGTCTCTGCTCCTCTGTAACACTGCACATGTTGGCTTTCTGTTCCAGAACTTACTTCTGTAGGACTCTTATTGACATCCTCCATCCCTAGCTCTTCTCAGCATGGAAACCATTTCTCAAATTCTGCAGGATGTGCGTGATTACTGGGCTGACCATTTTTCTCAAAGATTTCTACCCAGGCGGCCAACACTTCGCCAAACAACCTCTTTGTCCACTTACTATCTGTTGGACTACAAAACCCGGCAAGCTGAACTAGGGATGGATTACGGCCCTCCAAGTACTCAGCTGAACAAAGCCAAGTTTGTCTTCCAGGGGGGTGCGTGGCAGGGTGATGGTGTCCCTCCACAGATGCCCTTACTACAGTTATATTCCTCCTCCTCTCATCATGATAAGGAATCACCTAACAAGGCCCTGAAGAAAGCAAACAAAGCTCTACTGGAAGAGAACAATTACTTGAAGCTGCAGCTTGAGCTGCTAATGGACATGCTGACAGAGACCACAGCACGACTACACTCAGTAGAGAAAAAGCTGGACATGACTTCATGGCACCCAAAGATTAAGAAGCCAAGCAAGGTGCTCATGCTCCGGTCTTAATAAACATCTTGGACCCAAGACCAGAGAGAATTGTATTTCTGAAGAAGTTTGCCTTCCCATGTCCAGACATTAAATAAAATCTTGAAGAAAATGATTGCGTTTGATGGATCAATATTTTTTTATTGCTCCATTCCCTGGAATAGCACATGGCTTTTATATTTTGATCTAAGGATCATAACTAAAACAAGTCACAAATATACCTGATCTCTTTTTCCTACTTGCAATATCCTCAATAGAGCCTGCCTCTTAAAAGCCAACTTACACCTGTGATTCAAAATATCCTAGCCCATTATATGTTATCCCAACTGACAGGCTATATTTCACGGCTATCACTGAAATAATTCTACTGCTGAATTATAATATTCTCTCCCATCCATCTCACACTTCATTTCTATGTACTGCAATGTGTAATCACAGAAGTCCAGAGCTATCAGAAACAATACATGAACTGCATTATAATGAACTGCATAATACTGTTTTTGACTGATTACGTACTTGGATGAGATAGAATTGCTTGCAAAACTCCTTGAGCTGCTGGAAGACAATGCTACACCAATTTGGGCAGGGTGGGGGGAGAGAGAAATCACACTGTCATTTCTCCAGTGCAAAGGGAGAAATAATGCGGGGCTTGGGGCATGGTAGGGAATAAATGGAAGCTAGCTGGAATCTTATGCTTACTTGTGGCTGGTGTTCAAGAATGAAATGTTACACATGCAAAAGAGGCAATGTAATTTAAATTGTCTGAATGGAGAGCCACATACAACTAAATCTGACCTTTACCTTCCCTTTCCACCCCCACCAACACCAGAGGACAGGACTCCTAGTTACAGCACAGCAGCATGGATCCAGCAGGGGAACATCTTAATGTATCAAAATGTGCAGGGTGGGTAGAGAACTGGGAGTTAGAAGTGGGAACGATTTTTGGCCGGGCCTTTTGCAAAAAGGTAGCTTGCACAACTAACAAGCACACATAACATGATAATCATTATAATCGTGGGCATAGCCGGGGGGGGGGGGGCTGCCCTCCAGGTCAAGTAAATCAATAAAAAACTTAACTGAGGTTCTAACATGAAGCCTCAACCCCCCCCCCAACATAAATCCTGGCTACATCAATGATGATAGGCAGATAGCGCCCTAACCTAAAACACTTACTTGCCAGCAACAATAAATCACAGAGCAGGCACACAAACACTGGACTAGTATCTACTTAGGCAACACTATTACAAAATACCATGTCAGCCACAACATCAAGGGTTCAATCATCTGCTCACCTTCCAATGTGATATCGGTCAGCAATGCCTTTCTGCATTCTCTATGGAACGAACAGGCTGGTACTGAAGTAAAATAAATTATTTCAGATCAGAAAGAGTGGTCGGGGGGGGGGGGGAGAGAGCATTTCAGCGTCTGTGGAAATTCTGAGTTTAAAGGGGCCGTTCTTGAACAGAAGAATTTCAGAGGGTGTGTGAAACAACAGGGCTACAATTTCTTAATAAATCTAATCCTAATGCCTGTAGCCTGAATCAAGATAATGGAGTTTTCCCCACTACGTGTTAATTAGTTCAGTGCCGGAATGTCCATGTTACCATGAATGCTGCTTTGAACAACTTGGTCATGCCTCCATGACCTTCTAGCAGCTCCACCAAGTCCAATGGGCACCAGCCACCATTGACTAGGGGCCTCAGAAACTGAAAGTGGCCCAGGTCTCCTTGGGAGGGCCTAGCTACAGCATGTGTGGTAAACCCAGTAGCTGGGCTGCTCCATTTCTAAACCTCATAACATTCCATATAAAGGCAGGCAGATACAGCTGTTGAGTTGGCCCAGGAGAAAAGAACGTGCTGTCAAATCCACTTTTCTTGGCAGAATTGCTACAGAAGAAACTTTCACAAATATATAAATCCAAATCTAATCAGTAACACTATAGTGCACATCAATATTTTATTATAATTTACTCAAAAGCTCTTCCCCCACTTTGGTCTTTGTGACAACTGCTTCTCTGTTTTACCTTCATCCCTGGGGTTATACAACATTTCACTGGAAACGTTCTTACTTGGAAAATTATATGTTGATACTTTAAACTTATCTTTTGCTGACTTGGCTCCGAGCAGTGGCTTCTGTCTGTTTGCCATTTCAGATAAGTAGCAGCTCTTATCAAATCATCTGCAGCTGTTTTAAATGGTATTAGGGTTGCTCTTTGCAATGAACGGAATGGGCATATGGCAAAGTTGCTGAAAGCCAGAAGGTGAAGCTGGAAGGACAGTGCCAGTTCCCTCAACATTCAAGGCTGTATTTCAGATATATTTTCCAATTTGTGGTTCTGTTACTGTACTTCAGAAACTGGTAACATTCCCCCCCTTTCTCAGACTGGTACAGTATACAACATTCAATATGCTTTGTTTTATATTTTCTTCATTATTTCTAGTGCATTGCATGCCTTGTTGATACAAATGGATAAAGAGATTGTTGCTTATTTAGAAGAAAAACTGGCAAAAGATATGTAGAAATCCAGTTTATCTTTCAACTAATCAGACAGCTTCTAATATAACTCACCACTGTATACCGTTAGTGCCTTTGGATTTTTTAAAAAAGAAAAATAGTGGGGATTATACAACCAAAATTAAGCACTCTTTAGATTGGAAGTAAGTCTAATTGAAGTCTAATTACTCAGCCTTATGTGCAGGCAAATCAACAGCTAGAAGTATGCATCATAAGCAGGGAGTTCCAGAATGTAGGAGCTGTCATGCTAATGGAACCAATATTTTAGCCTACTTCACTTTGCTATAATATTCAGCTTGATAAAAAGTTCTGGAGACTCAAAAACTTTTGTTACATTTTGGTTCATCATAATACAGTACTTAAAAATAACCCCTAGCTACAAAAGCAAATGTATGTTACTGGTACCTCTTCCCCTCCTTAGCTGATTTAGTGGGTTTTTTCTTTAAGAAAATGTTTATATGTGGCTCACAGAGAATTGGTAAATAGTCCCATAGGAGTCATCATCAAAATCATCATCTCTGCTCTTAAATAAGCTTTGTTTCTGCACATCTCTCTTCCACTGCCCTATATACAGCTCTCTGCTTTATATAGCAGTTTAATTAGAGACTCACACGTCACGTGAGGGATACTAAGAAGCAAAGTAAAACTCATACTAGACCAGGCCTCCTCAACCTTGGCCCTCCAGATGTTTTTGGCCTACAACTCCCATGATCCCTAGCTAGCAGGACCAGTGGTCAGGGATGATGGGAATTGTAGTCTCAAAACATATGGAGGGCCGAGGTTGAGGAAGCCTGTACTAGACTAATAATTTACCTCTTATGCCTTAAAATGCTTTCCTTTTCTAATCTTCTGTGACTCGCATGGATTGTTTCACAGCCAAAATTTGTAAAAATAAGGAATAAGAATAAAAAATTATTACTTATACCCTGCCCATCTGGCTGGGTTTTCCCAGCCATTCTGGGCTCCTCCCACAAAAATATTAAATAGAATAAAACTTCAAACATTAAAAACTTCCGTAAACAGATGTCTTCTAAAGATCAGATAGTTGTTTATTTCCTTGACATCTGGTGGGAGGGTGTTCCACAGGGTGGGTGCCACCACCGAGAAGGCCCTCTGCCTCGTTCCCTGTAACCTCATGTTGCAGTGATGGACCCGCCAGAAGGCCCTCGATGCTGGACCTCAGTGTCTGGGCTGAACGATGGGGGTAGAGATGCTCCTTCAGGTATACTGTACTGGACCGAGGCCGTTTAGGGCTTTAAAGGTCAGCATCAACACTTTGAATTGTGGTTGGAAACGTACTGGGAACCAATGTAAGTCTTTCAAGACCAGTGTTATGTGGTCTTGGTGGCCACTCCCAGTCACCAGTCTAGCTGCCACATTCTGGATTAGTTGCAGTTTCCGGGTTACCTTCAAAGGTAGCCCCATGTAGAGTGCACTGCAGTAGTTCAAGTGGGAGATAACTAGAGCAAGGGGGAGAGGATGGAACCCTGAGGCACCCCACACCCAGGGGTCTGAACACTCATCCCCCAACATCACTTTCTGAACACTTTCTGAATGTTTTTAAAATGAGTATCTGCTATCAAACTCTGTTGGATAGAATATTTTGCACCAGACAAGTGCTCTGATGGGACAGCCTTTTAAAATATTAAACTAAGGGGACAGGGTTTTTTTATATAAAAAAGCAAAACAATAAAACATCAGCCTGAGTACAATGAATTCAACCTCTGACTTCTCTCATACTTGCTAGGAATCATGGCTATATCACATACCATCTGAGTCTCTCCAGAATGACCTCTGCATGATCAGAGGAGAGACACATCCTACCCTGTTTGATGTATAAGAAAAAGAGGAACCAGATCTTCACAAAGTTATCCTATTTTCCCCACTATGTCTTTCTCCCTGATGATAATGCTACCTGCCACATAAATAAAACCTGCATGGTATACTTTCCTACCATCTTCCAATGCTTTGCTCTCTTCATATGTGCTGCTACTAGGAGGTGCAGCTAACAGGTCTTTGCAAAGAATTGAACCCCCCACCTTACATTATTTTACCTGCTGAATTCTTTAAGGGATAACCCTAAGATTGCAATCCCATACAAACTTGCTTAGCAGTAAGGCCCACTGAAATTCATGTACCGGTAACTTACTGCCGAACAAACATACACCAGGTGAAGTCAGTGGAAGTCTTTAAAAGCAGATAGACAAACTTTTTGTTGGTTTAACCTTTGGATGACACATTCACTGCTAAGGACTGCTAAGAGAAACCAGAGACATATTTGCAAGTGGACAAACTTGGACTTTAGACTTTAGTGCTCTACTATGCCAGTTCACAGCTAAAATCAAGAGATAATTGGCTGTATGTAACAGAGATGGGGGAAGGGGGATAAGGCCCACAGTTGAGGAACAGCCATACTTGCATTTTCTGCTTCTCTTTCTCTCTCTCTCTCTCTCTCTCTCTCTCTCTCTCTCTCTCTCACACACACACACACACATACGCACACATATTATGGAATTATGGAAGATATACATTTGAGTACAGGAGAGGTCAGCACAGTATTTTAAGAGCTTTAAAAAAAAAAGCAAAAGGTTGCCCAAATTGTGAGCTGCTGCTGGTGTGTCTTGTTTTGCTCTACAAACTTCAGACACCTTTTCACTGTGGTGATGCAACAGAAATTCTTTTTCATGGACTTAGCCAGGATTTGGGGGGGGCAGGCATTTTGTTAGGGGGCGCAGAACCTCAGTTAGCTATGTATTTTTATTGATTTTGGGGGCAGCTACCCCTCCCTGTCTACACCCATGTTCGTTTTAGAAGTTCACAAAGCATAGGGGGAGTCACTTGTCACCAGTCTTAAAATGACACACATCCTATCAACTGCAATCAATGTGCTAGTGAACAGATTGTGTGTCAGGTGTGGAATGTTGGGAAAAGGTGAAATTTATTTGCCACATTTATATCGCACTTCGTCTCCAATGAGCTCAAGGTGGCACACGTGATTCTCCTCCTCTCTTTTTTATCTTCACAACAACACTGTGAGGTAGTTTAGGCTGAGAGGCTTTGACTGGCCCCAGTGAGCCTCATGGCTGAGCAGGGATTTTAACCCTAGTCTCCTAGCCCAACACTATGGAAGCTAAATTGAGGGGGAAATACCTGGCTCCCCTGCGCCAAGGACATACCCTCCAACATTTCTCGGATGAAAATAGGGACGTCCCATTCCATAATGACAATTTTACTAGTTTTAACCCACACATCTTACAGGGTTGCCCCAGCCACTCTGGGCAGCTTTCAACATACATAAAAACATAGTTAAGTCATTAACCATTTTAAAAAACCACTTCCCTTTACAGGGCTGCCTTCAGACGGCTGGGGTGGGCGGTTGGATAATGCCATACGCTCCAATATTTCTCCAGTGAAAATAAGGACAACCTAAGGAAAAGTGGGACATTCCGGGATCAAATCAGAAACCTGGACATAAGAAAATAGGGACACTTGGAGGGTCTGCAAGGATACGACTGACTGCCCTTCGTTGGCCCCTCTCTATTTAAGACTGGAAAGGCTCTTCAGATCATCTCCTGGAGCAGAACCACCAACGGAGATAAGGATGCAGAGTTATTATGTGACGGAGTAAGAACGTCCATAGGATTCCAGCTGCTCCAAGATAGGGGGCTCGACCCGCAGCTCCAGCCTAAGCGTGTTCACTTCAGCCCTAGCGCGTTCCGCGGCGTTCGCTTCTTCCTCGGGAGGATCAGGGACTGCAGCCCTGGGCTGGTCGATGCAGTAGGTCTCCTTCCACCCCACCTGCCCCACAGATCCCCTATCCTGAAGGTACAAAAAAGCCTTGGCGCTTTAACGGAGAGCAAGGCATGGGGGCGACGCTGCCCCTCCGGCTCCTCTGTAGCCAAGCGATTGGTTGGTTCCGCTGGACGGGAATGGGGAGGGGTTACTTAATCTGATGTCACAAGCCTACAAGTGGGGGGAAGGAGTTATTTATAGAGGCGGAGAGCAACTGCGAGGAAGCCTGGTGAGTCTGAGGGAGGAAGCGGGAGGTGCGCGCGCGCCATCGGATTCGGCCTTTTCTCAAAAATACAATCTTCCTTAATTTGAGGTGCGCCATGGGGGAAGCAGGGGGGGGGGAGAGAGAAGGAAGCGACGCCAGTTCCGGCTGGGGAAGCTGGACGACGAGGGCTTTTTTTTTTTTTTAACCACCTCTCGTGTTCTTCCTTCATTGTTTTAGCGCCACGCTCGGTTGATCGACTCCGCCAGCCGCCTTGATCGTCGCCGGGGGAAAGACAGACTTGCGCGTGAGCACGCACACACAAAAAGAACAGCGGGGAAAAAAGGCCCGACGCGATGGATCCGTGCCACACTGAAGAAACCGGCCCAGAGATCCCCGGCCTGGGTGAGTGGGCGCCGCCAACTGGCAAGGAGGCGGCGGCGGAAGGAATCCGCGGCCGTTAAGGCCGTTGCTGCTGCTGCTGCTGCTGCTGCGGCTTTCGAGCGCTGGCGCAGATCGGGGGAGGGGGGAGGGGGAGAGGAGGGGCTTCGGCGCAGACGCCTCGGTCCTCCGCTCTGCCTGCCTGTGTAAGTCCAACGAGGCTCTCTCATCCCTCCCTTTCTAGGCCTCTCGCCGCCACCAGCCTCCCCAGTGGGGAAAGCGGCGGGAGCGCGCCCTTAGCTCTTCCGGCCCTCTCCCTTTATATGCTCTCTGCCTTCCTCCTTTTCTCTTCCCTTTCTTCTCTCTCATCCCCCCCCTTCTCTCCTTTGACCACGTCCTGCCTCCGCCATTGTGGTGGGTGTTGCCCAATCTGTGCGCTCGGCGGCCATTCCGGGGCCTAGGCGGCAGTTGAGGCGGTAGAGCCGCGCTTGGAGGCCGTCGCGGTAGGAAACGGCTAGAATCGGCCCGGCCGTTGGCCGCCTTTCTCCCGCCTCTCTTCCTCTCCCCCCCCCCCGTCGGACCCTTATTTGCTTATAGTGAGGCGACGGCGGGGAAGAGAATAACGTAACTAGCTCTAGGATTGCGGGTGGGATAACGCTGTAAATAGTGTGGGGGGTGGGAGAGAGAAAAGCTGTTTCGATAAGTGGAAATCCCCGAAATGGAGGGTAGCGCGACACGTGACCGACGGCGGTTCGGAGACTGGTCGCGCGACGCGGGTCGAACTTATCCCAGTCCTCCGCCCCCCCCCCCACCGCGCGTCTTCTTTCACAAAGCACCGCGCTGTTTGCTCCGCGGCGTGGCTGCTGAAGACGGCCCTGCCATGTGTTGCTGGCACGCTTGGAAAATAAAAATAATAGCCTCCCCGACATCTTAATCGAGCCATAAAGAATTGGCTGTGCTGGGTTCCGGGTTTCAGGGCGCACGTGGCAGTGGCTCTTCAGCAAGATGCCCGATTCCTTCCTCTCTTCAATTATGGAACTAGCAATAGGCTCAACTAGCCAAGCGGTCCTTTACTTAGAAGTATTTTAATTGCTCTGCTTCATCTACCTAAGCAAAGGTGAGGAGTAAGACCTTTAGAGGAAAAAACCCAATCAAACTTAAAGGAAAACTTGTCTTTCTGTATAAATAAAAAAGTTCCTCTGTATTGTATATAGTCTCACTCCAGAGCACTGTTGAACTTTGACTTGCTTCTAAGGTAAACATTTCATGGTTCTAAACTATTTTAGTTTTCCTCCATAATCTCATACAACCCCCACCCCACAAAAAATCCTGCTAGTCTTGAGATTTCTCAGCCTGCCAGTTCTTACGTTATGAACCCCTTTGACTAAGAAATGGGGGCATTGATAAGAATATGCTTTAAATGCACCAAAGAGTGGGCACATGCTGGTGAGATATCTGTCTCAATTTAGTTACTGAAAGCACATGGCCAGTAGTACTTGTGAATGTAGTGGCCTTGTTCTCTTGGAGAAAACATTTGCTGCAGTCAAGTTCTGATGAAGGCATTCACAGAGGTTTTATTTACAAAATGTTTATTGTACCTAAAACATATCTGATTTACACAAAACAAGGTGAACAAAACAGCTTTGTAACAACTTTCAAGTAAGCTTTTTAGACACTTCCAGTAATGAGTAGAATTTCTTCTAAGTTGTATATTTGTGCAAGATGCACAAATTCTCTCATTTTACCTCAGAGAAACTCAGACCACAAGATGAATTGGTTCTGAAAATGATCCCAGTGTCTTGAATAGCTTTTTACATCTATGTATTAAAGCTTTTCTTTTCTGCTGGGTAGCAACCTTTCACCTTATGTCCATACAAAGAAAGCAGGGACTGTTTACTGTACAAAGTTATACACTAGATAAAATGGCACTTCTCCAAATATCCTCCTAGACTGGTATTTTTAGTTGCTAAGTTGTCAAAAACGCCTTGACCTGTAAAAACAAGATACGTGAATGAGGTATTGAAAACAATTCTGATCAAAACCCTAGGGCCAAACCAGGTATTAAACATTTGCATGTGGGGTTGTCTATAATATGTCCACGGAGGAGGTCACATAAGGAAAAAAGCTAGCTAATAATGTTTAGCATTCTGCACATTAGATAATCTAACCTGTAGCAGACAACTTTCATGGCAACAGTCTGATACACTGAGTTGGAAATTTGACCTTAATTTAATGGCATTTGATTCATGTGTATAAAACACTAAAGCTTTAGTGCAAGAGATCCCCCAGACCTTGTGGGGGGCCGGACTATAATTTGAAAATAAATAAATAAAAATGAATGAATTCCTATGCCCCACAAATAACCCAGAGATGCATTTTAAATAAAAGTACATATTATACTCATGTAAAAACACGCTGATTCCCAGACTGTCAGCAGGCTGGATTTAGAAAGTGATTGGGCCAGATCCGGCCCCTAGCTTGCCTACCCATGGTTTAAACCAGTGTTTCCCAACCGGTGTGCCGCGGCACACTACTGTGCCGTGAGACACCGGCTGGTGTGCCGTGGGAGGGAGTCGGGCGGCGAGAGGCGGCGGCGGCGAGGATCCGCGTCGAGCCGGGGGCGGCTCCGCGGTGGTGGTGCCGAGCGGCGGGGCAGCTCGCGCAAAAGGGAGGAGCGCGAGACAGCGGAGGAGGAGGAGGCCGGCATGTCCGGGCAGCAGCAGCAACAGCAGCAGCAGCAACTCCCGGCGACGGCTCCTCCTCCGCCCGCTATCGCCGCCGCCGCCTCAGCTGCCCTCGCTCTGCTGCCTCCTCCCACCCCGGCAAGGGGGAGGGAAAAAACTTTCGCTTTTGTGCGTCCCTCCCGGCGTGACGCTGCGCGCTGACGTCACGGGGCGGGGCTTTAATGGTGGTGTGCCGCGAGATTTTTTTCCGGTAAGCAGGTGTGCCGTTGCCCAAAAACGTTTGGGAAACACTGGTTTAAACAATAAAGTTGTAAACAAGAAAAGGAGTCAGCTATGGGCCATTTAAGCCCTCGTGGAATTTCTGACTACAAAAGGTAGATTGAGCTAAATCAAGCACGTGGGCTTTAAAAAACATAGGATGGAAGATACTTACTTTTTCCAATAAGTATTCTTGTTTTATTTCATCATTTTTGAAATCATCATTAACATCTAAAACCAAAACTGGTATGTCTCTAAGATTGTCAAAATCCACCCTACAAAACAAAATCCACAAAGTTCAGTGTTTACTTGGAAGAAATATCAATTAACTTAAAAATAAGGAATCTCAATGACATCCCATTTGTTAACCTGTCAGTTTCTAAACTGTTATGTTTATGAAATTTGTGGCTTAAACTTTGAGTCAAGTTAGGGTTGCATCTCCTAAAGACAACAAGCACCAGCAGCACCTAAAACACTTTTAGTATGTAGCCACTGTGTTGCAAGATAACACTTTTTGCCATTTCAGTATGGCATTCTTAAGAAAAAGTACTAATATAATGAGCTAAACATAATAATCTAGTAACAACTGTGATTGCAGTGATGATAAAAATGGCAGGCTTTTTGTTGTTAGGGGCAGAACTAGCATAATTAAAGTGTCAGAGCTATGAGAGTTCTTACTTCATTGTCTTCTCATAAAGCCAGGTTTCATGTTTATAGTGAAGGTTTTCTAGATATTCCAGTGGAATTCCTTGTTCTTCTTCTCTGCCTCTATGGCGTAGCCTCTCCATGCATTTCTGTAATTTTTAATGTCACAATATAACATTTAGCACGCTGAATTGTTATTATGAAAAGTTCTCACATGTATCTAACTAATCTTTACCTTCAGTGAATTGCTGTAAATTTATATCTACTTAAACTTGTATACTTTACATATATCTAAAATGAGTGCTACCCAATCATCAGTGTTGGACTTTGAAACATTCTTGAAGTGGAACTACTTAGGTATACTAGCTTCTTAAACTTTAATATCAGAACTTTTCAATTAGCTTTAACACAGCCTAATACTTTGATTCAAAGCATGCTGACTTGGAAGCAAGTGTGATGAACTGAATTTGCTCCCAACTACATAGGCTTAGGACTCCAGCCTTCTTAATGCTTAGTAAACTTAAGAAAATGGATTGCAGTCTCCTGACAATGCAAGTAAAACACTGTTATTGAGAGGATACAGAAGATTTTAACAATGCTTTAGTTTAGATGGAGATCCTACAAATAAGAATGTTTAAAAGGACTACATAAGTCCATTGTTGTCTCTTGGCAACAGTGTTTAAGTAGATTCTGTTGACATCAGAATGTCTTGTTAAAAGGTTTGAGATCTAGGTTTACAGTACTCTAACTGAGCAGGACTGTTTCTGCGTAAAATCAAGCATCAAGTTGCTGTTCATGAATATTGGACTAAAAGGTAAGATTGTGATTTGCCCATGTTTAGTGTCTAGGACAAAAGTTACTTTTTCGGGGCCATCAAAGACATATTCAAATTTGATTAAGTAAAAGCTTAACACAATACAGGCAACTCCCCATTTGCACACTGTCAAGGCACGTGTGACCCACTGGCACATGCGCCATCTTTGGCTGCGGAACAGTGGGCTTGTGTTCATCCTGCTGTGTATGGTGTTTCAGAACACAACCCCTGTGCAAATGGGGAGTTGCCTGTACTCTATTTAGTACCAAGAGCTCCTAGTTCTGGTACTAGTATTGCATCTAAAACTAGTCAGTTTGGGGAGAAGGAAGCATACCTCAGGGGTAGTCCTGAGGTAGATAATACCATCTAGCTCTAGGCTGGAGTCAAACTGGTTCAGAAGCCATGCATGCCAATCCTGATAAATTGCCCACTCTGTTTCATTGATGTCTCCTGATTCGAATAAGTTGGAGGCAAACACATACCTGTAATAGAAAAGGCTTTTAAATGCAAATTGATACTGTGTATCTGAAGAGATTCAGAATGCAACTATTGATCACAGCTGCTATATACCAGAAATAGGTGTTTTTTGGAAAACATCATTCCTGACAATTAGCCATGGGTCCCTGTTGCTGATGAAGTCAACATCTGCAGGCCCACAGGTTCCCCACATGAAAGCAAATTGACTGAACTCAGTGCATCTTTCACTGTACTGTTTACATTTAAAATGACTATTTGGATGCATACTTCATATTTTATTTTAGCAAGGTGTATGTAAAGTAGCCCCTTAATTCTACCAATATCTATTTCTGTAAATGTATGTATGCTCTTACCTATCACTGTAGACTGATCTCTCAAAAAACTGTACAGGATGTTCTGCTTCAAGTAACTTGGCAGAAATTGGTTTTAATTGTGCTTTAACTCTACTCAAACAGGCATAGGTCTGGAATGTATAAGCCCATCTTGTAGGTTTGCTGTACAACATCTGAAGGAGATTTCCACCACTCTTTTGAGATGTTGAAAGTTCCTGATAATGATAAAAAAAGAAAGTCTGTCGGTAATCTTGTCACTTGGTTGTTAGACATACCAAACATCTGCTGTGGAAAGTAAAACAAAGCATCTAGTGTAACCTAAGCAGCATAAAGTATTGCTAAGTTACATTGACTATTGCAACATTTGTGGTATTGCAACATTTAGCACTAGAGGGCCAGCATGCTTACTTACTTCAGACTCATTTTCAGTTGTCTGGATGTTGCACCACTTGGCAATTGGTTCAGGAATGATTTCCCACTCATCACTGTTCCTTGCTAGTAGTTGGACAAATGTGGACTTCCCTGCAGCTGTTAAGAAAATTCAGCTAGTATTGGGATAAGACATTGGTAGTATAATACAGAGAGACACTGGCCTTTCCAGAAGCTGGGGTGTTAAAACACTTGCAAGGCTAGGCTCTTCTTTCTCCTATGAATCCTATTTACCCCTCTTCCTCAAGCTCCTGATTTGGAATGCATTTATAACGTGTAACTTGGCTTTCTATCCCCAAATGACAAAACATTGTGTTGTGTGGAAGGTATGAGGGCAGAAAATAAGTGTACTTGGAGAAGTATTGGAGTATGTATTGAGTATGAGGAGCTCCAGGTTTTTATGGCTTTCTTACCCTTGCACCCTTCTGTATGACTTAGCTGTTTCAATCCAGACCTTTGCAGTGACTTGTCTTAAAAACTGTTTTTGTTACCATTGCTTTATTAAGGCCTAATATTATATAAGCGGATGTTCCATAAGCATATACTGTGAATCTATTCGGTAAATAGATAAGGACAGCCTTGAGCCGTGTTTTTAGCAGAGGTAGCAGGCGAACACAGCACTGTCCTTATCAATGTTTAGGCGCCAGCGCCTTAAATCCCGCCATATCAACGTCCGTCTTCCTAGCTGTAATTTGGCGCCGGAAGACGTGCTACTGGGACAGTACTACTGGGACGTGCTACTGCCGTCCCAATAGCTCTGTCTTTATAAATAGGAAGCCCTCCTTTGAAGCAAAGCCTTCATTTTCCCCACCGTTAATTTACAGGAGTTAGTTTTTAAAAAGGCAGACACCAAAGTTAAGACATTCCTATCAAGCAAACATAGGCGGGTCCACGGCCAGGCACTTACCGATATTCCCTTCAATGGTGATTTTCTTCAGGCGTTTTTGGAAGCTGCGGTCCAACGCACTGGGTCCGACGCAGGGGCGCTTGGCGGGGGGATACATGGCGAGCGGTCTTTGTTTGCCTGGCTTCAGGAAGGAACTGGGGCGAGCTCTTCCCGCGCCTTCGCGTCTCTTCAAGAATCCCGCCTGTGCTCAGCCAATCCATAGCGGCGACCCGCCTCTGCTTTTTCTCCTGTCCCGCCCTCTTGGCTCTGCTGCCAAGGAGAGCTCGACCCTTCACTCCCGCGCTCTGCAAACCGCCGCCCGCCCTTCTTGTGGGGAGACGCGGTTGAAGTTGCTTCTTGCAGTCCTAGCCCCTTGCCGCGTGTCTCCCCTTTCACAAAGTGCCTCTGGCACTCGCAATTTCAGGTTGGATTTTTGTTTCGGCTGTATTATTGGGGGCTTTGCAATTGGCGCCTATGTTGTTGTGGTAAAATTGCAATTTCTATCAATTATGGAACCAGACTGTTCCATAAGCAGAATTGGGCGCACGAGATCGTGTAGAATCGGGTTAAAGTGGAAAGAGGTGGAATAATTAGTTGGGGCTTAATTCCCCGATCATCAAGGGAGTGGCATTAAAGTATAAAGCATGTAAGGAATCGTTAGGTCTGTGTAGCACCCAACATATTTCGTAAGGTACTTTGAGCGCCATTTGTGTTCCTGTGCCATTTTGAGTTGGAAGAGGCTAATTATACCGACACTGTACATTAGTCTAATACTGGTACAGCTTGCGGTGCTGTCTTGAGCGAAATTTGTCGGTGCTGCCATGTTTGATGGCCATTTCCGTATGCGTTGAAAGCACGTACAACATGGATGACTCCGCCGCTTGATTATGCAATGAAGGGTATAGGCCTCGTAGTCTTGCTTGTAAGGGCAAATCAAAAGAGCCAACTTGGGGGAGGGGGTTGGCTTTGTTCTTCGGCGCATGCGTAGGATGAGGGGATTGAGTTGGGCAGGCTGAGGAGGACGAGAGCAGGATCGGTTGTTGCGGGAGGGGGCGGCGGAATCCTACCAACTTTGTTTTACTCGGAAGTAAATGCCATTAAGTTCACTGGGGTGTACTCCCAAATAAAAGCGCACAGCGATTGGTAGCCTTGGTCTCGCAGCGGGGAGGGGGCGGGGGAGTTTTGTCTGCCACAAGTCATGCGCAAGTGGCGCTTGTATTTTCGGCGCGGGGGAGGGGTGGGCAGACAGCGCAGCGCATGCGCCGGGTGGGGATGTGCGCGCATGCGCCGTGAGCTGCCTTTTCGGCCACGCCGCGCAAGAAGCAGGTGAGCCCCCTCGTAGTTTTGTAGCCGTTGGTCCTGTCCCAGTTCGGGTTCCGCGAGTATTTTTTGCTTCGACTAGCGAGGGGCCTCTCTGCGCAGCCGGTTCTTCGGGCTGCTGTCGACGACCGAGGCCTGTTTTTTCTGAGGCGGCGCCAGGGCTCGGCCGAGCGGAAACGCAAGTCCTCCGTCGGCGCCATTTCATAAGTGAACCTAGAGCGCGTCGCCGCCGCCCGGCCCACTGGGTTCGCAGAGGCGAAGCGACCCTAAAACCCGCCCGCGGGGGACCAGCATTTCGGTTTGCCATGTGTACGTGGGGAAGATACTTGAGGAGTGGGGAAGAGGGCGGGCGGGCGGCGAGTTTGGGCGGGAGAGTTGCTCCGTTGCCGATCTTCTGCCCCACTCAGTGTGGCGACGTCTTTGTTTGCCCCGTAGCAACAGAAGGCGAAACGGAGACTACGCTCACTTCCAGCATGATGTTAAACACCGAAGGCGGCGAGGGGTATGTCGTGAAAGTGCGAGGGTTGCCTTGGTCCTGCTCCGCGGATGAGGTGCAGAGGTTTTTCTCCGGTAAGAGCCGTTCGCGTGTCTGCTTCTTCTCTCCCCCCCCCCCAAGTCTCCATGGAGCAGGCTCCTTCCCTTACTCAGTTACTGTAGTGAAAGGTAAACAAGCTGTAGAGTTGTTTTTTTCTCCATACCCTTTCCTCCGTAAGAACTTCCGTGTTGCAGGTTAGATTAAATCTAGAACTCTGAATTAGAAAAAGAGTAAAATGGGCAATTAAGTACTTTCCCCTCTGGTAATAGGGGAAGCTGCCTTCAAGGATAGAACAGTTCACAAATTAGGCTCCAATCCTAACCCCACTTACCTGGGAGTAAACCTCATTGGATTCAGTAGGACTTACTTTTGAGTAGACATGGTTAGATTTGTGCTGTTTACTTCAGATAGTATTAAGGACTACAATGCTTAAAACTGCAAAGAAATGAGAATGACAGCTCATGGTAATGAGAACAGAAATAAAGATCATAAGGTTATGTTTCTTTTGTCACTTTCCACCCCCATAATAATATTATGGCTAAGTTAATTTTGCTTTTGTTCTTTTTTTGAAGTTAAACATATAATTACATAAATAATGTATTCTGTACTGCAGGATGAAACTGTTTACTTGAAAGAACCCTATTGACATCTATTGAGATTTCAAGGACTCACATCAGATTGTAGCCGTACAAGCCAAGCCTTTGCACAGTTAGAAGTCCTTGATGAAGTTAGTGGTGCTTCACAGTGTGTTCAACTTGTTCTTCCGCTTTTTCTTAGAATGCAAAATACTAAATGGATCTTCAGGGGTCCGTTTTATCTACACAAGGGAAGGAAGACCAAGTGGAGAAGCATTTGTTGAACTGGAGACCGAAGAAGATGTGAAGCTGGCATTGAAAAAAGACAGAGAAACAATGGGACACAGATATGTTGAAGGTTTGGATTGAATTGACATAGTAACTGACTTAAGTAGCTCTTCAGTTGGGTGGAGCTTAGATGCATGGTTATTCTTCTGTGTGTATGTAAATGTGAACCTGTTCTCCAAATGAATGTCGTGCATTGACCTTTTTGTGCCATGTTCCAAAATTCATTAATTCTAAGTGCCTCTTGCAGTCTTCAAGTCAAACAACGTTGAAATGGATTGGGTTCTGAAGCATACTGGTCCTAACAGCCCTGATACGGCTAATGATGGTTTTGTACGTCTTAGAGGACTTCCATTTGGTTGTAGCAAGGAAGAAATTGTTCAGTTTTTCTCAGGTATGTGGGGTATAAGTTCTAGCTATAGCTGTATTGGTAAAGATTAGAATTGCAATGGCACTGAAGTAATGCCTAGCCAACTAATAATAAATAATCCTTGAATGGCCAATTCTGTATGGTTATGCTTTAGGTGTTTTTAAATTATTTGATAATTTGAGAACTGCCTCTTAAAACTTGATATAGCAAGTAAAACTTTATTCCAGTCTAACCCTGCAAAGCTTTAAGGATTAACTAATCGTTAAACCATATTGGAAGAAAAGTTGCCATTTTAACTCTTCCACTCCACTCAGCCAAACATTTAGAATGCTTTTTTAAATTTGAGTGTCTAGAATAAGGTTATTTAATAAATGTTATAACTTTAGCTTGGTTGAATGGATGGAAGGAAATTCTCACATGTGTAGTAGAAACTCTTTATGACATGTAAAAAGAATACAGAAAATAAGTATTTGTCCGATAGGTTTAAAAATATTTGCTTTAAGGTTTGGTATGTCATAAAGTAATTTGCTTTTAAAAACTCTATTGAAACTGAAATGTTAAAGCAAATGGAAGTGAGTGTTACGTCAGAATGTTTGGAATATATTGCAGTAGTCCAGATAAGTGTGAATGTACTCTGATGAATTGTGATGAACAGATCAACTTGCACAGTATTAGATTTCTGTTGAAATATTTTTTCCCAAGTTGTTTTTTCTTCATAAAAATTAATATGTATATACAGTGTCTTGAAATGAAGTGTTTATGAAAATGCACATCTTTGATTTTGTTATTAGATCTGTTAAATATTTTGCATGAAATTATCTTTGAGTTTAATTTGATTCTTGTTAAGATCTAGAATTGACGTATTTTTAGAGGAATTTTAATTGTTCGATTGAATTTATTTATTAGTAAATTGCTGCTTTAATGTTTTTCTTAACACATCCTGCACTAATTGGAAATAATATTAATAGAGATGTTACAGAAATATCTTTTATGCAAGCAGGCTGAGTTAAGAATCTTTTAAATAGTATGTAATAAGTGTTTCTTGTTGACATGTTTCTTTTATAGTGTTTAATACTATGGTTTACTGATTCTGAAATTTATAAAGTATAACTTCTGGTGTATTTTAAAGCTATAAGAAAATCATGATTGGGCTTGTGATGTTAATATTACCCCCCTACTGGGGTTATTTGTCCTTGGGTTGAAGGGTTGGAAATCGTGCCAAATGGGATAACATTGCCGGTGGACTTCCAGGGGAGGAGTACGGGGGAGGCCTTCGTGCAGTTTGCTTCACAGGAAATAGCTGAAAAGGCTCTAAAGAAACACAAGGAAAGAATAGGGCACAGGTGGGGATGGATGGTTGGTTGGATATGTCGCTCTTCTTATGGTAAACTGTTATTAAATCCATATTCTCTCTTCTTAAGTGCTCACCTCACAACATGTAATTTCATGCCCTACTAACACCCCCAATTTTATAATGAAACGTTAATTTTTGCTATGTTTGTGCAAACTGGCTGTGAAAGGCTAGTTCATCCTCCCTTCCCTAGACCTCTCAAAACTGTTCATTCTGAACAAGTTTAAATAATTAAGGAAGTTGAGAGATTATGGCTTTAAATTTTTCTAATAGCACCAATTATGCCTCTAGCTCTAAAGACACTTAGCATTTTATTACCATAAGAAAATGTGATTACTAAACTTGTTCTATATATTGATGTAACATTTTCTTGTATAATTTTTCACATAAACACATAATTTCCGAAAATGTCACAAAGGGATTTATTCTAAGTTTTGTGACGTATTAATTGAAGCATGCACCTTTTTTGCATTTGCTGATTTGCTATGCAAACGCATAGGATGGGCTCATGAGCCACATAGTGCTTTTTGGAGTGTATTGATGGATTAGAATTCTGGCGGAGGCTGGATTTCTAACCCTCTTGCATATTGCCATATGAGCAAAATATGGGTGCTGTTGAGTGGACATTAGTCCCTCCAAGTTCTGATTCTTCAGAAGCTTAAACTAGTTTGCTCTCCCTAACCCTTAAGGTTGGGATATCTTAATGAGCAACCTCAAACTGATTTACTGAATTAGCCTTGGATTATTTTCTATGACTAAACGTAAAAATTCTGGCTTAAAATTGCCAGTTCCAAGGCTGTGGTATTGTAATGTATTATATTGTATAACCTAATATGCAAATTTTTAAAAAAACTCAACTAGTTTTATGTGTGTGAACCTTTTAGGTACATTGAAATCTTCAAGAGTAGCAGAGCAGAAGTGCGCACTCATTATGATCCTCCTCGCAAGCTTATGGCCATGCAGAGGCCAGGTCCTTATGACCGGCCGGGCGTGGGAAGAGGCTACAACAGCCTTGGTAGAGGAAGTGGTTTTGAAAGAATGAGACGTGGTGCATATGGAGGAGGTAAATATATAGAGCTTTCTTATTCAAAAACAGATAGTTCTGTTGGAAGATTATTTTCAACATAACTCTAAATTGTGGGTTGCAGGTTATGGTGGTTATGATGACTATAATGGATATAATGATGGCTATGGCTTTGGATCGGATCGATTTGGAAGAGGTAAGAATTCTTGATTAGGGCAATTGAGGAAACTTGTCCTACATACAAAAGATTTAGAATGGACTGTTTCCACAGGGATGTCAGACCACAGGTATGGGGATGGATCCTCTACTTTCCAAAGCACAACTGGTCACTGTGTGCACATGAGAGGATTACCTTACAGAGCTACAGAGAACGACATTTACAATGTAAGTGACTGTCTTGACATTTTTATTTGGATTTGTTGCTGCAGAACATTGCCTGAGAAATTTTCATTGAGTTAATGACTCTCTTTTCTACCTAGTTCTTCTCGCCTCTTAATCCTGTAAGAGTACACATTGAAATTGGGCCTGATGGTCGAGTAACAGGAGAGGCAGATGTTGAGTTCGCTACTCATGAGGATGCTGTTGCTGCAATGTCCAAAGACAAAGCAAATATGCGTAAGTTAAAGCTCCCCTGCAGATGTATGCACTTAAAAAAACTGTAGAGTAGAATGAATCCATTTACTATACTGGCTTTGCTTGTTAACATTGTGGTAACTTGGTGAGAGAGTAATGTTCACTACTGCTCATGATTCTCAGAATTGAACAGCCTTCAAGTTTTGCATCAAGGTGGCTAAGTTCTTTGTACTGTACATGTGGTAAGTTGAACTGTTTGTGTTCAGAGCATGGCTATTTTTTGTTTCCTTAGAACACCGATATGTAGAACTCTTCTTGAATTCCACAGCTGGAGGAAGTGGTGGTGCTTATGGCAGTCAAATGATGGGAGCAATGGGTATGTGTAAGCAATTCAGTTTCATGTTGTCCCGCTGATGTTTAACAAAACTGGCTAATTTTTACAGTTCTGCTTATTCTCGGTGGCCTAAAACTAATATTCAACATTCTGTCTTAATCACAGTCAAGGAAACGGAAGGGGTAGTTCAAGATTGGAACACGAACACATTGGCAGGTATATAAACCTTTTGGGTCTACATTTTGACAATTAGACTGCTAAATAAAAACTGCATGAATGAATGGTAGTATGAGTGATTTTCAGGGTGCCGAGTGGTAACATTGGTTGTTTGGGGAAAGAGATGCTTGTTTTCCGTAATGTTGCTACAGTTTTCTACCTACAGCAGTCACTTCCGGGAGGGTGAGGGTAGTAATGTTGAATAGAAGGTAGAATTAAACTGGCAAAGATTATACCACAATGGTGGTTCCTCTTATTGGATATCCTGTTAACTTAAATATTTGAATACTTGAATATTCAGTAAAACCAAATTATTAAACTTCAGAAGCTTGGTTTGCTTGTATTAAAAAGTTTTATTCTGAAGTGGTGGTTCGTTTTATTTGTATGGGGTGCATATGCTGTTTTAGTAGCACTTTGCAGAATGGCTTCGTGCTTTACAAGGTACAACTAAGTTAAAAAAGCAAACTTCATATCCTCAACTGCAAAAGAGTTTTGCAGAGATGTGAAATTGGTTACCAGCTGTATTTTGCATTTAGTTTGTACAAAAATGTACAAAAATGTAGAAAGGTGTTGTGTGTCAGGTGCAGGTTTCCTAGTCACAGCTTGGAAAGGCGAACTTATTTTGGCATCTCCCCTGAGCTGTTTAAAGCTACATATACAAAAGGGTTTGTGTAGTCTGTTAGCCACATAATGAAGGCTATGCTCTATATTGCCAAATGCTACTTCAGATTAGGTCAATAGGTTTGAAATGAATGATGGCCAAGAAATAAAATAGCAGTTTCAGGGGGAGAACACCCTCCTCTGCTTCTAATTCAATTGTTCATATAATTTGAAAACTCAGGTGCTATAAGAATCTATAAATTGCTTATCTGCAAATAAATTCATGAGTGAAGAGCAAATTAATAAGAATCTTCTCAAATTAGAGTTCAGGTACACAGTGAACTAGGAGCAGACTTGCCTTTTTAAGGTAGCATGTTGGCATATGCTTTTTGTAGAAGGTGACTGTAGCCAAGTTCTTAACATGTGTGTCCTTAACTTGAAAGGAAGCCAATCCAGTTACGGTGGTCCAGCTAACCAGCAGTTGAGTGGTGGTTATGGAGGAGGCTATGGTGGTCAAAGCAGCATGAGCGGATATGGTAAGATGTTTTTATTATTAGTCTTGGATGTGTTACGCAGTTAGCTATCCACCTAATGCAAGGATCACCTTGTCTTGAAAAAGTTAAAATATATTGTCCAAATACTTGGTTTCAGCTAAAAAATCAGTCTAGATGAGCGAGCAGGAAAAGCTTTCAGTGACTAGATTAAAAAAACACCACATTTAAAAGATGATGTTGGGTGATGCAGAGTTGGATCCAATCTATATGAAGCTAGCCTGCCACTTCCATTGTGTGATAGTACAGGATCTAAAGCAAGGTTAGAAGGATAACTTGGGGTGAGGGAAATGTGGTGCCATGTACAGTGGTGCCTCGCAAGACGAAATTAATTCGTTCCGCGAGTTTTTTCGTCCAGCGAGTTTTTCGTCTTGCGAAGCACAGTGTTGGAAAAGTTTTGGAAAAGCTTCAAAAATCACCAAAGTCTTTAAAAACCTCAAAAAAGGCTACCACACCGCGTTCTATGAGTTGCTCCTCGAAGTCAAGTCGCAACTGTATTAATGGTGGTAAGAAAAAGGAAACAAACTTGCAAGACGTTTTCATCTTGCGAAGCAAGCCCATAGGGAAATTCGTCTTGCGAAGCAGCTCAAAAACTGCAAAACCCTTTCGTCTAGCGAGTTTTTCGTCTTGCAAGGCATTCGTCTTGCGGGGCACCACTGTATTGAAGTGACTGCACTGAATTGTCTTATTTGTTATCTGTCTTAGGTAACCAGAGTGCAATGAACAGCAGCTACTACAGCAGTGGGAATCGTGCATCCATGGGAGTGAATGGCATGGCTGGAATGTCGAACATGTCCAACATGAGTGGGGGCTGGGGAATGTAACTGGTCTCCTAATTTTTGGTCAACTTTTTTTAAGAAAACAAAACAAACTAAGTTTAACAGTTTTGCAATACAAGCTTGTGATTTATGCTTTACTTGTAAGTGAAATCAGGATCATTTTAAAACATTCAGGTTCAGTATTTTTGAATATGCTGAAACATTCATCTAGGATATAAGTCAAGTAAAGAAGTTCCTGTTAAACAATTTTCAGCTTTTTTCCAGTTTTTGTTGTAGGAGTGTATTTGAGCAGTAAGCGTATTTAGGTTAAAGCTGTTTCAATTATGTTAAATGTTGCTCTTATACCATATAACACCAGACGCTGTTTTCAGAGCATGTTCAAGAACATGCCTTTTTGTACAAACAAGATATAGGAGCTGTGTTGGAATCTCAAAAAGTGAACATTTGGCATGTTAGTTCTAGTTTTTTCTTTTTAATATCTTGTAAGGCACATTTAAGCTTTTTAAGTTAATGGGGAAATGTGAGACGCAATACGGCTACCTTTAGGATTTTGGTCTTGGTGTTCGTATGAAATCTGAGGCCTTGATTTAATCTTTCATTGTATTGTGATTTACTTTTAGGTGTTTGCGCTTAAGTGAAAATTGTTAAAATAAAACTTCCTTTTAAAAACTGGAACCTCTCTTGATTTGAAATGAGCACTGTGTTGCCAGCAGCAATTGATACACTAATTACTGCCACCAGTTTAGTAGTTTCATCCAGCAGCAGAAAGACTCGAGTTGTCAATAACCACTGAAACGGAACTTGACAAAGAATGTACCGTATTTTTCGCTCTATAACACGCACTTGACCATAACACGCACATAGTTTTTAGAGGAGGAAAATCCGTAGGCATGCCACCCGTAGGCATTCCCTCCATAACACGCACAGACATTTCCCCTTACTTTTTAGGAGGAAAAAAGTGAGTGTTATGGTGCAAAAAATACGGTAAATGCTAATGCTGAAGAAGAGCAGTCATAACCCACCACTATTCTCTATTTACCTATTACTTAAAATAGTTGGATGTTCTGGTTAGCTTGTGTAGATTTAGGGAACAGGGAACTACTTGGGGTGCCTTTTCATTCCCACATGTGCCTGTGTCACCTATAAGGACTGGTGTAGACCAACTTAAAACCTGAATGGAAACCAGGAGGCTTAAGGACTACACAGGGTTGTCTCCAATGAAGTCATCCTGTTACAAGAGGATCTTGTGCTAACAGGAGGGTCCCATCTCCCCATAACAGCCCCAACCAGTCTGCTCTGAAGGTTGGGAAAAACCCCAGAAGAGATGTTTACAGGTAGAAGTTCTGCTAATGGACATCATCACTGCATTACACCACTGTTTCACATTTCTTTGAACTTTCACAAATGTGTAAAGAAAAAGATCCTCACTTTGCATTGACATGTTTGTTAGCTTCTGCCTCCATTGCAGTTCTTACAAAAACTTGTAAGCAAGTTTTGCCATATGATTTTTTTTTGCACATGGTTGAAGTCACTGTTAAACCTGAATTGCAAGAAACTTGCAAATATTGATGAACTTGTTTAATTGCGTTTAAGTCTTTATTGCGTAATCACTATTTTGTAGGTGCTTTAGAAACACTATATACTCTATTTACTTTTGAAGTAAAGGCACATTCTTTATACATTACGTAAAAAATTATTCCATAGGGACTGAGATTGACATTTTTTCTTTAACATATAAATCTAGAGGAATTTTTAAGTGGAACTTACAATAGGTAGAGGGGATTAAAGTGTTGAGAAAAGTAATGTATTTTAGAGGTCAAATGTACAAATGTCGAAGTACAAAGTTAAATACAAACAATAGCTTTTTACATCTTAAAAACAAAACCAGAAGTATGACTGCATCTCAAGATTGCAGCACATTGAGCACATTTAGGGTTGTCTCTGGCACTTCATTCTATGCATTATCAGTTTTTATTATTTTGGTAAGCCCAATTTGTATAAATGAAACCTCATGTCCCAATCTATCATGGGAAACTAGTACCATAAGAAAGTGATACATACTGGTGGCATTTAGATTCCCAATAAAGCCTATTAAACATTTGGCTCATTCTCAGTTTTAAATGATTTTCCTGTGGACAAGCCAATGTCTTAGGAAGAAGATGAACATCTTTGAAGCAGTAAAGTGTGGCAAGTATCACAAACTCGTACAGGCTTTGGATAGGATGGAAGTGCAAGTTCATTGCTGGAACAAGTGTTGCAAAAGATGTCACCGCAGTTTCGACAGTGGTGCTGCAAAGGTAGTGAAAACACAGTATTAGGACTATAAGCAAAAGCAATTCTTAAATATAGGCTCCAAATCAAAGGAAACTGCAAGTCTCACTAAGATAAATGGAAATAAAGTCAGCCCTCACTCCTGAAGTGCTACAATAAATGAGTTTGGGCTGAAATCAAAGGAGAGTTGTAAACAACATAAAGCCTATGGTCTCAATCAACAGAATGCATTTCAGATAACTTTCATATTTGTTACCTAGGGTAAAAGTATGGTTTCCTGGCTTTGTAAAATGATTCTAAATTTGCAAACTTAACATGGCCCCAAAGGACCTGCTCCTTAAAAAAAGTATTAAAGATTTCTCAGTTTACAAAAGTACCACATTGCCTCTTGTGAGACCTTAAGTGTTGTGAGATTTTGGAGCAGTATTTGTATATTCTGGATACCATCCCCTTGCCGTGTCCCTTTGCTGTTAGGAGGTTTTTCAAAAGTGGTAAAGTTGCTGCTGATTTTACTACTGGATTGTTTTGAGGAGGAGCTGTTCCTTTTGTACAGGTCTGTACATTAAGATAATTCAACTGAGGAAATAATTCCTCAGTGGTGGCACTCCAATTTTGATATACTTTCCCCAGAAGCTCACTTAGTATCAGGTCTTTGATACCAAAACATAATAGTATCCACCAAGTACTTGTTTGCTGATGCATGTCTCGGGACTGAACTGGGTGGGATGTTACAAATCTAACTTCCACAGGGTGTAAAAAACAACCATTAGTAGATGTGCTTCAAGGCTCAAATTTACTTTTTCTGCACTTTCATCCCTGATCCTCCTTGTTGCTGTTCTATAAAGGGAGGTTGTGCTTTAGAAATTGCTCTCTCCCAGGCAAGTCTCCCAGATACACGGAATAATTCAGAATTTTACCAGGAGGCTTGTTAGCCCTTTATATTACCTTTCTTCTTGAAATAGAAAATTCCTTCTCACATTGTTTACAGTGGGTTGCTTCATCATCTTTTAGCCATGTATGACCCTAAAACAAAATGAATTATTTCAATATACAGCTTCTCATGTAAGACATCAGTGAACCGTAGGCTTCAAAGAGGCTGAATGGTTGTCTAGGTAACGTTGGCCTAGCCTTAGCATCAAGTATATCTAGCATTCCCCCCTCCCTGCCTACCAAAAGGGGAAAAGATTTAAGCTGGTACCCTATCCACACTTAACTGGGTGTAAGTGCCAATCAAACAATGGAATTTGTTTCTGAATAAGCATCCAAAGGACTATATGTAATTGGTAGTGTCCATTCAGACTAGAGCATGCCATGTTTAGAGAACAAAAATAAAAATAAAAAATTAAGGTATTTAAAAGCTGCTACTACAAGTTTGAAAATGACACACTCCTGATAACTGAGGCAAAGTATCCCATGCTAGCAGGGGCAGAGATGCAAATAATGAAGCAGCAGCAGCAATCACCAACCAGCTTGCTAATGAATGCCAGAATGCTGTTAAAGCTGCAATACCTTTAATGCTTTATTCACTTCTTTAATATCTTCCATCTTAAGCTTGGATCTAGAAAAAATAATAAAATTAATAGCAGCATTTTACATTTGTATTGTGCTTTACAGTATTCAGAGGACACCACATACACTGTATGGTGATCCTTACAATAACCCCCGCAAGGTCCATTATTATTATTATTATTATTATTATTATTATTATTATCATCATCATCATCATCATCATCATCTCCACACTGCAGATGGAGTGGGGCTAGCGAAGGGTGAAATAGTGGTTAGTCGAAGGCAACTTGGTGAGTTCATGGCAGAGGAGTGTTTCAGACCAGTGACTTCCAATTTGTAGCTCATCCTCCTACTGATATGCAAGCTCTCAGACTGGAGAAATGGCTCTAGAAGGAAACACATTCCAAATTGAAGGGACCAAAAAGTTGCCTTGAACCACCCATATTTCCATCCCAGTAGCATGTTTTTGAATCACTTGCTCCTTATGCAGCATCTTACTAACTTTTAACAGCAGCATCCTCTATTGTTTCGCGCTGTGCAATAGCAAGGTTTTCTCCCCCTCTCGTAATAATAGGAACCTGGGGCCATCCAATGAAACAATACTGTAAGATTTAGGAAGACAAAAGAGGTGCTGCTTATTCAGAGCTAAAATCATGGAATTTGCTCCCACAAAGGAGCAACTTTGATGACCGAAAGACAAATTCATGGCTAAAGCTATCAAAAGCTGCAAACCGTGATGGCTATGCTCTACCTCCAACCCTAAGGATCGTATGCCTCTGAATGCCAGTTGCCAGGAACTACAAGCAGGGAGAGAGTGTTCACACTCAGATCCTGCTTGTGGGCTTCCCATAGGCATCTGGTTGGCCACTGAGAACAGGAAGCTGGACCAGATGGGCCTTTGATCCAGCTAGTCTGTAAATTATGTTTAAAACTGGAGTCACATGGTGTGCTTCCTCCTGTTTACAGCTGTGCTTCTGCAATTTGCTGCAGGAAACACTGGTGTAGCCATGAGAAACAATTGCCATATAAAACATGCTTTAGTTGAGATTCCTGCATTGCAGGGAGTTGGACTAGATGACTAGAGTTGGGGTCCCTTCCAACTCTACAATTCTATTATTCTTATCTTACACAAGTTAACTCAATAATGCATCTTCTCTGGGAATGAGAGATGAACAGAAAGGGGCCCAATATCAGAACATGCTTACTGGCTAAGGTGAAGCCCCATTTCTTGAAGGGCTTGCTCCTGTTCTTCGCAGACCTTTTCCAATTGCTGCTTCTCTTCCTGCAGTTTTCGCAACTCCTACAAAACAAAACACAAAAAAGGCTATATAATTTTCATTAGGAAATTCCTCCTCCTGCTATTTTGAACTTGACTGATAAGATCTCAACCATATCACTTTTGGGTGAAGGAGAGAAAAACTGACTACCTGCCGTTTGTAAAAATGTATTACCTTGCTATTAAGCCAATGAATGGTTGACTTCGTCTTAACCATTAAGAACAACATTCCAGTATGTTGAAAAAACCTGTATGTGGAAAGGCTCCTAGTCTTAGCCATGGCGATGTTGCCAAAAGACTGGCTTTATTCAGCCTAAGGAGGATGCTCACTTGATCATTTGCTGATCTACAGCATTTGGTCTGGCTGCGATTTGGATTTCCAGCTCACTTACTTTTTTTAACCCTTCCACTTGCTGCAGTTCTGTTTTTAGCAAAGCTGTAGTGTCCTTCTCTTGATGCAGCTGATGTTGCAGAGTCTGCCGCTGCTCTTTCTCGGATTTTAATTCTCTCTCAAGAGTTAAACTGTTTTAAATTCAGAGACCAAATAAACAAATGCCAAGTTAGAAACAAAGCTTGTTTAACAGCAGTATTTACTTCGCTAGAAATTCTTGAAATAATTATGGAGGTGGGGTGAGGTAGCATGCTCCTGAAGCCACAAGGGAGGAGTTTTGAATTTCTGTGTAGATAGTGGATATCACCTGGGAAGACAGGTGTACTGGAAGAAGCAAAGATCACCCGTGTCAAAGCAATGATTCTTCAACATCAACTTCGTTGGATTGGTCATGTTGTGCGGATGCCCGATTATAGTCTTTGAAAGAAACTACTCTATTCTGAACTTAAAAATGGACAGTGTAATGCTGGTGGTCAACAAAAGAAGTTTAAAGACTCTCTCAAGGCAAATCTAAAAAAATGTAGTATAAACACCAACAATTGGGAAACACTGGCCTGCAAGCGCTCCAATCGGAGAACAACCTTTGCCAAAGGTGTCATGGACTTTGAAGACACTCAAACTCAGAACGAAAGGGAGAAATGAGCTAAGAGGAAGGCAGGTTTGGCAAACCCTCACCATGATAAACTCCTGCCCGGAAATCTATGTCCCCACTGTGGAAGGATGTGCAGATCCAGAACTGGCCTCCACAGTCACCTACAGAAACCGTTAAGAACGTGTTCATGGAAGACAATCTTACTCAACGACGAGTGATCGCCAAAGATGATGATGTAGAGAAAAGCTTATGGAAAGGGGTGGACACTGACTTTCCTGCTTTTGCCTCTCCCTAGCAGCCCCAGAGATGTCTATGAAGATTGGGGCCCTCTGAAAATGAGGCGGGCTGTGGCATGGGAGGGGGTGATCCCTGCAAAATTTAGCAGAGGCACTTTCCACAAGCAAAATTCCAACTCACGGAAGGCCTCTATGTCCACTTTTAATGAATTGCTCCCTTACCCCCCAACCCCCTCCCCCACCACATATAGCAAGGGGAATCCAACCTGCAAAAGCTTATCTGGGGCTGCCAGGGGGATAAGGAGATGGGAATGCCTGCTTCTGCCCACCCCTTTCGCTGGATCCAACTGAGTGGATGGGATCCAGAGAGTTACTTTAGGCATGTGAGTTTCTGGTTGATGTTTTCTTTTAACAGCACACCCTCATTTTGGAACGTCTCTGTTTCATGAGTCATTTGCCATGTTTCTTGAGCTGAGTGCTGCTAAGAAATCCAAATTCATAGGCTCCTTTGGGATATGCACGAAAATAGATATGCAGTTCTTCATTTCTTTAGTCCCAGCCAATAAGAGTGGCAACAAGTTAAACCAGGCCCTGCCTTTAGAATCTACAGGCACAATCAATCTGAAGCAATATATGGAAGAATGCATAAGAAATGACAGTTCAAAACGATCACAGCTCCCATATCATATTAGAAAGTTTAGTGTCAACTAATTTGCTGTGCTGATGCATCTTGTTAGCTTTGTGGCTAGCTGATTTTGTGAGGCATTTAAGCTGTGAATTAAACGCTCTGTTTCCAGGAAAACCAAGGATAAACAATACATAACACAAGGTTACCACTTGTTATCCAGCTGGATTAGCTGCTGTTTCAAGGTCACAATTTTGCCACCCAGTTCTTGTTTCAGTTTGACATTTTTTTCTTCTGCAACCTGCCTGGCCTTTTCTGCATGCTGCAATCTAAAAAAGAAGAAAAAACACACACACACAAGTTACATAGAACTATAGTAGGCTTTCCTCTTGCCAAAGCTACCACCTTTGAACACACCCTTATCATGCATTAACATGTTATATTAGAAGAAGAAGAAGAGTTTGGATTTGATATCCCGCTTTATCACTACCCGAAGGATTCTCAAAGTGGCTAACATTCTCCTTTCCCTTCTTCCCCCACAACAAACACTGTGAGGTGAGTGGAGCTGAGAGACTTCAAAGAAGTGTGACTAGCCCAAGGTCACCCAGCAGCTGCATGTGGAGGAGCGGGGACACGAACCCGGTTCCCCAGATTACGAGTCTATCGCTCTTAACCACTACACCACACTGGTCAGTAGCTACTGCAGGGTAGGTAGGTCAGCCTTCAGCACTCTGGCCCACAAGGGTCTGTCTAAGTTACCCTGTCTAGCAAGGAGACAGATGTTCACCAGTCCTAGCCTGAGCTTGGGGAAGTTGGGCCAATAAGCTTATGTCTTCAGCTCCTAAGGAGACCACCAGTGAACAGTGCTTCAGTGAACAGCCCTAACAGCTATTTAAGCCCCATGTGCCCTGATGGAGGGCAGTAGAAAAGGCAGCCAGGCAGCTCATGCCATCAGCTCCTGAAGGGACCATCGAGTGGCCTGAGAGAATCCTGTTCTATGCTTTTAAACTGTTGTTTTAGTATGTTAAAAGCATAAATCACCTTAGGGTGCACTGGCAGAAACGCGGCATATAAAGGAACAATTCTCTTAAAAGTACAACTTGCCGTTCCCTCTTGCAAATTCATCAGTTTTCCATTCCGCCCAAGGGCATCCCAAGCCTCCCCTGCATGGCTCTTTCCCTTTCCCTCCCCTGATTTTTCCACCACATTGAACTTTCTCACATGTCTGCCTTATCCTTCTTCAGCATCTAGCACAGGGGTGAGGGACCTCAGGTTCAGGGGCCAAATTAAGCCCTCCAGGGCCCTTGGGAGTCTGGCTATGCCACTCCTGATCACAGAAAGGTAAAGGGGATTACAGGAAATAGGTCAGTGGGTCATCCATGCCTTCCCTAGAAACATGTTGTGCCCATGAAAGGAAACTAATGTTGACTTTGGAAACATTTAAAATTGGGGAACTAGGCAGGTCACAGCTAATCAGGCTTATGGAAGGGATTACCTGCTCTCCATCTGCTTGACAGAAGACATCATTTGATCCGTTTTGCCTTCAAAGGATGATATTGCTTCACTTTTCTGCTGCAACGAACCTTCTGCATTCTGGAGGGAAAGAATCAAACTGCTCACTGCAAAATTGTTCTGTGACTACAAAACCCAAACCATTCCAGGTCCATATATGATTAGCTTAGTAATGAAACAGGTCAGAAAGCTACTTCATCATGTCTCCCTCTTCATACTGAAATAGGTTTTTTCCCCCACTTCAAAAGGCAGAGAATAAAGTTGCCTCACTACCGTAATGCTAGAACAGGCAACGTGGAGGCAAGAATCAAGGAACTGGCTTAACCTTGGGATATGAGAAAGCAATCTCCTGCTTTCAACTGTATCATGTGAAGAGGCCCTTACTCGTAAGCAGGAAGTTTTCTTTTTCTTCCAGCCACTAAGAATGTGAATGAATGTTGTGCTCACTATACATCACTGAGTACATGAAAAGGGCAGGATTCATCTTACCAGCCCTGTCAGTGGAAGCCCTGCGCAAGGACTTCTGCTTGGGCAATGGGGATCCCTCTAAACACACGCCCTAATTGAGTCAAGGCGTGTCATGAGAATCCCCACTCCAAACAGAGTGCAGGGGGAGAAAAGGGGGGATTGTTCCCACTACTAAGATGAAATGCTTATTGGAAGAGTGCAATGTTAAATTCCACCCAAAATGCATATTCATGCAAGGTTGGTTGTGTCTACTCAGAATCCTGACGTTGTACCTAACAGGGTGACAAATCCCCACAATAAAAATTAATGTAAGAAACTTCTATATAACTGAACCAGAAGGCATATGCAGTTGAGACAGAGGACCGTGGTTTATGAAGCTAGGAATGAGCATCAGGTCTGTATGCACTCTTCCTGCCATGCTCACTTTGGTTCATTTGGATGCAATGGGGAACTCTAGTTTAAACAAACCAGGATCTCTCCACTGAAGCCAACATATAAGGGGAAGGAAGAATGTGTGGGCTTGGGCAGGCCACTCTCCTTTTCAGTTCTCCATTTATAAACCTGAGCTCAACAGTGATCCTACATCAAGGGTAGCCAGTGTGGTGACCTCCTGTGTTGGGGACCATAACTCCATCACGTCAGCATGGCCAGCAGTCGGGAATGATGGGAGTTAAAGTCCAAACATATATGGAGGGCTGCACACAGGCCACCCCTGTGCTACAACATAGGGCTTTTGCAAGGACGAAGCTAATGATCAGAACGCACTGTACACATTTAAATTGTTATGCTCATACCTAGTGAATAGGTTGCTTCTCCATTTACTTAACAAATTTACCTGAGATTTATTAAACATCTGCAAATTGATAGCTTTAACTTCCTCCAGCTGCTGGCGAAGGGCCACCAAAGTGTCCTGTTTTTCATGAGTATCTTTCTCCAGGAGCTTCATAGCAATTTCCATTTCTGTTTTCATTCCAATCTGCAGCTCCAGCTCTTTTTCCAGCTCCTTTAAAAATAAAATTCAAATCTGCATAAAGTAACAAATATTTTCTGTTGAGCTGTGTAAAACCTGACCCGTGTGAACTTGTGTTTTTATAGATTGTGTGACAATGGCTGGAATCAAAAGAAGCTGAAGGTTGCTTCTGAAAGCATGCGCCCCCCCCCCCATAGTCGCAAAGAGGGGTCAGGGGACCCCTGGCACAGCATCCAAGCAAGCTTGCTATGATGGTGCATACAGAAACCGAACAAACAATGATTCACTCCAGTTAATGAATTATGGTGTTTTACCGTTCGGATTCTTTTCTCCTCTTTCAGTTGCTTCCAGACATCACTGTACATTTCATCCAGGCCTTGCCGTGACTGCTTGTATGTTTCCAGTTCAACTTTGGTGTCCTGTTTTGTTACCTGGAATAAAAGGTTATTTGAGAAATCAACCTGTTGGTAGAGTAGGTAAGTTTCTCACAAGAGAAATTATGTTTATTTAGAAGTGATTTTATATCTACAGACAGTATTAACTACAGGAAGATATGTATTATTATTGTTGTTTTATTAATTTATGAATTGTCCTGAATATATAAAATAATCTACCTGGAAAAGCTTGTTGCAACAAAAATGTTTTCAATTGTTTCTAAAAGCTACAAATACAGAGTGCCTGTTGTATGTCAACGAAGATGTTCCCTAAAACAGAGGCAGCCACACTGAAAGTCCTTCTGCAGGCTCCTGATATTTTAGGGACTTAAAGAAGACTCTCCTGCACAAAGTGTCCTACAGAGGTATGCTAATGTTTAAATGGAAAACAAGCTCCTAGGTGGACCTCCACACACATCAGCTACATACTGTATCTGACCTCGACATGCTTTTCGCTTCGTTCACGGATTAGTTCATTTTCTTGCTTCAGCTCCTGCTGCTCTTCCTGAAGTGCCCTGATCCGATCAGTTGCTGCTGCCAGCTGACAAACAGAGGTGGGTGTGAGAAGAGAGAAGACAAACCGCCATGCATCATCTGGATGAATATTTAAAAACATCCCATTCAACTGCAGCCTGAAATTAAGACCAGGCAAGCTCATATTTCATAATTCAGCCACTAAGGTGGATACACACAACTGTTTTATTATTCCAAGACAGAAACTGGCAAGTTTTTCTGTTGATGAACATTCCTTTCAGAAAGGACGCATTAGAGGGAAAACTTCTCAGTCTTAAAATGGTTAAGTCCTTCTTAGTCCAGACACTGTGTAAGTGCTGTAGTTCAATGGCAGAGCACTTGCCTCTCCCCTCTGAAACGCTGATGACTTGCTACTAGTCAGCGTCAGCAACACTAAGCTAGATGGAGCAATGGTCTAACTTGGTATAGAAGCAGCTTCCTATGTTCCATGTACCTTTAGGTTGTATATGAGAGGAAATGAACTATCTGGCTCTCCTCACCATGACCTTTCCAGCTTCCCAATTCCTATCAGTTTTGCTCTGCTCAGGAAACCCATTTGATAAGATTCGCAGTTTCAAGAAGGAAGTCACTTCAAAATTTTCAAAAAGGAGCAGGCACCAGTAGCAATTGAAAAACTTGAGCACCACAAACCTCTTCTTGGAGCTTTGAATTGGTCTTCTCTAGGCACTCTATCTTGGTCTGCAGATCTCCAACAGTGCAACTGTGACAAAAAGATTACCAAGACCCACTTAACATTAGCCACTCAAAAAAATGCCAAGTGTTGAAGGGAAGTCTAAGCAACCAAGATTTATTCTGTTGTCGTCGTCCCCCACAACACTTAGCGCTCACAGTTTAAGAAAATTAATGAAAAATATTATTGGATTGCAAATATGGGGGTTTAAAGTACAGGAGTTACAAGGCTAGCAAAAGTAGGTGCCAGAAGAGCAAGATAGTACAGTGGTACCTTGGTTTGCAACTGTCTTGGACTACAACCATGTCAAACCCGGAAGTCCATGTCCCATTTTTTGGATTACAACCCTTTTTTTTTTGGATTACAACCAATTTTTTTTGGAGGCCCCATTGGCAAAACCGTGCCTTGGGTTACAACCTGTTTTGGTTTACAACTGGACGTCCGGAACAAATTATGGTTGTAAACCAAGGTACCACTGTACGAAGAAAAGGGGCAGATCCCTCTGAAGGAATAAGCATGAAACCCTTTTTTCAGTAGTATAGCATTCCTTAAACTGCTGCCGTAGCTAAAGCTGTGATTTTAAACATGGGGGAGGGGAAGAGGACAGGGGGAAATCAAGTTTTCACCAAGGAAGCCTACCTTAGATGGCGGTTAAGTTCTTCTACATAATGTTTCTGATCAAGCACCGCAGTAATGCCTCCATCTCTGATATTGAAATAAAGATGGTATTTTAAAGAACGACTCATTTTCTCAAGTGCAACATTTATATTAGAGACATTCCAGAATGGCAGCCATATAGGTTCTCTTACAGCAAAATCAACAGGAGCTTTGTGGCATCTTAAAGACTAATAAATGCATTGTGAAATAATTTTTTGTGTGGACTATAGTCAGTTTGCCACAAGACTTGTCATGTTATATCAGAGAAAAGTTATCATACAAAAAACTACATATGCATTATATATGCAAATGCTCTTCCTTTATTAGGACCAGTCTGGTGTCAACAAGATGTGCAGCTGGATTTTTAAAAAAATGATAGTGGACAAATGATTCCAAGGGGTTAAAATCAGCCCCACATTCTGGCCAGCAAGGTCAAATTGCAGCTGCACCCAAAATAGAGATGCTGAGAAAAACCATTATCAATATGAAAAGATAGCACACCAATGTGTAAAGACACAAAGAAACTGGGTTTTTAAAAAGTAATTCTCCACACATTTAAGAGCAGGTAAAAAGCACAGTTTTAAAAGCTCAGTCAGAAAAGCACCCAGGACTGCAATGGATGCAGTTTTAATGCATTGTTATGAATTATACATGTTATGCAAATATAAAATGTACAGGTTTTCTATGCAGCTCGTCCAGGTTCCCCAGTTAGCAGAGCATAGCTCCTTCAGTCCCCACTAGTTCAACAAGACAGGTGTGTAGGACCTGTGTGTAGAAATAGGGGTTGGGTAGAGGATGCCTGCCCTTAAAATCACATTTGAGTGGAACTGGAACTGAAGCCAGAATTAGCATGTTTGATCCTCTATATATTTCCTCTGCCCTATTTTTTTTTTTTGTCAATAGCCTTTCTATATTCCATTTCTCCCACTCCTCTCTTTCTCAGAAAGAACTAAAGAAATTCCTAAATATGGATTCATCTACTTTAATTAAAAACTCTATTAAACAAAGATTAGGAACATAAATTCAACCTTACATACTCTTTGCTATTGTCACTGTTTTGTGTATCTTTAAGGTACAGGGAAAAATCAATCACTGCAACCTGAAAAGACAAATAAGATTTATTTACAATTGAATTAAGTGCCTCAACAGGATTAGCTATGCTTTACTTTTTTCTTATCCTCTCCTTCACATTCTAATAAATGAGTTTTAAGGGAACAAAGCACAGGAGGCCAACTTTTGTCAGCCTGGGGGATGCATTCATCCTTGACCAACCCTCCATGGAGTGCACCAACCAGTGCTGGGTATGGTCACCCCACAAAATGGAAAGGAAGGAAACACTATGGCTCATAGTACAACAAGTGCTTTTGGAAATGCTACTCATAGGGACTCAATTCACACACAAAGACACACAGTGGCCTTAGCACAGTAGGAGGCTCTCCCATACGGCAGTGAGTAGGGACAAGTGGTAGAAATCAGGTGTCCAACCTTGAATGAGCGGAATTGCTTCTGCTTACTTAATGCCACCATATGACCCCCCCCTGGCTTCAAGACAGATTTAGACTACTAGGATAATATAGGCCTGAACTACCAAAACACAAGTTATTCCTGGTCTATAGGGTGGTTTGTGAATGTTAAATATTACTCCTAAGTTACCTGGGTGTCCAAATCTTCTCCTTTTAAGCAGAGATTTGCATCAATGACATTCAGTCCCACAAGCAGACCAATGATCACAGCTCCTTCCTCTTCCATCATCAAGGCATCAGGCTCATAAAATTCACTAGGAAAGAAAACAGATAATTTAATAACTATTGTGAGGGGTACTGTATTATCCACCCAATTAAGAACAATTCAGTAAAGATTATACTGAGCTCAGTCCTTCCTATCAACTTTATGGTCAGAATACAAGCACTAGGCTCAATCCAGATTAAAAAATACAGTGGTACCTTGGGTTACATACGCTTCAGGTTACAGACGCTTCAGGTTACAGACTCCGCTAACCCAGAAATAGTACCTCGAGTTAAGAACTTTGCTTCAGGATGAGAACAGAAATCGTGCTCCGGCGGCGCAGCAGCAGCAGGAGGCCCCATTAGCTAAAGTGGTGCTTCAGGTTAAGAACAGTTTCAGGTTAAGAACAGACCTCTGGAACGAATTAAGTACTTAACCCGAGGTACCACTGTAATAGTAACAGAAGGGAGATAATGCAAGCTGCCTTTCTCCCTCACCCCACACCCTGTGCAACAGCAGCCTCTGAAAATCTTCTCTCAAGGGTTGGGAGACACTGGGGTGGGCTGAGGACTGCCAGCCCCCTTTCCATAGGCTTTTCTCTGGATCAAACTCATTTACTTTAGATGCTTCCCTGTGTGGCAAGATGTGTTATCCCAGAATAATAATAAAAAGTTCAAAAGATACCTCAATAGATTCTTGTGGTCCAGGAGTACTTTCAGGTAGTCTGCCAGTTTCTTTTGCATCACAGCAAGATAAAGCCAAGCTCTGCCTCTTCCAATTGGGGTCCTACAATTCCACAAGGACACCAGGTGTCAAACATGCTATCCACTCGGTATATAAAAATGCATCCGATAAATGTTTCTGCAGTTTACCATGAGTACATATTTCCTGCAGCAGATAACTGTTTATTATACAAGCCAGATAAAAAACATTTAGGCCTACACATTTATTCATTGCCTTTCCTTTAACTGATTAATTAGTGAATTACCAATTAATATAAGTACTGTAATACCCAGTGCTTTTTTTCTGGGGGTACACATACCCCTAAACATTTTGTGAATCTAAGTTTGGTCTCATTCATGGGCAGTATTTCAATATGAATAGGAAAATGAGAGTACCCCTAAACATCTTTTTTTTTTTTAGAAAAAAGCACTGGAAATACCTTATTACAGAAGATTTGGAAAGAACATTTAAGTAAAGGAAATATTGTCATGAAATTCTACCCTTATTGATCCATAGCAGATTCCAACGTATAGTTAGCAGGGTAAAATTTTAAACACTTTGCAGGATTCAAAACAAAACAAAACAAAAAAAAAAACAACAACAACACAGACCAGAGGCAATTAATATTTCATCCAGTAGAGCTTTACTGCTACTGAAGGCAAATGAGCATAATGGTCACAAATCCAATACATTCAGGAATGGCACTGTCCATAAGAAATCCAGTTGCAGCAGACTTAAACTTACAATAACCTGTAATAAGTCTAAACCTTAACACTAAGCATACTATGTACAGAACACCACACCAGTAGGAAAAGAGATAGAAAGAGAAAAAGTGAACCCCAGGCTCCTTCTGGCCTATTTTTATAGTCAGCATGACCTTGCCAGAAGAGATAAGAGAACCAGTTTAAGCCAGCTGTACTCGGCTTCTCTGAAGGAATAACCAAAACATCATGAACCTTCTGCTTGTTTCTTTCACACAGAGAGGCTTTCAGAACCCTCTTGAATTAATTAGAATAGGAAAGATCTCTACATATCAGATCAATACTTTCTTTACTAAGAACTGCAAACTGAGAAAGTTTGACTACTGGGAAAGTCATATGGGCAGGTCTAAATAGTTAATATTGAAGCAGGTCCTACTGAGATCAATATGACTTTTTCCCAGTACCCACTTTAATGTTTCCCTTTGGCATCTGACACCTGTTGAAAACCCATTGCTCTGAATTGGCACAACAATTCTTATAAAGAAAGAAAAAAGAAACCTGTAATAATTTTGACAGTCTTAAATGTAAAACGGTATTGGTAAAAGCGTTAAATGACAGGAAAATGTAGCTAAACTGTCACTGTATACAACAACAGCATTAGCACTGAAAACCCCTGTCAATAAAGGATAATTTCAGTGAAATTTTCCCCATCTTTTAACTTGAAATTAGCCCATCATCTTGTTAACAAATCAACCCATAAAATATTATGAAGGTACATGAATACTATTAGCAACCTCATTCCTTATAACAATTTGTTTCCTTAACCTCAACCTGAATCTTTTAAAACTCACTTTAACTCTGGCAGATTTCTGACACTTGTTGCTAAATCGGATGCTTCTGGACAAAGTTTCTCCACCATCTCTAGAGGTCCAAAAAACGATTTGTTCTGCCCAATGAAACTCTTCTTAGCTAGATAAAAGGGAGGCAATGGAAAGGAAGTAACGTTGCATTATTTCAGTCTAATGTGTGCAAAGTAAAAAGGTTCACAACAGTTCAATGAACATAAAGCAAATGTAAAACACAGAAAGCACACTTAACAAGGGAAGGAGTAACCATCATTAAACATAGTGGAACTTTTAAGTAAACATGGATCTGCTTGCATAATTAAGGTATTTTCACACCTCACATTCAGGCTACAATTCTGCATACACATACCTGGAAGTAAAACCAACTGAACACAGTATGATAATACTTTCAAGTAATATATGATTGTGCTATGAAGTTCTTTTTAGGAAAACAACCCCCCAACTTTGCATTCTGCAATTTTATTGTGAAACTTCTGTGGCTAGAGTGAACATTTAGTTTAAAATGGCAGTTCATCTCTGTCACAAATTTATTCCATTTACATTTTCAGACAAGTAGCAGGAGGAAGGGTTCAGAGTCATCTTTAGTGCCACACACAACAATGCTCTCAATGCTATTAAACTTGTTCCATTTCTCATCCTACAGAGTTCTAGAACAAGGTCTGTAAGTGGTCCAGCAGATGGGCGTTACCTTGCTTTAATGCCACTTCTGTTTCCTCAGTAAGAGGTAAATTGACGAATTAATCAGGCTATGAATTCCACTTTGAACATCATTTCCTTTTTGCTTTGTCTATTACTCCTTCCAAGAATTTTCTCATGGCACAAACCACACAATTTTTATTGACTTCTAGAAATATCTGGTGGTTAGCCTGCTTATGTGCACACTAAAGCTAAGATCCACATCAATTAAAATACTCTTACAATGCAATCCTATATATGCCTATTCAGAATTCAGTGGGGGATAGTCCCAGATAAACTGGTTAAAGCTGCAAGCCTATAATCAAAGGCACATACATACAAGGATAAGAAAAATATACTATTTGAAACCACAAGCCAAAACCAATACTGGAAGGAAGCTCACCTTTAAGTCCATGCTTGAGACAGTGTTCCATCACAACAAAGAACTGTTGCAGGGGAGGGAAGTCTGAATCAAGGGTCCGACCCAAACTCAGAGCTGACTGGATTAAGACTTTAACACTCAGTTTCATCATGTTCATGAGATTTGAACGTTCTTCCATCATGTGGAATTTGGCTGCTGAACAAATGTAGATACACATACATATCAGAAAAGAAACTGACGTAAGATTGATAGACTTATTCTCAAAACATCAAACCCCACAAAACACCCTCTTGCTTCATAGTTTAGCACAACAGAAATATGCCAGAGGTGGTGGAGGAGGAGAAAAGAGGCAATAGAAAAACCAAAACAATCCAAGATTTTTTCCGTTCATATATCAGGAACTATATATACACCTCTCTTGTTAAGACAGTGAATGTTCATGAAACAGATGCACTCTAGAAAGGGTTGAAATGGTGCAGTTAGGTGGTGTGTGAGAGAGAGAAAGAAAGAGAGACATTTAACAAACCAAGGAGCAATCACAGACCTTTAAGGTCTAAAATACCCACAAGCATTAAAACACCCCGCTTATTCCCATCCCAATTTCTGTTAAAAAGAAAGCGAAAACATTTTGGGTGCAATATTTTAATCCTATTTTGTGTCTCGTATGAGAATGACAGTCCTAGTTATGCCCAAATACAAACAGAAGAGCTCATAAGGATGGTGACACAGAGGAACAAACATCTGCCAGTCAGACTAAAAGGGAAGCCCCCGCGGATTCTGCCTTGGTACGACCCGCATTCTGCAGTGAAAAGGAAAGCATCTTAACTTCACAGGGAGAAGGATCATTGCAGCGAGATCAACGCTGGAAGGAGGGGAGCAGAGCAATAGCCGCTTCCGAGCATGTTTTGCCTTCTGCTCTCCTCTGTAGTCTCTTTCTGGCTCACACAAACACACCTGCATTTTGGCAGCTCAGTGCTAATAATCTTCCCGCAATGTGGGTTCCCCAGGGAGGCTCCCACCCACCACCACCATTTCTACGACCCCTAAGCAGAGCCCTCGATAACCCCCCTCCCCCCGCTTAATTCCCCATTGGTATCTCACCTTCACCTGGCGTTACCAGAGCAACACTTCCCTCCCCCTCAAAATCCAAAGAGAGGCCCTTCATTGGTTAAAGGCACCCAAGCCGCTGATCGCCTTCCTGCAAGCCAATCGGAACGCCCGGTGCACAAGCCGGTGTCTCGGATTGGCCACAGCCAGCGACCTGCCCTCCCATGTTCCGACCGGCCAGGAAATGGTTTTAAGGCCCAGCCGCTACCGCAGCCCTCATTGGGCAAACGGGGAAAAGAGGCTTTGGGCAGAGGCAGCGCGACACTGTAAACAAGGGAGGGGTGGCGCCATTTTAGTTGTCTGGTCGCTGTTACTTTCTTAAAGGCCTCTTCCTCTCGTTGTGGAAAACCAAACGCGAGGATAATAGTACTGTACTGTGTTTTTACACTTGCGTGTATTTTTCCTCTGTAGCAAATGCTGATTTTCCCCCACCTTCCCCCACTCACCTCAACGTCATTCAAAAAGCTTTGGTGGCTGACAAATACAACCCTTTTCAAGACGCTGCTAGACAATTTCATGTGTTTCAACTATATGGGGGAAATGCTTTCCCAGTTTGAAATAAAATTTGAATTGTTGTCAACAAGGTAACACTATAATTCAAATAAAAATCAAGACCTCAAGAATAATTAACAGTACAGTACAATTCCAGCCACAAGTGGAGTTTTTTTAATTTAAACGAACCACTTCGTTTCTGTTAGGCACTTAGCAAAGCTGTATGGTTATTTCAAGTGTCAGCACCTGGGACTATAAGGGATATATAATACTTGATGTTTTGTAATTATATTGCAGCCTTGTACAGTATTAGCTATGTGTTCCTAATGACACATTAGTATATGGCCAAATTTCTGGTGGATGAAGTGAACACAAGTTTTGTGAAGCTGAAAGAATTCCCACTGAAGTTACTATGTTAGAGTTATGGTATTAAGGTGCTTAGGTACTTTGCCTGCAGTGTGGCTAGACAGAAGCAAAGCATTCTGAACTTAGTACGGTTTTTGCAAGCTTTAGGAGTTGTAAAAATGGATCATTCACTATTTTTAGGCTTAAAATTAAAAATGTCCAGAGTTCTGGTTTGCAAAACTGCAGCAGGCAAACCAATGAATTGATAGTCACCAGCGGATTGATACTATAAATCTATGTATGTCTACCCAGAAGTAGGTTCCACTGAGTTCAATGGGGGCTTTCTTTCAGATGTGAGCATAAAACTGCAAACTTGCAATGGCTGGGGTGTTTTGTTATATTTGAGAGACAATTCCTTAAATGAAGACTATTTTAGAGCATTTGAGATAATTTGAGTTGCATTTAATTTAAAACAGAGTCATTGCCAGCTTTAAGCATAAAGGCAATTTATGTATACAAACTGAAACATTTAATGGTAGTAGTTAATATAGAACTGTATAGAATTGATAACTTAAAAGTTTAAGACACTTCTGAAATTGATAAAAGTATACACATTATGTTTTCTCAAACATGAATAGTCTGAAGTGGGCATTCATACACAACTCCCTCTTGAGTCCACTGTAGCTTCCTTCAAAATAAATGTGGGTAGGTTTGCAGGCTTTTTTGTTTATTAGAGTATTTACAAACCACCAACTCATTAAAAATATTATGGTGGTGTATAATAAAATCATGAAAACATCAAAAAAATATAAAACCATAAAATACAGAACAAAGGACCAACAACCTCAGTCAGAACCAACTTGAGTTGATTTCATTGGAGCTTCTTTCTAAGGAATCATGCCCAGCAGCCTGAAACTCACAATAAAACATTTCACAGATACAATAATCTGCCAGCAGTTATCCTTCAGCAAGTTACAGTGGCAGAACAGATCAATTATAAAAAGTGTGAATGTACAAGCAACGATGAGAGGTTTATATCTTTTATTTTTTGATGGTAATTCTGAAACACTCAGGTAACTGTGATTTTGCAGAAATCAGTGAGGGAATATTTTGGTTGCATTGTCACTTTTTATTGTCATAAATTCCAGTTGTGTTAGTTTAAGGTAAAGGTAAAGGTACCCTTAGGTCCAGTCGTGGACGACTCTGGGGTTGCACGCTCATCTCGCTCTATAGGCCAAGGGAGCCAGAATTTGTCTGCAGACAGCTTCCGGGTCATGTGGCCAGCATGACTAAGCCGCTTCTGGCGAACTAGAGCAGTGCATGGAAATGCTGTTTACCTTCCTGCCGGAGCAGTACCTATTTATCTACTTGCACTTTGACGTGCTTTCGAATTGCTAGGTGGGCAGGGGCTGGGACTGAACAATGGGCGCTCACCCTGTTGCGGGGATTCAAACCGCCGACCTTCTGATCGGCAAGCCCTAGGCTCAGTGGTTTAGACCACAATGCCACCCGCGTCCCTTTTTGTGTTAGTTTATTGCAGCAAAAATCCATCTGCTTAAGTCAACCATAGCCCACGAAAGCTTATGTCAAAAAAATAAATAAAATTGAGCCACAATACTCTTGTCATGGCACTTTAACTGAATCATATAAATTTTAAGAATTCCTACGTAAATCAGAATTCATAAAAAGTTTGTAGCACCTGCATTTCTCAAAAGCCTGATAAGGCTATTTTCTTACTTGCTACAAAAAAGTGCATTGCCTGCCCATTTGGCAGTGCATCATATGGTTTAATGCAGGGGTAGGCAACTTAAGGCCTGGGGGCCGGATGCGGCCCAATCACCTTCTCAATCCGGGCTGCGGACGGTCCGGGAATCAGCATGTTTTTACATGAATAGAATGTGTCCTTTTATTTAAAATGCATCTCTGGGTTATTTGTGGGACCTGCCTGGTGTTTTTACATGAGTAATACCCTGCCCATCTGGCTGGGTTTCCCCAGCCACTCTGGGCGGCTTCCAACTAAACACTAAAATACAATAACCTATTAAACATGAAAAGCTTTCCTAAACAGAATGTGTGCTTTTATTTAAAATGTATCTCTAGGTTATTTGTGGGGCCTGCCTGATGTTTTTACATGAGTAGAATGTGTGCTTTTATTTAAAATGCATTTCTGGGTTATTAGTGGGGCATAGGAATTCATTCATATTTCCCCCCCCCCCAAAAAAAATATAGTCTGGCCCACCACATGGTCTGAGGGACGGTAGACCGGCCCACAGCTGAAAAAGGTTGCTGACCCCTGATTTAATGCTCCAGTAATCGAGATGTGCTTGATAGCTTAGGTGGGGTGGTACACACATGCCTCTAAAGTGGCACAATAACCCAGTTAGTCTTTGTCTGTAAGAATATAAAGAACAGCCTTGCTGGATCACACCAAAAGTCTTATCTAGTCCAGCATCCTATTCTCATAGTGGTCAACCAAATACCTACGGAAAACTTAAATGATTTAAGACTACTGGAATGGCATACTATTCTATTTTTCAGGTTTCCGTGTATTTGTAGGTATTTATATTTAGTTGTAGTGAATTTCTCCATGCCCTTATTGCCTTCTATTTCTCCAACATATTTTACACCATGGATAAAAAATACAGTGTCTTAAAAAACCCTGAAGGTTGTAACTAATGTTTGTCATACTCAGAGTAGAACCATTAAAAATGATGGCCATGACTAACTTGGGTCCCTTCATTTCAGTGGGTTTACTCCAAGTTGAACTTCAATCGATACAACCCTAACAAGATTATTTTTATTCTTTCAGTACCACAATATTCTGTTTTTGCCATAACACAGATTAACACAACTATTCATACAAATCCTGCATCCCAGTGTTGGAAAATTGTTTTAAGTTCCAGGACTAAATGTTTAATCAGCTTTCCAGTCCTTTGCAGGAATAGAAGAATGATAAAACAGCCCAATGGGACTTATTCTCAAGTGGTGGACATACAGTGCACAGTTGTTTGGGAGTAAGCCCCAAATAACGCAATGGGGCTTGCCATTGAGTAAAAATGCACAGAAAGGAACTGGTAATTTGCAACACATTTGGGTCTCCTAATTTTCCTACATAATTGGCTTGATAGTAACAGCTCTCTCTCCCATCTTGTTCCCTTCCAATTAACTTAAGAGTTACATTTCTACACTAGGATATCCCTTTTTCTTTACCCTTAGAGTGATTTTTTTCCTACTGGAATTTGATAACACTCCAAATATTATATATAAGAGTAGTAAAGGTAAAAAAGATAAAGGACCCCTGGAGTAAGCTACAACTGACATCCATCAGCCTTTATTTATAAATTTATGGACTTTTAATAATTGAAGAAAACATTTTGATTGCCTAGATTTAGTAGTTACAACTTTATGCTCTATTTCTACACAATTATGTTTTTATATATTCATCTAAGTCATTGTCACCTGATACAGGCAATCGGTGCAAGTCATTTTTCAACTGAACTAAACTCTCCAGGAGAAAACAACCATTCTTAAATACACAGAATTATAGAACTGTAGAGTTGGAAGGTACCCCAAGGGTCATTTAGTTCAACCCCCTGCAATGCAAAAATTAAAATACTAAAACAGATTAAAATTACCTCAGTTTTCCAGACATCTATACATCAATGTAATAGGTGGATGAAAGAAATGTTAATGGGCTTCAGAATAAAATGCAGTCTGCTACTACTGTTTTATCTTTTGCAAACCTCTTTGTGATTTTCTACAATCAAATGGTGTATAAATTTTAACAAAGAGTTTGCTAGAGTTTAGTTCTTGAATCTATTTTCAGTTCCACACCTCAACACTAGAACATGTGAAGGAGATGAACTCTGAGCATGCTGTTTGCATCTGTCTGCTTCGATGCACCATCAAACCATTGGGAGAGTTACAGTGCTTGCTGTCACTGTAGAAACCAATATGAGAGAGACATGTTTTATTGCAGCAGGGAGAGATGAAGGTGCCTGGTTTTGCTGTTACAGGTGTGCCATGGCATTTCTTTTCTCTGCACTCCTCATAGCAGCCACTTCTCCTCTGGTTGCTGCTGTGGATACATGACCTGAATGCCTGTCTCCAGGCATTATGGTAATCTGCAAGAGATTCCCACATGGCAGAGTTTAATGTTGCCAGCCTTCACGTCACACTTGCAGACATCTTTGTAACACAGAGTTGGTCTGCCAACAGGCCTAGTGCCTGAAGCCAGCTTCCTGTAAAGCACATCCTTGGGGATCCTGACATCTTTCATTCTGTGTATGTGACCAAGCCAGCATAGACCTCGTTGAGAAACTGCGAAAAAAAACTTGGAATGTGGGCTTAGAAGAGCACATTTTTGTTTGAGACTGTCCTGCTATGGGATGCCCCAAATCATCTTGACACAGTGCATATGGAAGGCATTGAAGTGTTGCTCCAGGCAGGTGTTCAGTTGGCCATCACTCATTTCCATAAAGCAGCATACTCAGCATTCAAGCCTGGTCATTAGTATCACATTTTCCCATACCCTTTTGGGGAGACAAGCCAATACTGTAGCTGCTGTACCAATACACTTGTCTAGCTCTGCATCAATGGACAGGTTGCTGGTTATGGTGGAGTCCAGGTAGACAAAATTGTCTACCACCTCAAGTGTGCGGTCACCAATGCTGATGTGTGGAGTGCTGGCGATGTTTTGGCCCAAGATGTCGGTCTTTGTAAGGCTGATGGTAAGTCCTAACTCCATGCAGGCTTGGACAAAATGGTTGATGAGTCTCTGTAGAGTTTTCTTGCAGCGGACTGTCAAGGCTGCTTCATCTGCAAACAAAATTTAGCAGATGATAACCCATCACACTTTTTTGGGGCATGGAGACGTGACAGGTTGAACAGACACCCTTTCACTCCTTGAATGGAAGTGCACACCATCTTCAGTCAAACAGAAGGCATGGGAGACCAACAGGGAGAAGAATATGCCAAAGAGAGTTGGAGTGAGAGCACAGCCCTGTTTCACACCAGTATTAATAGGGAAGGTATCCGAGGATGAACTGTCATACTGAATGGTGCCACACATGTTCTCATGGAAGGACATGCTAATCTTGTAGAGCTTAGATGGGCACCCTATCTTGTTGAGCAGTGTGAAGAGTCCTTTCCGGCTGACAGAGTCAAAGGCCTTCATCAGGTCTATGAAGGCAATGTACATGGGGCATTCCTGCTCTCTGCATTTTTCTGGCGCAGTGAGAAAATCATGTTGACTGTTGACCTCTGAGCTCTAAAGCCTCATTGTGACTCAAGATAGACCCTGTCAGCAAGTGACTGTAATCTGTTGAGAACTACATGTGTGAAAGTACTCAGCAAGCTACTGTAATTGTTACAGTCATGGCAGTCACATTTGTTCTTGTAGAAGGTCACACATGTCTTGTGGCACAGATCCCGTTCCCCAACACTGCAAGAGAAGTCTGTGGAGGTGAGTCATGAGCAAATTGAGGCATGCTTTCAGCACCTCTGTTGGAATTCCATCCTGTCCTATCCTAGGGCTTCCCCACATACCTGAGACAGACAGAGCCTGGACGCTATCAACAGCTGTGTTGAAGACTATGTTTTCCTGTGAGTACAGTTCTTGATAGTTCTCTGCCCATCACTTCATCTGCTTGCTATGGTCTGTGATGGTCTCTCCAGACAAGGTTTTTAGTGGTGCAGTTTTTTCTACTGTTGGTTCAAAGGCTTTCTTCATGCCTTTGGATATTTTGTGAGTACTGCCACTGTCAGCAGCAAGCCAAATGCTCTGACACAGCTTTAGCTTTAGTCACTGGCACATCGCCTGGCAATCTTCTGGGCGTTGTTCCTTGCACTTCTCAGTGCAGCAAGCATCTTCTTGCAGGGGGCACACTTTTAGTTCACAACAGCCTTGTGCTTTGCAGTGGTAACAGGCTCCATGTTCTAAACGCTGGCCTCAAACCAGTCAGGGATCTGCTGCTCTCTGCTGTGCAGAGTGGCTTTTCTGTATCTGTGACACCAAGTACAAAGCCTCAGTCTGGAATTTGGGGGGGAGTGTTTCTAGGTCAATCAAACAAAAGTACATACAAAGAGCCCTGCTGGATAAGAACAAAGCCTATCTGCCTCCTATACTGGAGGCAATAAATAGCCATCATGACTGGCAGCCGTTGGTAGTGCTTTACAGGATGGGGGGACGGTAGCAGAATAATCGATGGAAGGTAACACTATCTAAGTCTGTGACCATCACCAGCTCTTGCGGTAGCAAATCCCAGAATAGAAGGTGTGTGAAGAGGTACTTCCTTTTGCCTGCCCTGAATCTTTGTTGAACGTGGCCCATGGTTCTAACATCATGACAGAGGGGGGGGGGATTTCTCACTCTGCTTCTGGAGTGGAGAACTGCAGCTCCCATCAGCACAAGCGGCCAGGGATGATGGGAGTTGTAGTTTAGCAACATCTGGAACGCGGCAGGTTTCCCCCCACCACGTGCGTTTTATACGCTTTCTATCATGTCCCCCCCAAATAAAAGGGGGGAAAACATAAAGGTATCCATCGTATGCAGACAGCCTTGACTTAAGCCTAGCCACCTCCTTATGTTTATATTGGCTAACAATGTAAGAAAGTATTCCCTCCGCCGGGCGACCAACGCTACCGCCCCCACCGGCAGTTTAGGAAATAAAACCACTTGCTGCTTCTTCGCACTCCTCCCGCCGCCCCCTAAAAAAAATAAATTCAATATCACAAGCAAAAAGCATGGCCCTACTTGGGTTGGCTGGGCTGTCATTGCTGAGCGGTTTGGGCACGAGTCCTACCAAGGCTGCGGACTTCAGGGCGCTCCCATAGCCGGCTGCTAAGTTTTCCGAGGCTTTCTTGGCCAGCGAGAGGATGGGAGCCGGCCACCGCGAGTCCTCGGCCGGCCTCTCTTTGCCGACGCCGCCGCCGCCGCCCCTCAGCTCAGGCGCGCTGCCGGGGGTCCGGGCGGCGGCGGCGGCGGCGGCTTCGCAGCCCTCGCTCTCTCCCGCGGCGGGAGCAGCAGGTACTACTTCGCAACTCTGCCCTCCTTCAGCCATCTTTGCTGGGTCATATGACGCGAGTCAGGAGCCCTCGGGCCTCGGCAACTTCTTCCTGTCCCTCTCGGGTCCCTCTCGCTGGCTTCCTCGCCCACAGCCCTGGTGTGGCTGCTCTGCACTGGCGTCGAGGGAGGAACTTGGGCGGGCTTACTCCTAAGGAAGCGCCTCTTTCGCGAAGCCGACTTTTGCCTCAGGAACTTTGCTCCTTTGGGCTCGTTTAACATGGGATTCCCGCGCTGTCAGGCCGCAACCCTGCACTCACCTGGGACTGAGGGAAACTTGCTTTTCCGAGTCGACTCGCGGAAGAGCAGGGTCTGGGGTTGCTGCTTTTGCTTAGGGGAAGGAAAGCCAGGAGTCCCACCGACCTGATTTTAAAAGCTTGCAGGCTTCCAGGTGGGCAGCTTCTGAGCAAAGGGCGGGGTGGACAAAAGTTGTTTTTCGAGAGATAAGAACTACCTTGAGGACTGACCAGGTCAAGGTCCAGCCAGTGTAACACCGTCTCCAAAGGCCCAGACCCAAGAAAGGCTGGGTGAAATAACTTCTGCCCTTTGCCCCCAGCATGCATCTAGTAAGAAAAGCTTCCCAAGTTGGAAGCTTTCCGTTTGGGATGGATCTCTCCCTCTGATGCGCTTTAAAAAGCATCAGAATGAAAGGCCATCACCAGTCTTGAAACGATTTATTTTGCGGGACGGATTCAAGCACATACCAGAAAGTTTGTGCAATTAAAGCGGACACTTCCAGACGCTTGCTGTTTTCCGACAGGATTCACTCACACACTGGCAAATTCAGGCTGCACAGTTAACACTGATTTGGAGATCTTGCACAATAAACCCCCTTCCCCCCCCAAGTTCGAACTTGATGAAATAAGGGAAGTGCCCAGAAAATGGAATGGGAAGTGTGGGTTAAGAATTGCTTGGCATAGCATTTTTTGCAAACAAATCAGAAGGATCACTCAATAAATAGTCAAATGTCATTTATTCTCCATGCATGTTGAATGAATGTTCAGTAAACAAGGCATCTGGAAGTGACCACTAGCATAACAAAACTGCTTGTTTCTTTAAAGGGACTTTAAAGAAAGTGCAGTTAGGAAAGTGACAAGAAAATGCACTGAAAAGCGTAGGATGAATGAATGATTAACAGGAAGACATGTAAGTACTGTACCCTGCAAACAAATCAGGATAAATGCTCAGTAAAGACTAGAGGTAGTCTAATCACTGGGGTAAGCTTTGTGCAAGCAAATCAGGATGAAGGCTGAATAAATTGCTGGCATGGGAGCTTAGCTTGGACTTCAGTGCTGTTCCAAGCACGGTATCATGAACTATGAGCTTTCACTGCCACCTAGTGGGTTGATCTGGTAAATTACACTGTCTAGGGAACTACCGTACTGTACTCATTTTGGAAACAAGAACAAAGAGTGGAGTGGTTTGCAATAAAATATTGCAATGGATTCTGTGGTTGAACCCTTAATGACTCGCAGGCCACCAATCAATGACCAAGCAATAAAGCTGTGAAGCATTATATTTCAATGCCTTTCATGTGTCCTCTGCTGAAACCTAAACAAAAAGGCACTGAGGTTTGGGTGGACCATACTCATACCACTACAATGATCTCATCTACCTGGATGAAGGGGCTAGTCCAGGACAGTCTAACATTTCATACCAAGTGGGCTGCAAGAGTACTTCAATACAGAACATGCAGGCTGCACACTGCCTAGTCACGGGGGGGGGGGGAGTGTTGAGGCCCTAATCTGAGGCACCCCAGCCCTTAATTCTGCTTTCCCAAAGCCTGGTAAGTGAGGCACAGGGCTTTGGGAAGGAGGCACAAGGTTTTGACAGGGTCCTAGAGCTCCCCATTGTTTCCCAAAGCTGGGAAGGTGCTAACTAGGCTTTGGGAAGGATAGAGAGGACTCTAGGACCCTGTCAGAGCCCTCACACCTCCTTCCCAAAGACCAGCACCTTGGTTACCCAGCTTTGGGAAGGCAGCATGGGAGCTGGGTGGGGTGTCAAATGTTGCTGAAGATCACCAGAAAAAACCTCAAGGGCAGTCCTCGGACACACGTTGAGGCACTCGTCAGTTGCATCTCAGCCTTCAGAAATGCAATAAAGAAAAGCTCTAGCCATTTGGATGCATTTAGCCAGAGGTTTATATGAAAAAAGCATTTCCCCCCCCAAATGAGGTTGTCCCATGAGAAAATAGCCCCCCCCCCAATAAATTGCTACCACATTTGCAAAGCTAAGCAGGTTTGCAAACTGGTTTTAAATTGGGTGGGGGACTGTGTTGAGATTCCCTTATTGCAGGGGGTTGGGCGAGATGACCCTTGGGGTACCTTCCAATTCTATAATTCCATGATTCTATGTGTTTTAATTCACATCTAATTTATTTTTAACTGCTTGCCTTTAGAAAAAACAACTTTTAAGTTTGTTAAATCTTTCTATTGTTCTCTTATACTGTTCTATGTTATGCAGATTTATCATTTTTATGGTGGATTTTATTGCCATTGGGCAGTATGTATATATATATAGTTTAGAGACATATTTTGTATGGTCACAAAACACACCAATGTGTAGTAAGAGCATATGAAGAGTCCTGCCAGATGACACCAAAGAACTATCTCAGCCAGGTTCTTGTTCTCACAGTGGCTTACCAGATACCTATGGAAGCCTGCAAGCCGGATCCGAGTGCAAAAGGCCCCTCCTCACTTGCAATTCCCAGCAGATTGTATTCAAAGGCATTCTGCCTCTCACAGCAAAGGTATCCTATAACCACCATTCCTAGTACTGTATCCATGGATAACCTTAAACTCCATTAAGTTGTTGAATCCTCTTTTAAAGCCATTCAGCTAACTACAATTTATGATGTGGGAGCAAATTCCATAGTTTAATTATGCATTGTGTAAAGAGATGTTTCCTTCCATCAGTCCTCAATCAACCAACATTGCCTGGATAGTCCTGAGTTATTGTATTAGGAGAGAGAGGCAGAGTTTGGCAGCTGGTCCTTACTGACACCATTTTATTAATAACAAATCTTTTCTCTTTCAAATTTCATTCAATGCCTTCTCTCACTCTCTCTCCTCAGAGGAGGGAGACCTACCTTTCTTCTTCTTGCCCCCACAAACTTCTCTATCTCTGCCAACATTTATTCAGCATTCAAGGGGTTGCTGGTGCTGGCATCAGTCCAACCAAAAGGCTATGGCATAGCCAGGGGAAGGAGCAGGCAAGTGAAGGAGGGCATGGGGCAGGCACGTGAAAATGACCCAAGACCCACCAGGAGGTCCCAGTCCACTGCTTGCTCTAGGTGGAAAAGCCCCAAATGTTGCAACCTTTCTTCATAGAGGAGTTTTCATAGTAATTGCTATTCCACTGGAAACTGATGGACAAATGCAAACCATCACTGTTGGCCCCTCTCATTGGTAATTTTTTGGCTGTAAAGGTAATTTTATTTAAAGGAAAGTTATAAAAGTCTAATGTTTTTAAAAAGCTGGGTCCTGAGTTTCACTGCATTCAAGCATGACCAAGAAGTACTGTGTTCCTCGTGCCAGAGAGTGGGATTACTATGGTGAGTACAGGGCCAGATTTAGCTCCCTCCACCCTAATGTATCTACTTACCTTCTCTGATACAGTGGTGCCCCGCAAGACGAATGCCTCGCAAGACAAAAAACTTGCTAGACGAAAGAGTTTTCCATTTTTTGAGTCGTTCCGCAAGACGAATTTCCCTATGGTCTTGCTTCGCAAGACGAAATGTCTTGCGAGTTTTTGCGAGTTTGTTTCCTTTTTCTTAAAGCCGCTAAGCTGTTAATAGCCGCTAAGCTGCTAATAGCCGTGCTTCGCCAGATGAAAAAACCACAAGACGAAGAGACTCGCGGAACGGATTAATTTCGTCTTGCGAGGCACCACTGTATATGTGAATGGCTGCCATTCATTCCTATAGGAAGGTTTCTATGGGCTGCACATGGAGGCAACACTGCAGTGTGGTCCCAAAAATGAATAAACCACAGGCTCAGCTGGCTTCCACCCAGGCATTCCATGGCCAGTCAGTGTATATTAACTTTTATTTATGGATCTGATATCTTAAAGTCTTCTCTTCTTACTGAACCTATTGTTAGCCCAATAAAAGTTCCCTAGATTCCCCCCCTCTCTCAATGATTGGTTAAAAAATGTGACAACTGCTTGTACTTAACTGTTTTTGCTCACCATAACTTCAAAGTGTCAAAAGTATCTCTTCAGATAAATTTCAATTTGGCTACTCTTTCATCTTTAAGGCTTGGTTCTGGTTTCCTAGAGATTTTGCTTTCTCTCTATTTTTATACAACTTTTCCAGATATTAAAATTTGCACACGAAAGGCGTTTAATCATCTAAATGCTGAGAGACAGACTATGACACAACCAACTTACTTCCCGCAGACTTAGACTTCCACCACAAAAAATCAGACACCTGAGGTTCTGGCTTGTTGAAGTGAAAGATTCAGAGTTTCAGATTAGAAGAGAAAAGTTTATATATCTTGCAGGATTCTCCAAGCTTCAAAAGGATGTCCTTTTCGAAGTGCTCATTTATTTATTTATTTGTTCTGCTCAGGGGATGGTTATCTTCTATACTACAGTGGTACCTCGGGTTAAGAAATTAATTTGTTCTGGAGGTCCGATCCTAACCTGAAACTGTTCTTAACCTGAGGTACCACTTTAGCTAATGGGGCCTCCTGCTGCCGCTGCGCCGCCACCACACGATTTCTATTTTCATCCTGAAGCAAAGTTCTTAACCCGAGGTACCATTTCTGGGTTAGCGGAGTCTGTAACCTGAAGAGTATGTAACCTGAAGCGTCTGTAACCCGAGGTACCACTGTTATAAGGAACAGCCAAGGAACTGTAGGGTTGCGATAAGATACTTCCTTGGTCACACCAATTTGTTTCAGGGCTTAAAGGAAGCTGCACACATTGTAGTCATGCAGAAAAATAAGAACTGGGGCAAATTCCTTCCTTCCTGAGGTCCACAAGAAGCTCTTATGAAAAGTTCTACTTTAAAGCTGGACAACAGCTGTGACTGATGTCTTGAGTGGCTGTGGGTGAGGCAAACTGTTGGGGAAGTAAATAGAGTTTGGACCAAACTATATATTACATTGGAAATCTGTGATCAGACCTCCCTGATTCCCCCCCCCCCGTTTCATTTATAAGCTGTTTTCTGAGTGGAGCGGGGGCTCCAAATTAGAACAGTTGGGGGGGGGGGAGAGAATTCAGATTTTCTCTTCATTATTTTCCCAATCTACATCTTCTCACCCTTACCCCATCATTGATTGTTGATTGCTCTGGTGATAAAAAGGATCTGTATCCCAGGATCTCACCTTTTATCCTTCTGCTTTGTGTATTTCTTTCAAACTTTACCATTCTGTGAATCTTAGGTCTCATGGATAATTTTATCACGCATCTGGAGCAGATGTATTAGTGGCCAGTGTGGAGAGGGTGGCGTTGCTTACCTGGTTTCCCAACAGCACACATCATTGCCTGTGCCAGCCACTATTGGCAAAATGTATCGTCAGTATAGTCATTCTATAATTCACTGAATTGGGATGCCATGCTTGATTCCTGTCTAAAGTTTGGCATCAGGTCTCTGGATAGCATTACTTCATCTCAGAAGAACTTTTTGTGTAGACACCCGGGATTTAGTGTTACCGTCGTGAACATCAGTGAAAGATTAGCCCAATGAAAAGTATCATGAAGTAGAAAGTGATTTCCTACCACTCACAAAGCACTGGTTTTCATGGCAAACCAAGAAACATATTAATAATTTTTTAAAAAACTGTTCTATGTACGCTGCTTAGGGATTCTTTGATCAAGTGGCTTGTACATTCTTCCAGACAAACAAAACAGATTATTGGATTAATCTGTTTTCTGTAATGATGGATCATAGTGCTTTCCAATAGATGTCACTGTAGCACTTCCTTACTCATATTGGAAATCTGCACTTCACAGAATAGGCTTTATTTGCTCAGACCTCTAGCAAATCCACTATACAGCTGCTTAGTAAAACTACACCATTTTCAAAGGGTAATTCCCCTGACATATCTCAGGAGATTACTAAAAACAACCCTAGTTTATTAAGGCACATTCTTAGTTCACAGGGAGAGAATGGAGTAAAATAATGCTCACCATTAACTCCCCGCCATATAGTACATAGGATGCACTTCCTTCTAATTTTCCTCATAAATAATATTTAACAGAAGAAGAAGAGTAAAAAAAAGTATTTATTTTTAAAAGGGGAGGCGGAATACTAAATGAAGCCAATAGAATCTTAATGCTATGAAGATATACAGTATATCCCCCTACATTTTCAGATGCTTGCTCCAAATTGCAAGTATCAAGAAACTCACATATTTGGTACGTTATCTTGCCATATAGTAGCAGTTCAAGAATATGTGTCCTCTCAAAGCATTTGCTTGGCTAATGCAAAATAAGCAGATGGATACCGAATCCTTTTAAAGCTCATCTCATTCATTGCAACCCTGCTGAATGTGCTGTGCTGTTGTGATAAGTCCCAACTCTATAGGAAGCCACAACAGAGAAGTTCGACTCAGAGGGAAAACATGGATACATTTGTCTAAGGGAAGCTGCTTTACTCAGGACTCCTGTGCTGCTCACTGGGAAGCTAAAATATTAAGAAAACACTGCTTAATGAGATTTGGGAAGGGATACTATATTCGGGAGTGAAATGATATTATAAAGCACACAGGAAAACCTGGAATTTCCACACACCCCAATTCCCCCCCCCCCCAGTGATTTTATTTGGAAGTAGTTAATGTCTCATGTTTTGTTAGAGAATGGCCAACATGCTTTTCTGTCTTTCTTCTGCCACTGAAGTGGTGTGGGCACACATTCACTCCAAAAAGGCCTCTCTTCATTTGCCCAATAATGGGGTCACAAATGCTTGTAGGGTTGCTATTTGTCCTCTTTTTCATCGGCAGAGTCATCAAAGCGATCCATAGTTAAAAGTAGATGTTGGCAAATGTGTCCTCTTTTTTGCTCTTCAAAATATGGCAACCTTATTTATGCTTCCACCTTCTACTACTCTGTGGCTGGAGCAACGGATGCTATAAATTCTGCTACTTCTCTTAAATTCTCACTTTTAAAAAAGCCTCCTGATGATTTATGGGAGAATCTTGCTTTTTGACCTTAAAAGAAACACTAGTCATCGCTTACCTAAGGAGCCTTTAAAGTCATTATCTCCAGAGACATTGGCCGTACCAGAGGAAGCCATTTTAGGAAATGAATCAGCAGCCTGTCTGACATTTATAGAACTGCCAGAGATGTAATGATTGATACTGGGGTACCTAAACCTTCTCTCCTGTACAAAGTTTATCGCTAATCAGAGAGATGTTCCACTGAAAGTTGCTGAGAACTTCAATCTGCCAGCTGCCGCCGATCGGTTTTGCTTTTGGTGATTCAGCTCTTTTTGTAAACCAGGCCACTAACTGTAGGATGCACAAGATTTGCTTTTAACAGGGCAATCCCACGTCTCGCTGTTCAGAATCAAGTCCTGTACAATTCAACGGGGTGTTCTCCCAGGTAAGTGTGTAGAGCAGCCTTCCTCAACCTGTGCTCTCCAGATGTTGGATTCCAGTTCTCATCAGCCTCAGGCAGCAGGACCAATGGTGAGGGATGGTGGGAGCTGTAGCCTGAAATGTCTAGACAGGGTTCCAGCCCTATTTATAAAGAGAGAGTTAAGTGGTTTTGGCAACAGTTTGTAATCAAGAAGTAATAATTACAGTTGCCAAATGCCCTTAAAATAAAGCATCCTGAGGGAGCACCCCAAATTAGGGAAGGAGCGCATATTACATGTCTTACTTACAGGTAACAACAAGGCTATAAACAGTAAAGATTTGTGGGCTTTTACTAGGGTTGCCAGGCCAAGCTCTGGTAGATAATAATAATAATAATAATAATAATAATAATAATAATAATAATAATTTATTATTTGTACCCCGCCCATCTGGCTGGGTTTCCCCAGCCACTCTGGGCGGCTTCCATAGAAACCAAAAAAACACACTAAAATATCATACATTAAAAACTTCCCTGAACAGATCTTTTACTATGCTTTGAAGTGATTGTGTGGATACAGAATTGTCACATTTGAAACAGTTCCTGGGTCTTTCCAACACAGAAATATAACAGGTGAAGCTTTTTCTTGCCTGGATATAAGTCTTGAGAGATGCACACTCCCACCACTTCAGCTGTGACGCAATCCATGTTTCCATGCTGCTTCATCAGTCTGTAGGTAACGGAGCCAATGCTGCTCCTTTCATTTGTTTATTTTATTGCTCCCTCTGGGATCACAAATAAGAATATCCAGGCCAGGGAGGGAGAATCTGTGTTCCTTCATATGTTGAACTACAGCTCCCATTGCCCCTGATCATTGGCTGCGGCAGAAACCAACACTGTGCAGAGGGCCACAGTTCCCTGTGCCTGTAGTAGGCAACAGTCTTTCCCCCAGTGCTCTTTTTTCTGCCTCATCTGTTAAATGCCTGCGTGTGAGCCTGCCTGTTGAAGGCACACAAAGAAGGGTGGTTATAAGGCTTAGGAGCCCTAGTCTGGGCTGGAGAAGCTGCTTGTCAATTCACAATGGCAGCGAGTCCAGAATAACAGGCAGATTCCAGCCATGTTTACTTGTTGGAAAGTCCTACTGGATCAAGTGGGACTTCCTTTTAAAAATAAACAAGTGTATACATCCGGTCAAAGTATGTAACGTGTAAAGTTTTCAGAAGTCTACTAGAAAATGGAAGAAATGGCTAACTATTTACAGCTGGGGTGGGGAGCCTCAGGCCTAAAGGCTAAAGTGGCCCTCCAGGCCTCTCTTTCTGGCCCCTGGGGACTGTTCCTAGGCCCTCCTTGAGTGCTGTTGTCTGGCTAGAATGTATGCTTGCTCTTTAACAATTCCTCTTGGGCTGGATGGAGAAATGCATGGGTGAATGTAAAGACCTCTGGCTTTCATTGTACAAAGGTCAGAGTCACGCTTTCTGCTGCACCCACTTTTGCCTCTGGACCTGCCCACCACTGACTTGTGGCCCCCAGAAGGTTGCCTATGAGGGAATGTGGCCCTTGATCTGAAAAAAGCTTCCCCACCTCTGGGTGAGATAATTCCCCTTCAGGGAAGAAGAACTGTTATGAATTATAATTGTTTTTGCATACTTTGGACTAGTTTTTGCTGATGTGGTTGTTTCTTTTTTTGTTTCACTCCTTGTCTTGTGTTTTACTTTGCTTGTTTATTTGTTTTAGCTCTTACTGCGTTTCCCTCTCTCCCCAATTCATTGAACTTTGCTTCTATTGTGCAGAGGAACATGAGGTGTCAAGTATTCTTTGTTTTGGCTTCCTAAAAGGTAGTAACAGTTAATAAAGCCCTGAAGTATTTGATAAGAAAGGGGTATAAATATAGATTAAACACACAAATTGAATGCAATAGTTTTAAAAATATGACACATCTTTGGTTAGCAGCCATGAAAATGTCTAAATAGGACATAAATAGCCCTTATAAGGAACTCAGCATGATTCCGTTGATGCAAAATAAACATGTTGTGAATTACAGGATAAAATTAAATATTTTTGTTAACCCAAGAAAATGCAAAGCACATTCCTAAAATGATTTCAAACACCATAAAGATGGAAAATAAATAAAGATAAAACTGTACGGACACAATCCAAATTTCAGCACCTTTCAGTCCCATTGATTTTAACTGGATTTAAGGACTCTGCTGAGATCTGGGTTCCTATGCTATGGAGCCCACAGGGGCCCTGCTAGGATGAGAACATTGGCAACCCATCCCTATTCCTCTGCTTGGCTTCCAGAATCCCAACTCCAGCTCTGATGCTGGCCACCATAGCCTACAGCTGTTGTTTACTGGTGCTGTTGATGAGCAGATAGGGATCCCATTTCCACCCTGCTTCTCATTCTTAGATGGCTTTAGGACAGGGCTTGGAATGGAGATCATTGTAAAAGTCAGTGTGGTTTAGTGGTTAGAAGTGGGCCCCATAAGACAAAACAAACAAACCTAACCACCAAAGTCCAAGGTAAAGAGGTGCACGATAACACCAAGGTTGCAGGTTTGAGCCCTGTAAGGGACAGCTGCATATTCCTGAATTGCAGGGGGTTGGACTAGATGATCATCAGGGTCCCTTCCAACTCTATGAATCTGTGGCTGCTAAAAAGCACCTATTGCCTATCAGAGGCTCATGAGTCCTCCCTTCTCCACCAGATAAATAGGTATCTGTACCTCAAAATGCATGAATTCGTAGCATCAGAATGACATACATACTTTTGTTGCAAAGAGGAGGTGTATCAGCTTTGGAATGATTTCTAGGTTCTTATTCCAAATGCACCCCCCACCTCTCCCCTGTCTCAAATCGATTATAAATTCACCATTAGATTTTATGCCTCTGCTTGAGTCATTTGTGCAGCTCAGTGCTTGCAAAACATGAATTTCAACAGCTTGCCAGAGGTTCTCGTGTATAGTTTTGCTTGACAGACAGTGATTTTCAATAACACACCAGGCCAGTGCCTCCACATCCTGATGTTCCTGGCATAATGAGGTCTTCCACAATAACTGATGGTCTGGATCAGTTCTGCTTATTTTATTATATTTGACCAGCGTATAAGCTGGAACAATAAGTGAACAATACAGAAGCTTTTGATTTCTCATCCTCAAAACTTTTTTTAAAGCAGCAGATAAACCCTGCCTTTTTAAAAAATCTATTTTATAAAGTACAACAATATAAATGGCATTATTTTTTATTTACGAATTCAGTTCACGTAAAGCAAAGGCTTAGTCAGATGAGTACCTTCAACCCTGAGATTTTTATGTTTTCTGGAAAAACAAATAAAAATGATTTTCAGTGTCCTGTGTTAGTTTTATGGTCTTGTGTTCTTTCTTACACACTTCAGTGAGCCAAACCACCTTCAAGTGAAGTTTTTTTTTGGGGGGGGGGATGTATGTTATTCATACGCACTGCAAGAAAATACTGTTACAGTGACTAGGCAGATATTTCCAGAAACCAAGAAATGGAATGTATAAAATGTTCTGGAATTAATAGGATGAAGAGAAAATGAAAAGATGACACGACATTGAATCTCAACAGCTGGATACCAATTACTATTCTCACTCTCAAGCAAACAGAGCAACTCAGTGGAGGTATCCTTCTTGGCCCACTTCAGGCAGGCAATTTAATTAGTGATCTTTTCTCACTTTCAAATAGCAGAATATTTTTTTTTTAAAAAAAGAAGTTTCACCTGAGATAGGAAAATCTCAGCCTTCATTTCAGAGAGGGCATTGCCACTCTTCATTATTTTCCACCTTCATTTTTATAAAATTACACCTGTCTCACCCTTTGATAAATCCAATAGCTTTTATCTTTTTTATATGCCCCTAAGAGGAACCTCAAACATAAAAGGGATTCTCTTGACTATGGAAATAGCCTTAAAGAGCCTAGATTAGAAGCAGCAAAGTGAAAATAGACATTATGGAACCAATTACCCTTTGTTTCTTGCTACTTGGGTGGTAAGGTCACAAGCTGGCGTCTGTGTCGGCTTCTTTGACAGAACGGTGGTTGTGAACTAGGATGCAGCTACAGCTTCTTCCATGTAAGTCTTCTCGTTATCCTGACACCAATCCTTCCTCCTTACCTACAGGAGGTTTGTTTGTTTTTGCTTGCGTGTTTGAGGAGATAATGATGGGTGATGTCTGGGGAAGAAGCAGGACAAGAGAGGCTTAGGCTACATTTTTACTGGATATCTATTTTAAAAATCGACAATCAGATGCAATCTCTGGGTTGTCACCATCAGCCCATAAGGAAAAGAACCAGTCTGCCTTTTCCACTAGTTGTTGCTGAGGGCATGCTCACAGTATTCCTATGATTTTGTGAGTCCAGACTCCTCTAAATCCCTTGGACCAGTAAGTGCTAGAATTTAATCAAGGCTTGCTTCTTCCATAACCACAGAGTTGGATTCAAGAAGACATCAGCCATAGCTCTCTTAACGTTGTCCCTCTCTCTTGAGCTTGCCGCTTTCCATCTCGGTGACATCACTCCTAACCTTTCAACTCTAAACTGTGGCCGTATCTGTTATGGTGGGAGGGTCTACCCATTCACCATCTCTCACAAGCCCTTTGGTGCTTTGTTCTTATAATGGCTCATCTGTGATCTATGTATGCATTTGCTCCCTACTGTGGACACAGCCAAGGAAATCTCCAAACAGCCAGGCAATGCACTGCCAGTAGGGGAGTGGTAGAGGCTTTCTCCATGCCTGAAAGATGGAGTGGGGAGGAAGGCCTTGAAGGAGGATTGTGAAGTACCGGTATGTGAGGTAGTTTGGGAGCCGTTGGCCACTACAGTAGCTGGTAGGCTTCCTTCTCTGTGATTCTTCATTAAGACACAAGTTATGAACTGGGGCTAAGCGGATTTAAGTTTAAATGTTGAGTTACGATGCTCACTGCTTCTCTTCTTAGTTCTTGCTTTAGCTCCTTATGTAAAAGGTTTTGTTCAAAAACAACCCAGACAGCCAGGAAGCTCTACAAAGAAAAAAGAGTGAGAGAAGCACGGCCAGTGGGAAGGAGAAATAAATGAGAAATGCACAGAGTGGAAATACTAAAGGGTTTAGATGCCATTGTACAAGTCAGCCTTTTATTATTTGCTTTGGAAAAAGTATAATTAAACAAAGAAAAGAAAGAACTGAACAAAAAATCTGTTTCAGTGGCTTGGCTCGGATGTTCCATTTGATTGTGGAGACTTAGGCTGCTAATTTGCTACAGAGATTCTTTGTGATCTTTTTTGCCCTTTTTTGTCAAAAAAGGGTGGTTGTTGAAAGACTAGTATTTCCTTTGCCTATAAAGATGAAAGGCATATTTATTTATGTATTTTAATTCCCAGAATTGTTGCTTTAAAGTGGGATAGCACTTAACATACCGCAGCATAAGCTGTGGCAAAGCACCAGCCACCACACCACATTTCTCCTTAAGTTCCGATGGCATTGGCTCACTTTGTTACAAACCTTTATTTTCTACTTTGCTATTAAATAAGAGCAGGTTCTTTGTGCCTCGAGCAATAGCATGCCAGAGATAAATTCTGGTGCAGCTTTCTCTAGCGCCTAATGTTAAAGGCGCAGGAGTCCTGCCAGAAAAAAGGTTGGCCATTGTACCACACCATGAATAGTATCCTCAGCATATTTCTATTGCTAACTCTATTGCTAATACTTTAATTAATGTGTGTTACCACGTCTGCAAATTATGCTTTCCCCTCCTTTCAATGCAATAATATAATCTCCAGCGGAGAGAAACAACCTGCCTTCTCATCTCTGGCTTGCCTACTTTAGATGGTGGCCTGTCACAGGACTCTGATGCAACTCCAATATTTTATGGCTGGTAATGGTGCAAAAGTATGTTAGTTTCCTTTAATGGACCCCCAGCCCCATTTCCTTCACTATCTCTGTTCTCTGGTAGGTGGACAGATTCAAAAGAGGACAGAGCTCCTGCACCTTTAGCTGTGTAGTGCTTTTAAAAATATGGACACACTACTCTCTAGCCACCAACTTGGATGGCTTTAAAAGAGGATTAGACAAATTCAAGGAGGACAAGGCTATCAATAGCTACTAGCGACAATCGTTTTGCTCTACCTCCACTTTGAAGCCAGTGTGCCTCCGAATGCCAATTGCTGGGAATCGCAGATAGAAAGGGTTCTGTCACGCTCAGGTCCCGCTTGTGGATTTACCGTAGGCATCTGGTTGGGCATTGTGAGAACAGGTTGGGGGAACTAAGTGGTCCATAGGCTGATCCGGCAAGCTCTTATGTTCGCCACCCTCCAGCTTCTGCTGCCTGAGGGAGGTGCTTCACTCTGCCAGATGTTAGAGCTGGCTCTGCACTCCTGTGGTTTTACTGTCTGTGAATCAGAAATCCTCCCCTCGCCCCCCAGCAACTGAATTTGTTGCCTGTGACTCTGGCAACTCACTTTGCTTTCTTGTTTTGGAGTCAAGTGGTTGCCAAGTACCTTAGCTGACCCAGAGGTTGTTAGGAGGAGTAGATTAGCAATTGCAGCACCTGTGCAAATGGACATGACAGTGACACAGTTATTGCTGGCTGAGCGCTATGAGTTAATAATGGTTTTAAATCTTTCCATGTATTTTTTTCTTTGTTAAGTGTTAGGTTGATTTTGAGTTGTTTTTTAAAAAACTATGCCACAAACAAACAAACAAACAAACAAATAATAGAGAATGGAGGATGGAGCCAAAATTGCAGGGAGGAGGCAAGAAGCGAATTTTGGGATGAGGGGTGTGTGTGTTCGTGCCACAACACCCCTGACCTAGCAGGAGACTTCCATAGTAGGGTGGATGTTATCCTTTTCACTTGCTGTCTTGGAGTTACTAAAAGCAAATTGATTGTAAATGGAATAAACTATAGATGAAACTCATCTGTCAAAGAAACAAGAGGAATATTTTCTGCTGTCATCAGAATTTCTTAGTAATCTGTAATACATTGGGTTGTATCCAGAGCAATCATCCTGTTAGCACAAAGACTTCCGCTCCTTCTGCCCCCCACCCTGCATGGGCCCAAATCTGTTTTTGTTTCCCACAACCCTCTGGAGCAGATTGTAGGAGAACACTAGGAAAGGGAGACGAAGTCCCGTTGCATAGGCAGAAGTCCTTGCACCTACAAGACAACTTAGCTGGTTAAGGCCTAAAGTGTGTGTGTGTGTGTGTGTGTGTGTGTGTGTGTGTGCGTGTGTGTGTGTGCTTGTCAAAGATTTTTGAAAAACAAAAGCTATATTTCCTTTTTATTATTAATGCAAGCCAGCCAGAAGAGCACCTTTTTATTTCCACACCGAAAATTAATGTTACGTTGCCACCTCTTTATCTATTTATACTCTACCTTTCTGCTTATCAGCTCTCAATGTCATCTGCATAATAAGGACAAAGTACAATGAGCAACAAACCCCAGCAAAAACAATAAGCAAAACTCTACAATTGTAAAAACAACAAAAACATAAACCTAAAGGTTTAAAAATGGCAGTAAAGAATTAAAACAAAAACCAACACCCATTACAATGAAGGTCTTTAAGGAAGTTGTTAAAGTTAACAGGAATTGGACCAAGTAGGCTTCCATAGAAAAGGAGTTCCACTGGTGCTGTGTCACTACAGAGAAGGCCTTGTTGTGTGTGTGTGTGTGTGTGTGTGTGTGTGTGTGCGCGCGCACACACACACACACACACACACACACAGAGTACACAGTGCTATTTTTCTAGAAGAAGAGATGCCAGAACTCACCATGAATGCATGAATCCCGTGTTCTCATATAATGGCAATGGTGCCCACCTGACAGGTGCTGGAAATGAGTTTCAGTGAGTTCTGGCTGAAAAAAAAAAGTCCTGCTTTTCACCAAAGCCTTGAATCTGAGACACAGATTTAGATTTGATTCAGTAGGCCTGAGGGTGAAATTTGACAAGGCAAGGCACATGAATATCCTCCCAGTTTTGTTGTTTTGTTAAACTGAAATGCAGCTGCAATTTTTGTATGTTTGTGTCTGTGCAAATCCGATCAGAGATGCATTGGGGTGGTGGTGGTGTGGAAACCCTTCCCTGTGGCCCATCTTTCTGAATAAAATTGCCTTGTTGCTTTTCTCAGGAGAAATACAAGGAAGTATATTTTCTTCTATGGATTTTTTTAAGGGAAGGCGTGAGGATAGTGATGGCAGCCCACAGGAAACAGCAAATCACTGCCTACTCCTGCATACTGCTACTCCAGCCACATCTCAGCCCTTTCCAGCTGTACTTCAGCTTTTTAAAAAATCAGGAGGCTCCTCACACATTTCCTGTGTCTTGTCTGGTTTGGCTCTGACAATGAAGTTTGGTTTGGGATGTGATCAGAATGCATTATGTATTTGAAAAGCTGCTCACAGCATCTCACCCCAGTACCAATCTCTCCATGCTCACACAGCATTGTTTAAATATCTTATCAATGTGTTGAACCAGCATGATCTTGCTTGCTTTTAAGATTTAGTGTGAACAGGGATATGCATTCTGGACCACGACCTGGGTTGCCAAGTGCTGGGGACAATAGGCAATACTTTGCGGTGGCTCACCTCCTTCTAAGAGGGCATGGTACAGAAAGTTCTGTTGGGGGACTGTTTTCCCTCCCTATCCTTGTGTGAATTATCCTGTGCCTCTGAATACCAGTTGCCATAAACTACTGGAGGGGAGAGTGCTCTTGTGCTTGTGTCCTGTTTGCAGGTTTCCCACAGGCATTTGGTTGGCTACTGTGAGAATAGGATGGTGGACTAGATGGGCCATTGGCTTAATTCAGCAGGCTCTGTATGTGTTTTGTATTACCATAGGGTTCCTAGCTATTTGAATTTATCTCCCTTACTCTTAAGCCTTTACTTTGAAGCCTTTGGAAACTGTAATCTGTGAATGTGGAGTGAGTTGTCTGCTGATTAGGTGAAGCAGTTAGTTGCTTCCATTAATTTATTGATGCATTGTCAAACATTCCTAAAGAGCCATGGAATCCAGGGCAGTGTAGAATAGAGATAAATTAAAATTATCCATACCAAAATACAAAAAACCCACCAAAAATAATATATGAAGAAAATAAAAGACAGCGTTATACTGTTTTGGTTACCTTCACCTTAAAATGATATTATAGATTTGGAGGGATGCGGGTGGCGCTGTGGGTAAAAGCCTCAGCGCCTAGGGCTTGCCGATCGAAAGGTCGGTGGTTCGAATCGCCGCGGCGGGGTGCGCTCCCGTCGTTCGGTCCCAGCGCCTGCCAACCTAGCAGTTCGAAAGCACCCCCGGGTGCAAGTAGATAAATAGGGACCGCTTACTAGTGGGAAGGTAAACAGCGTTCCGTGTGCTGCGCTGGCTCGCCAGATGCGGCTTTGTCACGCTGGCCATGTGACCCAGAAGTGTCTGCGGGCAGCGCTGGATCCCGGCCTCTAGAGTGAGATGAGCGCACAACCCTAGAGTCTGTCAAGACTGCCCGTACGGGCAGGGGTACCTTTACCTTTTACCTATAGATTTGGAAAAGGTTCAGAAAAAGGCAAATAAAAGGATCAAAAGACAGGAGCATCTCCTCTATGAAAAGAAGTTATAACATTTGGGCTTTTTAGTTTAGAAAAAGAGTATGGTGGGGGGCATTATAGAGGTGTATAATATGTATGTTTTGGAAAAAGTGGGTAGGGTAGAAACCTCTGGGTGGTTGTTCTTTTAAACATGTTGTAACAGTAGAACCCAGAGCCATTCAATTTGCTGATCGTTGGAAGATTCAGGACAGACAAAAAAAAAAAAAAATTCTTACAGCGCATAGTTCAACTATGGAATTCACTTCTTCAGGAGGCAGTGATGGTCACAAACTTGAATAGTTTTAAAAGAGGACTGGACAAGTTCATGGAGGATAAGCCTATCAGTGACTACTAACCACGATGGCTCTGCTCTACCTCCACTGTCAGAGGCAACATGCCTCTGAATACCAGTTGCTAGGAATCAGGGGCGCCATCTCCTAGGGGCTGAGCCCTTTTGCTCCCCCCCCCAATATTTTTGGGAGGGACCCAGGCCCTCGCCATGTTCAAATAGCCAAGCATAGAGCTGAGGGTGGCACAGCTTCAGTGGCCAGCTCCTTCTTTTCTTCCTCCTGCAGTGGCGGGGAAGGAGCAGGAGCTGTGGTCATTGGAGCTGCTGTGCTGCCGCCGCTTTTGGCTCCTCCTAGTGCCGTCTTGACGTCATGCGGAGCACGTTCATTGGTCATTGTGACAATAGGCTGCTTTTCTGGATAGGCCTTTGACCTGATCCAGCAAGGCAATTTTCATGTTTTTGTTGTTGTTGTTGCTTAATTATTCTGAAGTATATTTTAGGCGTTCTTCTGCTGAAATGGGGTTTATAATACATATCGTTAATAAATAAATTCAGGCCAGCAGTTATTGCTAACCAGGAAAGGTTTGACTTGGGAAATGGATCAGAGCGGTATGAAGCTCAGTCCTGTGAATTAGTACAGTCATAACCAACCATTGCTGCTATTTACACAAACCTTTGCTGCCTAGATTTACATAAGTCTGGCTAGTCTCCGTAGCCAATCAATATGGTATGGAGCCTAGCAAGTCAGTAAAGCTAACTAGAGTGAAGAGGCAAACTTCCGCTAAGGAAACTGTATCTAATGCAATGTAGGAGGAAGGAAATGGAGCAAAATTCTCAATGAGGATGAAAGGAATTTCTACAACTTGCAGCATATCTTCCCCCCTCTTGAGCAATCTTGAGAAAAAGAAAAAGTGAAGAAATGCAGGTAGGGGCAGCCAAATCCACCATCATTCTGTGGCAGGCTTCCTCAACATTGATCCTCCAGATGCTTTGAGACTACAGTTCCCATCATCCCAGACCACTGGTCATTTCAACTGAAGGGTTATATATCCCGGCCCCCGGCATCCTGCCCCAAACCAGCTGCAGATGCTTAAAACTGCTTGCTGGGATCTCTTTACTGTTGAGTGCAATTATTCCTAAGGTGCCCTTTACTCTTGAGGAGAGTGGTGATACTGAGCTCTCAGGAACCAGCCTGCTGCTTGAGCCTAAACCTTCCAGTACTCATACATATGGGGGTTGTGTGGTGTGTTGCTCCTGTGAATAAGGGTTCTTTACTCATAGGATCTGGGCGCTGGGAATAGTTCCTTCAGTAGAATAAAAGCCAATAAACATCTTGATAGCATCCCACTTTTAGACGTGGATAGGGGAATCTCTAACAGAGCATCCACATGTAATTTGAAAATAATAATTTGTAGCTTTGGAAGATTCCCCAAAGCTGAGCAGTGTAAAGCCATGTGGTGGAGTGGGTAGGCTGGAGAGTGGAAATTAAGCCCCTGGACACAACAATCTCTGATATAAGAGGTTTTTAAGGAATTTAGTAAGGAGATCAGAATTTAAATGATGGAAAAATGAAATATTTCAAAGAGCACACAGCAAAATTCATTCACACTAGCTTGGTGTTCTAGCCTATAGTCACTGGTTACAGACCATTTAGTAAAAATAAAATAAAATTCCAAGCTGTCTTGAAGCCATGCTGGATGGTGGCCCACTTTATTCTTTAAGAACAAAAGGGGATATTGATGAAGAAATAAGGAGGACTAAAACTTTGCTCTTCCCCTAAGCATTGCTAATATATTTGAGCTCTTGTTCCTCCAAAGAGCAGGAACTGACTAGCTGAGAAGCTTCACACTCCAGATTATAGCAAAACCAGAAAGGGGCAGAAAATTGGCTTATTTTGCCGTGAAGCACTGAACCATCACATCTCCAGTTACAGAATGTCAGGCTTGATGGCGCTGAACCTTCACAAGGAAATCAGCAATGTTTCTCAGCCATGATGGAAATACTTTACTCAGTTGAGAACAAAGCTACAGGTGTTTGAAAGGTGTGAAGCTCAACACCATGCCAGAAAAAGAGACCTGTATTTGCATGCTAATATTCAGGCAAGGGCTGCTAGAAAGAAGGCTAGAAAAAGGTTCTCTTGATCTGTTTTTGTATAGAATGGGTGGTGTAGATGGCGGTAGCAGTAGCAGCAGGTATGGTAGTGGTGGGAGTGGCGGCAGGGCAAGGCGGCACTTCCTGTTTTACCTCTAGCAGCAAAACAGGACACGGCACCCCTGCTACAGAGCAACATGTGGACTCTAGTCTTTATTGACTCTTTGGCTGAGGGAGAAGGGGAAGGAGGACTGAGCTCCTTTGGAAGATTGCAAATTCCATAACTTTCTTTTGGCTGTGTGGTTAGAAAGATGCTCAGTTGAATGGAAAGCCTGCCTTTTATTCTGTTGAAAAGTACTGTTGTTCTCAAGTAAGGATAGGTGAATTGGTCTATTCCAGTCTTTAGGCCAGTTCTCCACATTTCCACATCATTTTGCTTTTTGGTTTTTAAGGCTTCATGAAAATTCACCAGCATTTTAGTGCAAAATTATCCCAAAATGGGCATGTTTGTATGCCTAGATTTTGCCTAATATACACATTTTTACAAAACATAAGCTTAATAACATAATGCATTTGTGTTACCATTTTCATTCCTTATGCACGTTTTACCTTTATATGTGGGTTTTTGTACACATTGCTTGGCTGGAGAACGGCACTGCAAAACTGAGAGAAGTGTGAATTTTGGAGGATGGTTGTGATTCAGTCCACATATCGTTTCACCTTTAAATGTGTGCTGAGCCAAATGTCTCCCCCACCCTCCTCTTCTTGTGTCCAGACTCCCATTTGTCAGAGGTGGAAATGAACCTTCCACCTTTTGCCTGTGGCATCACTGTTTCCCACTAAGCTGCTGCTGGCTACCTCACAGTGCTGCTTCCTCTGAGCTTTTCGATGGAGTCTACACACTCACATGACTCTGCCCCTGCCTATCCCTTGCAGTAGGCTCCCATGGACACCCCCAACCTAAACATGTGTATGCAACAGTTTTCTTTCTTTCTTGTTGATGTGGTTTTTCAGATACAAGCAATCTCTCAAAGTCGCTTACAGCTTAAAACAAAACATCGATAAAAAATTACAGCTAGGGCAGAGGTGAAACCAGGGTTGAGGAATCTGTGCTCCTCCAGATGTTGCTGGACTACAGCTCTCAGCAGCCCTGACCACTGGCTACACTGGCTGAGGCTGATTAATTTGGAATCTAACAACATTTGGAGCACCAGAGCATCTTGACGCCCTTTCAGTATTCCCACATGGTAAGAAAAGGCAATTGCTCTTCCATGTTATCTCATGTCAATGTTTTGAATTTTTTTAATTTGCTCTTAGCTGTTACTAAGGTGGGGAGGAAAACAAACAAACAAATTAATTCACTGATATACGGTCACACACACACACACACACACACACACACACACACACACACACTGCTTCCCCAGTGACGCCTGTTTTGAACCAGCCAGGAGATAACCTGCTAGGATCACATAAGTGGAGACCTTGAATATGTCTCAAGAATTGTACTGGGGCAGGAGCTTAAATTTATCCCTCAGAACTACTCGCTAGCATGGAAAGTTCCTGAAGTCTATAATTTAGAGAGGAAATAGGCGAGGCACAAAGTATATGGGGACACTTTAAAAAATGTGTTGCAGAGAAGAGTTTACGTGGCAAGTGCAACATTGGGCAAAAGGCCAGAGAATCACAGTCCTGTTAAGGTCTTAGTTATTGGATGAATTTTTGCATTCATTTTATAAGTGATGCTTGAAAACAATTAATTTCAGACACTTGACACAGATATTTGCTTTAAATTTCACAAACACATACTTCAAATTTTGTAAATGCATGCAAGTACTGGTGCGCTTCCAAACTGTTTTTTAAAAGCACTTTAACAACCACGTCTCTCCTTCCTCTGCAAATTTATAGGCTTTCTCTGGATAACGCTTTCATCTGCTCTTCAAGCCAGATGTTAGAAACAAAATGTACCAGATAGTTGATCTTTATTCCCCTCCTTACTTCACCCATTTAAATAAATATTTTGAGAGAAGGGGGGGGGGTTATAAGCCAGAGTAATCAGAGGACCAAAAAATACCATAAAGAGTGTTTATGGCCCTAAGATTATACATTTACTACTTCAGAATTTAAAAAGTGCTTCTCAAATTGTAGTTTTATCTTTGGTTGTAGTAAATTACCGTTCAGGCATTGGAAAGGCATATCTGCATATTTCACAGTCAATAAAAAGCCAATAGCTGAGGATTAAGTACAGAGGGTGCAATCTAGAGTCCCATATGCTGTAGATTGTAGACTGTCCACGTACACAGTCATGCACTCATGAAAGACTGCAGAAAGAGAGAAACAGTTAGTATATTTCTCCAGCAGGAGGCTCATGGCATAAGCCAAAAGACTAACACCAGTACCCCTCCACTCCACTCAAAGCACTCTTGGGTGGGAAACGTGGGCCTATTCCTGTCCCAACAGGTGACTCTCAGTAGCTACTTAACATGGGGTCTAAACTGCATCAAGTAACTTCATTAATGTAAAACCCTGGGATAGTGATAAGGCTTTGTAGACGTCTGTAATAACCACAAAAGAAATCCAGCCTTAGGTATCTTAGTGTTTGTGTGTGTAGCAGTTCATCTCACACTTATTTATTTACTTATTTATTTATCTGAGAACATGGTAAGGTAAGGTAAAGGACCCCTGGACAGTTAAGTCCAGTTGAATTCAACTATAGGCTGTGGTGCTCATCTCCACTTTCAGGCCAAGAGAGCCAGGGTTTGTCCGCAGACAGCTTTCCGGGTCATGTGGCCTGCATGATTATACCACTTCTGGAAGCCAGAGCACACGGAAACGCGGTTTACCTTCCCACTGCAGTGGTACCTATTTATCTACTTGCACTGGTATGCTTTTGAACTGCTAGGTTGGCAGAAGCTGGGACAGAGCAATGGGAACTCACTCCGCCACGCAGATTTGAACCTTCGACCTTTTACCTTTACCTGAGAACATGAATCAGTTCAAAAACCTACAATATGCAAACCTTTATATTCTCAACAGGAGGGGAAGGAGAGAGAAAGGGAGAGAGAAAGAAAACAATTAGCAAACCCAGCCAATTTCAGCATTAGAATAACAGAAAAAGTGTCACTGAAATAAGATGTAAAAATAAGCCGTTTGCTTGCACAGACAAGCACAAACCCCTCTTTTTCCTCTCTACCTGAAGTCAAACACAGTTGACAAGACACAAACAAAACATCACCAAAAAAAGAGACACACCCTTTATATGACTGAGGCCGAACCACATCTTTATTAGTATTCCAATACAAATATAGAATCTCTGCTTTTCAGTGATCTCTGATATTTCTACTGGTTTTCATCTGTTTCTGCAGATAAAAAACAACTAGCATATATGCAGATATATTTAAAGATGCAGTCATGACCCTGCAAAGTCAGTTGAACTCCCCTCCACCAGCTAATGTCACTGGAGATTAGGGTGGTCAGGCGAAATACTTTACAGAGGGCAGCCCTCCATCTGGAGTGCTCTCTGAGCCAAGTCCAGTTCATAGGCACTAGTATACAAAGCTCTATGCAGATTGGGACCAGGATACCTAAAAGAAGATTTTATCCATTAAATATGCAAGTGATCGCTGCCTTCTGCAACAGAGGGACTCTGGAAGATACCATGTCGTGAAGAGGTTAGTTCCATAGGATATTGGAATTGGACCTTCAGTGTTGCAACCCCTGCATTGAGAACTCCCTCCCATCATGTCTGCTGTCTTTTCAGCACTTGTTGAAGATGCCTGTTAAATGGAATGGAAGCAGAAGCTCATGATGACAAGCAGGAATGAAGAAAGAAGCCCTTGAATTTTGAGGATGACCATGCTGCTTATAAACATTTAGCTCCTCTGAATAATTTTTGCTGGTTCTGAACTTCAATTTCATTTGATACTGTTATAGTAAAGTGGCAATTAAATAAGAAGGTTTAGGCCACTACCCGAATCTCCTTTATGCTGGGTTGTGGGTTGAGCAGCAGTATCCCTCTGCTCACTTCTGCCATTTCAGCTGGGCTCCTTCTGGCCACCAGAATGAGCATGCAGCTGGCCACTGGTTATATCCCCACCAGCTGAGCACCAAAATAGAGCACTCTGAGGGTGGCAAGGAGACAGAGCTGAGCCGAGATCCATTGGATCCAGAGTTGTTCTTATAGCTGCTGCCAATTAGCAATGGAATTGTTTTGACCGCTTCCCATCTTCTGCTGCTTGTAAGCAGCCAGGCTGCAGAGGTTGCAGTGGCCCTGCCACTCTGCAGTGCCCCAGCGATGGCAGCAGGGAGTTAGAATTGTTCTGTTAATTGTTCTGATGGTTGAGGCCATCCAAAATGTTGAGGTCCTCCCTTGATTTTCTGCCTACCCTTCTTCAGATGACCAGCTACAGAAATATTTCACACATCTGGATGGGAAAATATTTCCATGAAATGCTATTGAACGACACCCACCAACACTGGAGTGCCCGCTCAAGGCCCACACTCATTTAATTAAGCAAATGGAGTAAACAATCTGTTCTCAAAATGTCTAGAGTCAATGGTGCTTCATTGTTGGCAAAGCAGAGAACAAATTGTTCTGCCTTCAGGGTTTTGGCTTTGAGGTTGTTGTTTTTGGCAAGCTTATTCTAACATGTGGAGTTTTTTCTTTTTTTAAAATTACCCTTCCCTGATCATGTCTCAAGTGTATTTGATTTTAATTCTCTTGGTTATTTTTAAAACAGCTTTAGAATAAGATGACAAAAACTGTGAAAATTAATGGGAGAAAAGAAAGAACTTCATTACACAGCACATGGAATTCACTCCCACAAGATGCAGTGATGATCACCTACTTTAAAAGGCGCTAAGACCAGAACATGGAGGTTTAGGCAATTGATGCCTACTAGTCATACTCGCTATATATTAGCCAGTAGTGGTTGGCAGGACAGCATGGGTAAAGCTACATTGCTATTCTCTAAGTGGGGCTGCATTTCTGATCTGGCTTCCCAATACCGCCTATTGCTGCCAGTTACTGAGGGTGTCAGAAGAGGGGATTACCGTGCAGGAGGCTTCATTTGGAGCGGCAGGTTGGCTCTGCTGCTGCTCCCGCTCCAGCAGGGAAAGTGGAAATGCATGTGATCGCCCCGATATCATCACTAGCACAAATCATCATAAATGTGCAATACTGTAGGGGCCCAGTGTTGCCTAATATTTAGAGCACTTTGCTCTCTTTTGATTACTCTAATGATGGTGACTGACGTGCATCCTTACTCTCCAAGGTTTTGGACAGGGTTCTTTTTGGACTACCTTTTGTAGTCTCAAAGCATATGGTCTGTCACTGTAATATGTTCCCTTCCCAATTTACTTGGGAGGGACAGGCATTCAGCATGTGCTCTGTAGCAGTTTCTAAACCTATTGTCAGTGCCAGAGGCTGAGATCTGGTGAGACCTGGCTAAAATTTAATTCTGTAGATTCAGATCTCTGCCAACAGGTGAGTTATTTAATTGCTGAATGGAGCCAACAGGCCAAACTAGAATGTTAAATACATCTCTGTATGTAACATGCATGATTTTATAATGCAAATAGCTTTTGGAGACGACACTTATCATGATCAGGATCTCAGCAGATTTTGGGAGATGTGCACACATCCTCTAAATGTTCATGCACACATGCACAAAAAGCCATATGGTGTTCATTAGACCTTTTCCTTCTTGAGGTCAAGGATTCAAAGGACCCAATAATGAGAAAAAGAGAAGCCAATCAATATATTGCTAAAAGCCTGATGGAGACTTGAATGGTTTCTTGTGTGCCATTATATTTCTAGGTAACATTTGCTGAGTAAAAGTCATTGCCCAAGAGGCACCAAATTTATTGACACACACTAAGATGAAAATTAGCTGAAAAGAATCTGGCATAAAGAGAATAAAGTCACTTTGGAACAGACTGTGTTGAAGGGGGCTGAACCTTTTCAAAGGAATTAATACTCTTCAAAGATATTGCATCCAAGAGCTGAGCCAGGCAGGGATCATATCAAAGCATTATCCACTAAATCCTCAGTCAGAACCTCAAATTTCCCCCTGTATGAGATATTGTGGGAAACATACTGGGAATTAGTTGAGGTCCTCCTGGGGAAATGTGTAGGACTTCTGAAACAACCCCTTAAGACAGGGATGGGGAACCTGTGCGCCCCCCCCCCAGTTGTTGCTGGACCACATCTCCCATCATCCCTGACCATTGACCATTGACTGGCTGATGGGAATTGGCATCCAACATCTTGAAGGCCATAGGGTTATCCACTGCTGCATGTCTTCTCAGAACTAAGTCTCACTGAGTGTATAGGACTGCAGTATTAGCAAGCTCTATGGCTGAGCAGGGATTTGAATTGTGTCTGGTCCTAGCCTCACAATTACACCACACCAGAGATGGCTGAATGTGTCAGTTTCAGTTAACTCATTTTCTATTTTTTTCCAGTCTTAAATTTGGTTCTCCACATTTCTGCAGCAATTTCATTTTTAAAAAAAAATCGTTATGAACATTAGCATTTTAGTGCTTATTTCTCTGAATAAGCACATTGTTTGTATTGAGTTTTGACTAACAGACACATTTTTAAAAGCAATTTCTCCTAATGCAATGCATTTTGATTTCAGGGATACGTTCATTTTTATGTACAATTTCCCCCTAATACCTGCATTTTTATAAACATTATTTGGTTCGAAAACTGCATCACCAGGTTTGGCTAAGTGTGAATTTTGAAGGATAGCTGTATTATGATTTGTGTATTATTTTGGAAAGTTTGAAGTTTAAAGGCAAAGGTAGATTTGCCTTTAAACACACATGGAGTCAAATTTCTCCTCCATCCCTCCTCCACAGTTGCTCTCACCTTCTTGTATGGGATCTTTCTGGAATTATTACATTTTGCCTGTTAAGTGATAGGATCAACCTGACAACTGTGCTTGTCAAAACTAATTTTGCCTTTTAAGTGATATGATCAACCTTACCACTGTGCTTGTTAGAACTAATTCCACTATCCCTTCTCATATCTAGTTGTGTTTACAAATGAAATGAGTTTTGCTGTTTGCACATGGAGGCTTTGTTTCTTTTGTTTTTTGTTTTTGCCTTTGATATTCTGGGTTGCTCTTGCATTGCTGTCTCACATGGGTACTGTATTAAAAGTCTGACTGGTGGCACACAAATGCCCATATAATACGTTTACCTGTAGGGATGGAATACTAACTTTGCAATATGTTGCACCACAGGCACCATCTAACCTCTGCCCCCAGACCAGTAACCTTGTAGTGTAGTGGTTAGAGTGTCGGACTAGGACTATGGGAGACCAGGGTTCAAATCCTCACTCGGCCATGAAGCAAATTGGGTAAACTTGGGCCTGTCACTGCCTCTTACCGTAATCTACCTTACAGAGTTGCTGTGAGGATTCAATGAGGAGGGGAGAACCATGTACCCCATCTTGAGCTGCACGGGAGAAAAAGGTGGGATATAAATAAACACAATAACTACGGTAAATAAATGTAAATTGTCCCTTAAAGGAAGCATGAACCACAAAAAGCAAAAGCCAATCATATTCTACGTAAAAAACAAGGGGAGGGATTTCACATATTGCACCAAAGAAATCCAAATTCTGTACTCACAAACTTCCTCGTTACCTCTCCATTCCTATTCTTGTAATCTTTGTTCTATAGAAGAGCTTATTATTTGCATTATCACTCTTTCCCCTGCCTTGTTGTTCTGCTTACTTCCTTTGAATCACTGATGAGGTTTTGTTGGCTTTTTCCTTCTTTTTGTTTGTTATCTCCTGTTTAGGAATAAACTGCTACAAGCCTATTGAAGAACACCCTACATGGGAAACGCTCATAGCTCAAGAAAAGCATATGTGCCCACTATCTGTACTTTCCAGAAACAACTGAAGACAAGCTTCAGTTAAGTGAAGCTGGGTGAAAACGTCCCTGCCTTAGCTGTTCATTTCGTATCATTTTAAAACCTATTTTCAGTTTGGCTTTTGTACTGTATAAACAGCTCTCTTAGCTGTTTTGATTACACTGCTGTAAATCACCTTGAGACATACAGTATATGTAAAAGGCAGTTTTCAGTTTCTTCATCATCATCTACTGATGAGAGGGAAGAAAACTTATGAAAGACAATCATCACCACTATGGCATCCAGGCTAGGGAAGGGTCTGTAGCTCTGTGTCAATATAGAAAGTACCATGTTCAGTCCCGGGAAATACCCCTGGGCCCTCTCTGAAACGCTGGAGAGATACTGCCCATATCAATATTGAGCTAAAGCCTTTGCATGTCATTTACACATAATCAAAGTGATGTGCAAGACCCACAGCAGCAAAGCTTGCACAGTTGCCTTGTATAGCAATGGAAGGGAGGAAAACAACATATAGTTTTTACCTTTCCCTGTCCTAAATCTAAACAGCGCTGTCAGTGAGCAAGAACCAACTAATTGCTTCCATAACAAGTTATTGATCAAACTGTTTACTTGCTGAGAGTGATGCACTAACACGTAGACAAAACAGGGAGGGGAAAGATGACCCCAAAGCCTGTGTACAGCAAAGGATTCCTTCCTTTTCACACTCCACACAGCTAGTGATTCTGTCTCATTGTTCTAAAACTGCATGGTTATTTTTTAACTGCGTATGCAAGTTGCCTAGAGATGTAACAAATGATTGATAATAAAATTATTACTACTGATAACAATGATAAATGGCAAAGGCTGCTCTTTTCTGAAAGACTTCATATATTTTGCGTAATGGAGATGAAAGTGCACATAGTTTTTAAAAAGTGATTCCTTAATTATTTCATTATTTCTAAAAGTAGCGGGAAGTGAGACTCCTAATCTGCAATAATAGGGTTTCCCACAAGGGGGTGTTATAAGAACTTGAACATACTGTACTGATTGCTGCAGTTAATACATAATGTGTGAATGGGCACCGTAATGCAGGTAGACATCCACGTGTCATAAGAATTATGTGAAATGTCATTCACCTTTTTCAGTCTAGCTGCTTTGCACTGTTCTGTGGGCACCATTTGAAGCTGCGTGGAAGCTTATGTATGCTTCCTTCTACAGAGGGGTAACTAAAGTCTTTTGCAGCAAAAACAACAAAGCACGATGTGGCATCTTAAAGACTCACAAATGCATTGTGGCATAAGGTTTTGTGAATTGCAATCTACTTCATCGGATGTATGAAGTGTTATCCTGGGTTGCAGATACATTTATACATTGGGGGCAGATTACAAATACAGTACAGTGGTACCTCGGGTTACAAACGCTTTGGATTACAAACTCCGCTAACTGGAAAGTAGTACCTTGGGTTACAAACTTTGCCCCAGGATGAGAATGGAAATTGTGTAGCGGTAGCATGGCGGCAGCAGGGCGGCAGCAGGAGGCCCCATTAGCGAAAGTGTGCCTCAGGTTAAGAACGGTTTTGGGTTAAGAACGGACCTCCGGAACGAATTAAGTTTGTAACCCGAGGTTACAACTGTAGTGAGGTCAGAAGGAAATGAGATGCAGAAAAGTATGGACAGTGATACATAAATTAAATACATAAAGAGTGGCCATTGCAAAAACCCTGCTGTCCTGTGAGTGCTACATATGTTAGGGTTACTAGACGTCCTTGGGAGACATTCTTGGGAGAAAAGCAATGACAAACCTAGACAGCATCTTAAAAAGCAGAGACATCACCTTGCCAACAAAGGTCCATATAGTTAAAGCTATGGTTTACCCAGTGATGTATGGAAGTGAAAGCTGGACCATAAAGAAGGCTGATCGCCGAAGAATTGATGCTTTTAAATTATGGTGCTGGAGGAGACTCTTGAGAGTCCCATGGACTGCAAGAAGATCAAACCTATCCATTCTGAAGGAAATCAGCCCTGAGTGCTCACTGGAAGGACAGATCGTGAAGCTGAGGCGCCAATACTTTGGCCACCTCATGAGAAGAGAAGACTCCCTGGAAAAGACCCTGATGTTGGGAAAGATGGAGGGCACAAGGAGAAGGGGACGACAGAGGACGAGATGGTTGGATAGTGTTCTCGAAGCTACCAGCATGAGTTTGACTAAACTTTGGGAGGCAGTGGAAGACAGAAGTGCCTGGCGTGCTTTGGTCCATGGGGTCACAAAGAGTCAGACACGACTAAACGACTAAACAACAACAACAACAGTCGTCCCCATTTCCCAGGGACAGTCCTCGGATTTGCAAATAAGTCCCCAGACAAATTCCATCCCTGGAATGTCCCCAGATTTTATCTAATGTCCCCGGGAAATGCAGCAACCGCAGTTTCAGCAGCCCAGAGCAGTTGGCTCTGGCTGGCTTCAGGATCTGCTCAGAGGTCCCCATATGATGGTGGTGCTGGGGCTCTAAGATGCAGCTTCCGGGCTGCCTCCGCCTTCCCTGACCCCAGCAACTAAGCTGTGAAGGGAGGCTTCATGCTGCCTATCGGAGCAGCCTCCCAACTTGTGTGCAAACAGGAGCAGGACGGGGATCTCTCAGCTGTGAAGGGAGGCTTCACACTGCCTATCAGAGCTTGCGTGCAAGCAGGAGGGGGCAGGGATCTCTCAGTTAGGCAATGGGAAGCCTCACTTCCCAACTGAGGGATCCCTTCTGCCTCCTGCTTGCACACAAGTAGGAATGGGACTGGAGCTGCTTCGATGGGTAGGGAGGCATTGCACTGCCTGAGAGATTCCTGCACCCTCCTGCTTGCAGGCAAGTAGGAGTTGGGATGGAACTGCTCCGAAAGGCAGTGTGAAGCCTCCCTTCCCAGCTGAGGGATCCCCGACCCCTCCCGCTTGCATGCAAGTAGGAATGGGATTGGGGCTGCTCCGATGGGAAGGGAGGCCACCACCACTCTCGGCCCTCCTTCTCCATCTTCCATGCCTGACCCACCGCACACTGCTTCCCCACCACTACCACCACCGAAGAACCAACAACTCAGGGGCTGCCCAGGCTCATGGAGAAAGGAGATAGAAGTCTCGGAGGAAGGGGAAACGTGGCAGTTGAGGTCAAGGCGGCGGACACCCCTCTGCCACCGCCACCACTGAAGCATCAACATCCCAAATGTGTAGTATGTATGTATTTATAGTGTCCCTGGATTCATTGAAAAAAATCTGGTAACCTTAGCATATGTAGCCATAACCTGCACTTTTATAAAATCCATAGCTAGAGTATTGTACCTGTGCCATGCAGAAGTGGTCTGGAATGTACTGGTGGCTGTTGTGCCATCATAGGTGCAAATGGATGTGTTCAGTTGTGTTGGTGCTGAGATGTACCAAGGGTCTGATTCAGTATAAGGCAGTTCTTATGTTCTTTCCCATACCAACCTGCCTGCACCTTAAGAGCTGTAGGGGAAGCTCTATGGTGGTTCACACATGCAGTTGGACTGTGGTTTGGGGATCCAGTGCAGGGCTTTCCCTGTAGTGGCCCCATGCCTATGGAATGGCCTCCCCTCACAGGTGTATCACACCTCAACTTGGCTCTCCTTCCACACGAAACTCTTTCTAGGTCTTTTTGAATAGGTGATGTGTATGGGGGCCTGAGGGACGCGGGTGGCACTGTGGGTTAAACCACAGTGCCTAGGGCTTGCCAATCAGAAGGTCAGCGGTTCAAATCCCCGCGAGGGGGTGAGCTCCCGTTGCTCGGTCCCAGCTCCTGCCCACCTAGCAGTTTGAAAGCACGTCAAAGTCAAGTAGATAAATAGGTACCGCTCCGGCGGGAAGGTAAATGGCATTTCCGTGCGCTGCTCTGGTTCACCAGAAGCGGCTTAGTCATGTTGGCCACATGACCTGGAAGCTCCTTCGGCCAATAAAGTGAGATGAGCGCCGCAACCCCAGAGTCAGCCATGACTGGACCCAGTGGTCAGGGGTCCCTTTACCTTTACGGGGGCCTGAGACTGTTCTGTTTCACTCCTACCTTGTGGTTTTTGATATTTATTGTAATTTTAATGAGACATTGCTCTATTTTCTTTTGATTTTCAAATATTGCTGATGCTTATTTTTCAATATTCATGGACCTTCCAGCCTGGGATCTTCAGCTGAAGGGCAGATCATAAATGCTTTTAATAAATAAATCAGCATATAAATAAAATGTTTGAAAAATACACAGAACTGAAGAGATCAAATGCAATCAAAATTCTGGGGTGTGAAAGAGAAAGCAGAACCAAATTCCAGAAAAAGTTGGAAAGATTGAGAGTATTTACGTGCATTGTTATAAGAAACACATGAAATTTAATTATTTGGTTTCAAGCAAGTTTTGAAGTACTGATTGGGTCTTATTTTCAAATGGAAATGATTAAATACATTTTTTCCCAGGACTTTTACATGATTAATGTAATGGGCTGATCTTTTCCGCGAATGCATAATAAATACCAACCACGGTTGCTGCACAGTATATGGAGAGCCTTATTGCTGCAGTGCTTTATGAAATTATTCTTTGGGAAATTATAGCAGCTCGATGAATAATTCAGAGGCAAGAATAAAACAAAATCTAATAAACTCTGTTTATGATTGAACTTTGACATTAATTCAGTAACGTGTATATATAACTTCCATGTTATTTTAAAATATGGTTTTTCTAATCTAAATATAATTGTTGTAAAGTCACTTGTTTATGGTGAATGGCAATGCTGATAAGAATATGTACCAAACAAAATGGAATAAAGTATTATTAGGAAAGAAATGCATGGCAGCCACACAAAAGATTCCCATAGGTGTGGGCATGTCTCACAAGAGTCTGATTCCCCTTCTCTTGAACAGCGTTCCTCACGAATGACTGGTGGTCAGACTCTATGTTGAAATGGCCCTTGTGTGCCTTGGTTGGTGTCACAGATATTGTTTTGGGCAACCACAGTGGGGTTGGCAGCATCTGAAACACAGAAGCCCTTCACAGACAGGTAGAGGGCTTCTTTTACATGTAGGCAGAGTAAATGGTTCCCACCCTAGTTAGAGCCTTCCATTAACCAGAGCTGTGTTAGAAATCGAGATATGAAAGCTAGGAGCTAAATGGCACCTTAAACCTAGGTTATGGGCGAAACAACAACATCTCAAAAAGGCAAGCTTTATTTTATAACCAGAATAAAAAAAGTAAAGGTAAAGGACCCCTGACAGTTAAGTCCAGTGACAGATGACTCTGAGGTTGCGGTGCTCATCTTGCAGACGTTTGTCCGCAGACAGTTTTTCTGGGTCATGCGGCCAGCATGACTAAGCCACTTCTGGCGAACGAGAGTCTGCTGGTCCCGGGGGGGTTACCGTGAGGCGTGGTCAGAGTCCGGTCCTGGGCTGTGGGTCTGGAGACTGTCCACCAAGGGCGAAGCGGGGTCCAAAGCAAGAAGCCGGGTGTGGTCGGGAACTCCGGAAAAAGAGGTCTGGGTGCTGGCAGAAACAGGTTTCCAACGTCGTTGCTCCCACAACCTGGGACTGGGCTGACTGACCTTTATCTTCTCTGAGGCCAGGGGCAGTCCCGGCCCACAGGTGAGCCACCTCTCCTGGCCTTAAGGCGAGCCCTCCTCCTGGGAGAAACCAGTTCCCTCCGCCTCTCTGCCCTGAGTCTCTGCAGCTCAGGAGAGGCTGGAGGGTTACTGGACCCAGGGGCACCTTCACCTTCCCCTGACAGGGCTGGGAGAGGCGCACCTGCAGGCAATGGGTCCTCAACCACCTCCGGAGCCAGAGTGGATACATCTTGTGTCTGCTGCTGAGGATCCGGCACAGGTGCAGGCCCTTCAGATTCAAGGCCCTGCCCCGGCTCAGCCGGCCCTGGAGGCGGGGACTCCTGTGCAGGCTGGGATTCCTCCGGTTCAGCCTCTGAATCAGATTCCCAGGCCATCACACAGAGCAGCGCACGGGAACACCATTTACCTTCCCGCCAGAGTGGTACCTATTTATCTACTTGCACTTTTTTTGGTGTGCTTTCGAACTGCTAGTGTTAGGTTTAGCGCTTCCCCCACACAAGACACAGAACGCTGGCAGTTAAATAGCTGAGGTTTACTTCTCAATAACAGGCTTAAAGCAGTCCAAGCTTCCACAACTCATCCTTCACCATCGGAGTCAGTTGACTTGAGTGGCTTCTGACCCCTCCCAAGGCCAGATAAACGCCACGTCCTCCCCTCCCCCTCCTGCTGGCCCGCCTCTGCTCTAATTGCTTGCTCCGCTTCCTACTTCTTGGTGACTCAGGTGCAGCCAATTCCTCCTCCTCTGAAGTCTGAGACTCAGGTGCAGCCAATTCCTCCTCCTCTGAAGTCTGAGACTCAGGTGCAGCCAATTCCTCTTCCTCTGGGGATTCCTCTCTGCTGGGCGTGTCCCTGACAGCTAGGTTGGCAGGAGCTGGGACCAAGAAACTGGAGCTCACCCCATTGCAGGGATTCTAACTGCCGACCTTCTGATCAGCAAGCCCAAGAGGCTCAATGGTTTAGACCACAGTGCCACCCACGCTGAAAATGAATGAACTGCAGCTAAAATATGATGTTCATTTTTCACATGGTCTAGTCCTTCCCCTGCCCACCCCTCCAATATTCTTAAGAGGGTCTCTTCTCCAGTCTTCAGAGGGTAGCTGGAAGTGGGGAGGCAAAAAAAGGTCCTCTTTTCCTTCCACTCTGCAGTTTTAATCTAAAATCTTAGGCTCAGTACTGCACCCAGAGCTCAGAAACTGCTCACGCTAATGAAATTTCCTGTCGCACAGTGTGCCTAGAACAATGGGAGTTTCAAACACTGAATCAGGCAGTACTTCTTCACACAGTGCGCAGTGGTTGCACTATGTAATTTGCCAGCATAAGATGTAGTGATGGCCATCAACTTGGATGGCTTTAAAAAAAGGATTCATGTGCTACCTCCAGCATTGGAGGCAATGTGGGGAGAATACTGTTGTGCTCATAATCTGAGCTCCCCATAGGCATCTGGTGGGTCACTATGAGAACAGGATGAAGGACTACATGGCCTTTGTTCTGATCCAGCAAGGATCTTCTTATGTTCCCAAATAACTACCAAGCTAACCTTGATGGTCCAGTGATTCCATCATTGTAGGAGATGATACTGACCTGCTCATCCTGCAATGCAAGACATTGCCTTTTTCACCAGAGCCAAAGAAAGGACAGGTCCCAAAGTCTTGGAACATTAGTAGGTCAACAGCAATTCAGTGAAAGAGATATGGAGACTCTTGTACTAATTGCAGATGGCAGCCTCCCAGGGTTTATGTACTTGGAGATGACTTCAGTGTACTGTACTGACATTTACAGATAGGTAGCCGTGTTGGTCTGCCATAGTCAAAATAAAAAAATTCCTTCCAGTAGCACCTTAAAGACCAACTAAGTTAGTTCTTGGTATGAGCTTTCGTGTGCATGCACACTTCTTCAGATACACTGAAACAGAAGTTACCAGATCCTTCTATATAGTGAGAAGGTGGGGAGGGGTATTACTCAGAAGGGTGGTGGGAATGGGTGATTGGCAGATAGCTGAATGAGCCTGTTGACGACTCTTAATGACTGCAATAGGTCTTACAGGAAAAGGCAAGGGGTGAGAAGGTGAAAAATGTCTTAGTCATGTATAATGAGATAAGAATCCAATGTCTCTGTTCAGACCAGGCTTCTCCATGGTTTTAAGTTTGGTAATGAGTTGCAATTCAGCAGCTTCTCTTTCCAGTCTATTTCTGAAATTCCTTTGTAGTAAAACAGCTACTTTGAGATCTTGTATAGAATGTCCTGGGAGATTGAAGTGTTCTCCTACTGGTTTCTCTGTTTTGTGATTCTTGATGTCTGATTTATGTCCGTTTATTCTTTGGCGTAAGGTTTGGCCTGTTTGTCCAATATAGAGAGCTGAAGGACACTGTTGGCATTTGATGGCATACACAATGTTAGACGATGAGCAATTAAATAGTCCCGAGATGGTATGTGTGATGTTGTTGGGGCCAGTAATGGTGTTGTCCGGGTGTATGTGGCAGCAAAGTTGGCATCTGGGTTTATTGCAGGCTCTGGTGCCAGTGTCTGTGTTAAGTCTGGTTGTAGTATTATTGTGGGTTAGGAGTTGTTTAAGATTGGGTGGCTGTCTGTAGGCAATGAAAGGTCGTCCTCCCAGAGCTTGAGAAAGAGAACTGTCATTGTCCAGGAGAGGTTGTAGGTCTCTGATGATGCGTTGTACTGTTTTAACTTGGGAGCTGTATGTGATGACTAGAGGTGTTCTGTTATTTTCTTTTTTGGGTCTGTCTTGCAGCAAGTTCTCTCTGGGTATCAGTCTGGCTCTGTTGATCTGTTGTCCAACTTCATCTGCTGGGTATTTTAGTTCTAAAAAGGTTTGCTGTAGATCTCTTAGGTGAGAGTCTCTGTCTGTAGAATTGGAACAGATGCGGCTGTAACGTAGTGCCTGGCTATATACAATGGACTGTTTGGTATGTTTGGGATGGTAGCTAGAGGCATGTAGATATGTTTGTCGGTCAGTTGGTTTACGGTATAAGGTGGTGTCTATGCGCCCATCCTGTATTTTTATAGTAGTGTCCAAAAAATGTATTTCTTGCATAGATTGATTCATTGTTAGGTTGATTGTGGGGTGAAAATCATTAAATTTCTGGTGAAAGGTGTCCAGGGTCTGTTGACCATGTGTCCAGATGATAAAAATATCGTCAATGTATCGCAGGTACAAGAGAGGTTTGAGTGGGTAGGAGTTTAGGAAACGTTGTTCTAAATCTGCCATGAAGATGTTGGCATACTGTGGGGCCATGCGGGTGCCCATTGCTGTGCCGCTGATCTGAAGGAACAGGTCATCACCGAATTTGAAGTTGTTGTGGGTAAGGACAAATTGGCAGAGTTTGGTGGCAAGGTCCGCTGTGGTTTTATCTGAAATGGTGTTCCTTATAGCTTGTAAACCATCGTTGTGTGGGATGTTGGTATACAGAGATTCCACATCCATAGTAGCTAGTATAGTATTGTTGGGAAGATTATTTAAAGATTGTATTTTCCTCAGAAAATCTGTGGTGTCACGTACATAGCTGGGAGCACTGATGGCATATGGTTTCAGAACAGAGTCCATATAACCGGAGACACCCACTGTAATAGTGCCAATACCTGAAATGATGGGGCGTCCTGGATTTCCTGGTTTGTGTATTTTAGGTAGAAGATAGAAAGTTCCTGGTCGAGGTTCTGTTGGTGGGTTGGTGAGGATCTGTTCTTGGATGTGTGGGGGTAGCTCCTTAACAATCTTGTTCAGTTCTTTCTTGTATTCTTGTGTGGGGTCTGAGTCCAATTTTGTGTAAAAGGCGGTATTGGAAAGTTGTCTGTGAGCCTCCTGAATGTAGTCAGTTTTGTTCATGATGACGACAGCTCCACCTTTGTCTGCTTCTTTAATTATAATGTCTGGGTTGTTTCTGAGATTATCTATGGCTCTCCTTTCAGCATGGTTTAGATTTTGTTGTAAGCGATGGTGTTTTCTGGTCATATCTGTTTGGATTCTGTGGCGGAAGCAGTCAATGTACAAGTCCAGTGTGGTATTGCGTCCATCAGGAGGGGTCCATGTGGAGTCCCTTTTTGTGTAACACTTTTTCGGTGGTAGTTGGTGGTCAGTGTTCTGTTGGGAGGGTGGTTGTTGTTCTCCAGTGGATTGAGAGGTGTTGTGTTGTGAAGTTGTTGTTTGTTCTGATTTGTCTTGTTGTGTGTGTTGAAAATACTCCTTCAGGTGTAAACGGCGGAAAAATGCTTCCAAGTCCCCGTAGAACTGGATCATGTGTGGGGATTTGGCAGGGCAGAATGACAGTCCACGTGAAAGGACTGATTCCTTTGTACTGACATTGATAGTCACTCAGTAGTGCATTTTAAAATCAAACATTGCTCTTTCATCACCAAGACCTTTTTTGGATTCAAATCTTTGGTATGATTGTATCTGGAGTGCTGTGTGCAGTTCTGGTCATCTCACTCAAAAAAGGATATTGCAGAGTTGGAAATGTTCAGAAAGGGGCAACCAAAATTATGAAGGGGATGGAGCGACTCCCTTATGAGGAAAGGTTGCAGTGTCTGGGACTTTCTAGTTTAGAGAAAAGGTGAGTAAGAGGTGGCATTATATCAGTATATAAAATTATGCTTGCCATGGAGAAAGTGGATAGTGAAAAGTTTTTCCTCCGTCTCTCATAACGTTAGAAGTCATGGACATCCAATGAAGCTGTCAAACTATGGAACATTGCTGCAGCTGTTGAAAGAGTTCTCTGAAGCCTCTCCGGTGCTTCACCTAAAATAGCAATGGACGGACAGTCTTGCCAGGTATTTTCTGAGAAAGTGGCTAGCTCTTGAGCATCTGTGCACCCTGAGCAAGTGCCCCCAACACCTGCTGCTATGAAATACCGCAGTTTGAGGGTGTATTATCAGGTACAGGCTTGGATTGGGAAGGAGGTTTCAAGCATGAATGGTAGCGAATGGGAATGGAAGGAACTTGATGTCATGTTGAAGCTGATCATGACATATCTTCTACCTGCACAACTCCTGAAAATAGTCACCTGCAGCTGCAGAAAAAAAGGACCTGAGTGCATAATATTATGCAAAGTGTGTAAAGCCAGAGACTGTTTGAATACTAACAATGGTGTTGTCATGGAGCAAGAAGATTATGACAGTGATTGTTAACATCAACAGGTGCTAATGCAAGATGAGCTTTAGAAGCATTAGAGATTTATGTTTTGTTTTTCATAATTGTGCTGATAATAAAGAGACACAAACGACCCCATTAAATGTTTAAAATGTTTACCAAAAACAAGGGACTAATTTGACCCCATAGAAGCAGACATATTAAATGCCAAGGGAAGGCTACTTGTCAGCCATTTTTGATAACAACTGAGGATGAAAAATACCCATTTTGCATCAGGTGGAATATTGCAACTTTTTGAACATAGTTCCTTATATTTGTCTGATTCTTCTCTCAAAAACTCATTTCTTTTGCAATTATTTTGAAGTTCAGACTCTTTTGACTGGTCTAAGTCTACACAAGAGGCACTTTTAGCATCAAGGTTGAAAAAGTCCTAAGTCAAAGACCATGCTGTGCAGGTAGAATTAGTCATAGTGTGCTCTGGATTATGATAATTTTGAAAATTGCATTCAATATATTTTACATAAATTCTTGGTGGCTTGAGAACTGGATGATAGAAAAGATAAATGCAAGAAAAGAAACCTGCCTTTGGGGAATGAAATTTAAGGTCTTGTTCACACAATTATTTTTTGTCTTAATCCTTTCTGTGACCTTGTTTTTCACAAAACAGATGAGAGTCTGTGAAGATTAATTAGTCAATATCACAGTTTCAGTCACTGCTCAATTTTGCTGTAGCCACAAAGTTTTGATTGGCTTTGACACTTTCTAGGGACAGCATTATACATTTTAGAGGAAGCAAGTGCACAAATTATGTAATAATTCTAAAAAGGCACAGTAGCAGGCCTGGTTGGGGATTTCGAGGAAAGTTGGCATGCCTAGCCTATAAAGATTGCAACAGAAAAAAAGGAAATTCAGCAGATAAATCATCCATCGTCACGGCCCCCTTAAACTGCTTCTTCCTTTTCTCTTCTCAGAAAATCCAGAAATGTACACCTCAGAAATATTCCCACCCCCATGCCAACTTCTATAATTTCTTCTCCCTGTCACCTGTCACACCTAGCTTCTAATCCAGGCATAGGCAAACTCCAGCCCTCCAGATGTTTGGGACTACAATTCCCATCATCCCTAACTAACAGGACCGGTGGTCAGGGATGATGGGAATTGTAGTCCCAAACATCTGGAGGGCTGGAGTTTGCCTATGCCTGTTCTAATCTGTGGGCCTATTTGAAATGTTAACTCTTCAAGGCTAAGGTCTGTTCTGCAAAATGCCAGTCTCTTCTCAAACATTTAACTCATTCAGAATAAGATTTTTCTTATCCTTTCTACCCCAAATTTGGCATTGTCTTCAAGCCTTCCTCTCCTACACTGCCAAATTCCAAATCAATCCAGTGACCCACTTGCAAACCAGAGACTGTAGAACCCTTAATTTCTCATTATAATGGTGGGGTGAGTTTCAGCTGACTCACATTTCTCTTAACAACAGGGCCACACATGTGGCCCCTTAATAAATAAACAAAACTCCATACATTCCTCTTTCCCTTTCCCACCACCTGCACCATCCTTTTTCTGTCCTACTGCCTTCAATTTTCATTATAATGGTGGAATGTGATTCAGCTGACTCAACCATGACTGTGATATCATAGAATCATAGTTGGAAGGTACCCCAGGGGTCATCTAGTCCAACCCCCTGCAATGCAGGAATCTCAGCTTAAAGCATCCATGACAGATGGCCATCCAACCTCTGCTTAAAGACCACCAAGGAAGGAGAGCCCACCATCTCTCGTGGGAGTCTGTTCTACTGCTGAACAGCTCTTACTGTCAGAAAGTTTTTTCCGAATGTTTAGTTGGAATCTCCTTTCTTGCAGCTTGAAGCCATTGGTTTGAATCCTACCCTCCAGAGCAGGAGAAAACAAGCATGCTCCCTCTTCCATGTGACACCTATCTGAATATATTTGAAGATGGCTATCATATCTCCTCTCAGTCTCCTCTTTTCCAGGCTAAACATACCCAGCTCCTTCAAGCACTTCTCATAAGGCTTCCAGACCCTTGATCATCTTGGTTGCCCCCCTCTGCACACGTTCCAGCTTGTCAACATCCTTCTTAAATTGTGGTGCCCAGAACTGGACACATTATTCCAAGTGTGGTCTGATGAAGGCAGAATAGAGTGGTACTATTACTTCCCTTGATCTGGACACTATACTTCTTTTGATGCAGCGTAGAATAATATTAGCTTTTTTTTGCTGCTGCATCACACTGTTGATTCATGTTAAGCTTGTGGTCCACCAAGACCCCTAGATCCTTTTCACATGTACTACTAGTAAGCCAGGTGTCCCCCATCCTATATTTGTGCATCTGGTTCTTCCTGCCTAGGTGCAGAAGCTTACATTTGTCCCTATTGAAATTAATTTTGTTAGCTTGGGCCCAGTTCTCCAATCTGTTAAGGTCATTTTGAATTCTGATTCTGTCTTCTGCGGCATTAGCTACCCCTCCCAGTTTGGTGTCATCTGCAAATTGGATGAGCATCCCCTCAGTTCCTTGATCCAAGTCATTTATAAAGGCTTCATACAACAATGGGCTCAGGACAGAACCTTGCGGCACCCCACTTGTCACTTAATGAGGAGGAACCATTAATGAGTACTCTTTGGGTTCGGTCAGTCAACCAGCTACAAATCCACCTAACAGTTACCTTCTTCAACCCACATTTTACCAGCTTCCTCACAAGAATATAATGGGGGACTTTGTCAAAAGCCTTACTGAAATCAAGATACACTATGTCCACAGCATTTCCCTGATCCACCAAGTTTGTAATTCCATCAAAAAAAAAAAAGAAATCAAATTGGTCTGTCATGACTTATTTTTGAGAAACCCATGCTGGGTCTTAGTAATCACAGCTGTCTTTGTGGCAGCTGTGTTGTGTCATGGGAACATAAGAAGTTCTCACAGTGGCCAACCAAAACCTGTTGGCTTCAGCACTCTCCAAACCTGCTATTGCCAGCAACTGGTATTCAGAGGCAAATCCAGGTTTCATTATAAGAATGATTACCAGACTCCATGCACTGTAACTTTATATCTTAGCTCTCTAATTCTTTACATGAATCTAAAATTCTGAATGATGACCAACTCCCCCGCCCCACCCCGCTACACAAATATGGAAATTTGAAAATGCCTGCAAATATATCCAAACCTAATTTCATTCTGTTTTCCCATCTTACTTTGGGGCTTTGCACATTTAATTTCTTTCACTCTGCTGGAGAATTAATGTTTATTTCACTGAGCTGAGGGAATAAGCTTGGTTATTAGAGAAGGACCTGACATAAATGAAAATGCAGCATAATGCTGGGGAGGAACTGGCTGACTTTCTGAAATTGGAATTAGAGAACCCAGCCCAAGCTGGTGGAGAAATGCTATCTGCTCTAAACTTTTATTTCCTTCTCTTTAAAGGAAAGGTTGGCTTTGTTGAAGTTCTAGCCAGTTCTTTTTATTGAAAGAGAGAGAAAGAAAGTAATAGATTAGAAATCACATCATGTTGGTTTTCTTTTGGTCTTCCTGTGGGTTAACCAATAGCAAATAATAGGCTCATTCTGTTTTAAAAGAATCCAGGAAATAAAATGGCTTTTCTTGGAAAATACATAGTTTTAATTGTCTGAAGGCTCATTTTGTGCCTGTGTCAAAGTACTGGATTGGCTATTCACTATCTTATCACACCTAGGAACTTGATGTTCCTCTTCCTCTTGTTGTTGTTGTTGTATAGAGCTCTCCATCCCCAGCAGGAGGAAGACATTGCAATACAAATCCTGGTCATCCTACTCTTGTATCGTTCAGCATTGTGCCAGTCTCCTAAGAATCGTAGCACTTCTATGAGAGTTTCACAGTGCTTGTGGGATTTGCACCATATCATAGCAGCACTGAATCCTTCTCTGTGCTGAAGAGTACAGACACATTTCATGAAGGATTTGGAAAGCAGATAGCGAATCTTGATAGGCTACAGCAGTATTTGGTGATAATGTGTGACAACTGACTAGTTGGATGCTGTGGTTATACTCACTGGGCAAATCGGATGCACCACTGGATAAAACATCACTTGATGTTTCAGGGCTTGCATTGGAAGATCACAAAGACCATTGTTATTCTGAGTCCTATGGGCCCCTTAAGAGATTAATTCTGCCTATTCTGCTTTCTCACAGCAAGTTACCGTATATGCTGAGATGGTACTGTATGGGAATTTTAATCTTTAAACTGCTTTAAGCAGAAACCCATGGTGACTGCTGTAGGGATCGTCTGCTAGTGTTGGCGCTATCCCTGTTGCTTGCTTGCCACATATAAATGAGGAAATGTCAAGGCCACAGCTGTATCAAGGCCAATGATCCAGTAGGGATCTTCATTTGTTTTTAATGAATTAAAATGTCCATCTGAGTGGCTGCAAAACCTTGTATCATTTTATTGTGCATTTCTACAGTGGTTCCCTTCTCCCTCTTCCTCGCTGTCTTGATATCACAAACTGTAACGGCTATTGTTTAGTTGGCATTTTGGGAAGATCACTGGAGCAATGCAGATATAATTATTTGTGGATGATATGACTCTGAATATACAATCGACTTCAAAGAATCAAAGAATTGTAGAATTGGAAGGGATCCTAATGGTCATCTAGTCCAAACCCCTAATGGTCATCTAGTCCAAACCCCTTTCTTTGACACTGTTTTTCTCATGGAAGTGCACTTCTCATCAGCACAATAAATAATAGTATTGAACTTCTGAATAAGAGCCTCATTTTTGTAAGACTGATTCTGGCTGCCTTGGCAGTTGACAAAAAGCTCCCTTTTTGTAGCTTCACTAGGAATTTGCAACATCTATATGGTACACATGGGACTAGTTAGCTACAAAAGAGGCTTCTTAATGTAAGATAAAGGGTGAAATGATGGGTCCACATCTGTTTCCTAGGCACAAGCTTGGGTGACATTATAAACTGAAAAGGGCACCAAGCTTTTGTTGATTGCGCTCCTCTCTCTGGAGATACTGCTCTATACAGAACCAAAGTTAAAATGTATGTAAATCACACTTAGAGGATCTAAATAAATGCATTTTACCTTATTATAATGCCACATGCTGTCTTTGCCAGATGCCTTTGGACTATGTGTACCAGAATACATATCTAGTCTAGAACTTAATGGCATTTTATAAAGTACTTTCAGCACCCTTGAAAAAGGCCACTTAAAAAGCAAAACAAAAAACATAACACTGCCCCGTTAGAGATACAATAAGTAGTAGCACATAGATGTGGGTGTCTAATGACAAAATCCTAAACATTTTGCTTGGAAGAATCTCCCACTTTTCCTGGCTTTTCCTAACGTCTTTGGCCATAGGAATCAGGTCTTCTTGACAGTGACAGCTAGACTGTAGAGCTCCTTTGACCAAGAGGCATATTGGGCCTTTTCTCTTGCCTTTCTATGGCAGATGGCAAAAAAACCACCTTTTCCTGAGTTGTTAGTGAAAACTGGAATTATTCCAGCCTCTAATGTTTTTCAGTCTCCTTTTCTGTTTGAAATGCTTGTACTTCAGCCTGTTCTCCTGATGTTATGGGCTGTATTTTTGTTCTACAGTATGCTTATGTCTTTTAAGCTATTTGTACACTGCTTTGGAAGCCTCTGGCCCAAGCCGCAGTACAGTATTAAAATACATTTGCCAATTCTCACCGTTGCTCTGCGCCTGGCTTCCTCTGGAACTTTTCACCCTCCATCTCTCAGCAGCTTTTCCTGGCTGATGTGTGGTGTCAGGCCCACACATTTTCTGCTTCCTTTCATTCTTGAAGTCAGGAAGAAAACACTACCGCTTCAGCAGGCAACGTTTTCAACACATGAAAACTGTTTTTCCAGGTGCTTGGCTACATGGAGTTTCTCATCACTGTGCCATTTGAATGTGCATGATTAAAACCTTTTAAGTTATAGGTGATCTTCCAAACTTCTCAATATCTTATCCTCCCAGAGCCTGATATTTATATAATCTCTTCCGAGCACTAATAGAGAGGCAGAGTAAGCTCAGCATGTTTATTTGTCTTGTGGCTTATGCAATCTGTATTCACTCCCTCCCTTTCCAACCTCAAAAGAAGGTTCTCTCTCTTTCTCCCCTTTGACAAAAGGTGCTGTTCATAGCAGCCAGAGATAGACTTCTAACAGCTAAAAATTAGCAGTATAGCATCTGAAGGGAAAATTCACATAGAATACAACAGCTCGAGACCTGACTGTGAACCTAAAGAAACACAGGTCAATAAAATAAAATACTGCAGGTCATAAAGGAAGCTGTGTGGTACAATGGTACCTCAGGTTACATACGCTTCAGGTTACAGACGCTTCAGGTTATAGACTCCGCTAACCCAGAAATATTACCTCGGGTTAAGAACTTTGCTTCAGGATGAGAACAGAAATCGTGCTCCGGCGGCGTGGCGGCAGCTGGAGGCCCCATTAGCTAAAGTGGTGCTTCAGGTTAAGAACAGTTTCAGGTTAAGAACAGACCTCCGGAATGAATTAAGTTCTTAACCCGAGGTACCACTGTAGTGTTTTCCCTAAACATGTTAGATAAGAGCTGCTGCATGAAGCGGCAGAATGGATATCATGAGTACAGCGAAGTTTCAGGCACAGAGGGAAGGAAAAGCAGTGCTTTAATGGCAAAGAGGTAAACGTCTCTCAGGACCATTTGCAGTTTCCTCCCCCAAGGGCCTCACAGGGCACAGGGCTCCCCCTAGCAATTGGCAGAGTGCCTGGTTATTGAGATGAAATTTTGTCTGCAGCTAATAATTGCAGTCACGGGCAGGACTTTCACTCAGTGCCATTGTCTCAATCTACAATATATCTCCTGTGAACTGAGCTCTCAGACAGCCCACATCTGGTTTGAAAGATGGCACAGAGAGCTACCCTTGCTAATTGGCACCCTGGACAAATTTTACGGTCAAAACTTTCATATTGCTGTAAAACTGTTCTTTGATTGTACCACTTCAGATTGTTGTAGAGGGAGAAAGCATGAGAGAATGGCCACTAAGAGCAGATTTCTGTGTTCATTGAAGAATTTCCCCACGTCAGCCATGTAATTCCCCATTTGCAAAATGGTAGACTCTGGGAACAGTTTTACTATGCAATAAGCTGGTTTTTGAGGGAACTTAAGCTGTACATATGTGCATGAATATGTTAGTTGTAGATTTGTTGATATGTGCATTACTTTAGGGGATACTTGACAAAAGGACCATTCCAGATTGCTGTTTTGTTGCAGGTGTAGTCTGCAGTATATTCTTGACACAGAGGCAGGTTTAGGGGAGCATGTTCGGTTCGGTCACACTGGAAACGGAGCCACAAGGGCACTGCAGGAGATGCTACAACTATGATATAGAATGGAGTGCAAGAGGCAGGGGGCAGTGTTAGAAACTGAGATATGCAAGCTAAGAGCTAAATGGCACCTTAAACCTAGGTTATGGGTGCAACAGTGAAATGTCTAGGCATTTTTTTTAAAATATAACAATAATACAAAACTGAAAATGAATGAACTGCAGCTAAAATATTATGATCATTTTTCACATGGTCTAATCTTTCCCCTTCCCACCCCCCTAATAATCTTAAGAGGGTTTCTTCTCCAGTCTTCAGAGAGTAGTGGAAGTGGGGAGGCAGAAAAAGGTCCTCCTTTCCTTCCACTCTACAGTTTTAATCTTAGGCTCAGTACTGCACCCAGAGTTCAGAAACTGCTTGCACTAATGATATTCCCTGTCACAAAATGCGCCTAGAACAATGGGGGTTCCGAACACTGGTGGGGGGCACCAAAATTTGGCATCGCCCAGGGTGCCACTGAAATTTGAGATCTCAAGGTTTGTCACTGCTTGACATAATAATAGTGTGTTAGCGGTGGACTTACTCTGTTTTATCAGTAGTTCTGTGAGGGTGCTCCAAAGCTAGCATATTATTGCTGTCCAGAGGAGCTATAGTGTAACAAAAGTGGAAGAAAAATATACCTGAACATTTGTGGTATAAAAAGTCACAGGAGTTTTGTTAAGTTGTGGGTGAACATATCAGACGACACAGCAATTCTTCAAACAGCTCTTGTTTATTCACAGGCCAGGACAGAACTGAACTGAAGGGTTCAGCCAGCCTGCTTATATAGAGCTCCACTAGAACGCAACAGTAACCATTTCTGTAACTATCCAATCACTGAACATGACTTTCAATCCCTTATTTGCATATGTGGACCTGAACTATCTACAGTATCCCCCTGCTGGCCCAGGGTGAGAACTTCAGTACATAACAAGTTTAGCAGGAAGTTACATCTGGTTGGTCAGTGTGGAATGAAAGATGTTGAACGAGATGGACACTTGGTCTGATCCTGCCACAGCACTTCTTGTGTTCTTAAGATAGGCAGCAGGTAAACAATGTTACTTCTGGATTCTTAGAATAAGACAGATTTTGGTGACCTCAGAGTTCCTCTGACTCCATTCCTCTGATTGTTTTTGATGACCTAGTCCTATTAGATAAATAGGACTGCACTTTATATCGATCTGACCTTTAAAGTATAATAATGTTGGGTTCACCAAAATAGCATTTGTCTTTAGAAAACATGATTGAGATCCTGCACCAGGTTACTCTGAGAGAAATTACACCTCCTGGTAGAAGCAGTGCCTTCCAAATAAATAATATGACGTTTATGGGGGTTGTCCTTCTACAACAGTGTTTCCCATTGTTGGCGATATTGCCCCCTGGGGGGTGCTGGAAGGATTCAGGGGGGCGGTAGTAGCCTCGGGTGCAATTGGGGGAGCTTGAATAAAAACAAGGGGGCAGTGGAAGAATAAAGAAAGCAGAGAAGAAAATAAAATTTTGAAAAACTGTTCATGCATGTTTCATCTGTTGTGTGATGCCACTTACTGGCAGGTCGAGTGCTGTTGTGGGACAGTGACAACGCCTCCCCTGGATCTGGCAGTTGCACTGGAGATGAGGGGTTTCCCCAGGCCTGGGAAATAAATCGCAGCTTGCTTGCCTATTTGGCCAATGGCAGGCGGGCTGCAGCTTCAAGGTGTCTTATTTGCAACATCTTTCTTTACTACATTGTAGGATGTAGGTAGAAATTTAGATACATAAAAGAATGCAAATTTGTCACTGCATCTTCCTGTTTGTTCACTGAGCCCCCCCTCCCCCGGAATGGGGGTGGTAGGTCAAATAAGTTTGGAAACTTCTGTCCTAGAGGCTTGCAGATTCCTCATCCCTGTTTTGAGGATAGAACTATATCTTTTTTTACTTAAGGATTAAATCAGGAGGCTCATCATCTTTTAGGATGAAGCTCTAGGTTTGTATCTGAAATGCATCTTGAAATTGGGTTCTAAAGGAAAATGCTACTTGTTAGGTCTTTTATGAAATGTGTTTCCTTCTTCTCTGTTGCTTCATGCATTTCCAGTACAGTGGTGCCCCGCAAGACGAACGCCTCGGAAGACGAAAAACTCCCTAGACGAAGGAGTTTTTCGTTTTCTTAGCCGCTTCGCAAGACGCATTTCCCTATGGGCTTGCTTCGCAAAACGAAGCTTGCCCCGCAAGCTCCGGGGATAGCGGGGAAGCACAGCGCGTCTTCCCCGCTGTCCCCGGACCTCTTTTGAAGCAAGGGGCGGCGGGGAGAAGATCGCTTCTCCCCGTTGCCAGCCCCGCAATCTCCGGGGACAGAGGGGAAGGTGCACGCACCTTCCCCTCTCTCCCCGGACCCCTTTTGAACCAAGGGGCGGCAACGGGGAGAAGCGATTCTCCCCGCTGCCCCTTCCCTTGCTTTAAACAGGTCCGGGGACAGAGGGGAAGGCGCGCAGCGCTTCCCCTCTGTCCCCGGATGGTCTCCATAGGAACGCATTGATTGATTTTCAATGCATTCCTATGGGAAACCGTGCTTCGCAAGACGAAAAACTCGCAAGAAGAAAAAACTTGCGGAACGAATTAATTTCGTCTTGCGAGGCACCACTGTATTGGTTAGCTCTCAATGTTAACTTTAAACAACAACTTAGTTCTGTTACACAAAGATTAATACTACCATGATTGCTCCATCCGATTTAAAAATAAAATAAAATCTCTCTTTCAATTGTACTCAGCTTGTCTGACTAGATTGAATTGCTTCTTTATTTTCCCCCTTTGAAATCACAATTCCCAAATATTAAGTCCTCCAATATCCTGCATCCTTTATATCAGTGTGTGCTGTTGCTCAGCAACGGAAGATTTGCTCTTTAAGAATTACCCAGGGTTTCTACAGTCAGTTTTCCAAGCTGTGCAGTGAGGAAGCAGCAGTGCCCTCAGTATTTTGAAACCATGCCCATGCTTAGTTTAAATGCTTTATTAATGGCTTCTGCAATTGGGATCCACTAAATAGTGAGCTGTCTGTTAAGCACTTTACTATCGTTATTCTTCATTGTAATTTTTGTCTCATTTGGTAGATTTGATAACATTTGGTGCATTTTTATCCAATTATAATTCTTCTAATTGGATTGAAGCTGCGATGGGTATCCCTTTCAAATCAGCAAATATTCAATTTTCCAGTGTTTGCAGTGCGATCCTATGCAAAACTTCATTGTTGTTGGCATCTATCTGTCTCAGGCAATGGAGTACACCTCCGGGGATGAAGTCAAACTGCTGTGTTAGCAGCACCGAAGTGACTTCCCTGCGGTGCAAGCCTGGGCAGTGTATATGGACGTCCTGGGCTGCCCAGGCAACAAGGCCGCCCTCTTGGCCTCACTGATATGGTTATAAGTATCATAAGTGCTGCTCGGCCAACAGGGCCAACAGGGATTGAAGTACACCTGTGAGTAGCACTTTCACCACTGGAAGTTCCCCCACCCACATGCACTGTGAGAAAGATGTGCCATTGTAGTTGTTCTGCTGGTGATGTTATGCTAGCAGAGTGGAGGAGAACAGGACATGTCAGGGATTTGCTGTAGGTTACATGCCCTGTACTAAACCCTTTCATTTCCCCACTGTGTCCCCAGAAAAGGCACAACTCTAGTTAATTAGTAAATAATTCACTCCCAGTGGAAGGGACAACCTCTCAGTCTGCCAGCAGGTAAATGGCAGGGCAATAGATGTGACAACTCGTTGCAAATAAAAATCTTATGAAACCAAGATTGCTCAATAAAGTAATTTCCATTGTAGTAACTCCCAAGTCTACCGCTAGTTCATCACCTGTGACCCATAATATAACTGCTTTGAAGCTCCAAAAATATTTCCACTACATTGTAACTTGATAGCAGGCAATAATACTAACTTAACCAAGTTCCTTCTTCAGAAGACTTCTTAAGTCTTCTTTACTTTTCCAGAGATATGAATGCAAAAGTGAACAAATGTCCCCTTGGGTTGGTCCCTTCCAACTCTATAGTTTTATGATTCTGTGTTGGCAATTACTGATGAGAAAATGCTGTGCTGAAAGGAAATAACAAGGACAAGGTGAAAAAGTCAGACAAGAGGTCAGCTATATTATGTCAAGCTTAATATGAGATTGACTACAATTCATATTTTGATCATTTCTGCATGATCATAGGCAACAATCCAATAATGAAGCAAAGATTGTTTACTAGGGATTACCAGGCAGCAATAATTCACAAAGTACATTTTAAACTAGGTGAAATGTGTTAAGCACTAGAGCAGAAACTTCTGGGATTACAAATGGACCAACTTTTCTCTAATATCTATGGCACTGTAAAAAGGGGGTATCTGCTCCATTCTGTCTGCAGTTCTTCTTTTTTGCCTTTTCCTCCTGTGGTGTTTTAATATATGAAAGCAAATATTTACAGCATTGTTAGCTGCTTGATGTAACATCTGCTGGTTTGTGAATTACATGTTTTAAAGTGGGTAATAGCTTAACACTGAGTGCTATGTTGTGTAGCAGCAAGTATCTGGAACACATATGCATCTGAACATTTGCACAGAACTATTAAACATAAGAAGAGTCGGACACGACTCAACAACAACAACAACAACAAATTAAACATTAGAGTTATTGTTAAATGGAAAACTATGTTGTGATGACTGTCTAATCATTGATAGTAAAATGAAAGACACTTCCTTCCCACAGATTCACTCCCACCTTCATCAGGTTGAAAGTTGAAGATGGGGCAGGGGGAGAAAGGTGGGGTAAAAGAGTACTAAGAAGCCACTCTGACTCATAATAATAATTGCACACAGATGCACAGTGCAAGAACACCAGGGCTTTTTGCTAGAAAGTTGTTGAGCTTTTGGGGGGAGGGGGGGAGCCATTATTTGCATTATACACATTATTGCATTCACACAATAGTTAGATTCACATCTTGTTTGACTCTTGGAATACTCTGCTGATTATGTAAACTGGCCCTTACATGCTGAAACTTGCTTTCTGAAGAAGTCTAACAATACATGGTCTTGCACCTGGAATCTGCAGCAAATCATTACCAGATCTAACAGGATGTTCCAGGAGAAGGGGCTTCCTTAAGGGGGAAGCACAAAGTGGCATAAATGTGTGCCAGTCTTACAGGAACAAATCTCTTTGGGAAGATTCAAGGGCCTCAGATTATGCTCATTTTAAATTTTGGAAGCTTGGCTATTTCCTCCCTTTTATGTAAATTGTGTTGCTATTTTGTTTGATGTTTTCTTCAAGGCCTAAAGCACTTATAAAATATGCCTTGGGATTGAGGCAGACTAAACCGTTAAATCTGGAAACTTTACTTTAGCATGTTACAAAAACAACAGCCCAAATGCAGAAATCAGTTTTGTTAATTGGGCTTTAGGGGCATATTCTAATCAATTTTCAGGACACCAAGCCAGTATCTTGGAATTAATTTTTTAATTAAGTGTTTATCTACTCCCTGGAAACAAACTCCCAACATGTTCTTCCGGTAGCTTCAGTTTTTAAAAACAAACCAAAACAGATTCCTCTTAAAAGTACTGATGCTCCAAATATTTAGGAAACCCTTCGGCAATGTTCCGGAGCATATGAATTAATTCATAATACATCTTGTCTTTAAAACAACATATGTGCCTCACGCTACAGTGTGATCAGGCAGATGCCATTGGGAATAAGCATTAATTTTATGGGAATTTACGCACTATTTTTTCTTTTCTTTTCCTCAGGTTGCCTTGAGGAGGGGAGTTTTACCAAGCCTTGATATGCTTGGGCTCAGTTGAATAAAGATTATGCCTGCAGTAGCAGAGAGTGACATCCGTAATAGTTCTGTAGTTAGTATGAACATTCAGCATTGTTAAATATACTATTCCTTGAAATAAGGACAAAGTGGCAAGCTTAGCAAAAGCCAAGCTGACTCCAGGTTTCAGAGAGCTGTGGAACAAAAAGTCACCACTAGAATGCTCACTTACAGTGGCATAGCACGGGGGGTGCAAAATTCTGAGGGGGTGCAATTGGGCACCCCCACACAGGCACCAGCTTCAGTGGGGATCAGGGGACTGCTGCCTGGCACATCCAACCCGACACTCCTCTCCACGGGTGTTGGGGGAATTTGCCCGCCAAGGGCCACGTCAGCCAGCCAGGCTCCCCACTGCGTAGGTGGGTGGGCAATGTAGTGTCGCCTTGCTTGGCTTCAGTGGCATGGTTGCTCTGGCAGTGGCACTGGCAACCCACGCTATGCCACTGGACCTTTATGCAAGTCAATGCAGAACAAATGCTTCTGAGGAGAAACCATATGAAGCCTTGCTAAAAGTTAAGGGATACCTATCATTCGGTTTCCAAGATGAATAGAAACCCAGTTCTTTCTCCATTTAAGTCAGTCAGTATTTTTGTCATATAACTGCATTTTGTTAAATAAGTTCAGAATAGGATCCTTACTAGGCATCAAGAACAGCCTTGTTCCTCCTTTCAGGAACATATTTGTCTTGGGTCAGGACCTGCTGATCCTCCATTAATTAACAGGGAAAAGGAAGCTTGTGAGTTGACACCTATGCAGGCTGTTGCCAGGCTGTGCATCACCAGGGCCAGAAACAAAACAAAGCAGATGTCACAGTAGTTGAAATCTGAATGAAATCAAACCTCAATATAAGTCCTTGTTTCTCGTTTTGATTGCTGGCCTTTTGTCATGCAGTTGGATTGTTTGGCCTGCTTTGCTGGGGAAACTGCCAAAAAAAATCTGATCCTGGAGAAAGGTGACAATTAATTAAGCCCTGATGACCGTTAGAGAAGGGATTTTCTAACAAAGACAGCTAATAGAAAGAACCAAATATAGTGCTCCTGTTTCTCTCATTACTTGGAAAGAGATGCTTGACATACAGGATATATCATTCTTAACAAAACTTACGGCACACACTTTTCTTTCCCACAAAATTCTGCTTTCAGCTTCTCTTTCTACATAGTGGGTTGAAATATTTCTGAAGGGAATAATGCCTCTGCCCATATCAGAGGAAGTGAACCTTTGGATCCAAACCAATATATTTGTAACTCAGCAATGTAAAGCAGGGCATTGAAACTGGGCTCAGGAAGAGATGCAAATTGTACCTATAGTTAGAATAATCCTTCTTCAACTGGGTCCTGTAAGAATCAACCAGAACTTGAGCTAGGATCCCATAGTCTACGCACTGATGGTCCTGGTGGTGAACTTCCTGAGGCAGGCAGAAAATACTAAAATTCTGCTGAATCAGTCTCAGTTCCAGATCTAAGGAAACGTTCTATATAAATTCTAAAGCAATTTTCTATTGTTTAAACTGTATAATACCTTCAAATTCCCTATTCCACATCTCTCTAAGTTCCTCAACTTGTACCTTGCCAAAGTCCATTAAGTATTTGTAAAAAGCAGCTATGTTAAGTGTTCTGTAAGAATGGTTAACGCATGCATACAGAACTGTAAATAGTGTTATATTAAGGAGAAATGTGCATTAAAACTAATATATTAGTGAAAATAATGTACAACAATATTAGGATAAATTGCATGCAAACATAGGTACCATAAAAAACATGCAAAACTGTGTTTACTAGGAGAATTTGCACTATAATAATGAACCAATTTCAAGAGAATTAAAAATAAATAAATTCACAAATTGGTACAGAAATGCGAAGAACTGAATTTCAGATTGGAAAAATGATGAACAGAGCACCAAAATTTGCAGAGCCTTCCATCTCTAGTGTCCATATGAGGCAAATGGCTTGATAGTCTACAAGGGACCTCTGACATATTCAGTTTAATTAATTTGAGAAGATTTATCATCTGTGCTGCTTGAAGCACAATGAATCCCATGAGCCACAAATAACCTAACTGCACAGGACTGCAGTCCACAGGAACGATGCAACAGGGGGTTCCTGTTCTCAACATGTAATGATTTGTAGCATACCACCTGGTCCTTAGGACTGTTCCAAATCACTGCACTTTGTACTTGGCTGGGAAAGTCTGGACCACCCTATTTGCATGCAGCAAGGCAGTGAGCGCTTCATCATGCGAGGACAAGTAAAAGAGATTTGTTCTAGGTAGCAGAATTTGCCCCTTATCGACTAACCTTCTTGTACATTGCAGGGTACAAATTAATGAACAGCCTTAAATTAAAAGGAGAGAACATCAACCCCCAGATGATGCAAAGATGTGCACCTGCAAAGTGTATAAAGCTGGGGGAAATGTCACGGCAGCCAACTGAAGAAGAGGCAAGGGAGAGGAACACAGCAAATACAATGGTAGGGAAAATTCTGTTCCTACTATTTCCAGATGGCTAAGTCTGTTTAAAAGTGTTATTATTATTATTTTTTAATATAATTTTAATTGATTTTTACACAATTTTTCCAACAAAACATAACAAATTCTTGGCTGTCATAGCCTAGGGCTTCCATCAACCCCTTCTAATAGTTTTCTGAACTCCTTTCTAATTATGGATTTTAATACTATACTTGTTTGTTTTAAATCCAATCTTACATCAGCTAATCTTAATGCTTCTCACAATAAATTGAATAGTCCTCCTTACAAAACTTCTTGCAATCCTACAAGTGATGTTAAGTAGTTACAGTTGTCTTTCAAATTTCTTCCAGTCCTTTAGGAAAGTCTCGTCCCGCTGGTTTCAAATTTTCCCTGTAAGTCTTGCCAGCTCGACGTAGTCCATCAATTTTATTTGCCACTCTTCTTTTGTTGGAGTTTCTTCTTGCTTCCATCTTTGGGCTAATAGTATTCTTGCTGCAGTGGTTGCATATTAAAAGTGTTGTTGCTTTTTGTCTTAAGGGAGACAACATTTAATTACTTATAGATAACAAGAAAACAAAAACTGTAGCATAGACAAGAAAGAATTATGGAAGGATGTTGAGTCCAGATGTTTTCATGTAAATCAGTAGGAAGTAAGCATCACTTTAAAGAGCACACTGGAATGATCTAAGGCAGTGGTTCCCAAACTGCCCCCCCACCTCTTGAAAATTGCTGAAGGTTTGTGTTATGTACTGAAGTTCTCACCCTGGGCCAGCAGGGGGATACTGTAGATAGCTCAGGTCCACATATGCAAATAAGGGATCGAAAGTGACGTTCAGTGATTGGATAGTTACAGAAAGTTGTTACAGTTACGTTGTACTGGAGCTCTATATAAGCAGGCTGGCTGAACCCTTCAGTTCAGTTCTGTTCTGACCTGTGAATAAACAAGAGCTGTTTGGAGAATCGCTGTGTTGTCTGATATGTTCACCCACAACTTAACAGTTTGGCAGACAACTTAATGATTTTTCTGCCTGTTGTTTAGCAGTTGTAATGTGCTGTGCTAGATGCTAAGGGATGGATTGACCATCCACTCCTTTGAGTGCCTTGTCAGCCTCTGTTCTGTGCTCAGGGCCTTCTCTCATCTTGTCACCAACTATAGCTTTATTCCTCTGCATAGGCAATGCCAAAGGAGGTTGACAATGAGGGTGGGCGCAGGGCCCGACACACAAGTGCCTCACCTCCTCGTTGTTTGGTGTCTGTGGCTGCCTGAAGGACAGACACTTTTCTCATAGAAATGATAAATTATAAATAAAAATATGAATGCAACCCCGCAAATAACAATGCATTCTTGATTAATGTTAACTCCATCAAACCCTTCAGAGAAATATGGTTAGAATGAGAATGTTCATCTGAAAAAAATACTGTTATAACTGGGACCAGTAACAAAATGTTCTAGATACTTTATTCCCCTCCAGTTTGGTTTTTTGGGTTTCCTCTCTCCCAAAAATAAGATATCATCTCATGTCAATGAACATGCTCAGTGCTCACTAGGCTGTATTGGGTATTCCTTCCCTTAGTTTTCTCCCTATTTTTTTTAAATACTTCTGTGAACCTTGGGGTTCACCTGAACCCCTGATATTTCCTGTGGGGGGTGCCGTTTTGACTTCCTAAGCAATGGCACCAAAAGGTTGAACAGTGGAACTAGAGGGAATGAATGATTCTCTTTCAAAAATCTGACATGTGAAATAAAGCTTGAACCCTCCTCTAAATCCATTTTGCCCCTTCTCTGGTTCTGTCAGTGAAATTCTGAAAATTACTCTTTGAGAAAAGATCCTAAAAGGAATATATCTTTATCAAAGTGGATATTCTCTCTGAGGTATAGTGAGGTATGTTAACCTCACTATAGACCTGTGTACATTCCTTTTGTTGTTTCCATTTGGAGGTGGGACCTTCTTACGGACAGAATGAAAAGCCACTAACAATTAGGCAGCAAGCACTTCTTTTCCTGTTTATATATCAGTAAATGCCAGCCTAAGACTGGCAAGTTTGTGTTTTCATTCGCATAAATTGTCACTTCAAGCTCAATGTAAAATCTCACAGAAACATTTCTGGACCAGTTAATTAACAGTTTGAGAATTGGAGCACATAGCTGAGAATGGAGCTTGACAGACCTCACAGCTGCTGACACATATACATGACACAATCCCCAAAGAAATGGTAGGAATAAATTATCATGAAGTTGCTTAATGGTCTGCAGTTGCAACTGGGCAAATGTTTGACCCACTCTAGTAAACAAGCACATGCCTAACCCATCTGGTGGATTTTCAAGGAAATATGTCTAATTTCCTGAATATACACGAATAAGAGAATTGGCAACTTTCCTGACAGACGATGAGTCTAATCTCTAAGAATACTTGATATTTCTGAATCTGCAAGATCAGTGTTTGGAAAGAAACAATGAATGCTACACATTATGTTCACAAATAGACACTCCATCATTTTTGAAAGAATAAGCGCTTTCTGCATGTTGGGGGATAATATAAAGTAACAAATAGCAATTATTATTGGCAGTGGAATACTTCCTTGGTCTTCCTTTTAATTGAGTTAAACTACAGTTTGGACAGATAGCACTAGAAGGCCATTGCTACAGTGCCGCCAAAGCAGGGACAGCCCAGCTGGTGTTTTCCAGCTGTTCTGGAGTCCCGCTCCCATCAGCCCCACCCAGTATAGCCAAATTTGAGTCCAACAACAATCTTGAGGGAATCATGTTGGTTATCCCTGTGTTGAAGGTAGCCATTACTACAACTGTGTGCACCACATATTTCAAGCATATCCCCACAAAGCATCCCAGGAAATGTAGGTTACCCCTCACAGAGCTACAATTCCCAGCACCCCTGACAAACTTCAGTTCCGAGGATTCTATTTCATGTGTGTTTGTGCTTGTGTTGGTGTGTACACAGACCAGGTCCCCTGAAAGCAATGGGATTTTTCTTTGGTCATGACTCATTTGCTGGAATGCTTTATTTATCTGTCGCTTTCAATGGGTCTGTCACAGAAATTATAGAAATAATACAATTAAAAGTCGAAATGTGTGTGAGAAGGGTTGAGCAAGTGAAGGTTGGGATGTGAAGGTTCTGTTTGCAAGAGAACCATGAGAGAAGTACAGAACAACATGTACACGGGAGTTGTTGCTATAACTGTTGAAGACAAAAGAAGGAGGGAAAGATGAGAAAGTTGCTATGCCTTGTAATTAAACCAGTAGAAGCTAGTCAAAGCAAGTACTGCCATACGTATAGAGACATAACTGCCCCTCTGCTTGTAAGTGAATAAATGTTTGTGCCTTTGTTAAATTTGGGTTGCCACCCTTCAACTACCTGCTGGTTCAGGTTGTGTTGCACAGGCTTAAATAAACGTCCTGTTTGACTGACATTTGGAGTCAGGCTGAACCCAAAGGGTACTGGGTATTGAACCCCAATATTTCCCCAACATACCCTTGTTCATAGGAGCACATGTATAAACCACAACTGATAGAAGTTGGAATCCCCTATGAAGGGTAAATAATTTTCTAAGAAAAGCATTGAACGGGACCATATTTTTACAAAAATAATGGACTACTAATTTCAGTTAATTAGTTGAATAATATAACTGAAGACCATTACACTGTTTTATAAATAAAGCCAAAATCCTAACCTCACTTACCCAGGAGAAAGACCCACTGAATTCAATAAAACTTCCTTCTGGTTAGGATTGCACTGTTATACACCTTCTCTAGCAATTGCCTGTATCTCCTTATGAAGATTTTCCTCACACTCTTAAGAATTATAGAGCCATATAAGTGAGTTTTAGCTTTGGCCATTAGATAATTTCTTCTTCTGGCAGCTCAAAGAGGAACTTCTGTGGGGTAAAGCTAGAGAACTAATGCTCTTTCAGGATTACACCCTGTGACTTGGTTATGAGGAGAGCAATATTTAATCAGGCAAAGCAGCTGGACAGGAAGAAGGATTTATGGTGCTTTATTAAATACTCAGCAATATTCCATATAAGGAAAAGTGGAGAAGAGAAGAGCTGTCAGTTAAGCCCCCTATGGAGGCTGAAAGATAGTTTAAAAGTATGGAAACTCCTGAGGTATCTATGGACTAAGCTACCCTATGTGACCTTGCTCTTCCAGTATGCTGTGCTGCTTTGACAGGACTGCCTTTGAAAGGCAGCCCCACAACAAAAGAAATGGAATATGAAGAAATGGGCCACTTGACCATAGGCATCTCCAGTTCAAACTGTTACACGTCTTGGGAAAGCAAAGGCCAATAACTGACTTGTCAAACATGGATCTGAACTTCTACTATCAATTATGGGAAGTCTATCTTATCTTTAAATGTCGCGCCAGGTTTATATTCACATCACATCTGTGAATTTGTGTGTCAGATGTCTCTGTTGAAGGTCCTTTATCTACCTTTAACAAATAATACTGCTGTAGTCTCCCTTCATTTATGTTGGGAGAAAAATGAGGAGGTGGGCAGAAAGCAGCAGCAGGAGGAAACACTCTGTGACATCTCAGGCCCCGAGACTGATGACACTCAGACAGCTGATATTGTCATTCCTGCTAATTGCTAGAAAAGGGGATTAGGAAAAAACCACAAATTGGCTCCTGACATTGATCCCAACAGCTTCACACAGCATAATATAGGCAAGGGTGCTCCTCCCTGCCACACACCTAGAGTTCATATGGAGGCCTGTGTAAGGAGATGCCCCATTCACAGTCTTTAACCTGCCCCCACTCCCCCCCTTTTTTGGAAGGGGAAGACTCACATGGTTTGGGGATCTGCATCCATGGGCTCACTGCACTGAGTGCCTTTGCATAGTGGAGGGGTGTAGAATCCATGACACTCCTTCCCTATGTGAAACCTCTCAGCCAGGAAGTGTTCATAGACAACAAAGATGCCTGCTTCTTGAGAAAAGAGCAATGACAAACCTAGACAGCATCTTAAAAAGTAGAGACATCACCTTGCCCACAAAGGTCCATATAGTTAAAGCTATGGTTTTCCCAGTAGTGATGTATAGAAGTGAGAGTGGGACCATAAAAAAGGCTGATTGCCGAAGAATTGATGCTTTTGAATTATGGTGCTGGAGGAGACTCTTGAGAGTCCCATGGACTGCAAGAAGATCAAACCTATCCATTCTTAAGGAAATCAGCCCTGAGTGCTCACTGAAAGGACAGATCCTGAAGCTGAGGCTCCAATACTTTGGCCACCTCATGGGAAGAGAAAACTCCCTGGAAAAGACCCTGATGTTGGGAAAGATTGAGGGAACAAGGAGAAGGGGACGACAGAGGATGAGATGGTTGGACAGTGTTCTTGAAGCTACCAGCATGAGTTTGACCAAACTGCAGGAGGCAGTGGAGGACAGGAGTGCCTGGAGTGCTCTTGTCCATGGGGTCATGAAGAATCGGACATGACTAAATGACTAAACAACAGTGACAGTATTACATTGATATTTTCATTTTCATGCAAAGGCAACAATATGACCAGGTAGAAAGTGCACAGAACAGAAAGCTCCATTGAACATCTTCCAAATGAGACCATGAATCTGCAAAGAGCAGCATTATGAGTTTGGTGTGCTACACACCTCAATGTGACGTTCAAGTAGATGTTTATCTGTCTCCCATTTTAGAACATGATGTATTCAGGAACTCATAAGGGTGAACCTGATCAGCCAAAACCCAAACAAACCAAAAAGAGGTTGAAGGGAAGGGTTTATATAGTACAGCTTAGTATACAGAAAGCAAATAGACATCTCATTAGCATTAAAAAGCTAGAATTCTATGGAACAGATTCGCTCGTATCCTAAAAGAAATTTTAGTTGATTTTTTTATTCCTGCTAGGAAAGAACTTGCATGTCAATCAAATGTGTAGGGCTAGATTGTGTATGTCTTCAGGGTCACTGCCCTGTTGATAAGTGAAGCAGTGGTCAGTTGAGTGGAAAGAGGGAAGGGATCAGAACACCTGGCAACCTCCAGCCTTCTGGTTGCTCTCAGGTATTTCCTAGCAGTTTATGCTCCTTTATTTGGCATTTCATATCCAGAATCAAGATAGCCATTGATACTGAATATGACAGCTAATTGCTGTATAACAGGGATGGGGAACATATGACCTCCAGATGTTACTGAACTACAAATCCCATCATCCCTGATCACTGTCCATGCTGACTGGGGCTGATGGGAGTTGGTGTCCAACAACATCTGGTGGCCACAGGCTCCCCATCCCTGCTATATTGTCTGGCTTTGACCTGGATGTTTGGAAAGTTCTAAGTTGTGTTTATTAGACTTCCATTTATGGGCCCACTTGTTGATGGGAAGGTTCCATTTGCTCCAATAACTAGGCCTTGGACATAAGATCTATGTATTATTAACATGAACTGATGCGTACATATTTGTCTTATCTAACGGCTTTAAAAATTATTCAAAACATTTGACTTTTAAATGTTTTCAACTGACATTTGGAATTCCTCCCTGTATGAGTAATAGGGCAGTTGTTTGGCAAGCATTTGCTGCACTACAAAAAAACATAAACAAAGGGTGCATCCTCCCAAACTCCTGGTTTTCTTTACATGCCTTTCTCACTAAAACCAAGAACAGATGCAATGGATCATACAGCAGAAAGAAAAGAAAAAGAAAAGAAAAACACCAACCCATTCATTTTTCCAGAACCAGGATTTAATTCATTAATGTTTATTCCTCAGATTTGATTGCTACATGAAAATCTCATGAATATTATGCAAATACATCTACATCTTCTTTTTAAAACATCCCTTACCTACAGGGCTACAGAATCTGCTTATCTGCATAAATATTTGAGGAAACATGATCAACACTAGAAAGAAGCCAGCTTGTAAAGAGAGGAAGGGAATTTCATTTCATTTCATTCAGATGTCTTCTCACTGGCACATCAGAGTGAACCAGGGATTGGGAACATCAGGTCCAGAAACCCAATGTGGTCTTAATTTGGCCATTGGAACTCTCCTCAGACCACATCCCCTCCCACAGGCCACACCCTCCTTGATGGAGAGATGTGGGGTGGGGGTGGGTGGGTGCACAGAAACCTCTGACTTTTGTATACCTGGAATGTAACCTACTTTGTAAAGGTAAGAGTCATTGCTCTGCCCACTTTTGCATCTGGCCCCATGCAACACAGATATGTGGCTCCCAGAAGGCTGTCCATGATGAAATGTGGACAGAAAGAGGTTTGCCATCCCTGCAGTAAACCATAGGTACTGGTCTACCACAAATGTGCCTATCTGGGCTGCTTGTCTCCTCCCCAGTAGTACCACATGGAGGAAACATACCACAATCCTCGACTCAGCCTTATGTGATTTGTTTTACTCCAACAATTGTGATATGTTTGTTCCAACAAACCATGAACAGAAAGTTAAGAACAAAGAGAGCTAGTCACATACCTGGTTGGGTGGGATTCTGGTTTGTTTTTCCCCAGTGAACATGGGCAGCAATATAGTTCTTCAAGAATACTGATTTCTGAAATGTGTATCCTGATTTCTTAAATGGGCTGTGTTGTAGTTTCTTGATTTCTCAACTCATATTCTAGCTTTCCAGATAGTCATAGTACCTGCCTGATGAAAATAGTTACTGGGTTTAATGTCTTCTGGAATATACTATGGAGCACTATGCAGTTTGCAGCACAAAGGTAACAGATTGCAAATGACTGGCAAGGGAAATCCGTTTCTAAAGGTGAATTTATTCATACAGATGAAACATGTTAAGCCAATATATTCCCAGCAGAGCCAATTAAAACTAAGGAATGCAAAAACAACAAAAATAATTCCTGCACTGTTAACATATAGGATGCACATTCGTGTTTGAATAGATCTAATTAGGAACTCACAATTTCATAGCAAGACCCAAGAGGTAAAAATGAGCATTGTTAGGTGATAAATCTATAGCTGTATATTGTACTGTAGTTGTAAAATGCTGCAGAGGAAAACTACTTGGGACTATTTCATATATCACATGTTCTTAGCATGACATATATATGGTGAAAAGAGAGATCGAAACCTGGTCCCTCTAGCATGTACACCTTGGAGGGGAAAAGGAACCTGTGTTGGACTTAGTCATATCCAATTTATGAGAAAAAAACATTTTACTCATTTGGGTTTTTTATTAGCTCATGGAATGTAAATAAGGATCACATGATCCTGCGATGAGAGAATGAAATACTAACACATTCCACCCTTATAATGGTTCAAGGAGACAGCTGTCACACACTCATTCAATCAATCACAGAGTTAAGTGGGCAAATAAGTCTAAAGTGAGTTATGTGAAGATATTAATATACCTGCCTTTCCACAGGGGAATGTGAAATTAATTTAAACTGGGGGTTCAGTGTCTAAGTTCATATTGTTGTAGCTGAATTTTTAGCTGCTGAGCAGAAGCTTTTCCAAACTCCATAGGATACAGCAGTATTGCAATTTCTCTGTTCATATGTGGAATTGAGACCTTTTATCCATTTACTGTATGTGCATCTAACAAAATTCACTTGAGTAGCTATAGACACCAAAGTCCAGGTACCCTAGTTCATCATAATATGAATACAGCACTTCTATTGATTTAAGGTCTTAAAAAATAAATCAACTTTAAAAATGGCACTAGAGGAATAGTAATCTTAGGCAATAATAACATGGCGAAAAGTTGGGTGTGTCTTAACTGCAAATTGATTTAATTCTGCCTTGTAGAGTTGTTTGTTTATTGCATATTTGTATCTCATATCCCTTCCAGTGGCTCCAGGTTAACAACAAATCCTTCAGGTTGGCTGCTTCTGTGTCTGTCAGACTATCTCCCCACACCAGCTGCCCAATTAATGGATTAATAATACTTTTCATTTAATATACAACATGTTGCTAAGCACAAATGTCACTGTGCCATAGCATTCAATAAACTAGTCTGGGCTGAACTCTAATATGAAAAGTTTCAGCAGATGGAATTATGCTGTCCATAGAAGGAATGTTATGCAACTGCTATATTATACCCCTTCTTAGCGTTTTGCTTGCCTGTATTCCCTCCCCTTTTATGCTCATCATGCTTCTTCTCTTTCATTGTTGCCATTTCTGCCTGATATTGACCTAATGTTTTTTTCTGCTTTTTTTGGTCTAAACACAAACATAGCTTGCAAGTCACTTGCTTGAAATGAACTATACCATTAAGCTGTTATTTGTTCAAATGATGCAAGGGTTGGAGCTGGCATCAGACTTTGGGGGCTGCTGCCAGCAAGTCCCTGCTCCCCAATGCAGCCAGACAGGGTCCTGTCCCCCGTCCCCCGTCCCCCGCTGCTGCTGCTGTGGTGGCCCAAACCAATGTGTTCCAAACCCATGGCTTCAAATTCCAAGAAAGGAATTCGAATGATACGGATAATGTTTGGCTCAGCCCAGCTCTGTTCGGCATGTGGTGCACACCCTGCAACCTACTCCCTCCCCCCCCCTGCAATGCTCTCTAACCCAGAGCTTTCCAAACTGTGTGTCATGACCCATTAGTGTGTTAGCTACAGTGTGTAGGTGTGTTGCACAAATGCTCCCCGTGCTCCTTCCAGGGCTGGAAAGGGGTTAGTTTAAACTCCAGTTTGCTCGTAAAACTGAACCAGGGCCGGATTTAGGTTTGATGGGGCCCTAAGCTACTGAAGGTAATGGGGCCCTTTATATGTCCTGCTGTCCTTTGTCAACAACAAATTGTCGCTGTTTTTTTGTGTTGAATATATGCTATATGGTAATTTATGGACCCAATAGGTATCTAAAGCCACTTGCCACTGTTGCTGTATGTGGGTTTTATTTTATTTGTTTTTTATATTATATTTTGGAAATGTACATCCACTTCTTCCCCCTTTACATTTTCTTGGAGGCCCCAAGCTATAGCTTGTTTAGCTTATACGTAAATCTGGAACTGATTTACGTATACTGAAACGACATTTACATTTAGTTCAGTTTACGTAAACTGAACTACTGTGTTGTGAAATGATGCATGTCTAAAAAGTGTGTTACCAACACGGAAAGTTCTGCTCTAATCTGTGGAAATGCGAGGGAAATGTGTGGCTGCAACAGTCTTAAACGATCACATGAACCAGGCCATGTTCAACTTCCTGACTAGCACTTTTCAGGCTTATGGAGTTAATTTTTAAATTAAATTTCTTCTTGCTTTGAATACTTGTTCCATATACAGTTGTGAAATAGGCCCCAGGTCCACTATATTTATTTGGTTAAAATAGGAATTGTTTAGTTTTCATTTTAGTTAAAGATGAAGGATATGTTGGACTACAACTCCCACCATCCATGAGTGTGTTGGCAAGGGCTTATGGGTGTTTTTTAAATAAAACAATAGTATGTATAAGGAAAAAATGAGTTCAAATATAGGACACCACTGATAAAGAGTCAAAATGCCCAAGAAGTATGCTGGATACAGTGAAATTCTGCACTGACCCTTAAAACCAGCTACTTCAGAATTAAAGGTTAATCTGACTTATATATCAATCAGCCATGAACAAGCAATACATTATACTGAGCAAAAGAATAGGAGATTTCATCATCATAATGAGTTTGTCTTTCAATCTACCTATCACTGCTGGAGTTGTAATCCTGTAATTCTTTTGTGTTGCAAGCCTATATATATAGTTCATAGTGAATGATCATCAGAGTCCTTCCAGATAGAAGTCCATGGATTCAGGAAGTATATATGGATCAGAAACACAAGTTGTAAACAATTTATGCAATGTCACAAAAACTGTATAGATGATTTTAGTGATAGTTGACATTCACTCTCTCAATATGCCTCATCAAATCTATCTAAAGCATGTAGAAAATACAGCTAGAGTTTCTGCTTCTGGATCAGGTCAGTGAAATCCAAATATCTAGGGAAACTTAAACAAAAAGTTCATCCTTTTCTAATCTAATCCCTGTTGTGCGTTTCTTTGTGTAGAGCCAATATCTGGCATTTAAATTATTTGTCCTAAGTGATGGATTTAGACGGGACTTCCTCTACAGTAGATTTTGAAACTGTTGGACAAAGCTGGTTCTCCTCACCATCCAGCCTAGATCCATGGCTTGTTGAACTGTGATGGGGCTGCATTAAGGCTGACAGATTGCTTGCACCACAGACACCTTCCACGCCTTACATTTGATCTGCTGCTGAATCTGGAGAGGAGGCAGGTGTGGCTTCTCCTGCCTACAAGGGCCAAAACCTTCTGGCTGAGAAGCAGTCATCTAAATTGGTTTGAGGAAGATGAGCAAACAAGTTCATGTTCTCTGTGAATTAACTCACTTGATTAATTTACAGAGGGCTCAATGATATTCTGATCATTTCATATGTATCACCCCCTAGTACGTAGCCCTCTTTTAAAATTAAAACCCAATTGGTCACCTTATGTTTCTGGTTTGGACATTATTCTATCATTTATGAGTGTTTACTAGTATTTTACTTCACTAGCTGTTTAATGACAGAAGGACAAATAGGGTCAGATTCATGAATGAACTCTTGGGAAATACTTGCTCTGATTCAGAGTCTTGTGTTTATTGTGATTCAGGAGAGAGAGAGAGGCCCATGGATAATCTGTGCTCCATGGATGCATTGAATATTCCAATGACATTTACATGAAGGGATGGGATTGACAGGCACGTCTTGAAGAAAGATAGATGTATGTTGGTGTGCAAGCTTAGCAATGGACGGGGGATTTTAAATATTTATAACTCTTTCTCAGCACTTTCTTTTGGAGGTCCAGATTTGCAGAGAGGCTTGGCAGAAGCTGAGCAGTTGTGCTGATCTTTCCACAGGTAAAAATGTAACCCACTTAGAATATATGTATAATTATCCAGCTCCAGTGTGCTCCTGATTTCTGAAGTTCTGAAATTTCTGTTCAGAAGTGGAGCATATGGGGGGGGGAGGTACTTAAGGAGCATGCATAATAAATCCCTAGAGTTATATGGAGATTACTTGGAGGGTGGGCAATGCCTACAGTGACTTCTTTCTGGGGAATATAGCAACAGCAGTAGGCGTTAACGACTGTATGCAGATTATGCCACCAGGAAACAAGCTGCATTCCATTTTCCCTTTTTATCCAGTTAGAATGCACGAGTGGATTAATTATGGGCTCAAGAAATGAGACCTGAATTGTAATCTTTGTGATGATCTGAGAGTGTCAGTGTCTTTTGGCATCTCTAAACTTTACAACCATGTTGGACACAACCTTTCCACATTAACAGTGGTGGTGTTCATGAGTGGTTACACCCCCCCCCCCGCAATGTATTCTGTTCTCCATCAACATTTACATGCTGTAAATGCAACAAAAAAGAATGGTAAGGACAGCTTAATTTGCACCAGGAACACAAGAATCTGCTTTATACCAGGCCATCTAGATCACTATTGTCTATTCCAGGTGTGGGGACCATTTGGCCCTCCAGATGTTACTGAACTGCAACTCCTATCAGCCTCAGCAAGCATGGCCAATGGCCAGGAATGATAGGAGATATAGCTTTCTCACACTTGGTTTATTCCAATTGGCAGAAGCCACTTTGGGTCTCTAACAGAGAGAGGTCTTTCCCATCAATTGCATCCTACCCCTTTTAACCAGGAATGCCAAGGACCTCCTGTGTCCAAAGCATGTGTTATATACTGTTGATCGCATCTGTGAGGCCACACCAGGGCTCCATACAAAAGATTTGTGGTGCATATTATGTGACAACGGGTGTAAGTGGTACTGAGCAAGTGTTTTCCTCATTATTATGCGACTATGGCGAACACACACACACACACACACACACACCGGATTCAGTGGAAAGGCTTCTAGATAAGAGTGGCATTTTTTAGGCAGATTTGTTTCCCACTCTGTATTACTGTCAGGCAAGATATGGAGAGGCCGCAAATGAGGGAAATGCATGCAAATTGCACTGATATATTACTTATTTAACAGCAGGTTGCATATGGTAAGTGGTCCAACATATTTCCCTCTGATTAGCTCTGTGTGGTGGCCTATTAGCAATTCCAAAGGGGGAAAATGTGGCAAAATAAACAAAAGGGACGGACCTTCTATGCTGGGACTTCATAAACCGCGAATATCTTTAAATAAACTTAAATCTGCAACTCGTATACAACTTTCTAAGGAACATGATGCATTTTTTTCCTGTTTGTGTAAGCTCAATTTCATATTGTCTTGTTACTGAAAAGAAGAAACTTTTATATCGACAGCCAGATACCCCCCCCCAATAACCCCTTTTCATGATGCCGTGTGTGAAAGTCTCCAAGGGGAGAAGCCGTGTGCAGGTATTGCTCCGGAACTCCAAATGACTGAGGTTCCACAAAATGGGAAAAGTCTATGGGTATAGAGGTCTATGGGTGTAGGCTTTCCCTTGCAATGTCCATTCCTCTGGGGGGGGTCAGGGGGACCCCACAACCCCAGGCGTGTGGCCCGAAGCACAACCCTGCTGCCCCATTCTATTTTTTTTAAAAAAAGATATTTATTGAACATTTTTAGGATATAAGAAAAAATAAAAAATAAACATACAAAATAATAGACAATTAAAAACACACATTAATTTTCAATAACATAACTTCCATACACTTATTTCCTCCGACCTCCTCATACTTCCCTTCTTTGTATTCCAGTTCAGTTTGTTAGTCCAGCAAATCCTTACCATTAAACTTTTACCCATTTATAATCCTTTTTTCATATCTCCTAAAGCATTACAGCTGGAAACCACTTAGTTTCTATCCAACATCTTTCTAACATTCATTAATTTTACAATATTTCTTTAAATAATCTTTAAATTTCTTCCCGTCTTCTTTCACCGACTCTTCTCCCTGGTCTCGGATTCTGCCGGTCATTTCAGCCAATTCCATGTAGTCGATCACCTTCATCTGCCATTCTTCCAGAGTGGGTAGATCTTGTGTCTTCCAATACTTAGTGATGAGTATTCTTGCTGCTGTTGTAGCATACATAAAAAAAGTTCTGTCCTTCTTTGGCACCAATTGGCCGACAATGCCCAGGAGAAAGGCCTCTGGTTTCTTCTGGAAGGTATATTTAAATACCTTTTTCAATTCATTATATATCATTTCCCAGAAAGCCTTAATCCTAGGGCACGTCCACCAAAGGTGAAATAATGTACCTCCACCTGCTGCCCCATTCTAATGCGTGATTTTGTTCACCTTGGCCACCGCTGGGACTTAAAATTGCCCTGTTTGAACTGCATGCATGCCTAAAACTCATCCAATAATACCCTGCCATCAGCACCAGGCAGATTGTTTTGCAATGATCTTTACACAGAGGAACCCCAAGGCAAAAAAACAAACAAACAAAAAAACCTTTTATGAGCAAAGTGATCATATGCATTGGCCCCCAATTAATATTTTGCCATGTGTTTACAGTATACTAATACAGGCACTTGGTGGCCGTCATTTGTTCAGCTAATGTGTTCTCAGTGGAGTCAGGGATATGTCAGGGACTTGTCAAAAAAATGCACTTGAATAGGCTTTCCTGGTAACCTGGAACCTGGAAAGAGCTGGCATTAGCTAAAGCTGGAGTGCAGATGTGGGAGGCTGCAACAGTGACCACCTCAGAGTCAGATGAAGGATCCATGGTTTGACTGCCTGTTTCGAGGAGTCTTTAAACAGCCTTATTGTTTCCAATAAGGTATTTCTGTATATTTGCGAATAAGACAAATATTACAAAGAATCCATGTGTATTCAGTACTTTCTCATTAAAATGGAATTCAACTTTGCAGTGTTGCACTGCAGAAAAACGTTTGTGTTTGTGTCTTTGTTTGTGTGTGTGTGCTCCCCCATATTTATGTCTTAATTCAATTCTACTGAAACTGATTCAAGGTCAATTTTGGTTGCCTGAAAGCATCTTAACACTAAGGGGTCGTTCCTGAGTGGAAAGGAGATGTCACTTTTAATTTTCTTGAATCTATTATGTATCTGTAGACATTAGACTAGGCTGCTGCACTACAGAATGAATCAAAGAGGTACTTACTTTGCTATGCTCTGGTGTGCGGTAAAGGAATGAATGGCTGCTAGAGAGCACTGAGTGGTACTTAAATTTTTACAGCTCAGCCCACGGGCAATTTATATGCCAGAAATAGCTAGGTGGTATCCCCACACCACTCATATACTCTTTTCCTGTATGCCTGTCACTATTTAAAGCCCACTGTGGGCAAATTCCTCAACAGGATATTGTGAGCAATTCCTGGCTGTATAATAAGACTGACATCTCCTGTTCTGGTTGGTACCTATGCATATTTACAGGGAATACTCATGGTGTTAATCCCTCAAAAATTGCAAATGTAGCACCAGCATCTTTCAAGTTTCTGTTCTGAAACACGTGGGCTGAGTATGTAACCAGCATTTCTGAATTTTTGGGCTGATGCCAAATAGAGAATAGTTTGATGACTATTTACCACAATCTCAGAAAAAGAACAGGTTATAGTCAGAAAAAGCATTCACCATCACTTTCGTAGCCAATGCTTATTATTACAGTAATATTTCTATGGCAGATGAGGCATATAATTGCCATTGTACTTACTGGATAACTTTTGTCTACATGTGCAGATAAATAGTTCGATTCTTTTCTAGTTCAGTATTGCCTCCTCTGACAGCAATGGCTTTCTGGGGTTTCAGGCAGAACGGCTTTCCCCAGTCCTGCTACCTGATACTGTTTTACCTGGATGTGGCCAAGACCATCTATCAAACAACTCTAGGGAATTATCTTACAATGTTCATCTGTCCAGTATTGTCTGTGCTGACTGACAATGGCACTCTGGAGTCTCAGGCCAATGTTTTTTCTCATCTTTCTGTTTTAACTATTTTTAATTCTGATTTTTTGTAATTGTTATAACCTGTCCTGGAACCTGCTGGCAAAGAACAGGTAATAATTTTACACGCTACTCCCACAGCAGTGTGATATTCCAGGGAGTGCCAGGCACTTACCCAGGGATGGTGTTTCCTTTTGGAAATGAGGCACAGTGGAGACTGTGGTGTCTTTATGACCTATGGTTTATTTACACATATATACAACCTGAGCCTATGATAGAGGGACTCACAGCATTACACTCCCATAGCCACAGCTTGGATGCCAGCAGAAATCAGCCATGGCCCTCTGTCCCAGCTTGCTGCTTACTGACACCTTTCCCTCCCAGCTCACATCAGGCAAACTGCAATCCTAAACTCAACTGCTTTGTCTCTGCTAACTATCTCTCAGTGGAAGGAGGGGCTCTACTCCCTTGCTGTCTCAAGTAACCTATACCTTCTTAATAGCTTTCTTAATGGCACTTCACCCCCCCCCTTTGTCCACTTTTAATGGCCTTCTCCCAGGCAGTATCCTGCACACGGAAAAACTGGTAGGGTCAGTATTTTTGACACCGTTAAATTTGACACCTGGCAGCCCATCTTAGTACAACAAGAAGTAGTAGTGGTAGTAGTATTCTAGTTCAGGAATATTTCCCCCAAATATGGGATTGTTCGGGTACGAGTGTTGCAAAGTTCACACACCCACTGAAATCCAGTGCCAAATTAAGAAGATGAATAATAAAATCTTATAAGCAGTCGTGGCTGGTGCCCATTGGGACTGGTAATGTGGAAGTCTAGGAGACCAACAGCATATGGAGCCAGAGCCAATGCCAAGCAGAGCCATCCTCCAGTGTTAAGTAAGAAAGCAGGTGAAGGGCAGAGTGGAGCAGAGCCCCATTCACCTTAATGGGCTAGCCTCTAATGTTTGTTAGTTTCCTGGGACAGAAACAGCTTCATAGGTTCAGGGAGAAAGCATGGTTCAGTGGGACAATACATGCTTTTCACGCATAAAGTTTCTGGCATCTCTAGTTAACGTTAAAGGATCTCAAGAAGCAGAAGTGGGAAATGCCAAACGAATCATTAAACCCCTCCTCCCAATTATTTCAAATGAAAGATCAACTTGTCAGATGTTGTACTGTCATTTTCTAGCTGAAAACTAAGGACAATTTTAGCCCTATCTTCATGCTACATTTCCTAGAATAAACAAAGTAGGAATTCATCCCTGGCTACTTCCAAACAAAATTACAACAAAAACAAGAAGGATGCAAATATAGCTACTGTTAACGAAATGTTTAGTTAAATATGACAAAATGGTCATGGCTGTGAAGCACTTGTCATTTTTCACCATGATCCCACAGAGTCTGAATGCATTTTCACCAATGGAAAAGTGTCTCACTTCTTAGACCTGCCCTTCCATCCAATTTCAAGTCATGGGGAAAATACTGGAAAGATTGCAGCTTGAGACACCAAAGAGTTGCTGCTAGTCAAACTAGCAGGATCTATGGCCCGACCTCCCTTCCTATGTTCATTTTCTCTGTAATGACATCAGAGAGACTGAAGTGTGGTTGAAGATGATAGCAATTGCCCAAAGGAGTAAGGCATGCAGATACATTCAATTTTACAGCCAGAAATCAAATTAGAAATTACCCTGCTTTAGCTGCACTTGATTTCTGACACAGTTCTGACTTTCTCCGAGTTGATGTGGTTACTCCTTTTGCAAATACAGACATACTGATCTGCCAGGGAATGGATTCCTGAGGCTTCCCTATCGTCTCACAAAGCTGTTTCCAGCTTCACATTCTTCTTCTTTTGATTATGCAAATTGATCTTAACATTTCTTTTTCCCTTTGAATTGTGAAATCTGCAGCTCATTAATAATATGAAATCCCATTCATCCGAAGCCAGCTGAAAAAAGTTATCACTGGTTTAAATAAATCACTGAAGGATAATAAAGTGATTGAACTGATGATGTTTGGTTGAGCATGTAAAGCTACTATTCTGCTCAACTTTAAAGGACTTCTGATGGACTGTGGCTGTATACACACTGTACCTTTAAAGCACATTTCCCCCCTCAAAGAATTCTGGGCACTGTAGTTTACAGTTCCCAGGTCTAGTGTGTACACATCCAGCATAGGTCAAGGATGGGGAACCTGCAGACCTTCAGGTGTTATTGGACTTCAACTCTTGTTAGAGATTATGGGAGCTGTACCCCAGCAACATATGGCCCAATATGCAGCTCATCGCTGGTATAGGCCCTGACTGGGCAATTGGGTTCAGATGTCTTAAACAATGCATGCATATGCTGGGAAGAGGTAGTGCAGGGTCCTTAACATATATTTGGTTAAGAAAAAGTTGTGAACCATTTGATTGCATTTTGTAATGATACAGTGAGGTTGCATTGCCTCTGATACAATTCTCTCAGCACTCTAGCTTGGACTAGCACAATTTGCATCTCTAAGACTTGATGCCTGGCACTTTGCCCAGTCTAAGCGCATGTCTGACTGTGCAATGGTCAGTCCACTGCTGAGAAACAACAACTGGGACACATCATTATTATGAATTACAGGCTTATAAGGGACTGATGCAGCCACTGAGTCAAACACCCTGTCTGGGGCAAGAAACCCAATACTTAAGACATTCTAGCCAGATATTTGTCTAATATTGCTTTGAAAACCCCCAAGGAATGAGATTTCTACATCTCCTCTAGACAGTCTGTCCCACAGTTATGCTGATCCTGGCAGTTAGAAGCCATATCCTAATGTGGGACTTAAATCTAGATCCCAGTAAATCAAAACACATTGCCCTTCTTTCAGGGGAAAGAATGTACAGATGTTTTCTCTCCTTTATATTTGTAGCCTATTATCTTATCAGGATAAGCCATTGGATTTCAGGATGATTTTGAGAACTCATTGAGTCACTCAGACCACTTCCTTGTCCAGCTTGGTTACAAACTTTTGTCCTCAATTGGTTCTAAGGCCCAGCTAGTGGTAGAAGAAAACTGAAATGGGAGACAGGGAAATCTTGATGCCTCAGAGAGTTATGGGTAGGTTGGAAAAGGAATGGTTCTTCATGGGGTACAATCACTCCTTTTCTTCCCCTCCTTTCAATTAAAGGATTTAATTCATTTCTTCAGTAATTCAACACTTAAAGCCAAGGAGGCTTCTTCTTGTGACTCATATATCCCTTGCCTGAGCTTTCTCACAGAGGGTGAGGGGATTTGCTTTTTGTTTTTCTTTTCCATTGTTGTGTTGTTAAAACCTGGGTAACATTGGTGCAAGAGCCCAACCAGAAAAGGCTATCCTGATTCCGCACTGGGAGCCCAGCAGAGCCTCATGGAGTTGGCCACCCTAAGAAGAAAGAAAGCGGCAAGCTCCAATTTCCATGCTTTGGTGCTCCCTGTGGCATGAGTCTAGAAGGAGCCTGCTACACATGGGCTCTCCTTAAGACAAACAGATGGCTTATGGGTCTCTGAACCGTTGTTGTTGTTGTTTTTTAGGACTTCCGTGTTGGTGCCTCCGGGGACTTCCGGGTTGGTGCCTCCAGCAATGGCTGAATTCCTCTGATCGGGAGGAATTTGCCCTGTGGGAATTTGGGTCTGTACCGCCACGGCGAAGGCGGAGACCCGTAAAAATCACAGGCGGGAGAAGCCTGTGAACGTGGGATTCGGCGGGCACCTTTTGCGCCTCCCCTACTCGCGGGGAAACCCGGTTTCGGGGATCCGGAGCGATGTGGGGTGAGTGGTGTGGTGCTTCTTCCACGGAGCGAAGCCGCATAGCTGTTGTTGGAGAGCACTGACTTTTTCCTGTGGACAATTTGACTCTAAAGTAATTACCTGTGAGTAGAGCTGAATTGGGAAGAATTGGATTTTTAAACGTTTAATCTGGCATCGAAACGGGGAGGTTCAATGCAGGAAGTCCGCCTCCCCCTTTTGTAGATAAACTGAAGCAAGGAGGCTGCAAGCTAAAGTCTTGGAAAGCCTTTTGTAAAAAACTAAATTTCCATTGGTAAAGAACTAACACCCCCCCCCTTTTTGGAGACAGGAGAAGGGGGGGGAGTGGTGGACTGAATATGCCCGTAGGAGAGAGTTAAGAGAGTTAAAACACCGCCGCTCTGACCCTGGAAACAGGCTGCTAGCAGGATTGATGTTTTTTGGAACGTCCATTGACAGCGTTTAGAACGTTCATTGACAGGTAGCTAAGAGAATACATTGTTTCTACTGTCTCTGGTTGTTTCCAAAAAAAGGAGGAAAGTAACTGAAAATTGAAACTAACTTTGGATTATTGAAACTGTGTTTAAAAGAGGACATACTGACCGATACAAATAGAAACTGTTTTCCCCTAGTGGAAGCTTTTGAAATTGGTTACTTTACAGGAGCTGGGCTAGGGGAATTTCCAGCTGCAAGATAATAAAGTGTGAGACTTTGGAATTGACCTTGAATCTCTTAAGTGTTATGGCAAACGGAAAGGAAAAAACAGTCGGGATGTCGACAGAAGAGGCCTTAGTGGCTGCATTATTGAAAATAAACGATTCGCTGGAACAACTTCACAAGAAAACAGATGTGATAAATGTGAAAATGGATGCTGCAAATATTGAAATTGACTTAATCGTAGAAAGTTTAAATAACTTGGGACAAAAGGTGAATACCAATTCAGAAGCCACCCAGAAACTGACACAGGAATCTACTCTGATACGGCAAACTGCAGATGAAGTCAGGGAAAAAACCCTTGCTGCTGAATTTAAAGCAATACAACTGGAGAGGAGAGTTCCATCCATACAAACTGATGAACATAAGCTGACATTCGTTATGATTGAACTTAAAGAAGAACAGATGAATTTGAGGACCAGAGCCCTATCTGAACTGGAAAAGGAAAGCTTGACAGAGTTTCAGGAGGCGACAGGACTAACATCGGTTGAGAAAGAGAGGTATTTGGGGGTTAGTATGACCGCCAAAAATGTGAATCTGTTTAAGGATAACTGTGAAGGATGTTGGATTGAAGAGAAGGGGGATTTGGAAATATGGACAAATCAGAAGTTGTTAATGTTGGGCCGAGTTACTGTGGTGGGGATGAGGGCTGCTGTGTTGTTGGGGATGTTGCTTTTGTTTCAAACATTGCAAGCTTTGGATGGGATGGATTGTTTCAGGAGGTGGCAGAGGGATGTTTTTAGAGTTGTTTGGCAGGGCAGGAAGCCTCGAGTAAAACTTAAGATATTGATGGATGCCAAAGAAGGAGGTGGACCTGCCCTGCCAGACCTTTAAATTTCGTTGTAAACCATCTGCTTTTTGCTGGTTGAGAGAATGGTTGCTTCTTGAAAACACTGAAGTGTGGGACAATGGCAGACGAAGTTGATGGACTATATGGAATCGGCGAAAATGTCTGGCAAGATCCGAGACCAGGGAGAAGAGTCGGTGGAAGAAGATTGGAAAAAGTTTATAGACTATTTATAGAAGTATTGTAAAATTAAGGAATGTTAGAAAAATGTTGGAATGAAGTTATATGGCTTTAGTAGAAATGTCATAAGGAATTAAGTATAAATAGATTAATAGAAAATTAAAGGAAAAATAAGGTAAGAATGTGTTAAGATAATTATAGGATAGAAAACAGAGTAAGATGGAAAGGAATTGCTGAAACAATTAATAGAAGTGGAATACAAAAAGGGAGGTGTGAGGAGGTCGCTGGAAATAAGTGAATGAAATATAAGATATTGAAAATGTTTGAGGTGTTTTTAAATTGTTTTTGTTGGTTTTTGCTTTGTTTTGTTAGTCCATGTAGCGTTTTTGTATTGTATTTGTATTGTTTTTTCTCTTTTCTTTTTTGTTTGTAGTGTTGTGTTGGAAATGTTGAAAAAGTAATAAATATCATTTTTTTAAAAAAAGACAAACAGATGGCTTATGGCTCTCTGAACCTGTTTCTGCAGAAGCATCACCAGGAGCCAAATTGTAAGTGGACGCCTGCAGTCAATATGACTGCAAAAATGACTGCTATATTGCAGTTTCTCAATACAGATAACAGTACAGCACTCAGTTCTTCAGACAATCAGCACCCCAAACCAGTACTTACATAGACTTCTTACAAGAAGCTACCAAAATTCAAAAGTCTCCGAAGGCACAGTTCAGATAATCTTCAGTTTGGGACCTAATCTGGCCTGCAATCAAAATTTCCTTCTCCTTCCCCCGCCCCCTGATTTTGGCAGCAAAAAATTAAGCACAACACTGAGGACCCTGATGGGGTGTTAACTGTTGCTTCCCTGATCAGATCTTTAATTTGATGAGAAGAGAGGGGGCAATAACTGATACATGTCCTCTGTGTGTGGGAGAGAGAGAGAGTGGGGTGGCCACACCCACTAATATCAATCACCCCTGGAGGGGGAAGGCAGCTCTTGGGTCAAAACAAGCTTAACTACTCCTGTCCTAAACCCATGGTTTAGATTGTCAAGAATGAGCCATGACAAAACTTGAGCTCACAATGTGGATGCTTCCACTTTCCTGTTCTCATGTGTGAATTAGGAACGGAGGAGTGGACATGTGGTACAGGTGATAACTTGAAATGGGTCCAGAGTCTGTAGTAGAAAAGCTTTTCACAATTGTAAGGGCAATAAGAAGCTCGCTTGAGGAACCAACTGGATTTATTTAGTAGCTCACATTATCTCCTGGTCCAATTTGGCTCTGTGGAAAGGGATACCAGCTCAAAAAATCTTCAGTCTCCTTAAAAACTAACTTCAGTCTTTGATTTATGTATATTTGCCTTGGATCTGGTCTGTGCCAGTTCAATCATGTATGCCAGTTTTGATTTCATTAGGGACGATTTGTTGAATTGGGAATTTTACAGGGAGAGACTTGTTTTGTACTCTGTGCTCTTTTTTGGATGTAATGAGAGGAAAAATTAGGGATTTTTTGTTCATTATTATGTCTATGATAAACAGTTCTCCCTCATTTACTGTGCACTTACTGAAAACATCTGTGGTTACGGTTAAACATAAAAAGACACATGCAAAATGATTATCTAAATCTGGAATTAAAAGGACTTTTATAAGCTATAACAAGATTCAAAGCTTTGATCTCAGTAAGTCTAACCTGTTTTCTCAAGCTTCTCATGCAGTTTGGGGTTGGTCTTCCTGTTAGTTTTGCAGATGCTGATTTATTTTGATGGCCTCATATGCAGGTACAAAATAAGCTGGGGTTGCGGGAGAGGAAACCATCTATGGATGCAGGAGAAACAAGATGTATTGCCTTTTCAAAAATCCCATTGTGTGTGCACATTTTGAGCTATGCTCTTATTTATTTATTTATTTATTTATTTATTTATTTATTTAAGTATTTGTGTACCTCTATGTCATAAAGTATCAGGGCAGTGTCTAATTTTAAAACATAAGACACCATTAAAAAATACAGATAGTCATTAAAGTGGGCAGCTAATCAAAAAATTAAAAAATAAACAGCTTCAAAGACTTTCTGATGTAAGAGTGTTCTGCAGCATGGGAACAGCAACATGGTATACAAGTGAAGCAATGTTTTAGGCCAAAAATAGAATTTCAATATGCTTATGTATTACTTAACTGGTCTTAATCTGTTTCTTTAAGATAGAAAAAAATGGCAAAATACCACAGTGATGACAAAGAATATTATGAAATGTGGGCTGTATCCAAGAAAGTTCACACCCACCCACATACCACACACACGGGGGGTGGGGATAACACAGAGAGAGGAGAGGGGGAGGAAGTCCCATTGCACAAGAGGAAGCGCCTGTGTTAACAAGACAACTTCATTGGATATAACCTTCTCACATAATGATATTTTCCCACCTTCTTCCCCCATACACCCCCTAAACTTGTTCTAAGCCCCCCCCATCCACACAGCACATTTAGAGGGTACAGAGGACACATGGGGGGGGGGGGGCAGAAGGTGGAAAGGCCTCTTGCACAAGTGGACCTTGTTGAATACTGCCATATATATGTGCCAGTTAGGAGGAAGCACAACAAAGTTAAACAATTAAAAATGCTGTGCCAATTTAAAAGTAACATCAGTTTGAAAATCCTTTGCTTTGAACTGGGACAAAATATCTTTCGACTGTCCAGAGAAGCAATGTTTTACCTAAAACATGGAATCAGCTTTCTTAATTTTAATAATGAACTGTTATGAAGAATTTTTTTTAAAGAACACCAACATCCATTGTATACACAGGCAGCTTAAGGATGAGCTGTGAACATATGCCTTCTCTTTCCTAAATCCTCCTAGGTCTCCTGTAAGATTACTTGTTATCTACCTTGAGAAGAAATGGGATTAACAAGCCTTGCAACAGAAAACTCACATTGCTTCTTAGAGAATTACTTTCAGAAATTTAATATATAATTGACTTTTTAGCCAGCTCATCACAAAATTAAACTTAGAACTTTGATGAGTCTGCGGGCAATAATTAAATGTACAGCTAGGGAAGCCCCCCCACCCTGTTCCCCCAATGTATCCTTCCTATGCAACAATGATGACTGGTTTTTAGCTGCTTTGTTATGGGGATGGAGCAGGAAATTTATCAGAAATTTTCACAACTGATTGTGCTTACTTTACTGGGTCTCACAAGGAATTGTGGCTGGCAGAAGCTGTGAAAAGAGCATTCCCTGACCCTACAAAGGCAGTTTTTGGAGGTACAAAATTAGAGAAATATGTGACTTCCCTTTACATGAATATAAATGTTTTCCATTTGCACAGTGGGGTACTTGAATCCAAGCCAGATTAAGCAAATTGCTAGATTCTATTCACTTTATGTAAGAATTAGAGACAATTTTTCATCTATGACTCCAATAAAATAATGGAGCCAGGCATGTCATGTTCATTTTAAGAGTGCTGAACAAAATGTAAATGATGCAAAATACAATTTTTTTCAGAGGGGAAATAAATCATCTCTTCTGGATGCTGGTTTGCGTCAGTAAGGGCCCAGCCCAGCCAAAGTTTAAAAACTTGCAGTTTCCATTGACTTAGATGGGAGAAGAAAGCAGATACTTAAATAATTTCCCTCTGAAATCAACAGGGATTAAAAATAAGTTTAGCAGAATTGTGTCCTAAGGCTACAGTCCATACCCACTTTCATGGGACTAAGTCTCAGTGGATCAAGTAGGAATGACTTCTGTGCATATACAGTGGTACCTCGGGTTAAGTACTTAATTCGTTCCGAAGGTCCGTTCTTAACCTGAAACTGTTCTTAACCTCAAGCACCACTTTAGCTAATGGGGCCTCCTCCTGCTGCTGCGCCGCCGGAGCACAATTTCTGTTCTCATCCTGAAGCAAAGTTCTTAACCTGAAGCACTCTTTCTGGGTTAGCGGAGTCTGTAACCTGAAGCGTATGTAACCTGAGGTACCACTGTATGCATGTTTGGCTCTTTTCAAACTGGTTAGGCATATACTCTTTACGTTCTCTGTGCCTTTTCTGCTCACAGCATTTCCCCGTAGGGGTTGTTTGGGTTCTCAGATGCAAACACTTCAATGGCAGAACTGACAATGGACTTTTAGGTTGGCTTGGATTTCCCTCTGTTGGTTAAAACTCTTCAATTCTAGCAATAGGCTACTGTCCTCCACCATGCCTGAGGACAGCAGGGTAGTTATTTGGTGCCGAGCAGGTCATATGACACTTACAACATTGTCCTTCAAAAAAGGAACCAGCCTGGGGGCTCGGGACAAACAGAGAGGTGGGTGGGCTGCCATCACTGCCCTACTACCAAATGATAGGTAAAGCAGACATTTCCATTTTATTCCAGAATTCTGGATATGTAACCTGTGAGGGACTTGCTCAGCCAGCCATTTCCCATCTTGGAACTCAGTCTCCAAGCTGACCTCAGGTCACATGTCACATTTCCTAGGCTACAGTCCCATTCATCCGTAGCTGGGAGCAGGGCCCACTGAAGACAGTGGGACTGGTGTCCAAGTAAATGTGCATCGGAAAGTGTTCTCTTGACATTTTAAAATGTAATGTGTGCTTGAAGTCGCCTCTCTCAAAGCTGATCTTTGAAGGAACACTCCAGGGAGGGGATGGCAGTAGAAAATGAGAAAAGAAGAGCAGATGTGAAGGCCAACATGGAACGATTGGGAGAGTGATGGGCAATAAGGCCTTGATTGACAACATTTTTCAGTACAGAAAAATACTTCACTTCCAATAGCTTTTGTTACCTTGGAGTAAAGGGCTGTGGTGTGTTTTTCTGTCTAATGCATAACCACCACCCCCGGATAAGTAAATGACAGCTTTTTATCATTGAATCTCGCCTTCACTATCATAGAGATTCCTAGAAAGGTGTTGATCCTACAAAACGCCGAGCCCTTCAGCCTTGATCCGGCAGAGAATCCTACCTTTGTGTTTTGCATTTTTCAAAGCACTTTGGCAGGTGAACCATGTGTTTCTGAAAAGCGAGGACAGCTTTGGTCTTCAAGGCAGTCACTCCATTCAAATGGTTCGAATTTATTACAAGCAGCACATTATATATTTATCACCGAGTACAAAAGTTAGCAGGTGCATTGATGAGGCCAGCCCATTTATATTGTTAAAATGGTTGAGTGTTTTTTCAGAACCCAGGCCAATGCTTAACCTTGTAGTCACCTGCCCTTCTGTTCCATTTCTTAGGCTTTGGGTTGCAGCATCCAAAGCAATTTCTTGCCGGCTTCGATGCCGTTTGTTGACCTGGGGATTGAGCTTGCATGCCGTTGCTGGGATACAGATCGGGAGGAGGGAAGGAGCGTCGCAGGTAGAAGCAGCTCATAAGAAAGGCTGCTTAGTTTTAACAAGGCTTGTAAGTATTAGGGGGTTGTAGCCATACCTGCTTCAGGCTGAAGTCCTATCCTCACTTCCTTGGGGATAGACTGAGTAAGATCCACCGAGCTCAATGTACATGCATAGGATAAGGCTGTACCCCTCATTTTGATCAAGAGAAGGCTTGACAAATGCAGATGCATGATTGGACTCAAATGCATCCATTCAGTGCAAATTGCAATGTATTTAAAATGAGAAATCTACCCTCAGTGTTTCCCCCCTTAGTTCTTGAATACTCTTGATTTTCGAAGCTTTGTCATAGAAGAACAAACCTGTTACTCCCATCCATCTGGCTTATCAGTTACCATTAGCTGGTCAGTTCACTATACTGTCGTCTGCACTGGATATGCCCAAGTGTCCCTCATTTCCAAGGACAGTCCTGGAATTACGAAAGCCACCCTGGCTTCTGATTTGATCCCAGAATGTCCCTGTTTTCCCTGCCAGTACCACTGCCACTGAGCTTGGGGAGGAGAATGAACTGGCACTTATCCTGAGCAGCAGTGGCAGCTGTGAGGGAGCTTCCCGTTGCCTCTCCATGCCCACGGGCCTTCACCCTTGGACAGTTTGTAGCAGCTGCTGGAGACTGGACAAGGAGGAGGAGAGGGTGTTACCACCAAGCCCTTCAGGTGTAGGCAGAGGGCAGGGCTGCCCTAGGTGGGGAGAAAGCAGGAATGGAATAGAGTTCAAGGAGTCTTTTTTATGCTTTGTGCATCCGCGTCAAATCTTGCCCCTTTCCAAAATTTATTTATTGGTGTGTCATTTTCTTTTTGTAAATACACCAAAGAATCAAATCAAATCAAATTGGGATCAAGGTTTTCCACCAGAACTGTGGAGGGTGTGTGTGCTGTGTCCCATTGCTGTAGTGGTGGAGGGAATGCTCTGCGAGAGAGGGACACAAAAAATGGGGGTTTGAGGAGGGTCATTTGGTGAGGAGTGAGAAATGTCCCTATTTTCATCTGAGGAACGTTGGAGGGTATACCTTCTGTCTCCCAACTTGCTATTGGTATTAACCCTTGGTTTGGTTAAAGCTCAGCTTCCTTTTCAGGGTTCCTTAATAGGAACAGTGTTTGTTAATGAGAGGATGAGCCTGGAGCTACAACAGCATTGGTTATCATTTCCTTAGTCTGTTGCATGTGCTATTTTCATGGCACAGATACATTGCTCTTGAAGTAAGGCCTGCTGTCTTTTTATGGGACCAGCTGCAGGCCCAAATTCTCCACCCGCAGAAACAACTACTATAAAAACTGCTATTAAAATATTCTTTGTTTGTGTTTAAAAAATAAGCAGTGTCACTGCAAAAATTTTAAGGGGCTGAAATATGCCATCAGACAACCCAGCCCTTAGAGGCAAAGCAATAGCACCCTTTCCCCTTTTCTGGTGCCTGAGCCAGTGTCAGGCATGTTGGAAGGTGCAACCCATATAGTTATATGGAGCTGTCACCTTATGGCCAACTCCATTGGGGTTCTGGAAAATTGGCATGCCTTTTGCCATCCTTGGGATAATTTTTCTTTAGATGATAGGAGCATCTTGATTGTCATTGGAGCAAGCGTCACAACTTAGCTGGAGTGACAATAATGTGAGGAAGAACGAAGGCCCAGAATTGGCTAATTGTTGTTGTTTAGTCATTTAGTTGTGTCCGACTCTTCGTGACCCCATGGACCAGAGCACGCCGGGCACTCCTGTCTTCTACTGCCTTCTGCAGTTTGGTCAAACTCATGTTAGTAGCATTGAGAACACTGTCCAACCATCTCATCCTCTTTCGTCTCCTTCTCCTTGTGCCCTCCATCTTTCCCAACATCAGGGTCTTTTCCAGGGAGTCTTCTCTTCTCATGAGGTGGCCAAAGTATTGGAGCCTCAGCTTCACAACCTGTCCTTCCAGTGAGCACCCAGGGCTGATTTCCTTAAGAATGAATAGGTCTGATCTTCTTGCAGTCCATGGGACTCTACAGTATGTACCTGCCCTAAATGCTCTTAGCACAGGGATAGTGGAACTTCTCTGTGACAGGAGAGATTCCTGGAATGAGCAGCCGTGTAATAGGCAGGAGAGGCCAGGGAACTAGCTGGGAAAGGGACCTCTTCTTAGCCCAACAGTATGGCTGGGCAAATGACTGCACCATAGCCAACTTGGCTGAGCATAGAACCTAAAGAACATTGGTGGCATGGAGAATCAGGCCAGTTGCTTGGATGAAATCAACCTGAGAGTTGGAGGGCCTTAACACCCCCCCCCCAATATTACTTACCCCAGTTGATCATTTGTTAGTTGGTCAGTTGGTAAAGCATGAGACTCTTAATCTCAGGGTTATGGGTTTGAGCCCCACATTGGGCAAAAGCAGTGCTTTTTTTCTTAAAAAAAATGTTTAGGGGTACTCTTGTTTTCCTACCCATACTGAAATACTGCTCCTCAATGAGGCCAAACTTAGATTCACAAAATGTTTAGGGGTATGCGTCCCCCTGCGTCCCCCCAGAAAAAAAGCACTGGGCAAAGGATTCCTGCATTGCAGGAGATTGGACTAGATGGGCCTTGTAGTTCTTTCCAACTCAACAATTCTATTCCAACTCTGCAATTCTGTTCTATTCTATTTCATCAAAACAGATGTGGCCAAATTTTAACTCCTAAACTGGTGCCCGCCTTGTTTTGCCAACTACAAGTGTGAAACTGAGTGAGGTGCATTTTGTGTGCTTGCTTGTTTCTTAGGAGCTGCTTACCATCTAGATGTACAACTCCTAAGGAACAGTAGCCATTTCCCCCAAACCCTTCCTTAGTTTCACACTCCTGCTTTCCAGGTTTTAGTAGTACTGCAAGACTATTCATCACCACAAACCATATGGGAAGCACTTTCTGGCAACTGTACCTGATTTTTGAAGGAATTTATATTTAGCACTTAGAGGCTTCACATGTTAACCAGGAGAGATCAAAAGAAGATATAAGTTGCATTTCATTTTGTTTGGGGGCAGGGGAAATGTTGAAGAGAGAACTTGTGGGGACAATGCACACATCTCCCTGTAGGTGAGTTGTAAAAGTCCGTCCTTCATGACCATAGGAACACTTTTACTATTTTAGTACTTCCTGGTATTATATAAAGCTACCTTGGGGAAATTCTGGCAAACCAGTCATGAAACTGCTGCTGCAGGGGTCAGAAACCTTGTTCAACCCAATGGCCATATTCCCTTGTGGGCACTCTTCTGGGGACCACATGCCAGTGGTGAGCAAAGCCAGAGGCAAAAGCGGTCAGAGCACAAATTTGAATGTTTTAGCTTGTACAATAGGCTAGTTTCTACACCCACCCACACCCACACACCTTTCTCTGTCCTTGGTCTAGGCGTGCAAGAAACATTTTCAGAGTTCAAGAACACATTCAAACCAAGCAAGAATGCTGAGTGACAATACAAAGCAGGGGTGTTGAGGGGTGTGGCCTGTGACAAGTCCTGAGGGGCAGATAGAACAGTGGGAACGGCTGTATTTTGCCTCCAACCTGAGGTTTCCCATCTCTGTGCTACAGGATCAAATACTGTCCAGACTTTGTGCTGCATCCAGAACCCATGCTTCTTTAAGGAGTTTGACAAACCAAAATTTATGTATGTTTACTCAGAAATGTCCCCCTGAGCCCGATGGGGAATCCTCCTTCATATGTATGCAACCTAAAGGGTGAAACTGCAGGGAAGCCCTAAATGGTCAGGGGAAAAGAAAATGGTTAAACATGAGTAACAATTACTGCAGAAATGGCAGTGGCTCGATACTTGCAGAGACATGTTGTACCAAGTCATAAAACTTAACTTTCTGCTTTTGAAAAGTGTGCTAGTGTGTCATGACCCAGACAGTAAATTCAAGGGTGTTTACATTTTATCCTTCGGAGGCTTGCATTTTTGAGAGAAATCATCTTTTTTCTTAATTGTTAGTTGACATAGGAGACGTCCTTTGCGAAAGGAAACAGGAGAAAGGAAACTGTTGGCCAATCCCATTTTTCAGACTCATTGCTAGAAGCCTTTTCAAGGCTGTGCAAGGCATAGGAAGGTGAAACTGGGAATGAAAACCAGATGCCTTGAATTGCACTCCAGTGCCTTAAACATTTCTGCGATTCAGTATTGTATTACAAGAAATTGAGATGTCTGGAGTCTTTACAAGAATAAAGCTTAGTTTATGTGGATGCTGGAGTGGGGCTGCAGCATGACAAAATGGAGATGGAGAGTCACAATGTGGTTTGGGCATGAAGGAAACTTAGACATTAGAACTGTTAGTGCTTTAAGGGTGCAATTCTATGATCCACCAGAGGCTGCCTCAAGGGCTATAGGGTAGATTGCATCTACCACTCTGGCAGAGCTTTGATATTGGAAAAAGGGGCTGGTCCAATGTTGGCTCCTCCTCCTTGTCACCGACAGATCCGCAAAAGCCCTGATGTCGGAAGGGCCAAAAAAAGAGAGGAAATGTCAGGGATGTTCTGGAAAGTGAGTTGGATACAAAACCATCACAGTCTCCTCACCAGGGAAGCCAACTTGAATAAAATTGGCGTGGGGGGGGGGTCAGGTAAGCCCTGCCCTGCATAATCGATCACAAGATGCAGCATGTTCACACCATTTGAATGGCAATGTCCATCAACCGGGGGGGGGGGGAGCCCCCTCAAATATATTATTGTAGTTGGCTCCTATGCTCCTGACAAGCCCCCAAACTGGGGAGATATATCTTTTAAAGCTACATATACACATATCAAAGTGATTGTAATTCATTGACTGGGCACTGAATTCCTCTTACCCACAGAAATTGTAATTGTATAGCATGAAGAAGACAGCAAAAATATGTAGTCAGGTCAACAATGTAGAATACTACCCTCCAGGTGGTTAGTTCTTACTACCAGACCTCTGGTGGGCTGCCTCCCTCCTTTGCCTGTTTGTCAAGGTACATGTCAGTGCTCAAAGCACAACTCAGCGTGAGGAATGCAAAGTAGCTTTGCTGGGAGACTAGATGTGGTAGTGAAATGGCTTGTGCTAGTGGCATGGCTTGCGAGAGAGACTGTACAGAAAGCCAGCATAGTTCTCATGGCTGGTTATGCAACAGGTTGCTGTAGCTCCGATAGTTCCTGTTGCCCAACAAGTTGCTGCACTTAATTTTGTATTGCACAACCTTTATTCTCACTTGTATGATAGCCCTTGTGCTGGTGGTCAGAGAACGTTGAATCTGGGCCATCATCTTACTGTATGTTCATGAATGGTGGATAGACCTGGGAAAGAGTTATTGAAAAAGCCACCACTGGCTGCCACAGCTGCCACAGGAAAAGTCATGGCCAGATTGTATGCCGAGCAGCAGAACGCCAAAGGGGCAGTGGGATGATGGAGAATTGTTTTAAAATTGAAAAGCAGTCAGATCCCATGTGGAAAGCTGCAATTTAAAGTGCATCTCAGTTCTGTAGCAGCAGATCGCTCCTGCTCTACACGTCAAGGATGTCTTTATTTTCCAGGTTTTTGGCAGAATTTGCTCTTTTTCTTTACCAGCAGGTGTAACATACATTAATTACCGTAGGTGATTTCAGCTTTGTACTTAATCAGGTAATTTATATATAAAGCTGTTACAAAAATTGCAAGGAGTGAAATACACATGAATATTCTGAGCCTTTGAGGAATTCTTCAAATCCCCCATGCTTAAGCAATGCATAGGCGATTAGAAGGGAAATGTACAGTGGTAGCCTTGCGTGACCCACACCCTGTACAGACTATTTTCTAGAAAGGGTCTTTGCAGTTCCTTAGCACCTTGGGGCACACAGACTTGGACTTAAGTTATCAGCTATTTCAGAATTGTATTAATCCCTGCTTATGGAATAAGGCATGACAAGGCACGGTGGCCGCAAAGACCATGTATATGAGAGCAGGCCAAAACAGACTTTGGAATGTTTAACAGGCATTTTTGGTGTTGTTTGGGAAGTATATTTAATATCTAATCTCTTGTTCCCCATGGCTTGCACGTCCTCACCTAAAGGAATTGGGAGGTGAACCACTTAATTGTTCCTAAACTCTGTATGAATATTATTACTGATAGAAGAGTTCTTAACTGAATTCCCGCCCCAGATCTTTCCAGAATTACTAGGAGTCATAAAAAGGTGCTCTGGCTCTGCATAAAAATCAAACAAGAGCTACTTGTTCTGAGTGGGATTAGAAGCATGCATGTGACATTATCTATTGATCTGGCATTTCTTCTTATGTCCTTCATTTTAAGGAATGAATGAGATGGCTGCAGCTGGTGTGTTCAAGCTCAAAGCTGAACAGACCCGTCATTTGTTGATTCTGTTTTTAGAAAGCATCTGATGCAGAAGGTAACTTACCTTTTGCACATGTAGCTATGTTTTGATCTTGGTGAACTTTGGAGTTTTCTTCAAGGGTACTTCCATATAGGGGAACTCTAACATTGTAAATGTTTCAGAACTCATGAGCAATAGGTTTTTCTTACCTTTTCTGGTTTCCCCCAGAAACGATAAACCTGGATTAAGTGCGGGGTTGCAGGGTTGAGGAATTAGGCTGACATTTTGATGCCAATGACATCATGCGAACACTGTGAAAAATGTACATCGGGAATGGAGAACCTGTGGACCTCAAGATCTTGTTGTACTCCAACTCCCTTCATCCATGGGCATTGGTCATGCTGGCTGGGATTGATGGGCACTGGGGTCCAACAACATTTGGAGGGCCACAGACTCCCCAATCCTGATTTAAATGGATTAGTAGAACCCACCCCACAATAAACATATGCGTGGAAGCACCCCAAGAACAACTTTTACACAGTTTGGCTGTATTCAGGGAAAGTAGGCCTGGCCAGTAGCCACGGTCTTAATATTTTTCTACATGGTGTGGCCTTATTGCTTAATTTATTGTGGTGGAGAAGAGGGTTAAAAATTATCTTCTTCAATGTTTGTTTCAAAATAATTTGGACACTGTCAGAAAATTGATTTGCAGAGCCATTTGTTATGACATCACCACCCTGAACTTTGTCTGGAGTTGGAGCCTGTAAGAGTTCAGGAAGTGTTAAGAGAGTGTCAGCATCTCCTATCAGAGGTTCTCCTGCACTCCTTTCCTGAACTTTCTCCCGGAGTCTTCTCTATTGCAGGACATGAAAACCTCTCCCTACACCTTGTAATTCACTCTTCCTATTCCATATTGATCTTAGCTGGTCCTCTGTCTTTCATCTTGTGACACCTCTGCTTGTCCCTCATAGACTTTCAGCTTGGATTGCATGCTGTAGGAAGGTCAGGCCCTGTCAAGGTTAGAAAGGGCATGACAGCTTTGAGAGAATTTTTTTAACGATGGATCAGGAGGGCAGAAGGCATGACAGAATCAGAGAGGAGGGAACCCTGGAAATCTCACAGACTTGTTAGAGGGAGAACACAAGAAACAAAATCACACGAGTCAGAAAGATTCAGGAGTGGAGGAATAGACAGGAATATCAAAAAGAGCAGTAGTAAGGACCTTCCTGTTGAACAAGCAACCTCAAATTTATCACCCTGCTGCAAGTTTTTATACTGTGTGTAGCAGTTTATACTTAGGATTGTTGCTTTGAGAATGCTGAAATTTTGTCTTGGACCACACAAAGGACTCATTTTTCTATTAGCTGACAGTCTCTCTTCCTACTGTTTCTTGCAACTGTTGGAAAGGGGAGGAGGCTCATTTGATACTAAACCTCAATGCAGTTGAGGTTGGGCTATGCCCCAGTTTGGGGTGGGGGGTGGCAGCGGGGGACCAGATTCCTTTCCTTTAGGAATGGTCCTCTTAGCTACTGTTTTTCAGAAGGCTATAGAGGTCAGGATTTAGATAAAATTGTGGGGCGTCAGAGTGACTTTTTAAAGGACACCTAAATAAGTTCAAAGCTGAGATGAAATTTGAATGTACTGATAGGGCTGCTGCACATTAAGTAATGGCTTCTTGTGACAGACAATGTCTTTCCCAATCGTCTATAATTTTTCTGATGTTAGACAAGAGTGTCATCTTGGTAGAACCACCAATATCTTCGCTGTTCAGGCACTATAATTGTTCTAACCAATTAACACATTAACCATCTTGATTTCAAGAGATTTATCAGCTAAAATACATTTTTATAGACATATCAACTGAACATGAAATATTCTGTTGTTCTGCAACATATTGTTCTACTCACCAAATGATCACATTCTTTTTCAGTTTGTGAGAGCTTTTGCTAATTTTTAAAAGGATTTGCTTCTCAGTTCATCCATGACATTTGGAAAATTAACTATTCACTGCATGCCCTGTACTGAAAATCCCATACTGATTAAAACATCATCTTGTCAAATAGCTCTGGAGAGCATTCTTTACAGACTGAGCTCTCTGTACATATGGTCAGACAGGCATTTTGTCTAACTAGCAGTATCAAGCTAGAACATGCCTCAGAGTGCACTAAAGAAAGACACAATGAACTCCTAGTGTTCTTGCTGTATCTCTTCATATGAGGGGCCTAAGTATTTATTGTAATTTAATTGCAGAATGGGCACATAACAAATTTAGGCTTTTTTTTTTAAAGGAATGATATTTAGGGTTGCAAGCTAGAGACTGCATCCATCTCGTGAATTGTCTCTTTGCTCTACTCCTTCCCCGGTCCTACTGCACACCTGATGGAATAACCCGGGACCTCATTTTATCAGGTGTGTGTGTTGAGGTCACAGGTGGATGAGGAGAGCAACAGAAGCCATGGATGTATCCTCTTTTGTAGCTGTGAATCTGGATGTGATTTCTGGGTTGTGATTTGGCAGCTCTAGACAGAATCTGTTTCTCCTTATCTTGTTATCAAAAACAGAGGTGTAAATTACTGAACATCTCTGCTTTTTCAGATTTGGCTTCCCTTTCCACAGTAGCAAAACTCTGCCTTCATAAAAGAAAAAGATACCTTAGATATTTGCGACTGCCTGTTGCTTATGGTTACAAATGCTCAAAAGGGAGAAGGCATATGTAGCATTTCCCATGACTGCACATGTGGGACCTAGTCATGTCTACTCTGATTGTCAACAGGATTTCAGGCCGGGATCTTTCCCAGACCTGCTACTCAAGTCCTTTAACTAGAGAAGCCAAGACTTAAACTTTGTATGCAAAGTACAGTATGTGTTCTACCATACTTGTGTTCTACCATGTGTTCTTTGAGCTATACTTTTAGCTATTGTCCTATAACCCTTTCCTTGGAATAAGCCCCACTAAACGCAGTGGGACATCTGAACAGACACATATAGGTTTAAGTTAGATATGATTTCAACATGGCTAAAGTGTGATATAACTTCTTTTGGTTCCAACCTAATATTTCACCACTCCTGATAAGGCATGATGAAATAATTGAACTGACAAGTGAAATATAGTAGTGGGCAGGCACCAATTCAGCATATCCTCTGCCTTACCAGCTGAAACTGGGGGGGGGGGGGGGGATGAAGTTGTATGTCAGCAGCTGTATTTATAAACCACTTTGGAAGGTTGTTTACATGAAAAGTGATATTTAAATTATTAAAGAAATAATAGTTAAAGAGAGAGCAGGTAAGATGAGTTAATTAAGACGTTACCTCATCAGGTGTGTTTACCACTACGTTTATTTCCAGCTAACCACTTATCTTTATGTACTGTATTTCATTTCAGTGCTTTCTAAAACTCATATGTAAAACCATCTGGACTGGGTATTTAGTTAAGCTGTAATGCCTTTACAGCTACAGTCCTCTTGTAGCTATGTCTGAATCCAATCATATTTATTGTCTTTATACTTGAATTTAGGAATTTTGTTAGAAAATTGTCAGTGTTTTTATATTATGTATTATCATGTAATATGTATATTAAGTTTACAAATATGAATAAGTTCTTGTGCAATATTTTTCAGTTTTAGCGATTTATTCATTTTCTTTTTGGTTTCCTACTTCATTCCAAATAGTTTTGTTTGGTGTCGGGCATGTTCTTGTGGATCCCAAGCATCTAACGTATCCAGTTGCTCAATGTATCCATGTGACAACCATTCGTGGTGCAGCCTTACTGGAAACACTCCTCCTCACACAATACCAGTGGAAATAAATGGAAACCTTGCAGTTCCCTTTCATTTTGATAAGTCTTGCACTGGAAATGTCCACAGTGGATGGGGTCTTTGATGTTGTTGATGGCACACCCACAGCACAACTAGCACTCTGGCACCACTTTCATCCGCTCAGTGAGGCTTCAGTTGCAGGCATTTGGGGTGGAGTATGAGCAGATAGAAGCAGAACATTATAATCACTTTGCATATGTGCTGTAAACCATTTTAATCTGTTAATCATTCCGTTGCCCATCGTTATCATTTCTAATGCATGTGGCGGGATGTAAATTATGCAGCCTTGCAACAAGAGCTTAAGTGACTAGGAAACTGAACATCTGTTCTGTAGGTGAACAGAATGGAAGCTAATCTTGTACTGCCATGAGGACATGGTGTGTGTGTATGGGCACGCGCTCAAACTTTTCATTTTATCTTTTGTGAAATGATGAAAAAGATTGTCTAGTGCACACAAAAGTGTTTGAAGGAGCACAGGAGTGACTCATCTTCAACGTCCCCCTTACCAGCTAGGTATATCAGCTGCAAACGTCAACTGGCACCTATTTGATGTAGAGAAAAGAGATTCATTCTATGGTAATGAAGCAGCAAGGGGAAACATCTAGGCTGCAAATGGAGGAAGACTCAGGATGTGTGCAACAAAACATGGGATTTAGTCCACTTTAAGGGCTATTCTGAAACAGTGCAGGTGGCAAAGAGGACCATTATTCTGTCTACTTCCTTCCACCCAGCAGATCTTTTCCATGTGATAGAAGCTGTTTAAACTCAAGATGGGTGACAGTGGGTGGGTTCTATTTGTGAAGCATTTTGTATATAAAATTGATCACATTTACTGTAGCCTGGATAGCACACTGGGTGCTGTTCAGTTGCTCCTTCAGCTTGTTGCAATTGTTTAGATGAGTTCCGTTCTCTGCAGCCTAAGAATATGGACAGGGAAGTTGTCCTACATGCTCTGTTCTTGCCCATCATGGCTAATAAGGTCTGAGTGGTGGTGGTGGGAGGGTCTGTTTGTCTAGATGAGCCTTACTCCATCAATCAGAGGTAGTGAACCTATGGACCTCCAGATGACTTCCAGCTCTAATCCCAACCAGCGTGACAAGAGGGCCACAGGCACCTTCCACCCACAATTCCAGTGTATGGTTCTCATATCTATAGCCCTTTGCTTCCTTTTCAGGGAAGTCTCTGTACATCCCTGCAGGTGGTCAACCACAATAGATTTTTGGAAGGCTCCTTTTCTATTTCCTATTTAAAGTGCATCTCAAGGCCAAAGAAAGATGTGGCATTGTTCACATGGTTTTCTTCCCATTCTTCCCACAGTTAACATGAGGGGCCTGATTCTGACCAGGACCACAGCAAGGGCAAATGGACTAGCACAGTTCCAATCCAGCTTCCTCTTCACTTGTGCTAGCTCTTTGTTTAAAAAATCAACCAATCACACAAGGACAAAAGAAAATGTGAATGGCATCACATGTAGTTCAGCTCTCAAGTGAATCCTAGCACTTTCAATGGGGCTTACTCTATGTAAGTGCACATAAATGTCACTGAACACAGCTGGGCTTTCTTTTAAGGAAATATGCAGGCTTCATGTACTTTCAGATTTCTAACCTATCACTTCCCAGGCCCCACCCCACATTCCCAAAACCAGGAAAGACTTTTTAAAAAACTTAACTGCATTGAGGCTGAAATCCTAGATGCAATTGAATTCACTGGTGGTAGTGCATGGGATTATACTGTCAAGGTGTCAGCTTTATGAACCTGTTTGATTTAGTAAATTGACATAGGTGTGCAACCCATTAACAAGTCACACAAGTTCACAGAAAGGGTGTTGCAAAGATGTCTTGCTTCTAACAATGAACTATTGCTACTAGTTAGGAATTGGTTGAAATGCTTTATAGATATGCATGGGATCAGGCTAAGTGGAATTGCTCCCATTAACCTCTGGATGCCATCCAGGATGCTTTAATGCTCCCAGGGGAAAGTGGAATTCTCACATTACTGGAGTGTTGGACTAACCTGCTCATGCCACTTGCTTGGTGAGTTCATTTCCCCCACAGCATCTGGACAAAATCTGTACAGAGGGGAAGGCATGGCAAATGAGCTGTGATTAATACCTTTTTTTAGCCCCTTAACTCCATAAGCTTGGTGTGTGGGCTTGGCCTAACCTAACTGTTAAGCAGCAAAGAAACAAGAATTCCCATACAGCAGATCTCTTTGAAATGTCTTTAAGCAACTTTCAGGAGTGAGGCTGGAATGCATGCTTAGAATGTTAGACCAAAACCCCCACTCTCATTGTTCTAGAAGTATCTGTCTATTTACCCACACTTCCTGCCTTCAACATATGAAAACATTGGCTTTCTCCATTATTGTCGTAAAGATTGTTAGCATTGCTAATAAAACATACTTTCAATACCACTGCTTAATGGTTTTCCTGTGGAATGTTTTAAAACCGTCCAGTGCTCACTGCTTTTCTATTCAAGAAAAGTATTTGCAGAAGTACAAGAGCAAGGATACCTTGCCGAGGAAATATGGCTATGATTTTCATTACAATGAAGAAAAGGCTGTAGCCCACAAATTCAGCTGTTTTATGCATATTTTCTTCCTAGACAATAAATTATTATTCCACGCTTAACTGTAGTGCTAGGGTCCAGAGCTCAACACATCAGGTCACCTTTGAATGCCAGTTGTAGATGCCTTAGAGGTAGGTTGCCAGACAGCTTGTTACCTGTGTCAGCTTGGCACTTGAGAAGCCTAAAAGCTCCCTAATACTCCAAGACATTTCAACTAACTGGGTTAGCAGCTGCATGACCACCTATAAAGCACATTAGTAAGTTGTGTAACAATAGCCAATTTGGGGTTATGGAAATTGGCCCAGACTCTTTCGACACTTTCTTTTACGTAGAGGTTCCCATCCCATTGCCAAGGTCTACAAGCCTCACCAGCTTCCTGAATTCTTTTACGATTTTCTGGCACCCATCATTTGTGTCTCAGTTGGAAATGTCTGCCCCCGTATCCTGACTTGAAAATAAAGCTTTCATTTTCTTCCATCCTTTTCAGAGAAAGGCATCTCTCAGGAAAGTGCTTACAACAGATAGCAGAACAAAAACTGACAGATGCAGGATCAAGTTGCACAATGAAGGGTGGCTAAGCTTCTTTGAAGATGAATACTTCATATTCAAAATAAAATAGATCATTGGATTTAGTTTGGGGAGTTTTTTTATTTAAAAAATCCCTTGATGTAGGGTTTTAAACAAACAGATGCTGCATATATCCTTTAAAATTGTCTTTGTTTATTATACTGAAGTGAATCTGGCTCTGAAGGCTTAAAACACTTCAAGCTCCATTGTGATTGGCTGGTTTAAATGTTACTTTCCTATCTTGGAACCAAGGCCTGGTGCCAGCTAATTAAAGGAGGCCGTTGAATAGGCTGGCCACGTGGACCCCACAGCAGCAGCACTGCAGAAAACTGGGTTCAGCATTGTAAAGGAATATCTGTTGGTAACATGAAAGCACCACTTGTGTCTCCATTTCTTATTCTATGTAACAATAGAATTTCTCAGACGGAAATTATTATTATTTGTTCCTCACAGCCTCTCTTCAAATCTAACACCTCAGGATTTCCACCAGTGTCACATTCTGTTATTAAAACTTCCCTTTTGAGATTGCACAATGCATTTCTCCCCAATACTTATACATTGGAGAGCCATGTCCTCTGACGGTTATGTGAGCATCTGGTACTGCCCTTACAAAGTCTTATGGTGACACAATGTATGCAAGCTAGTGGTCATTATTTTATATCATCCGACTGCATCAACCTTCTCCCACCTGGTGCTCTCCACACATGTTGGACTACATCTCCCATCACTCTCAGCCAGCATAGGTAATGGTCAGGGAAGATGAGAGTTGTGGTCTAAAACATTTGGAAGACACCAAGTTACAGAAGAGTGCAATATACAGTAGCATCCTGTAGTAGTTTTGAATGCAGCTTTGCTAAAATCCAAACACTGCTGGGCATCAGCAACAAGGTGGTTCTACCTTAGTTGGAGAAACTCTCCAGACTCAGTAAAAAGTTGTCACCCACCCACATTCAGTCATTTCAAATAGAGGACTAACAATAAATTCAGAGACATCTAATGTATTTCAGAGTCGTGCATGCTGAAGGGCTATCTAACCACCATTTTGTCTCGCAAAGCATTGCTTCAGTAGCATTCGCAGTAGCTCTCCCAACTGCACCAGCAATGAGAAAATTCCACAAGGCCCAATAGAAGCATTCTTCCCATTCCCTAGAGCGTTAGTTGCTTGCAAGGGCTGGTGCAAAGACAGAGGGGGATGAGGAAGATTTCCCACTTGTTTCCATATTGCCTTGTGCCACAAGGTCCTCTCACAATGGTGGGGACAGAACTCTGTTGAGCCCTGTGTGATTCCTCCTTGCACAGATGTTGTATGGTGCTTGACTGGATTAACCCTTTTTATAATAATACTTAGCATATATTGGGCTTTATGATTGTTCAAAGCGCTTCACATGAATTACGTCAATATAATTAGCCCCATACCATACACAGATAGGTGGGACTGACAGATAATTGCTTGCCTAAGGAGTTCACCCAACTTAAGGGCTTATCCACACCTACCTTTTGCTGTGCTCTTTCCAGGCACAGGTCCATGCTTTAAAGTTCTGTGTCTGAGCACTCCTTTTTTCCTCCCTGGAGCTTTCCCTGTGAAAACCTGCTCTTTAAAGCTGAAGTGCAACAAATGGAATTTGGATTGTCTATGGATTGCTGTTTGCTCCAATTCAGCAGTAAAGAGTGGGTTTTGTTGGGAAGGCTCCAGACATGGAGTTTTAAAGTGCAGGCCATGCCCAGAAAATGCGGAGGAAAGGTAAGTGTGAATAAGTCGTGAGATAATGACAAAGTGAAGGGGGCTCTGACCATTAAAAATGTTATTTGCAGCATGTGAAATGGAGGAAAGAAAGCTCTTGCCTGATGTAGTGCATTACCCAGAGGAAAAAGTGCAACACAGCCACACATGCAGAGCATGATGTGACCTATCATACTGGAGTGTGGAAAAAGGATCTTATTTTATATGTTCATTATACACACCACTGCCCTACCTTATCCTCTGGCACCAGTGCAGCTTGCTGTAATTTTGAAAGTCATCACTAGTCAATGAAGGACTCAAAATGTAAGTGACATATGTATACAGGGTGTGAGGAAACCAGTATGAATCAATGAAATAATATTCATTCTTTTCCATTAACTGAGGTTTTCTTGTCCCCGTAATTCCCCTTTCCCTAATCATGTTCAGTGTGGCGCTGCTATTTAAGTTGGACTTCTTTCAGTCCAGATCTGTGGGAGCAGAGTCACATAAAAATGCATTAAACAGGTCTTGAGCAGCTCAGTTTCCATTTTCATCTTCTCCCGGGTTTGAAAGGATTTCTTAGAGCCTGCCATTTGTTTATCTGTCTTGACATACACTCTCTCTTTTGCTGTATAAATCTCCTCCCTCTGTTCCTCTCTCTCTTGATTCTTGAAATGATGATAAGGCCTGACTACGCAACTGCAGTATATCTGAAAACATGAATCAGCGATAAAACATGACCAGAGATAATGGCACACAGTGAAACCCCCATCCCATGAAAGTCGTCCCCCCCCCAGCCTTATGAAATAAGTAAATGCATGCAGGAATTGGGTTGTGAAGCGGTCTCAGCTTGAATATAGATTGCCTGTTGTTTTCTGCCTAGTCATTTTGTCCCCATCTTGGCATTAGGTGAAATGCACAATTTTCTATTTGAGCATGCTTACAGAATTAACGGATGTAAACAAGCCTATTATCCTAGATCTGTCACCAAATGTATCACTTTTTCTTTACAGCCTGATAATACAAGATGAAAGTTAGGAAAAGGAGTCAGTGTAGTAGCACACTGCATAAAGTGATGGACGCTGCATGGATTGGAGCTTTCTCGACTGCAAACAGCGGGTAGGTAAGGGTGGATGATCTAGATCGGAGCCATAGTAAAGCCCCCTGCACTTTCCAGCATACCAGTTTGGGGGGGGACCCCCCATGTCTTCAATTTGCTTTGGAAAAGCACAAGTGCTAATTGTGTGAATGCCATCTCATTTAGTTTGGCCCCTAAATCAGACATACCTGGATGCAAATCTCTGTTCAACTATGTACTCTTTAGGTGGTGTTGGTCTCAACTGTGTTTCTCCTCCATCCCTATCTCAGGCAAGGGACCAGTGGAAGGCACAAGGTAGTGGCTGCATTATCTCTTCCTGCAACAGATCTTTCAATAGCAGGATTTCCAGACAGCTTGAGACCATGGCAGAAATCAGGACTGGATGCAGCCCATCCGGAAACTCCCCATTAAATTAATTCAACCACTTTAGGATATATATATATATATATATATATATATATATATATATATATATCTGCCCAAACAAATCATTTCCATATAGAACGAAAACAAGAAATAAAGACTTCGGAGTTTCATTTGTTTATTTGGGTTTTTTTTTAAAAAGCTTATCTAATTTTGATGACTGACTTCTCTGTCCTCACAATCAAAACATCTTTTCTAACCAGAGCTGGAAGCTAAAAAAAAGGTCTTTCAGGGGTTGCTGTGTAATGATTTTTCTGATTTGGAAGATGAAATGCACAAACTGCTCTCCTGAACAGAGATGGATTATAACTTCAAAAAGCGACTTTTGTTCTCAAAGAATGAGTATCTGTTTGATGGAGGAAAGTGCACGGGACATTTTGTTTTTCCTCTGACAGTTGGACATTCCAGAGTTACCACTGCCACTCTTATGAGGAGAGGAATTCACCTTTTCACATTAGTTCAAAAATGGCATGATGCTCCAGTACCACTTCATTAGTTTAGTGAGCCATTTTGAACCTGAACCCCTATAGCACTAAATGTTGTGACACAGGGGTACCTGAAGGTATGCCTGTTTCTCTATGGATGTGCCTGACTGCTGAGAGCATCATTAGAGATACTTCTCTGGGTGCCTTAGGCAAAGAGAGTGTGAAAGAGGTCCTTTTCTATGGTTCCGCCCCATTTGTGGGGCATTTGTGGGAGGTTTCCTGCAAGAGACCTTCCCGACACCTTCTTCATTTTCTTGTAGGCTCAAAGGCACCAGGCAAAAGCCATCCTTTCTCCCAGAGTTTTGAGTATATGGAGTTTTGTTTTATCAAGTTTTAGAAAGAAAGAAAAAACCTGTTTTGGATTGGCAGATAGGCTGCTGGAATTGTCAGTTTGTTTATTTGAACATTTGTGCCATGTTGTTGTTGTCTGTGTTTCTTGATGCTTTTCCTTTGTTTTAATTTTGTCCCAGCGACTTCTTGTTGGCTGCCTAAGTCCCCATTTGTACGAGAAAGGTGCATGAAAACATTCCACTAAATGAAAGCACAATAAACTACCATCGTACCAAAAATTTATGCACAGCACCCAAAAGAAGCAAACAGAAAGTTCATTGCCTCCCCTGCTGCCCCATGTTTCCACCCCCCCCCCAATGCTTACTACTATTGCTGTTGAAATGCTCTTGTGATTGGCAAGGACTTGATGTAGAAGCAAGGACAACAAGGAGAAGCAGAGAGGAACAGAAGCAAGAACCCTTCACTATCACCTTTGCAGTCCTGTAGTTCCCAGCACAACGTTCATCTCATTGTGCTGAATACAGCCTGGCAGCTAAAGTACTGCACTTGCCTGTATTTGCAGTCTCAGGCAGGCAGTGGAAATAGGAAATTTACTGAAGGCCTGGTGAGCTGTGGTTTGGTTCAGTGGCTCCAAAACGGACCCCCAGCTGCATGCTGGAAATGGGGGTTGGTGCTCCTAAGTTTGTCTTGGAGCGAGTAACAGGGCAACAGTTTTTTGCAAATGTGGGCACTGCAATTATTCTGTCCATCTAGTCTAATTGTGACCTTGAAGCTGATTCCCTAAGATGTCTTTCAGAGTGGCAGAAATTCAAGCGTACTGAGTCCAGCAGTAACTCTTCTTCCTGTTTATCATGGTGTAAAGTTAAGGATCCTCAGGCCTCATGGCACACTAATTAGCATCCAGGGCTAAACAGCCAAAGGAGGAGGCTGCTGTCTCCCTGGTCACAAAATGAACTCTGTCCCTGCTTATTAAGGTTATACTTAGAGTCAACATCTGAATTGCTAGAAGTTAAATATCTGCATGCAAGTGGTTTTATTGCATTGTGGAAATGAGTAAAGGTAATTAGAAACATCCAGCAATTTCCCTTCCCTCCCTGCGGGCACCAAACTACCTTCTGCATGAATTTGCATTCTTCAACAAGAATGTGCTTGCACCAGGTTGTTGAGTTTCCAGGTGCAAATTGCTTCTTTGTTATGCATCCCAAATTTGTTTCCTTAATTTTCCATCTTCATCAACTTGCGCCTAACAGAGTGCCCAATCTGACTGCCCTATCCATTGACCACAGCCATCAATCCATGCATCACCTTTTATCATGCCCTTCTCTGGAAAAAGACAAATATATAGCAATTGCACTCTATTCTGCTTTGGTCAGACCAAACCTGGAGTACTACGTCCAGTTCTGGGCACCACAATTTAAAAAGGATATTGACAAGTTGGAACATGTACAGTGAAGTGCAACCAAGATCAAGGGTCTAGAAACCAAGATTTATAAGGAAAGGTTGAGGGAGTTGGTTATGTTTAGCCTGATAAAGAGGAAACTGAGAGGAGATCTGATAGCCATCTTCAAATATCTCCATGGAAGATGGAGCAAGCTTGTTTTCTCCTGCTCTGGAAGTTAGGACTCGAACCAATAGATTCTAGTTACAGTAAAGGAGATTCCAACTGAACATCAGAAAGAACTTTCTGGCAGTAAAAGTTGTTGAATGCTGGAACAGACTCCCATGAGAGGTTGTGGACTCTCCTTGGAGATTTTTAAGCAGAGGTTGGATGGCCATCTGTCATGTATGACCAAGTTGAGATTCCTGCAGTGCAGGGGGATCAGATTGATGATCTTCAGAGTGCCTTCCAACTCTACCATTCTGTTATTCTAAGACAGGGTTATTCTGATATTGCAGATTCGGAACAGATGAAAGGAAGTAACTTCTTCACAGAGCACATAATTCACTAATGGAATTCAGCTACTAGAAAATGGGGTGCGAGCCACTGGCTTAGATAGCTTTAAAGGGGCTTTAAATAGTAGCCAAATTTGTGGAGGATAAATCTATCAGTACCTATTTGCCAAGGTGGATTTCTTCCCCCTCCTCCCCACTTTGTTTACTGCCTTCACCTGGTAGAGTGTTCTGGAGAGCTTGAAGGCTTGCACATTGTTTTGTGACAATTGATACAGCAACAAGAGCTTAAAACGTAAAAACACACGCAATAAAACTAGAAACTCTATAGCAACCATTATCTGAAGATGTAAAATGATGGTCAGATTTTAGTGGCTATGAACACTATTTGCTGAGCGTTTACCTGCTCCCACGAAAATCCAAAGTCACAGTGACTTCAGTAACACAGGGGCACTATGGTTGCACAATCCAGCAGTTTGAGACAACACCATTTTTTATAATCTCTGCCGCCCTTTTAATGTGAGGAGAGGCCATTCATGGCTCAGTGGTAGAATGCATGCTTTCCACACAGAGGTACCAAGTTCAAGCCCGGGCATCTCCAGCCAACATGATTAGATAGCTCATCGTTATTTGTTATCTATATCCTGCTCTTCTACTGATTACAGATTACAATTCAGATGAGGAGATTACAAAGATAGCATAGCACAATAATACACTCGAGAATAAACACAAAATATTACAATCGTAGGACTGGAAATATTTGTAGTTTTAAAGAACTAGGTTAGCCCTCAGACACCTGGAGAGCAGTTGCCTGTCAAAACAGGCATTTCTGTGCTAGATGGACTAATGGTCTGACCCAAAATAAGGCAACCTCTTAGGTCCGAATCCATCCACTCCCCTTTATTGGGTCTAGTTTTGGCTGCGTATGTGCTCCTCCTGTGCATTTCATAGCAGCACAGCATGGAGAAGCTGAGCAGGAATGATGTTTCTCTTTTGGGATGCTGCAGTGATTTATGAAGAGTACAGGGCAGGAGGAACCCATGAAGCTCACCGGGTAACCTTGGGACATTCACACTCTCCCTCAACCATCACTTCTGCATCATACATTTAAATCACCTGGCTTCTGCCAAAGAATCATTGGAACTGTAGTTTGTTAAGAGCACTTGGAGTTAAGCTCCATGTGGAGTAAATTACAGTTCCCGAGATTCTTTGGTAGAAGTCACATGCCTTCTATGTGCTTTAAAATAATGTTTCTTAAATGGGTGGTGTGGATGTAATCTACCTCACAGGCTTGTTGTGAGGATAAACTGGAAGAGGCAACCATGTAGCCCACCCTGAACTTCTTGAAGGAAGGACAGGACAAAAATAGAGGAAGCAAATAAAATGATGATCCTCATTTAAAGAAAGCAAGAATTCAAATGCCTATTAAATAATAACTTATTTAAACAAATAACATGATGACCCTACTCTCCTGCCATGCTCCTACTAACAATTCTGAAGCCATTTTGGGGTCAAGAAGTGGCCACTCTCCCAAAAATATAACATTCTGACCTCATTGATAGCCCACAAGACAACAGAAAGGCAGAAAGCCAGCAGCACAGTAAGGACAAATTCCAGGTCTGACTAGACAGAAGAGGCTGTTTTGTAGCACTTTGATTCAACAGCTGTGCTGGACAGCTAGGTGTGAGAATGGCCATGTGTGAATGTGGTGACCATTGTTCTGGTGCTACTAGAAGCATTGCATTATGAGGCAGCCCAAAGGACCACAGAAATAATGTCTCCCTTCATGACAAAACAAAAAACCCACTCAGCCTTTGTTATGTGCTCTGGGGCACCACAGCCTAATTTTTAAGGACTTATTTTGGAGTCGGCCCCTGCTGCTGCCATATACCAGTAAATGGCTGCTTTCTGAAGGTGCCAAAAGCCACATTTTGTCAAGCTCCTTTTTTGTCAAGCTCCCCCTCCCCAGATGCTGTCTTCCCAACAAAGCCAAACCAAAACCACACAATTGTACCTGGGTCTCCAGGCAGAAAATGCAAGTAATGAGGAAATGGCCCAAAACTTTAAAAGAAATAAGAGGAAAGCTAATGCAGATGTCACTTTTAGGAGAGTGCTTATTATTTAAGAAATGGTTGGCTTGGTGAGGTCAGTTATTTTATTTATACAGTATTATTGCCTTTCTCCTGCCATGGAACCCAAGGCAAACCTATTCAATGAGAAGATCTCCCGCTTTTCTTTCTTTCTTTTTGCTTTATCAGACATTTTTGTAGAGCTGAACTATAGCTCATCAGCACAATTATTCTGTATAACACACACACAAGCATGAAAGCAAGTGGGGTGGAGGCAAGGACAAGACACAAGATTCAAGCATGGAAGTACGGGAGAATAGCTAAGACTTAAAAAAACCCACCAAAGAGATTGTGGCCCTTCATCCACAGGACACAGCAATCTGTGGGCCCCACTGATGGGAAGAAGGCAGCCACTGTAGCAGGAGAAGCAGGAACTGTTTATGGTCCTGCGAGAGTCCTAGGAACAACAGGAGTCAGGCAGTGTAACCACTGTGCAACTGGAAGTTGAGTCTGCAGAGCTGGGCTGGGAGGCTGGAACCACAGCTTGATGCTGCTGAGTCTGGTGTACATTGTAGCTGTTGTGCTATGATCAAAATACCAGGATTGAGAAAGTCTAGCATTGGCAGCATTGGTTCCCACACACAAAGCAGCTTGCAGTGAGTGGTTGGCTGGCCCTTCAGCAAGTCATCATAGGGACATAGGAAGATGCCTTGTTCCATGTCAGACCATTGGTCCATCCAGCTCAGGGGTGTCTACACTGACTGGTGATGGACCCACCAGGTTTTCAGGCAAGGAACATTCCCAGACCTACATGGAGATGCTGGGGGTTGAACCTGGGACCTTCCGCATGCAAAGCAGATGCTCTACCACTAAGCTAGATCCCGTCCCCAGTGGCTAGCATCCTTTCAGTAGTGTGTCATTGGACCTGGTTGCCTAGGAAGTGACTACAGTGGTGCCTATGCCCTCCAGCTGGCAGTGCACCTTTGTTGTTTTGTGAATTGGGGTCTTGCTATGTAAAACAGAAGTCTTTGAATTCTAGCTCTACTGTCGTTCCCTTTTCTCATCCAAAATTAGGGTTGCTAGCAGGACCAGGCCTGGCATCACCTTGTCTGAAACCCTGGCGAGCTGTTGTCAGTCAGTGTAGACAGTACTGAACTAAATGGACCAATGGTTTGACTTAATATAGGGCACTGTTCCTGAGATGAACCAAGGAATTCTTTCTATGTAAAATCTTCACTGAATTTTTTTTTGTAACCCCCCCCAAAAAAAACCCTTTGTCTTGTTATCTGTCTCTCATTGACTAAATAAAGATATAATCAAGAAGGCAGCAGCAGCAAATAGCAACATTTCCTAGGAGGATAATCAAATGCTCCACTGATAATTAGCTAAATTAATCCAAATATTTATACAAGGGAAGCAGATATTTCTAAAACATCCTGAGATACATCACAGGGCTGGAATATTAATACCAAGGCAGTAAATCAGCAGCACATGAGGAACTGAGTGGTGTAGGGAGTTGTACCAGTCATCAAAAAACAATTATACCCATCATTAAATACAGATGGCTGATGAAAGATAAGGTAACAACGATATTTTATGAACGATGATGGGAGATGAAACATAGAGGGGCAATTAAGATTAAGCATTTGCTATGGGCCATTAAACTGGGTCCAGGCAAGTGAGCCAAATGCTACAGAAGATGAAAAGTTACAAGGATGTAGCTCATCCTGTAACTCGGGAATGTATCCATTTCAGATAGGAGACAGACCACTACAAGAGAAACTCTTCACAAATTAGGGATATTGACTAGAGGAAAAGTGATTGAGGGATTGTAAGTGACAGGCCAGAAGGGCAGAAGCAGAAATTTACCATCTAAATTGAGAGTAACATAGTTATCTTGCATGGACAGAGCACCAGAGCAGAGCTGGCAGCACCTGTCGTTTAATTGGTGAGATTCAGAATTTCAGGGGTTTCTAAGAGGCTGGGAGTATGATTGACAGAATCTTATAATTATTATGTTTAAAGCATCTAGCCTTTGTGGCTTTGCAGGGTACTCAGAAGGCTTAGAAAGAAACATGAATACAAAGCACCCATTGTAAAAAAAAAAAAGTACAGTGCTTTTGGGTTATTTAATACATCGTTTCTGAACACTTTGAATTAGCAGCCTTAGAGCTGATTTTGTGGTGCCAAAAAGCACAGGTTTCTGAGACTTTATCCAACCTCTGAAAGTCAAACTAAGTAACTTCTTGGCTACTCTTATAATAGTAAACTTGGGGTGGTGCTGGTGGTCTCTTGTGAATCAGGACCACAATGTGCAGGGAGGGAAGGTTCAACCTTTGATCCCATCCTGGATTACTGCAATGTGCTGTAATCCAGGATGCCCTTGGACTTGGTCTGGAAGCTCCAGCTGGGGCTGCTGATGTAGGCAAATGGCTGGCTATGTTGGAGTAACTAAACATAAGGGTTAATTCCCTACATGAGCATAAATCACCCAATGGATGAGTTAATTGCAGGTGTAAGGCCAGTTGGTAATGATCCAATGCCCTGACTATATCTATGATTAATGTATGTCAGCTCAGTTGGTTAGTCTGTGAGTTAGTTAGTCTCTTGGTGTAATTTGTCCAGTGTTACATCTTGAATTGCTGGAGTTTATTTGGAACAACAGAGATACTTTGTACTTGTATGTATCTGTATCTACAAAAGCCTATGAGCTGTATATATCTACATTTGGAAATGTTTTACTGAGCCTTAGCTTCTGCAACAGTAAGCTATTTGGACCTAAAGCTGCTTCCATGTGGTGACTGGTACTGGGAGCAACTTCTACTGCAATTTCTTATATCAGATTCCTGACATTATAACTAGATAATGCACATGCAGCCATGCGAACACATTAAAGCACTATTAATATCTTAAGTATTATTAAGTTGGACTTGGGCAATTTCTATCAAATGGTTGAGTTTTCAGGGTATTTTTAAGGAATAAAAATCCTGTTTCTCTGACAATTTTCTCCCAAACTTTATGTAGATGTGTGTTAAGCGAGAGCTCAGAACAATGATGCATGGGCACAATTTTGCTTGGAGTCTAAACCAAAAGTGTGGTGGAGGGGACTAAAACTGGAGCAGGCAGAGAAGAGGGCAAAAGAATAAACTACTGCCTCTTCTGAGGAAAACCCATTCCAGGTGCCTTATAAAACCTAAGTTTAGAAAGAATCACTACTAAAGTTACCAGACGTCCCCGTTTCTGTGGACAGTCCTCAGATTTACAAATCAGTCCCTATACAAAATCCACTGAAGTTGAAAAGCGTCCCCGGATTCATTGAAAAAAATCTGGTAACCTTATACTAAACCAAAGGCAACTGGTTGTTGTTAAATGAAGGGCTATGAACCCACATAAGTTAAGTAACCTAAATGAAATTATTCTAGGAAGAAGTCCCATAAAACTCAACAAGACTTCCTTCCAAGTTAATGTGCTTAGGATGCTAGGCTGTTTGAAGTGCCCTGGGCTTCAGTGACAATAATTTAAGCATGTTCTTTAAAACCAGTGGGGCTCAAAAGTATTTCACTTTGGTTGGATCACACTCAAAGAATGTATAGCAACGGGGAAGAGAATTAAGCATGTACCACTATAGTTAATGCAGGCATTTCAACGTGAAGAAAAATCTTAGGCTACAAATGAACAGTATTGAGATTCTGCAGGATCCCTGCTGCAGACTGAAGTAATTAATTCAGTGCCACAGCAATGATCTGGGTGTGATTCCATTTGTTTTTAAATGCAAATTTGATCGGTAGAAGACTGTGAAATGAGGAAGAGTGAATTAAGTTGAACCCACCTTATAAGATCTGTGCCCGCTCCCTCTCTCCCCGTTTGCCTCCAGCTCTTTATTCTTCCAATCCTATGGTGTGTTTACCGAGAACTGCCCCACTGAATTCTGCAGGACTTACTCCTCTAAGTAAAGTGTAGGAAAGATCACTGTTGAAAGTTTGGTTTTGTGTGAAACTAGGATACGGCAGGCGGATTCTCCATGAAGAACAAGGAAACCTATTAAGTTAGGAAATATAGGGGGTGGGCTGATAAACCTTCAGGAGGTGGTAGGGTTTTCCCTGCTGTAGGCTGGGATCCCCAAAACCAAGATCTTAGGGGTCCCAGAATATTTGGTGCAACGTGCAGTCAGATGCAAAGCCCAGGGGAATCTAATAACTTGAAGTAATCACCACGATCCACAGAACATAACAGGGGTTCTTGGGGGCACAATATTGCCAAAGTTTTATTCTGTGGGGGTGGTCATGAGAGCAAACACATCTCTGAGTTTGGGGAAAATCAGGCACACCCGTTCGATACTATAGATCCCAGGAAGGGGGGGGGGATGCTAGATCAGGAGCTTCTTTTCAGCAGCAGCTGCTCCAGAACAACTTCATAGATTCCTAGGTGTGTTTTTTGGTGCAATCCCTCCTGTGCGTTCTCTCCTCCGAGCAGCAGAGCCAGGATTTTGTTGGCTTGGGCGGGGAATGGTCAGGATCCGGCAGGAACCGCCTCTAAGCCGTGGCGGAGAAAAGTGTCCCGTAACGGGAAGCGGCTGCAGACTTTGGTCCCAGCGGGCGCCGGGAGCCACGAGGCTCCAAGCAAAGGGCAGAGCTGCTGCGCCCGACGCCGACGTCGCCACCACCGCCTCCCCGGAGCCAGGCCAGGCGAGGCTGGGCTGTGCAGCAGAAGCGGCGGCGGCGGCGGCGGCAGCAGCGCCTCTGTCAATCAGGCGGACTTCCCTCCCGCACGCCGCGCGCTTCCCAGCCAGCCGCCTGCTGGTGTTTCTGCTGCCTTCGCCGGGGAGAGCGGCCGCTCAGCGAGCGCTGGAGAGGAGCAGGAGGAGGGCGGATGCGCCAGGGCGAGCGCCGGCGGGGCTGAGGGTTCCCCGCCGCGGGCAAGAGGGCGGCGCCGGCTGCCCTCCAATGTGGCCGGAGCCCCCTGCAGGGCACTTTCGGCAGCCTTCCCAGGCTGCGCGACGCCTGCGATGGGTCCTCCGGGCGGGATCGCCGCGCTCCTCGCCGCCGCCGCCTACTGCTGCTGCTGCTCGTGGGCGCTCCTTCTGGCCCCGGGGGCCCCGCAGAGTCCCGGGCAGGGAGGTAAGTGCTGCGGGGGCCCCTCGCCTGCACCCGCCGCCACCTCCTGGGCCGGGTCTCCCCGGCTGGGGTGCTCTCTCGCTCTCGCTCAACTTCGCCAGCGAAGCACTTTCCCCCCTTTCCGCCAGCCAGACTTCTCTGCGCCACGCGGACCGAAGGGCTCGGAGGGGGTTCCTCGCGCCGCCACGTGGGGCTGGCTACTTTTGGCGTGCTGTCCCGTGGGGCGCGGGGTGGGATCAGGGGGCGAACGAGGGAGAGCGGGGTGGGGGAAGAAATCGCTTGTTGAAAGAAATCGCTTGTTGGATCGCACTAGATCTCTTGAGAGAGGGGCGCGGGACGGGGAGAGTTTCCCGCTGAAGTGGGAACCTCGAATGAACTCTGTTCACAGTCGGGCGCATGTGGCAAGATCCGAGCTGAGCGTGTCAATTCTTGGAATTCCATATGCGGAATAAAACACCTGGCAGAGCCTTAAGTTTTCTTCCCTGCTGTTGTTTGAATTAAAGTAGGAGAGGGGGAACTGGGTCAAGCGGTTGACATGGATTTTTAAATAATAATAATAGTAGTAATAATAATAATTTAAAAAACCCTTTCCATCGTGTGACTGCTAACCACAAGCTTTTAAGCTTCGTTCACTTGTCAGCCACATCGGGATTGGGGAGGAAATTAAGCATGTCAAAGTTTTAAAGTTGATATGACAGTAAACTTTCTGCCTTTGGAAAGCCTCACTCAGGGCATCTCTCTCTTGGCAGCCCTAGCTGAAAAATGGAATTGCTCGAGAGAGACTGTGCTGATCTCTGTTTGGGAGACGTGTTTTCCTCAAGTGAAGGGTGGGAGCATCCTTGATGCCTGACCATCCCTGAATGGGGATGTCTGCAAGATGGGCTCTGTTGCTAAAACAGCTGGAGAGATGATGCCGGGTGCCTGCCTCGCCCTGTTCTCTGAAATTCCCTCTGCTCTGTGTTAACCCCATAGCTGAATGAACATTGATGGTGCCTGACACATTAAGAAAGGGAAGGGATGCCCGCTTCAGGCAATGGTGGGATGCAGCACAGTGATCTCAAGGAGGGGAAACTCAGCGTGACATTAATTATTACTCATTATTTACACATGCTCTCTCTTTCTCTCTCCCTAGATCATCTTCTGGGAGATCTAGAAGAATACAGTCTTGTCATCCCAACTAGCACAGACTCGGAGGGCAGGTTCCTCTCCAATGTCGTATCGGGAGCTGCAAAGAGGCGCTTTCGAAGGGACACAGGGGCTTCTCTGCACGAAGCTGCAAGCAAGCCAATTTTTTACAATGTCACTGTTTTTGGAAGAGAATTTCACTTTAGACTGAGACCAAACTCTAGGCTGGTGGCTCCTGGAGCAACTGTTGAATGGCAGGAGGATTCCAACCTCACTTACGTTGAACCTCTCCATGGGAATTGCCTCTATGTTGGGGATATCACCGACTTGCCTAATGCTTCTGTGGCGATAAGCAATTGTGATGGGCTGGTAAGATGCTTTGTTGTTTATGTAGCTAAGAGGATGAATGACTTTCTTTCTTATGTAGAAGGTGTGGATCTTCTGCCTTCCAAAAAAATAAAAACAAATCACACCTCGGTTGTTATATTAATTGTGAAATCAAATAAAGGAAATGTTCCCTGACATGAACTAGGGTGTGATGAAGCAGAAAGCTCACTTTATAGGTAGCGGAGGAGCCAGTTCACTCTGAACTGACACGTAACTGCTGTGACAAATCACTAATTATCAACAGGAAACTCTAGATAGCCCTCCTGAAGCTTCTCAGCACATCTAAAACAGTGACCTGATGCCGTCATCTGCACATTTTCCATATTTGCAATATTCTCTGCCATTTTCAATTTAGCAGCGGCCATGGAAGTGTGTGTGTTTAAAAGACAAGATAATAAGGCTGAAAGACAGGCTCTGTGGTAAATTGATTGGGGTTTTTTTGTATTTGGAAATGAAATTTGTTCAGAGGTTGGGGTCAGGTCTTTATTCTTTTGGAAGGTGTCTTCCTCATGACAGTTCTCCTATCTGTCTACTCAGTCATGGGAAATCCAGAAGGAACAGTTTTTATGGACTTCCTATGCTTATGCACCTTATATGGTGATTCTATGTATTTGAGGAGCTGTTTATTTGTACATATATAGTCAGAAGTAAATTCCAGTTTTCCATTCCTTAGCCAATGCAGCAAGGCCAAACTGTGTATCTTAAGCTATATTTTAAAAAAGTCAATTGTTACGCAGAGCAAAGTTTGCTTAGTTTAACTTTGGGGAATGAACTTCTAATTACATCCAGTATCATCTTGTTTATATTGTTTGAGAGAGAAAAGAGGCTTCCTAATGTACAGCTGGTACTACTTATATGATAAATGAATTTAAGCCTCGATCATGACCTTCCTGTGCTGTCTGAGTTCTGTTCAGAATCTGATTAAAAAGAAAGAGGTATGGGGTGGAGATGTGGTTGTCAACTTTTGTGGGTGTTGTGGATGGGTGTGTGTTCCTGTACTCTTATTAGCAGCTTGGGCCACAAGGCATTTAGCAGATAAAACGTTTGATACCGTTTCAACTCCTGCACCATTCCTGCATCCCATGGCAGAAAACTCTTGGCATTGCTGGGTGGAGGTCACCCTAATCAACTTGGGCTCTCCAGGAAGACAAGGTCTATTGGACAAGTTTATCCTCCTACCCATTTAACCTCCTCCTTGATGGAATTATGAACCAGTAGTATAAGAACGCCTAATCAGTGGTGTTTTCAGAGCAAAAGCCGGGGGGCGGTGGCGGCGGCAAAAGAGAAAGGTATGCTTTTCTTTCTATATCCTAGAATGCACTTGAGCCACTTTCTGTTATTCAGATGATGGTCTGGAGATGGCAAGTGTTTTTCTGGCTCCTCAGACATAGATTCCATAGCAAAGTTGATGCCACCAACTTGTAAAGATCCACAGTTGTGGAGCATATGCAGCCAGACATCATTCTATACATGCCTGGGTGGCTCACCTGTGCCTTCCCTCATCCCATTAGCTGGAACTGATCGGAGTTGTAGTTCAACAACATTTGGGGTCACAGGTTGAGCACTCCTGATGTACAGGTATGCACTTTTAAAATTACATATATGTAATTCATAAAATAAAAAACAGATGCAATACTGAGTAATATGTAATATAGATATATGGTACGGATGATTGAGTGGAATTCAAAATAGCGCTAAGTGTGCAGAACAAAGTCTTTCATACAACAAGACTTTTCCGTCCTCTTCTCCCCCTGTGCACACCATAACCTGTTCCCCAACTCTCCAGAGCAGATTTAGGGGGCACGGGAGGAGGAAGTCCCATTGCACAAGTGTGTCTAGTTTCATGCAAAACTTAGTTGAATCCCACTGATGGTATGCAACTTGAAAACAGCTTTCTCTTTCTTTATGCATGAAATGATAGCATAGTTTTTATGTCTCCTTAAAAATATATATTAAAGGGTTAAATTGTTTCAGCCATATTCAGTCTGGCTATCCTTGATCTAGGATAGATCCCCCCCCCCCATTTTTAAAAATTAATTTTCCAAATTTATAACAAATAGGACACACAGATAAAGAGAAAAAACAACAACATTACAATACTAAAAAAGAAAACAACGAAAACAAACATATAAATACCTAATACTTTAAAGCCAAATTTAAATTTCATTATTAACTGACTTCCTCGAATCCCTCCTTACTGAATATCATTGAAACACTTTTTAACAGCTTTCCAATATCCTCTTTCTAATCAAATTAACGCCTTTAGTTTACAATGCTCTTCTCTTTTCATAATTATCCAAATCCATAGTATTTTACAATTAATTCTTACTTTAGTCCTAGGCCCATTTGGTACTTTCAAATAATTTCTACTTATCGTATGTTACAATATTTAGCTAAATAATCTTTCAATTTCTTCCACTCTTCTTGGTACTCCTCTTCTTTCTGATCGTGGATTCTTCCAGTCAGGTCAGCTAGCTCCAAAAAGTCTAACATCTTCACCTGCCATTCTTCTACTGTTGGTATTTCTTGTGATTTCCAATTTTTAGCCAATAAAAGTCTTGCCGCTGTAGTGGCATACAAAAACAATCTAACATCTTTTTTGGGAAATTCCAATCCTATAACTCCAAGCAGAAGATCTAGGATAGATTTTGACTAAGGGTGTCTAACCCATGGTTTACAGGCTGCATACACCTGAAAACGGGTCCTTTATGCGCCTCAGGTACCAAAGTAACTTGGCTGCCACAGATGCTGTGTGCCTAGGCTTGGGCCAGGCGGTTCTCCTGCACTGGGTGCTGAGTCAAGGAAGTGATGATGATGATGATGATGATGATGATGATAATAATAATAATAATAATAATAATAATAATAATAATAATAATAAATAACCACTTATCTTTATACGTGTAATCAAGTGCCAAAAGGAATTATTGTGAAAATAAGAAATTTTTTGGGGGGTGGAGGGATCATTTTGTTCTCGCTAAGGATGCCATATTACCGCTTTAAACTTTACAAGAGTGCAGGGGGATGAAACCGTGGAAAATCACTTCCCGTGGTGCTCCTCTAACAGTGAAAGAACGCCAGAGCCCAAACCACAATTACTTTGAAATATGTTTAGTTTCTTCTTAGTAATGTCAGTTAAAAGCTAGTTGGCTGCCTACTTGCTGAACTTGTTCCTCAGATAGGACTCACTATTTGTCTCAGGTTGTGGGAATAACCACCTGGTTACTTGCATGCTCCTCTCCAAAGCTGTTTGCAGTCACTGTAAGATCCTGCCAAATCCACAAGGAGGGAAGTGAGAGGGTGTGGCTAATAAAATATGCCACTGCAAAGCCTGCCTGGAATTTCCCAGAGATCTCCATTCCCAGCCATTGCACGTTGCAGACTTAACTATTCAGTAGACTTCCTTCCTGCTAATACTTTATGTACGTGCTTCCCTTAAAGTTTCTGTGGCAGCTGTAGCCATCTTCAGGTGTTATGGGAAGAGAGACGTTACTGTGTGAGACGGAGCAGCAGGGACAAGCATGTTAGCTCCTCTGCCACCCTGGTTTCCATCGCCTTCCATGAGTTGGAAGGTGGCTGACTGTGCTGGGGAGCCTATTGTGTCTGCAGAGGCTCCTTATGCATTTTAGAACCTGACTTTCCAGGGTACCAGAATGGGTGAGGAGCTTCCATGGATACAAGAGATTCCTTGCTGTTGAGAGTCCCCTTTCAGCTCATGGAGGGTGGTGAAAATGTGGACGTTGGGGTGTGTGGAGCTAACATATTCTCCCCCACTGTCCTCCCTTGTGGCAGTTTCCCAATTTCCCTAACATATGAGGAAGTTTTAAGCTCTATGGGATTTCGGATTTGCGTAAGGATGAATTGAAAAACCATAATAGATTTGCAGTGTCAGACACCTGGATTTACCTTTCTCCTGCTTTGTAGCAATATTCTTAGGCTTTGTCTTTGCAATTAGGGCGTATTTGCCAAAGGTCACATTGTCCCATTTCTAATGCAGTTTTGAAACTGGCCTGTTTCATAATAATGGGATGAAAAAAATCACAAAGCTCTTCCTCTTGTCCCACATCAGGATTCTCCCTGATAACCCCTCTCCATGCCATACATTTTAAAGCAGCAGCTGAATGATCACATAAGACTATTTCCTGCATCGGTAGGCAATTGGAATACATGGCTGTGGGAGGTCTCTTCAGGCTCTATGATTGCATGAGAAATGGCAGCCTTTGTGAATTAAGCCAGTGTGGTGTAGTGGTTAAGAGCCGTAGTCACGTAATCTGGGTAACCGGGTTCGCGTCTCCGCTCCTCCACATGCAGCTGCTGGGTGACCTTGGGCCAGTCACACTTCTTTGAAGTCTCTCAGCCTCACTCACCTCACAGAGTGTTTGTTGTGGGGGAGGAAGGGAAAGGAGAATGTTAGCCGCTTTGAGACTCCTTAAAGGGAGTGAAAGGCGGGATATCAAATCCAAACTCTTCTTCTTCTTCTTCTAATTCAAAACCACAACATTATCATCTTACCTGCTTCCACCAGTGAGAAACCAGTAGCAGTATTTCAAATAAATGAATGGATACATAATTCGATCCCAAAAGGTAAAGGGACCCCTGATCGTTAGGTCCAGTCGCGGATGACTCTGGGGTTGCAGCGCTCAGCTCGCTTTGTTGGCCAAGGGAGAATGCTAAATGTGAATTGGAATAATTCAGAGATAGTTTGACAATTCCCAATCGAATTGGCCATCTTTAAAATGTGTGTTGGATTTGGACCTTACCTATGGCAGTACTGAGAGACAAAAGTAAAGCTGATTAAGGTTGTAGCTCTGAAAGCCATTTGCTTAAAAATGATTCCACTGAAATCAATGCAACTTCTTGCAGATGGTTTGTAATGTAAAGCTAGGCCAAAATCTGTATATGAATTTCAGACTTTTTAATTAGTGAGTTTGGTCATGGTCATTTTATTTCAGCAGTGAGGATTTGCATGTTGGTTGTTCTGAAGCCTTCTGCTCTTAGTTCTGCACCGCCCTGCTTTTTTTTGAATTGGTCTTAGGTTTTTAAACCTCATACCTTGGGCTTGGTCTCTGGTTCTGTCAGCAAAACCTCTAATATACTTACTCAGAAGTAAGTCCCATTGAGCTTGAATGCTGTGTAATTATTACAACAGACTCTTAGAAGCACACCTGAGTCTCTTGCAGTATTTGTGTTGTGTGGTTGTTATTAATGCAGGAGAGAAGACGTTAGTGCAGTAGGACATTCTAACCAACTTTAGTTTTACAATTATGTTCTAGCCTCTCACCGTGAGATGTTCATAATGGGAGGAAATGGCTCAAATGCCCAAACTATCCTGATCAGATGCTGCTATCTGACCAATCTAAACCTTGGAAATTATTATTATTTAATAAATTTGTATAACTATAACTGCAGGTGTCAGGGAGGTTCACAAGGTAAATGGGTAATTTGGGAGCAATGACTTGACTGAAAAATGTGTTTGCTGGAAATGTGTTTCTGTTACTGGTCTCCGACAGTTAAGTTTTGTTGAGATGAGAATGGGAAAGTGTAAGGTCATCTGTATTTGTGCCTGGTATCCGTGCCCAGCACACTGGGGCATTTTCCAGGGCGCACGTGCCCTAGCAGGTCCCATCAGGGGTGACACTTTGTCTGGACAGTCCCAGTGCTCTCTGCCCTTTGGGTACCCTGCAGCTGTGAGCCTTCACTGCATGTAAGTGGGCTTGTTCTTGCCCAATAGCAGCTCTGCTGCCTAGTCATCTCACTCACTTATGAGCACAAGAGGGTAGGGGAGGCTTGCAGCTGCAGCAGAGTCACTGCTGGATGGCCCAAGTGGCAGTGGATGCTGGAACAGGTGCTGGGGGCAGGGGTGGGGCATCCATCAAGGGCAACCTGCCCATCCCCTAGCCCCATCCCAAAATCTGGAGCCGGGCTTGTACCCTCCAGTTATTATTTGTGGGAAATCATTCTTGCTGTGACTGAGATCAAAACTAGATTTTTAAAAAATGCTTGTGATGGTTAGAATTAGTGCTGTAAAAAAAAAAATGTTTAGAGGTACTCTTATTTTCCTCCTCATATTGAAATACTGCCCCTGAATGAGGCCAAACTTAGATCCACAAAATGTTTAGGGGGTATGCGTACCCCTGTGTCCCCCCAGAAAAAAGCACTGGTTAGAATCATAGGACTGTAAAGTTTTGAGGGACTACAAGGGTCATCTAGCTAGCCCAATCCCCGGCAATGCAAGAATCTTTTGTTCAATACAAACCTGCAAAACAGCATGATAGGAGGGCTGGGGAGGGGAGGAAATTCTTCCCAAGCTAGAGAGTTAAAAGATGCCGTCCTGCTCATTTATGGAATAGAAGACTGATAAGACAGATAATTTCAAAACAAACAAAGCACATTCCAACTGGCTGAATTAAGAGTACTGTAAGTTGCTGTCAAAAGCTGTTCTCTTGTGGGGTTTGTTGAATGTGTGTTTGAAACACATTCTGTGTAACATCTAGTTTGAACCTGATACTCTTAGTGTCACAATGCCACCATCGTGTCTGCCTCACAACTTACCTGGTAGCTGTCTTTGCAGTCTAACTTAATCTCCCTGCAGCAAACATGTAGCAGGTGAAAATGTGACAAGTGGGCCTATGCGGGATACTAGCAGCCAGTCAGGAGACTCCTTGTTATGTGTTCTTAGATGTTTAGGGGACAGGAGCCTGCCTTTCATGAGAACATACATATTGGCTGAGAAGGAAAGACTGGCCTAAGGGCTGTAGCTCAGTGGTAGAGCATTTGCCTTGCATGCAGAAGGTCCCAGGTTCAACTCCCAGTATTTCCAGGTACCACTGGGAGAGACTCCCTGTCTGAACCCCTAGAAATCCACTGCTACTCAGGATGCAGATATCCTGAACCCAGGCATACCCGGAGGTTAGTCCTCAGAATGCACACAGTCCCACGGGTAATACTAGAGAGTAGTCAGACAACCCAAATGGCAAAATAGCAGTCCTGGTCTAATACAACGAGCAATGTCCCAAGTCAATCTGCCAGGTAAGGTTCCGCCACTGCAGAAGATCCAGGGTTGGAACACCTGGGGTTAGTTCTGAAGTCACAGTCCAGTGACGTTCCCAAAGCAGCCAAGCTATGGTCCATCAACAGAAAAAAGGCCTTGTTTCCCTTTCATCCTTCCCAAACTTGATTGATGCACCTGAGTTCGCTCCAGCTGAGCAGCTGTACCTCTCCCCTTGACGAAGCATGTGATCCTCACCTGCCCTGAGTCTAATCTAGCTGAGTGACCACAACCTCCTCCCACACCTAAAAAGTCCCATGATCTCCACCTGTTTCTGTGTTCCCTTGCCTGCCTCAGTCTCCTGAAGGAGTGCACTTCTTGCTGTTTCCAGTGCCTCAGAGCCTGCTGTGTCCTTGGAGACAGGGGCACCTCTGGTGATGTGTCTCTTTCCCCTAGCTCCTGTGAACTGCCTGCAGCTTCCTTGATGTTGCCCAGTGTCCCGTGAGTACCTCCTAAGTCCCTAACCTCCCCTTCCCTGTATTCAGCTTGTCCTGGTGTGTACCAGTTGTGGCTAGACCCCTCGCCTTCCTCAGTGTGTTGCCAGCTCATGACAGTAGACAATACTGAGCATAGGAACCAATGCCTAGGATCAAGGGGGTCCAATAGAGGCAGCCAGGTCCCCCCAAAGTTTATGGGTATTGCCACTCAAATGGTGTGCGTGCACCATGTCATGTGATCAATTATGGAGGCGGGGCTTACTCCCCCCCCCAAATGCTTTATTCAAGTTTGCACCCCTAATACTGAGGTATATAAACCGATAGTCTGACTCACAGGCAGCTTCCTAGCTGTGGCAGACAGGATTTCTGTACAAAGGTGGTGAGTGAGACCAAGCGAGCTCCTTTTTATAAAAATAGGAAAAAACGCACTCCAAAATAATCCCTAAAAGATATTTGAGGAAAGCCAATTCTCTGGCTGCTTTCCCAGATGCTAATTTGCCTAGGAATGCCTGGTACGGCAGTAGTGCTATTTAAGCTTCCTTAATAGTAGTGACCGCAGTACAAGGCACATCTTGGTGAGTTAATGACCATCAGTGCCTTCCAGCCAGTCATTAATATCGAGGAAGGAGCTTGTGCTCTGACTGCGACTGCTTGAGGCCTGTGTGCCCAGTGACCTAACAAAGCCCTTTGCATGTGCGCTGCGCTTGCATGCATCTTCCCAGGGCGAAGACAGACACCACAACGGAAAGGTCAAAAGGGAAGGGAAGGAAGCAAAGACTAGATGAGTTTCTGAACAGCATGACTTTGTAGGTAGGTGGGAATAGCAGGGGCTATTAGGCAAGGTCATCAGAGGAGCTATGTTTGCAGTTATCCATAGAGACCTTGGAAGAATCTGCCTTATTCCAGGTCAGGCTTGTTTGGTTAGCTCAGTCTTGTTCAGCCTGATTGGCAGCAACTCTTTGGACACTGAGGCAATAAAGAGGATCTTTCACTGGTTACCAGCTGCTTACTGGTTGTTGGTTTTTTTTGAATTAAAGAAAATGGCAGATGGCTGGGATCAAACATGGAACCTACTGCATGCAAAACATTTAGTCTACCAAAGACTTTAAACTTTCCATTGCCAGAAGCTTGGAACGAATGGCAGGAAACCCAGTGTTACTTCCTTTCACTCTTGAATAATTCCTTTTTCTCTTTGCCACTGGAGACGTGATGTTTTCACAAATGGATATCGTTGGGCTGCTTTGATGAGACCTTTCTGAACTTGATTGGAAAATATCCAACAAATCTGTTTTGATGTTTTCCCCAACCCTCCGGAGTAGGTTTGGGGGCAACATGGGGGCACACGTGGAGAGGAGTGGGAGGGAAAGATCTGCTGTACAGCTAGAAGTCCTTGTGTTAGTGGAACTACCACTTAGGATGCTGTGTTCCAGAATAGCTGGGTGACCACTTGATTCTGACCCTCCGCCATCTTTTCTTTCTCCTGTAAACATGCACCCAGATTCCTGCCTGCATGATGCTGGCAGTGGAATAGGAGCCATTTGAATGTGCAACTGGCCATACCAAGGAAGTGAGGCTTGTTACTTGAGAGTTTGCAACACACCAGAAAGGCCAGGCATAGGCAGACTCGGCCCTCCAGATGTTTTGGGACTACAACTCCCATCATCTCTAGCTAACAGGACCAGTGGTCAGGGATGATGGGAGTTGTAGTCCCAAAACATCTGGAGGGCCGAGTTTGCCTATGCCTGAGAAAGGCCATGGGAGTGCCTGCTGTTGGACACAAGCTTCAAGTGCTTGCAAATGCAGTCAGCATTGTAAGATAAACAGCAATGCAGAGAATTCTTAGGAGCATTTTTCCTTTGCAGTTCAAGCAATGTGACTCTTGCTTTTGACTTCTCCCACCTTATAAGTAGTGACCTCAAATCTAATATTGCATATTTCATAGGTTTTGTCATTAATTGTGGGTGGGTGGGTGAGTGAGTGAGGGGAGCATGTCCAATTTAGATAACATTTTTATTGGATCACAAAACATCAATATAAATCAAACATCTTGTTTATCCGTACTACATTTCTTTCAATTTGAGGTGTATTTGGGTGAATAAAAGTGCACATTCCCCGTCTACATTATGGTGCAACTAGTCATGAATAATTCTATGTCTCTAGAACTGGGTTTGGATGTACATATAAGTAACAGCATACATGGCTAACGTGAGTCTTTGGTTGCAAGAAAAGCATTGGGTTAAATATATATGCATTTTAAATAGAGACTGTGAAAATAAAGATACGTTATACACCCTTTCTAAAGTGTATGAAAGCTCTTGATGAAGACCAGGCAACAGTTTCTGTCTGCACTGTCTTCTTCAGAAATGTCAACCATCTTCTGCTATCTTGTTTGTTTAATTTTGCTTTTCGGCCTTGCTATCTTGAGTTGCATACAGCAAAATTGTGGTCAGGAGGATAATAGGATATTATCCTAGGCTAGTCATGTTCTCATCGTGGTTTAATAGATGTGCACTACAAATGATTCCATTCGTTTTGTCTGCATCAGTGAATTTTCAGCATCTTCATAGTCAGCGCACACACTTCAAGGCCTTATTATTACAACCCGGCAGCTCACATTTGCATTAAGCTGAAGTTTGCCTTGTACCGCATTACATCTTTCATGGCATTTATTCATGGTAAAAAAAGATGAAGAAGAGGAGGCAGGTTTTCTTTTTAGTTCTGTTGTGTTAGTATGAAAAAGGGCACCACCTCTTTGGTGTTGTAGCAAATTAAAGTAGACAATGGGAAACATGTAGACACGGTTTGCAAAAAACTGCATTTCATTTCTTTCTAAACGGCTGTTTGTCATTCTAAATGGGGTCACAGCCTCAGTTTGTGTGATCACCAGTGGCTCCTAGAATACTGAGAAGGACGAAAAATAGACAGACGAAACAACTCAGATCTTCCTGGAGGGTGGGCACGTGCTCTACTTTACAAAGGACAGTCCTCTGCTCGAAAAAGTCCTGTATTGAAGAGCAGCATGGTCTAAGACAGGCATGTCCAAAGTCCGTTTCAGGGGCCTAATCCGGCCAGCCAGTTGGTTTAATCAGGCCCCTGAGATGGTTGCCTCACCTTGCCTCATGAGTGGACCAGACCTGAAGGGGGTGGGGGTGTGGAGCCTGACTGGTTGAAGCAGCTTCAACAGGGAGCTGATTTCCTTTGCAGTGCAGTGCTTGCTAATTAATGAAGTCACTAAGCCAAGTCTTGTGTCAAGGTGTTGAACCCAAACTTATTACACGGCACCAGAAATAGAGACCACAGGGCTTCTGAGGCAATGTGCCACTTTCTTCTGCCTTAGGGCAACTGACTACTATGGGCAAGAAGGGCCCCACCCAAAGACCCGTGGCCTCTTCTCAAGTTAGCAGCAGAAGCACCAGCTTCTATTTAAATTATGGCCATTATTTCTGAATTTGCATCTGTATGTATAAATCAACATATGCAATCTGTGTCTTTTTTTGTGTGGTGGTGGTGATGATGATGATGATGATGCACACTTTGTCACCTTGTTCTTATGGCTGCAGAGAAAATCCTGGAATATAACTCTTAATTGTCTGCATTTATGCCTCTTAATGTATATGTGTGTGCTATTATTTGTTGGTTTCTTGATGGCACTATGCACTTTTTCTTTCCATTCTTATTTTTTAAAATGTTTCAAGCAGCTGACATACCGGTGTCAAATACTAATGGAAAACACAACCAAAGTTCAGATTTCATCATAATGTAGCATTCTGGTTAAATCTCTTTGTGATGCTTGAGGGTGATAGGCTTTGCTCCTCTTTGCTGCAGTGGGTGGGCCAGCTGGTGGCGGCGCAAAGAAAAGGGAAGCTTAGGTTTGGAGGATGCCAGCTTTATTTTATATAAACAAGCAGTTTTGGAGTCTAGTATGTCTGCAGATTATGAATGGTGGCTAATTATCATGCAGCATTTTTTCTTTGCCTGTGAGTTCATAGAATTGTAGAGTCAGAAGGGACCCTAAGTGCCATCCTGCCCACAGCCATCCCTGGGTGGGCTTGAACCACCAACCTTCAGGTTAACATCCAGATGCATTAACTCACTGTGCCACCAAAGGCTCCTCTAGGAGTGGAGTTCTGACACAGACCACCACAGGTTCTGGTCCCAGGCCAGCACTCGGCAGAGGCAACTGCTCTCCCAACACCAGCAATGTTGCAGCTTACCAGGGTAGGGCAGGACTAGGCAGGGCAGCATGGATGCACTGGCATGAGTGCTGGATTGGTTCTGCAGGTACATCCATACAGCCACAACCTTGCCACCCTGGGCTGCCCCATCTGTGTCCAGGGAAGCTGCAGTGATGCGGGTTTTGGGAGGACAGCTCCGTTCCATCTCACCAGATGCTACTGGGTTAGCAGGTATTATTGTGATGGTTGTTATTGTTATTAATTTTATTATTTGTACCCCGCCATCTGACAGGGTTGCCTCAGTCACTCTGGGCGGCTTCCAACAAAAAATAAAAACACAGTGAGATATCAAACGTTTAGAACTTCCCTATACAGGGTTACCTTCAGGTGTCTTCTAAAAGTCGCATAGTTGTTTACAGTATCTCCTTGACATCTGATGGTAAATAGCTTCCTTAAAAAAATAAAAATTAAGACCAACGTTCAGGAACTTTCTTGTAGCAAACCTGCTTTGCTCGTCTACAAAACACACAAGAGAGAGGACAAATGACAGCCACACTCAGTGGGGCTACTGCTCTAGGCAAGTATCAGTTGGGAAACCAGTCTGTTTTGTTATAGACCCTTCAGATACAGTCCATATCCCAACACAACTGTAGAGGCACCTGCTTAAAAACGAAGCTGGCCTGTTTCCAGAATCAAGTCTTCAGGCTAGCTGGCCTCCACATTTTGATCCACCAGGTATACTGAACCTGCTACCTTCCCAGCATCTTGATTACATAAGCGCAAGCTGACAAAACAGAGCAGCTATTCAACAGAAGTTCAGACTTTTGCTGGCATACATTATCCTTTGGAGGAAAATATCCTGTTATTGCTGTCAAGTCGTAACTTTTCTTGTTGTGTGCTCTGAATGCATCATATTCCCACTAGCTTTTCATCTGAGAATGGGATGGAATAATTTCCTGCATCAAACAGGTGGACACCATCTGGACGGAGTGTTCTAAGGCAATCGTAGCTCATATCTTAGCGTCACACAGTAAAGCCTCTGGATAAAATGGAGGTATTTGCTTCTTCAATGACTTTTCCGTTGTGCCCTATTGCTATGGTGATCACAAACCTGTTTAGCTCCTAAGCCATGCAGGAGGTAATTTTCTGTCCAAAGTTGTTGAAGCTACCAATATGCCTTATGGCCTCTTGTAACTTTTCTGCATATTACACCAAGTATATGCTCATATCCTCTCTGTACTTTCATTCCCTCTAAGCGCTCACGATAGTAACTCATTTAGACAAAATCATAATTACCTCAGCAGGCAAATAAAACATCTAGTTTGTGAAATGTTGGCTTCAGTCCTCAAACTGCTACTGTTCCAAACAGATTGCTGTTTTTACTGTATGCACATGCTTTTTACCCCTTTGTGAGGTAGTGATTTTTTCTGCAATGCTATCATTTCCTTCGTTGTATTCCACCTTTGAGTTCCCTGCTTATTTTTTTCTCTGTGAGCAGCTGCCGTCTGTTCAGTGCCTCAGAGAAATAACGGGATTCTTCTTTGCAGGACTGCAGGGAGGTAACTGAGGGGTGTTAGTGACAGCCCTCTGGCTTTCAGACCATGTGCCAGGGGCATTGCTAGGAACTCAAAAGGGCTCTCAGGACAAATTTCATAGATTTATTGAGTGCCTGAAGAGGGCGGGTGGGCAGGAAGCTCACCAGTGCCGCACTTTGCTGTGCAAGGTGTTTTTTAAAAAGTTTATTTAGCACCACCCGAGTTTCTGGTGCATCAATGAAGTTATTAGCCCCAACAATGGTACCTCGGGTTAAGTACTTAATTCGTTCCAGAGGTCCGTTCTTAACCTGAAACCGGTCTAAACCTGAAGCACCACTTTAGCTAATGGGGCCTTCTGCTGCTGCCACGCCGCTGGAGCAGGATTTCTGTTCTCATCCTGAAGTAAAGTTCTTAACCTGAGGTACTATTTCTGGGTTAGCGGAGTCTGTAACCTGAAGCGTATGTAACCTGAGGTACCACTGTATCAGGCGATCCCCTGTCGCCTGTAATGTTGTCTCCCACCCCCTCAGGATTTAGTTTAAAGCTCTCCTGGTCAGGTTCATGAGAACCTAATAGCTACAGCCACCTGCACTTGATAATACCAGGCCAAAGAAAACCTAGAGTTGACCAGGATTCTTTGGGGGAAACTATGATTGTTTACAGTGGTATGATACTGCTTTAAATATATAGTGCAGATGGGGCCTCAGTTAGAGCCAGAAATACCTGGAGGCTGTGTCATTACTTTGATGCAGAGACCTACTACTTTCCTTTCCAGTATATCTTACCTGACTGCCCCCACCAGACACTGCGTTGTCCTATTTTGATGATTAAAGAATGCCCCTTCTGGAAATGAAAGGTTAAATCTTCGTTTGCATTAAATGGATCTCCTGCCTTAGAAATAAAAACAATGGCCTTTTAAGAGCTGCTTCAGTCAAAAGCTGACAGTTCAAGAGAATTTAGTCTAACATGGATGTATTCAAAAATCCCTTTACTCTTCTCACTAGGAGGGCATGGATTATTCACAACAGTGCTTGTTTCTTAAAAAGATACATGTCAAAGATTTGGCAGCTTCTGCCCAATGCATCTTCTTACAAAGAATATGTGACATTGCCTCCCCTCCAGTTCTTTTTATCTTTCTCCCTCCTGTATAATGATACTGAGTCTTTCTTGTTCTCACATTGCAGAGCTGTCTCCAGGCTACCCAGGTGCAAAACCAGGCCTGGGAGCCAGACCATGTAGCATAGCAGAGCAGATCTTGTGGACGGGAAGACAGACAGTTATTCAAATAGACTCATGTAGTTCACCGAGTAGCCCCATTATTTACACCACTGGCATCAACTCCAGGGGTCCCTGGACACCCACAAATTTTTCACTATGGGTGCCCAGCCTCCGCCCGCTGCTGCTGCCCTCTGTCTTACCTCCAGCCTTACTCCAGTGCCAGGGTATCTGCTGTGGGACCTCTGTTGGGACCCACCGCGGCCGCAGACATGCACCCACACTCCGCTGTCCCGTCCCACTGCTGCTGCAGAAGCACTTAAGTCGTGTAGGAGTGCAGCCGCGGTGTGTGTGTGATGTGATGATGTCACATTGTGCACACTGCTGGGCACCTACAGTGGGACCCAAGCCGGTGCCTCTGATCTATACTACCTGCTAAGTTATATTCTGAGTAGGTCACTGAAATCAATGGACTTGGACACAACTTGCGTCCATTGATTTACTCTGAGTCATAGAATGGACCTCATTCCCTTCTGGGCCATGTTTGAGGGGCCATATGGTTGCGCTGGGCAGAGGCAAAAGTAGGAAGTGAAATGAATGAAATTCTGCTTTTGTGCGGTACACTAGTTTAGACACAGACTAACACACTCCATGAAGGAAAGGGAGAGTCATTAAGAGTGTTCAATGGCACATTCTAGCTAGGAAAAGCAGTTGGTGAGGGTATGAAACAAGGTGGGAGACTGGTGTGGCTTGGGAAGAGTCTCAAGGGCCACATCAAAGGCATCTAGGGCCACATTTAGCCCCTGAGTCTGTGATTCTCCACCTCTGGCTTAGTCAGATACCATCCGCCAAATCTCAGCTTAACCAACTTTGCAGGGTTGATGGTAAGATAAAAAGAGAGAAAGTAGATGATTGTAAAGAGAAAGTAACATTTCAAAGACATTCAGATTAAAGCACAGAGCCTGTGCTTGCACAAATCTTTTCCTGTTTTTTATATTTAATGCTCTCCTATGATTTAAAAACAAGGATGATCTATTATGACAAATAAATGCTCTTTTTTTGCTTCTAGTCAGCTAAAAAGGTTTCATGGGAGAACATTATTACATAAGACTTGTATCCCGATCATTCAGCCTGATAAAATAGAAACTTGAAACTTTATGCAGATGATAAAGACTGTGCCCATAAAATCCCCATGGCTGATAAGATTCCCTCAGATTTCCCTGCTTAATTATACTTTTTTTCCTTTGTAGTGTTGACTCCGCCACTTCTTAGCACAGCTCCCAAAGCAGCTTAACATTTGCCACACACAGAGAGACCTGCTAACCCTGTTGATTATAAACATATTACCTTGTGAGATAATGAGCTGCTTATGCGAAGAGCTGAGAGCGCTCCACACTGCCATATAAATGTTAAGTACTATTACTTTATTATTACTTTCACACATTGTGACGCTGGCACCTCATTAGTGCAAATCAGGGGCTCCTGATACCAACTCCCCGAAAAACAAACTTAGGGCAAGATGTTGATAGTGAACCACCCTAGATGTTTTTGAGAGCAATATTAATTGCCCAGCTGTTATCTTGTTCCTTGCTTACTGGATCCATGTATTACAATAATGACCCGGCAAATGTTTAGTTAATCTAGCTCAACCCAGTTTGAGGGTTATTTTGAGCGATTAAAGGCCGGTGGGGGGGTGGGGGAGACAGTGGGTTTCAGCTATTGCACCAATTTATTGTTGTTGAGAGAATATGAGCAAATTTACTTTTCTGAGCACCTGATAATGATAGTTGATGGTGCTTTCCAATGAATTAAACCAAATGACCAGGAAATAATTTCATTTCATTTGTATGCTGCTTTTCCAGAAGAAGATCATGCTCAAAGCAGCTTACAACAAAGAAGCAGGGATGCATTTCAAACAAACACTACAAAAACAAATCCATATTAACACAGTAATGATTTCATAGCATAGCAAAGCCATAACAATAACATTGGAAAACAACAGCAAATATAGTAATGTACAAAAAAAATACCACATTGTGTGTTCTGAGCTTCTTCCACTTGTTCCCACTGTAACAGGCAGCTACTAAGTACAGCTTAAGCACCTAGATTTTAAGGGATGTTTATGCCTGCACACACACACACCTCCACCTGTTAATAGTTTGACTGCAGTGCATCTCTTGTCTGAGGAATATCTGGCAATAGGATGCTGGTCTGCATGCTGGATTTTATCCTTATATATTTAAATAATTCTGAAAAAAGGCAAAACAGGAGAGAGTGCCAGCTATTCTGCTGGTATAAATAGGTGTGTGTGTGCAAGTGTTACCTTCTGTGGGATTTCCCTCTGCTTGGATGAGCAGAGACTGTGGGCCAGAATGAGGTTAAAAAAAATCCAAACACATCTGGGCAGCCAGACAGAAAGCTATAATTGGAACCAGAAATCTGAATCACTTTTCTGCACAATGTTTAGCTGCGTGACTGTTGGGTACTGTTAAGTGTGTTCAATCTCAAAGGGCTTTTTAAAGATGGTTGTTTAATGCAGCAGTTTCAATAAATGTATATTGTGAGGAAATGTATATTTTGAGCTGCGGTGTCATTCTTATTAATGAGCAGCAAGATGCTCACCCAATGGGCATGTGTAATAAATAGGGTCATGAAAAATGGGCAAGTGAGTGCCAGCCTCAGCATCCCTTCTCTGATCTTAAATAGCAATGCCTCACCTTCGTTTGCCATGTCCCCTGCTTTTCATAATTTCCCCCGTAAGTGTCATGCATCTTTCTCTTCTCCTGTGCTTTCCTAAGTCGTTTCTGTGGGATTTCCAGTCAAAATCACAAATGCATGATCGCCAGACAGGCACCTGAGGAGCTGACACACATAGAGTCCCTGATTCAATATAGAAGGGACTGTATGAGGTTACTTCCGTAATACTTTGGCGGGTATTTCTAACAAGGGAGATAATCCTATGTACTACTTTCCTGCGTAAGTGCTCTCTCTTTCTCTTCAAGCCAGCGATGTGAGCAGATGTACCTGCCTGAGCTCTGCCTGAGTTTCCATTTTGGAAACTAATTTTGTATTTTGTAACTAAGGAGAGCCAGTGTGGTGTAGTGGTTAAGAGTGGTAGACTCGTAATCTGGTGAACCGGGTTGGCGTCTCCGCTCCTCCACAAGCAGCTGGTGGGTGACCTTGTGCTGGTCACACTTCTCTGAAGTCTCTCAGCCTCACTCACCTCACAGAGTGTTTGTTGTGGGGGAGGAAGGGAAAGGAGAATGTTAGCCGCTTTGAGACTCCTTAGGATAGTGATAAAGTGGGATATCAAATCCAAACTCTTCTTCTAAGCACCATTTTTACATCAGTGTTACTTAGAAGTATTAGCTGCCTTCATTTAATGTAAGTAAACCTTTTTATTCTTACAAATATGTGTGGTTTATTCTTAGCAACAAAGACAAATGGGGAAAGGTCAGCAGACCCAAAATAAACAGGGATAAAAGGTATAATTTCCTAATTTCTAGCTTCCAGGAAACTGCAGAAGTTCACAAATGTTTTCACTCTGCAATGAAGTGCTCCACAGCCTGTTTACTATCATATTTCTCCCACACACATGTGGCAGGAGGTTTAAATTTTAATTTACAGATTTAATCCTCAGCTGCTATTTGCATTTTAAGGGCTGTTACCATTGGCTTCCATGGAGGCTTTCCATAGAAATGCAAATAGCAGCTTCAGATGTGGTTTTTGTCAGGACTGTGATGGGGACAGAATGAAAGAGAGAAACATCTGAGCCCTCTCAGTCCACAATCTCAAGGCTGGACAAGCTTCCCGATGGCTACTATTTTCCTAACAAAAGTATGCAGGTTAAGTGCATTCACACAATTAATGCCATGTCTGGTTTGACCTATACTTTCCTTCTTTCCTTCCAGACCTATTAAAATGTGGCTGAAATCTCTCGTAAATTTATCTCAGTCCCCCCCCCCTTAAACCCTTCACTCTTACTTGTGAAAAAGACCATTCTTTTTGTTGTAGATACTTGGTATTATAATTTGAAAAGACTAGGCATTACATTTTTACCCATCTGTTCATCCAACAAGCTCAAGGCAGCATACATGGTTATTCCTGCTACCCTTTGATCTTTAACTACAGATGATACCTGGCTCAAGGTCACGCAGCAATCTTCAAGGCAGCCTGGAGATTTGAACCCAGGTCATAGTCTGAGATTCTGGCTGCTACATAATGTGGGTGCTTAACTTATGAATGTCCATTTATTTAAGAATAATCTGAATGTTTGACAGCCTGAAGCCTTGATACCCCCAAAATGTTCTTTCTCGTTGGAAGCTCTGAGCAAGGTCTTCCATTTATGCAACAGGGCTTTCCCCTTTCCCCTTTCCCCTTCCTCTAGCACCCCCAATGAGCTGAGAAGGGGCAGTCAGGGGAGGAAATGGGGATTGTTCCATCTGGCAAATTGAAATGCTTGCGGGGACAGAATGTTCAACATGGCGCTTCGTTGAATTCCTTCCATATTTTCCTATGCAACTCACTCTCTCGCACACATGATTAAAGCTTTATGGAAATGTGGCTGCTTATGTAAAGTGAGAAGTCTAAAACATTTTTTAAATGGTGCATACAGCTTAATTAGGATGGGGCAAAATGTGGATTTAGATACTTCGCAAAATATTCTAGAGCAACACAGTGATTAATTTGTTGGACTTCGCAATATTGTTTGAAAAGCATACATTCAAGTAGTATTTTATTTCAGAAGCACAGAATGGGCAATATTTTCTCATTGCAGACTGTAGCAATGGATATAGACTAAGCCAGTTCAAAATGGTAACTGTGAATTTGGGGGATGCATTGGGTTTGATGGTTTCTGTAGGCATGAGCATTTGCATCAAGTTTATGTCCTAATGGTCAGCCAGGGCCAGCTCTGCAAGACTGGTATCTTTACTATGCAAGCAGGGAAAAATAATTTATGAAGCTGTCCTTCTTTGCAATTTTTTAACTCTTCTTTTGAATTGCCTTTAACATTGCGTAACATGCCAGCTCCTCCAATTCACACTCATTGATGGCGACTTTTACACCATATTAAGCAGATGTCTCCATGCATATCATGGCTCCCAGCATTTTCCCCATGTGTTTATAGAAATGCCTTTCCCTTTCAAACACCATCATATTCTCAATGTGCCGAAAGCAAATTATTATATAAAGGAGGAAGCAGTCCCGAGAATCTGGTGTATGTGGATGCTGTTGAACCAATCTCAGGGGCAAATGGTTCACAGGAGATGTATGCATGCCCATAGGCAGTCTGTATCAGTGAAGAGTAAAGAAACAGTAGTACCAGGCACCATATTTGGTGGATCGAGGAGAGAGATGGAAGTCTCAGAATCCCTTGCTTCCCTTGCCTCAAATGGGAAACAGTGCAGCTCCAGCTGCAAACTGCATATTCCTAAATTACATGTTTTGCACCTCCGTTGGTATTTTCGGTGATTTTTAAAATGCATGGGCTGTTTTTGCACAGACTTCATGGGGCCAGAACACAGTCTGTAAGGCTGTTTTAATACTTTAACTCTGAATGTGCAATGTAGTTAAGACCATACTTTACCCTGAAAAACTTTTTTTTTTAAATCATGTGTGCTTCGTCTGTTTGGAAATATTTTGATAGATTAATTTACTGAGAGAAATGGGCTTCTGGCAAAATCAAAGTTTTCCGTGATAAGTAACCCTGATTCTATGTGTTGGCAGGAAAAATGACCAAAACACTTATTGCATGAAACAGAATCTGCACTTCTTCTTATATTTGGAAATGTTTTGGGTTTTGCCTGACCCTGAAATTTATATCTTGTTTATGCCTTGTAGTAGGTGAGGTCTGGTAAAACAAAATGCTTTGGGAAGTAATGCAGAGGACCAGGGTCTATATAAATACTGAGGGTCAGGGATAGTTTCAGCAAAGAAACTTGCAATATAACCACAGAGTTAATTTTTGTATTTAAGGCTTTCATTGATTTTTAAAAAAAATTTAAAAGTCGTCAGGTATCAAAGATGCACACTCTTGAAATGTGATGTACAGCCGGGATAGCTCAGCTGGTTAAAGCTAACTGATAATGCCTGGGTTTGATCCCTGTATGGGACAGCTGCCTACAGTGGGTTGAGCTAGATGATCCTCAGGGTTCCTCCCAACTCTACAATTCTAGGATTCTATGAAACCAAGTGGTAAGGCATGTCAGGTTGTGGGGAAGGGTGGGGAGGCTGCACACTTGAATCCTTCCTATAGAAAACAAACACACTAACCTTCCTTTGTACAAAAACAGTACATTGAAATGACTAGGCTGAACATGCTAGTTTTCTATATAGTGGTGGTGGTGGTGGGAATGCATAATAGTCTTTTGTATTTTTTCTGTATTCCCCCCCCCCTTTTTGTTTGATTCTTGTCAAAGTCAGTCTCCCAACGGCAACGGGGTATGTTTACAGTACAGGGAAAGTGTCAACTCTTGATTCTCTTGCACGTTTAATATGGTCAGTTAGTAAATGCAGCTCTCTATTGGGATGGTCAAGGAGCCTATTTAGGGAAAAGGATTGGGCATGGGCATGGGCATGGCACACTTTACAGTGGTTTGCCCATGCATGGTAACCATGCCAACTAGAGAGGAATGGGATTGAATTTATGGACATTGGGAATTAATGGAATGGGCTTCACTATTTATTTCTCTAAAACCATACAAATTCTGACGGCAAAGGAGTGGGGAATAAAGGCTATAGACCAGTGATAGTCAACCTGAGACCCTCCAAATCTTTTTTTTGCACTACAACTCCCATCAGCCCCAGCAAGCACAGCCAGTAGTTAGGGATGATGGGAGTTGTAGACCCCTATGGGGTGCACCGTTCTGGAATTTGGATGAGTGAAAATGGGGTGGAGGGTTTTGTTCTAGCCCAGAAGTAGACACCAAGGGGACCTGAGGGCCCCAGCCTATTTAGTTCGTATTGTGTTCGATCTCTGTATTTAACCTTTTATTTCAATAAACAACAAAAAACATTTAAGAAATAAAATTTCAGTTTAAAGGTAAAGGTAAGAGTATCCCTGCCTGTACGGGCCAGTCGTGTCCGACTCTAGGGTTGTGCGCCCATCTCACTTAAGAGGCCGGGGGCCAGCGCTGTCTGGAGACACTTCCAGGTCACGTGGCCAGCGTGACAAAGCTGCTCTGGCGAGCCAGCACCAGCGCAGCACACGGAAACGCCGTTTAGATTTCAGTTTAGATTAATTTTATTTTACTCGAAAGATACGCAGTCCAATTCATATATCATCATTATTAATAATAGTAGTAGTCTTAACACAGCAGCAGCTGGTCTGAAAGCGCTTTGGCTGAGGCAATTCCTGCTCTCCTAGTTTGCCTAAACAGAGGGTGGAAACTCAGGAAGCAGAGAACGCTCAGTTTGGAGAGGTCTGCCCTTCTTGGCGATGACTGGGCAGAACAAGCTTCTTCTGTTCTCTGCCTCTGGATTTCTTCTTCTCTGAGATTCTTTTGAAAACCATACTTTTGTTGTTGTTGGAGGGGGGAAAACTTTTCTTTAAAAAATCACTTTGTGTGAGCATTTTCTATTGTAGCTATTATTTCTAAAGGATGGAAGCGGAATATAGCAGAAGTGTGAGTCAGTTCTTTCTCTTCAGCCTGAATTGCTGAGATGTTTCCCATTTCACAGGAGCTGTGCCTTTGGGATAGGAGAGTTAGAGAGAAGCAAATGGAGGTTGAAGAGCCTAGACTGTAGAAGACTTTGGCTCCTGGAAGTGTGCTGCTCTTTGGACTCTCCAGTTAGAGCTGTAAAGCCTGAATTGAAGCATAGCTGTCAACCTTCCCCTTTTTTTGCGGGAAATTCCCTTATTCCAGCGCCGTTTCCCGCTCCTATCCCAGATTGTTAGATATCCCGTAGACTGACCCCGGGACAGGTGAGGCTGCTGATCCCTTATTTTCAGATCCGAAAGTTGACAGCTATGGAATTGAAGGAAGCTTGAAACTTTGACCCTGAGTAGGATTGTGGCATTGTTCTTTTCTGCAAAGTCATCAAGGCTTGGAGGCCAAAGCTGGTAGGGGAGGCCAGTACTATGCAAAGCTGACAATATCAGATGAGGGATCATTTCAGACAGTTTAAAAAGCATTAACTTTTGCCCTCCTGGTTTGTATGGATCCTCCTCATTATTACTCTAATAAATCACTTGTTTGCATTTTAAATTGCTCTTGGCTGCCTTGCTGTTACAGGAATATTGAAGCTGAGCGCTAGTGTTTCTCTAAGAGCAGGGGTGGGGTGGGGCAGTTAGTAAGTGAGGCCCCCAATGAAATATTCAGGCAATGAAATATAAAGTTTGGGCAGATTCAGAAAGCCTGCCTCTGTGTTTGTACATGCATAATTCCTTGAACAAATGCATATATGTGAAGTTGACTTATGGTTTGTAGCTTCTTGATTTCCAGCTCTTGACTGATCAGCTGCTCTGTATGTTTTGACTCATTTCTTGCAACTCATCTTAGTTCTGTAGTGTACTCCATCTGTAAAATGAGTCATCCCCCCTCCAGCTTAGATGCATGTTATATATTTTGTGAGTTGACGCGTAGTCTGTGAATGAGGTAATATGCTACAATGATTGGCTCTGCATATATTTCTACTCTGTTAACTCTTGTGGCACACTCTACCAGGTTAGATTATGGTAGATCAATAGTGGAACCACAACCCATCTCACCTCAGAAGATAGGGGCACCTGGAGCAGGGCCTTCACTGACTATCTGTATATGTTGCTTGGCACGCTTAGTACAATCTTTTAGACACTTTGGTTCTAGACCACAAGTCAACCCCAGTGTTTTGAATTGTGCCTAGAAACAAGCTGGTAGCCAATGAAGCATTAGCGAGATATCTGTTCCACTAATCCCAGAGTATTTTAACAATCCCTCTCCTGGGGAATTCTGGGAACTGTAGTTCTGTAAGGGGAACAGCAGTCTCCTAACAACTCTCAGCATCTTTACAAATGCCAGTTCCCAGGATTCGTTAGAAGACACTTTGATAGCTCAAGTGGTATTACAGTGCTTTAAATGTATAGTGTGGATAAGGCTCAGTTAGCCTCTGGACCTGTGGAAAAACTTCAACAATCTTCATAGGCATTCCCCTGTTTGCAGTGTCAAGGCATAAGTAAGTGGCAGTTTTCCAGGAAGCAATGAAGCTGGCACACCAACCAACACTGGTGAAAGGTGCTTCAAGCTACAATACCCCTGTGCACCCATCTGCAAGGCTGGATTGAACAACACACCCCAGACTGTGGGCCTGATCCTTTCTTACACCCCTCTGGGGGAAAAATTGTACTACAAACTGCAGCTAGGCATCATTATGAAGAATGGTTCAATGTTATTGAGCTTGGGATGTAGTGGTTTAGAATTGCATTTAGATGCTGCTCAGCTGAACGGCACAGTATTACTTGTGGCTACTTCTAATTAGTGGAAGGTGACCTTGCAGTTCTGTCTTGGTAGTGGAGGGAGATGATTGAGTTCAGTGCTCAAGCACCTTATTGAACATCTTGTCACATAGCTGTCTGCTTCACTTTAGTGCTGCCCCTTCTAGGCAAGGGGCCAGACCACATCCATTTATATAAACCCCAAATTAACTAAACTTAAAAACAAACTCCATATCCGTTCATGGGCTTGCTTGGTACATAGAGCGATTAGCTTTTGCTTGGCACAATAAGCTGAAAATGCATATTTGCTGGAGGAGATTCAACTCTCTGCACATTCCTTTGAGTCGTATGTATATATATATATATGCAGGTTTTGGTGTCTTCGGGTGTCTTCCCGTGTAAGAGTTGGGGTGTCTAGGCGACGTTTCGACGAGGTCTCACTCGTCATCTTCAGGCTGGTGCTTTCGGCTTCTTGTTACTGGAACAGAGCAGGATCTCAGTGTTTGAGTTCCTATAAATACTGTTGAGGGGGTGTGGTGTATAGCCTCCAACGTTCTGGGCAGAGAGGAAGTTCCCAGGTTGGTGTGCCTTTTCTTCTTTTGTTCATTAATTACTTGAGGGATATCTTGAGTGATTTCTTAAGTGATATTCTGAGTACCACTTAGGAGGGTCATTAGGTGTGGATTAGTTGCTAAAGCTTTCGTGTCTTGACCTCTTGAGCTTGTGAAGAGTTTTTCTGAGAAGATGGCTGTACTGCACTTAGTTGTGCTCTGGCTTGGCTTCGTGTATAGGGGCGAGCTGTGGTTTTGTGCCCTGTGCCAGCCAGATCTGTGTAGGGATTGCAGGGGGGTGCAGCATCCGGAGGTGCCACTATGGTTTGGTTACTGGATGGTGTCTGTAATTTATCTGTGGAGAGGGTCTGGGTTTGGGTCTGGTGTGGTTGATTGGAGATGGCGTTCTGTGTGCCTCTGGTTCTGGTGTCGGTTTTTGTGGGGAGGGCTAATTTCCAGATGTCTGGCAGGCGGGACGTGTCGTCACGCTTGTTCATGTTGTGAGGGTGTTTCTCTATCTTGATGGCTTCCATGATTATTCTCTTGTGGTGATGTTCCATGTTAAAGAGCAATTTGGAATCTGCAAAATTAATTTCGTGTCCTGTTTCTTTCATGTGTTGGAAAAGAGAGGAAGTTTTTTCTTCTTTTTTGACGGCATTCTTGTGTTCTGCGATACGTGCATTTATTCGTCTGTTTGTTTGTCCAATGTACGTGGCTGGGCAGACTTTGCAGGGTATTTCATAGACCCCTTGGTTTTCTAACTGGATTTTATTTATAGGAACTCAAACACTGAGATCCTGCTCTGTTCCAGTAACAAGAAGCCGAAAGCACCAGCCTGAAGATGACGAGTGAGACCTCGTCGAAACGTCGCCTAGACACCCCAACTCTTACACGGGAAGACACCCGAAGACACCAAAACCTGCATTCCTGTACCCGTGAAAATCTACGAAAGCATATATATATATATATATATATAGCGACAATTCGTCTCTTCTTATATCATATTGGTAGCCGATGTCTCATTCTTAACCTTATAGTATATGTACAAACCCATTAAGTCTGTTTGCGCTTCTGCAAGGGGTGTGTGTGCTGGTGTGTAGCATAGTATGACATATTCTTATGGAGATCATAGTGCCATAGACTCACCATTTGTTTTTGTGTGATGGAACTCTGCCCCCCACCCGGATTCTAAAACTTTTTATCCAGATGTTTATAACCATGCCAGTTATTGCCTATCCATCTTCACCACCCTGGCAGCTGTGCCAGTTCATAGGACGTGAGACTGATTAACACCTTGACAATGGTGGTTAGGTTAAGAACATGGTTTACCTGTAAAAAAAAAATGACATTCCTATCCTATCTACTGCGTTATGCGTTCAGTTTCCTTGATAAGATCAAGCAAGATCTTAGCTGCTAAGCAAGAGCTCCCTCTTTATTAGTTGGAAATATTTCTTTAACTGGAAAAGAATAGGCTGTGGTTCTGTGAAGCAGAAAGCTGTGCATTCGTGCAGTCGAAACATGGCGTGTTCATGGGTTGGTAGGAGATGAATTGACTTGGAAGAAGGATGAGAGAGATTTAGAAAAATGTAAACATGTCTAATTGAACATGAGGAACGTGAAATATTTGGGGTCATGAGTAATTGCAGCTATGGTTTAATGTTAACAAGCAGCATGCTGGTGCACACTGCATGTGCTATGTTCTTCTCCCACACCTACTGTGGACTGGAGATGGACAAATGTTGTCCCATCTTCAAAAAGCAATAATAATAATTTATTATTTGTACCCCGCCCATTTGACTGGGTTACCCTAGCCACTCTGGGCGGTTCCCAACATATTAAAAACATGATAAAACATCAAACATTAAAAATTTCCCCAAACAGGGGTGCCTTCAGATGTCTTCTAAAAGTCAGATAGTTTTTTATTTCCTTGACATCTGATGAGAGGGTGTTCCACAGGGTGGGCCTGGTTCCCTGTAACCTCACTTCTCTCAGTGAGGGAACTGCCAGAAGGCCCTTGGAGCTGGACCTCAGTGTCTGGGCTGAACAATGGGGGTGGAGATGCTCCTTCAGGTACACTGGGCCGAGGCCATTTAGGGCTTTAAAGGTCAGCACCAACACTTTGAATTGTGCTCTGAAACGTGCTGGGAGTCAATGTAGGTATTTCAGGACCGGTGATATATGGTCTCGGCAGCCACTCCCAGTCACCAGTCTAGCTGCCACATTGTGGATTTCCATGGTAGCTGCTTTTGACTGCAGAGAGCCCACGATGGTTCACGAGCCATGTCCTCCCCACAACAACAGCACTGTCCCACTGTTGGGGCAGGGGTGGGGTGAGGCAAGGTCATATGAGCTCTGGGTTACTGGCCCCACAATTTCAGCTTTTGTTTGGGGTGGAATAAGTCTCCTTTTCACCCGTTTCCTTAAAGACAGAAAGAGAACTGTGCAGGCAGGATTCAGGACCTCTTTGTTTTGACTTCAGTATCAAGTACTTGGGCCTGTCAGAATCTAAGGCCTAGATGAGCTCCTGGGTGCTTGGCACACAAAATCCAATTCAATTCAATTTAATAAACTGAATAACTTTTAACTACATTGGATTTAAATTGAGGTTTGTACCGTTTCAATATGGCTTATTATGTCCTCTATCCGACCCTCGGTGTGTGGGTATGTTTCCTCACCACAAGCTTTCTGGCTACAGGCCTGTTCTTTCTTCCCCAGATGCTTCTGCCTGACCTGAGCGTCCTTAAAACTGGTGGGTGCCATGTTTCACTCAGGGTCAAATGGTGGGTTAGAGTCTACAATTTGCAACTTTGCATTACCTTTCTTTCATCCTGCCCCTTTACTTACATAAAATGTTCAGCTCATATACTTACATAAAATGTTCAGCTCATAGAAAGCAAGGTCAGAAATTTCAAGCTCTAGTTTACTGCAAAAGATTTCTTAATTCCATAAATGATAAATGTGAAATGCAGAGTAACAAACACTAAGATTCAACACATCTAGTTGACGATTATCCCATGAAGTTCTTTTGCACAACACACAGACACTAATTAAATCACTTTCCAAAACCAGATAAGCTTGAATTGTTTTTCTTCCTTTTACTCATGGTGTTGACAGTTTTGAGAAAATATTTCTGCTGTCCTTGGCAACTAGCAGCACCCTGAATTCCAGAAATGTGCTACAATACTAAAGTATGTGCTGCCTTATAGCCTCTCCACCTGGACCTTCCATAAACTACTGTCTTTTCTTTTAATATACAACTTGCAACCTAAGCGTGCTTTTAAAAAACCCCACTGAAATTCACTAGATGATTTTGGAAGCACATCTACAAACCTAATGATGATAACACTGCTAATCAATGCAATCATGTGAATAAATATGAGACAAGAATTAAAGGGTGCCTACAAAGGCAGAACGCACACCACTATTCAATATCCAATATCCAAATACCTGCAAGTTCAGGTTGCTTAATGGAAATTGTAGTTTGTCTTCCCCAAACAAACCATGAGCTTACACGCCAAGAACAAACCTTGGTTTATGCTGATGGTTTGTTTGGAGAGAAGCAAACCATGAGCCCATGTTCACACAACATGGCAGGCCAGACCATAGTTCATTTTCTGGCTGCGTGAGAGAATCATAAAATCACAGTATCAACATCAAGTGGACCAGTCCCTTCTTTTTATTATTATTATTGAAGGTTCAACAATAATCTGGTCATCTATCCACCATGTAGGTATCATCATACTACATGGATTCCTAAACCCAATTCTATTTATAAATGACTTATTTCCTGTTTGTAATGATTGCAGAAAATTACTTTGTATAGCAAAGAGTACTTTTTCCTTGATCGGTTTCTAAAACATATCAATGTACAGTGTAGACTGTGAACTGCTGTAGAAAAGAAAGAGATAATTTCTTGATGTATGTGCAGTTATTTCTTTGAAAAAAGATTGCTGAGCATGTTTGTGCAGTGTAGATAACATGTGCATATTTCCATAGAAACAACTCGTCTTCATGTTCCAAATGTGTCGATATTAAGCAGATGACTTTTGAAACTTTAAAGCTTGGAGACATATGTTTGATTGCCGAAATACAGAAACAGGAGGACGAGATGATGTGTTGTTAGCATGCCAGAGAACAGCCTGAAGCCTGCTTCTTCCTACCCCTCAGCCCCTGCCAGACACTGAGCAGAAGATATAATAGTTGAGATTTGTGGTGGCAGTTTGGAAGCTAAAATGATCAAAAAAAGGTTTTAGTCTTTTTTTTTTTTTGATAGAGTAGTTGTAATATGTGATTAAAGTACACTAGCTGCCCTCCAAAAGAACCCCAAATACCACCCCCAAAGATACAAATGAAAAACATATAGGGACTTTTGCTAGCACAGAATGCTTTCCTCTTCCTCTGCATGCTGTTCTGGGGGTTCTTCCAACTCTCCAGGTTGGATTTGGAGGAAGCGTGAGTCTCATGGCAGGACAGTCAGTTAAATCCCAAACAAACTGAATGCTGTGCAAAAGGCAAAAGCAAAAGATTGTCCACAAGCTTATTCACATGATTATGACTAACCAAGTCAGTCTAGTTACAGATAGGTAGCCGTGTTGGTCTGCCATAGTCAAAATAAAAGCCCATATCTGAAGAAGTGTATCTGAAGAAGTGTGCATGCACACGAAAGCTCATACCAAGAACTAACTTAGTTGGTCTTTAAGGTGCTACTGGAAGGAATTTTTTTATCAAGTCAGTCTAGTGTTTTTGGGGAGAAAGAAGGGATAGTGGTTCTGGAACTCACCCTTAACTGACTACAGGTCCCAGGATTCTTTGGGTGAAGTCATGGCTGTTTAAAGTGGCATGATACTGCTTTAAATGTATAGTGCCTAAGCTAGGTCCACTAATTGCAGTAGATCTAATGAGCCAAACTTGGTTTAATACTACCCTATACATACTAATAGTGAATTTGTTCCCCTGAGTGGCTAACCTTATGTAGTTAAAATGGAATCACCCACAGACAACAGGGGGAGGTATCATCAGGTTTCCTGACCCAAGGTTTGCAGAAGTATAGAAAATCTATAGATAGAAAAAAAGCCCCTAAAGCCCGTACCCAAAATACCTGGTCCATTGAGGACCATCCAGCACCCACAGGATGCTGACTCTTGTGGCACTGGCAGGGGACGGACAGATGGACAATGCAATGGAATATTGGCTGGAACACTGAACAAAATAGGACATTTCCAGGCTACCAAGAGATTAAAATTCACGCCTAGGGGTAGTGTATCTCCAAATATATTGTTTTAATCTGCTGTTGTTTGCCTGAATCTTTCTGTGAACTGTTTCCTTGAGAAGGAGCGGTGTTTATACCAAACAGAAGAACATGTGAGTTGTATGGCACTGTACAGTTTATAAAGCTTCCCTCTTTGGGACTGTCTGTGTGCATTTGAATTCATCCTTGATATGACAATGAGGAAGAAAACTGCTTTAGATGGGCAGAATCTGTTGTGGCCCATAAACCACAATTATAGTGGTGAATTTCCACAATGGACACATAGCGTATAAAATGCTTGTCATGCCATGATTTGTGTGACTGAAGATAGTTAACAGAGGAAACCACTTAAAGTATCGCTACAGACAGATGGAATCTGTGTGTGAGTCTCCCCCACTACAAGAATGAAAATAAATTGCAAATAGTTGCAATTTGTAATACTGTCTATAAATTTCACTCCAGCTTGCTGTCCTGTTGAGATTTTTCCTGTCCTTAAACTGTATAATGTAGTACCGCTTTGCTTTTAAAAACAGGAAACCAGAGTTGTTAGGTGAAGGCACCCTGCCACTCATGATCTCACAGCCCCTCTGATAATTCAGCTGCCTGTTCCAGGAACCATTTTGTAGTGATTCATGTGGAGGCTCACAGTGTCTAATATTGTCCCCCCGCTCCCAAATATAAATCAGGGTGCAGTTCTTGACTCACTTGGGAGTAAGTCCCATTCAAATCAGTGGGTTTTACTACTACATAATGTATGGGACATTAGGCAAGGGATCGTACTTCTGGTGGGGGGCACGTCATGCTCCTTCTGGGGCAGTTTGTACACCTTTGGTCCCCACCCTGCACTCAGCTGTCACCCGTGGCTCCTGGAAGCTGCCAGCATGCAACAGCAGACACATCCCGCGAGACGGCATTCGACTGGCCAGCTAAACCACGTGAGAGTAGCTGATGGGGTCTCAAACCCTTGGTGAGTTAGGGACTTTCCTGCATGCGAAGACAGGCTCTGGCAGATTGAGCAGACTAGACCAACAGTGGGTCCCACAGTCAAGAAGGCATTTTCGCAAGTGCTATAGAGGGAAGTGAGGAGCAGATGGGGCTTGTAAACTGCCGCTGCCTTGAGGGATACCTTCGGGAGAAGAAAAGAGCTAAGAAGTAAACGCTGCACAAATCCAGAGTAGAGCCTCTAAGGACAGTTGGGTGGCATCTTGTGCAGTTCCTCCTAGAGACTCTTGCATCCAAGCTGGTTGCTCTGTTTTCCTTTGGATGACATCAGCGAGGCTTGGGTGGGTGTGTGTCTTTTTGTCTTGGAAGCCCAGGACCTCCATACTCATTGCCCAGGCTTGCACCCTGGGGAGGTCACTTTGGAGAAGAAGAAGAGGAGGAGGAGGAGGAGGAAGAGGAGGAGTAGGAGTTTGGATTTGATATCCCAGTTTATCACTACCCGAAGGAGTCTCAAAGCGGCTAACATTCTCCTTTCCCTTCCTCCCCACAACAAACACTCTGTGAGGTGAGTGGGGCTGAGAGACTTCAGAGAAGTGTGACTGGCCCAAGGTCACCCAGCAGCTGCATGCGGAAGAGGGGAGACGCGAACCCGGTTTCCCAGATTACAAGTCCACCACTCCTAACAACTACACCACACTGGCACACGGTGCTTCTGATGCAGCGGTTTGACTTCACCTGCAGAGGTGCACTCCATTGTCTCTTAAGACAAATGGATGCCAACAATGTATAGATTGGTGTCAGTTACTGCACATATAGCTGTAGATCTGATAATTGCAAATTGTTTTAACTGATTTTGATACTGTACTGTTATATTGTTGCAACCCACCCTGGGACTTTATGATGAAGGATGGGTATGATAGAATAATAATGAATAATACTCCAAAATTTGCTTAATCTGTCTGATTTCTGAGAAAAACTTTATAACATATTCCTCCAAACATCATTTGGAGGAAAACATTTTTTTTTAAATTAATCTCTTAGAATTAATTATATGAGATGTACTTATAAGAATGGGAGTTATTCAACGTGTCTGAAAACTTCTTTCAAGAACTTGGAACTACTCCACTCCTAATTCCTCAAAATCATACAGCAACATCATATAGAGTCTGCCTCTCCATACATAGCTGGGGATTTACTCCTTCATTATGTTCCTTGACCATTGTGGGGGTGGGGAAGGAACATATGAAGAATATCTATTTGCTTGACCCTTATAGGGGATTTTAAGCCCTAGGATTCCAAATTGACAGTTTTCTGATTATGTATTAAAACCATATTGACTAAGAGAAATTGGATTGCTGTCACAATAAATGAGATATTTAGAAACAAAACAAGCAAGAACCATCTGGTCCTGCCTCAAACTTTGCCATGCTCCTTTTCTCCTGTAGCATTTAAGAAATAATATTAATAATATATATTTATTTATACCCCACCTTTTCCCCTGAAAGGACTTAGGGCAGCTTGCAGATAAAAGCAATAATTGCTAAAACATAGGAAAAACAATAATTTAAAAAACAATTACACTTTAATATAGGAGTAAAACTTTATACATATGTAAAATGTATATTTAAAATAGGTGGCCATGTCCTTACCACAAATAGCAAGTAAACCACAAATAGCAGCCTGCTTATATTGGGGTTTTTTAAGGACTGATATGGGGAAAGGCCTTAGCTCAGTGACTGAGCATCTGCTTTGTATGCAGAAGGCTGTGGGTTCAATCCCTGGCATCTCCACGTTGAGCTGAAACCCCTTTATGAAATCCTGGAGAGCTACTGCTGCCAATCAGTGCAGACAATACTGAGCTATACTGGTCTGGACAATAGTGACCACTGGTCTCACTTGGTATGTTCCTGTGAGAAGGACTTCTCTGGGCTGCATGGGTGAGGTCTGGTTTGTGTGTGTGTGGTGGGGGGAGAGACTCAGAGAATAATTTACCCATATATTTGTACTGTTCACATTTAACGTGTGCCTCTGAGTGAGGGTTTACATGCAAATGAGCACACAAGAGAAGGGGATTGTGACCTGCCCCTCCCTCCCTCCCTTTCCTTTGCTGTTTGTGATAGTTTTAGCAATTTTCTCCAAATCACTTTCTGTGCCAGAGCAGAAGTAGTGCCCCACTTTTGAACATAAAAAGTGGGACCCCACCCCCTGCTTCATCTGGGAATGGGGCAAGTAATTTCCGTAGAAAGCTGCTCCGGTATGTCACATTTGGACAATGCCCAGATGATGGGGGGCAGAACTTCTTCAGGGCTGCGCAGATGAGGCCTCCAAGACGGGGAGAAAAACCTAGCTCCCGTTTCCAGCTAATTAGCCCCTGGGTTTTCAAATTGACTAAGATTTTGAGGATCCCAGGAGCATGGGCGCAACCAGTATTCATGTTGGGGGGTCAGAACCTCAGTTAAGTATTTTTATTGCTTTACTTGATTTAGGGGGGCAGCTGCCCCCCTGCACCCCCTTGGCTATGCCCAAGCCCAGGAGTATTGATTTCACACAACCTTAAATGCAAGTTGATGCCTTTGTAAACGTGCTGTTCTTGATCTCATCTTCATCAGAAGGGTACATGTAATAACATCAATTGCCAATAGAGTCATGCAGCCTTTTCAGATAAACAGTTGTTGAAAAAGAGAGAGAAAGAGAATAATAACAGGTGGTGGATTGTAGACCCCCCCTCCCTCTTGTGCTGATATAATATGTAGTAGTCAGAATTTGCGTGTTAGCAGCCAATGGAAGGAATAGTCAGTGGTCAGAAAGTGAATTATACCTTGTTTATTCCAGTTTGAGATCAAATGTCTGCACACAATCTTTAGGCACTGTTAATGCTTAGGTGACTATTGTGAATAATGCAGAGGAAACTAAAATAAGGGGGGGGGGTAAAAACATTTTGGTTTTTAAGGCTGTGGAATAAAAAAGCTGACAAATTTAAATAAATAAATAAGTGGTGTCTGCTAAAGGCTGTAATTCCTTCTGCAGAAGGCGTTTTACTTGTGTTTCCCAGTCAAGGCTGTCTGCGCTTATCTCATTCTTGGCATCCTCCCATTTTCAACTAAGACGTGGCAGTAAAGTATTCTGAGGCTTTGCCAAAGAGAGATTGTTATAGGAAAAAATGTTTCTTGCATGTTAAGCTGAACTCTATAAGCTGCTAAAGAATTAGGCTAGCACGTTTGCTCGAAGTTTAAGGAAGGACAGTAGGTAGTAAGGGCAAACTGGTTTCTGGGATTGTTAAAGAATGGTGAATGTGAATAGGGAAGGAAGATCAATGTTACTTCTACGGTATAAACCCATTAGGTTCTAGTCAGTTTCACTGCAAGCACACTGCAACAATGCCTTCACATTGTCTTACTGTGATCTGCTCTAGTGTGGGTGAAATGATTTGTTGTCGAGAGAGAGAGAGAGGGGCAGCTCTTGTCTCGAAGTAAGGAGGTGAAATGTTAAAAGAGTTTTCTATGAAATGGCACTCAGGGTTTTAAGTGCTCAATGTGATGTACATCTTTTGTTTAGGTTTAACATTCATTCTTGGACTTGTTTTATGCAGTATGAAGTGTTGATTTCATTAGGTACTCATACATTATTTGATGCATTGTTTTGTAATTGTAGTTGTTAACATCTCTCTCTCTCTCTCTCTCTCATTAATTACTCATATGTTAGTTTAAGTGACATTTATGCTTATTGTTTAACTAGTTAAAAAAGCAAAACAGTTAAATAAACATTTTTTTCTGGTTGGGCAGCCTTAATTTTAACTCATTGATGCTTTGTAGAGATTTGGATTCCACGCTTTCAGTTCTACCTGCAGCTTCCTTCCTTCCTTCCTTCCTTCCTTCCTTCCTTCCTTCCTTCCTTCCTTCCTCACTCTCTCTCTGTCTCTTGTATCCACTTTGCTTAAGTAACACTAGACTAATGTACTTATTCAATGTGAATTCCAAGTGCAGGATGAGACATCAGATTCCCTGGTAGCAGAGAAATTACAGAAAATAAACATAGTTTGGGTGATACTCAGAGTAGACCCACTGAAATCCGTGAACTAATATTAATTGTATGACTAATGTTGGACAACACCCTTTATGTCAGCATCTGTTTTTCTTCACAAATAGGCATCTGTTTATCACATTATGCTGGAAAGGATAAAAGGCACTTATCTCTGATTGTGTCCCTGGGCTCTGACTACAATATGGGGCAAGGTCCAGACTAGACTAGGTGTTGGAGATCTCTGTGATGTGATCTCCAGTCTCTTTAAATCAGGGGAAGGAACACTTTACAGCCCAAAAGCCAGATGAAGAACTGCCCCACCTCCTGTGAGCCATTTTTGACAAGTGTCAGTCACCTGACATCACTAGGTTGGGTGACAGCTTCAAAGAGGCTTGCTCCCAGTCTGAAAATGGACATTTTTTTCCAACTCTGCAGACCAACAAGGCTATCAAGGAACAATCTGGAGTTAAACTCCTGATGATTCCTTTGCTGCTATGTCTTTATTTGACCCATATCAGATGCCACATACGATACTGGGTGTGAGGCAGTTGCGGGTGATTTGAGGAAAATGACCCAATGAGTCAGAGGTTCCCCACTATTGCTTTAAATGTTAGCCAGTGCCGGATTTAGGTCAGCGCAGGTTGTTCCCCTGCACAAGACACTGAGCTGTGGGGGAGAAGATCCATAATGGAGAAGCTTTATTTTGGGGCACCACATTTTGGCCTTGCTCAGGGCGCCATATTAACAAAGATCACCAAAGTCTACCCCTCTGTTAGCAGCCTCAGGACACATGGGAGATTGGATGGTACTTCTGGCATGGAAGAGGGTTTAATTCTCTTCCCCATCGTTGTTTTCCTTATGAAAAGTGCCCCCTCTCAAAGTTGCATACAACTTTGGTATGTGCACATGTCCCCTAACATTCCAAATATCAACTTTAGGAAAGGGTTTTGGGTTTGCAGGGGCCTTTGGTCTGAAAAATGGCACTGTGTGAAAGCGTTTTTGAAATTAAACCTTCCCCTGCGCCATGGTCCCAATAAGACACTGTTTACCTTATAGCTGCTGTAGCTCAAGTTCGAAGAATTTTTTTTGATCACAGATGTCCGGTGCCTTTCCTGGTTTGGCCCTAATGCTCTGTTTCCTACACAAGATGGATCAGGAAATGAGTTTATTCTCTGCCTTTACTGAAAGACGGTTTGGGTGAGTTTGCGGGATCAATATATGTGTAGCTTTCCTGTGTTTGATCTTTGGGGTTGCCATCCAGCTAATGTTGCAGCCTCTCTGGAGCATGGAGGTTCTCCCTGCCCTTTTAGCTGACGCTTTTTTAATATGGTTTTACAATGGCTGCCATAATTAAAACAATTTGTTTCTGTAAAGCTGTTTGCAGCCATATATGACTGTTTAGTTAAAAAGCACAGAGCATTAGCTCATAAAAGGAACCAGGAGAGGTCCTCGGAATAAGCTTGTACATAACTTGCCCCTGTGGCAGATAGGGAGAAAGCCATTTCTGTTCCATGCTAGGAGGCTGCCTTTACATTCATAAAAGGAATCAGCTATGGTCAAGAGGCCAGAAAAGAGTCCAAATGTGAAGACATGCTGTATATATATAAAAAGAAAAATATTACTTCAAAAGTGTTAACATTTTTAAAGCCATGTGGGGGTTTATTACATACATATATGGTCAAAGAACCATGTGGAATACAGAAAAGGGGAGTGAACCTTCTTGAAAAAATTCATTCTTGGGTTTTCTTGGAATGGAGTTTATTCCAAGTAAGGATTCTCATCACAAAACAGAGCAGTCCTAAAGAGCCCTCTGCCCCAGCCTTCTTACCTGTGATGTTTAATTAGTCAGATGGAACTTTTGAGATCACTTAGATGTATGTGTCCTAAGTTAAGTGCCTCTCTCTATTTAGCTGTTACATAAAATTAATTAAATGGTGTTTGTCTAAGAATAACCTTTGGAAGGGCATCCAGTGCAAAATTGAAAGACTGCAGTTGATGGAGAATCTACAGTCTGTGCCAATGCTTAATCATTGCCCCTGTTAACAAAAGAATCACAACTGTTTTCTAATTCAACCCAGCGGCGTAGCGTGAGTTGTCAGCACCCGGGGCAACGCAAGTAATTTGCGCCCCCTAACCCGGGGCAAGGCAAGTAATTTGCGCCCCCCCAACCCCTAACCTGCGAGTTGCCGCTGGCGCTGCCGCGCAAACAACGCTGCTTGCCCGGAGGAGGATGGAGGCAGAAGCAGCCGCCGCCTGTGGCTGGGCCGAGGGGATGGCGGCGGCGGCAGGGTGCAGAGGCTGCCCGTGCCCGGCCAGGCGTCGGTGGCGGCGTCGGCGCTGCTGCAGCGGCTGCTCCTCCTGCGAGCAGTGAGCGGAGCGCAGCCACAGCGACGGCGGGGGGCGCGCGCTAGGGCGCAAGGCTGGCGGTGGCGGCGGGGAGCCCGGCGGAGGAAGGAACTTGTCCCTTCCCTCTGGACTCGCGCCCCCCCAGATGTTGCGCCCGGTGCGGCCGGCACCCCTGGCACCCCCCACGCTACGCCACTGATTCAACCCCAGTCCAACCCTCACTTTCAGTCCTTGATTCTTCTTTATTTGTCGGCGATATTCTGGAAGCAAGTAGAACCAAGTGCTCTTATTCTATGAACGTGGCACTGCAGTATAATAAAGTTGCTTCATAGTGTGTATCATTTCCCTTCCCTTTTGTTGGGGGTCAAATATGGACTGGATTCCTCTTCCCAGCTCAGAGAGTGTGCAGGGCATTTAGTAGGTAGTGGTGCCTCATGTGGTGCATCATGTAAACTAGTGAGGAGTGAATTACCCCAGGCTATATTTGTATGGGGGACCAGCAGTTATGAGGAGAAATGGAGGACTCATGCTCCAGAAAGAAAAATGTTCTTTCTGAGAGTTCTGCATTTACATGTAATCTATGTTGCACATGGACCTCCAAGCTCAATTCCTCTTGAGCCCTAACCTCCATTGCCTGGAAGTTGCTGCTGCTTAGTGGTAGGAGGTCTCTTCCCCTCCTTTTCTTGCAAAGGTTACTGTCCTTAGTGCTTGAGACACAACTGTAACGTTGTGGCATTTTTGTGATGTTTTCGGGTCACTTCTGGGTTTGGCACGAGGCGCGTATGCGCAGTCGCACACATATTGAGCATGCGTAAACAAGGGGTGGGCTGCCTGTACTTACTTAAATTTTAGGATTTGGCCCATTTATGTACAGTACTCTTCTAGTACCGTTGAATGTATGGCAGGAATCTTCTGGGGAGATGACTGCACTAGCCGTTTGTTGAATAGATAGCTGCCACTGTCTGTAACTCATCCTAAGAGCACTCAGTAAGTAGCACACCGCTTCCTGCCTTCTTCATTTAAAAGTTGGTATCTTATTAAACTGTTACTACCCTTTCTGCAATTAGTCGGAATAAACATCTTGGGATTTCCTTAATTGCAGCTGTTCTTCCTTTACATAGGGAGCTGCCTTATTCTGACTCAAAGGCACCATGAGTGTTTTCTTTTCCCAGAGCTAAAACTTTTCACCTTAAACCTTTTCTCTTTCTTTCCAAAGAATAAAATTGCCATGTGTATCCCTGGAACACTGAGGACCAGGGACAAACTGAAATTCAGATAACTGTGAAAGGGGAGGGATGGGCACTGATGTGTTACCTAAAGGGAAAGTGTACCAAAGTTTCCAGCCTCACTGTGCAAGCAAGTGGCTACATGCAGTTTAATCTTATATTTGAAAGGCAAAAAAAGTAAAAAAAGTTAAGATCAGTCAAATGCCAGAAAAAAATGCCACATCTGTTCCTAAAGAAACAGCACAAAAGAAAACAGTACATTTTACTCATTAACTATTTCATGGAAGGAAGTGGAGGGGTGGGATGCCAACCCACCATGTTAATTAGCCGTTGGTTCTCTTTTACATTTCCCTTTTTAGTAGCTAATCTCCTTAATGAGTGGGTTAAAAGACTGTCCCAGAGAGAGACACAGTGAAGGAGCCTAACAATGTCATCTTGATACTAGCTTCCAAAGTCTTGTGAGTCAGCCTCTATTTAAGCAGGCCAGAGTATGCTAATATGTCTTGAATTTATGGTTCAGCACCATACAAGGAACTCAGATTTTTTTTGCCCCAAGTATTAGGGGGCATAAGATCAGTTGCCCTACTTCTTGCTAGAAATGACTTGACATTTGCATAAATGGAAGCAAAATTCCTATGGATTCTGTGTATGTTTCTGGGCAGAAAAAAGTCAGTGGTAGTAGATTGTTGACTGGTTATATAATCTGCATTGAATTGTGCAACAGTTTATCAACTGTAAATAAGAAGTTTAGGGATAGGAAATTCTAAAACGAAATACCTTTACAATACAAGCTAGTCCATCTTCCTATTAGAAGTCCAGTTTAAAAGTGTTTATCCCAGCATAGACCAGGAGTAGGAAACCTCAAGCCCAATGCAACCCTCTGCGCCTTTCTGTCTGGCCCTTGGGTCTTTCTCCAGGCCACACCCTCTCCCTCAGACACGGCCTCTCTCCTCAAACCACACCTTGTTTAGCACCTTCCTTGAGTGCTTTTGCATGGCTGGATTGTGCCCTTGACCTCTGATGAGGGCTCTTGCTTTCCTGGATGTGTGAGCGTGTGTAGAAACCAGCTTACTGTACCAAGGTAAGATGGACATTTACTGATAGGCTATGCACATCATACAGTGTAAACATAAATTTCCCATGTCCTGTTGCTTATTGGGATAATTGAAGGCTGACTTTTACAGGGCCACATTTAAAAGTAATGCTGAAATGAAAATGATGGGTAGCAGTCCCTTTGCTGTGACAGCCACGCAAGATATGAAAGTGAGGATTTGGCTTCAGAAATAGGAAAAGCTGAGTGTGCCCGTGCCTCAGGCTTGTTCTTGAGGATAAAGGAAGTCTGCTGCCTACAGGCGAATTATGGTGCTGGAGGAGACTCTTGAGAGTCCCATGGACTGCAAGAAGATCAAACCTATCCATTCTTAAGGAAATCAGCCCTGAGTGCTCACTGGAAGGTAAGATCCTGAAGCTGAGACTCCAATACTTCGGCCACCTCATGAGAAAAGAAGACTTCCTGGAAAAGACCCTGATGTTGGGAAAGATTGAGGGCACAAGGAGAAGGGGACGACAGAGGACGAGACGGTTGGATAGTGTTCTCGAAGCTACCAGCATGAGTTTGACCAAACTGTGGGAGGCAGTGGAAGACAGGAGTGCCTGGCGTGCTCTGGTCCATGGGGTCACGAAGAGTTGGACACAACTAAACGACTAAACAACAACAACATGAAACATATCCGTTTTTAGTAAACAATGCTTCACTAGTTAACTTGTCTTTAGAGGTGACTCCATCTTTTGTTGTTGGGTTGTTTTTTTTAAAAAGAAAGCAACCATTTTTACATTTCTCCCCATCTCTGGCACATCATACTTAGTATTAGCAAACCGCCCATCAGCATTAAATCAACTGAGGCAATGTAGCCCCAATGGAAAGGGCAGAGGCAGGTTTTCTCATTACCTCCATTGTTGCTGTTTTATCCCTGTACAATTGACTTCTATGGGAGAAGGAGTGTCTGACCTAAAATTGCGAGGGGCCTTGTGGCTTTGCCTGAGCTCCATTATCTTCACCACTCCTCAGATTTCTATGATGCTTGGACTTCAGGTGTGCAACGGAGGAAGATACAGAGCACCTGACAGCCGATTTGATGAAAAGAACTAGCATCCATTTATGTAGTAATAGATAAATATGCAGTAAAAGATTAGGGACCGTGTAATTATTTTGCACTTAATAAATTTATAGACATGCTACATCCCAGTTTATCCTTCTCTGGGTTATTTCTAATTGCCTGGCTGACAAACAGCTTGAAATAACAGCCTTCCTTTACTTGGCATGCTGAAATCTAACAATCTTTCATTCCAGCTGGTGTTTCTGACCTTTTCGACTGGAATGTGAAATGCACAGTCTTGTCAACATTAAGCCTTACAATGGACAGCAGTCAATAATTTGCTGAACTTCTCCTGGGTCTTCCAATATCCATAGTTTCTTTTGTAATAATAAAGATAAATGAAGGAATGAGTTTTAAAAGAGAATGCAGTGTGATTACAAAGTTTTTGACCTTTTTCTTTTAAAAGCAATTATGGTGAAATTTTTTTTTGGTCAGTTATTAAAGCTTATTTTCAATTGATAGAAGAAATTCAAACAAAATGTGTGTGTGTGGGTGGAGAATCCATAAAATATGGATTTGACCTCATGAAAATAATAAAGCAAATGCGCGTTGTTCTCCAGTAAGGCATCTATATTTGTAGACAACATAATTTGATTTTGAACAAATGGATTTGGTTTAATCCTTTTGCACACAAACTCAGACCTTGGAGTTTTTGCATAGGCTTCTGCTGTGGGTTCTGGATGCCATTCTGATTTCCCAAGGAATATATGCATATGTTGGAAAAAAAGAAAAGTAAAATAATCCCATAAAGATTTGCCTGGCTGTGCTTGAAATATATTTTTGGTTCTGAAATAATGATTGTAGAATGCATGGCTTGTCAGAAGAATGAAACATTGCATTACTTCCATGTATATCCATTCAGAAGTAAGCCCCATTCCATGGGGCTTGTTATGAAGTATGTATAGGATTGTAGCCTAAAGGATGGTGTTAATTTTTTTTATAAACAAGTATTTAAACTCTGCGGTTTTTATGTAAGAAGTCAGATTTAACTAGTGGCTCATCACCACCCTTGGCCCAAGAGAAGCACTTACTGTCATTTGATGCAAGAGAGCTGTAGCTGAGCTGTTTATTTTGTACCTTTTAAAAAATTAAATCATTCTCCACTAAGGTCTCTCATGGGGGATGGCTCAGATTACTTCAGATGGTGCCTGTTAGGCGTGGTTGATCAAAGTGATTGTCTGAAATTTTCCAAAGTTCTGATTGTTCCTTCTCCCCCTGCCCTTATTTTTTTTGGAAAGGACAACACAGTTTCAACAGTGTCTGGTCTTTTGGCAAATTGGTAGTCCACAGTGACTCGTTATTTTGAAATTAGCTTTCAAAAGACCTTATACAGTCTGCTTGTGTTAGAAACTGTTGTGCATGTGTTGCTTCGTGATGCCTTTCATTACAACTTTACTGGTTTTCTCTTTACTTTTGATACACTACTTCATACGGCATTTTGTTTTTCTTTAAAAGATGGAATCTGCTTAGAGGCTGTGGATGATTAAGCAGTATATAAATTCTGATTGATAAATAATATATGCAACTTGGTCAAAGGGCATGATGATGAGATCATGGATCTCAGGGGTGAGAAGATGTTGTAGGATGCCCTGCTTTACAGAGGACAGCCCTCTTCAGTTTAGATTGGGAACCTCTTATATGTCTACTCTTGTTTTGATGCCAGGTGGTTCTGCCCCAAAAGCACACATACAATGGCTCTTTCAGACACTTAGGCAAAGTTGGTATTGGGATCAAACCACGCATGATGTTAATATGTTTAAAAACACATCCCAAAGAGTGCCTGCCCATGTGTTTCCCCACAAATTCCCCTTCCCAAGTGGCCATTTGACTCTGAAATAGCAGCTTTGAGGAGGACGTGTTTCAGCAGTGTTGGGGAACAGTTAAGCTCTCCTCCCGTATTCAGTGGTCCTGCTCTATATCTGGATTGTTGCAGCTGCCATTTTTGTTGAGAAAAAGGCATGGCCAGCTCAAAGCACACTATCTTGACCCCATATTAGACATAACGGGTCCCACTGTGGAGTGACTCTCTTGTAGACTCATTGTGGTAAACATCCTGATCTTATTAACAGTTCACCATGCTCAGATAACCATCAACTAAGTGGACTTTCAATGAAGGAGAAAATGAATCTTCTCTGAAGGCCAAACTAGATGTGATGTTATCCATGTGATTTGACCTTTAATGCTGCCATTGCAGTGACACCCAAGCCTGATCAGGACTGTGGCATAAAAAAAGAAAAAATGGTGGGGAAGAGGGCTTTATCCTTTGCCTCAAGTATGTTCCCAATCTTAGGCACAAGCCCCACTACCAGACCTGCTATTTCCAATGGAAGGAATAGCATGTGTCACAGGGTGATATGGTTTAGGACAGGCACCCCCAAACTTGGCCCTCCAGCTGTTTTGGGACTACAATTCCCACCATCCCTAGCTAACAGGACCAGTGGTCAGGGATGATGGGAGTTGTAGTCCCAAAACACCTGGAGGGCCGAGTTTGGGGATGCCTGGATTAGGACTACAGCAGAGGCAAAGAGATAATTCCTCATGGCCCCATACCATGGTCCTGTCCTTTACTCTCATGCTTGGCTCCTCCTCTGCTGGCTATTTTAGCTTATTCTTTAAACACAGATCAGATTTCTCCCAGTGGCTGCTGAACCTTCAATTCCCTCCTATATGTAACTGTCCAAATTTTCCCTGCCATCTTCCAACTTCCTATATATTTAACATAGCTTGAGTTTGTCTTATTATTTGATAGACAACTCTGCTTTTCTAGCAGAGGAAACACACACACACAACCACAATTTTTCTTTTGCATGTGTCAAAACATTTAAATTGCTACTTCCTTATTTCATGATATGGAGGACTGAGTTTTAAAACCTCAGCTGGGCCAATTTAAGTCTGCCTGGGTGGTAATGTTCTTATGAAGTCAAGGTAGAACAAGGGATCAGAAAACCAATTTGAAAGGATGGGAGGGGGTGCTTAGTTAATTCCTCACAGGAAGCTTGGCATGGTGGTGTTCTAGATTTTAGAGTCTGGTTGTTTTCTGGTTTCTGTGTATTCCCAGGTGGAAATAGCTATCGTATCTCCTCTCTTAATACAAACCTCCTGTGCCATTGTGCTTAGTTTCTTTGATAGTTAGCCTCTATATAGTCAAGAATGAAAAAAGGGGGGGGGGAGGGAATTGGCAACATGCATTTATTTATGCTGGCTTCGTTCAGTGGAATTAACTTCTCAGTTATCCCCCAAACATCTGTGAACTGAAACCGTTCAGCCTATTGAATTTATTACATCCCAGCCACTGCTTAAATCTCCATAGCCAGACAAAACTTTTTTGCATCACCTTCTTCCTTTGCCTCCCTGTTCTACCTTGATGATAAGAACTGTTCTTTATGTATTTTGGTCATGATATTTCATGCTGTCTGTCCTCCCCCCGGGGGACCCCTCAGGAAAATGAGCGCATGCCTTTTGGAATATCCTGTTGGCAAAAGAGCTTGAATAAAATGCAGATATTTCTTTTGTGACATACGGCCATGTGTCTATGAAAAGACAAGAGGGAGAAAGGGGGGCAAACCTGGATGGGCTGTATGTGGGAGGACGTCTCCACCCGCTTTGATCCTGATGAAATGGACAAAGTATCCTTTATTTATTAATCATCCCAGGGGGCTGCTCAGTAACAGCTTGAAACAAGGTGGAAGCAGGACTTTTAAGTAGCCAAGTGAGAAAGAACACTTACAGCATTGCAAACTTAAGCTTGCTTATTTATAAATAAGCCCCATTGAGCTCAAGGAGCTTGCTCCCTAGTAAGTATGTTTAGGATTGTAGCCTTAGGCTCAGAATCTGCCCTTCCCATTGCCTAGAGCAGTGATGGCCAAACTTGGCCCTCCAGCTGTTTTGGGACTACAGTTCCCATCATCCCTGACCACTGGTCCTGTTAGCTAGGGATGATATGAGTTGTACTCCCAAAACAGCTGGAGGATCAAGTTTGGCCATCACTGGCCTAGAGCATGATGGTGCAGCTGTGCTAGCATTTTCTTTTCAAAGTAACTGGCAACCAAAGCTCATTTCAGGAATTTGGTCTGATTCTCCTGGCTTTCTTAGGGCTGATTTCTATATTCATTATCATGTGTATAGTATCACACTTTTATGAAAGGGTATATAAAGCAGAAATGGCCATGCATTCCTTTGTCGTCGTCTTCGCAAATGTTTGGGTGACTAACAACTATCACAGGTGCAACCACTGTTGTGAAACACATCCACATACAGGATCATGAACCTGTAAGGATAAAAAAAGCAGGTAGTCCTTAGTGGATATGCATGGTCATTTGCGGTGTCAGAATCTGTGTCGCTGTCTGTGCATGTCTGTGGTTGAATTCATGGTGAATTGGTTCTCTGAGCAATTATTGCTCCACCAAGTTCAATGTGAAGTCAATGGTGATCTGTGTAGAAAAATACTGAGACAACTTGTTCACAGCAGATACAAGGCAAGCTGCAACTCAGAATCTGACACAGTAAAATGACAATTTGCCTTGAGAACTGCAGCATCAGTGCATACAAAATTAAGATGGAACACTTATTGACAGCTAGGCCGTGCATCTTCACAAAACACAGCATTATGCTACTGGTAAAAGAGCTTTCTTCATTATTGGTTTTGTACATTTTGTTATTCGTAGTAACAGTTACAAACCACTCATTGTGAAGGACCTTTTAATCTGTTTAAATATAGAGATGAAATAACATTTTTAGAGAAAGAGAGAGGTCAAAATTTGACAACAGGCTTATTGTGCTGCTGTGTAGAGAAAGGAACAGGGAATATTTTAGCTCAGCCACTATCTAGAGGTATTAAATCAAGAAAACCCTAAAGGGTTCATTGTCTTCCTAGAACTCATCAGCTCTCCAGTCTGATAAACCTGTTGTGAGGACTTGATACGAACCAACTCTACTTGTTCCCTGCTAAATCTTTCTTGATTCCTCAGTACTCAAATGCCTGGTTCAATCCGTCATCAGATACTTCTCCCCACTGCCTTGTTGCCTTGGACCTTCTATCCAGTCCCAATTTTCTGGCTTAGTACTCGGCACCTGCCTTTGCTCTACACCACTGATCAAACCATATGTTGTACCTTAGTAATATGTCCCTAATTCTGATTCAGAGTCCTTGCCCAGAACTGTGGTTCTGACCCTGAAGAAAAACCTGATACCACCGTAGTCCCCTTTGAAGCCTATCAAGATGTAAAGATTAGTGGGACTCTTGGTTGCAGACACTGTGCCAGCAACAGGGATATTTTTCTTGTGTGTTGGCTGCCGTAGTTGCTTCTCCTACTCCTTTATATTTTGCTTCTGCATTGCCTTTCCATTTTCTTCTTTTAAAAGATCTATCAGTTTATATCCAGCTTCAAATACCAAGCTGAGGCAGCACATGAAGGCTTAGCATTTTTCCATGCCATTGACAAACAGTGGATGGGGAGAACTACTGGGTTAACCCAGCACAGCCAGGTCAGTTGTACCAACAAGGTGGAACCAGCGGAGGAAATTTGGGAGTAGTGCAGAGGTCCAGGCAAAGGCAAATGAGTGCAAGTGTCCTTGTTCTGTTCATAATTCTCTAGCATGTGTTTGAGCTTGACGTTCTGAAGTCTAGATTTGAATCATATACCAAGAGGGACAAATGGGTGGTATCTAATATAAAAAGCCACATGTTTCCTAATGGCGGAGGAACCAGCTCTTTTGGTTTTGAAGCCAAGGGTCAAGATATTCTGTTGTGGGACTTGCCAACTGGTAGACCCCACAAATGTGCAAATGTTCATCTCCCAAAGTTGGAAGCTATTAAGATCATTGTATTGGTTTGCATGGCCTTTCTCATGTGGGTTCCCTAGCATGTGCAATGGACACGTGGGTGGGAGCACCATTGCACCCACTGTCTCCACCTCTGACCTGTGTGTGCTGCTCATTTGCAGGTTCAGAACCTACAAGTTATGTGCAGGTTAAGTCCACACAATCAGAGACTGCAGTTTTCAATCCTGCGCCTCCCACAAGCATTTACTGTACCTGGAAGACTATGTGAAAAGGATCTTGAACACCAAAAAAGGGGGATAAGTTTTAGGTGGAAAATAGCTATGTAGCCACTGTGGAATCCATTGGCATTAGAAATAAATGAATTCTCTGGAAATGGATGTGAATATGCAAATTTCAAGTGAAACTGAAACAGCCGAGCAAAAATGAATAGGCAATGACAATTGCTTGATAGTGTCCTTTCAAGCCAATTGATGTATTTCTTAATTAGGAGGCTGCCTCTTGGGCTAGGGAATAATTAGGTAATTTAAGCGAGAAAGCGAGGGGAAAGGGGGGGGAGAAGAGATGGGAATAGCTTTGCTTTTAAGAAAAAGTTTGTTTGCTCATTACCAGACACGTTGGAAAACAGCTGAAAATTTCATACTTACATATATTCACATATTATGAAAATGATTACTCAGAACCTTTTTTTAAAAAACAACAACCTTTACCTTCCTTAATGTATATTCTCAATTAACCACAAGGAAAATGAAAACTGGTGGCTGTTGGTGAACTTACTGATGGCTTGTCGCTCTGAGGGGGAATTTAAACAGATGATTACCTGACTGCATAAACTTTGGAAAATGAAGCCAGGCCAGAGAAATCTGTGCCAAATCCTAAGGCTAAATTCTAACATTGGCTTGATTTTTCATGGATTCTTGTCTTTTCCCGCCTTATTCCAACAAATAAAATTAATAACACTTCTGACTGGAAATGTGGCTTGCCTTACCTTTTGATTTTGGAAGGGTTCGATGTATATGACCTTCACTCTCATTGTTTCCCTACTGTATAACTTTATCTTTGGGGAGTTCTTAAATCTGCTGCGATGCTAATTCATGAGTCATTTACTTTAACGAGGAGTAAGAGCACTTTCTGTGCAGCATTCTCATGCTTGCTTTGTAAATCGCATTGGAACTCATTTTGCTTGTGTGAAGTGACATATAAATCAGCTCAACTCAACCAACTAATTATAGACCTTTCAGCTTAGTAAACACACAACATACTTTGACTAGCAGGGAGTTGCAGTCTGTTTCACTCATGACCTCTCTTCAGTCCATTTATCCTTTTCTATCTAACAAGGCTTTGTAATTAACTTGACAATCATCTAACAGGGAAAACATCCTGGCAGAAATTGGTCCAATCAAGGTTACACTACAAATACTATAATATAAAACGAATAGTCAGCTTTCCACTGGTTGAATCATAAATTGTGTTTTATTTTCCAGAACTAACGCGGCAACAAGTATGTACCGTTTTTTTCTGCCTATAAGATGTATAAGACGCCCCCTACTTTTTGACATTATTTTTTAGGGAAAAAACCTAGTCTTATACACAGAAAAATACAAAATAAAAAAAATCCTTCCAGTAGCACCTTAAACACCAACTAAGTTAGTTCTTGGTATGAGCTTTCGTGTGCATGCACACTTCTTCAGATACACTGAAACAGAAAAATTGGAGTAAATTTTGGAAATATATTGGAATAAATGCTTAAAGTGAATTGACGGGGTTAGAACAATACGACCAGCGAGTGAATTTAAGACTATAGATTGAAAATCAAATACGTAATGGAAGGAGATATTTGATACTTATCAAAAGGATGGAGGGAAGTTCAGATTGTGTGTCTTTCTTTTTTCGGATGTGTGGTTTTTCTTTTTTTTTCTTTTTTTTTCTTTGTAATTTTTTCTCTGTATTTTCATATATATCTGTTTTTTGTGTATAACTTCAATAAAAATGCATTTAAAAAAAAAAAAAAGAAAGAAACAGAAGTTGCCAGATCCTTCTATATAGTGAGAAGGTGGGGAGGGGTATTACTCAGAAGGGTGGTGGGAATGGGTGATTGGCAGATAGCTGAGATGAGGTGCTACTGGAAGGAATTTTTTTATTTTGACTATGGCAGACCAACACGGCTACCTATCTGTAACAGAAAAATACAGTAAATCAAAAATGGCTTAGTTGGAATAGGTGAGATGTTGCTATTTATGAGTTGGCATCAGTTGGTACAAGCTTTGTGGCTTCACAGAAATAGTTGAAACAATTGCATATTCTTCACAGTAACATTTGGTTCAGTTAATGGTACTGCTGCTTTAGCCTTTTGGATGTCAACAGCAACATTCTATTCAAAAAGCTATACTTATTATATACCTGGTTTAAAGTCAATTGGATAAGAACTTTTATGCATCCATTACAAGATGGGAGTTCTACCCAATCAAAGGCCACCGAGTTTGTGCCTCTGGCCTCACCTGTAAGGTCATGTGGCTTTTTTGTTTCACCTCTACTTTCTACATGTTATGGGTGGACATCTGCAGTGAGGAGACTTACATACATAGGCCTTTACATGTTCTGGAACCCCCAACATGCTTGTAAGCTGCAGATATCAGTGCCTAATGCATGGATATTGGGGAATCAGGCAAGGAAGCTCCAGAATCTGGGGCATGGAGTGGGTGGAGCTAACAGTTCAGACCTACTGGCCTTTGATCACATGGATTCCTCTTCATATGTTTAATGAATTGATGAACTTTGTGTGTACTTCCCCATGTGTCTGTTTGGATTAGGTTCATATTTTGTACTGCTGCATTTTGAAGTGCTGGACATGCAAGTGCAGCAGAGGTGTGAGTGCTTAAACTGTGCCAGGAACCTCACACAAGTGCAGCTAAGAGGTAGGCGTGAGTGTGCATTTAAGTGTAAGTAGGAAGGAAGGTGTTTGACTAGATCCAGTGACCCCTTTCCCAGCCCATGTCCTGTTCAATGAGAGCTCAGGTGTACAGTGTTGTGTCAGGAGGCCAAGGCACCCAAAGCACCTACAGGACCTTGGAGAGCTCCCAGGATCCTTCATAAGAGCCTAGTTCCATCTGAAGGTTTATATGTGTAAGCCCTCCTTCCTCAGCTGGCTGGCTGTTAAATGGCCCTCACCTTATTCTGCAGCCTTTGGCTTTTGTAGGACTAGGGTGCTGAGGGAGATTCTAAATATTTTTTGAATTTCCACATAACTTGGGGTTCCTCCAAGCCAGGTGAAAGCTCCATTCTGTGTGTGGAATATGCCATTTAGGCAGGTGGAGAATGAATACATTAATAGTTTATGGACTATAAAAATTACTGTTTAGCACCTGTAATTTGAATATTCTATATATTTGGATGCATGCTCTGAATTATCTTGAAGACCCAAATAATGTTCCATTATAATGCTCCTTTTCTTTTTCCTTTTCCCAATGCTTAAGAATAAATCTGTAGTGTGGTATGCTGAGATTTATTCCTAAATCCCCATACTGGCAATTTACTCCTTACAGTTAAAAGCTTAGATTTAATTTAAGCTGCTATAGCAAAACCTGCATCTTGTTTCTAGACAAACATTCCACTTGCATATGGAGGGACTGAAAGGATGGAAGGATTCCATCCTGTCACTTTATGAACACTAACTCACCCTTCCTCTGCTGTGTGCAATTCTGTTGAATATTTGTGTTCCATTTTCTACCAAACCTTTGACATGACCCAGCCCCCAGGATGATTTCTATATCAATAACCAGCTCAAAATTTGTATGTAAGGAAAACTCACAACTGATGACAATTTGCAATTCTACAACTCTCAGCATCCCTGAAACTTGGCCATTCTTGCTGGGCTGAAGAGTGCTGTAGTTGAAAACACTGTTGCAGTGTGGAGTGCTGGTGTTCTGGATTCCTGCCACTCACCCACCATTCCATTTCCTCCTACCTGGTTCAGTCAGATATATGTATATACAGTCTCTCTCTCTCTCTCTCTCTCTCTCTCTCTCTCTCTCTCTCTCTCTCTGTGTGTGTGTGTGTGTGTGTATATATATATATATATATATATATATATATATATATATATATATAGGTTTAATTTGAGTGTGCTGTGTGCCAATGCACACCTCTGTAAAGTTCTTGCTCTGCTCTTCCCCTGTGTTCCTGCAACCATGCTCCTGGCAAAGAACTCATGAGTTTCACTTTTCATGATGTCTTTCCCCAAACCACAAGCTGTAAGCCAATAATAAAGTTGCAAAGACATCATGACCATGGGTTCAAACATCATTTGCAAGAACCCAATTGTTTGGTGTGGCAGCACTTATTCTTTGGAACTCCCTGCTTACTGATATCAAACAGGCGCCTTCACCACTTGCTAAAGACTTCCTTGTTTAGTCCAGCCTACCCAGATGCTTAGAAAAAAACTGATGGGAATTTAAATATGTTTTAGTGTTTTAACTTATTATATGTTTTAATGTCAATTTGTCCTGATTTTATGCTGTTATCTTTTTGTAAACTGCTTTGAAGTTTTTATGAAGCAAGCAAGCAAGCAAACGAACAACATGACCAAGCCAAGCCCTGGCTTGTTTCCTGGTTGTGCGGTGATATCAGGGTGGGAGTGAAGTGAGAACATTCCAGATCGCTTTAAACCATAGTTTATGTTTAACTATGATGTGATGTGAGAAGTGAATGAGGCCATCACAGTTCCCCAACTACCAACCTCTGCATAGCTAGATGAGAGCACACAGATGAACATGTGTTAGGGCTCTCTGTGACTAGAAACGTTGGGAAATGAGGGTTCTTGATTACTGAGAAAGCCCTCTATGCATGGTGTATTGTAGGCTCCATGCAGACCATCAGAGACATATCCTGTTTTCCCTACCCCTATTCTTGGAAAGGACACCTGCATCTGACTGTAATACAGTACACACTTCTACAGGGATCTGCAACTGTCTCATCGCAGGCTACAGTTCTTGATTAATAGCACTTTTGATATTTATGGTGGTTATGAACATGTCTCTGTGAAAAACTAGTGAAAATAATCCAAGCTTTGATAAAATATTTTATTCCACACTTAAACAACCTGCTGTAGTATAGTCACAAAATTACATCTTTCCTTTTGCCTTTCCTGTTATCAAGACTTTTGCAAGTATGAAATGGTGTTTTATTGTGGCTGTTCTAGAGCAATTATTTGACATAGTATTATGGGCTTACCTTTAAATGTCTGTAATTGCTTTAAATATGCTTACATGGCTTAGGCAGTAATTATATCCGCATTTTTCTGGGAGTAAGGCCTGTTGAACTCTGTGAGGCATATTTCTTAGTAGACATGCTTGAGATTGCACAGTTAATGCCCAGAAGCTCACTGTTATTTAGCCATGGCATCCTGGTCCTTTAAAGGCCCATGGAGAATGCTGTTGGGGATCCCACTCCACTTGTAGTTACCTAGAAAGCAGATGGCACAGAGGGCATACCACCAGGGCAGCTGTGCCAATGAAGTTTCCTATGTTGGTTGTGGCAGAATGGGACCTAGGATGCTCCTGGCGCCAGGTTCTCCAGTGGTAGAGCATTAGAATTTGGGTTTAGTATGTTGCTTAAGGGACGCGGGTGGTGCTGTGGTCTAAACCACTGAGCCTCTTGGGCTTGCCAATTGGGAGGTCAGCAGTTCAAATCCCCGCGACGGGGTGAGCTCCCGTTGCTCGGTCCCTGCTCCTGCCCACCTAGCAGTTCGAAAGCACGTCAAAGGGCAAGAAGATAAATAGGTACCGCTCCGGCAGGAAGGTAAATAGTGTTTCCGTGTGCTGCTCTGTTTCACCAGAAGTGGCTTAGTCATGCTGGCCACATGACCCGGAAAAACTGTGGACAAATGTCGGCTCCCTCAGCCAGTAAAGCGAGATGATCGCCGCAACCCCAGAGTTGTTTGCGACTGGACTTAACAGTCAGGGGTACCTTTACCTGTACCTTTATGTTGCTTAAAGGGACTTGAAGCTCCCTGCAAAATCAGGATATGGAATTTATTCTAGACTTCTTGAACTTCAGTATACTCTTTTCCATAGCTAATGTGAAGAGATATGATTCTAGTTCATTACTAAAGCACAAGTCTGCTCTCTAGAGTCACCTCCACCAATTTCCTTCTCCATTTTGAGCGAGGGCTAGCTATGGGCAGTGGAAAGAAATGTCTCTGATGCTGCTTTTACATCTGCAGTATTGCTCATATTAATACAGTTATTATAAAGCAGGAATAATTGGCTATGAAACATCATTCTTATATCTGGAGAAAGTTCTCGGTCCAGTGATAATTAAACTTTAAGTAGGTTATTATACCTAGTGCTTGTGAATTGGCAGGCCTTTTCAGAAATCATGATATGCGTGAGAATGCCTTGGCATTTGATGTAAATAATACTTAGGGATTTCCACCACACTTTCTTTCCAAGTGTACATTTTGTTTATCTTAATTTTATGAAGATTATGTCAAATTCACCTGTGTGGTCTGGTGCTTGGATAAAAGTTGGACTTGGCAAGCCAAAAACTTGCATTTAGCGATCAAGGACTTGGTTTCTGTAATTACCTACTATTTTCTCTGCATGAATTAAATAAGGCTGCTTATTAGGTCATGCTGGGAAACTATTAAATAGACAAGTCACAAATTGGTTTTACACTGATTTAATCCCATTCAAGTCACGGGGACTGTACCTATGTAATTATTCACTCATAGCTCATAAGATGAGGCATATTTTATGTGAGGTCTCTCATTAGTGGCATTGCTATATGGTGCAGTCTTTTTTCATTTTAATGCACATTTCATTTATACTTGTTCCATTTCTCTGCAGCGGTAACTGGTCTACTTGTCAAAAGAGAACTATATGGCTAGTTCTGTGAACAGTTATTAGCAATCTATTAGGTAGATGAAACCTAATAGAGCATTTGATTTCTGTCTCAAAAATGCATATGTTAATATGTGCACTGTAGTCAAAACTGCATTCAAAAAGGTGTTTATTAGGAAAAATTCACATCAAAGGGCTAAATAAATTTTTTTTAAAAAAAAAATGCATATTGCTGCAGAAATGTGGAGAACTGAATTTAAGATTGGGAAACATTTGAGAGAATCAAAATATAAATATATGTCCATCCTCAGTCGACATTAATCCCTGCTTTTCCTCCCTGTATTCCTGCATATAGATTCTTTCTGCCTGTGAAGTTATTCTTCTGGTAACTTTGCATCCTTTAATCTTTGAATTTAGAAGAAACAGAATGTAGTGCATGGCAATAGCATGTGACCACATTCTTCTTCTTAAATCCTTTTATTAATGTATGATGGCGTTACATTTTATGTATATCAAAAGTGCAAGACTATGGGGCCTTACTTAACTGAAACGTGTTTCGATAAAGGCTTGAGTTTTTGTTTAAAACAGGTTTGAGATTTATTTCAGTTGGAGGCTGTTCTGCAGCTGTGATAAAGGAAGTTCACACAGGAATTCTGGAGGATCTTAATTTAGCTTATTATGGTATGTCTGCTTGGCTGCCTTTCTCCACAAAGGTGCTGTCACTGGAAATGACAGCATGTTTGAACTCTCCCTCCGACGACTTCAAAATGAAGTACTTTACTCATATGCTTACTGGGATTTAATTCAGTTCCTTTTGAAGTTAATGAACGCCTGTCCTCATACTTCAGTGGAAATTGGATCGGGTGGTCTTTTTGTTATCATATCGAATAAAGCGACTGATAAGAATACAGCGATGAGGAGGGCCAAGGATACCTGTAATTCCAATACCTGCTCACCTGCAGTTTTTCCTTATTAGCTTGGTATTCATTAATTTGCAGTGCCTCTATACTTCTAGCCTTAAAAAAGAAATATAATGACAGTGAACAACACAAAAGCGATAAGAAATAAAAAAAATAAAAGAATGGCTAATAGAACAAGAGATCAGATAGATCTCTTCTACTCTACACCATATACTAACACTAAGGAGAAAGGAACTTAAGTGTAGCAGTGCAGAGAAGAAGTCCTTTCTAAAGTGCTGTGTGTGTGTGTGTGTGTGTGTGTGTGTGTGCATGTATGCGTTGCTACTTGGGAAGTGTGATAAGAATAAGGCAATTTGAGAAACACTGTGGTGCAGTGGTTTAGAGTTTTGGGCAAGGACCGGTGAGACCCGGGTTCAAATCCCACTCATCCATGAAGGTCCCTGAGTGACCTTAGTCCAGTCATTTTCTCTTAGCCTAATGTACCACACAAGATTTTTGTGGGGATAATGTGGGAAGATGGAGAACCATGTACAACTCCTTGAGTAAGAATAAGTAAATGTATGGGGGGGACAAATAAATAAAGCATGATTAGAGTCTTAATAAGGTGTAAAAACCTATGAGTAACGGGAATACAAGAGGGCAGGGGGTGATTTATGTGCCTCAACATGGAAGGACGGACACGTAAGCAGCAATACTGTGGAAGTGTAATGTGAGATGAGTTTAAAAGTGCATTTCATTGGACAACCCATGGGAAATTGGCTATTAAAAAAAGGATTTTTAAATAAAAAAAGTTTGCAATTGAGACATTCTTGTAAGCCAGGATTTGCAATGCACTGAAAAGATTTTTGAACAGCGTGGCTCTTGGATCTTGGACTCTAGGACTTGTCAGCTAATGAGTTCCAGAGCTGTGCTTGATAAGGTATATCTGGAAGAGAAACTTGTCTAGTGGAAAAAGAAAATTTCCCTAAACTAGCAGCTATTAAAATAAGAATGGCTCATCAGTTGGCATCAGACAGAACCAGTAGGTGTGTCTCAGACATCAGCTTAGGTATACATTTGCTTTTCAACCACAGTTGTCTCTGGAATCCAGTTTACTTTTAGGTGAATGACAAATTGTTTAAAGTTGTCTGATCAGCTCAGTGGTCCAACCAAAATATTCACTTTAAATCTTTTAAATGCTGTTCATTTTGGCAGTTCCTTATGACTGCATCAAGAGAAACCTCATTAGTTGTAGTCCTTGCTGTTGAGTACAGTGTGTGATAGCAGTGTTAGGAATGTTCTGTGGATTTTTGGCATTGGAAATGCATCCTTGGCATTGTATCACTCTATACGGTGGTCTCCATTTATATATCAGAATGCCTCTGAGGGGGGAAAAAGCTGGTAAAATGATTTATGGTGACCTGAACTAAAAAATAAAGAAACCCCATTGACTTCAACAGAACATGAGAGCATAAGAAAAGCTGTGCTGGAGTGGATCAGTGGCCTCTCTGGTCCAAGATCCTGTTCTCATAGGGGCTAACCAGATGCCCATTGGAAGCCTGCAAGCAGGACCTCTGCACAAGGGCACTCTGCCCCATGTAATTTCTCACAAGTGGTATTCAGAAGCATACTGTATCTGACTGTGGAATCTCACTAAATGTTTTGAAGTTCACTTTCTCTTAGAATAAACAAATCTCAAGGATAGGAAGGCAAGAACAATGTTTTTCACATGTGTAAATGGAAGATGAGCTAGAATCCCCTCACTGCAATTGGAGAGAGTCTTGATGAAGACTGCTTCTGCTTTCCATTCACCACCAGCATCTCTCAGATGCTAGTCATCATGCGAAGGGTCCCAAACAATCCTCAGAGGGAGCCTTAGCTACCAAGTGAAACCTGCTTGGAACTGCCAAACCACGTGTGTTGTTGGTAGTGATTGCTCATGATCATGATCTTTCTACATGGCACCTTACTGACAAACCCCTCCTACCAAGGAATTTGCAATCTGAAATAGACAGTGGGGAAAAGAATGGAGGGGGGATGAGGGAAACATGTGGACAAACGTTGCAGTTTAGTTACACTGGGGAATTAGGTATAGTGAAGCACAGCAGGCCACTATCATCCAAAGATAGGCCAGAGGAAGCATTAAGAAGGTGAGCTTTGAGGGATTTGAAGGAAGGTGGAGAGAGGCGGCATCATGTACACATTCAGGGAGACCATTCCAATCATAAGAGATAGCAAGAGAGAATTGGGTGGTGGTGGTAATTTAAGGGAATAGGGTACCCATAAATTCTGTGCTCTCCCCCATGGGAGTTGACCCATTCTGCATGCCCAGAGAGCCTCCATCAGTGGAAAAGGGTGTGAAAATCATCATATTCTATTGCAGACGTTGGGACTCCTTGGTGGGAGCTGGATCTGCCGCTTCTCCCTCCTGTCATGAGTGTATATTGTGTAGGGTAGGGAGGGTTTGTTGTGGTGGAATGTGAAAAGAAAGGCAGTGGTGAACAGACTGCTTGTAGACTGCTTGACCTGAAACCTAGTCATGAGTAATCCTGAATACCCTTTTTGAGCAGACCAGTTCAGTTACTTGCAGCATTCATGGATAGCACTCCCAAGGTGTTTCTAACTAAGACTGGCTTTAAAATGGCAGCAGTCTTTTTATTTGTGCCTTCAAGATGTCTGGGAGCAGCAGAAAGTACCGTTAGCATGCAAAGGGGCAAGTCTCCTATGCCAGTTGATTCTTGAAACGTGACCTGTAGGGCATATAAAAGAAGGTGGAATAACATACATTCAGATTCCCAGAGGAAAGCAAGCAGGCTGCTGTTGTGAAGACCATGTGCTGGTTGCAGTGTGGCGTTTGCTTTCATTTGGAAAGTCAGTCTACAGAGCACCCAAGAAGAATCTGATATCCAATGTCTGATTCTTTCAAAAACTAGTTTAGATTAGCATAATATAAAGTAGACTATCAGAGAGAGACTTTTCATAGTGGCCAGATATCAGATTCCAAATATCAGAGTTGTTTTGTTGCTAGTGAATCTAAACATGTGCATATTTATTAAAGAAAAAAAGCTGATCTATCTGTTATAAAAACAGACCCTGCCAAACAACTGTGTTGTCTTGTCAAGACAATTTATTATGGTACAGCTGTATTTAAAGCTGCCAAGCCCCAACACATTTTCCTAATAAAAGGCAGGGGTAGAGTAACACATCTCTGCTGATTATTTGTTCCCACATCCCATGTGCCTGTAAGAGCTTCAAAGCACCCACTCCCTATAGCTTCTATTGCATAGGGACTCTGAGAGATATTCTCAAGGTAGAGCTTTTATGGGCAGAGGCAAGCTGAGGCCATCCAGAATGGACCTGGAACAGGGAGAAGCCACTGCCAATAGCTATACCAACAAGACCGATCTCTGTCTATTATAATCAGGATTAGCTTTTTGAATAATCACAATCAATTTATTATGGTCAGCATACCAAAAACAAGACCAAAAATGGAACTGTGCAATGCACAAAACCTCTGAATTTCACTTAGCTTTTTTGGAGGAACCAGGCATTCTCCCTTCAAACTGCTTTCAACGCTTCTTAAATGTGGGAATGCAACATTTTTGCTTCACCTTTACGCCTCCAGCTCTGAGAAGCACTCCTTTTATTTTTTTAGGCAGAGGGATTCATGCATTCTGTAAGGTGCTTGTACTCTCCAAGTCATTTTTTAAAAAGTTTTTGCTATAGTCATATTATACTTGTTCGCAGGAATGCTTTAGATCACACAAGTTCCACCATACATCTTTCTGAATATATACCGGGTATATAAAAAACCCTACCTTTCATTTTCATCTTCTTGTTGTAACATGCTTTGCTTGTAGGCTTCTCCCTGTGATGTTTTAAGGTTGCTATCTGCCCTGCAAGCTCATGCACGACATTAATCTTGCAAAACATCCCATAACACTTTGTCTGTTTTTTGTCTCCTTTCATGAGTATGCTCTTGTGTCTGAATGATGTTAGCTCCAATTTGGAGAACCTTGTGCAGTTTAGGCACCGGGCAACAAATGAGAATCCAAATAGCACTTGAAAACATTCCTGCCCCCCGAACGTTTTCCCAAGAAATATATATTCTGTGGAACAAACAGGAAGCAACCTGAAAGCAAATCAACCCCAGCTAATCAAAGGCCATTTTTTTGCGTTGTCATTCCGCTCTGTCCTCCATTCACGCAATCCGTGTTCAAGGACACATTCCAAACACGCAAAGACACTCAAGTGGGGCAAAGAGCTGGCATATCCCATTTTGCCACCTGAGGTGATATGGGAAGATGTTGTCCCGCTGTTGTGCTGCCCCCCTGAAGCCTCCCTTACTTGGGTTGTGTGGCAGCGCCTGAGAAGTGGCAACAGCAAGTTCTGGCTAGAGCTCACCAGAAGGTTCTGCTGCTGTCACCACTGCTTCTCCACCAGTAGTTGAGGCAGTGGGACAGGTGGGGTGTCCGCGAGGTGCTGCCTCTTGCAGTTCTGGTGCCTGCTTCAGCCCGCCTCATGGATGGGCTGGTCCTGGGAGGGTGCAAAGCAGGGCCAGTTGGGGGTGTAGGCTGGGGAGAGAGGGGGAGAGTATTGAGGGCCAGAGAAAGAGGCTTGGAGGGTGGTGTTTGGCCTCCAAGCCTGAGTCTCCTCATTCCTGTGGTAACTGAATGCAGACCTGTCAGGGCACTGAGGCATTTATATTGATCAGGCAGTCACTGGCAATTTGGCCTAAGCTTTTCTTCATTCTGTATCAAAAAGACACAGTGGTATATTAAAGGACCCTCACTGAGGCTCCCAGTCCTATGCCTACTGACTCAGGAGGATTAGGATTGCACCGTACAGGTTATTGTCATCTGGGAAGCCTGGGACCTCCGTACACGCTGCTCAGGTTTGCGCCTTGGGAGGTCACTTTGGTGCTGCTAATGCCGCTACTCAACTTCACCCCCAGAGGTGCACCCCATTGTCTGTTGAGACAAATGGATGCCAACCAATATTAAAGCAGAACTTTAATACATCCTGAAGTTGTTTAATAAATTCTTGAGGTCCAGAGGGTAGCTTCAAGAGAGGGAGCCTTGTGGCCCCTTGGTTATGGAGCACTCTCGCCTGGGAAGGCCTTCTGGAGCCTCCATTAATATCTTTTCATAAAGCATTCTTGTGTGCCCAGCCCTTGTTAGGGTGTTAATTGATTTTACTTAAGGTAGGGCCCATCTGCACTATACGTATGCCTTTATAAACAGCCGCAGCTTTTTCCAAAGGGTGCTGAGAATCGTTGAAGACCTCCTGTTCCCCTCACAGAACCACAGTTCTCAGAGTGGCTTAACAGTCAGTGCCTCTTCTGAGGAAACTCTGGGAATTGTTGCTCTGTGAGAGAAATGGAGGATGTGTGTCTCCTAACAGTTCTCAATGCCATTAATAACCTGCAGTTCCCATGGTTCTTTGGGTGAAGCAATGACTCTATAAAATAATATACAGTGGTACCTCGGGTTAAGTACTCAATTCATTCCGGAGATCCGTACTTAACCTGAAACTGTTCTTAACCTGAAACACCACTTTAACTAATGGGGCTTCCTGCTGCCGCCGTGCCACCGGAGCATGATTTCTGTTCTTATCCTGAAGCAAAGTTCTTAACCTGAAGCACTATTTCTGGGTTAGTAGAGTCTGTAACCTGAAGCGTATGTAACCTGAAGCGTATATAACCCGAGGTACCACTGCACTTTTTTAAGCGTATGGTGCAGCTAGGGCCACCGGGCTGGAAGAATTTTAGTCGCTGTCAGCTGCGTGTGTGTTTTAGCCTAATGAGGTTGCTCACAGGCTTTTACATTAGCAAACATGTTCAGAGCTGCATTGTGCTGCCTCAGTTATTAGCGTTTAGTGTTTATTGATTTTATGATTTTGTTAAGCTGCTGTTTTAATTAGAGAATATGCTGTTTTAATAAGGGGACATAAAAATATGGTTTATAGAATGACTCATAAAATATAACGCATAAACAATAAAAAGGGCAACAGGCGTGTATTTCTTCTGACCCTACGTCTTGTGCAAAAATTGTGTCTGATCATGATCTGCTAGTAAGGCCAAGATCTGTAATAGTAGAAGAGCTGGTTCTGATGTGATAAGGATGGTATTCTCAGTGCAGCCATTTCTTAATTAGTTTTGAACTTGATCCAGAGGGAGAGAGACAGAGCGTGGGGGGGGGGGTCTGTGAAACTGGAGGTTTTGTTCTGTAAGAATTTGACATTTGGAAGTCATTTTTCTCCACTTTGAATGGAAATGAAAAGCTGAAATGTCAAAATATTTCATAAACCCAAGACTTTGGAAATGTCTTCATCTGGAAGTGCCAACACGAAAAATGTCAGTATTTTCAATCACTATTCATATTTTTATGTTTTTTTAAAGTTTTAGAACAATCTTGGTGAGCTAGAATGATTTTGTTTTAAATTTTTATGCTTCTTTTTCATTTTAGACGTATGTTTTTCCTGCCAATAGATCTAAATGTATACATTTCTTTAAAGTTTACACTTTCCAGATGATAAATGTGGTTTTGATGAAATTGCATTTTAAGTACAAAGACGTCAGGTTTTTATTTATTGATGCATTTGATCTGTTCTAGAAACTTGCTTCGATCACTTCTGTGATGAAAGATGTGTTGAAATTTGATAGTTTGATAGATTTGATACAAACCCACTGTATTTTCTTTTAAGCAACATATTTTGGAAGGTGGAAGCATTATTTTGACCCATGAAGGAAAGCACAGAACACTGAGACTCAAAGACAGTAACCAGAGTGCTCCTTGCCTTCTTCTGACCTCATTGCCTGGTGACAAGAACGTTCACCATATAGGAGACTGATGCCTCTCTGTTGAGGTCCACAGTTTCAGCTTCACACACACACACCAGTTCATCGATTCAGCTACCTCTAGGGAAAGAAGGGGAGGGGAGCCTCCCGGCCTGCTGCCCAGTGGATTGATCAAGACAAGTTCAGTAGCTTCCCTGTAATGAATGACCTGTCATCCACCATCTTTAAAATGGATAAAAGCATTTCCATTTTTATCTTGCATTTCTGCCGGTTCAAGTAACACTATATAAATTGAATTAAAAAATTGGCCTTGTTATATTGCTCCGGTCTTTTACTTTCTTCATTCATTTTTCTACTTTATTCTTTAGTATTCATTCACATAGATATCCAGGGCACTTTCCAGAGTTCATGTTGCTTTCCAAGGGCTTTACAATCTAAATTTCCATTTCTCTCCATGCTACTCCCTCCATTTTTCCACTGTGGTATGCAAAAGATGAAACTAAACATCCTGTGCCCTGTTTGTTTGTTTGTTTGTTTGTTTGATTGTTTGTTTAGAAAGGCATATGTTTCATCATGAGTGAGGCTAATAGCACCCCAAACTTGAACCTGGATGCTAGAAACAAATTATGTGTGGTGTATTGGTCAATCATAGAAGCAGATGCTGAAATTCTAGGAGACCAATAATTTACCTGCATACTCAAGATATCCCGTATTGTTATGGTCATCTGCTCAGGGCTATGTCATATCAAGCAGGTAATCATGTTTTAATGAAAGTTATTATATTATTAATGAGCAGCAGCCTTTCAAAAGGTCTCTGATCTTGGACTCATGAGATCAGTGAGATCAGGCTCTCTGGTGTTCTTCACTCCTACCAGTCCCAGCCAGTATGGCCAATGGTCAGGGATGATGGGAGTTGCAGATCAACAACACCTGGAGAGCCAAACCTTCTACAACTCCAAGTAAGATAAGTGGAAAGCAAATGTAAGTTCTTCAGCCTAAGTAGCTAAACAACCCATTTATTTATTTTTTGTTGCAATAGAGATCTGATCTCAGTAAGCATCTGTTGCTTTAGGGAACATGCCTTTCAAAGCACATACTTTTGTGACGCCTTTATCTAGAAGCATGTCTTGATTTACAGGCTGTGGATTGGTCTTAACAGGATTCCACGCCAACAAATCAGTGTCATGTTTTACTAACTTTGTCGCTGCCAAAGCTAGAGTCACTTCATAATAAGGGCCCTGGTTTCATTAATAATGTGGCATTCCTCTCTTGATATTCCTCTTTTGTTGTTGTTCTTTTAAACCCACAGTCGTGGATTAGTTGCTCATTAATTCACAAAACCCTGAGCAACTTAGGTCCAGGGTACCTCAGGGACCATCTGAACCCTTATATCCCAGAGACCATCTGCAGGAGCATTGTTAGTCATTGCCCAAGTTGGCAAGGCTCATTCAACAACAATGAGAAACAGTCTTTCATGTCATTGGCCCAGTCCTATGGAAAACCCTGCCAACAGAGATTCAGCAGGCACCTTCTCTTTCAACTTTTAAATGCCTACTGAAATACTTTCTATTTCATTGCTCTTATGTAGGCAGTTAAGAACAGGGCTTTTCTTCCCCAGGGGGAACTCACAGGAACTCAGTTCCAGCACCTCTTAGGTGGGCGCCATTGCCATTCAAAGAGAACAAAGGAGGTGTTCATGGTGAGTTTTGGCACCTCTTTTTCTAGGAAAATGTCACTGGCTAAGAATATATATTTCCATAACAGTTAGCTGATTTCAATATTTTTATGTGTCTTGTATTGTATGGTTTTATGTATAGTTGTTGTAAACCACTCTGATAGATAGACATTTTAATAAATACACTAAATGAAATTCAAATATGGCAGCCCTGTACATATGGCATACTCCCCTGAAAAGTGATGATGTCAGCTGGATGTGTGTCCAGCTACCAGGTATATTGTTTTCCATGGCAATATGCTACCTCTCTAGGTAGGGCTAAGTGAAGCTGAGTATATTATGATTATTTAGGGTTTTTAATGACACATTATAATTTTCACATGATGATTTAAGCACTATATAACATGCATTTATGTGTCAAATAGTGAGCCACTAGAGGTCTAGTTTACACTGGCTGCAGTGCAAGATGAGGTTTTATTGCAAGTGTGTTTTTCTATGGTTTTCCCCCCATGAGTCACTACTAAAATTGGAAACATCCATTGTGCACATCTGTCAGTTGTGCCAGGTGCCCGGACTGCTTTGGAACCATGTGTGAGCTTTTTTACAGGGTAGAAAAAGGCATCCGTAGGTGGTCCTCGCTTTCCTAGTTTAAAATGTGGCCCTCCTGCTGTGTGTCATGCTCCATTTCAACATGGATGTGTGGCAGGTTCACAGTGAAGGATCGTGGCGCATTGTATCACTTGGCTTTTCTGAAAAGGAACATTTAAAAACACCTTACATCAATTCTTTTTGCTAAGGATAAGGTTAGTTTATTTGGGAAGCAGAAATGTGATATTTGCCCCAGGTGATATGCAGTTTATGGAGAATGCAAGGCTCTTTTAAATGTTGCATAAATAGCCTTGCAATGGGCCAATATAAGAGCATTATGGTACAAATCTTATGCGTGATCCTTGTATACAAACTGTGGAGCTTTCTGCTTCCCTAAGGCAGAGGTTTTCAACCTTTTTGAGTCCATGGCTTCCTTGACCAACTACATTCTTTTTGTCCACTTATGCTATCTCCTGCCTACAGAGTTGGCACCCTCTCACCCCTTCTTGAACATCCTCCCTTGTGGAGTGTTCCCTTAGAGACATGAGAGGGCATCAGGGGATGGAGGGAAGGAAAGAGGGACAGAGGCCAGTGTTGCCCATGGCACCCCAACCATCATTCAAGGCATCCCAGGATTCCACGGCACACTGGTTGAAAACCACTGCCCTAAGGGATTCATGACAATCCTTTTTGGCAGGGAGGGACATTTAGAGCATTGCGGTAAGTGTGGTATGATTAGCACATGGTTCGGTTGTGAAATGTTCCATCGTTTAAAACTCTTCTTAATTGCTGTTTTCCACCATGAGTCTCTGCAAAAAGGGCAAGTATCATTCTTAAGAAATAAACAAACTAGACAGTTGGGAGAAACCAGCCAGGAATATAGAAGTTAAGCAGAGAGGTGCTTTTGTGATGGGTGTATAAATGTCATGGTGACTTGCTTGTCTGGTGAGAAGGTAGTGGATGCCACACCTAGTGCTTGTCTCCCACTTGTCCCATGCCTAGAAAGCACTGGTCCGAGTGGTTTTCTCCTTTCCCTCCTCCTTTCGCAGGGAAAACCCACTCTTTAGTACTGAACTGGAACAAACAGCAATCCGTGGAAAACCTGAATTGCCATTTGCTCTGACTGAGCACTAAAGAGTGGCTTTCCCCAGGGGGAAGCAGTGGGACAAGAGGAAAATAATAATAATAATAATAATAATAATAATAATAATAATAATAACAATAATAATAATAATAATAATAATAATAATAATAATAATAATATTTATATCCCACCCTCCCCAGCCGAAGCTGGGCTCAGGGTGGCTGTGTGGATAAGTAAGACCATCCATGTATAGATATGCTAATGCTGGGTTCCTCCAAGCCAAGATGGTGGGTGAGCTGGAGTGCTTTATTTTAAAGGAGAACATAGATTTGATGGGCATTACAGAAATCTGGTGGAATGAGGAGAACCAGTGGGATATGATTATCTCTGGATGCAAACTCTATAGGAAGGAAAGGGGACGGTGTACTGGAGGCAGTGTTGTGCTGGTATCGTGCAGGGTTCCAAATCTACTTGGAAGCCTTTGAGAATACAGCTGCCAAAATGAAGGCTCTTTCCCTCCAGATGTTCACAGTGCACACGCAAATGCCATTGGGAAGGGCTAGTCAGACGGACTGATGACAGGAGTGGAACTGGTTGGCGCGGATAGACTCAGCCATCACCAGCAGGAATGTCAGCTGTGACCAAAGAAAGCTAGTTGGATGCATTTAACCCTGGAATTCAAGATCACTCTGGCATAAAAATTCATTGCGAGAAAGGCCTGACTTGATAAAATTTTGGAAGTTGTGGACCCATCATAGTTTCTGGCTCTCCAAGGTAGATCAGGTTTCTAATGTGTGTTGTAATTCCAGCTGCGTGACTGAAGCTGATGTTGTATGCCCTTTAATCTAGGAGTAAGCTACACTGAACTCAGTGAGACTTACTTTTGAGTAGACACATGCATGAGACTGTACTGTATGGGGATGAGAGAAGCTGCTGCTTAAGAAGACGAAATATGACCACAAAAAAAATTACAACTCCTTGGCCTGAGGCTTTTGCGGCAAAGTAATTGGGTCTCAGCCTTCTCTAATCCTCATTTCCCAACTCCGATTCTTTTTTGCTTCGCTGATTTCCCTCCGTGCTCTTATGTTGATGTCTGCTGAAATGTGGGCACTGAAGCTGGCTTCAGTGCTGCCAGAGTGATGGCGAGTATATTATGCACACAGGAGATTATTATTTCATTCTTTGGCACTGCAGGAAGCCAGACAGGATACAGCATTTCTATACTTGGACGTTAATTTCATTGAAAGGTGCAGGGGGAATCTTTTTTTTTTCTTCTTCTCATCATCTGTACTGACTCATTCTCTGGGTGTCTATCCTTATGTAGCCAAAACAGCACTACCCATATATAAGAGGGAGATATCAGAAGACTTGCAGAAGCACTAAGGTTTGCAAAATACTTCTTAAGGAGAGAAAACCCCAAAAATCATTCAGTGAAAAATGAGATTGCTTAATGGGCATGCAATGCTGATTGACTGCTGGGGTGGGGAATGGAAAACCAGGGGGAAGGAAGAATGGTAAAGAATATTCTGGAACATGAACATTCTATGCGGCAACATTTTGTTGCAGGTCTCACTCATAAATAATAACAGTGAACTCGTTTTTTCAAGTGCCAGCGCTTTGGCAGCCAAAATGGCACCAGAGGTACCAGCAATCCTTTGGGAACTCCAGGGTTTGCAGAAATAGAAATAATGTTTAGGGAGGCTTACTATTCATGTTATTTGGGATCTGCTTGTTACCAGCCAGCATTGCTCTTTCTCATTTTAGAAGAGGAGCACTGAAGAGAAAACCCCCACCCTGCAACTTTTTGCAAACATCCTAATTTTTATCTGCAGAGGCAAATGTTTGCAAGTTGCAGGTGCTAGGAAAAACAATTCCCTGTACATGAGTTTGAGTTGTGCTTGAGTTTCTCAAAAGCCAGTCATTTTAAAAGTTGGCTTTGCCTGCTAAAGAGAAGCTGTCTCCCAAACACTTAGCACGACAAAGGCAAGTTTTGTCTGCAGCCATATAAAGGAATACTGAATCATACCTACCCATCGTACAGGTCGGTTACAATGGAAAAGATAAATGTACAGCTCAAGGGAATATGAGAAAATATAAATAAATGAGAAAGAGCAATGCTGGCTGATACCAAGCAGGTCCCAAATAACGATCATAGTAAGCCAGAGTGTTAAAATGTAAAATACAAAACTTTGTGAAGGAGTCCACTATGCCCCCTGCTGTGCCTGGGGTTTCCTGTGTCTCTTCCCCAGGCTGTACTGCTTCTTTGGAGAGCTACGGATGGCTCTTTTGACTCCAGAAAAGGAGAAAAGGGTTGGCATACATGTACAGCATATACCCAGCCATATGGGTGAGCTGGACTATACTTGCTCCAATTCCCAGGAGGAGAGGAGGAACTTCAGAGGTTGCTCTTTGCGCCCTCTTTGTTATTCTGTGGGAAGGATCTAATATAATCCAGGGTGGAGCTGCCTGTTCTTTGTCCAAGGGAAGAGAGAGGGCTGAAGAGTGCATGACAAATTTGGAAAAGTTCATTTTCATATGTTTGCCATTAACTAAATATAGACTATTTTCTTTGTGTGTCTCTGTGTATATTTATATATATGGAGCATTTGTGTGTTTGCAAGACTGGCTGATTTCTGTGTTTCCAAACACTTGTTCAGGCTTCTCCTCCCAGCTAAGCTTTATATACACTCACTTCTGCCAACTTCTCTCCACCCACAGGGTGGTATTTAACTGAGTTTTACTCAGAGTAGATCCACTGAAATTAATGGGCCTAACTTAGCCATGTTTGTTCAATTCAACCGGCCTTCTCAGCAGTGACCCCACACTTGTCTAATCTCATGTGAGATGGCATTCCACATGCTCTATCCCTACACGTTTTTAAGTGGGCTCTGAAGACTCATCACTGCTGCCTTTATGGGGTGATTTTAATTGGACTGTGGCATGGCTGAGTTGTCTTTCTATTTTGCTCTGATTTCATCCATGCATTCATTGTTTTTATAGCCCACCCTACACCAAATGATCCCAGACAAAGATATAACAAGTACAGTGGTGACTCGCTTTTCGAACGTAATCCATTCTGGAAGACCATTCAACTTTTGAAATGTTCAAAAACCAAAGTATTTACTTACTGAAGCATTTACTTACTGAAAACTCAATACAGAAGCCGTGTGGCACATTCAGCTTATGAAAAGCATTTGAAAACCAAAGCAGTTACTTCTGGGTTTTCGGCATTCGAAAACCGAAACATTCGACTTCTGAGATGTTCGAAAACCGAGGTACCACTGTATTGTGGAAGTAACAAAATAAAAACCACAATAATATCAAGTGCTGGGCTGATGGTTGTTTATGTGCTGGCTATTTTGAGGATGTGAGGTGTTTTAAAGTTTTGAATACTGTTTTTGTTTTATTTGTTGTTGGTTGTTTATTTTGTGTGTAAGCTGCTTTGTGAAGGTACTTGTCTCCATGGAAGTCTTCGATCGCCATATTTGGGGCCAGGGAGGAATTTGCCTCCAGACTAATTGGGCGCATATTGCCTGCCTCATATCAATCACCACAGCTTGATGGTGGATAAAGGATTGGGTTGGAGCCTTAGTCTGGCTGGACAGTGTGGTTGGAATCCTGCTTGTCCAGGGAATCAGGGTATCCCTTTAAAGGGAACCAGGGTGGGGGTGCTTCTTTCCAGACTTCCAAATCGGGGCTGATGGTTGATTCAGGATGCACACCCAGTGTCTGCACCAAAGCATGTTAACACATGTAATCAATGAAGTTGTGGCCTAATTAAATCCCAAATGCTTGTCTTGTGTCTACTGCAATCTCCCTTTGGGCTCGCTGCCCTCAGCTCTACTGCGCCTTGGGTCCATAATGCCAGCTTCCCCAATAGGAGGCCAAATCTTCATCACTGCTTCTCCTGGAACTTTTCTGTGCTTGGTGGAAGTGAGGGAAACCAATACCATTCGGGATATTTTCAAGAAACAACTTTTTCCTGCTTTTATAGATGGTGGTGCATTTGCTTTTCTGAGAAGGTTTGTCATCCCAAGCATGTTCCATACATGTTTGGTTCAGATCATGTGAAGCGAACCAGCATTAAAAAAGCTTTGCGTTTGAGCATTTAATGCCACCATACTTGCTGGAGGACCAGCTATTTTGCATCTGTGTCATAATATTTCCTTTGGACCGTTTTCTTTCTTGTCCTTTTTTCTTGTACTGACGTCAGAATTTGGTTCTGCAAGCTGCTGGGCAGATGTCTGCATGGCCTCTGGAAATGCATACTTTCCCTAAGTGCTCCAAACCACATTGTTGAAAATACTGAAGTCCACGAGGCGGCTTTTGGATAAGCACACCTGGAACAAGCATGCTCATAGTCAATCTGGATCAAATGTTTACAGCTCTGTTTCAAAACCCTTCCCAAACTGGCGTCTTTATGGCAGATTCAGAATTAGTGATGGAACTGATCCTGCGATGGAAAAGATGACATTAGACATATTAGAAAAAAGCACAAGATTTCTGCTTACACTTACCACCAGGGTTCTGCAACTTTATTTCTGTCATGAAGTGGCTGTTTCCTCAGTCAAAAGGTTAATGTAGTGCACGGGAGTGGAATAAGCGTACCAGAACCAGACTGGGGGAATCTGGGTTCATATTCTTGCTGCTTGTTTTTCCCCCTTCCCTAATGTTTTAATATGCACTTTTTGCCACTAAGGCTTGCTTGAGCCATAAATCTTGCTCTTTGACAAGTGCCCAAACAGTTGAAAGACTCCAAAGAGATTACTTTCCAAGGGTGGGGACACATTTATTCCATAATGTCACACTATATTGTTTGAAAACGCCATGCCAAAAAGATACGGCATAGCACAGATGTGATGCCATTTGTTGGGCTCCAGTTCCCATTGCCCCATACCACTGACCATGCTGACACAGGCAAGTGGGAGTTGGAATCTATCTATATCTGGTGAAAGGCAGCAGGCCTCCCATTCCAGCTGGAAAGAAAGATCAGGATGGAAGATAAGCCCCATGTGGGCATTGATATTAGCATGAAGGAGAGGGCAGTTCTCTGCACACCAGCCTCACTTTGTCCAAAACTTGGTCCTTCATTGGTTGACTATTGTTTTTACAATGAATTTTCTACCATTGCAGCAATGGACCAATTCAGCTTCTCTTAGAGAGATGATAAATTTTGCCTTCCAATTAACCAGAGTACTTGGTTAATTTCAGAATGACAGTGCTTCATGATCTGTTATGCAAGTGGGAGCGCTTCTCTGCATTCTGCATCTAATTTACCGGATGTCAGGGTGACAAGGTTTGAAAGGGAGAGCTTTGCTTTGGCAAGTGGCCGGGTCTCCTATTCTACCTTCCCTGAACACTTGGTCCAGCCCAGGGCTGTCTGATGTAGTGACACCAACCCTTCACATGTATCCACCTCTAAGGCAGGTGATTGCTGCAAATGATCCCTGCTAGATATAAATACTCAGCAGCCTATAGTGTATTACTTGAGCAAAAAGCTACTTTGCTGGTTCCCCAGCGCTCACAAACCCCTTGTCCTAAGCTGTGTGACTGCTTCCTATTTCCACTTCCTGTACTTGTCTTCTCCTGTCTTCCCTCTCGGGACAATATTAGAACTGCTGCTATTTGCATAAATCAACTAATATGCATGCTTTTAAAAAAATGTTAATAGCAACAGCCTGGGCAACATTGGGACCTCAGGAGATGGGGAAGAACAATTTAGTCATTTCTCCCTTTATCATGTCCCGAAAAAAGGCCCCCCTTTCAAGCTGCTATTGCATTGGGAGAAACTCTTGCATTGGTACAGTTCACAATGGATCCTTGAGCTATTGACTCTGGCTTTTCCCTGATGCCCTACATCTGTGCTTCGTGTAGAACCCGTCTGGCCCCAGACATTTGTCCTTGGAAGCAATTATTGCTACTAATCCCTGTCTGGGAAGACCATGCCCAGCTTCTGCTCTCAACATTTGTGCCAGTCCTCTTGAGAGACAACTCAACACTTGCACGGCTGCTGCATATAACGCATCGGCTGCAATGATGCATAAAGCATATTTGAAAGGTAAAATCTTGCAATTCTAGAAGTAGTACACACATGTGAATGGGAAAGCTGTAGGTAAGGAATGGCACAGCAAGCAAGGAAGAAATGAATTAAATGTGGAAAGAATGCTGTTCTGGACATGGCCTAGGCCCTGCAGCCGTTTTGCCTCTCGGCCACTACAATTTAGCACAGCTACTGGTATCTTTCCTCTCCGTGCTCTATTTCTGTTATTAACATTCACTTTTCACCTCTCCTCTCGGAAGCATTTCAGCCTGTTTCCCTTGTTTGTCACTCTCCTTGCCTATCATATTCTTGCCCCCGGTCTCTAGATGTTGCTGGACCTTCCTTCAGTGTGCTTTTGTTTCACCAGTTCTGCCTGAAGTGTCAGAACTCTTCTCATTACTGTTGCCATAGCACAGATGGTATGTTGAAGGAACAATGTGAAAATGGGAAGCCTGCGTGCTGAAATGAAAGGGCTGTGGTTTTTGTTCTTTTTTATTTTTTAATAAAAGAATATTTTGCATCATTAGCTGCAACGTTAGAGCATCTGGGAAGAAGCTGCTCCGGAGGAGAGCAGGCAGTGCAAATCCACAGGAATAGAACCTGGAAATCTGGGGGGGGGGGGTTCTTTGGGTGCTGGATTTGCTTTTTGTGTAATACACCTGGAGTGTCTCTTAAGTGAATCCAGTGAGGAGGCTTGCGCTGACCTTGGCGGGAGCAGTACTTAGATAACGCTAATATAACCATTGAAAGATTGCACATGGTCCTCATTAAGCTTCTTTATGTGATTGTTTCTAACCTTTCCTTCGTTTTCAGAGTCTCCTACAATCTTATAGTTGGAGGGGGTTATAAATAAATAAAATAAAATAAAATAAAATAATAATAATAATAATAATAATAATAATAATAATAATAATAATAATATAATTTATATCCTACCCGTCCGGCTGGGTTTCCCCAGCCACTCTGGGCAGCTGTAGACCTTGTAGACAATCTAGTCCTGCTAGATGCAGGAAATCCAGAGGATACTTCACCGTCAACACCCCCAGCCTCTATTCTTGAAGAATTCCAGTGAGGAAAACACCCCATCCAGTATAGATTACTAGAGCGGAGGCACCACCACCAATTAAACCCTGTTTGGTCCACCTTTACGTGTTACCCAACATGGGAAGGGAAGACAGAGCTGCACTCATTGCCCCCATCCCATTGCTACTTCTTCCTTCCTTCTTTCTTCTTTGACGCTCACTCATAGCCAAGTAAGATCATCATCTGTGGTGGATGACCCTTGTTGCGAAAAGCCTGGTCAAAATTAAAGAGTTCAGGAACTTGGACCAGACCAAATTTTATAAAACCATATACCGACTTTACTAAAACAAAACTCTACAAGAGAGAAAAACTCCAAATAATTATAGAGTTTAAAATAGCTCAGAAGGTAAGAAAACAACAAAAACTAACTTATCCAGCTAATTAACATAAATGCTTACACTTAAATCTCAGTAGGCTGAGCAATGGAACAAGATGCCCAAATAGATGCTGACCTTGGCTTGGCTAGCTGCCAAGAGCTCCCACCAATACAGGTTTTATGGGAACTTCCACCCAATTGTCTTGTGACACCGGCCTTAATGGGCGACAGCTGTATGTAAGCTCATTATTTCGGAGGTTCTAATCTAACCCATTCCCATAAACCAGTCCTAAAGGGGCGATATCGCCACACCTTCCATGAACACGGTCTTAACAGTGAGTCCATAAGTGACTGTGTAGGCCAATTCTGGATCCACATGTCCTTCCACAGTGGGGACATAGGTTTCTGGGTGGGAGTCGATCATGGTGAGGGTTTGCCAAATGTGCCTTCCTCTTAGCACGTTTCTCCATTTCGTCCTGAGTTTGAGTGTCTTCAAAGTCCATGACACCTTTGGCAAAGGCTGTTCTCCAATTGGAGCACTTGCAGGCTACTGTTTCCCAATTGTCGGTGTTTATGCTACATTTCAGCATCTTGTCATCCACACATAGGGCTGAAGTAGGAAGTTTCATCTACCATGTAGGTTCTTCTCCTTGATTGCTCAGGGTTCTAAATAAGGCAGGTCCTCCCCCATCAGACTCCACCCACTTCCAATGTGGGGACAGCCCAGGTGGAAGAACACACAACAGCAGAGTCAGCAAACATGGCCTTCCTCTTGAAGACTCAAAAAGGGTATTAAACAGGCTGTTTAATACAAGGTGTGCATTCTGTATGCACTAATCATTTTACGTACATAACCCTATTCTACAGCACACAGGAAGGGAGCAGGGTTGCATCCATTACATTACATCCCAGTAATGTTATCTGAGCCATAGGATGGCTTAAACTACAGCGTGTCGGGGAGGGGGGATTGTATTATGTTTGCTCCAGTGAAGCCACAGCTGTAATTCTGCCTGTACATGCCATCACTGGTTAGTGTGCTGGGCTAGGACCTGGGAGACTGAAATTCCCATCCCTGGTCAGCTCATTGGGTGACTTTGGACCAGTCACCATCTCTCAGACTAACCTACCTCACAGGTTGTTGTGAGCCTAAAATGAGAAAAGGGAGAACTATGTACACGACTTTGAGCTCCGTGGATCCATGGAATTGAATCTGTTTCCCTTACTGTCGCTGCTTAAATTAATTTACATCGGTCTCCCCCAGTATCCATAATTCAGCTTGGGCTTCACCTGTTTAATAGCCTTCAAAATGTCTGAACACTAAGTATTATGGAAACCCTGTGGTGGATTTTTAAACCAGCGTTTATTTGTAAATCCTGTGTGCTTCACAAAGCTATAGGCATGCCTTTTTTTTTTTACTGCTAAGGGCAGATTTTTTTTCTGTGCTTAAGCTCTCTTCTCCCCCACCCCCTTTTTTGCAGTAATGACTTACATTGAAATTGGATAAATTCAACTCCCTAGGATCTTAATAAGAACAAATTTATGAACTTGATTTTTTTTTTGCACTGCCTCTCCAGAATTCTCCGATTAAGATTGAGAATACTGTTTTGCAGAATTGCAATTATTATGCCCAGCTTGCAACAATAGTAATCAAGCTGTGGGTCCTTGATCTATCACATTTATCGTTTTTCACTCTCACCAGTTCTTTAATAATTCTTTCCCCTTTAACATTCAGTACCTGCATGCGCTTGTGGGCTGCCAGGCTGCATTTTTTTCTTCCTTTCTTTTTTCTTTTTGCCAAAGAAAAGGAAGGTTGTTTCACACCTTCCATTTTCTGTGAAATGTAAAACCTGCTGTTTAACTCTTTGCAGTCCTGATTCTGTAGCGAGTGACCTCTGTAACAAGCTGGGTGAAGCTGCCCTGAGAGGAAACGAGGGCCATGAATTAATTAGTGTGCTGTGCCAACACTGCACACAAGAACCCAGAACAGCTGCTTTGACTGATTAACCTCCATTTGTCATAAAAGGAATCTGCCAGGGCTAATTCATATCTAACGTAATACAGGCTCTGGGACGCAACACTTTTTATACTTGACGATAGGAATTCACACCAATCCAATGTGTATGATAAATGTAAAGAAACATGGCAAGTTAGCTAGCATATACCTCTGCTATGGTCCATGAGGTGATGGGGAGGTTGGTCAGAATTATTAGGTTACAGCCCTCTGAGGAAACACCACGGTAACATCTATGTAACTCTGCAACAGCATTTACCAATGATACTATTATTATTTTTTGAAGTCATATGAAGTTTTTATATAGTAGATTTTACTTTTACTGTTGGACAAGCAGCTTTCTTGCTGGAAAGTAGGTGGCAACAACCCCATCTGCCATGTTTTCTGTTGGTAAGCTGCCCTCGATGCCCTTCCCCACTGGTGTGATGGTTGGAAAAACCTCACAGAGCCAGTGTGGTGTAGTGGTTAAGAGCGGTAGTCTCGTAATCTGGGGAACCGGGTTCGGGTCTCCGCTCCTCCACATGCAGCTGCTGGGTGACCTTGGGCCAGTCACACTTCTTTGAAGTCTCTCAGCCCCACTCACCTCACAGAGTGTTTGTTGTGGGGGAGGAAGGGAAAGGAGATTGTTAGCCGCTTTGAGACTCCTTAAAGGGAGTGAAAGGCGGGATATCAAATCCAAACTCTTCTTCTTCTTCTTCTTCTCTCCACAACTTCCAGCTGCTTACTAATTAATTGGCAGATAAGTTGCCGTCCCAAGGTGGTGGTGCCTGCACCCCCAGTCCTGCCTTCATAATCATGCAGACTTCACCCCTGACTGACTTCCATCCAAAACTGGTGGTGTTGGCGAGGTCAGGCATGTGGACCTGCAGCTCTGCTCAGCACAGTTGCCTGGCCACTCCTCTTGTCCCCACCAGACAGCTCATACTGAGTCACCACCATCCCCTGGTTCCTGCTGGCCACTGCTGTTTCATTGGTTTTAAGTATCGAATTGGAACATACCAGATTGATGATGGAATTTGTACTCTTCATATCATTAGGCTATATTTCAACATTTTTGCATTTTTTTAATGGTGCTGTCAGTTTCAAGGCATGAGCAGGGTGCAAAGGAACAGTCACAGTGAGCCACAGGACCATTGTGTGCTGTGCGGCGGGAGCCCAGTGGCCCTGGGCCGTCTTGTGTCCATTTGTGCTGCTTGCCTACCCTTGGTTGCATGGCACTAGGAGCCTCCAAGATGTGGTGAAGATGGCAACGTGAAATCCTCCAATATCATGCGGTTACTGAAATAATAAATTACACAATGTTTTGTTTTTAGAGGGAAATAGCAAGACTCCTTTTCAAGTTGGTAGAGCACATGAAAAGCCAAGTGTCTGCTTCCAGTAGGCCTTTGCGAGGGTATCAGGTCAGGTAGGAGAGACAACTTGCAAAGTGTCCTTTGACTTAAAGACAAACAGGTTCATTGCGGCGTAGTAAATCTGCTAGTCTTCAAGATACCACAAAATTCCTTGTCTGCTTTGCTCATATTGCAAATGTTGGATGTTGGTTCTCTTTCAGCTGCCAGTTGTCATTCTGTGCTCGCAAGCACATACATTGAAGCACGTATAACCATTGACTCATCAATCTCTGCTTTCTCAACCCTCTACTGCTGCCCTTTTAGTTGCTGAGGAGAGTTTGGAAATGTATTGGGTTGCCTTTGGAAAATTTTGGGGGGAAATTGGGAGCCCCTCCAGGGCATGGAGGTTTGGTATATAGCACCTCTCCTCTTGGCTGCTGCTACACCAACAACATATACCCAACCCGTATTGATCAAAAGCGTGAATCTTTAACACAAAGAAAATTGTACAAAATAACTTACACAGATGGTCAGGAAGCCTGTGTGTATCTCCCATATGATTTTCCAGCCATCCATTGGAGTACCTTGTGAGGCAAACTGCTGGCGAGGAAAGGGATGGATAAACGATATGTAGGAATTTGAACTGTTTCTATTGAAACTTTTGCTGCTTTATTGTATCCTATGTATTTTATTATTTTGGGGCAGGATTTGGCTGAATTGCCACATGCCCTGGACAAGGTCCACTGACGCAAGAGGACTTTTCCCCTCTCCTGCCCCTCTAAATCTGCTCTGGAGGGTTGGGGAAAACCTTGGAACAAGTTTAGGGGGCATGCGGGGGAGGGGGAGGAAAGGAAAAATACCACCTTGCTGTGTTGGCAGACCTCAATCTATGCATGCATACCTCACTTTGCCCTGTGAAGATCCACTGGTGTACTATGGTGTGTGTGTGTGTGTGTGTGTGTGTGTGTGTGCGTGTGCGCATGCTTGAGAGCCGTGGGATTAGATAGCATTCTTAGTTTTCATAACTCATTATTTCTAGAGGGTTTGGGTTTCCTCAATTCAGTGTTGAGAATTTTTGGCCTGATGGTAAGCACACCCCCACGTCTATTAACTACGGAGTCTTATGGCCCACGTGTGCTTTCAAAGTTTAGTCCTGCTGTCATTATTATTTACCGAGCATGAATTGTTGTCAGACGACTAACAGCCCAATGGTCCGCGAGGCTTGTGCTGGCAGAGCACTCTGAGGCTTGGATTGCAAGCTACCGGGCTATCCTGTCAAAACTGTATTGCCGCTAAAAGTAAAAATTTCATAAGCAGCGAAGACGTAGCCTAACATAAATCACCTCACTTCATTTGCTCAGGGTTGCCCTGTGCTTAATGTAGAAAGCAGACTAATAGATCAATGCAATGTTACCCTGGGAAATATTTTTATAATATTTTTAACATTTTCTTTCCCAGTCCTAATGGGACTTTGTACAAGTGTGAACATGCATTAAAAAAAGGAGGAGGTTGAAAATAGTCTGCTTATAGAATTTTAAATGAAATACAAGAAACGCATGGCTTGAGTTTAAAACTTCCTCTCCACCTCCCCCCTCCCAACCTGAGGCTATATAAATATTATAGCTTCAGGGTACTGCTAACATCCAGCAAGAATGTGGCAGAAGGTTCCAAAGCTTTACAATCCTTTCTCAGTGCTTCTGTTACTTTAAAGAAGGGGAGGGGAAATGGGTTTTCCATTCTGCACAGTTTATTCAGTATTTCTTTGGCTCTAGAAATCCGTATAAAGAAAGATGCTATCATGCACATTATTTTTAAGCCAACATTGTCAGTGTGGAGGGGAAATCTTGTACAGTGGTACAGTAGTTTATGGACTTAATCTGTTCCAGAAGTCTGTTCTTAAACCAAAGCGTTCTTAAACCAAGGTGTGCTTTCTCACAGCAGCGGGGGACTCAATTTACACTCAACAGGAAACGGAACATGTTCTGCTTCCAAGGCAAAGTTCACAAACCAAAACACCTACTTCCGGGTTTGAGCGTTCTTAATCCAAGCTGTTCATAAACTAAGCTGTTCTTAAACCAAGGTACCACTGTACAGGTTTCAGCCTTAGCCTTGGGAATAAATGCCATTGACACATGGGAGATAAACATGTGCATACAATGATCCTTGTTTGGGCTTTATGGTTGGAGGGAGGGGATTGCTTGGAGCAGAGAATGTTCAGGCCCTAAGTGGGAGGGGGAAGTTGGAGGGAGAGCATCGAACAACAGTTTGGAGAGGATGCATGTGTTGGAATGTTGTCAGATGGAAGTGGGTAGAGGGGATGAGTTTTAAGAGATTACTAGTTCCAACTGCATTCCCCGCCCCCTGCCCCGACTTCAGTTTTTATGCATTTGTTGTCATTGTTCCTCAGGTAACCACTTGGTGAGCTATTCACCCCGAGTAATTGTCTGTGAAGCCCATGCATAAAGGGCTTGACCCTTTAACCCATATACATCCACACCATGCTGCTAGCACTGCAAGACTATGACACACTCACAGTATCGGGCTGCATGCTGACCAAGTAGCTTATGCATTAAATGAGGACCCAGGGCAGGTATATACTACGGGTTCTGCCAGGATGCTGACATCACAGCAGTTGCCCAAGGACCAATACATGTTATGTATTGCTCCCTAGACTTAATTCCCAGGCACAGACCATGGAGTTTGTAGGGCCTGGAGTCATAGCTTCTTAACGTGTAAGAACCTGGAGGCCTGATCCTCAAATTGAGCTGTGCAATGCATGCCCAATTCATTTCAACAGTATTCCTCCTAAGGCCTTAAGAGGTCTTTTGCTCACTGTCAGTGTCCCCAGCTTTGTCTACTCTGAGTTCTCCTCTTCACATCCACAGGTTGACTACGGTCATGCTAATAGAAATCAAAGACTAGCTTTATTCTTACATATAGGTCAGCATTTGTAGGGGTTTACAGTAGTATTTTGTATAATTTTTCCATACCGTACATCTGTTAGGTTTTCTCATCCACCATAACATCAAATGCAAGTGAAGGCACATGTCATTCTTTGCCTCACTGCATGTGTTAAAAAAGAAGAGGTACTACTCTGCTTATGTAGTGAGAATGGGCAGGAAACGAACGTTAATTAAAACTGGGGCTACAGGATGGGTCTGCACTCTGGAGCGTTTGAGAAGCAGCTGTAGAAGCTGTGCAGGCTTCCTTCATTACGGGTCTAGAACATGAAGCTGTGATGTGAATGTGAATGAGGAGACAATTAAGGCACTTGCTGGCTGTTCAGCCAGAGGAGACATTTAATTAGCGGTAGGACCTCAAGCTGCAAAACTGGAGATTGCTGTCAATTCCAAACACACCAGCAAATTAAACTTTTAAAGAAAGCCAAGTGAATTCATAAGGAATTGGTAGCATTCGAAGGGGCTGAGCTATCACACACCCACACATACACACCCTGTTCACTGTGGTTTTTTAATGTGGTTGATTACAGCAGTGGAAATGACCCAGGAAAAGGGGGAATGTGTTAAAGTCAGGAAAGGGGATTTGCCCTAGTTGAAAATGGGGAAAAATGCTTCCCTTGGGCTAATATCAGTAGGTCAATTTAGTTTAGAGAAGGAGGTTTGCAGATGTAAGCCATGTACACACTACCAGCTTTAAATGCAGCTTAGTTGTGCTGAAGTTCAATGTGGATCGAAGCTGGTTTGGAGGAAAATGCATCAAAACACAATATTTAATAAGAGATGATGGGATAGATAATGGATTGTGACACGCGTCTTGTGTACACTGCTTTCCCAAACCAGCGCTGGGGTGCACTGCATGCAGAGTAGATGGGAATGTGTACATAGCCTTGGACTATTTGGCTTGTAAAGGTCACTGGCGAATCTAAAATCTTGGGGGTAGCTTTTATACTTCCCTTTGACATACATTGCACTGGTGATCAATACTGCATCCCAAAACCAAAACCACGTTGGGGGGAAGAGAGCTGTTCACATCAGTGGTTCCCAACCTCCCCCCCCCGCCATGGAGCACTTGGAAATTGCTGAGGGCCTTGGGGGACCACTTAATTATTTTTCTACCTGTTGTAGTAATTGGCCAAGCATGCAAAAGGAAGGGAGATAGTAGTAATGGGGGACTTCAATTACCCGGATATTTGTTGGATGTCAAACTCAGCCAAGAGCATAAGGTCAAACAGATTCCTCACTGGCCTTGCAGACAACTTCATTGTCCAGAAAGTGGGAGAAGCAACAAGAGGAACAGCCATTTTAGTCTTGGTTGACCACAAACTTGACATGAGCCAACAGTGTGACGCGACAGCTAAAAAAGCCAATGCAATTCTGGGCTGCATCAATAGGAGTATAGCATCTAGATCAAGGGAAGTAATAGTGCCACTGTATTCTGCTCTGGTCAGACCTCACCTGGAGTACTGTGTCCAGTTCTGGGCACCACAGTTCAAGAAGGACACTGACAAACTGGAACGTGTCCAGAGGAGGGCAACCAAAATGGTCAAAGGCCTGGAAACGATGCCTTATGAGGAATTGGCTAAGGGAGCTGGGCATGTTTAGCCTGGAGAAGAGGAGGTCAAGGGGTGATATGATAGCCATGTTCAAATATATAAAAGGATGTCATATAGAGGGGGGAGAAAGGTTGTTTTCTGCTGCTCCAGAGAAGTGGACACGGAGCAATGGATCCAAACTACAAGAAAGAAGATTCCACCTAAACATTAGGAAGAACTTCCTGACAGTAAGAGCTGTTTGACAGTGGAATTTGCTGCCAAGGAGTGTGGTGGAGTCTCCTACTTTGGAGGTCTTTAAGCAGAGGCTTGACAACCATATGTCAGGAGTGCTGTGATGGTGTTTCCTGCTTGGCAGGGGGTTGGACTCGATGGCACTTGTGGTCTCTTCCAACTCTATGATTCTATGATTCTAATACTCTGTGCTAGATGCTGTATGGTTTGTAACTGTATTAACTGATGTGGACCCCAGTTTAGAAACCTCTGCTCCCTGCTCCATTCACTTTGATCAGTATCCTGTAAACCAGGATTATATGACACTATACAGTTACTCTCGATTGATAACTTCAGAGGTTCAGCATAGATTATTGAAGTGAATGACTTAATAGTTATGGCCTTAAAAAAACCTGTTTTGCTGTCAGCCTGTGACTAATGAACACAGCAACTCAATTAGACAGAGACATTGATGGGTATGATCCTACATGGCACTCAAATGTATGAAATAATAATTAAAAAAAATTAATCTGAACCAAATACAATACATGAAATATTTGAGTGCAAAGAGAAATACTATTTGCCAATAAAAGCCCATTAACACGAAATAACTATTGATTTTTATCCTGCTTTACTTTGAACTGGACAGTAAGTTAGAAAAAAGTAAGCAAATAAAGAAAGATAAATTAGCATGAAGTAGAAACAGAACCAAAAAGTATAACATCCTTGATGCAGTTTTGACCACTGGAGACATATTCACGAACGCTCTCTGCACCTTTATTTAATTACAGGTCTTGATACAGCCAGAAGAAAACACAAGGAGCAGTAGTATTTGCAGATATTTCTGAGCTGTCTTATTCCTTTATTTCAGCAGCTGGAATTTTAATGTTTCCAAGGCCTAATGCCGATTTCAGTCTTATGGAGCTATTCCAGAAGCACTCCAGTGATTTTGTTGAATCTTTGCTGAGCATTACCTTGCTAGTGCTGAAAGCAGAATGTGGCTTCTCTGTTTTAGTCATCTAGTCATTGTAAGGAAATTGCTATAACTTTATAATGAGCAGCAGTGATATTTAATCTAGGTGCTTTTCAGACATTATTCTTGGTACAAACAACCCTGGGACAAGTATGGAAGCAGCGAAGGAAAGAATTCATCATAGGCAAGGCGGCATTCCCGCAATAGCCAACACCTTCTCTGCTGCGCCAATGCGCTTGTCACACCTGTTATGCCACTTGTTGTAATATAAAACCTGGCTGCACCACAAGGTGTGTTTTCCTGCATCAAAAAACATTAATCCGGCTTGGAGGTGGGTCATGGTGCTGTTCATTGGCCCTGGTTGATAAATGGTGAGAAGCATAGGATGTGAGTGGTGCACACATATAATCTTAATTCCCTCGTCATCTTCCAAAAAATCTAGAATTTCTTGCAGTAATCCTGGGTGCAGAAATGGGAAAATAAAGCCATGCAGGACTCTGACAGATAGCCCTAAAAAACCACACACGCACAAACCATAGTTCAGCAAACTATATATAAATTAAGTTACCATGCTAATTGAGAAAGGTGAGTGGAAGCTGGCAAAGGACTCGGGCATATAAGGCCAATAAACAGAAATCAAGAGAAAACTCAGTGTTTTTCTATCTGTGTCATTCAAGCGCTATCTTGAGTCCCTCTGCAAATTGCTGATGTGATGTCATTGACAACACTCCTCTCAAGGATGTGAGAAAAAGCTGAGGTTCAGACTCAAGTTCCTTCAGTTCAAGATTAAAATTTAAAAAACAGCCAGCCATGCTTGAAGGTTGATTTTTGTGCTCTGATTCTGATGAAAGATTTGTGGGAGAACGAAAAAAGGATTTGTGGAAATGCTGTGTTTATTGGATTGTGGAGCAGAGATTGCACCAAGTACGCGTTTCAGTCTGAGCTGTCTGTTGTTACTGCTCACTGTTGCTGCCCCATACTTCCTTAAGATCCAGTGGCCCCACTGGCCTTCATTGTTGTGGTTTATTTATTGGTTTATATCAGGGGTGCTCGATGGAAGGATTCAGCTTGTGTTGTAGAACCCCCAACTGCCCACCTAGAATCCTGAAACACCCACTAGTGGGCAGTAGGGACCAGGTTGACAATCCCTGGTTTATGCATACGATTATGCATATCCTAGGGCATCCGTAAGGCACATCTGGGAGAGAGACAAGGCTGTAGGAAGAAGTGGCAACAAAAGCAAGGCATGATCTAATGATCTAAGAGTCTTGTGGTTTCTTTAAAGACTAATACATGTTTGGTGGCACATGCTTTTTTAGTCTCAAGCCACAAAGCATATGTGGCAGATATTTCAAAGAGAAAATTGTAAGGTGCAATGTCAACGAGTTGAGAAACTTACAGTGATAATTAGAGCATAAATATTTGTTTAATAGGCACAACTTGGTGAACATCACTGAGATGGCTGTATTCACAACTGTAGGTGGGCAGGGAACCATTTGTAAGAAACAGTCAATGATAGCACAGATATCCAGGCTTTGGGAAGCTAATTAACCCATGTAGTGTGATTAAAAACTCCTTGGTCTTGAAGTGAACTAATCAAAGAGAAAAAATGTGGTGTATTTTGTTTTATTTTTAATACAGCACACCTTGGGATTATTCCACAGTTATCTCACCTTTGCGTATGAATGCATAGCCTCTTCAGTTTAGCATATGATTCCCTCTCTCCTCCAGTATCCAGTTGCATTCAACCTGAACAAACTGCATTTTACTTTCCAAGTGAGTGTCACATACCCCTGGGTAACAAATTATGGTCTTTTTTGTCAAAGCTGTGTTGTTGTTTTTTTAAAATATCCTGTTCAGTTGTAGGGTGCTAGACCTTCCTGCTTTTGTTTGTGGGTCTGCTTTTGTTTGTATATCTAGAGGGCAAAAGTTGTTTCATTATTTCTTTCTACTTACTTTGCTGTTTTTAAAGCCCATAACAGCATTATTCTCTGCTTTTAAACCAATACACAAAACTACTCCAGGAAATAATACGTATAGATTCCTAGCATGTAAATAAAATGGAGAGGGTGGAAGATGACTGGCTGAGCTCATGCTCATGTTGCAACCCACCTGACTTGGAGCTGATGAGTCTGGAGATGCCAGTAGACATTTGTGGCTCAACTGTGGATATATTGAGGGGGGCATACAGGCCTGAATAATGGGGAAGGGGCATAATAGGCACCCATTAGAGAATGCTGTCCAATTACTCATGCAAAAGTCTCAGTTAAGCCAGTGGAATTTAGCCATGTGTAACTGTTGGTGGGGTTAAGTCCATGGAGCTTTCCATAGAGTCTAGTTCTTTCACATAATCTTTGCCGATGTCAATCAATTCAAGCATCCCTTTGCTGCAGGAAGCTGCCGAGTCCTTGACAATCTTGGCACAGATATTTGGAAAAGAAGGGATGGGGAGTCTAATCAGTTTGGGAAGGAAGCCAGTAGAAATACTTTTTGCTGGCAAATCTCTTGCAGGCTGTCTTGCCATCAAATCTCAGGGCAAGCTCTTCGCGTGAGCTTTTGCAGTTAGCATTGCATTTCCATACCACCCATATCCTTAGTATAGCTGTCCTCCTACCATGGCACTGTTCCCTTGTATGGCCTCCCATAGATATCCTGTTCTCAGTATGTAAAATCAAGTAGCAGCTGAAATGGGTGTTGGCATCTTACTCACTTGCCAGTCTTTCTGCCCCATCTCGGCAGTGCCAGTAGACACTAAATCTTTTGCCAGGTAGGTTGCCCTCATCTGGACAGGCCCCCTCCTCTTTCTCCTCCTCATCCATGCCATAATTGCTGCAGTAACCTTCATGGTCCCATTAAAATTAAAAGGCTACAACTATGGATGGATCATGTTTTCAGTTTGTATCAACTGCTTGTTGACATTAGGAGGGAAATATCTATCGTGCCTTATCATAAAAGGTCTCCAGCAGAAGTACTTGGAGTGGGGTGGGAAGGCATTATGATACAGAACCCATCCTGAATTGTTTTGTCTCACTGCTGAGATTTAAATGTGAAACAATTGGGGTTTTCTTTTGTCTGAACATGGAAGTCCTTTTCAGGCCATATTTGCTAAGCATTCACGCACTGTTTTGCAAACTCGGTTACCGTCAGGTGCAGAAATCTGAAGTAGAATTACATTTCAGGTTGACATTTCCTTGCCCTAATAGTTAAAAATAAATAAATGAAATCAAACTCTGCCTCCTCAGTTCAGTGCTTGTTAATCATTTCGGCTGGTCTTGCCCTGATGCCTTTCTTCTTGTGTTGAATGTGGAATCTATCTAAATTACATTGGGAAGTTGCATGACGGGGCTTTACAATTCAGTTACCTTGGTGCTTATATATCATCAGAGCAGAACTCAATTAGCTGTGTCAAATTTTGCTTGCGAACATGCCTGCAACAAAAAGATGCTTGGGACCCTCCCTGAAATGTTTACCAGGAACATCCCCAGAAAGTCACCCTACCCTGTTCTTATATTTGTTTGAATTTTCAGGTGTTGTTTTTTTTTTTAAAGTATTTTGAAAGGTGTCAAGGCTGTAACTTAGTAGTAGAGCATCTACCAGCATCTCCACCTGGTAGCATTCTTCCATTGGAGGGGTGTTCTGATCACGACTCTCTTTCCTCCCGTATATTTGGATCCCAGTCCTTGTTAATTAGATTCCAGGAGAAATCCCTTCAGTCAGATGTGTCACCGTTGTCCTTCCTTGTCGAGCTGAGAGACTGATGTTGTATCTAATAAAGAATTCACCTTGCTTACTCTCTGCATCCTAACTGCTCTCTGGGGAGTGCTAAAGTGTGCTTAAGCATATTGTGAAGTCTTATTCAAAATGTCCGCTGCTGCATGGGCAGTAATCTGAAATGTTCAATCTTTACCCTGTCACTTCAGGCTGGCATGATTCGCACAGACAAGGACGAGTTCTTCATTGAACCTCTGCAGAAGGGGAAGCAGGAGGAGGAGGAAGGGAGGACCCACGTGGTGTATCGCAGGGCAGCCGCCAAGAAAACGCTTCCTAGCGAGCAACCAGGTATCCAGCATAGAGGTAAGGCTGAGATGCTAATGACAAGTGATGTTTAAAGCTCAGCTAAAAGCATGCGTCCAATGGCCAGTATAATTGTTAATCTGCTTGTGTCTTTGATGGGAGAAATTCCTTCTGTCTCCATTCTATGTTTCAGCTTTTTACTGTTTGGAAGATTTGCAGGAACTGGGGCTTGGGGGATATGAGTCAAAGTTAAATTAGCATGGTAGCAACCAGCATCTTCCTGAACAGACTTTTGATTCTTTCGATGTTGGAAATAGGCAGCATAGGCCAGTCATGAAACGGTTGAGCAATGGAGACCTTTACAGTTGGGAAGGAAAAATGCAGCTCCACTACATATAAACTGGCATGGCATACTGCAGGGTAGGGGTGCTGAGGTCTGTGTCTGTTAGCACATGCTCATGTAGCAGTCAGCGATGCTATGATGCTTATATATGGGCAAGAATCACCACTGATTGAGTGTTTTGTATCACCTCTAGCACAACCTTATGCAGTAGATGCTGTTCATACATTTCACTGTCAAGTGGTGTGTGTGTGTGTGTATGGACGTGGGTGGCACTGTGGTCTGAACAACTGAGCCTCTTGGGCTTGCTGATCAGAAGGTCGGCGGTTCGAATCCCCACGACGGGGTGAGCTCCGTCCCAGCTTCTGCCAACCTAGCAGTTTGAAAGTATGCCAGTGCAAGTAGATAAATAGGTACCGGGAAGGTACCTATAGGGAAGGTAAACGGTGTTTCTGTGTGCTCTGGCACTCGTCACGGTCTTCCGTGCACCAGTAGCGGTTTAGTCATGCTGGCCACATGACTTGGAAAACTGTGGACAAACGCCGGCTCCCTTGGCTTGAAAGCGAGATGAGTACCGCAACCCCATAGTCGCCTTTGACTGGACTTAACCGTCCAGGGGTCCTTTTCCTTTACCTCTATCTATCTATCTATCTATCTATCTGATTAAAGACTTTCTCCCTTGCATGTCATCTTGCTGCTGGTGGATGTTCAGGGTCAGACTGGCAAGGTGTCAAGCAGCAGACAGTGAGAGGCCAGAGTGGTGTAGTATCTTGAAAAGGTGCTATAGCTCATTGGTGGAGCACATGTTTTTCATGCGTAAGGTCCCATGTTCAATCCCTAGTGTCTGCCCTTGAAAGGATCAGCAAGCAGGAGGAAAGACTTCCTTTTGCTGCCGGCAGTGAGACTAGATAATATTGAGCTAGGCTGATAATAGAATCTAGAATTGTTGAGTTGGAGTTGAGTTGGTCATCTAGTCCAGCCCCTTTCAATGAAGAAATATTTTGCCCATTGTGGGGCTCAAACCCAGGGCCCTTAGATTAAGAGTCTCGTGCTCTATCAACCGAGCTATCCCAGCCATGAATAAACTGACCTTGTATGAAGCAGCTTCCTATGTTCTACCAGGAAAAGCAAGTTTTGTGGAACATGTTGGGCCAGCATCCATTCTGTTTTTCTAAGATCAGAATCACCTATTGCATAGGAGAAGAATCACTAAATGAAAAAGCCACCATGGTGCTGAGTTCATAGTCCCAATGAGCACCTGTTGCTCCCCAATTAGCCATATAGGGAAAGAAGGTGAAGCGATTATGGGGAACAAAGATGAAAGGGCACACAGCACAGGGGCAGTGGGAAGCCTATCACCAAGCAGTGCCAGTAGAGTTGATGACATTGTACAGTTGTGCATTGTTCAGGAATCATAGGCTGTGGAAGGTGTTAGAGCTGAGATGGGAGAATTGCACTGTTTGTTTGAACTTGTGCTTCCCATCTGAACTGTTAGAGCTCTTCCTCCTCCTCCTGATCACGGTAGGTTTACTGGCCACAATCTGTAAGTTGGGGGATGATTGGGGCAATGGGGTACTGGGTTAAGCATTGCCAGCCATGCAGTTCCAGTGCTGCTAAATAGAAATTGGGTGCTTTTTCATTTGCAGTTGCTAGGAGAGTTTTCAGAGGTGTGATTCTGTGATTTGTTTTGGGTGCTTTGGGAGCAGTTGCCCTTATTGGCACTTGCCGTTTTCTTCCCCCCTGGACCCAGTTAATATATTCAGCCAGCGGCAAAATCTTGCAGTGAAGGAGTGGCATGAGCCCCTCACCTGTATTTCGCAGACACACAAGCATCAAGTTGCACAAAACCTATATTTGTGTGGTTTATTCCCCCAAGCAAGATGAGGAGCCAGGGCAGAAAGGGGAGTTTCAGCAGATCAATCTGTTGCATGGGGGGAAATAAACATTTCATGGGGGTTTATCTGCATGTTAGAAGGAAGGGGTCTGTGCATCTTCTCTCCCATGCTACTTCAGCCCCCAGCTCCTGGTGAATCAATAAACTGAAGCACTGCTATTGTGGTGCTGAGTAACTGCTGGTAAGAGCAGTACACTGACTAACTTGAATCTGTGCAAAGAGCACAGCACTCTGCGGGGCCATATGCCTGGGCTGCCCATGTAACCAGCGCATATCTTAAGTTGCTGAAATTCCTCTGATGTAGATTGCCGCGTTAATAATGTGTTTACACAGATTACTTCAGCGTTGGAAAAATATTTAATTGGCACATATTTCCCCTTGAAACAAAAGAGCTTGAATGTGGTTCACACCTTATGGCACTACTTTTTTCAAATCTTAGATGCTAAAATAAATTTTCCTTAGCAAATAGTAGTTACCCATATCAACAAATTTCATTCAGATATGGCTGCTGTATGCTCACTCAAGATTAATACCCCTTGGCAGCCATGGCTCTGCAGAGGAGTGAAATACATGACAGAGGGCGCAGCTCACCCTGTTTTGAAGATACTTGAAATTAACGCCCATTTAGAAACCTACTGTTGACCAAATTTAAGGGGCTGTGTATCACACAGGGTTGACATTTTCATTGAGCTATCTGCCATGTCATTCACCACCAGCTCAGACTCCAGCAGTGAAATGAAAGTCACCAAATTTCCTGAATTTTGAGGTCTATAGATTCTGATGTGGTTGTACCTGCTAAATTAGTTGAACTGTGTCTGTGCCTTGAAATTATCAGGTAAATGAATAGTTAAACTCATGGCACATGGGAACCAGAACTTTGTTGGTAGTGATGAATTCCAAAGATATATTAAGGCATCTTGCTCTTTACTGTGATAAAGAGCAAAGCTATGCCTTTTCCATGACAACCATATTGTTCATTTTTTGTATGTGCTGTCTTTTGCATCCCATTCTTAATAGTGCAGTTGTATTAATCACTGTGCTTTTATGATTTGTCCCATTAATTTTATTTCAACTAGGACAGTGTTGCTGAAGAAAAGCCAGTTGAACAGCAACCTTCAGGTTAGGGCATCAGCCACCTTAGTTGGGAAAATGTCTCTCAAGAATAGTAGCCTAATATTAGTGTGGCGTAGGCTGCTCTTATTTGCAGCAATCTCTATGAGCGTTATTCTCTGACCCATATTCTATCAGGCCCCTACATTCCACGGCACACAAAACTGTTCCATCTGTTGCACAGAATTTGGACTCCCTCAAAACACTAGGCACATCAAGAGAACCTTTCCCATCAATTTTAAAAAGAGATTTATCCTTTTAAAGAAATGGAATGTGCTTGGAGAAAACATATGCTAATAGGATGGCGCAAGATTGTGTCAGGCTGGAGATAATTTCAGCTTTAATCAAAATGTTTTATGAGTTTCAGGAGAAAAGGAAATGCATCTTGGCAGGGCAATCTGTATTTGGCTTAATGATTGTAAGAGGCTAAAGGATATAAAATTTCCAGCATTTCTCACACAACACTACTTTATTAATGGACCAGGGAAATTAGAGTATCCTGTTCCAACAAGCACCATTATTAATGGTGCTTCCACAACATTGATACATTAGTATCCAGTGTGACAATATATGGAAGCATAAAGTGGAAAATTATTTGTAAGGAGGATTTGCAGTGATATGTTGCTGGTGGGGACATGAAGAGCTTTAATTATTTTTGGCACTTTACAGCCAGAACAATTGATTATTTTATGTTTATGATTATAACTGCAAAATTGTGCTAATAAAATTAAAAATAATTAGTGAGCCCTTGCTCTAGCTACAAAAAAGAAACCAGTAATTTAAGTGCATGTGCGCAACACACACTCTGACTGCAGGGAACGTGAACTGACTAAGGAAGAAAAATTAAGTAGTCACAGCTGGTGATGAAGGGACAGGAAGCCACCAACTAGTCACTTAAGAAATCAAAAAGGAAGCTGTTAATTAAAGTTCCAGTAGCCCTGAAAGCCATAGCAACACTTTGAGACTGTTTGTGAGACTTGTCTGGTTTGAATATTGTATTTCATTGAAACGTTGTCTTCTGCCCTAAGGTCTTTTGTTCAGGGTGGGATAGAAATGGTCTAAATAAATAAATTTAATTTGAATTGGGTGATGACACCTTAATCAGGGTTGCCACCATGTTTCTCAATACTGTAGGTAAAGGTTTTCTTCTTCTTAGAAATCAAATGTCGAGGTGAATTTAAAAGTTTCTGCTTGCAGGAAACCTGTGCTGAATTTCAGTGGAAAGCGAAATGCTTTACGTAAGCTGAATGGTATTTGCCAGGTGGGTTCTGCCCATTCTCATCCTAACCTGCTTCTGATTTGGTATAAGAATCAAGATAAACCCACCATGCTTTGGATACCATCATATTCATTGAGAGCTCCAATTCCATAGCTCACTGAACAATTGAGGTCCCTCAGTTAACATTTGGACTTGAGAGAGTTGCTTCTCAAGAACATGATTTCAACAGTTATTTCTACCAGTAGAAGGCTGGCTTTCATGGTAGGCACAAACATACAAAATGGCCTTGTAGCCAGTAGCTATTGGCATCACTGGATGATGCTGGTGTGGGGCAGGGCAGCAGTGAGATCAAGCCTGTGTGGGTGCAAGGGCAGGAGCACCATCCACACCACCTTGTCCCACCAAACCACGGTCCAGGTAAGCTGCAGTGATGTTGGTTTCAGGAGGGTGGCTCTACCCCACCTCACTGTTTGCAACTACTTACAGCAAGTTAGACCATCAGTTCCTCTAGCCCAGTATTGTTGGGTCTGTTTGGCAGTGGGTTTCTGAGATGTCAGCCAGAGGGTTTTCATAGCTCCAGCTAGCTGGTTCCTTTTAAACTAGAAACACTAGGGGGTTAACCTGAAACATTCTGCATGCAAAGCATGTGCTTTACCATTCAGCTATGGCCACTCCCCCCAAGAATAACTGAAGTGATTGAAGGAGAGGGCCGGTCACTCAAATTGGATTAGTCCTCATATAACTTTGGACAATGCTGTCTTGTGGTGCAACACTGTCTTTCGGTTTATATGTGTGTGACCACTATATTAATGGATTTCATTACAGCTTGATATACAGCAACACTAAGCAATCATCTCCAAATCTGATGTTTAAATATATGCCACCATGTTTTCATGTGGTAGGAAAATAAGCTGCTGCAAAGTTATAAAAACTGAGACAACTTTCTGTAGATCTCAGAGATGTTTGAGGCGAATAACTCTTTCATCAAAGTCTCTCAGCCTGACAAATGCTATTGATTTTTCTAAAGTATGTACATTACTTTTAAGAAACCAATGCATATGTTTTCCTTAAAATGTATATTTCTCTGGAATTCCTGAAATGACTTATAAATTGGCTAGAGGGCTGGCTGCTGGCCATTCTAATTTAAAGAAACTCTGCCAGTTACCTTTAAAAAGGAATTGTTCCATTAGAAAACCGACATTTCCTCAAATCCAGTCAATATTTCCCTTTCAGTGCGTACCCCTGGTGATTAATGAGAGTTCTCTTATTGTGCACTCAGTAAGGCAGCAGGGACAATATTTTGTTGTATCCTTCCTGTATTGTATGTGTATGATAAATACACCTGTCTTTCTCCTGCCTTCACTCTTCCTCCTCCTCCTGCCTCCTCTGAATTTCAGTTTGCAGATTCACAGAGCTTTCTCAGGGATGAGATGGATTGCAAATTTTGCTGTGATTCAGCTCCCCTGAATAAGAAGCAGGGTTATGCTCTTCTGAGGAAATGAGTCTCAAGGGATTGTTAGGCCAACGGCTGTCACTATTGCTAACCACCAAGGTGGCTGATGAAGCTTCTTTTCCTAAAAAATAAATAGAAGCTTTGAAGCGGTTTTGTCACCAGACTTTGGATACATCACAGGGGTTCTATTCTCATAGTTCAGATAATGTGGCAAGATGGATTGAGCCTTTCACTGCTTGCTTGCTTTATTTGTTTTTTATCCTTTCATGCGTGCTGTTAAAACTCAGTTTGAAGAGCTCTTTCTTCCCCCATTTAAGAAATAATAATTTAATACCTGAGCAAACTTAACTTTGTCCCCAAAACCTATGAATAAATGTTTTCCAGAAAAAATGGAATTCTGTCTGGGCAATAGATGGTGAGCATTCAGTCATATCTTAATAATGAGGCATTCACATATTTGGTGAATACACATACCTGGCATGACATTTTCACCTGCTATGCATTATGTACTTTGAGTGGATAGCTATCTCCTTTAAAGAGTGCTTGTAAACAAAGGGAAAGAAACACAAGAGAGGTGATCATAGAGCATGGGTGGAAAGCTGGAGTCCATTATAAAATATATGTTTTCACAAGCTGATTATGCAACAAAATCTGCATCTTTACTCACCATTTTTGGTTGATTTGTAACGTTTCTTGGTATTAGACCTTAATTAAGATCTAAGCTTTGGTTTGTTGCAATACAAAATATTCCTTAAACCCAGGTCTGTTGGGGGAATTCAATGCACTTCAGGTTCCCTGATGGATGGTAATAGTAATAATATTAATGATGATGATGAAGCTGACCAAACATGAATTAGAGCACAACATTGTGCCTTCTATGTGGCAGTGAAGAAGATCTTTGCAACCCTAAGTAACCTGGTAAAACTCTTTAGGGTGGTCTATTATCTATTACCAGCTTTGGTAGATGTGAACTTCAGCTATCTGAATATCTGCTATGACATTTTGGCTAGGCGGTTTGAAGGCAAAGGGGGTTTTTTGCCTCTGCATTGACCTTGACACTGTTATTATAGCAAATCTAGAGATGTGCCTGATGCCCAACCTGATTTGATGTGGGATCAGTTTCGGTTGATGTGACCAGATATTGTGGACAAGTTGCTTTCAAATAAACAGCTGATCTCATGCTTTGGGGACTCCTGCCCCTCATGGCTGATTAAAGTTCTTCTTATTTTTATTATGTATTTTGTGTTTTTTATATTGCAATATTATGTTGTGACCCACCCTGAAATCTACAAATATAGGGTACAAACAAACAAACAAATGTTAGTTTGATGAGGGAAGTGTTGACTGTGTGGGTACAGAGCACAGTGAATGTGTCTCTATGGCCCTGGTTGCCTTAAAAAAGGTAGCATTCCTTTAAAAAAAGCTCACCCTGTGGTATTTGACAACTACTGCCCAATCACTAATACCTCCTCTTTGGGGGAAATGGGTGAGAGGGTATTGGTGACCCAGCTACAGGCATTGATACTATTGTGAGCCATACCATTCTGGTTCAGGTCTGGCTTTGGGACTGAATCTGCCTCGGTCCCCTGATGGATCACTTTTATTGAGAAATAGACCCCCTGTTGCTATTACTGAATCGCTGTGTGGCTTTTGACACCGTTGACCACAGTGTTGCAGTGGTTCCACTCCTAACTCTGAGGCTAGTTTCAGAGAGTGGCACTGGGTAGTGTCTGGCAAGTGTACTTTTAGGTGCCACAGGGTAATTGCATGGTACCAACACTTTGGTTTTTTTTAGGTGACTTCTTAAGACTATTTTATTCCATCAGTATTTTTTTCAGAGTAGCATTGCTGCTTCTTTTGGTTTTACAGAAGGATTTTGTATATTTTTAGTGTTTGCACTTTGCAATATTTATTTTGTTTTCATTTCTTTTCTTTTTTGTACACCACCACAATATGGGTGGTTTATACATTATATAAATAAATATTTACTCAGAAGGAACTCCTGTTGATTTCAGTGGGATTTAAACCCCTACTGTGTGTGT